>NC_091066.1:40615779-42007816 GCF_000393655.2 Nicotiana sylvestris
AGAGGTTCATTTTCCCAATTTCTAAAGCAGAGATTAAGAGTCCAAAAAATAGAAATGACTTAAACATTATAAGCACTATTCTCTGCACTTAGAACGCTGAGAAATACACACACACTGATAGAGTTTCAGATTTAGAAAGAAAAAACAAAAAAATCTCCAAGTACTGTTCCATTGCAACTGGTTTTCATCTTTTTGGGGTTATTTAAAAGGGCTTGAATACACTGCTATTTTTCTGGGTTCAAAACATGGTTACAGTTGATTGATAGTTGTTGATTACTATTGTTTAAGATCTGCTAATATTACTATTTTTTTGCTGAAGTCCTGTGGCTGTTTTTTTTTGTTGTATCTAGGTACATTTTCGAATCCTTGGAATAGGAATATAAATGCTGAATGAAAGTTGATGCTCCAATGTTTAAACTCCAGCTTCATTTTAAAGTCTGATTCTAGTAGTTTTTTTCATGTCATGACTTAGTGTTTATCATATAGTTTTATTTCCAGCTTTAATTGAGCTTGTTATAGCTTTTAGTAGATGTGATATGGTGTTAGTATTCATAACTTTGGACATTCAGTTTATCTCAGTGGTTTCACATGTATTTGAATGATCTTTTGTTCATTATTAGAGGTCTAATGTCCTAGATTTACCATTGTTTGATTCACCAGCCTCATATGTTGAAATATGTTTCTTAATTAGCTTTGTTGTGCCTTGTATGATGTCTATTCCTGTGGAATCAGTCATCATGCTCAAAGTGATGCACATTTGAGGGTTGTTGAAGGCTGTTGTTATTGAGTCTTGGTTGTAGTTTGTGGATTTGGCCACTGATTGGCCAAATTAGCAAGTATTAAGCCCCAAAAATAGGTTTGTTGTTGATATGGTGTTAGAAATTGATAACTCTATTACTGTGGTTTAAAGCTTGGGTGGATAGACCATATTCACCTTGGCAAATAATCATTAGTATATCAGTTTCATGAGAAATCGTAATCAAAGTAGTTAATGTCGTCTCTTTGAAGTTTTTGAGTTGAGTTTATTTTGGATATCAAGGTTATTCCTCTACTGACTAGCTACTGTTTTTACATGATTTTTTTCCTTTTAGTTTGGCTCGAAGACTATTTTTATTAGGAGGCTAATGGTAGTTAGGTGTGTGACCTGATACAAAATAAAATCAAGGTGAAAAGAGCAATGGGACTCAATTGGTTTGACTGTTGTGTAGTGATTGAATGTGCAGAAATATGTTTCTCTATGGTACTCCATGTTATGGTTTGAAACAAGAAAGCCTAGTGAAAGTGATGTAATCCTTTTCATTTTTCATTTGGGGCCTCAATTGGGGCCTAGTGACCTTTCACGTGTTCAAAAAAGGCCCAGTTTGTCGTTTAATATCTGCATGAACATGTATTAATAGTTGATTGTTTCACTCCAATTAATTTTGAATGTGTATTTTTGGGGGTGTTTGGGCTTGGGTGTCAGCCCCAAATGAGATAACCCCTGACATATGAAGCCTGGCAAAAATGTTTCAAGGTCTATGTTTGTTGGACTCGATTTCAGAAGCCCATGCAATCCCAACGTTCTCCCCGCTTTGTGTGCCCGTTTAATAATACATTGGGCCGGTTATTAGCCCAGCACTTTGTTCACGTTATTATAGGCCTGCTTTATATTTCTTTGTCCATCGTCCAAAGCTGTAAGTCTGAGTCAATTTTGAATAAAAGCGCCATAAGGCCTAATTAAGTATAGTTCTTCAAAGTGAATTGAGGTGTGCCATCCATAATTAAATCATCCATGGCCCTCACCAATATTGCAACTTAGATATTAAAAAATGAACTTCGTAGTTCGTTTTAGGCGTGTTAATTATATAGTTATCACGGTTATTCTTAAAATCCGGGTGTACATTTCATGTGACCCGATTCTAAATTCCAACAAGGTTAAATAGAGTGTGTCGTGAATCACGGGTGCATTTCATGTAGCGTGGCATGCGATGTGCTTTAAATAACCTCAAAGTAATTCCTTAAATAAATAAAAGCGGCTAAAAAGTTAAAAATGCACATAGGTTTAAAAGAGTTTTAAAATCAGACAATTAGGCCAATAATAATAGTTAAGCGACTGTGCTAGAACAACGGAACCCGGGAATGCCTAACGCCTTCTCCCGGGTTAACAGAATTCCTTACCCGAATTTTTGTGTTCACGTACTGTAAAATGGAGTCAATCTTTCCTTGACTCGGGATTTAAAACTGGTGACTTAGGATACCATAAATTATCCCAAGTGGCGACTCTAAATTTTGAATATAATGAATCCCGTTTCGATTGTCACTTTAATTTGGAAAAAACTCCCTTATACCCTTTCGAGGGAAGAAAAAGGAGGTGTGACACTACCGATCTCGGATACGCTCAAATAATGAAGAACGAGCGACTGTCCAAGCTAGAACACGATTGGGCTTAGAAACATCCAACCTCACAAACTGATTGGCTAAAGCCTGAACATCCAAAGCAAGCGGCCTCTCACCAACCAGAATATACGCAAGGCTGCCCATACTGGCTGACTTCCTACCCAATGCATCGGCCACTACATTGGCCTTCCCCGGATGATACAAGATGTTGATATCATAGTCTTTCAACAGCTCCAACCACCTCCTTTGCCTCAAATTTAGCTCCTTCTGCTTGAACAAGTATTGCAAGCTCTTCTGGTCCGTGAACACCTCACATGACACGCCATATAAATAATACCTCCAAATCTTCAGCGCGTGAATACTGGCTGCTAATTCCAAATCATGAACTGGATAATTCTTCTCGTGAATCTTCAACTGTCGTGAAACATATGTCATAACCTTGCCATTTTGCATCAACACTGCACCAAGTCCAATACGAGACGCATCATAATATACTGTATATGGCTCTGAACCTATAGGCAAAACCAACATCAGCGTCTAGTCAAAGCTGTCTTGAGCTTCTGAAAGACTGCCTCACACTCGTCCAACCACCTGAACTAGGCACTCTTCTGGGTCAACCTGGTCATCGGGACTGCAATAGATGAAAACACCTCCACAAACCGGCGGTAATAGCCTGCCAAACCCAAGAAACTCCGGATCTCCATAGCTGATGTAGGTCTAGGCCAGTCCTTGACTACCGCGATAATCTTAGGATCCACCTGAATACCCCATGCTGATACAACGTGACCCAAGAATGCTACTGAACTCAACCAAAACTCACACTTCGTAAACTTTGCATACAGCTGACTATCCTTCAGAGTCTGAAGAATAATTCGAAGGTGCTGCTCATCCTCCTCCCGGCTGCAAGAATAGATCAAAATATCATCAATGAAGACAATCACAAAGGAATCCAAATAAGGCTTGAACACTCGATTCATCAAATCCATGAAAGTTGTTGGGGAATTTGTCAACCCGAATGACACCACTAAGAACTCATAATGCTTGTATCGAGTGCAAAAAGTTGTCGTAGGGAAATCGAATGACCTAATCCTCAACTGATGGTAGCCAGATCTCAAATCAATCTTCGAAAATACCTTGGCACCCTGAAGCTGATCGAACAAATCATCAATCCTCGGCAATGGATACTTGTTCAACTACCGATAATCTATGCACATCCTCATCGACCCATCCTTCTTCTTAACAAACAACACCGGCGCACCCCAAGGCGAGATACTCGGTCTAATAAAGCCTTTATCCATCAAGTTCTGCAACTACTCTTTAAATTCTTTCAACTCTGGAAGGGCCATACGATATGGCGAAATAGAAATGGGCTGAGTGCCCGGAGCCAAATCAATGCAAGAGTCAATATCCCTGTCGGGAGGCATCCCCGGCAGGTATGAAGGAAATGCCTCTAGAAACTCATGAACAATGGGCACAGAATCCATAGAAGGAACCTCAGCACTAGAATCACGAACATACGCCAAATAGGCCAAACATCTTTTATCAACCATACGCCCACCCTTTATATATGATATAACCCTACTGGCAGAATGACCAGGAGTCCCTCTCCACTCCAAACGAGGCAACCCCGACAATGCTAAGGTCGTGGTCTTGGCATGACAATCCAATATAGCATGATAAGGGGATAATCAATCCATCCCCAGAATGACATCGAAGTCCACCATATCGCGGAGTAGGAGATCTATATGGGTTTCAAGACCCCCAATAACGACTACGCAGGCACGATAAACACGATTTACCACAATATAATCACCCACCGGTGTAGACACATATACAGGATCACTCAAAGAATCACGAGGCACAAACAGATAAGGGGCAAAATAAGATGATACATAAGAATATATGGACCCTGTATCAAATAGAACTGAGGCATCTGTTGATACCCAATTTTTTCATGTATATTTTTATATGCAAAATAATTTCAAAATAGCATATGTGTATATATATAAGTATGTCCAAATATTTTATTATTTTTTTTTAATTTGTAAAGATTTTTAAATCAATTTATTGCCCTATTTTATCCATAAAAAACCCAATAATTATTCCCAAATTTATCATTTTGGTGATTCATTTATTGGATTCTCATATTTATGCTAAAATATATCTAAGATAATTTTTGAATACTTTTAAAAATTTATTTGGTATTTTTAAAGCTAAATTGCATATAATTATAATTTTAGCCTCTTTTAGGATTAATTACGTTTATATTCATAAAGATTAGGTCTGGTATTTTTAAATAGTTAACTATGTGTTATAAATCATTTTTGTACCTTTAATTTATTTTCAGAAATTAATTTATTATTTTTTATAAATCGAATAGGAAAAATTGGCTATTTAAATGTTAGCCCAATTTCATTTCAATTATAGCCAAATTCTGACCCCAATTAGACCCAATTCCAACCCAATTACCCCGGACCAAATCCATTCATACCCAAGCCCCTAACCCAATTAAACCAACCCATACCCGGATCCCCACCTAACCTCTTTAATCCCAGCCATTGATCACTTAGATCAACGGCTCCCGTCCCTCCTTTCCTAATTAAACCCAAAAGATCCCCCCAAACCCTTTCATTATTCATATTCTGCCGCCTCTGAATCCCATTCTCTCTCAATCCTCTCTCAAACCCTCTCAAACCCTAGCCACTACCCTCAACTACAACCCTAAAACCTCCCAAATCCATGGCTTCCAAGGTCATCGGAGGCTTGTATCCACCTCTCATGGCTTCTACGTGTTCGATTGTTATGGTTTCAAGGCTAGATCTTGAAGAGATTGGTCCAGACCTTGGTCAATTTCAGTTTATGGCTGTTCTCCGGTCGTCTCTGACCTTTCTCCGGCCAGCCATGGCTATTCGAGTCTGACTCTTGACTCTCCTGCTTAGATCGATGGTTATCAAAGCCTTTCTCACCACTTGGGATTCTTCTGAAACCCTAACCTTTAAGGTTCTCTCGATTTCTCTTAGATCTGTTTCAGATCTATGTCTGCTCTGAACTTTTAAGCACTTTTCTCGATGTTTCTTTTAAAACTCCGCTTTCAAAACTCCTTATCCTTCTGATTAAGGTTCTGTTAAGTTATTTCAAAACCTTTCTTTGATTTTTGATATGTTTTGTTGTGTTTACTCGTATTATCCTTCTGCCTGAGTTTGCATGTTAAGACCCCTAATTTCTTTTAACTCTTTATTAAATGAATGATTGTTTGCTTGAGTTTTGTCCAATCTGTCTATTTATCCTATTTTTAAAACCCTTCTATTGTTGAAAATCTTATGGTTTTGGGTCTGAGACTGTTTGTTTAAGTGCAGAAGTTCTTTTCGAAATCTCTTGTTCCCTTTGTGTGATTCTTCTGATTCTGTGTTTCTATCTTCTCTTTAACCCGTCTATGTGGAAAGCCCTAATTTTTAGGGTTTTGTTTGGTTTTGTGTATCAGCATGACTGGCCAGTTCTCGTTTTTGAGTTTCTGTGATTCTTCGTGACTATCTTGCCTTGATTTGTTTCTACTCAGTTTCTTAGCCAAAAAAATTACACTGATTCAACGTGTTTGTGATCATCTTGACTGGTCGAAACTTGCCTCTATATCATCGAATCAGTATTATTTGACTCTCATGTTTGCTAGGTTTGTATGTTGACTCTTGACCGTCTGTGTCTTACTATATTTATATGCAAATTATTGACACATGACTTTCTCTTTGATTGATTCTGATTTCCCCCGTTTCTTGGTCTAATTTGAACACTTTCCTTTAGACCTTTGATCCCTACTTTTCTACTCAATCTAATTGATTCCCTTACCTTGGCTGCTTGATTCTTACTATCTTTTTCCCTAATTAGAGTTTTTCTGAACCTAGCCCTAATAGTTTACTCTATTCCTAATATGTTCGAATTATTTCCTTCTCTACACTTTGATTTCTTTCCTTATTTGTTACTCGTTCTTACCGTTTGAACTGATTCCATTAAATTAAGGGAGTACTTGTACTGAATTTGGTTCTAATTGGTTCCGAGTTCTATAATTACTATACAATTGTAATTCTTGCCTTATTTTACATGGTTTTGAACTACTATATATACATATTCTCTCATTAACACAAACACACAAACACTTTAGTTCTGAACTCACACTTACACTCAAAACACTCTCTCTTGCTTTATTACTTGTACTGTGACCTGTTCAGCCGGCTGAAAGCCAAGGCTATATTTCAAAGTCCTACTACTTTTCTTTACTGCACTTTGCTTCTTTGACTGGTATGTTCTAATTAAGTTTTTCAGTACCAACAACAACATGCTTACTTACTGATTTTGCATTCTTGTCTGCCCACTACTTGTATTTAATTCAGTACCATTACTCAGCATGCTGTAATTTCCTTTCTCTTGTTCTGAATCAATGTATTATGAATCCAAAATCCCTACCCCAATGTGATTAATACTTTTGGTTAGTTTGGGGCATGACAGCATTGAACATTACTGAGCATGGCCCAAACTTGATCCTCCTAGGATCATAACCCCCATTTTCCCTTATATGTTGTGTGCTCTGGTTGATTTACAAGCATGACAACACTCTCTATTGTTGTGCATGCCTAAAACTAACTCTTGTGTAAGTATATAGGCTCCTTGCAATGGATTCCCAATCCCCTACCCCTTTGTGTGAATTTATCAATTATGTGAAGTGTTAATGATTAAGTCCTATCACCCTTTCCCTCTCCTTTATTCCTTCAGTTCTTAGAACTCAGTTTCTGCACTTCTCACTCTCTTCTTAGACTTAAGTTTTGCCCCCCTCATGTGAGCCTTGCCTTGGGACCCATGAGCTCCCTCTGAAATTGGATACATGAGGGATGGCATTTCCACACTGCACTTGTCCCTATTCTGGTTATGAAACTTGAGTGTAAGCACTATCTATGGTCCCATTGAGGACCTTAGGGAACTCTGACACACTCAAGTCTGAGAAAGGCTTTGGATCAATGGTATTTTGAGTTGATTTGTCTCATAACTCAGAGAGGAAGTCAAGAACTTCCTCTGGTTGTAACCTCTTCTTTTACACTTTTCTGATGTAATTCATTATTCGGTCTGTAATAATTTGTAATAAACATTGGGGCTTTGGTTAGTAAAAAGGGTTGGGAAATTATGCATGCTCAAGGGTAGAAAACATGCATATAGGACTGCATTCTCTACTTGTTCAATTCACATTTAGAAGACATGCCTATAGGACTGCTCTAATTCTGCATATTCACACTACATTTAGAAACCATGTCTATAGGACACGCTTTTTCAATTCACATCTAGATAACATGCCTATAGGGATTATCTAAAATTCTGCACATTTGTCACCGTTTAGGTATCATGTCTATAATGGTCTAAAATCAGTAACATATAGAAATCATGCCTATAGGGATTCCCAAGTAAATTCTGGTTCGTTTCTATTAACATTCAATGTTAGATATCATGCCTATAGGGATTAAAATCAGCAATATTAGATACTATCGCTTACAGAATCTGAAACTAGTTCAATTTAAAATCAGTTCGATTCTGAACCAGTTTTAAACAACTTTCCATCTTTATTTAACGAAGTTTAGCAAACATGCCTATAGGATCTCAAACAATTTGTTTTGAGTTAGTATTGTTTCGCCACATTCTGAATTAAGTAGATATCATGCCTATAGGACCCCGTCTAAACACTTAGGTAAACCTTAGAGTAATAGCTGTAAAATTGAATCCGTTTTTTGTTTAATGCTATAACCAGCAGGCAGGCCTGATTCGGACTTCTTATCTGAGTTATGTAATAAACTAATCTGCCTCAATAATCAACTTCCCTCGTCTTTATGTTCTTTAATCAGACCCAAAAAATATGTGAAAGTCATGCTAGTTATGTGTTTTGTTTGAGGAGGTATACTTGAGCCTTATGTGTTTATGTGTTTCCCCTTTAATGTGCAGTCTTTTATATGTTTTGTATGTCGCCTTAGATTTTTACCTTTGAAACTTCAAGTCAGCCTAATATCCCTCCCCTTTAGGATTAGTAGTCCTAAGTGCCTCCGGGACAGATAAGAACGGGATGGGTAATAGCATGCAATAGTGTTCGAGACCAATCCACGTTTTAGTACCTTAAACGGGGTGGGAAAGGTAGATATGGATATGATGATCGGTGCACTAATGCCACGTGTAACCTCTCTTTTGAGGAGTGATTATCGGGTATTGCATTGATGTGATCCATATTTTTATCAAACCTAGGACCCCCTTTCTTTATTTTCCCCTTCTTTTTTTGGGCATTGTAAATCTTTATTTAAAATCATTTCTTGTAATTGCTCTTTCAAACTTGGTTTACTTTCCGACCATTGTGTAATGAAATCCCCTCTTTTTTTGAGCCTTATCTGCTTATATGTTAACTGCACCCCAAATTCACAATAATTATCTGGCCGGGAACCATACTAGTGGATGCTGAGGGGTGCCTAACACCTTCCCCTTGGGATAATTTCAAGCCATTACCCAATCTCTAGTTATTCAAACAAACTTAGAATTTAATTTCTAGTGTTTTCCTAATGCACCATAATCATTAGGTGGCGACTCTTCAATTGCAAAACCTAGTTCCCAAAAAGAATGAGTTGTCCCATACCAAATGTCCTAAACCTGATTTCGGGAGAAAAAAGGGGCGCGATAGCATCTCTACTGCACACTGAAACCATACATGTGGTAACTACATCAAACGCCTCAGCCTCAGGTCTGGCAGGAATAGCATAACATCGGTGCTGGGCTCCACCACTTTGAACAACATCCCTAGGACGGCCTCCTGCTGGCTAGCCTCCACATCTAGCTACCTAGACTCCACCTCTAGCGGCCTAACCTCCACCTCTAACAACTCTACCTGGCTGAGCTGGCGGTGGAACACCCGGTGCTGGAACCATAGCACAAAAACCCTGGTGCTGAGAACTGCTCGAGGCTCAAGGGGCAAAACCTAGCAATGTGTCTGGTATCGCCGCAAGTATAGCAAGACTTCGGCTGCTGAGACTGTTGACCCTAAAACTGACCCTGACGACCCGGATAACCACCCTGAAAACTCTGGAGCGGAGGTGCACTGATGGGAGCTGGCGGTGCACTGTAGGGAAACTGATCAGAATACTACATATGAGAACCACAACCACCTTGAGCGCCGTGAGAAGCCTGGAGTTCTGACAGAAACGGCCTAGGAGGATGACCTCTACCAAAAGAATCCCTGCCTCCAAACGAGGCACCACTGAATCTGCCAGAATGACGAGGCCTCTTATCAGACCCCTGACCGCTTCCCTAAGCTAAAACCATCTCTACCCGCCTGGCCACATTGGCCGCATCCTGGAAAGAAATCTCGCTACCTGTCTGCTTAGCCATCTACAGTCTAATAGGCTGAGCGAGTCCCTCAATAAACCTCCTCACCCTCTCTCTCTCTCTCTCTCTCTCTCTCTCTCTCTTAGTCGGTAGTATCAAAAGAGAATGATGAGCCAAATCAATAAACCTCGTCTCGTATTGGGTGATAGTCATAGAACACTGTTGGAGACACTCGAACCGCCTGCGGTACTCCTCTCTCTGAGTGACGGGAAGAAACTTCTTGAGAAATAGCTACGAGAACTGGTCCCAAATGAGAGCTGGTTATCTAGATGGTATGGCCAAATAATAATCTCTCCATTATTTCTTGGCGGAACCTGACAGACAGAAAGCAGCAAAGTCGACCCCATTGGTCTCCACTATCCCCATGTTCCGGAAAACCTCATGACAGCTGTCTAAATAATCCTGGGGATCCTTTGAAGATGTACCACCATAAGTAGTAGTGAACAGTTTGGTGAACCTACCCATCCTCCACAAAGCATCGGCAGACATAGTTGTTCCGTCACCGGTCTAAGCTACTACACCTGGCTGAACTACTCTAACTGGCCGAGCTGCTGGAGTCTGAAATTAGGGAGTCATCTGCTCCGGAGTGCGGGTAGCGGGAGTCTATGCTCCCCTCCCCCCCCCCCTCGCATGTGAGACGGTTGGTGCTACAGGAAGTAAGGCTACCTGGGTGACACTCTCCATAAGGCCCACTAGACGGATCACAGCATCCTGGAGTACCGGGGTAGCTATGAACCCCTCTAGGACCTGAGTTGGGCCCGCTAGAACTATCTGGGCTGGAACCTCATCATTAAACTCTACCTGAGGCTCTGCCCCTGCCTCGGCCTCTAGCACGGCCTTGGCCTTGTCCTCTACCCCTAGTGGGAGCTACTGCTGGGGGCTCGAGCTGCTGATCAACAGATGAAAAAGCACGTGTTCTCTCCATCTGCGATATAACAGAGTAGAAGTTCAATTAGCATTGAGAAACCAAATCGCACGATAGAGAAGAGTAGATGTGAAGTCATTCCTAAACTCTGTAGCCTCTGTGGATAAGCACATACGTTTCCGTACTGATCCCTCAGACTCTACTAATCTTGTCCGTGAATTGTGAGACCCACACAACCTAGAGCTCTGATACCAACTTGTCACGACCTGGATTTCCCACCCTCGGGCTTCGTGATGGTGCCTACTCATGAAAGCTAGGCAAGCCGAGTGTTACAGATTTTATTAACCTTTTTCATTAACCTTTTAACAATTATAAATTAACATATAAACAACAGAGGAATAATAATAATAGAAAATAAATGCGGAAGACGAAATATAATAATTTAACTTAATACAAATATGATTCCATAGAAATAATCTATCCTTAACTAGGGTCACAATCTCACTGACTATCTAAGAATACTACAAATAGGGTCTGAATAAAGAAAATACATGTCTGTCTTTGAAATAGAAAGAACAAAATGAAACAAGAAAGGAAGGGACGCCAAGGCCTGCGGACGCTTGCAGGACTACCTCGGGTCTCCCATGTACTGAAGGCAGCAAACCCTAGCTATGGTTTGTATGCTCCAATACCGAGAAATGCACAAAAAAGTGTAGAGTGTAGTACCGAGAAATAGCAACAACAACATCCTAGCAAGGGAATCAACAATAAGATTAAATACGTCCCGGCAAGGGAATCAACAATAAGAATTAAATACGTCCCGGCAAGGGGATCAGCTATAACCAAACTTGTACCAACAATTAACTTCACAAATGAACCTCAACTGGAGCCAATCCTCAACAATAAACAAATATCAAGAAGATAATCATATGTCTTGCTCAACATGGATAATTAACAATTTAGGCATTTGTAGTACTTATTAAGAATCACAATGACCACAATTTAAGACTCACGGGCATGATTGACACCAACATACAGATACTCGTCACCACACCTATATGTCGTACACTATACTAGCACATAGGAAATAAGGCACAACACATATTACCTCAAGCTAAGGTTAGATCAAACACTTACCTTGAAATTCCACGCCAAACTCAAGCCTCAAACACCGCTTTTCCTTTTGATTTCACTTCCAATTCAATTGTATCTAGTCAATATTAACTTATTAACATTAATAAATGCTAAAGAATTCAACTCCAATGTTAAATAACAAGGTTTTCCATCATTTTTTCCAAAAAGTCAAAAATCGACCCCGTACCCGCTTGATCAAAACTCGAGGTTCGGACCAAAACCTGAATACCCATTCACCCACGAGCCCAAATATGCAATTAGTTTCAGAATCTGACCCTAAGTCAAGGTCAAAATCCCCAAATTTCTAAAATCCCCAATTCTCTTAAAATCCATAATTTCTACCCTTAAAAAACAAGATTTAGGCCTAGAAATCTAATGGGTGTTGATGAAAAATGAAGAAAATGAGTCTAAGAACACATACCTATGGTTTAGTGGTGAAATCCCCCTTCAATAATTGCCCAAGGTCTGATTTAGGGAAGAAGATATGAAATATGCCTAAATTCCCGTTCTGGTTCTATTTTAAGTGTTGGGCGACAGTGTTCATTGCATTCGCGAAGAGCTTCCATCCAAGGACTTACGTGATCGAGGGAGAAGCTACGCATTCGCAAAGGCTTAGCCCATCCCTGCCTTCGCGTTCGCGATAAATGACTCGCGTTCGCGTAGTTCTCCCCTAGGTTCCCTGACCAGCCCATCCTAAAGCTACGCGTTCGTGGTTGACCGGTCTCGTTCGCGCAGAGCAAGCCCCATATTGCTCCACATTCGCGACCTTGGTCTCGCGTTCGCATAGGGTTACCCTCCCCAGCCCAGTTTCGCTTTCATGGTGGCGAGAGTGACTACGCGATTGCGAAACATGGCGCATCAGACACCAGAAGCAGCAATCATACCAGATTTTCCTAAGTCAAAAACACCCCAAAGCCTACCCGAAACTCACCCGAGCCCTCGGGGCTCCAAACCAAACATGCACACAACCCTAAAAATATCATACGGACTTACTCATGCGATCAAATCGCCAAAATAACACCTTCAATTACGAGATTTGCATCAAAATCAAAGAAAAATCTCTAGAACTCTTAAGTTCAAATGTTCACAACCAAGGGTCCGATTCACGTCATATGAATTCCGTTTCTTACCAAATTTGATAGGCAAAACTTAAATACCATATTAGATCTGTACCAGGATCCGGAACCAAAATACGGGCCCGATACCATCAAATTCAAACATCTTTAAATTTTCAAAAACTCTTATAATTTCAGTTAAACAATTTTCTTCAAAAATTCATTTCTCGGGCTTGGGACCTCAAAATACAATTCCGGGCATATTCCCAAGTCCCATATTTTTCTACAGACCCTCCGGCACCGTCGAATCACGGGTCCGGGTCCGTTTACCCAAAATATTGACCGAAGTCAACTTAAATTCAATTTTAAAGGCAAAATTAGCATTTTTATCAAATTTTCACATGAAAGCTTACCGGATATACGTCCAGCCCGCACATATAAATCGAGGTGAGATAAAAAGAGGTTTTTAAGGCCTCAGAGTACAGAATTGACTTTTAAATCAAGTGATGACCCAAAAGGTCATCACACATACGTCTATATGATATGCAAATTATAGCACCTTCATTTATGAAACAAATCCAACTTTCGATGGATTTTGGTCATGTTCATCGGTTGGTTCACCTCATTATAGACCAACATATTAATACGTTCGTTTATGAATGATATATTTATACAAGACATACAAACACACTTTTCATGAAAAGTCACAGCCTTCCAGGTGACACCCTTTCATAAAAGAGCTAAACATTATAAATGTTCAAGAAAGAACAAATTATTTCTGGAACGGCACGTAAACAACTTTCGAATTAATAGTTTCATCACTAGTCATCACTTAAGACTGAATAAGTAATGAATTCACCGACTACTATATCAATATCCCTAAGGATTTGTGGGGTTCAAAAAATCATATCATATAATTCTTCTAGATAATATATACATCCCGTTTAGCATCATCTTTTGTTATGCATAAGCTAAATGCCCCCACATTTCATGTCACGACCCTAAATCCGGATCCGGTCGGGATGGCGCCTCTCGTGAAGACAAGGCCAGCCGACACTACCCATTTCAGTATTTAACAGTTAAGCATTAAGAAACAGTCTAAGCATGATCAAATAAACCAAGGTTTAAGCAGTTAATAACATAATTTGCGGAAAATAACCCAACACAGCCCGATACAAGGATATCACTAGTCATGAGCATCTAACAAAACGGAATACTCCAAATCAAACTATAGAGTTTAATACAGAAAACCAAGAACATGAAGAAATAAGATAGGGAAGAGCTTCGGGCATCGAACACCAACAGCTACCTAGAGACTCCTCGGATCCGCCTGAGCCGGAAATGATCAGCACTCGGGAGCGAGACCAGATACGCCTGAATCTGCACACAGGGTGTAGGGAGTAAAGTGAGTACTCTAACTTAGTGAGTAATAATAAATAAATAAAGACTGAAAGCAAGAAATCACGTAAGGCACAAAAGAATGCTATAATGAAGCAGTAAAATCATTAAAACAGTAAACTAGTGAAAGATAGGTAAAAATCCTTTACTCAGATTTAACTTCATGAAAAGCCTTTTTCAACAATTAAGCATGGTTATTTACAGGCAATTAATAAAAGATAAACACATAAAGGTTCGCCTCTGCCCATCGGGCAACATCTCAGAACAATACCAGCCCCTCGGGCTCAACCTCACATCACAATGGGTACCCACGCTCACTGGGGATGTGCAGACTCCTAGAGGGGCCCTTTATGGCCCAAGCGCAATATCAAGCCATCTCGTGGAATCATCACTAGGCTCTTGGCCTCATATCAATCAAGCCAACTCGTGGCATACATAACTCAGGCCATCGGCCTCATAGTCAATATCAAATCTTTCCTCACAACATAGGTCTTCGGCCTTACTCAGTCAAAATCCTCACAAGCTACTCGGGCAATAGTAAAACATGATTCTCAGCCCAAAATATCGCTTAAAAGATCATTTAAGTGTTAAAATAGAGTAAACATGGTTGAGTACGAAAACAGTGAAATATAATATGACAGAGTTCAAGTATAAAGTCAAAACAGTAAGGAAATATCAATAAAAGTCCCCTAAGGCATCAAATAGTTGGCATGAAGCCCAAATATGACATTCAGCCCAAATAATGATGATAGCAAATAGATTTCAGTCAAATACGCGGTAAAATAATCATTCGGGACGGACTAAGTCATGATCCCCAACAGTGCACGACCCCACGCTCGTTATCAAGCGTGTGTCACCTCAATATATCATAACGATGTGCAAGTCCGGGGTTTCATACCCTCAGAACATCATTTACAATCATAACTCACCTCAATCCGGTCAAATCACTAGCTCACAATGCCTTTGCCCCTCGAATCGGCCTCCATTCATGTCGAATCTATCCAAAATCAGAACGAGGACGTCAAAATATGCTAAGGGAACGAAGCCCAAGCGAAAATAATCAATTTACAACATAAATCCCGAAATTGCTCAAACCAGGCCCCTGGTCCCACGTCTCAGAATCCGACAAAATTAACATCAATGGAATCCTCATTCTCTCACGAGTCTATACCAAGAACATCAAAATCGGACTTCAATTGCCCTCTCAAATTCCCAATTTACACTCTCCAAATTCAAGCCCTAATTCCCCAATTATAGGCTTTAATTTCCATATTTTTTCATGATTTTATAAGGAAGAATCAACATAGGATCGAGTATAGAGTTGAAAAATCTTACCTCCAGGCATTATCTCTTGAATCCCTCTTTAAATCCTTTCAAAAAGCTCCAAAATCGCCCACAAATGGTGAAAGTTAGCTCCAAAATTGCGGACAATGGCTATTTAAATATTCTGCCCAGGCATCAAAAACCTTCTTCTCAAACGCGGTCAAAGCCTCTCGTTCGCGAAGCACAAAAATCCGTTGACCAAAATTTCCCCTTACGCGAACGTGGCCTCCAGCTCGCATACATGAAACGTACGCTTTCCAAACCATCGCGAACGCGACCTCCTTACGCGAACGCGTAGTACAAAAAGGCTGGGACCCCATCTGCTCCCACTTACTCTATGTGAACGCGACACAGGCCACGCGGAGAATAAAACATCCCAACACCGCGAACGTGACACACGAAATGCGAACGCGAAGGCAAAATCGTCGTCTCAGAAAAACACCCATCGTGAACGTGGGTCCCTGACCGTGAACGCGAAGAACAAATTGTCTGCAACACAACACCAACAAAAACTGCCAAGTCCAAAGTCCAAAATTGATCCGTTTAACCATCCGAAATTCACTCGAGGCCCTCGGGACCTCAACCAAACATGCCAACATATCCCATAACCTCATTCAAACTTGTTCCAACCTTCGGAATGCTCAAAACAACATCAAAACACCAAAATCACATCGGATTCAAGCTTAAGAATTTCAAGAACTTCCAAATTACGCTTTTGATCAAAAACCCAACCAAACCACGTCTTAAAGACCTGAAATTTTGCACACACGTCACAAATGACACAATGGAGCTACTGCAACTTTTGGAATTCCGTTCCGACCCCTATATCAAAATCTCATCTATCAATCGGAAAATGCCAAAATCTCAATTTCGTCAATTAAAGACTAAACCTTCCACGGACTTCCAAAATGCATTCCGATCACGCTCTTGTCACAACCCCAAACCAGATCCGCTCGTGATGGCACCTCTCATGAAGACAAGGCCAGCCGACACAATTTTCAAATTCATTTTTAACAATTTAATAAGTCAATTTAAGTCATTTATAATAATAAATCCCCAACAAGTATAAATTTAGCAAAATAGAACAAGTGCGGAAATAGATACAGCCCAACATCAGGGTGTCACAAGTCACGAGCATCCACTAAGGTGTAAATACAACGGAAAGTCTGAAAATGTACTGAATACAGTCTAATGAAATCAAGAGAGAGAAAAGCAGTGATGCGAACGTCGGGCAGCTACCTTGCTAAACTCTAATGACTCTGCCTCTGATCAACCAATACCCGCTACTGGGTTCAGAAATACTTGAATTTGCACACAAGGTGCAGGGAGTAATGTGAGTACTGCAACTCAGTGAGTAATAATAATAAATGAAGACAGAGCGATAAGAAATCACGTAAAGGCACGTCAACAGGCTATAAAGAAGCAATAAAAGCCAGTAAAAACAATAAAACAATGGAAATATGTAAAGTCACTTTAGTTCAGTTTAAGCTTCTTTAGAAATGCCTTTTTAACAGTTAAGCAATTAAATGCAAAGTAGCTAGAACTGATAAACACATAGGAATCCGCCCCTCAGGCACAATGTCAACAAAATCCGCTCCTCGGGCAATATCATGGAACAATCACCAGCCCCTCGGGCATCTCATGTCACAATGGGTATTCGCGCTCACTAGGGGTATGCAGACTCCTGGGGGGACCCCTTACAGCCCAAGAGCAATATCAAGCCATCTCATGGCATAATCACATAGGCTCTCGGCCTCATATCAACAAGCCACTTCGTGGCGTACAATCTCAAGCCCTCAACCTCATAATCATAGTCAGTGTATCACTGCGGCGGCGTGCAACCCGACCTAAAAGTATCCTCACAACACAGGCCCTCGGCTTTACTCAGTCAGAATCTCATAATCTACTCGAGCAATAGTAAAACATGATGCTTAGCCCAAAATATCATTTAAAATATCAAAATGTGTTCAAATAGAGTAAACATGGCTGAGTTATAAAAATAGTAGAATATAGTATGACTGAGTTCAAATATAAAGTCAAAATAGTGAGAAAATATCATGAAAAGTCACCTAAGGGTTCAAATAGTTGGCACGAGGCCCAAATATGGCATTCAACCCAAAACATGATGAAGAAAATAGTTTTCAGTCAAATACGCAGTAAAACAATCATTCAGGATGGACTAAGTCACAATCCCCAATAGTGCACGACCCCACGCTCGTCATCTAGCATGTGCGTCACCTCAATATAGCACAACGATGTGCAATCCGGGGTTTCATACCCTCAGGACAACATTTACAATTATTACTCACCTTAATCCGAGCAAAATCCTACTCTGAAATGCCTTTGCCGCTCAAATCGGCCTCCAAACGTCCCGAATCTAGTCACAATTAACTCGATTCATTCAATACATATTATAGGAATTAATTCCGTATGAAAATACTAATATTTCAACAAAATCCGAAATTAACCCAAAACTCGCTCGTGGGGCCCGTATCTCAGAATACGACAAAAGTTACGGAATATGAACCCCCATCCAACCACGAGTCCAACCATACAAATTTTACCAAAATCCGACATCGGATTGACTTTCAAATCTTAAAAATTCATCTTTATGGAATTTTAGAAAATTCCTCCATTTCTCTTCAAATATCAATTATCTAATGCCAAAAATGAAGATTTATTCATGAAATATAATCACAAGGGAGTCAAGAACACTTACCCCAAGTTTTGTGGTGAATTTTGCCTCTGAAAATCGCCCAAGAAAACTCGAACTACTCGTTATGCACTGTCCAGAATTTTTTGCGGTACTGTTCGCACGTGTTACTATTTAGGGATACTGTACACGGATACTGTTCACGCATGTGCGGTCACTGTTCACACGTGCGAAAAATGCAGAAATTGCCCAAAAATTTTAGCAGATAAATACAAGTCCGAATTGATCTGTTAACCTTCCGAAATCCACCCGAGGCCCTCGGGACCTCAACAAAATACACCAACAAGTCCTAAAACATCATACGAACTTAGTCGAAACCTCAAATCACATAATAAAATGCTAAAACCGTGCATCACACCCCAATTCAAGCCTAATGAATCTAAGAATGTCCAACTTCTATATTCGATGCAAAAACCTATAAAATCAAGTCCGAATGACTTCCAATTTTGCATACAAGTCATAAATGACATAACGAAACTATGAAAATTTTCATAAATGGATTCTGACCCCGATATCAAAAAGTCAACCCCCCAGTCAAACTTCCAAACTTAAATTTCTTATTTTCGCCATTTCAAGTCTATTTTAGCTACGGACCTCGAAATAAATATCCGGACACACTCCTAAGCCCAAAATCACCATACGGAGCTATTGAAATTATAAAATCCATTCTGGAGTCGTTTGCTCAAAAGTCAATCTCTGGTCAAACTTAAAAAATCTTTAGCCTTAGATTTCTAGATTCCATTAAATGACGATAATTTGATCTAGGGACCTCCGAATTCGATTTCGGGCATATGACCAAGTCCAAAATCACGATACGGTGCTACCGGAATGGTCAAAACTCGAATCTAGGTTCGTTTGCTCAAAATGTTGACCAAAGTAAACTCAATTGAGTTTTAAAGCTCTAATTCACAATTTAATCCATTTTTCACATAAAAACCTTCCAGAAAATTATATAGACTACGCACCCAAGTTGAGAAATAATTAATAGCGCTTTTCAAGGTCTTAAAACACCGAGATGAGTATTTAATTTAAATATGACAGTTTGGGTCATCACAGCTCCTAAGTCCCAATTCACCTAACGGAGCTAACCAAATCATAAAAATTATGATCTGAGATCATATACCAACAAGTCAAATCTTGGTCAAACTTTTCAAATTTCAAGCTTCATACTGAGAACTGAGAATTGTTCTTCCAAATTCATTCTGATTACCCTGAAAACCAAAACCAATGATTTACATAAGTCATAATCCATCACTCGGGGCAAGTCATGCCTGAGAACTGGTGAGCAAAGTGCAAAAGCTCAAAACGACCTATCGGGTCGTTACATCCTCCCCCACTTAAACATACGTTCGTCCGCGAACGTAACCAGAGTTGTTCCAAAAACCATCAAATCGATGTGTAACCTTACCATGCACATACTCGGGGGTGATCCCACGTCACCCTATCTCATATATGTCTAATAACACAATGTAACTGAAAATTCACAATTCACCCTAGCCCATAACCTTAGAACCAATTTTCCACTTCCGAAACTATCTATAAGATCAGAATCTCACATCTATACTCTAAATAAGCCCAAACAAGCTGTAATAACCCATACCTGCAACCTCAGGTGAAATCATATGATATATTACATAACTCAAACACTTGTAGTGATAACTTCTAATCACAGTAGCTGCACACAACAACCGAATATCGATAGAAAACCTCTTATCAACTAAAGTTTCATTCCAACACTTTCATATACTGCCATTGATAAATGAAACACGCAGTAAGCTATAACAATTTTTCAAATCAACCATTCATGAAGCCACTTCTCTTTTTGGCAAAGACCATGGCAAATTTCTAAGCCGAACCTCGATATTACCCTTCCAACATGCTGAAATCGAATTCGTTCGTATTCATTAATAATCCCAACGATCTCATCTAATCCAACACACTACTCTGGTGACATGACATATTAATATAGGCTAAAGCCTTAACTTGTGAAATCTGCGCACCAATAAGCAACAATCCGAACATACTCAAATCATGAAAATGACTCAAATGAAAGAATTGTACTACAAGCTCACCAGTACCACCACAACACAAGGCTGAGAACTCATCTCACATCATAGAAACAGAACACACAAATCTAGCCCGCAAGGTCATACCTACACATAACTTCATTGCAATGCGCGACCCTATCCAAACACTGGTTCAGATGAAACACCTCAAGTCACTCTGCTCGAAATTGACGACCACGCGCAATTGATGTCTAGAACCGAAGCAAATCATCATACCCACGGTGAAGCAAATAAATAACACCACACAAACTCGAAAGGACATAACCGATATGCCATCCACCGAGAAATACCCAGTACTCTTCTCGCTCGACTTCCACTATGAAACCCCAATGGAACCGCACCATTTGTGCCTATAACCAACAAATCATAATGTCTCGCAATACAGAAAGTAATCCATAGATCACCTCAGAACACTAATAGCTCAATAACAACCGAATCACACATCCCTCACCAATAGCGACTCGAAGTCAACAAACTCGTCTTGATGTAGAACACACATCCATATAGGCCTACCAATGAACCCCTTATCAAGGAGTTCCGGAAGCTACTCCTTCAACTTCTCTCACTCCGCTGGTGCTATACGATACGGTGCCCAATACCAAATCAATACCGAAATCAAAAACTTTGCCCGGTGACATACCCAACCACAAGAAACACCTCCGAAAAGTCCCTCACCACCAGAACTGAATAAATGGTAGGAGTCTATGCACTGACATCCATCACGAAAGCCCAAATAAGAAAGACAATCATTCCTAGCCATCCGTTGGGTCTTAGAATATAAAACCACCCGACTAGGACATGAAATCCGTCGAACCTCGCCACTCAATCTATGGCATTCCCGGCATAGCCAACATCATCGCCTTAGCGCAATAGTCCAGAATCACACGATACGAAGACAACTAGTCTATACCCAATATTACATCAGAATCTAACATACCAGGCAACACAAGATCCACTAGGGTCTCCCAACCCTGATAGTCACTAAACTATGCTGATACACGCAACCCACAACCACAACATAGCCTGAACACGAGAACTCCTAGTCTCCAACTCCATATAGCCCACGAATCACCATACCTGATCCCAATTACACCGTCCAAATACATACCACACCTCTTAATACCCAGTCATTCCACGAGAGATACTCTAAAATTCTTCTGTGCCGCCAAGCAAACTCAAATATCAGCAACCGATCTAACAAGAAAGTGTTGCAATACTACCGAAGTACCATCAACTTCATCACATTGCCTTTTTTTGAAACATATAACCTCGTCAAATCACCCCATAGCATTACCATTTCCTTAATCATCTGAAGATCATTTCCCAAATCATTTGAAGCTCATTTCTATAATTATCTGAAACTGCTCGTGCTGCCTAAGAATTGTGACCTTCCTTTCAGAACTGATCTGTGACCTTACACATGCAAATCTAAGTCTTGCATAACACACCGTATATACCATACCATCCTAAGGTAAACATGAGAACTTCATAACTATTTCAAGCCACACGCAGCTACGTACTCAACTAGCCAAGAACTTTTCTATTGGACCTCAGCTGGGAGAAAATCACTATACATCCCATGCTTTTCATGCCTGTGGAAAATATACACCTCTAACCGTGGTAGAAATCATCAAGAACTTTCTGAATTCCATTCGCACAAAACTAAACTGTCAGGACTGAATCTTTCTATCTCAACCAAGCTACGCAAGCCACTAAAAACCCAAGAGAATTGCCGCGAAACACCTGGAGAAACTCATTACTCCGTTCACACCCAAGGAACTACTCATATCCTTACCATACCGATCCGGTCTACTATCAAGCTATCTCATCTATCTAGGTTTCCTTCTAATTTACCTTCAACTGGTTACTCTTTATTGTTATAACACCACAATTCCTTAACCCAGACTCACCACACGAGACCCAAGCATAACACCACACCGTCTAGGGCTCATAATCTGTTGAGTACTCTCTTAAATGTTCCCAAAGCACCACGTTCAAAATACTTACCCCAAAGTGACTTCCTGCGAATCTGGAACCATTACCTTCCTAATACTGATATATAGAATCCCATAATTGATATAGAAATGACACAATCTCGGCACCCTCCAATGCAAACCTCAGTTTCTAGCCAAATTATACACTTGAAATCTCCAATTATTACATGTAAAACCTTGAACGCGTTAGAACCATTCTCTAGAGCCATCCACCCTACTCAAACTACATTTAGCCTGATCAAATGAATCGAACAACCCGTGCCTCATTAGCACTCTGACACCGCACAGTGTAACCTCATCCTAGAATAACCAAGCAACTTCCTGCTCTATGCACCGAGCATCCATTACCAGCAACAACTCAAGACATTCCGTGATTCTTATACACCTATGAAGCATGACATAACCTTTGTCAAAATTTTCCTTTACTCGAGCCATCCTCGGTCTCAATCTCCGTAAGCCATAATTGATTCACCCGCACACCTCAAATTGGAACCAATATAGCACATAACCGTGCAATCGACTAATTAATAGTGGACTCCTCCACTTGGCTCGAGGCCATAGACCCAAACATACACAATAACTCATAACACATATACTTTATTGCTGCCATAATACCATAGTGAGATTAAACTCAATCCTTCATAAGCTCGTGGAACACAGACCATCTGGTACTTTATATCTTCTGCAGATCTCGCATTCACTCTCGTAGTAGTCAAGCCTACTCTCTTGAGCAACCCAAATTCAAATTGTAAAACATATATTTCCCTTGTAACAGAGATCTTCCAATAAATGACACAAGGGATCACGTAAACTTCAGAACAATCCGCATGAGATAACCCCACCTGCTTTGCCTCAAACTAACATTTCTATATACCTTCCACCGTCATAAACATTACGCAGTCACTTAATCTTCCTGAGTCTGAACTCATACCGCAACATGAAATTCACTTCACTCCCAACTAGAACACATGAAATGATTCTTCACACACCCATAACTCGGGACTATACCTCAAATCGAGATGAAAATCAAGTACCTAATAGTTCTTCTATCCTCCAGCAGACGCTTATCGTCGTCTCCAAATCATATGAACACACCTCGTAGTCATAACATACTTATCACGTAGATATCCAGTCATTACTCCCCTTAGTAGGGACACAATAGAACATATAGATCCAGAAGCACGCGCTCACGAAATCAATAGCTTAGGACTCGAGCTATAGGCAAAAAATCTGGCCTCAAGTCTTCCAGACTGGCCAAACATCAACACACAGAGATCACATCTTGCCCCTTGATCGAGGAATCACAAGTCATCGATGCATATCTGATACTAAGCGTTCATGGGCTCTTACGAACGTGTGGAAGGAATTCAAAGAGTTACTTTTCAAGCTGAATCAAGGACGCCCGATAAGAAATCAAGAATATGAAGTTTTTACTAAAGGTTCTGCAGCCTCTCGAGGATAAATATAGACGTCTCTGTACCAATCTGCGAGACACTACTAAACCTTCTCATGGCTCGTAAGACCGATGTAACCTAGGCTGTGATACTAACTTGTCACGACCCTAAACCCAAACCTGGTCGTGATGGCGCCTCTCATGAAGACAAGGTCAACCGACACTACCCATTTCAGTATTTAATAGTTAATCATTAAGAAACAGTCTAAGCATGATCAAATAAACCAAGGTTTAAGCAATTAATAGCATAATTCGCGGAAAATAACCCAACATAGACCGATACCGGGGTGTCACTAGTCATGAGCATCTAACAAAGTCGAATACTCCAAATCAAACTACAGAGTTTAATACAGAAAACCAAGAACTTAAAGAAGTAAGAAAGGGAAGAGCTCTAGGCTGCGAATGCCAATAGCTGCCTATAGACTCTTTGGATCCGCCTGAGCCGGAAATGATCAGCACTCGGGAGCGGGACCAGATATGCCTGAATCTGCACACAAGGTGCAGGGAGTAAAGTAAGTACTCCAACTCAGTGAGTGGTAATCATAAATAAAGATTGAAAGAAGAAAATCATGTAAGGCACAAAAACATACTATAATGAAGCAGTAAAACCATTAAAACAGTAAACTAGTGAAAGATAGGTAAAAATCCTTTAACTCAGATTTAACTTAATGAAAAGCCTTTTTCAATAATTAAGCATGGTAATTGACAGGCAATTAAGAAAAGATAAACATATAAAGGTTTGCCCCTCAGACACCGTATCAACAAATCCGCCCCTCGGGCAACATCTCAGAATAATATCAGCCCCTCGGGCTCAATCTCACATCACAATGGGTACCCGTGCTCTCTGGGGTGTACAGACTCCTAGAAGGGCCCTTTATGGCCCAAGCGCAATATCAAGCCATCTCTTAGAATCATTACTAGCCTCTCGGCCTCATATCAATCAAGCCACCTCGTGGCATACATAACTCAGGCCCTCGGCCTCATAGTCAATATCAAATCTTTCCTCACAACATAGGCCCTCGGCCTTACTCAGTCAAAATACCACCCGGGCAATAGTAAAACATGATTCTCAGCCCAAAATATCATTTAAAATATCATTTAACTGTTAAAATAGAGTAAACATGGCAGAGTACGAAAACAGTGAAATATAACATGACTAAGTTCAAGTATAAAGTCAAAACAGTGAGGAAATATCAATAAAAGTCTCCTAAGGGTTCAAATAGTTGGCACGAAGCCCAAATATGGCATTCAGCCCAAATAATGATGATAGCAAATAGATTCCAGTCAAATACGCAGTAAAATAGTCATTCGGGACAGACTAAGTCACGATCCCCAACAGTGCACGACCCCACGCTCGTCATCAAGCGTGTGCGTCACCTCAATATAACATAACGATGTGCAAGTACGGGGTTTCATACCCTCAGAACATCATTTACAATCATTACTCACTTCAATCCGGTCAAATCAATAGCTCGCGATGACTTTTCCCCTCGAATCGGCCTGCACTCTGTCGAATCTATCCAAAATTAGAATGATGACATCAACATATGCTAAGGGAACGAAGCCTAAGCGAAAATAATCAATTTACAACAAAAACCCCAAAATTGCTCAAACCCGGCCACCTGGCCCACGTCTTGGAATCCGGCGAAATTAACATCAATGGAATCCTCATCCTCTCACAAGTCTATACATACCAAAAACATCAAAATTGGACTTTAATTGCCCCCTCAAATTTCCAATTTACACTCTCCAAATTCCAGCCCTAATTCCCCAATTTTAGGCTTTAATTTCCATATTTTGACATGATTAAACAAGGAATAATCAACATAGGATCGAGTATAGAGTTCAAAAATCTTACCTCCAGGTGTTATCTCTAGAATCCCTCTTCAAATCCTCTCAAAAGGCTCCAAAATCGCCCACAAATGGTGAAAGTTAGCCCCAAAATCGCGGACAATGGCTATTTAAATATTTTGCACATGCATCAAAAACCTTCTTCGTGAACGCGGTCAAAGCCTCGCGTTCGCGAAGCACAAAAATCCGTTGACCAAAATTTCCCCTTGCGCGAACGCGACCTCCAACTTGCGAACGCGAATCGTCCGCTTTCCAAACCATCGCGAACGCGACCTCATTACGCGAACGCGGAGCACAAAAAGGCTGGTACCCCATCTGCTCCCACTTACTCTTTGCGAATGCGACACAGGCCACGCGAATGCGGAGAATCAAACATCCCAACATTGCGAATGCGACACACGAAATGCGAACGCGAAGAAAATATTGTCGCCTCAGAAAAACACCATCTGAAACTCACTCGTGGCCCTCGGGACCTCAACCAAACATGTCAACATATCCCATAACCTCATTCAAACTATTTCCAACTTTGGAACGCTCAAAATAATATCAAAATACTAAAATCACATTGGATTCAAGCTTACGAATTTCAAGAACTTCTAAATTACGGTTTTGATAAAAAAAAACCAACCAAATCACGTCCAAATGACATCGAATTTTGTACACAAGTCACAAATGACACAACAGAGCTATTGCAACTTTCAGAATTCCATTCCGACCCCTATATCAAAATCTCACCTATCAACCGGCAAATGCCAAAATCTCAATTTCGCCAATTCAAGCCTAAACCTTCCACGGACTTCCAAAATGCATTTCGATCACGCTCTAAAGTCCCAATTCACTTAAAGGAGCTAACCAAATCATAAAAATTCTGATCTAAGATCATATACCAACAAGTCAAATCTTGGTCAAACTTTTCAAATTTCAAGCTTCAAACTGAGAATTGTTCTTCCAAATTCATTCTGATTACCCTGAAAACCAAAAACCAATGATTTACATAAGTCATAACCCATCACTCGGGGCAAGTCATGCCCGAGAACTAGAGAGCAAAGTGCAAAAGCTCAAAATGACCTATTGGGTCGTTACATTTCACATGTTTCATGTGCCTTTTCTATCAGCAGATAATTCATATATAAACAAACAATGACTACATAATTTGTAAATACACTAGTTTGGAACCATTTGACAATATTTTCTATTCAAATTTTACATGCCATTGTTTGAGTGTTTGTTTTAGTCCATAAAGTGGCTTAACAAGTCGACACACCTTCTTTCTTTTTCAGGAACTACAAACCCTTCATGTTGTTCCATATAAATTTCTTCCTCCAAATCTCTATTTGAGAAGGTCGTCTTTTATGTCCATCTGATGGATTTCAAAGACATACATGGTGGCTAACGCTATTACCATCCGAATAGATATAATTCTCTTTACCGGTGAGTATATATCAAAGTAATCAAGACCTTATCATTGTCTTAATCCTTTGGCAATTAATCTTTCCTTATATTTGTCAATAGTGCAATTAGCTTTTATTTTCCTTCTGAAAATCCACTTAGAACCCAAAGATTTATTTGGAGGAAGATCAACCAATTCCCAAGTATGATTACTTGATATGGGTTATATCTCATTATTGACTACCTCTTTCTAATATTGCACTTTCGAGCAAGACATTATTTTTTTTAATGGTTTGAGGCTCACTTTCAAACAAGAATGTCAGAAAATCTGGTCCAAA
Source organism: Nicotiana sylvestris (assembly GCF_000393655.2). Taxonomy (NCBI): domain Eukaryota; kingdom Viridiplantae; phylum Streptophyta; class Magnoliopsida; order Solanales; family Solanaceae; genus Nicotiana; species Nicotiana sylvestris. The sequence continues at coordinate 40,643,130 of NC_091066.1, forward strand.
GGAAGCAGTTGTCTTTTGACGATTACTACGTCTTGGATTCACCTCATTAGGTGTACTTTCCTTTTCTTCTTCCCGAGGTCTCTTATATATTTTACTAGACCACTCACATTCTTTTTTATACGGATAAATATTCTCAAAGAATTAAACATTATCTGATTGGATTACCGTATTAATATGAATTCGGGATTTTCTAATTTATGAACCAGAAATGATATGATTTACTCTTTGTTGCATATCCTATGAAAATGCAATCAAATATTTCTAGCTGATCTTACCCTTTTGGGTTTAGGAACTTGCACTTTAGCTAAGTACCGCCACACTTTAAAATATTTAAGTTGGGCTTCCTTCCATTCCATTTTTCATATGGAATGGATTGTGTCTTGCTATGGGGAACTCGACTGAGTATACAGTTATCTGTAAGAATAACTTTCCCCACACAAGTTCTGGGGTAAATCAGAACTTATCAACAAGGCATTCATCATCGCCTTTAACGTTTTATTTTTTCTACAATTCCACTAGATTGCAGTGACTAAGGGGCTATCGTTTGATGAATAATACCATATTCCAAACATATTTCTTCAAAAGGAGACTCACATTTACCACCCCTTTTACTTTGTAGAGCCAACCACAAGAATTGTTGTTTGTGTCACGACAGAGCCAGAATTAATAAATGGTGAATTTTTAATCTTCAAACCAATCTGACACATTCAGAATTAATAAACGGCGGAGATTTTAATCTTCAAACTGAGTAATATGTGACACAATCAAATTTAATAAACAATGAAGTTTTTATTCTTCACACCGAATAACAAATTGGGGTAGAAAATCACTAAGATTTAGACTTTAGTTTCCGACAAATGAGTAGAAAGTCACAAAGACTTTAATATCAACGATCGAGTAAAAATCACGCAGATTTTGATCTCGAAGCTTGAGTAGAAAATCACGAAGATTTTAGTTTCCATAACGGGTGTAGAAAATCATGAGAATTTTAATTCCCTTTCCACATGATTTTCCAGCTAAACCATTATGACACTTTCTCTAATCTTTACATATATTAAGTACATTCATGATCTCAAGAATACTTTCAGTATCAATGTAAGCCTATGTCATATCTTACAATATTGAAAATATTCTTCCACGTAATTTATGCATGTTACGAACCGTTCTTCACTAGGAAGTATATATTACTCCAAAGCATGCATATAACTCCAAATATTTAATATGAGATCATCATGTAATAAATATCTACCCTCAAATTTATAGAAACTTAATTTAATAAATCATAAAGAAATACCAACAAGCTTAAGGAATTTACATGTATCTTCTGATTGCATTTTTCAAGCATATATATCGCAATGTTGGTGCACTGTTATTAGAAAATTAATTTCAAATATGGTTTTTGACATTTGATTGTGGATCTTTAAGTTTGAACTTCTGGTTGATCACATTCTAGTAACAAGAACACAAGGAAGTCAAGTGAAATTCTTCAAGAATAATTGATGTTGACAGACATGTTAGGGAAGCAAATTAAAATGAGCTTGTTGGTATTACTGTGTTTAAAATCAGAAAATCAGAGCAGCAAACAAACATTAGTTTAATAAATAAATCGTAAAATAATTCTGAGCCCACTGAATGCACAGTGTGTCTTTAAGGAATTTAATCCCCTCACTGTTGCCCAAGGTATACGAATTAATTCCTCCCAGGATAGAACAGAATAACTATTCTGTGATAGCGGCATTTCAAATCACAGAACTTCAGTGAAATCAACAAATGGAGTAAATCACACATAACACTTATGTTTATTTAGAAAATAATGCAACAATGTAGAAAAAAAGAGGAGAAGATTTCATATTTTCCTTATCATAAAATTGAGGCCAAGCCTTTAAATTTATAGACAAAAGAAGGGTGCGATGGAGAGGTGCAACCCAAAAGGTGCCTCTTCCATTTCCCATTCACACCCATTAAAGAAAAAACGCAACAATCCTCCACATGAATGGGGAATGGACATATGTGAAAAACATGCATGAAAATACTGTGTGATTCGCAAGTAAGGATTAATCGCATCTGGATAAGTAGGTTTCCTTTTGAACTTTCCGTAGTGAACTCATGTCGTATATACTCGGTCAATCGGTAGATTTAATATCTTTGAACCGCCAAGCTTTTCTGAATACCTAGATAACCATAAGTCACACAATCAATCCTTAACCGTCTTTGGTTCTCACGGTTGTGTTCGTTTCAGCCATGAACACTATCTGGTTTCATTAGTACTTAGAGAATGGGCCTTTAATCTCATTCCCCTTAAAGCGGCTCACACTTCACACTCACGTAGGTGATTTCTAAACATGTAATCCTATAGACACACTATCTGGTCGTATCCTGCCAGACTTAGCAAATCATTAAAAAGCTTTAAGCTTTATTGACTCATCAAAAAGCCTTAATGTTTTACCTTGATTTCTGAACATTGTCTTCATCACAAGAATGGGTTGAGTTATTTGACAATGTTGAACCGTCATTCATAACTTTGTTTGATCTCTTTGAACCTAGCTCTTGGGATCTCCAGTCTGCTAGGTAGAGTTACCGCCATGATGACTTGTCTTAGGCCTTAGCCCCATTCCCTTCGATGATCTTTCAACTGCCTTTCTAGATAGGCCTTTGTAAGTGGATCCTACACATTATCTCTTGACTTTACGTAGTCAACCGTGATAACACCACTAGAGAGTAGTTGTTTTAAGGTATTGTGTCTTCGTCGAATATGAAAAGATTTTCTGTTATACATAACGCTCCTTGCCCTACCTATTGCCGCTTTACTATCACAATGTATACATATAGGTGCCAAAGGTTTGGGCCAAAAATAGAATATCTTCCAAGAAATTCCGGAGCTATTTAGCTTCTTCACCGGCCTTGTCTAAGGCTATAAACTCAGCCTCCACTGTAGAGCGGTCAATGCACATTTGTTTGGATGATTTCCAAGACATCGCTCCTCCACCGACTATTTAGAATCAGTTGAACCCGTGATCTAATTTGCATCACTGTACCCCTTTATTATCACGGGATAATTATTGTAGTGCACAACATAATTTAGAGTATATTTCAAATATTTCAAAACTAATTTCATTATCATGAAAGTTCAATGCAAACTTTCTTATGTTGTAGACTAATACGTCTCGACTTTCGATTGAATATCAGATTATTGCATACACTTAATGTAGCAATAATATACTATAACAACAACAGGAATGATTGGCATCAGTTATGTCCACAACCTTTCAATATATAACACATTTCGCAACCACTCCGTCATTTTGATGCATTTGTATTCTATTTATTCATACGTCTATATGATATGCAAATTATAGCACCTTCATTAATGAAACAAGTCCAACTCCTAATGGATTTTGGTCATGTTCATTGGATGGTTCACCTCATTATAGACCAACATATTAATATGTTCTTTTATGAACGATACATTTATACAAGACATACAAACACACTTTTCATGAAAAGTCACAATCTTCCAGGTGACACCCTTTCATAAAAGAGCTAAACATTATAAATGTTCAAGAAAGAACAAATTATTTCTGGAACGGCATGTAAACAACTTTCGAATTAATAGTTTCATCACTAGTCATCACTTAAGACTGAACAAGTAATGAATTCACCGACTACTGTATCAATATCCCTAAGGATTCGTGGGGTTCGATGAATCATATCAGATAATTCTTCTAGATAATATATACATCCCGTCTAGCATTAGCATTTGTTATGCATAAGCTAAATTCCCCCCACATTTCACATGTTTCATGTGCCTTTTCTATCAACATATAATTCATATATAAACAAACAATGACTACATAATTTGTAAATACACTAGTCTGAAACCATTTGACAACATTTTCTAGTCAAATTCCGCATGCTATTGTTTGAGTGTTTGTTTTAGTCCGTAAAGTGACTTAACAAGTCGACACACCTTCTTTCTTTTTCAATAACTATGAATCCTTCATGTTGTTCCATATAAATTTCTTCCTCCAAATCTCTATTTAAGAAGGCTGTCTTTTATGTCCATCTAATGGATTTCAAGGCCATACCATCCGAATAGATATAATTCTCGTTACCGGTTAGTATGTGTCAAAGTAATCAAAACCTTCTCGTTGTCTTAATCCTTTGGTAATCAATCTTGCCTTATATTTGTCCATAATGTCATTAGCTTCTATTTTCCTTCTAAAAACTCACTTAGAACCCAAAGGTTTATTTGGAGGAAGATCAACCAATTTCCAAGTATGATTACTTGATATGGGTTCTGTCTCACTATTGACTACCTCTTTCTAACATTGCGCTTTCGAGCAAGACATGCTTTTTTAAATATTTGAGGCTCACTTTCTAACAAGTATGTCAGAAAATCTGGTCCAAAGGAAGTAGTTGTCTTTTGACGTTTACTACGTCTTGGATTCACCTCATTAAATGTACTTTCCTTTTCTTCTTCCCGAGGTCGCTTATATATTTCACTAGCTTTTTATACGGATAAATATTCTCAAAGAATTCAACATTATCTGATTCGATTACCATATTAATATGAATTCAGGATTTTCTAATTTATGAACCAAAAAATGATATGCTTTACTATTTGTTGCATATCCTATGAAAACGCAATCAATAATTTCTGGTCCGATCTTTACACTTTTGGATTTAGGAACTTGCACTTTAGCTAAATACCCCCACACTTTAAAATATTTAAGTTGAGCTTCCTTCCATTCTATTTTTCATATGGAACGGATTGCGTCTTGCTATGGGGAACTCGACTGAGTATATGGTTATTTGTAAGAATAACATTCCCCACACAAGTTTTGGGGTAAATCAGAACTTATCAACATGGCATTCATCATCACCATTAACGTTTTATTCTTTCTGCAATTCCACTAAATTGCAGTGACTAAGGGGTTCTCGTTTGATGAAAAATACCATATTCCAAACATATTTCTTCAAAAGGAGACTCACATTCACCACCCCTTTTACTTTGTAGAGCCAACCACAAGAATTGTTGTTTGTGTCATGACAGAGCCAGAATTAATAAATGGTGAAGTATTCAATCTTTAAACCAAGTAATACGTGACACAATCAAATTTAATAAACGATGAAGTTTTTAATCTTCAAACCGAATAATAAATTGGGGTAGAAAATCACAAAGATTTAGACTTTAGTTTCCGACAAATGATTAGAAAGTCACAAAGACTTTAATATCAACGAACGAGTAAAAATCACATGATTTTGATCTCGAAGCATGAGTAGAAAATCACGAAGATTTTACTCTCCATAACGGGTGTACAAAATCATGAGAATTTTAATTCTCTTTCCATATGGTTTTCCAACTAAACCATTATAACACTTCCTCTAACCTTTACATATATTAAGTACATTCATGTCACGACCTGGATTTTCCACCCTCGGGAGTCGTAATGACGCCCACTCATGAAAACTAGGCAAGCAGAGTATTATAGATTCAATAACCTTTTTTCTTAGCCTTTTTAACAGTTTAAAACAACATGAGATCAACAGTAGAATATTAATAATAATTAAAGACATGCGGAAGACGAAATCTGATAATTTAGCCAAGTACAAGTACGAAAAATACAAAGTACATCTCTACCCAGAACTGGCGTCGCAATATCACCGACCATCTACGAATACTACAAACATTTGTCTGGAAATAAAGATACAATTTGTCTCTGAAGTAAATGAAAACAAAATATAAAGATAGAAGGGACGCCAGGACCTGCGGACGCCTGCAGGACTACCTCGAGTTTCCTAATGGACTGAAGGCAGCAACCTCTCTCTATGGTCCAAATGCTCCAGCACCGAGATCTACACACAGTGTTGAGTGTAGTATCAGCACAATCGACCCCATGTGCTACTAAGTGTCGAGCCTAACCTTAACGAAGTAGTGAAGAAGCTAGGACGAGACTACCAAATAAACATGTGCAGTTAAAGCATATACTACAAGCAATAATAACGGAAACTAGAAGTTAAAGATGGGAAGGGGTGCATGCTGCGGGGGAATTTCAAGTAATCACATTAACTTAGGAGAAAAACATAAGAACATTTTAGAGGTTGCATCAGTAAGAATAAAGAAGCAATAACATTTCAATATCCACTTTTATCACTTATTGTTGCGGCGCGCAACCCGATCCAAATAATATAACACTGTTGCGGCGTGAAACCCGATCCAATCATTTGTCATTATTGCGGCGTGCAACCCGATCCAATTATATATCACTATTGCGGCATGCAACCTGACCCCTCTTGTCCTCCCTTATTACTCCTTGTTACGGCGTGCAACCCGATCCCATATAAAATTATTGCGGCATGCAACCCGATCCAAATAAAAAATTCAACACCAATCACAAATGAGTCCGGGCAATGGATCAATAAGGAAACAATAATATCCCGGCAAGGGAATCAACAATGAGAATGAACACGTCCCGGCAAGGGAACCAACAGTAAGAATTAAACACGTCCCGGCAAAGGAATTAGTTATAACCAAACTTGTACCAATAGTTAACTTCACAAATGAAACCTCAACTTGAACCAATACTCAACAATAAACAACTACCACGAGAATAATCACAATTCTTGCCCAACACGGAGAATCAACAACTTAGGCATTGTGTAGTATTTATCAAGAACACGACGATTACAATTTAAACTCACGGTCATGCTTGACAATGACGTATAGATACTTGTCACCACATATATACGTCGTACACTACACTAGCACATAGCAATTAAAGCACAATACCTATTCCCTCAAGCTAAGGTTAGGTCAAACACTTACCTCGAACTTCTACGGCTAACTCAAACCTCAAACACCGCTTTTCCTTTAGAATTCGCCTTCGAATTACTTGTATCTAGTCCAAATTAATTTGACAACATCAATAAATGCTAAAGAATTCATACTCAATGCTTAATTATAGGTTTTCTATCATTTTCCCCAAAAAGTCAAAATCGACCCCAGGACCGCTTGGTCAAAACTCGAGGTTTGGACAAAAACCCGAACACCCATTCACCCACGAGCCCAAATATGCAATTAGTTTAGAAATCCGACCCCAAAACGACGTCTAAATCCCAATTATTCAAAAAGCCCTAACTCTACCCAAAAATTCCTAATTTCTACCACGAAAACTCTTGATTTTTGATGAAAAAGTGATGAAAAACATTGGGTAATTGAAAGGGTAAAGTTTAGAATTGATTACCAACACTTTAGGGATGAATTTGTGGGAACAAAATTGCCTCTAGGCCTTGGGAGTTCGAAAATATGGAGTAAAATGGGTTCTGCCCGGTTCTGGTTCTCTTTTAAAATAACTGGGCAGGCCTTCATCGCGTTCGCGATTGGCCTGTCGCGTTCACGATGGGTCAGGCCCAAATGGCCATCACGTTTGCATTCAAGGGATCACGTTCACGGAGTTTCAGCTCCTATAGCCTTCGCATTCGTGGTCAGGTGGCCGTGTTCGCATAGAACAATTTGAAATCCCTCCCCAGGCCCACTAACCCTACGTGTTCGCAAGAGCTGGAACGTGTTTGCGAAGGGTAACTCCCCCCACTGCTTTGCGTTCGTGTCCTGAGCTTCACCTAAGGAAACTTGCCTTACACATTCGCGAGTGAAGCCCTGCGAACGCGAAGAGCAAAATCTCTGTGCACCTGAGACAGCAAAACCTGCAACTTTTTAAGTGTAAAAACATCCCGAAACCTATCCGAAACTCACCCGAGCCCTCGGGGCTCCAACCCAAACATGCAAACTAACTCAAAAACATCGTATGGACTTACTCTTGCAATCAAATTGCCAAATTAACACCTATAACAACGAATTTAGCATCAAAATCAAAGAAAATCTCAAGAACTTCCTAAGTTCAAATTTTAACAACCGAAGGTCCGATTCACGTCATTTCAAGTCCGTTTCTTACCAAATTTTACAGGCTCAACCTAAATACCATATAAGACATGTACCGGGCTCCGGAAGCAAAATACGGACCCGATACCATCAATTTCAAATACGTTCAAATTTCCAAAAACTCTTAAGATTTCAGTTAAACAATTTTCTTCAAAAATTCATTTCTCGGGCTTGGGACCTCGGAATTCAATTCCGGGCATACGCCCAAGTCCCATATTTTTCTACGGACCTTCCGGGATCGTCGAATCACGGGTCTAGGACTTTTTACCCAAAATGTTGACCAAAGTCAGCTTAAATTTAATTTTAAAGGCCAAATTAGCATTTTTATCAAATTTTCACATAAAAGCGTTCTGAATATACGTTTGGGCTGCGCACACAAATCGAGGTGAGATGAAAGCAGGCTTTTAAGGCCTCGAAACACAGAATTTACTTGTAAATCAAGTGATGACCTTTTGGGTCATCACATTCTTCACCTCTAAAACTACCATTCGTAATCAAACGGACATAGAAAAGAAGTACCTGAGTTAGGGGAAAGATGGGGATAACGGCTCCACATATCGGACTCGGACTCCCAGGTAGCTGCCTCGGCAGGCTGACCTCTCCACTGAACACGAATAGAAGGATAATTCTTCGATTTCAACTAACAAACCTGCAGATCCAGAATGGCCACCGGCTCCTCCTCATAGGTCAAATCATTGTCCAACTGGACAACGCTGAAGTCTAACACGTGGGATGGATCGTCGTGATACTTCCGAAGCATGGACACATGAAACACTGGGTGCACGGCTGATAAACTCGGTGGCAACGCAAGTGTTTTAAGCCACCTCTCCCACTCGATCAAGAATCTCAAAAGGACCAATTAACCTATGGATTAGCTTGCCCTTCTTCCCAAATCTCATCACGCCCTTCATAGGAGACACCAAGAGCAACACTCGCTCTCCGACCATAAATGCCACATCACAAACCTTGCGGTCGGCATAACTCTTCTGCCTGGACTGAGCTGTACGAAGCCTATCCTGAATAATCTTCACCATATCCAAGGCATCCTGGACTAAATCTGTACCCAACAACCAAGCCTCCCTCGGCTCAAACCATCCAACCGGCGTCCGACACCGCCTACCATATAATGCCTCATAGAGAGCCATCTGAATGCTCGATTGGTAGTTGTTGTTGTAGGTAAACTTTGCTAAAGTCAAGAACTGATCCCATGAACCTCCAAAGTCCATAACACAAGCTCGAAGCATATCCTCCAAAATCTGAATAGTGTGCTCGGACTGACCGTCCGTCTGGGGGTGAAATGATGTGCTCAACTCGACCCGTGTGCCCAACTCACGCTGAACTGCCCTCCAGAAATGCGAGGTAAACTACGTACCTCGATTAGAAATGATAGACACGAGCACACCATGAAGACGAACAATCTCCCGGATATAGATCTCAGCTAACCTCTTGGAAGAATAGGAGACTGCCACAAGAATGAAATGCACTGACTTGGTCAACCTATCAACAATAACCTATACTGCATCAAACTTCTTCTGAGTTCATCAGAGTCCAACAACAAAATCCATAGTGATATGCTCTCACTTCCACTCAAGAATCTCAATCCTCTTAAACAAACCACCAAATCTCTGATGCTTGTACTTTACCTGCTGACAGTTCAAACACCGAGCCACATGCGCAACAATATCCTTCTTCATCTGTCTCCACTAGTAATGCTGCCGCAAGTCCTGATACATCTTAGCGGCGCCTGGGTGAATAGAATACCGGGAACCATGGGCCTCCTCTAGAATTAGCTCACGAAGTCCATCCACATTAGGCACACAAATACGACCCTGCATCCTTAGAACTCCATCACCCCCAACTGTAACCTGCTTGGCACCTCCGTGCTGCACTATGTCTCTAAGGACAAGAAAATGAGGATCATCATACTGCGGATCTCGGATATGCTCAAATAATGAAGAACAAGCGATTGTGCAAGCTAGCATGCGGCTGGGTTCAGAAACAACCAACCTCACGAACTGATTGGCCAAAGCCTGAACATCCAAAGCAAGCGGTCTCTCACTAACTGGAACATAAGCAAGACTGCTCATACTGGCTGACTTCCTACTCAATGCATCGGCCACCACATTGGCCTTTCCCGGATGATACAAGATGGTGATATTATACTCTTTAAATAGATTTAACCACCTTCTCTGCCTCAAATTTAGCTCCTTTTGGTTGAACAAATACTAAAGACTCTTGTGATCCGTGAACACCTCACATGACACGCCATACAGGTAATGCCTCAAAATCTTCAATGCGTGAACAATGGTTGCTAACTCCAAATCATGAACTGGATAATTCTTCTCATGAATCTTCAACTATTGTGAAGCATAAGCAATGACCCTGCCATCCTGCATCAACACTGCACTAAGTCCAATACGCGATGCGTCACAATACACTGTATATGGCCCTGAACTTGTGGGCAAAACCAACACTGGCACCGTAGTCAAAGCTGTCTTGAGTTTCTAAAAGTTTGCCTCACACTCATCCGACCACTTGAACTTGGCACCCTTCTGGGTCAACCTGGTCATCGGGGCTGCAATAGATGAAAACCCCTCCACAAACCGACGGTAATAACTGTCAAACCCAAGAAACTCCGGATCTCTGTAGTTGATGTAGGTCTAGGCTAGTCCTTGACTACCACAATCTTCTTAAGATCCACTTGAATACCCTCTGCTAATACAACATGGCCCAAGAATGCAACTGAACTCAACCAAAACTCACACTTTGAAAACTTGGCATACAACTGACTATCCCTCAGAGTCTGAAGAACGACTCAAAGATGTTGCTCGTGCTCCTCCCGACTGTGGGAATAAATCAAAATATCATTAATGAAGACGATTACAAAGGAATCCAAATAAGGCTTGAACACTCGGTTCATCAAGTCCATAAAAATTGTTGGGGTATTTGTCAACCCAAATGACATCACTAAGAACTCATAATGCCCGTACTGAGTGCGAAAAGCTGTCTTAGGGACATCAGAAGCCCTAATCCTCAACTGATGGTAGCTAGATCTCAAATCAATCTTCGTGAACACCTTGGCACCCTGAAGCTAATCACACAAATCATCAATCCTCGGCAATGGATACTTATTATTGATTGTGACCTTGTTCAACTGCCGATAATCTATACACATCCTCATCGATCTGTCCTTCTTCTTAACAAACAACACCGGCGCACCCCAAAGCGAGATACTAGGTCCAATGAAGCCCTTATCAAGCAATTCTTGCAATTTTTCTTTCAATTCTTTCAACTCTGGTGGGGCCATACGATACGGCGGAATAGAATAGGCTGAGTGTCCGGAGCAAAATCAATGCAAAAGTCAATATCCTTGTCTGGTGGCATACCCGGCAGGTCTGAAGGAAATACCTCAGGAAACTCACGAACAACAGGCACAGAATCCATAGAAGGAACCTCAACACTAGAATAACGAACATATGCCAAATAGGTCAAACACCCCTTTTCGACCATACACCGAGCCTTCATATATGTGATAACCCTACGGGTTGAATGACCAAGAGTTTCTCTCCACTCTATACGAGGTAAACCCAGCAAAGCTAAGGTCACAGTCTTGGCATGACAGTACAAGATAGCATGGTAAGGTGATAACTAGTCCATCCCCAATATGACATCAAAATCAACCATATCCAGAAGTAACAGATCTACTCGGGTCTCAAAACCCCCAATCACAATTATACATAAATGATGGACACGATCCACCACAATAGAATCACCCACCGGTGTAGACACATATATAGGAGCACTCAAAGAATCACTAGACATGACCAGATACGGGGCAAAATAAGATGACACATAGAAATATGTAGATCTTGGATCAAATAGAATTGAAGCATCTCTACTACAGACTAGAACAGTACCTGTGATAACTGCATCGGAGGCCTCAGCCTTGGGCCTGGATGGAAGAGCATAACATTAGGGTTGGGCCCCACCACTCTAGGCTATGTCCCTAAGACGACCTTCTGCTGGCTGGCCTCCACCTCTCGCAGCCTGACCTCCACCTCTAATACCTCTACCTCCGCCTCTAGCACCTCTACCCCCACCCCTAGCTAGCTGAGCGGGCAGTGGAACACCTGGTGCTGGAACCATAGCACGGGAACCCTGCTGCTGCGACTAAACACCCACTAATCTCGAACAAGCCCTCCGAATATGACCATACTCACCGTACTCAAAGCATCCACCTGAGTGTTGCAGCTGAGGGAACTGAGACTGACCCTAGCGGGCCGACTAACCATGAGAATAGCTCTAAATAGGAGGTGCTCTGATAAGAGCTGATGGTGCACTGTAGGACTGCTGATCAGAATACTGTATATGAGAACCCCGGCCACCAGAAGCACCATGAGAAGTCTGAAGTGCTGAATGAAATGGCCTGGGAGGATTGCCCCTACCAAAAGAATACCTGCATCTAGATGAGGCACCACTGAACCTACCTGAATGACGGGTGATAAGTAGGGATTTTAACGAGTTTCATGCTCCTTCTTGCCTATGATTTGATTATAAATCGTTACAAAATAGTTCCAAAAGGCTCATAAGTCGTGCTTGATTGCAGGTTTGATCGACAAAGTGACGAAATGTCAAAGATCGGCTCAAAAGGAGTGAAACCTGCTCAAGTATCAAAGACAAAGTAAACTGAGGGCAAACAGGCCTAGTGCGGACCGCAAAAACTCGAGTGCGGACCGCATTAGGTGATTCAGAGAGATGGCAAAACCAGGCTTCAGGCAACGCGGCCGCAGTCCACATTGCGCGGTCCGCGATAAAGCTTCCGCGGTCGCACTGCCCTTTTGTACGGTCCGCGAAAGAGAGATTCAGAGAGATGACAAAAACTAGGCTTTAGGCATAGCGGCCGTGGTACACATTGCACGGTCCACGAAAAAGGTTCTACGACCGTACTACCTTTTTGTGCGGTCTGCGGAAGAGATATTCAGAGAGATGGCAAATGCCAATGCGGTCCGGGGTCATGGTTGTGCGGACCGCGACAGCTGCCTCCGCGGCCGCGGTCCATTCTATGCGGTCCGCGGAGCCCAAGTCAGAGAGCCCAGAATTGAAGTCCAAGAGCCTAGCACGGCCGCGGTCCATTTTATGCGGCCCGCGCTGACCCCTCAGGGGTATTTTTGTCCAGTTTTTCTAGCCTAATATAAATAGAACATTTTACCATTTTTAGGTCATCAGATATATCCAGAACTTAGTTGCGCTCGTGGGAACTTCATCTGTAGCTATTTTTGGCATCTTAGCTTCAAATTAACGATAGATTCCTGTATTATAATTTAGCATTTAATTAATATGCCTTGTTCTTCATCTATTTCTCTATTTTCTTCTTCAAGCATGAGTAGCTAAACCCATTAGCTAGGGTTGTGGCTCAACCCTAGTGTGGGTAATTGATGGGTGTTGCCATCTATTGTTAGATTGACTATGGGTGTTTGTTATTTGGGTCAATTTTATGGTTTAATCTATGAATTGGTGGTTGCAAACACTGGTTTGTGCTAAGTTGACTTGGCTCTTCTTGAGAAAGAGAGCCTAAGTCTCCAAAATTGACCCAACAAGGAATTGGGATGGACTCAAGAGAATTGATAGTCCCAATTAAAGGGTTAAACCTCGAGAGAGTAATTACCCAACTTGAACCTTAGTTGCTTGAGCTAATTTGCCTACCCATTTGATCTCGAGAGAGTCAATTGGGCAAAATCACTCTATCTACCGAGAGGTGTGAGAATGGGTAAAATTGTGCAACAGTTATAGCATAAGCCCCAACTATGTCAATCGAACTTTAGTAACATCTACCCGTCAATTAGACACCTAGGTAATGCCACGACCCTAGTGTCTTTGTTCCCATTAGATACAACTTAGCAATTATCTCGTAGCATAATTTAGTTTCAATTAATAGTTTGATAATAGTAGTTTATAATCGAAAACCCAAAAATGTATGGAAGTGACACTAGGAACAAATACACAACTCTAGTCTAGATAGATACTCGACTCCATTCCTAGATCCCTGTGCAAGTCGATCCTGACCCTCATATCGGGTAAAAGCTATTGCGACCCTCTCTTCCTACCTTTTAGTAGTGTGGAGTTGGAAGCAATCACTTTTGGCGCCATTGCCGGGGAGCTAACGGTTTTGGCTATCTATTTAGTTAGTTTTGGGTATTGTTCTTCTTTCCTTCTTTGTTACTTACTTGTTTGTGTCATTACTCAGGTACCAACATGGCTTTAAACAATGCTAATGATCCTCTTGGAAACGTGATAGTGGGTGAGGAGGTAGATGATCTTGAGCAAGATGAGGTGCCTCTTGCACTTCAAGGTCAACGGAGAGGCCGGAATGCCAATGCTAATCCAAATGACAATATTCCAGACCCTCCCCCGGTTCCTCCAAGAGTGGCTCCCAGAGTATTACCGAACCAGGGCTACACAAGTGTTATTGTCCCCCCCGAATTCGGGCGGGCAACTTTCAGATAACTAATGTGATGTTGACCTTACTTGAGCAGCGTGGGTACTTCACGGGCGCTGCAAATCAAAATGCCTACAAACATCTTAAAGGGTTCGTAGATACATGTTGGGGGAGCAAACAGACGAATGTGTCCTAGAATGCGTTGAGATTGAGACTTTTCCCGTTCTCACTTCGGGGAAAGGCATTGGATTGGCTCGAGAGACTCCCTAACCATTCCATCACAACTTGGGATGAGTTGGCGGATAGGTTTATTGCCAAATTCTTCTCTTCTAGACATGCGGCACTTCGAGATGAAATATTAGCCTTCAAGCAAGAGCCAACGGAACCTTTGTATAAGAAAGGAGTGCCCAAATAATGATATGACCGAGGCCATGATCCACCAAACCTTCTACCGGGGCATAATTACTACAAATTAATGGATTGTTAACCAATTGGCCGGGGGCAATTTTATGAAAATTTCTTATGAGGAGGCATGTGATATACTTGATGAAATGGCGGGCACTTCTTCAGCATGGCAGAGTAGAGCAAATGTGCCTCAAGGTGACCCTATGGTTATCTGTTTGCACAAGGAATTACATGATCACGGGCAAGCGATAGCTGAACCTACCACTACGATGAATCAATTGGCGAAGGCACAATTGCAACAAGTTCAGAATCCTCGCCAAGTGAATGCCTTGGAGGGTGTTAGTATGCTTGTCAACAAGAGAAGGCAAAGGAAGCAACAAAATCAAGGAAATTCTGAGCAATTTGTTGATGAATATGATGGGTGTCAAAATGATGGGTATGATGACCAAAGTGAAGAGGTACAATATGTCAACAACTATCAAGGCAATATAGGCAACTCTTCAAATCAACAATGGCGACCCCAAGGAAATTGGGGCAATCAACAACAAAGTGGGGGCAATTGGAACAACAACCAAAACAACAATTGGGGTAATCATAACAACAAACAAGGCAACTGGAATGGAAATAACAACAACTGGGGCAACAACAACAATCAAGGAGGGTGGAACAACAATGGAAACCAAGGCAACCGGGGGCAAGGCTTTCAAAGGCCCCCGATGTACCAACAACCGAACAATCCACCCCATTTCCCTTCTCAAGGTCCTAGTTCCTCTGGTAATGATATGGGTAGAATTGAAATGATGTTCGAGCAGATTATGAAGAGGAATGCAGATTCGGATGCACAGTTAGCTTCTCACAACACCTTTATCCGAAACTTGGAGGTGCAATTAGGCCAAATCTCTCATTCATTGAATAATCGACCGAAGGGTGCTCTACCAAGTGATACGGTAGTGAACCCGAAGGGTGGAAATAACAATCATGTGATGGAGGTTACAACAAGAAGTGGGAGAGGAGGTGATGTGAATCCCTCAAAGCAAAAGCAAGTTGTGGACGAAGATGTTGAGTTGTGGGATGATGATGTACCTTTGATTGTTGAAGATGTGGTTGAAGAGAATGTGAACAATGATGTGAGGATTGATATTGGTGAGGCCGAGGTAGAAACCCAAGATGCCGTGAACCTGTCTAGGGAACTCGTGATTGACATGCCCGAGCCGATTGTGCCAAAAGCCAAGGCTCCTATGCCAAGGCCACCTCCACCCTATCCTCAAAGGCTCGCAAAGCAGAAGAATGATAATCAGTTTAAAAAGTTCATTTATATGATGAAGAGCTATCTATTAATGTGTCTCTGGTGGAGGCACTTGAACAAATGTCGAGTTATGCAAAATTCATGAAGGATTTGGTTACAAAGAAGCATTCTATGGACTGTGAAACTATAAATATGACTCACCAAGTTAGTGCTATAGTTCATTCAATGGACCCGAAGCTTGAAGATCCTGGTGCTTTCACCATTCCTTGCACCATTGGAAGCGTGGATTTTGCCAAAGCTCTTTGTGACTTGGGAGCTAGTATCAATTTGATTCCCTACTCGGTTTTCAAAACTTTGGGTATCGGGCAACCTAGGCCAACTTCAATGAGACTTCAAATGGCGGATCGATCGATGAAGCGACCTTTGGGCATTATTGATGATGTGCTTGTCCTGGAGGACAAATTCATATTGTCGGCCGACTTTGTGATTTTAGATTGTGAAGTGGACTATTAGGTTACTATTATCTTGGGCAGACCTTTCCTTGCAACGGGGAAGGCATTGATTGATGTTGAAGCGGATGAGCTCACTTTCTGAGTGGGAGATGAAAAGGTTGTTTTCCATGTTTGCAAATCTATGAAGCAGCCCAATAGCACCGAGGTGTGCTCATTTGTAGACCTTGTCACAGCAGTGATTGTGGATGATACCAGTGCTATGATCAACATGGAAGATCCTCTTGAAGCAGTGCTCTTGAACATGGATGTCAATGATGATGCTAGTAGAGTGGAACGTGTCAATGCCCTACATGGGATGGTCTCTTATTATTATGAGCCGCGGAAGCTATCTTTGGATCTTGAAAATCGAAAAACTCCACCAACAAAGCCATCAATTGAGGAGCCACCGGTGTTGGAGTTGAAGCCACTTCCTCTACACCTCAGGTATGAATTCTTTGGTTCAAATGCTAATTTACCAGTTATTCTTTCTTCTTGCCTTACTAACATGCAGGTTGAGGCCACTTTGGTGGTGCTTCAAAAGTGAAAAAGGGCAATTGGATGGACTCTAGCTAACATTCGCTGAATAAGCCCCGCATTTTGCATGCACAAAATCATCTTCGAAGAGGATACAAAGCCGTCCTTGGAGCATCAAAGAAGATTAAATGAGGCGATGCAAGAAGTGGTGAAGAAAGAGGTTATCAAGTGGTTAGATGCCGGTGTGGTTTATCCTATTTCTGACGGTTCTTGGACTTCTCTGGTGCAATGTATTCCAAAGAAGGGTGGTATGACTATTGTGACCAATGACAACAATGAACTCATCCCTACTCGCACAGTTACCGGGTGGAGAGTATGTATGGATTACCGGAAGCTAAACAAGGTGACCCGAAAAGATCATTTCCCATTGCCATTCCTTGACCGAATGCTAGATCGTCTTGTGGGGCGTGTTTTCTATTGCTTGATGACAGCCACGTGGTGGCACTTCTTCATGTAAAGTGATGTGATGTAACATGCGTCGTGCCACGAGTTAAATCAGGCGCTTCTTTGGAGGCAACCCATGTCTTCTTTTTCTTGTTTTCTTTGATTTTCTTTGTAGTGTAGGATTGATTTTGAGCTAATTGGTTGTGAGATGTTGTAGGGATTGTGTTGATATAGTGCAAAACATTTTGGAAAAATTGAACAGTCTCTAAAGTTGCCAGTGCAGCCACATTGCACTTTGTGCGGTCCGCACTGGTGAAGGCCAAGTGAGGTACTCTCTGAAGATTGCCACCGCGGCCGCATTCCATTTAGTGCGGACCGTGGTGGACCTCCGCCGGCCGCAGTCTGTTTTGTGCGGACCATGGAGGTTGCCATCTCAAGCTTCTTCTGAACAAACCCAGCGCGGTCCGTGGTCCGTTTTGTGCGGCCGCGTTGGTAGGTATGACCGGGCCCCACAAGTTTTTCTATAAATAAACTTCAAGGGTCACCGGTTATCCTTTTTAAAAATTGATTCTCAGAGACCTAAAAAATTACTATTCATCTTCCCTCTTCTTCGTAATAGCTTGTTTGCATTGTGTTTCTTCATTTCTTCTCAAATACCTGGTAACAATTCAACCACTTCTTGTTATTTTTAATTATTTAATTTCATTTTATGGCCTTTTCTATTAACTGTGTAGACTTCTTTCCCCCCCTCCCCCCTCCCCCGTAATTCTTCAATTTTGATGATAGTTTAGTTTAACTGTTAAATTTTGTGTGCCTGAGGAGTATTATTAACTGGGTAAATTGAGTAGGGATAAAGTTAGGTGAAAACTTGAACAAAAAGGCAAAACCCATAAACCCTAACTCAGTGCCTTGGCTAAGCACCCTCTGCAGACCGCGGTCCCTTTTGTGCGGTCTGCAATGCTCTGATGCGGTCCGCGGTACCACTTTGTGCGGACCACAATGCTTATGTGCTGAAAGATTGACTTGTTGCCCAGCACAGCCGCACTACATTTTGTACGGTCCGCGCTGGCCCACCACGGCCGCGATGCTACTTTGTGCGGATTGCGGTGTTGAGATTTAGAGGATGAATTTTTAGACCTTACCCCCAATGCGGACCGCGGTTGATTTTATGCGGTCCGCGGTGCCTTCAGTGCGGCTGCACTCCTTTTTGTGCGGTCTGCGGTGCACTATGTCTGCAACATCTTCTGCAACTTTTGGGCTTCTGTTCTGCAATTCATTTTCCACAACTAATTCACTACATGTGGTGATACTAACAAATCTAGATGTTTGTGCTTGCAAACAATGGTTAAACAACGAGGTAAAGGCTCGAAACAACCCGATCGAGGTGATTCTTCCTGCGGAGGGAAGCAAAGGATGGTAAAACTCACTCCATAGGCTAGAAAAAACATCAAAGACATGAGGAAGGCCATAAAAGCGGTTGACAGAGCCATTGACAACTCGGGGAATGAGTACGAGCTTTTCTGGGAGATCTCTTCAGATTCAGTCCCACTATACATCCCGTATCCGGAGAGGGCCATACATAGAGACACTACTCCCTCGTCCCTTGATGCTCAAGATTTAATCAACATTTCTTCTGGGTCGTCTGAGGGCTCAGCAGCAGGCAGTGGGGATGAATACTCTACCTCTCCAACAGCTCCAATATCTGGAGAGGGTGTTAGAAGTGATGAAGCAGATACGGAGTTACCTGGGGTGGTGTGCCTCAAGTTGGGGGTATTGACCGGACTATAGATCCTGCTGTTTGGGAAGATAGATTCGTCAGCCAGGTGGCGTTCCACAAGTTTAGGGAATGGTGGCCAGCATGAAAGTTGATTCTTGAGAGGAGCTTCATTGACAGAGACCTTTTACCCCTACACCCTAATGTACATAGACAATTTTGAGCTCGAGTGGGTTGGGAGCACTTTAAAGATAATTGTGTGAAGGCGAATGAGGACATGGTCAAGGAGTTTTATAGCAATGTGGCCCACATCTTGAAGGGCACTAAAGTGACCAAAGTGCGAAACAAAAATGTGGTATTTATCTGGAAAGCACTAAATGAATAATTGGGGTTCAATGAAGAAGATGAGTCCCTTTACAATGAAAAGTTGGCAATAGGCTAGGAGGTTTATCTGTGGTTAGCTTCATACCTGGAAATCTCGGGCACGGTTCCAGAGTGGTTGCAAGCAGGGGTCAAAATACTTCGGAGGACCTTTAACTTTAAGGCTAGGGGGTGGTTGACTTTTGTGGGCAGTCGGCTCAACCCCACTACCCATGATCAGACTATTCCACTTGCCCGGGCTGTTCTTATTGCATCTATTATGGCGGGATACCCTATAAACGCGGGCAATGTGATGTCCTGCATCATTTCTGCAGTGGGGGTTGAGCATGACCGGAACTACCCTTTTCCTAGCACCTTCACTATGTATTTTCGGGACCTGGAGGTGGAGAAGAGACCTTTTGACATCAAGGTCAAACCTGTGGCTCCGTTTTCATGGTATAGTTTGAAGGGGTCAGACAACCCCAAGGACAAGAATTACAAGCCACCTATTTCTGCCCCCAACTGGCCAGTCTGAAGAGTCGGTTGCAGTAGAGCCCTCCACTGAGCCTGCCTCCACAGTTGCTGACATGCCTCCCGGACCTTCCACTACCGCTGGCCCCTCTACTTTAGCTGGCCTGGGGATTCCATCTTTCCGGGCCCATCCTATCATCGCCCACCAGCTGAGCCAGACACTTCATAGCTTGAACAACTGGATGTCAACTGCTTCGTCCAAATTGTGTACATTGACCTCTACCATTGCGGCTCAGTCAGAACCACAGCCAGTGCAGGTGCCCTAGTCTATCGAGGATTCACTTAAGGAAATTCTTGCCAACTAGCAGAAGATCCTTGATTCTCAGGCTGCCTTGGCTAAGGCAGTGGATTCACATGGCAAGGCCCTGAAGGAGCTTGCCAGGGAGCACAAGAAGTTACGCAAAACACGAGCTTCCAAGGAGTCTGTGAAGGAGCTTAGAGCGGATGTGGACAGACTGAAGGCAGACCAGCTGCCTTTAGATTTGCTATTTGAGGACCCAGCTCCAGCAGCAGTACCAGTAGCAGAGCCATAGCAGGAGCAGACACAGAGGCTTTCCAAGAAGAAGAGGAAGCTCCCTAGTGCAGATGAGGCGATCATCCAGTTGGCGGACCCACCGGAGCCTTCCTCCAGTCAGCCACAGGATGTTCCTGATATTCAGCCCATCCAAGTCCCGGCCCCAGTCCCAGTAGTTGAGCAGTAGGAGACCGGGAACCAGTTTGAGGTTCCTGCGCATATAGAGGACCTGGGGACCATTGATGATCCCATGTAGACGGACACGGCTTAGGGAGTTCCCATATCCTTTCCTTATAATTTTTGGTTCTTATTTGTTTAGTTGGCATTGGGGACAATGCCAGCTTTTATTTGAGGGGGTGCACCCTACATTTTTGGATGACTGTATATATTGTTACATTTTATGTCTTTTTGATCATTTATTGGTCTGTATATAACTTTACATTTAGCTACTTTT
The DNA here is from genome assembly GCF_000393655.2 of Nicotiana sylvestris. Lineage (NCBI taxonomy): Eukaryota > Viridiplantae > Streptophyta > Magnoliopsida > Solanales > Solanaceae > Nicotiana > Nicotiana sylvestris. The sequence continues at coordinate 40,664,138 of NC_091066.1, forward strand.
ATCGCATTTTTTTATCTTCCTTTTGGTCTGTATATAAAGTTACATTATTGTATATATTCATCCCCTGTTGTATATTCAAATCCCCTATTGTACATATTCATTCTATCTTCTATTTTTGTAAAAATTCCTCGTTTTTAGCTTCTTAGATAGGCTCATAGCTTTCTGTTTCATTTTTGGCGCTTCAATAAGTCTTTGGTTTTCTTAATGCCATGGTTCTTTCCAAAGGTGGGGTATTGTGTGAACCGGGTGGCTCTTCCTAATGATGGATGGCGTGACAACCTTCTTAAGGGTTTGAGTCCGTTTTTTGTTTTTATTTTTGGTAGCTTATAGTTAAGGGTACCTCAAACAAAGCTTCACTTGGGCCTAATACATTTGCCTTTGATTCCATGATCAAAGACAAGTTGTTGTGTTTAGGATGGTGAAAGTCGTGACCTTGAGACTCTTGTGTTGACCAAACAATCATCATGTGGTCTTTCGGGATTATTGTGTGCTCAATCGTGTCTAAAGTTGTTGTGGGCCCCCGACTTTATGTCTTTAGCAATCCTTGAGCTTGTGTGGTGAGAAATCGAATTGTGAGTCCAAGTCCCGAGCCAATGGTCTAGAACTTGCCTTGAATGTCTGTTGAGGTGAAATCTTGAGTGAAATTTGGCTTAAGAAGCGATTATAGGCTCTCCTTGATCCAAATGATAGTTGGAAAACTCCATAGCCCACCAATGATATAATCCCTAGTTAACCTTTTTGAGCCTTAAACCTTTTTCTTTCAAGAACCAATACTATAAGCCTATATCCGTTCTATAATATACCCTCTTTTGGCACCCGATCTTCCCTTGAGCAATGGAAAAAGTTTAAGTTTAGGGGGAGAGACGAGAGAGGGAACAAAGTGGTAAAAGATACTAAAGCGAAGAAAAGGAAGGTAATGAAAAAGAAAAGAAAAGAAAAAGACAAAAAGAAAGCTCAATGTGAAAAAGAATAAAAAGGGATTCAAGAAAAAAACAAAAGAGAAAAAAAAGGTGTGGAAAAAGTTGAAAAAAAGGGAGAAACGTTTTGAAGTGCATAAGAAAGAGTGACATTATGTCTCTCTAACCCCTTAAAAAGAAGTGAGATATTCAAAGAGTCAAGAGAATTGTGCCAAATGAATCAAAAGAAGTGCTTAAGGGAAGATGGAACCCATTTAGACCAAAAACTTTTCCTACCCTGAACCAAAAGCCTTCACATTGACTCTTCAAAAGCCCTATATGATCTCGAGACGCTTACATTAGTGGATACTTACATGAGGCGCAAGCATATGGTACTTAGAGCTGGATCTGTGGCCTTTCCTTGAGAGAGATGAGCAAATTCCCATTAACCTCGGTTTGTGTGCTAATACTCTAAAAGGTGAGGTTTGCTTAGGAAGAGTTGAGGATGTGTGAGTTTTGGTTCCACAATGACCAAAATAATTGAGAGAGTTCTTTGATGTAATGAGATGCTCTTGTGTCACACTTGATCCATAGTTTTTCAAAGTTTAAATGTTGTGAATGATTCATTCGTATTGAGGGCAATTGTTATTCCCAATTGATGCTTGTTGAGGTTACTTTAGGATAGTTGGAAGTACTTGGATTTTCCTTTAAGGGGTGGGTCTTATTTTGTTTGCTTGAGGACAAGAAAAGGCTTAAGTTTGGGGGAGTTGATAAGTAGGGATTTTAACGAGTTTCATGCTCCTTCTTGCCTATGCTTTGATTATAAATCGTTACAAAATAGTCCCAAAAGGCTCATAAGTTGTGCTTGATTGCAGGTTTGATCGATAAAGCGACGAAATGTCAAAGATCGGCTCAAAAGGAGTGAAACCTGCTCAAGTATCAAAGACAAAGTAAACTGAGGGCAAACAGGCCTAGTGCGGACCGTACAAAGTCGAATGCGGCCGCACTAGGTGATTCAGAGAGATGGCAAAACTAGACTACAGGCAATGCGGTCGCAGTCCACATTGCGCGGTCTGCGGTAAAGCTTCTGCGACCGCACTGCCTTTTTGTGCGGTCCGCGGAAGAGAGATTCAGAGAGATGACAAAAACCAGACTTCAGGCAATGCGGCCGCGGTACACATTGCGCGGTCCGTGGTAAAGGTTCCGCGACCGCACTACATTTTTGTGCGGTCCGCGGAAGAGATATTCAGAGAGATGGAAAATGCCAATGCGGTCCGCGGTCATGGTTGTACGGACCGCGACAGCTGCCTCCGCGGCCGCGGTCCGCGGAGCCGAAATTAGAGAGCCCAAAATTGAAATCCAAGAGCCTAGCGCGGCCGCGGTCCATTTTATACTGCCTACGCTGACCCCGCAGGGGTATTTTTGTCCAGTTTTTCTAGCCTAGTATAAATAGAACATTTTACCATTTTTAGGTCATCAGATATATCCAGAACTTAGTTGCGCTCGTGGGAACTTCATATGTAGCCATTTTTGGCATCTTAGCTTCAAATTAACGATAGATTCATGTATTTTAATTTAGCATTTAATTAATATGCCTTGTTATTCATCTATTTTCTTCTTCAAGCATGAGTAGCTAAACCCATTAGCTAGGGTTGTAGCTCAACCCAAGTGTGGGTAATTGATGGGTGTTGCCATCTATTGTTAGATTGACTATGGATGTTGGTTATTTGGGTCAATTTTATGGTTTAATCTATGAATTGGTGGTTGCAAACACTGGTTTATTCTAAGTTGACTTGGATCTTCTTGAGAAAGAGAGCCTAAGTCTCCAGAATTGACCCAACAAGGAATTGGGATGGACTCAAGAGAATTGATAGTCCCAATTAAAGGGTTAAACCTCGAGAGAGTAATTACCCAACTTGAACCTTAGTTGCTTGAGCTAATTTGCCTACCCATTTGATCTCGAGAGAGTCAATTGGGCAAAATCACTCTCTCTACCAAGAGGTGTGAGAGTGGGTAAAATTGTGCAACAGTTATAGCATAAGCCCCAACTATGTCAATCGAACTTTAGTAACATCTACCCGTCAATTAGCCACCTAGGTAATGCCACGACCCTAGTGTCTTTGTTCCCATTAGATACAACTTAGCAATTATCTCGTAGCATAATTTAGTTTCAATTAATAGTTTGATAATAGTAGTTTATAATCGAAAACCCAAAAATGTATGGAAGTGACATTAGGAACAAATACACAACTCTAGTCTAGATAGATACTCGACTCCATTCCTAGCTCCCTATGGAAATCGATCCCGGCCCTCATATCGGGTAAAAGCTATTGCGACCCTCTCTTCCTACCTTTTAGTAGTATGGAGTTGGCAGCGATCAACGGGGCCTCTTGTCAGACCCCGGACCACTACCCTGTGATAGAACCATCTCAACCCTCCTAGCCACATTGTCCGCATCCTGAAAAGAAATCTCACTCCTAGTCTCCTTAGCCATCTGCAATCAAATCGACTGAGTGAGTCCATCAATGAACCTCCTCACCATCTCTCTCTCTCGGTGGAAAGTATGATAAGAGAATGACGGGCCATAGTAATGAATCTGGTCTCGTACAGAGTGACGGTCATAGAACTCTGCTAGAGATGCTCAAACTGCCTCCGATAGTCCTCCCTATGAGTGATAGGAAGAAACTTCTCCAGAAATAGTTGAGAGAATTGATCCCAAGTCAAGGTAGGCGACCCGGCTGGCCTAGCCAAACAATAATCCTTCCACCAAGTCTTGACAGAACCTGACAGACAAAAAGTAGCAAAGTCGACCCTATTGATCTCCACTATCCCCATGTTCTGTAAAACCTCATGACAGTTGTCTAAGTAATCCTGGGGATCCTCTGAAGATGTACCACCATAAGTAGTAGTGAATAGCTTGGTGAACCTATCCAACCTCCACAAAGCATCGGCAGACATAGCTGCTCCATTACCGGTTTGGGCTACCAGACCCGGCTGAACTACTCCAACTAGCTGAGCTGCTGGAGTCTGAAACTGGGGAGCCATCTACTCCGGAGTGCGGGTAGCGGGATTCTATGCTCCTCCCCCAGCCTGAGAAACGGTTGGTGCTACAGAAAGTAAGCCTTCCCGGGTGACACTCTCAATAAGGCCCACTAGATGGACCTGAGTATCCTGGAGTATTTGGGGTTGCAATGAACCCCTCTAGGACCTAATCTGGGCCCACCGGAACTGTCTAGGCCAGAACCTCATTATCAAACTCAACCTGAGGCTCCGCCGCTAGTGCTGCTGCTCTGGGCTGAGCTCTGCCCCTGTCTCGGCCTCGACCTCTGCCCCTCGTGTGAGCTGCTGCTGGGGGCTTCGGCTGCTGGTCATTGGATGAAGAAGCACGTGTTCTCACCATCTGCGAAAGAACGGAGTAGAAATTCAATTAGCACGGAGAAACCAAATCGCACGACAGGGATGAATAAAGTGAAATTGTTCCTAACTCTGCAACCTCTGGGGATAAGCACAGATGTCTCCATACCGATCCCTCAGACTCTACCAAGCTTGTCCGTGAATTGTGATACCTAAGCAACCTAGATCTCTGATTCCAACTTGTCACGACCCGAATTTTCCACCCTCGGGAGTCATGATAACGCCTACTCGTAAAAGTTAGGCAAGCCGAGTATTATAGATTCACTAACCTTTTTTCTTAGCATTTTTAACACTTTAAAATAACATGCGATCAACAGTGGAATATTAATAATAATTAAAGACATGCGGAAGATGAAATCTGATAACTTAGCCAAATACAAGTACGAAAAATACAAAGTACATCTCTACCCAGAACTGGTGTCACAATATCACAGACCATCTACGAGTACTACAAACATATGTCTGGAAAGAAAGATACCATCTATCTCTGAAGTAAATGAAAACATAATATAAAGATAGAAGGGGACGTCAGGGCCTGCGGACGCCTGCGGGACTACCTCGGGTCTCCTGGTGGACTGAAGATAGCAGCCTCTCTCTATGATCCAAATGCTCCAGCACTGGGATCTGCACACAGTGCAGAGTGTAGTATCTGCACAACTTACCCCATGTGCTGGTAAGTCTCGAGCCTAACCTCGGCGAAGTAGTGACGAGGCTAGGACGAGACTGTCAAATAAACCTGTACAGTTAAAGCATATACTACAAGCAATAATAACGGAAACTAGCAGTTAAAGATGGGAAGGGTTACATGTTGCGGGGGAATTTCAAGTAATCACAGTAACTCAGGAGAAAAACATATGAACATTTTAAAGGTTGCATCAGTAAGAATAAAGAAGCAATAACATTTCAATATCCACTTTTATCACTTATTGTTGCGGCGCGCAACCCGATCCAAATAATATAACACTGTTGCGGCGTGAAACCCGATCCAATCATTTGTCATTATTGCGGCGTGCAACCCGATCCAATTATATATCACTATTGCGGCATGCAACCTGACCCCTCTTGTCCTCCCTTATTACTCATTGTTACGGCGTGCAACCCGATCCCATATAAAATTATTGCGGCATGCAACCCGATCCAAATAAAAAATTCAACACCAATCACAAATGAGTCCGGGCAATGGATCAATAAGGAAACAATAATATCCCGGCAAGGGAATCAACAATGAGAATGAACACGTCCCGGCAAGGGAACCAACAGTAAGAATTAAACACGTCCCGGCAAAGGAATTAGTTATAACCAAACTTGTACCAATAGTTAACTTCACAAATGAAACCTCAACTTGAACCAATACTCAACAATAAACAACTACCACGAGAATAATCACAATTCTTGCCCAACACGGAGAATCAACAACTTAGGCATTGTGTAGTATTTATCAAGAACATAACGATTACAATTTAAGACTTACGGACATGTTTGACAATGACGTATAGATACTCGTCACCACACCTATATGTCGTATACTACACTAGCACATAGCAATTAAAGCACAATAACTATTCCCTCAAGCTATGGTTAGGCCAAACAGTTATCTCGAACTTCCACGGCCAACTCAAGCCTCAAACACCGCTTTTCCTTTAGAATTCGCCTCCGAATTTGTATCTAGTCCAAATTAATTTGACAACATCAATAATACTAAAGAATTCATACCCAATGCTTATTTATAGGTTTTCTATTATTTTACCCAAAAAGTCAAAAATCGACACTAGGCCCGCTTGGTCAAAACTCGAGGTTCGGACCAAATCCCGATCACTCATTCATCCACAAGCCCAAATATGCAATTACTTTAGAAATCCGACCCCAAAAACGAGGTCTAAATCCCAATTATTCAAAAAGTCCTAACTCTACAAAAATTCCTAATTTCTACCATGAAAACTCTTGATTTTTTTAAAAAAGTGATGAAAAACATTGGGTAATTGAAAGAGTAAAGTTTAGAATTGATTACCAACACTTTGGGGGTGAATTTGTGGGAAGAAAATCGCCTTTAGGCCTTGGGAGTTCGAAAATAGGGAGTAAAATGGGTTCTGCCCGGTTCTGGTTCAATTTTAAAATAACTGGGCAGGCCTTCATCGCGTTCGCAATAGGCCTGTCGCGTTCGCGACGAGTCAGGCCCAGATGGGCATCACATTCGCGTTCAATGGCTCACGTTCGCGGAGTTTCAGCTCCTCAAGCCTTCGCGTTCGCGGTCAGGTGGTCGCGTTCGCATAGAACAATTTGAAATCCCTCTCCCACGCCCACTAACCCTACGCGTTCGCGAGGGCCGGAACATGTTCGCGAAGGGTAACTCCCCCCACAGCTTCGCGTTCTTGTACTGAGCTCTGTGTTCACGAAGAACAAACTGGCACCTGAAGAAACTTGCCTTACGTGTTCGCGAGTGAAGCCACGCGAACGCGAAGAGCAAAATCTCTGTGCACCTGAGACAGCAAAACCTGCAACTTTTCTAAGTGTAAAAACATCCTGAAACCTATCTGAAACTCACCCGAGCCCTCGGGGCTCCAACACAAACATGCACACTAACTCAAAAATATCGTATGGACTTACTCGTGCGATCAAATCGCTAAATTAACACCTATAACAATGAATTTAGCATCAAAATCAAAGAAAATCTCAAGAACTTCCTAAGTTCAAATTTTAACAACCGAGGGTCCGATTCACGTCATTTCAAGTCCGTTTCTTACAAAATTTTACAGGCTCAACCTAAATACCATATAATACATGTACCGGGCTCCGAAACCAAAATATGGGCCCGATACCATCAATTTCAAATACGTTCAAATTTTCAAAAACTCTTAAGATTTCAGTTAAATAATTTTCTTCAAAAATTCATTTCTCAGGCTTGGATCCTCGGAATTTAATTTCGGGCATACGCCCAAGTCCCATATTTTTCTACGGACCCTCCGAGATCATCGAATTACGGGTCTGGATCCGGGTCCGTTTACCCAAAATATTGACCGAAGTCAACTTAAATTTAATTTTAAAGGCCAAATTAGCATTTTTATCAAATTTTCACATAAAAGTATTTTGAATATACTTTCGGGTCATGCACACAAATCGAGGTGAGATGAAAGGCAACTTTTTAGGCCTCAGAACACAGAATTTACTTGTAAATCAAGTGATGACCTTTTGGGTCATCACAATTTATGATCTCAAGAATACTTTCAAATATCAATGTAAGCCTAATTCATGTCTTACAACATTGAAATATACTTCCACGTAATTTATGCATGTTACGAATCGTTCTTCACTAGAAAGTATATGTTACTCCAAAGCATGCATATAACTCCAAATATTTAATATGAGATCATCGTGTATTTTAATAAAGATCTACCCTCAAATTTATAGAAACTTAATTTAATAAATCACAAATAAATACCAACAAGCTTAAGGAATTTATATGTATCTTCTGATTGCGTTTTTCAAGCATATATAATGCAATGTTGGTGCTCTGTTATTGGAAAATGAATTTCAATGATGGTTTTTGATATTTGACGTGGCTCTTTAAGTTTGGACTTCTGGTTGATCACATTCTAGTAACTAGAACACAAGGAAGTCAAGTGAAATTTTCCAAGCATAATTGATGTCGACGGACATGTCAGGGAAGCAAATTAAAATTAAATTCCTTAAGCTTGTTGGTAGTATTGTATTCAAAATCAGAAAATCAGAGGAGCAAACAAACGTTAGTTTAATAAACAAATCATAAAATAATTCTGAGCCCACTGAATGCACAGTGTGTCCTTAAGAAATTTAATCCCCTCACTGTTGCCCAAGGTATACGAATTAATTCCTCCCAGGATAGAACGGAATAACTATTCTATGATAACGGCATTTCAAATCACAGAACTTTAGCGAAATCAACAAAGAGAGCAAATCACACATGACACTTATGTTTATTTAGAAAATAATGCAACAATGTAGAAAAGAGAGGAGAAGATTTCAGATTTTCCTTATTATAAAATTGAGGACAAGCCTCTAAATTTATAGACAAAGGAAAGGTGAGATGGAGAGGTACAACCCAAAAGATGCCTTTTCTATTTCACGTTGACACCCTTTAAAGAAAAAAACGCAGCATAACATACTGAGCTTATCTCCAACATGTAACTCATTGCTTGCAACCCATGCTTTTTAGTCAAAGTTGAGTTTCCAACCTTGATCATCTCCAACCCAATCTTCAGTTGCCATAGTTGTGTTAGGATATATACTATTAACTATGAATTTGGTTTAGATATAGTGTTTATTATGAAATAATTATTTATTCAGTTTTAATAAAGTTTTAATTAGATCATATACTGGTCTGTGTCCTTAGCTTATACACTAAAGATTAAATCATCGATTCTTATAAGTATAAAGTTTGAGTTCACAATCTAATGATGGAATTGGACAAACCATCATGAATGATTGTAGCACAAGATTAAATATAATTTATCTTAATTATGGGAATGATTTAATTCCAACTTCTTGTGCTAGTACATTTTGTATGTATTGAACGGACCAAGTAGAGATAAGTATTTTATACTGACTTAATAAAATAAACTCTCTAGCCATTAAATGTATTTATACTCTTAATCTTGATATAATTATTATTAGTTGTGTACATTATTATTATTTTAATTTATTAAAAGGCAAGATTCTTCTGTGGGTCAATATGCATGGTAAATTGGATAATAATAATGTGCATTAGCGAAGTAATAGTTAGTTGATGGAATCCATGTCTCGGTTTAGAGATTGATGACACACCTTTATGAAAGTTTATAAGTTTTCATGTGTAAACCCCGCCGATGAATTTTGTATCGTACACATGAAATAAGTTAAGCGAAAGTCTAAAAGAAATAATCAATAAATTAAATCGTCAATAATTTAATTTAGTTGATTAGTATTTGAATCTTAACATAGGGAGTTAAATAAGATTTAATGGATGAATTTCAAAATTGAATAAGGAGTGCAATTACGAATTTTTAGTGAAATAATTCGTAATTAATTATTGTGGATATTAATTTTGAAAATTAGAAATTAATTCCATAATTGGAGCCTTGTTAATTAAATTTTGTGGTCCCTATTGTGCCTAAATAATAGGAAATAAAGGAATCCTTTTTCTGGTGGAAAAGAAACCCCAATAGGTTTTGGAAAAGGGTTTAACCCTTAAAACTTATGCTATAAATACATAAGGTTTTCCACCTAGAGAAAGTAGTGATAGTGGCCGAAATTTTCAACCCTTTTCCTAGAAATTTCGCCCACACGAAATTGCTATTTTCAGGTATTATTTGGGTAATACGGTAGAAGACCGTGGAACGTTCAAGAATCACGATTGTGCAGGTGATAGAGATTCTATTGAGAAGTTATGGAACTGAAGGCTCACGTGATAGAAGAGATATGTTCACACTCCAAGAGGTAACCCGTGAAATCCTGTTTATGCTAGTTGTCTAGATTACATGTGTTTGATACTAGGATTGTTTCCGCTGCTTATAATAATCCATCAATTGGTATCAAAGCCCACTCACATCTAATTAGATAACTAAGTTTTTCATGAAACAAGAATATTGTGTTTATGTGCGTTTTTGAATTACATGTATATGTGGTTTCTAGAAAACTGCACTGCTATTTTGTGAATTAACTGTGCAAAAAATTTGGATTATTCTTGTAATCATAAGATATCTGTTTTTATTGATATTTGATTGGGATGATCTGGATATTTTTTTGGTAAACTCCAAGAGAATAATGCAAAATCTGATTTGACCGAATTGCCGGTATTTTCGGAGGTCGGCAAACTTGATGGACTCCGATCGAGTTGAAATTTGGTGGGTACACGAAAACAACGTGGTGAGAACAACTCACCAGTGAATCATGGTGTGCTTCGGCGTTTTGAGGCCGTTTGGACTGTGTTTTGGACGTTTTTCTATTTTTTGGAAATTATTTTTTAATAATTTTAATTCGTTTTTAATTCAATGGTGGTGGGGTGACTCCCCATGGTCTCCATGATTAAATATTTGTGATATAATAGGTTTACACATTGGCTATTAGTAAATAGACATGTTGATGAATAAAAATTCAATAATAGAGGTGTAGGATTTTATTTACTAGGTCTTACAAGGTATAATTGATATTGTGTGATGATATAATTATTTTGTAAGAAAGTGAAATCCTCTGTTTGATATCCTGGATGACTAATAATTGGAGCGTTTGGCATATTTATGCATAAAAAGTTTCTCAAATTTTTGTTTATGTTTTCATGCTAGTCTTGGGTTTTCGATGAAAAATTTTGTTCTCTGGTTGGAGGTTGTACTTAAGTGAAATATGATGGTATTTTGTATGAGTTTTATATTTTTGGCATGACTTTTAAGTTGTGGTCTATAATCTGCCATAAAATAATTTTATGAGCTACATGTATCTTCACTCGTAAATTGAGAATTTTGTGAGTAATAAATAGTTATCACTAAAGTGGTTTGTTTATTTAAACTCATGAAAAATTCTTAATAAATTTATACATGTAAAATTGTATATATTCATGGATTGAACATTATGATTAATAAGTAGGATCCACAAAATGGTCTATTTATTTAAGTCATTAAAATCTGCTTAATGCACCATGTGAAAATTATCCTTGATAAATCTACATTAGTTGTGGAGGTTCTTAACTAGAAAAAGAGTTTTATCTTTGGGTACTAGTGATACCAACTCCACCCATGAGAAAAGATATTAAGTTTTTCGCTGAACAGGAGAAAATATAATATCTTAGCTTCTTGTGTATTTAATAAAAGTATAATTTATTGCAAAAGGAGATATTATGTACCCTAGGAATAGGAAGAACATAGTATATGCCTTAAGCTCAAAGTATAATTATAAGGAGAATGGAAATCAATATCATATTTATTTTAATTCATGAAACAACTTAAAACGGTTATTCTTCGAGTTTGGTTACAGGCTAGTGGTCATGAATTTTACGGACTCTGATTGACCTGAAACTTGGTAGATTCATCGAAAACGATCTAGTGAGGAAAACTCACTGCTATGCAGTGAATCATGCTATTTTTCGGTATTTTGAGGTCATTTAGATGGGTTTTCAAGCAGTTTATTAAATTAAATTTATTATAAATATGAAAAATTATTCTTTATATATCGGATATATTTGTGTTAAATCTGAAACATAATGATTTGACTTGATATGATATATAGCAAGAATGCAAATCACATAGATTTAATTCTAAATACGCCAAAAATAATTCATTCGAATTTGGTCAAGTTTTTGGCGATTGTGAATTTCACGATCTTCGAATGACCTGAAATTCAGTAGGACAATCAAAAATGATCAATTAAGAAGAAATCACTGCTATGCAGTGTATCACATCATATTTTGATGATTCAGGATCGTTTAGATGAGTTTTTTGGAGGTTTGGCGGATTAAAATGTGATTTACATACGAAAAATTATTTTTTCTATCATTTTATTCAAATCTAATCTGGAACATGATAACACATGTTGATTTGACATGAATTGGTATATGATAAGAATATAGGTCATATTTTAAATTCTTAAAAAATGCTTCAAATGGTAATTTTCCAAATTTGGTCGCAACTTTTGGAGATTGTGATTTTAAGAATCTCCGATTGATCTGAAATTTGGTAGGTTTATTAGAAATAGCCCAGTGAACAATACTCACTGCTATGTACTGAAAAACGATAATTTTAGCGTTTTAAGACTGTTTAAATGGGGTATTGAGAATTTTTTAAATTATGAAACTTAATCCTTAGAGAAAGGTTCGTAGTTGTGATAAAGTGGTGATAGAAATTAACTCCTATGGTCTCCATTTTTTATTTAAAGTGAGATAATAAATTTTACACGCTGACATTAGGTCTTCCTCCATATCGGATAAATTTATTATGAACTCACTGGATATAGTTACTAGTTATTAATAACCTGTATTAACTCTCTATCTGAGTTTAAAGGGTTGAATCAATTTTATAACTCAAATATAATCATGATTAAGTGGTGATAGAAATATATTTCTATGTTTTTCCACTATTAATTTCGAGTAAGTAATAAATTTACGCGTTGACTTTAGGTCTTCCTCCATATCGGATAAAGTTATTGTAAGCTCACTAGGTGAAATACTAGTAATTGATATCATATACTTACTCTCCATCTGAGTATACATGTTGGATCAATGGAACTAGAGCTATTAATTATGATGTTCACTTGACATAAATTAACAGTATACTCTCCATCTGAGTTGAGTCACTTTTAATTATTAGAGTGAATAATCTGGCATTGCATACGTAGTTGCATGAGTAGTTCTTTTCCCATCGAAATTGCTATTCAAGATGCATAACATATATGTGTAGTGTATTTAAAATTTTTGTACTAAAAGGTTATATACAATTGACTGAAAATAATAGTATACTCTCCATCTGAGTTGGTTCTATTTATTTTTGGATTGTATAATTCTTGCATTATATAATATATACTTTGCATGAATGATTTTTTTCCCATCAAAATTTATTATTCTAGATGCATGTATGTATATAAATATTGAATGCAATCTGAATTTTACTATTCAGTATTTTGACTTATTATGATCTATTTATGTGACGACCCGGCCAGTCGTCTCATGAGTTACCGCTCTGTTTTTCCTATTTCTGCTTCGTTATGATTTGTTTATCCATGTTATGTGGCATCGGGTTGGTCATATCGAGTTCGAAAAGGATTTGGCAAGGTTTGAGACACTTAGTCTCTTTAGAGTGAGTTTAGGTTGTAAAGTCAACTGGATGTTGACTTATGTGTTAGAGGGCTCGGATGTGAGTTCCGATGGTTTGGTTAGCTTCGGGAGGTGATTTTCAACTTAGGAGCGTGATCAGAATGAATTTTGGAGGTTCGTAGTAGACTTAGGCTTGAATTGGCGAAGTTGATATTTTGGCGATTTCCGGTTGGTAGGGAGATTTTGATATAGGGGTCGGAATGAAATTCTGATAGTTGCAATAGTTTCGTTGAGTCATTTGGGATGTGTTTGCAAAATTTCAGGTCATTCGAACTTGGTTTGGTTGGGTTTTTGATCGAAAGCGAAATTTGAAAGATTTTAGAAAATTTGGCTTGAATCCAATGTGTTTTGGTTGATTTGATGTTGTTTGAGGTGTTTTGAGGATTGGTACAAGTTCGAATAAGGTATTAAGGTATGTTTGTGCTTTTGGTTGAGGTCACGGGGGCCTCGGGATGATTCCGGATGGTTAACGGAGAAGTTTGGAAATTGTTGCAGCTGCTGAAATTTGCTGCTTCTGGTATTTTCGCACCTTCGGATTTGGGACCGTAGGTGCGGCGCTGCATAAGTGGAAGGGTGGCCGCAGAAGCGAAATTTGGGGAAGTTGTCAGGAATAGCAGAAGCAGTTGGAATACCGCATCTGTGATGGCGCAGATGCGGAAAGATGATCGCAGATGCGGAAAGGGGAGTTTAAGTGAGGACCACAGATGCGGTGGTTTGGACCGCAGATGCAGTACCGCAGGAGCGGAAATATAGCCGCAGATGCGAAAAGTTCTGGGCAGAAAGTATAAATTGTGGTCTTCACGAATTTTGAGCTATTTCACCATTTTTATCTCGGCTTTGGAGCTTTCTGGACGAATTGAAAGAGGGATTTCAAGGGAACTTCATTGAGGTAAGAAAATTGGACCTAAAACTCGTTCCTTTGCTATAATTTCGCGGGCTAGAGCTAGAAATCAAGGAAATTAAGGGTGAAAATAGGGGAAACTAGGGCTTGGAAACTTAGACCTTTCATTGGGGATTTGAAGGACCATTTGGGGTCGGATTTGAGAACTTTTGATATGTATGAACTCGTGGGGAGATAAGGAATCTATTGATGTAAAAATTATTGAATTCCGAGATGTGGGCCCGGGGTCGGGTTTTGGTAATTTCGAGATTTGTGTCGTATTTTGATTATTTTCGCTTGGGCTTCGTTCCATTAGCATATTTTGACATCCTTGTTCTTATTTTGGATAGATTCGATGCGAGTGGAGGCCGATTCTAGGGGCAAAGGCAACGCGAGCTAGAGCTTTGACCGGTTTGAGGTGAGTAATGATTGTAAATGATATTCTGAGGGTTTGAAACCCCGGATTGCACATCGTAGTGCTATATTGAGGTGAGGCACACACTTGACATCGTGGGGTCGTGCACTATTGGGGATTATGACTTGGTCCGCCTCGATTGATGGTTTTACCGTGTATTTGACTGATATCTATTTGCTATCATCATTAATTAGGTTGAATGCCATATTTGGGCTTCGTGCCAACAACTTGAACCCTTCGGGGGATTTTTATTGATATTTCCTCACTGTTTTTGACTTTATACTTGAACTCGGTCATGTTATTTTCCACTGTTTTTCATACTCAGTCATGTTTACTTAGTTTTAATACTTTAATGATATTTTAAATAATGTTTGGGCTGAGAAACATATGTTTTACTATTTACCAAGTGGCTTGTGAGGATTTTGACTGAGTAAGGCCAAGGGCCTATGTTGTGAGGAACATTTGATACCGATTATGAGGCCGAGGGCCTGAAATATGTATGCCACGAGGTGGCTTGATTGATATGAGGCCGAGGGCCTAGTGATGATGCCACGAGGTGGCTCGATATTGCGCTTGGGTCGTAAGGAGCCCCTATAGGAATCTGTACACCCCCAGTGAGTGCGGGTACCCATTGTGATGTGAAATTGAGCCCGAGGGACTGGTATTGTTCTATGTGATTACCCGAGGGGCTGGTACTATTCTGAGATGTTGCTCGAGGGGTTGGTACTGTTCTGAGATGTTGCCCGAGGGGCGGATTTGTTGATACTGCCCGAGGGTCGAGCCTTTATATGTTTACTTTTCATATTTGACTGTCAATTTCCTGCTTAATTATGAAAAAGGCTTTTCATGAAACTATATTTGAGTTAAAGGATTTTTACTGATCTTTCACTGATTTACTGATTTTAATTGGTTTTACTGCTTCATTATAGAATGCTTTGTGCCTTGCATGATTTCTTGCTTTCAGTCCTTAGTTACATTTGTTACTCACTGAGTTGGAGTACTCACTTTACTCCCTGCACCCCTGTCTGTAGATTCAGGCGTTGCGGATCCTGCCAGTGCGAATTGAGAGCTCCCGGCAGATATCGGAGTCCACGAGGTAGCTGCTTGACGTCCGAAGTCCCGTGTTTCTCCCTCTTTATCATTTTCTTTCTCTTGGCAGACTTTTGTAATAGTTTGTGGATTTGTCAGACTTATATTAGGTTTTATAGCTGCTCGTGACTAGTGACACCCCGGTATCGAGCTATGTTGGGTTGTCTTTCCGCATATTTATGATATTATCTGTTACCTAGTATTATTAAATCATGTTTTAGACTGTTTTCCTGTGGTTTAACTATTTAACATCAAATTGGGAATATTGACTAGCCTTGTCTTCACGAGAGGCGCCATTACGACCGTATCCAGATTTAGGGTCGTGATAATTTAATATTTTTATCTCAACTCCAAAATGACTTTACACAATTTTTCGTATTACTTGTTAAAATTTTCTTTTAATGATAAGACATTAATTTAAAGGATGCAATATATGTACTTTTTGTTAGAAAGAATTTAATTCCGATTTCTGGGCAAAATAAGAGATGTATATTTGTTTTATTTTTCGAATAACTCTTGAGTTATTGAGCTTGATAAACATTTTATCTCTTGTGGTACATAAATTCATGACCTTGTTATTGTATATTAATATCTCTCCTGAACAGAACAATATTAGTCTACCTCATAAGAGAATGTGTTCTTCAAAATTGAGTAAAACTTATCTGTGCACTTTTGTCTAAGTCATATTAATCTAGATAGGATTTCAAGTTGGACAAGGATGAACCTTAAGGTTCATTGAAAGTAGAGGCACTACCAACTTGTAGATCCTGTTTGGAAGAAAATTTGACTAAAGGTTATTTCTTTTCAAAAGGAAATAAAGCTAGTGATAAGCTAGAAGGAATACCTTCTGATTTGTATAGTTAAATGAACATACTCATAAGAGATAGTTTTGAGTATTTTGTGATGTTCATAAATGATTACTCAAAATATTAATATATTTATTTGATGCACCGTAAGTCTTAATAATTTAAGCAATTCAAGGTTTTTAAGACTTGAAACGGAGAAGCACCAAGAAAATATATTAAGTTAGTGCAATTTGATTGTAGTGGCGAGCACCTCTCTAAAGAGTTCTTTTATTACTTATCAGAATAAGGGATTACATCTCAATTGACTATAGAAAGAAGAAATAAGTCTCTTTTGGATATGGATAGATTAATAACGTATTATTCAGATTTTCCTTATTTATTTTTGGAATATTTTCTGGAAACTGCAAATTACATTCTAAATTTAGTTCGTTCTAAGTTAGTACCTGGGACATCTATAGAACTGTGGACTGAATGTAAGCTCGGTCTATGGCATGTTCAGATATAGGATTGTCCCGCATATGTGCTGAAAGGAAAAGCGGATATGTAAGTTGGAATTAAGAATGGATAGGTGCATGTTTATCGAATATCCAAGAAAATGAATAGAGTTTTATTTTATTGTCCTAAAGAAAATAAGGCAATTGTTAAAACAAATGCATTTTTCTAGATAAGGATTGTTTAATAAAACATGTTCCTAGAAGTAAACTATATTTACAGGAACTGGGCAAAGAAACAACTAGATGTTCAAGAACATCAAAACCCACACGTCGGAATTGACGTTCCATTGCATTTAAGTAGTGGGAGAACATTAATAGACATGATATGCCTTTATCGAATGAGAGTGATGTTTGAACATTGAACACTATAGTAAGAAGTCACTAATATTTCAATGTCGTAAGGTAATGAAGGTAATATTAGTAGTACTTCGTCGTAGTGGGAGAATGCTAAAGAAAATTATAGTTCGATGCACACTCTTGGGATAGCTTCAGTAACAGGATCCCTGAAGAGTTTAATATCAAACTAGATAGTTACGACAAAGCACTACTGGACAAATATTGCATCAGATATAACTTGGCAAGATTCTTTAACAAAACCTTATTTGGTGAAGACGTTTAATAGTCATGTAAAAGAATGTCTGAGAAAGTTGTAGATGCATGATTATGAGTCTAAGTGGGAGATTGTTGGGGCATATATTATTAACCATGCATTTAGATATAGTATATTCTAATAATTGTCATGGTTAAAAGTCTAAGTGGGAGATTGTTGGGATATATACTATTAACCATGAGTTTGGTTTAGATATAGTATTTATTATGAAACAATTGTTTATTCAGTTTAATAAAATTTTAAATAGATAATATATTAGTGTGTGTCATTTGCTTATATAGTAGATGATTTAGTGTATAGGGTTTAGCTTATACACGGAAGATTAAATCATCGGTTCGTATAAGTATAAAGTTTGAGTTCACAATCTAATGATGGAATTGGACAAACCATCAGGAATGATTATAGCACAAGATTAAATATAATTTATCTTGATTATGGGAATGGTTTAATTCTAACTTCTTGTGCTAGTACATTTTGTATGTGTTGAACGGACCAAGTAGAGATAAGTATTTTATACTGACTTAATAAAATAAACTCTCTAGCCATTAAATGTACTTATATTCTTAATCTTGATATAATTATTATTAGCTGTGTATATTATTATTATTTTGATTTATTAAAAGGCGAGATTCTTTCGTGGGTCAATATGCCTGGTAAATTGGATAATAATAATAATAATGTACATTGGCGAAGTAATAGTTAGTTGATGGAATCCATGTCTCGGTTTAGAGATTGATGATACACCTTTATGAAAGCTTATAAGTTTTCATGTGTAAACCCGGCCGGTGGATTTTGTATCGGACACATGAAATAAGTAAAGCGAAAGTCAAAAGGAAATAATCAATAATTTAAATCGTCAGTAATTGTGACGACCCGAATTTTCCACCCTCGAGAGTCGTGATAGCGCCTACTGGTGAAAGCTAGGAAAGCCAAATTATTTTAATTACTTTACCTTTTCCAGTTGTAAACCATTATCAGTGATGAGTAGATATCATACAAATAGCGGAAATGTTTAAGCGGAAGACAAAATCTGATAATTTATCTTAATACAAACTACGTAAGTCTAAATACAACTCTACCCAGAATTTGGTGTCACAAGTTCACAGACTGTCTAAGATTACTACAAATAAAGTCCGAATAAAAGTATATGAATCTATCTCTGAATAAGTAGAAACAGAAAAGAAATGATAGAAGGAGACGCCAAGGCCCGCGGACGCCTGCAGGACTACCTCGGGTCGCATGTTGGACTGAAGGCAGCAATCTCACTGCGGTCCAAATGCTCCAGTACTAGTATCTACACACAACGCAGAGTGTAGTATCAGCACAACCGACCCCATGTGCTGGTACATGCCAAGCCTAACTCGGCGAAGTAGTGACGAGGCTAGGACCAGACTATCAAATAAACCTGTGCAGTTAAATTATATACAGCGAAAAAATAAAAGCAAATAATTACAATTAAAGATCGAGGGGGAAAACATGCTTCGGGGAATAACAGATAACAACAGAACATCAAGAGGAATATAAAAAACCAAAATCCAATTACTAACAAGGATAAAGAAAATAAATGCAAAATTCACTTTCATTTCACATCTTGTTGCAGGCGTGCAACCCGATCCCATTTCATATATCCCGTTGCAGGCATGCTGTCACGACCCAAAATCCACTAAGGGTCGTGATGGCGTCGGACACCACTGTCAGGCAAGCCAACCACAATTTACTAGCAATTTCTCATTTTAATTATTCTGAAATCATTTCCTTTAAATAAATAAATAATAAATAGTAAACTTCGCTAGATAAATGAGGATGTCTTTACAAAATTTAACTACTGAAAAATCTCGTGATCATCCCAGAACCGGGTGTCACAAGTGTATGAGCAATGTTTAGGAAATAATGTAGTACAACAACCGTCCGGAATACAATATTGGATAGAAAGTAAATACAGCAATTTGAAAGAGACTCTGCTGGCTGCGGGTCGTCTCGGATGTGCAGCTCACCTAAGTTTTTGTATCAACCATGTCGCTACGCCCACTAGGCCACTAGAGATGCAAGTGCATGTGCAACAAAAATGCACAGCACGTGTAGTATGAGTATGAAAACAACGTGTACCCAATGAGTATCCCGTCTAATCTCGAAGAAGTAGAGACGAGAGGTCGACTTCGACACTTACTAGTGGTCCAATGATAATATAGTAAAAGTGTGAGAAATTTATGGATTTCATAAGCAAAATTAAAATCATAAAGCTGGAAAATAGGTAAACAACTTTTCAAATAATAAGGATTTCCAAAGATTTATTTTTCATTATCTTTATCAATTTATCTCTGGCCAGGAAAGGCAATTATCAACATTTAAAATTATCAGGCAAGCAATACAAGCATGTGCATATCATGCCGAGATCGTACGGCCCGATCCAACAGAAATGTAAAATGTGCAATGACGAGGGTCGAACGGCGCGAACCATAAATTCATCTATTACCCCGCTCGCGAATCATCCATGTGATGCAGTCAAATTTAAATAATCACCTTGCTCGTGAATCATACATGCGACGCAGGTACACATAGAAATACATGCTCAAATAGCCAATTAACAATTTGTCGGGGAACATTTATCCAGATAAAAGCCAATTCTTTTAACGATTTAAGAAAATAAAGTTTAATCTTTTTAGAAATTCATTTACCAATTCGATAGGATTTAAGCAATTCAAATGTCAATAAGATTACAGATATTCCAAGTATAGCATGCTTTTGGGTCCTAGACTACCCGGACTTACACATATTAGTAGCTCTGCAAGGACTCTCGTCACCTAGTGCGTACGTAGCCCCCACAAATAGGGGCACATATCCAATTATTTCACCTATGGGGACAATTCCCTCTTACAAGGTTAGAAAGGAGACTCACCTCGCTCCGAAGATCCATAACCGGCATTCCACACTCTTCCGAAGACTCAAATCGATGCACAATGCTCCAAAACTAGCCAATAATTATGCAAACCCATTAATATATGTTCAATTACTCATTACAATCCAATTTATAACAATTCCTAACCTCGATCGAAAAGTTGACAAAATTGCCCTCGGGCCCACGTGCCCGAATTCCAAAAATTTCGAAGATAAAGTTTACCCATGAACTCACGAACTCAAATATATGATTTTCTCCTAATTTCATACCCAAAACCGTGGTCAAATTCTAAGAATATCAATTTTCTAGGTTTCCCCTCAAACCCAAGTTTCTTCCAATTTCCATGTCCAAATCCGTATATAATCATGTATTTAACTAAAAACTAGCATAAATTACTGACCTCATGGTTGGTGGTGAAAATGGCACCTCAAAGTTGCTCCAAAATCGGCTCCAATGGAAGAAATGGGGTTGAAATGAACCCAACCCCCGATTTAAAAAAACCTCACTGCCTCCAGCATTTCCGCACATGTGGTCCCTTGATCGCTTCTGCGGTTCCGCAGGTGCGGCCTTTCTACCGCTCCTGTGGTTTCTCACCAGGCCCCTTTTTCTGCTTCTGTGCCTCAAGCACCGCAGGTGCGGTCGCTTCTACGGCTACATGACCGCATCTGCATTCTCTTCACTTCTGGTCAAAATCGCGTTTGCGCCCCTCCTAGTCGCTTCTGCGGTTCTACACCTGCGGCCCAATTCTCGCAGGTGCGGTTACACCAGAAGGCAGCAGCTTCAGCTCTTCCTCCAAATTCTAATTCGATCCGATAACCATCCAAAATCCACCCGAGTCCCCCGGGACCCCGTCCAATCATACCAACCAGTCCCATAACACATTACGGACTTGCTCGAGGTCTCAAATCACATCAAACATCGCTAAACTTATGAATCGACCTCCAATCCAAGCTTAATGAACTTTAGAACTTCAAACTTCAACATTCGATGCCGAAACCAATAAATCACGTCCGATTGACCTCAAATTTTGTACACGTCATATTCGACATTACGGACCTGGTCCAACTTTTGGAATTGGAATCAGACCCCGATATCAAAAAGTCAAACTCTCGGTCAAACTTCTCAAAAATCTTCAAATTTCTATCTTTAGCAAAATGACTTCAAAAAGACCTACGAACCTCCGAATTCACTTCCGATCGCGCTCCCAACTCCAGAATCACCATACGGAGCTACTCCTAGACTCGGAATCCCAAACGGACATCGATAATACTGAAATGCACTTCAACCCAAACTTATGAAATTTCTTCCAAAATGCTAACTTCCACAATAAGCGCCAAAACGCTCCCGGATTATCCAAAACCCGATCCGAGTATACGCCCAAGTTCGAAATCATCATACGAACCTGCTGGAACCTTTAGATCCCGATTCCGAGATCGTTTACTCTGAAATCCAATCTTAGTCAATTCTTTCAACTTAAAGCTTCCGAAATGAGAATTTCCTTTCCAAATCAACCATGAATTCCCCGGAATTCAATTCCGACCATGCTTACAAGTCACAATACAAGAAGTGAAGCTGCTCATGGCCCCAAACTACTGAATGACGCGTTAGAGCTCAAAATGACCGGTCGGGTCATTACACGTGCAACCCGCTCCCATTTCGTATATCTTGTTGCAAGCATGCAACCCGCTCCCATTTCATATATCTTGTTGCAGGCGTGTGATCCGCTCCCATTTCATATATCTTGTTGCAGGCATGTAACCCGCTCCCATTTCATATATCTTGTTGTAGGCGTGCAACCCGTTCCCATTTCATATATCTAGTTGCAGGCGTGCAACCCGCTTCCATTTTATATTTTTCTGTGGCGGCGTGCCACCCAATCCCATTTACAAATCAACAACAATCACAAAAGAATCTCGACAAGGGAACAAGAGCAATATAATAACATCCTAGCAAAGGAACAATAATATTTCAACAACATCCCAGGAAGGGAACAATAATATCAAAACAAACATCCCGGCAAGGGAACAATAATATGACAATAACATCCCGACAAGGGAACAATAATGATAATAACATCCCGGCAAGGGAACAATAATGATAATCCTCATATGAAGCGCAATAAACCACAACGTGTCATAGAAATTACAATACAAGACTCACGGGCATGCTTGACACCGAAGTATAGATACTCATCACCATGCCTATACGTTATACTCCACAGTTACCACGTAGCAAATAAGACACGACTCCTAATCCCTCAAGCTAAAGGTTAGACCAAACACCTACCTCGATGCCACGAACACAATTCAAGTCCCAACTATCATTTTACCCCTTAATTCCACCACCAATTCGCTCGTATCTAGCCACGAGTTACTTAATTACATCAATAAATGCTAAATGAATTAATTCTAATGCATGAAAATAAGTTTTCCAAAGTTTTACCCAAAGAGTCAAAAATCGCCCCCGGGCCCACATGGTCAAAGCCCGAGGTTCAAACCAAAACCCGATTACCCATTCTCCCACGAATCCAAATATATAATTATTTTTGAAATCGGACCTCAAATCAAGGTCCAAATTCCCAATTTTTGAAAAACCAAGGTTCTACCCAAAACACTCAATTTCCCCCATGAAAATCATTGATTTTGAGTTGAAATCATGTGAAAAGATGTTAAAGATTGAAGAATACTAGTTAAAAATGACTTAGAATTGATTTGGAGAAGAAGTTGCCTTTGAAAAATCGCCCTAGGGAGTTTATATTTTGAGAAGATATGAAAAATGGTTGAAAATGTGTCTAAGTGTGAATTTACAGGTCTCTGATGTCGCAATTGCGACCAGAGTTTGCAATTGTGAACCCTTCAGAAAATTGGGACTTTCGCATTTGCGAAGCAAATATCGGATTTGTGACTCACTCAGCTTTCCAGTCATCATAACATTTGTGAGAGACCATTCTCAAATGCGAAATCGCATTTGCGAGAAAATAGTCGCATTTGCAACTCAAGCTGCCCGGTCCATTCTTCGCATTTGCGAAGGTTTGTCGCATTTGCAAGCCAGGCTTCGCATTTGCGAAGCCTGCAAACCTGATCATACCAGCTGAAAATTAGTAATTTTCCCAAATCCAATTTTACTTCGTGGCCTATCCAAAACTCACCCGAGCCCTCGGGGCTCCAAACCAAACATGCACACCAACCTAAAAACATCATACGGACTCACTTGTGCATTCAAACCATCAAAATAACATCAACAACTAAGAATTTAGCATCAAATCATGAAATTTCTTAAGAACTTCAAATTTTCCAACTTTCTCAAATATGGTCTGATTCACGTCGTTTCAAGTCCGTTTCTTAACAAATTTCACAGACACATCTTAAATCACATATAAGACCTGTATCGGGCTCCGGAGCCAAAATATGGGCCCGATATTAATGGTTTCAAACATAAATTCTCTTCTTTACTTCATATTAATTCAGCAAAATAATTTCTTTCAAAAATTCAATTTCTCGGGCTTGGGACCTCGGAATTCGATTCAGGGCATACGCCCAAGTCCCACATTTTCCTACGGACCCTCCAGGACCGTCAAATCACGAGTTCGGATCTGTTTACCCAAAATATTGACCGAAGCCAACTTAAATTCATTTTAAAGTCAATATTCATTATTTTTCATAGATTTTCACATATTGGCTATGCGGCTACGCGCCTGGACTGTGCACACAAATCGAGGTGATGTAGAAAGAGGTTTCTAAGGCCTCAGAATGCAAAATTTTCTTTCAAAACAAGTGATGACCTTTTGGGTCATCACATTCTCCATCTCTACAACAACTATTTGTCCTCGAACGAACAGAAGAAGGAAGTACCTGAGTCGGGGAAAAGATGGGGATAATGTCTCCGCATATCGGACTCGAACTCCCAGGTCAATGCCTCTGCAGGCTGACCTCTCCACTAAACACAAACAAAAGGAAAGCTCTTTGATCTCAACTAACGAACCTGCCAGTCTAGAATATCTACCGGCTTCTCCTTGTAGGACAAGTCCTTGTCCAACTGGACAGTGCTGAAATCTAACACGTGGGATGGATCGTCATGATACTTCTGAAGCATGGATACATGAAACACTGGATGCACGGCTGATAAGCTCGGTGGAAACGCAAGTCTGTAAGCCACCTCTCCCAGTCGATCAAGAATCTCAAACGGGCCAATGAACCTAGGGCTAAGCTTGCCCTTCTTCCCAAATCTCATCACGCCCTTCATAGGAGACACTCGAAGCAATAATCACTCACCAACCATGAAATCCAAATCACGAACCTTACGATCGGCATAACTCTTTTTCCTGGACTGAGTTGTACGGAGCCTATCCTGAATAATCCTAACCTTGTCCAAGGCATCCTATACTAGATCTGTACCCAACAACCGAGCCTCTCCCAGCTCAAACCACCCAACCGGCGACCTACACTGCGTACCATACAAGGTCTCATAAGGAGTCATCTGGATACTCGACTAGTAGATGTTGTTGTAGGCAAACTCTGCTAAAGGCAAAAACTAATCCCACGAGCCTCCAAAGTCAATGATATAAGCTTGGAGCATATCCTCCAAAATCTAAATAGTCTGCTCGGATTGTCCGTCCGTCTAAGGATGAAACGATGTGCTCAACTCAACCCGTGTGCCCAACTCTCGCTGAACTGCTCTCCAGAAATATGAGGTAAACTGCGTACCTCGATCTGAAATGATAGACACGGGCACACTATGAAGACGAACAATCTCTCGGATATAGATCTCTGCTAACCTCTTGGAAGAATAGGAGACTGCCACAGGAATGAAATGTGCTGACTTGGTCAGCCTATCAATAATAACCCACACTGCATCGAACTTCCTCTAAATCTGTGGGAATCCAACAATGAATGATACGCTCCCATTTCCACTCAAAAATTTCGATCTTTTGGAACAAACTATCGGGCCTCTGATGCTCGTACTTAACCTGCTGACAATTCAAATACTGAGCCACATATGCAATGATATCCTTCTTCATTCTTCTCCACCAATAATGCTTCCGCAAATCCTGATACATCTTCGCGGCACCCGGATAAATAGAGTAGCAAGAACTATGGGCCTCCTCTAAAATCAACTCCCGAAGCCCATCCACATTAGGTACACAAACTCGACCCTGCAACCTCAAAACTCCATCATCTCCTAAGGTCGGCTGCTTGGCACCTCTGTGTTGCAACGTGTCTCTAAGGACACACAAATGAGGACCATCATACTGCCGATCTTGGATATGCTCCAATAAAGAACAACGAGCGACTGTGCAAGCCAACAAATGGCTGGGGTCAGAAATATCCAACCTCACGAACTGGTTGGCCAAAGCCTGAACATCCAAAGCAAGCGATCTCTCGCCAACCGGAATATAAGCAAGACTGCCCATACTGGCTGACTTCCTACTCAAAGCATTGGCCACCACATTGTCCTTTCCCGGATAATAAAAGATGGTGATATCATAGTCCTTTAATAGCTCAAACCACCTTCTCTGTCTCAAATTTATCTCATTCTGCTTGAACAAATACTGTAGACTCTTGTGATCCGTGAACACCTCACATGCCACGCCATACAGATAAAGCCTCCAAATATTCAACGCATGAACGATGGCTGCTAAATCCAAATCATAAACTGGATAGTTCTTCTCATGAATCTTCAACTACCGTGAAGCATAGGCAATGACCTTGCCATCCTACATCAACACCACACCAAGTCCAATACGAGATGCATCACAATAAACTGTATAAGGCCCTGAACCTGTGGGGAAAACCAACACCGGTGCCGTAGTTAGAGCTGTCTTAAGCTTCTGAAAGCTCGCCTCACACTCGTCCGAACACCTGAACTAGGCACCCTTCTGGGTCAAACTGGTCATCGGGGCTACAATAGATGAAAACCCCTCTACAAACCGACGATAATAGCCTGCCAACCCCAAGAAACTCCGGATCTCTATAGCTGATGCTGGTCTAGGCCAGTTCTTGACTACCTCAATCTTCTTCGGATCAACCTGAATACCCTTTGCTGATACAACATGACCCAAGAATGCAACTAAACTCAACCAGATCTCACACTTCAAAAACTTGGCATACAACTGACTATCCCTCAGAGTCTGAAGAACCACTCTAAGATGTTGCTCATGCTCTTCCCGGCTACGGGAATAAATCAAAATATCATCAATGAAGACTATCACGAACGAATCCAAGTAAGACCTGAACACTCGGTTCATCAGATCCGTAAAAGTTGTTGGGGCATTTGTCAACCCGAATGACATCACCAAGAAATCATAATGCCCGTACCGAGTGCAGAAAGCGGTCTTAGGGACATCGGATGCCCTAATCCTCAACTGATGGTAGCCAGATCTCAAGTCAATCTTCGAAAATACCTTGGTAGCCTGAAACTGATCAAACAAATCATCAATTCTCGGCAATGGATACTTATTCTTGATTGTAACCTTGTTCAACTGTCAGTAATCAATACACATTCTCCTCGATCCGTCCTTCTTCTTAACAAACAATATCGGCGCACCCTAAGGCGAGACACTAGGTCTAATGAAGACTTCTTCAAGCAAGTCTTGCAACTGCTCCTTCAACTCTTTCAATTCAGGCGAGGCCATACAATATGGTAGGATAAAAATGGGCTGAGTGCCCAAAGCCAAATCAATGCAGAAGTCAATATCCCTGTTGAGTGGCATACCTAGTAGGTATGAAGGAAATACCTCAAAAAACTCACGAATAATAGGTACATAATCAATAGAAGGAACCTCGACACTAGAATCGCGAACATATGCCAAATAGGCCAAATGCCCATTCTCGATCATACGCCGACCCTACACATAAGAGATGACTCTGCAGGTAGAATGACCAGAAGTCCCTCTCCACTCTAAACGAGGTAAATTTGGCAAGGAAAAGGTCACAGTCTTGGCATGATAGTCCAAGATAGAGTGGTAAGGTGATAACTAGTCCATCCCCAATATGACATCGAAATCAACCATGTCCAGCAGTAATAAGTCCACTCGGGTCTCAAGACCCCCAATCGCAACTACACAAGAGTGATGAACATGATCTACTACAATAGAATCACCCACCGGTATAGACACATAAATAGGAGAACTCAAAGAATCTCTAGGTATAACTAGATACGGCGTAAAATAAGATGACACATAAGAGTATGTAGATCCTGGATCAAATAAAATTGAAGCATCTCTGTTATAAACCAGAACAGTACCTGTGATAACTGCATCAGAAGTCTCAGCCTCGGGCCTGGCTGGAAGAGCATAACATTGGGGCTGGGCCCCACCACCCTGAACTACATCTCTAGGATAGCCTACTTTTGGCTGGCCTCCACCTCTAGCAGCCTGAGCTAAACCTCTAATACCTCTACATCCACCTCTAGCACCTCTACCCCCACCTCTAACTGGTTGGGCGGGTTGTGGAACACTCGGTGCCTGAACCATGGTACGAGAACCCTGATGCTGAGAGCTGCTTGGTGCTCGAGGGCAAAACCTAGCAATGTGCCTCATGTCGCCACAAGTAAAACAAGCCCTTGGCTACTGGGGGTGACGACCCTGAAAACTCTGAAGTGGCAGTGCACCGATAGGAGCTGGTGGAGCACTGTAGGACTGCAGATCAGAATACTGCATATGAGAACCACGGCCACCTAAAGCACTGTGAGAAACCTGAAGTGCTAATAGAAAAGGCCTAGGAGGATGGCCTTTACCAAAAGAATCTCTGCCTCCAGATGAGGCGCCATTGAATCTTCCTGAATGACGAGGCCTCTTGTCATACCCCTGACCACCTCCCTGCGATAGAACCATCTCAACTCTTTTGGCCACACTGGCCGCCTCCTAAAAAGAAATCTCACTCCCCGTTTCCTTGGCCATCTGAAGTCGAATAGGCTGGATAATTCCCTTAATGAACCTCCGCACCCCCTCTCTCTCTCTCTCTCTCTCTCGGTGGGAAATATGATAAGAGCATGACAAGCCAAGTCGATTAATCTGGTCTCATACTAAGTAACGATCATAGAACCCTGTTGGAGACACTCAAACTGCCTCCAATAGGCCTCTCTCTGAGTGATGGGGAGAAACTTCTCTAGAAATAGCTGAGTAAACTGCTCCCAAATCAAAGTTGGTGATCCGGCGGGTCTAGCCAAGCAATAATTTCTCCACCAAGTCTTGGCGGATCCCAACATGCGAAAAGTAGCAAAATCGACCCCATTGGTCTCCACTCTCCCTATGTTCCTGAGAACCTCATGACAGCTGTCTAGATAATCCTTGGGATCCTCAGAAGATGCACCGCTAAAAGTAGTAGTGAAGAGCTTGGTGAACCTGTCCAATCTCCACAAAGCATTGGCAGACATAGCTACTCCATCACCGGTATGGGCTGCCACACCCGACTGAACTGCTCCAACTGGCTGAGCTGCTAGAGTTTGAAACTGGGGAGCCATCTGCTCCGGAGTGCGAGTAGCAGGAGTTTGGGCTCCTCCTCTATCCTGAGAGACGGCTGGTGCTACAAGAAGCAAGCCTACCCGGGTGACACTCTCCAGAAGGCCCACTAGACGGACCAGAGCATCCTGGATTACTAGGTAGCAATAAACCCCTTTAGGACCTGAGTTGGGCCCACCGGGACTATTAGGGTCGGAACCTCATCATCAAATTCAACCTGAGGCTTCGTTGCTGGTGCTGCTACTCTAGGATGATCTCGGCCTCGCCCTCTGCCCCTCATGGGTGCTACTGCTAGGGGCTCGGGCTGCTGGTCGTTGGATGAGGAAGCACATGTTCTTTCTATCTACAAAAGAATAGAGTAGAAATTCAATTAGCATTGAGAAACCAAACCACATCAGGAAGGAATAAATGTGAAGTTAAGCGAAAGTCTAAAGGAAATAATTGTTATGACCCAAAAGGTCATCACCTGTTTTGAAAATGAATTCTGCATTTCGATGCCTTAAAAACCTCTTTCTGTCTCACCTCGATTTGCGTTCACAATCCGGGTGCATAGCCGAAAAGCTAATATGTGAAAATCTGTGAAAAAAATGGTAAATTTTGATTATAAAATGAATTAAGTTGTCTTTGGTCAATATTTTGGGTAAACGAACCCGGACCCGTGATTTGATGGTCCCCGAGGGTCCGTAGGAAAATATGGGACTTGAGCGTATACTCGGAATCGAATTCCGAGGTACCAAGCCTGAGAAATAAAATTTTAAAGAAAATTATTTTCTAAAATTATTTATGAGATTTGGAAATGAATTGTAATTAGAACTCGATGGTATCGGGCCCGTATTTTGGTTTCGGCATCTGGTACAGGTCTTATATGTGATTTAAGATATGTTTGTGAAATTTGGTAAGAAACGGACTTGAAACGACGTGAATCGGATCATTTTTGAGAAAATTTGAAATTTGAAGTTCTTAAGAAAATTTCATGATTTTGATGCTAAATTCATAATTGTTGATGTTATTTTAGTGATTTGAATGCACGAGCAAGCCCGTATGATATTTTTAGGTTGGTGTACATATTTGGTTAGGAGCCCCGTGGGCTCGGGTGAGTTTTGAATAGGCCACGGGGTGGATTTTGGACTTGGTGAATTGCAGGTTTTTAGCTGGTGTGTTCAGGCCTACAGGCTTCGCATTTGCGAATCCTGGCTTGCAAATGCAATATCGCAAATGCGAGGGCCTTGTCGCAATTTTGAAAGCAGCCCAGGCCATCCCATCTCGCAATTGCGAGGTTTTTGATTGCAAATGCGATTTTCCCCAGCTTCAGCCAGCAGTCGCAAATGCGACACAGTAGTCACAATTCCCATCTCACAAATGCGAGAACCCCTTCGCAAATGCAAACAAAATAGAGTTCGGGGTTTGCAATTGCAAACCCTGTTCGCAATTCCCATACCTGCAACCTGCAACTTTTATACATAGCCGAAAATCATCCATTTTTCACATCTTTTCAAAACACAAACTCCCTAGGGCGATTTTTCAAGAACAACTTTTCTTCCAAATCGATTGTAAGTTAATTTTAACTCATTTCCTTCAATCGTTAACATGTTTTAACATGATTTCAACTCAAAATCAATGATTTTCATGGGGGAAATTGGGTGTTTTGGGTAGAACCTAGGTTTATCAAAAATTGGGAATTTGAACCTCGATTTGAGGTCTGATTTAAAAACAAATTATATATTTGGGTTCGTGGGGGAATGGCTAATCGGGTTTTGGTTCGAACCTCGGGTTTTGACCATGTGGGCCCGGGGGCAATTTTTGACTTTTTGGGTAAATCTTTGGAAAACTCATTTTCATGTGTTGGGGTTGATTCATTTAGCGTTTATTGATGTAATTAACTTTTGGCTAGATACGAGCGAATTAGTGGTGGAAGCAAGGGGTAAAGCGATAATTAAGATGTGAATTGTATTCGTGGCATCAAGGTAAGTGTTTGGTCTAACCTTAGCTTGAGGGATTAGGAGTTATGTCCTATTTTCTACTTGTTTCTTGTTGAGTACGACGTATAGGCATGGTGACGAGTATCTATACGTTGGTGTCGAGCATGACCGTCAGTCTTGAATTGAAATTTATTGTATTCTTAAATAATACTACGGATGATTAAGTTGATAATTCTCTGTATTGAGCAAGGATTATGGTTATTTTCGTGGAAATTACTTATGACTGAGTATTGGTGTTAGCTGAGGTAGTTAGGTGTTGGAACAAGTTTGGTTATAGTTGTTTCTCTCTTGCTCTCGATTCCCTTGCCGAAATAGTGTAGCTCTTTATTGATCCGTTGACAGGACTCTTGTTATGATTGTTGTTGATTGTATATGTGGATCGGGTTGCACGCCGCATCAATGATATATGTGGATCGGGTTTCACACCGCAATAATATTATATGTGCATCGGGTTGCACGTCGCAACAATGATATATGTGGATCGGGTTGCATGCCGCAACAATATTATATGTGGATCGGGTTGCACGTCGCAATAATGATATATGTGGATCGGGTTGCATGCTTTAACAATGATATATGTGGATCGGGTTGCACGCCGCAATAATATTATATGTGGATCGGATTGCACGCCGCAACAATGATATATGTGGATCGGGTTGCACGTTGCAACAATGATATATGTGGAGCAGGTTGCATGCTGCAACAGTGATAAATGATATGGATCAGGTTGTACGCCGCAACAATGATATATGTGGATCGGGTTGCATGCCGCAACAGTAATAAATGATAATAGATCGAGTTGCACGGCGCAACAGTGTGGTTATATATTGGGATCGGGTTGTGCGCCGCAATAATTGTTGATACAAAGTGTTTATAGATTGGATACAAGTTTCTTATTGTTTTGCCGTGAATTCTAAGTTGTCCTTATGCCGTTACGCTTGATTTACTATTGATATTGATCACCCCTGCAGCATGTACCCCCTCCCATCTTTACTTATTTATTCCTATTTTATTTTCCTTTGTATATTATATAATTGCACAGGTTCATTTGGTAGTTTGGTCCTAGCCTCGTCACTACTTCGCCGAGGTTAGGCTAGGCACTTACCAGCACATGGGGTCGGTTGTGCTGATACTACACTTTTCACTATGTGCAGATCCCGGAGCAGCTCTTGGACCATAGCATTTGGGTGGCTACCTTCAGACCACGCGGAGATCCAAGGTAGACCTGTAGGCGTCCGCAAGCCCTGGCGTCTCCTCTATCCTTTATTTCATGTTTCATTTATTTGATTCAGAAACAGTGTATCTTTATTTTCAGGCTTTGTATTTAGCACTCTTAGATCGTCTGTGGTACTGTGACACTAGTTCTTGGTGATTAAGGCTTAAACAGTTGTATTAGATTCATATTTTAGATATTTTACTACATTTCTTCCACCTAATGAAATTTCCGTTGTTTTTCACATTATTGCTTTATAAATGCTAAAAAGGTATAAGAATGGATAAAGGTAATGTGTTCAATAATTGGCTTGCCTAGCTCACATTAGTAGGTGCCATCACGACTCTCGAGGGTGGGAAAGCCAGGTCGTGACAAGTTGGTATCAGAGCTCTTGGTTACATGGGTCTCATAGTTCACAAACAAGTTAGTAGAGTCTGAGGGATCGGTACAGAGACGTCTGTATTTATCCCCCAGAGGCTACAGAGTTAGGAAAACCCTCACATTTATTCTTTCCTGTCGAGCGGTTTGGTTTCTCAAAGATAATTGAATTTCTACTTTGTTCTTTTGCGGATGGCGAGAACACACACTTCCTCATCCACTAACCAGCAGCCCGAGCCCCTAGCAATAGCTCCTACGATAGGGAGAGCTCAGTCAGTTGGAGCAGTTCAGCCGGGTGTGGTAGCTTCGACTGGTGATGGAGCAGCTATGTCTGTCGATGCTTTGTGGAGATTGAACTGGTTCACCAAGCTCTTCACTACTACTTTCAGCGGCGCATCTTCTGAGAATCCCTAGGAATATCTAGACAGCTGTCATGAGATTCTCAAGAACATGGGGATAGTTGAAACCAATAGGGTCGATTTTGCTACTTTTCGCTTGTCTAGATCCGCTAAGACTTAGTGGAGAGACTATTGTTTGGCTAGACCAGACGGATCACCAGCCTTGACTTGGGAGCAGTTTACTCAGCTATTTTTGGAGAAGTTTCTCCCAATCACTTAGAGAGAGGCCTATCGGAGGCAGTTTGAGCATCTCCAGTAGGGTTCTATGACTGTTACCCAATATGAAACCAGATTAATTGACTTGGATTGTCATGCTCTTATCATACTTCCCACCAAGAGAGAGAAGGTGAGGGGGTTCATTGATGGACTTATTCAGCCGATTTGTCTTCAGATGGCTAGGGAGACTAGGAGTGAGATATCTTTCTAAGAGGCAGCCAATGCGGCCCGGAAGTTGAGATGGTTCTATCGAGGGAGGTGGTCATGGGTCGGACAAGAGGCCTCGTCATTCAGACAGATTCAGTGGTACCTCGTCACAAGGTAGAGATTCGTATGGTAGGGGCCATCCTCCTAGGCCTTTTCAGTCAGCACTTCAAGTTTCTCATGGTGCCTTAGGTGGCCATGGTCCTCAGATGTAGTATTCTGATTAGTAGCCCTGCAGTGCACCACCAGCTCCTATTAGTGCACCGCCGCTCCAGAGTTTTTGGGGTGGTCATTCAGGTCGCCAGGGTCAGTCTCAGTTTCCTTAATCGCATCATTCAGGTGGATGTTTTGAGTGTGGTTAGTATGGTCATATCAGGAGAGCTTATCCGAGATTGGTGGGTACTCACTTGCAGTAGTAGGGTTCCCATACTATAGTTCAGGCACCGGGTGTTCCACAGCCAGCTAGAGGTAGGGGTAGAGGTGCTAGAGGTGGGGGTAGAAGTGCTAGAGGTAGAGCTCAGACCACTAGAGGTGAAGGCTAGCCAGCTGCAGGTCGTCCCAAAGATGTAGTCTAGGGTGGTGGGGCCTAGCCCTGATGTTATACACTTCCAGCCAAACCTGAGGTTGAGTCTTCTGATGCAGTTATCACGGGTATTGTTCTGGTTTGTGGCCGAGATGCTTCGATTTTATTTGATCCAGGGTCTACATACTCCTATGTGTCATTTTATTTTGCATCGTATCTGGTCATGCCTAGTAATCCTTTGAGTGCCCCTGTATATGTGTCTACACTGGTGGGTGATTCTATTGTGATAGATCGAGTCCATTGCTCTTGTATAGTTGTGATTGGGGGTCTTGAGACTCATGTAGATTTGTTGCTTCTGGACATGGTTGATTTTGATGTCATATTAGGGATGGACTGGTTATCACCTTACCACTCTATCTTGGACTGTCATGCCAAGACTGTGACCTTATCCTTGCTAGGTTTACCTTGTTTAGAGTGGAGAGGGACTCCTGGTCATTCTACCCGCAGTGTTATCTCATATATAAAGGCTCGATGTATGGTTGAGAATGGGTGTTTGGCCTATTTGGCCTATGTTCGTGACTCTAGTGCCGAGGTTCTTTCTATTGACTCTATGCCCGTTGTTTATGAGTTTCCTGAGGTAATCCTTTTAGACCTGTCGGATATGCCACCCGACAGGGATATTGACTTTTGCATTGATTTGGCTCCGGGCACTCAGCCCATTTCTATTCTATCGTATCATATGGCCCCGCCTGAGTTGAAAGAGTTAAAGGAGCAGTTACAAGACTTGCTTGAGAAGGGTTTCATTAGACCCAGTGTTTCACCTTGGGGTGCACCGGTGTTGTTCGTTAAGAAGAAGGATGGATCGATGAGAATGTGTATTGATTACCATCAGTTGAACAAGGTTACAATCAAGAATAAGTATCCATTGCAGAGGATTGATGATTTGTTTGATCAGCTTCAGGTTGCCAAGGTATTTTCGAAGATTGACTTGAGATCTGGCTACCATCAGTTGAGGATTAGGGCATTCGATGTCCCTAAGATAGATTTCCGCACTCGGTACGGGCATTATGAGTTCTTGGTGATGTCATTCGGGTTGACAAATGCCCTAGTAGATTTTATGGATTTGATGAACCGAGTTTTCAGGCCTTATTTGGATTCATTCATAATAGTCTTCATTGATGATATTTTGATCTATTCCCGCAGCCGGAAGGAGCACGAGCAGCATTTTAGAGTGGTTCTTTAGACCTTGAGGGATAGTCAGTTGTATGTTAAGTTTTCTAAGTGTGAGTTTTGGTTTGAGTTCAGTTGCATTCCTGGGTCACGTTTTATCGGCAGAGGGTATCCAGGTTGATCCGAAGAAGATTGAGGCAGTCAAGAACTGGCCTAGACCAGCATCAGCTATAGAGATTCGGAGTTTCTTGGGGTTGGCAAGCTACTATCGTCGGTTTGTGGAGAGGTTTACATCTATTGCAGCCCCGATGACTAGGTCAACCCAGAAGGGTACCCAGTTTAGGTGGTCAGACGAGTGTGAAGAGAGCTTTCAGAAGCTCAAGATAGCTTTGACTACGGCACCAGTGTTGGTTTTGCCCACAGGTTCAGGGCCTTATACAGTTTATTGTAATGCGTCTCGTATTGGACTTGGTGCAGTGTTGATGCAGGATGGCATGGCCATTGCCTATGCTTCGCTGAAGTTGAAGATTCATGAGAAGAACTATCCAGTTCATGACTTGGAGTTGGCAGCCATTGTTCCCGCGTTGAAGATTTGGAGGCATTATCTGTGTGGCGTGGCATGTGAGGTGTTCACGGATCACAAGAGTCTGCAGTATTTGTTCAAGCAAAAGGAGTTGAATTTGAGGCAGAGAAGGTGTTTAGAGTTGTTAAAGGACTACGATATCACCATCTTATATCATCCGGGAAAGGCCAATGTGGTGACCGATGCTTTGAGTAGGAAGTCAGCCAATATGGGTAGTCTCGCTTATATTCCGATCGGTGAGAGGCCGCTTTCTTTGGATGTTCAGGCCTTGGCCAATCAGTTCATGAGGTTGGATGTTTCTGAGCCCAGCCATGTGTTAGCTTGTACCGTCGCTCGTTCCTCTTTATTGGAGCGTATCCGTGATCGGTAGTATGATGATCCCCATTTATGTGTCCTTAGAGACACAGTGCAGCACGGAGGTGCCAAGCAAGTTACTTTAGGTGATGATGGAGTTTTGAGATTGCGGGGTCGAATTTGTGTTCCTAATGTGGATGGACTCCAAGAGTTGATTTTAGTGGAGGCCCATAGTTCCCGGTACTCTATTCATCCGGGCGCCGCGAAGATGTATCAAGATTTGCAGTAGCATTATTGGTGGCGGTGAATGAAGAAGGATATTGTTGCATATATGGCTCGGTGTTTGAATTGTCAGCAGGTTAAGTATGAGCATCAGAGGCCTGGTGGTTTATTCCAGAAGATTGAGACTGAGTGAAAGTGGGTGCGGATCACTATGGACTTCGTTGTTGGACTCCTACGGACTCAGAGGAAGTTCGATGGAGTATGGGTTATTATTGGTAGGCTGACCAAGTCAGTGCATTTCATTCCTGTGGCAATCTCCTATTCTTCCGAGAGGTTAGCTGAGGTCTATATCCGGGAGATTGTTCGTCTTCATGGTGTGCCTGTGTCTATCATTTCGGACCAAGGTATGCAGTTTACCTCGCATTTTTGGAGAGCAGTTCAGCGAGAGTTGGGCACACATGTTGAGTTGAGCATAGCGTTTCATCCTCAGACGGACGGGTAGTCCGAGTTGACTATTCAGATTTTAAAAGATATGCTTCGAGCTTGTGTCATCGACTTTGGAGGCTCGTGGGATTGGTTTTTGCCTTTAATAGAGTTTGCCTAAAACAACAGCTACCAGTCGAGTATTCAGATGGCTCCTTATAAGGCTTTATATGGTAGGCGATGTCGGTCTTCAGTTGGATGGTTTGAGCAAGGAGAGGCTCGGTTGTTGGGTATGGATCTGGTTTAGGATGCCTTGGACAAGGTCAGGATTATTCAGGATAGGCTTCGTATAGCTCAGTCCAGGAAAAAGAGTTATGCCGACCGCAAAGTTCGTGATTTGGCATTCATGGTAGGTGAGCGTGTATTGCTTTGTGTGTCACCTATGAAGGGTGTGATGAGATTTGGGAAGAAGGGCAAGCTTAGCCCTAGGTACATTGGCCTGTTTGAAATTCTTGATCGAGTGGGAGAGGTGGCTTATAGACTTGCATTGCCATCGAGCGTATTAGTTGTGCATCCAGTATTTCATGTGTCCATGCTTCGGAAATATCATGGCGATCCATCCCACGTGTTAGATTTTAGCACTGTCCAGTTGGACAAGGACTTGTCTTATGAGGAGGAGCCAGTAGCTATTCTAGACTGGCAGGTTCGTCAGTTGAGATCGAAGAGTTTTCCTTTTGTTCGTGTTTAGTGGAGAAGTCAACCTATTGAGGCATCTACCTGGGAGTCCGATATGCGGAGCCGTTATCCCCATCTTTTCACCGACTCAGGTACTTCCTTCTTCTGTCTGTTCGAGGATGAACGGTTGTTTTAGAGGTGGAGAATGTGATGACCTTTAGGTCAGGTCATCACCTGTTTTTAAAATGAATTCTGCATTCCGAGGCCTTAAAAACCTCTTTCTGTCTCACCTCGATTTGTGTGCACAGTCCGGGTGCGTAGTCGGAAAGCTAATATGTGAAAATCTATGAAAGAAATGGTAAATTTTGATTATAAAATGAATTAAGTTGACTTTGGTCAACATTTTAGGTAAACGGACCCGGACCCGTGATTTGACACTCTCGGAGGGTCCGTAGGAAAATATGGGACTTGGGCGTATACCCGAAATCAAATTCCAAGGTCCCAAGCCCGAGAAATAAATTTTTAAAGAAAATTATTTTCTGAAATTATTTATGAGATTTGGAAATGAATTGTGATTAAAATTCGATGGTATCGGGCCCGTATTTTGGTTATGGTGCCCAGTACAGGTCTTATATGTGATTTAAGATAAGTCTGTGAAATTTGGTAAGAAACGGACTTGAAACGATGTGAATAGGATCATTTTTGAGAAAACTAGAAATTTGAAGTTCTTAAATTCATAGGTGTTGATGTTATTTAGTGATTTGAATGCACGAGCGAGTCCGTATGATATTTTTAGGCTGGTGTGGATGTTTGGTTTGAAGACCCGAGGGCTCGGGTGAGTTTTGGATAGGCCACGGGGTGGATT
Organism: Nicotiana sylvestris; assembly: GCF_000393655.2. Lineage (NCBI taxonomy): Eukaryota > Viridiplantae > Streptophyta > Magnoliopsida > Solanales > Solanaceae > Nicotiana > Nicotiana sylvestris. The sequence goes on from NC_091066.1 coordinate 40,702,048, forward strand.
TTGGACTTGGTGAATTGTAAGTTTTTAGCTGGTGTGTTCAGGCCTGCATGTTTCGCATTTGTGAAACCTGGCTCGCAAATGCGATATCGCAAATGCGAGGGCCTTGTCGCAATTGTGAAAGCAGCCCAGGCCATCCCATCTCGCAATTGCGAGGTTTTTGATCGCAAATGCGATTTTCCCCTGCTTCAGCCAGCAGTCGCAAATGCGACACAGTAGTCGCAATTCCCATCTTGCAAATGCGAGAACCCCTTAGTGAATGCGAACATAATAGAGGCCGGGGTTCGCAATTCCCATACATGCAACCTGCAATTTTTATACTTAGCCGAAAATCAACCATTTTTCACATCTTTTCAAAACACAAACTCCCTAGGGCGATTTTTCAAGAACAACTCTTCTTTCAAATCGATTGTAAGTCAATTTTAACTCGTTTCCTTCAATCATTAACATCTTTTAACATGATTTCAACTCAAACTCAACGATTTTCTTGGGGGAAATTGGGTGTTTTGGGTAGAACCTAGGTTTTTCAAAAATTAGGGATTTGGACCTCGATTTGAGGTCCGATTTCAAAAAAAATTATATATTTGGGTTCGTGTGGGAATGGGTAATCGGGTTTTGGTTCGAACCTCGGGTTTTGACCATGTGGGCCCGGGGGCGATTTTTGACTTTTTTGGTAAAACTTTGGAAAACTCATTTTCATGCGTTGGGGTTGATTTATTTAGCGTTTATTGATGTAATTAAGCAACTTGTGGCTAGATACGAGCAAATTGGTGGTGGAATCAAGGGGTAAAGCCATAATTGAGATGTGAATTGTATTCGTGGCTTCGAGGTAAGTGTTTGGTCTAACCTTAGCTTGAGGGTTAGGAGTTGTGTCCTATTTGCTACTTGTTTCTTATTGAGTATGATGGATTGGCATGGTGATGAGTATCTATACATTGGTTTTGATCATGACCGTGAGTCTTGGATTGAAATTTATTTTATTCTTAGATAATACTACAGATGCTTAAGTTGATGATTCTCTATATTGAGCAAGGATTATGGTTATTCTCAAGGATATTACTTATGACTGAGTATTGGTGTTAGCTGAGGTAGTTAGGTGTTGGAACAAGTTTGGTTATAGCTATTTCTCCCTTGCCGGGACGTAGTTACTTATAATGTCGATTCCTTTGTCGGGATAGTGTAGCTCTTTATTGATCCCTTGCCGGGACTCTTGTTATGATTGTTGTTGATTGTATATATGGATCGGGTTGCACGCCACAACAATGATATATGTGGATCGGGTTGCACGCCACAACATTATTATGTGGATCGGGTTGCACACCGCAACAATGATATATATGGATCGGGTTGCACGTCGCAATAATGATATATGTGGATCGGGTTGCACGCCGCAATAATATTATATGTCGATCAGGTTGCACGCCGCAACAATGATATATGTGGATCGAGTTGCACGCCGCAACAGTGATAAATGATATGGATCAAGTTGCACGCTGCAACAATGATATATGTGGATCGGGTTGCACGCTGCAACAGTGATAAATGATATGGATCGGGTTGCACGCTGCAACAGTGATAAATGATATGGATCGGGTTGCACGCCGCAACAGTGTGGTTATATATTGGGATCGGGTTGCGCGCCGCAACAACTGTTGATACAAAGTGTTTAGAGATTGGATACAAGTTTCTTATTGTTTTTCCGTGAATTCTAAGTTGTCCTTGTGTCGTTACTCTTGATTAACTGTTGATATTGATACACCCCCGTAGCATGTACCCCCTCCCATCTTTACTTGTTTATTCCTGTTTCATTTTTTGCTATATATTAATAACTGCACAGGTTCATTTGGTAGTCTGGTCCTAGCCTCGTCACTACTTCACCGAGGTTAGGCTAGGCACTTACCAGCACATGGGGTTGGTTGTGTTGATACTACACTCTGCACTATGTATAGATCCCGGAGCAACTCTTGGACCATAGCATTTGGGTTGCTACCTTCAGACCACGCAGATCCAAGGTAGACCTGCAGGCGTCTGCAGGCCCTAGCGTCTCCTCTATCCTTTATTTTCTGTTTCATTTCTTTGATTCAGAAACAGTGTATCTTTATTTTCAGACTTTGTATTTAGCACTCTTAGATCGTCTGTGATATTGTGACACCAGTTCTGGGTGATTAAGGCTTAAACAGTTGTATTAGATTCACATTTCAGATATTTTACTACATTCCTTCCGCTTAATGAAATTTCCGCTGTTTTTCACATTATTGCTTTATAAATGCTAGAAAGGTATAAGAATGGATAAAGGTAATCTATTCAATAATTGGCATGCCTAGCTCATATTAGTAGGCGCCATCACGACTCTCGAGAGTGGAAAATCCCGATCGTGACAATAATCAATAAATTAAATCATCAGTAATTGTCACGACCCGGATTTCCTACCCTCGAGAGTCGTGATGGCGCCTACTGGTGAAAGCTAGGCAAGCCAAATTATTTTAATTACTTTAACTTTTTCAGTTTTAAACCATTATCAGTGATGAGTAGATATCATACAAATAGCGGAAATGTTTAAGCGGAAGACAAAATCTGATAATATATCTTAATACAAACTGCGGAAGTCTAAATACAACTATACCCAGAATTTGGTGTCACAAGTTCACAGGCTGTCTAATATTACTACAAATAAAGTCCGAATAAAAGTACACGAATATGTCTCTGAATAAGTAGAAACAGAAAAGAAATGATAGAAGGAGATGCCAAGGCCCGCGGACGCCTGCATGACTACCTCGGGTCGCTTGTTGGACTAAAGGTAGCAACCTCTTTGCGGTCCAAACGCTTCGGTACCAATATCTGCAAACAGTGTAGAGTGTAGTATCAGCACAACAGACCCCATGTGTTGGTAAGTTCCTAGCCTAACCTCGACAAAGTAGTGACGAGGCTAGGACCAAACTACCAAATAAACCTATGCAGTTAAATCATATACAGCGGAAAAATAAAAGCAGATAATTACAGTTAAAGATGGGAGGGAGAAAACATGCTTCGGGGAATAACAGATAACAACAGAACATCAAGAGGAATATAAAGAAACCAAAATCCAATTACTAATAAGGATAAGGAAAACAAATGCAGAACTCACTACATGCAACCCGATCCCATTTCATGTATCTCATTGCAGGCACGCAACCCGCTCTCATTTCGTATTCTTGTTGTAGGCGTGCAACCCGCTCCAATTTCATATATCTTGTTGCAGGCGTGCAACCCGCTCCCATTCCATATATCTTGTTGCAGGCGTGCAACCCGCTCCCATTTCATATATTTTTGTGGTGGCGTGCCACCCAATCCCATTTACAAATCAACAACAATCACAAAAGAATCCCGGCAAGGGAACAAGAGCAATATAACAACATCCGGGCAAGGTAAAATAATATCAAAACAAACATCCGGCAAGGGAACAATAATACGACAATAACATCCCGGCAAGAGAACAATAATGATAATAACATCCCAGCAAGGGAACAATAATGATAATCCTCATATAAAGCGTAATAAACCACAACGTGTCATGACAATTACAATACAAGACTCACGGTCATGCTTGACACCGACGTATAGATACCCGTCACCATACCTATATGTCATAATCCACAGTTACCACGTAGCAAATAAGACACGACTCCTAATCCCTCAAGCTAAGTTTAGACCAAACACTTACCTTGATGCCACGAACACAATTCAAGTCCCAACTATCGCTTTACCCCTTGATTCCACCACCAATTCACTCGTATCTAGGCACAAGTTACTTAATTACATCAATAAATGCTAAATGAATTAATTCTAATGCATGAAAATAAGTTTTCCAAAGTTTTACCCAAAGAGTCAAAAATTGCCCCTGGGCCCACACGGTCAAAACCTGAGGTTCGAACCAAAACCCGATTACCCATTCCCTCACAAACCCAAATATATAATTTGTTTTGAAATCGAAGTCCAAATCCCTAATTTTTGAAAAACCTAGGTTCTACCCAAAACACCCAATTTCCCCCATGAAAATCATTGATTTTGAGTTGAAATCATGTGAAAAGATGTTAAAGATTGAAGAAAACTAGTTAGAAGTGACTTACAATTGATTTAGAGAAGAGGTTGCCTTTGAAAAATCGCCCTAGGGAGTTTATGTTTTGAGAAGATATGAAAAATGGTTGAAATGCGTCTAAGTGTGAATTTACAGGTCTCTGATGTCGCATTTGCGAACCCTTCAGAAAATTGGGACTTTCGCATTTGTGACCCACTCAGCTTTCCGGTCATCATCGCATTTGCGAGACACCATTCGCAAATGCGAAATCGCATTTGCGACTCAGGCTGCCAGGTCCATTCTTCGCATTTGCGAAGGTTTGTCACATTTGTGAGCTTGCATTTGCAATCCAGGCTTCACATTTGTGAAGCCTGCAGACCTGATCATACCAACTGAAAAATTGCAATTTTCCCAAGTCCAATGAAAGGATCATCACATGTTTTAAAAGTTAATTCTGCATTTCGAGGCCTTAAAAATCGCTTTCGGTATCACCTCGATTTGCATGCACATTCCGGGCACGTAGCCGGAAAGCCATTTTGTGAAACTCTGTGAAAAATGATGAATTTTGGCTATAAAATAAATTAAGTTAACTTTGGTCAACATTTTAGGTAAACGGACTCGGATTCGGACCCGTGATTTGATGGTCCCGAAGGGTCCGTAGGAAAATATGGGACTTGGGCGTATGCCTGGAATAGAATTTCGAGGTCCTAAGCCCGAGAAATAAATTTTTAAATAAAATTATTTTCTGAAATTATTTATGAGATTTGGAAATGAATTGTGATTAGAACTTGATGGTATCGCGCCCATATTTTGGTTCCGGCATCGGTACAAGTCTTATATGTGATTTAAGATAAGTCTGTGAAATTTGGTAAGAAATGGACTTGAAATGACGTGAATCGGATCGTTTTTGGAAAAATTGGAAACTTGAAGTTCTTAAGAAAATTTCATGATTTTGATGCTAAATTCATAGTCGTTGATGTTATTTTAGTGATTTGAATGCACGAGCGAGTCTGTATGATATTTTTAGGGTGGTGTACATGTTTGGTTTGGAGCCCCGAGGGCTCGGGTGAGTTTTGGATAGGCCACGGGGTGGATTTTGGACTTGAGGAATTTCAGATTTTTAGTTGTTGCATTGCAAGCCTGCAGGCTTCAAATTTACGAAGCCTGGCTCGCAAATGCGAGATCGCAATTGTGAGAGGCATATCGCAAATGCGAAAGAAACCCAGGCCAGCCCATCCTCGCAATTGCGAGAATTCCATCGCAAATGTGATGCCTCCCTTCCTAGCCAGTAGTCACAAATGCGACCCTACCTTCGCAATTCCCAACTCGCATTTGCGAGAGGCTGTTCACAATTCCCAGCTTAGCAGAGGTCGGGGTTCGCAATTGCGAACCCTGTTTTCATTTCCCATACCTTTGACCTGCAACTTTTATACTTAGCCGAAAATCAATCATTGTTCACATCTTTTCAAAACACAAACTCCATTGGGCGGTTTTTCAAGAGCAACACTTCTTCCGAATCGATTGTAAGTCAATTTTAACTCATTTCCTTCAATCATTAACATCTTTTAACATGATTTCAACTCAAAATCAATGATTTTCATGGGGTAAATTGGGTGTTTTGTGTAGAACCTAGGTTTTCAAAAATTGGGGATTTGGACCTCGATTTGAGGTCCGATTTCAAAACAAATTATATATTTGGGTTCGTGGGGCAATGGGTAATCAGGTTTTGGTTCGAACCTCGAGTTTTAACCATGTGGTCCTGGGGGCATTTTTGACTTTTTGGGTAAAACTTTGGAAAACTCATTTTCATGCATTGGGGTTGATTCATTTAGCGTTTATGGATGTAATTAAGTAACTTGTGGCTAGATACGAGCGAATTGGTAGTGGAATCAAGGGGTAAAGCAATAATTGAGACGTGAATTGTATTCGTGTAATCGAGATAAGTGTTTAGTCTAACCCTAGCTTGAGGGATTAGGAGTCGTGTCTTATTTGCTACGTGTTAATTGTGGAGTACAACGTACAGGCATGGTGACGAGTATCTATATGTTGCTGTTAAGCATGCCCATGAGTCTTGTATTGTAATTGTTATGACTCCGTTGTGGTTTATTGCACTTCACATGTTATTGAAATATTATTGTTCTCTTGCCGGGATGTTATTGAAATATTACTGTTCCCTTGCCGGGATGTTATTGAAATATTATTGTCCCATTGCCGGGATATTGTTATATTGCTCTTGTTCCCTTGCTGCGATGTTGTTATATTGCTCTTGTTCCCTTGACGGGATTCTTTGAGATTGTTGTTGATATATGAAATGGGAGCGGGTGGCACGCCTGCCACAAGATATATAAAATGGGAGCGGGTGGCACGCTTGCCACATGGGAGCGGGTGGCACGCTTGCCACATGGGAGCGGGTGTCATGCCTGCCACAAGATATATGAAATGGGAGCGGGTTGCATGCCTGCCACAAGATATATGAAATGGAAGCGGGAGGCACGCCTGCCACATGGGAGCGGGTAGCACGCCTGCCACAAGATATATGAAATGGTAGCGGGTGGGACGTCTGCCACAAGATATATGAAATGGGATCAGGTTGCATGCCTGCAACAAGATGTGAAATGAAAGTGAATTCTGCCTTTGTATTCTTTATCCTTGTTAGTAGTTGGATTTTGGTTCCATTATAATCCTCTTGATATTCTGTTGTTACCTGTTATTCCCCAAAGCATGTTTTCCCCCTCCCATCTTTACTTGTTTATTCTTGTTTTACTTTCCGCTGTATATTATATAACTACATAGGTTTATTTGGTAGTCTGGTCCTAGCCACGTCACTACTTCTCCGAGGTTAGACTAGGCACTTACCAGTACATGGGGTCGGTTGTGCTGATACTACACTCTGCACTGTATGTAGATACTAATACCGAAGTGCTTGGACCGCAGTGAGGGTGTTGTCTTCAGTCCACATAGGCGACCCGAGGTAGTCCTGCAGACGTCAGCAGGCCTTGGCGTCACCTCCTATCTTCCTTTATTTTTGTTTCTTTCATGTATTTCTAGAGACAGTGTTGTCACACCTCCTTTTTCCGCACCCGAGGGGCGCAGGGGGAGTTTTTTCCAATTAAAGGACAATCGAAACGGGATTGGTTTAATTATTTTAGAGTCGCCACTTGGGAGATTTAGGGTGTCCCAAGTCACCAATTTTAATCCCGAATCGAGGAAAAGAATGACTCTATATTACAGTCTGCGTACCAGAAATCCGGATAAGGAATTCTGTTAACCCGGGAGAAGGTGTTAGGCATTCCCGAGTTCCGTGGTTCTAGCACGGTCGCTCAACTGTTATATTTGGCTTATTTATCTGATTTTAAATACAATATGAACTTATGTGCAAATTTTATCTTTCAAGCTTTATTATCATTATTTTTTAGGAATGTGAACATCGCTCAAAACATATCTTTGGACTGTGTCACATGAAATGCACCCACAATCCGAAACATATTTTATTTGATGTTTTAGGATTTGGATTTGGGTCGCATGAAATGCACACCCGAGTTTAAGAAAGTAATTTAATTAAATCGCGTCTAAAGAGGCTAACGCGTTATTATCTTTAGGGAAGACAGTGAGATTCACTAAACGGTCCATCCCAAATTCTAAGTATTTATTATGACTAATTATTGAGGGCCCCGCAATTTGCATTTTTATTTGGCGAGGCTCGTCTCATTCATTATTTTTTTTTTTTTAAAAGAATTTGCAACGTCATGGAAATGCATCTCAGACCACGTCACAATCAATGTACCCGTGATTAGAGATACATTTCGATTTCGTTGAGACTTGGATTTGGGTCACATAAATGCGCACCCGAGTTTAAGGAGAATAAATTATTGAAGGCGCGCCTAAAGCAACTAGCGCGTTATTATTTTTGGGTAGGGCCGTGAAATTTACTAAACGGCCCGTCCCGGAATCTAAGTATTTAATACACATATTTTATGAAGGCTCCGCAATCTGTACATTTTTTTTGGCGAAGCTAGTCTCGTTTTTTGTTTATTTATTTATTTTTTTCTCTTTTTTTTTCTTTTAGGAAAAGGACAAGACTAAAACAACTACGTTTTTCGCTACTTCACTAGATCATGGGTTATAAATTGAACTCATTTGATGAAGCGGTTTTTTTTTCTGCGGAATTAAAATTGCTACTAAAATTTTAACGTTACTACCACATGTATAAACAACTATTAAGACAAACTAAGTAATTAGCACCTTTCAGAATAGGAAATCCGATATTCAACAAATCTGATACACAAACAGTGCGTAGGAAATCCATATCATTTCATTCCAATTAAGCAAATATAACAAGTTTAAAAATGCGCATGCACCTGTTTGAAGCAAGAACAACAACCAACTGGACCGACAACTGTCGGACACCTCTCCAATAACAGAACGACGGAACTTCGACGTCAAACTCAACGTACCGGACCTCGACGAACCAAAGACGACCAAAGACGACCTCGATGGTAATAAAAAGCTTGGACCAAAACTGTTGCTACTGCTGGATTTTGCGACGTAGCAAGCTAGCTTGAGGACATGCCACAGAAAGGGGTCGTTTAGATGCGAGTAAGGAGCTGGGTTGGGTGGTTGTCGACCGGAAAATGATGATGAGGGGGCTGGTGTCGTCGGGGCAAGCATTCGACAGTAGGGTCGAGAGGCGGAGAGGGAGCTGGGGCGACAATGGTTTTGGGTTCGTTGATGGTGGGTTTGGGGTGGTTGACGGACTGGTGGTTTTGGGTTAAGGTCGACGGGAAGGTGAGGACGCAGACGCAGCTTCGACGAGCAGCTGGGACGAGGGTGATGGTGTTTGGGTGTTGGTTATGGTGTTAGGGCGATGGTGTTTGGACGGTGGTGATGAGGGAGTTGGTCAGGTGGTCGTGAGGCAGTAGGGAATGTGACGGGGTGGTTTGGGTGATGTTCCGGACTGGGGTTGCGACGATGGAGGTTCGTGGGAAGCTTGGTGGTCAGTGGTCGACGATGGCGGAGCTCGCAATGGCAACAATGGCGGATTCAAGGAGGAGGATGGTTGCCTGGAGGTTTTGGCGATGGGAGCAGCTGGTTTTTCCAGTCGTCCCTTCTCTTCTTTTCGTAGGTTTTTGCTTCTTCTTCTTTTATGAAGAAGAAGCGTCAACAGTACTTGTTTTCTTTTTCTTTTTTTTTTCTTTTTTTTTTTTTTAAATTCCAAAAATCCCAAAAATCCCCCCCTTTGTCAAATGTGTAGTCCGTGTATTTGGCATGGTTTGCCATGAAAAATGAGCCCACGCGTGGTGGGGTTCAAGGCATATGTCCCCCACGCGTGGTGGGGTTCCCCATGTGTCCTGGACACTGTTTATTATGGGCTAGGTCCGAAAATTAGGCCTAAAACCGGGTAGTTTAAACCCGAATATTATTCTTTTGCCCGGACCCGAGAAATAGGAACACGTTGCTTAACTAGTCCTATGTAAGCAAAAATAACTACCAAAAATAAGACTAGTATTCAACAAAACTATATATTTTTAAAATATTTTTTAAAGATTTAAAATAGCTACAAAATATTAATGAAACTATTTTTTGTAATTTTCGTTTTTCTTAAATATTAAGATAAAATATGAAGTAATAATATTTTTTGTATTTTTCAAAGTTAAAATGATTATAGAATATTAATAAAACTATTTTTTGTAATTTTCGTTTTTAATAAAGACAAAAATAAAAAGTAATATTTTTTTGTATTTTTCCAAAATTAAAACGACTACAAAACATTAATAGAATTATATTTTTGTAATTTTTGAATTTATATAAAGTACCAAAATAAAGTACAATTTTTTTGTATTTTTCAAGTTTATGAGAAATACATAAACTAAAATTATATATATATTTTTTGTGATTTTTCTTTTGAGCAACGAAATAAAGTAAAATAGTTAAAATGACTATATTGGACCCAATTTCACATATTCACGCAAAAAATGTGAAAATTCTCGGGGAGGGTCAAAAATCACGTGCTTACAGCTGCCCCTCTTTGACTGGAAACACGAAGAGTTTTCCGACAAAGAACGACTAAACGTGTTTTTGACCCGACCATTACTTGGACGGACTACACTTAAGGAAAGGGAGGGAATGTGACCGAGCCCTGGTATCTGAGCTGCCTACATATCCTTGGTTATACAGGAATCAGGCCACGTGTAGTTCGGGAATGGGAGGGATAGTGAAGTGTACCGAGGTGAAGAGCCGATCGAGGTTCTGTTCCGTTGAGGTTCCGGTCCGCGGGTCCAACAAAAATGAAAACTGAAAAAAGACTAACTAAGCCTATCAGCTACTAGTTACAAGGATTCCTATCTCTTAAGTCTTCTGAAACTTGGTCTTGAGTCTTGAATGGTGCTTCATACAGACTTTTGGAATTGAACCTTGATACTTGCTAGTTGTAGGCGCTAGTTCTTGAGCAGATCACATCTGTTATCCACATCCGTGCTTCGGATTCATTCATTTTTCTCTTTTTTTCTTTTTTTTTTTTTTTTTTTTTTTTTTTTTTTTTTTTTTTTTTTGACTAGCTTTTGTTGACCCTCTCAGACTGTTGACTCGCATTCTTGGGGCGAGATTCTTGTTGCTTCTATCTTGGATTGAGGGCTGGGGATTTTTGTTGTAATCCTTCTGTTCTCCAGTGGGTCACTGCTTGATTTTGAAAAATGTTTTCTCCGTTCTACAGGCGGGTCCCTGACAATCAAAACAAACAAAACAAACAAAATTTCCTAACCCAGTTTGTACTGGGAAGGTTTGTGAGTCGTTAGCAAAATTGTAACTCACTTACACTACTGATGCAATGATGAGAGTAAACTAAAGACTAGGCTAGGATGTGCATCTCCTAGGAGTAAAACCAAAACTCTTGCTAGCAAATGTGTCTGCTAAAATAAAAACCTCAATGACTCAAACTAGAAAGTGTGTCTTCTATGGTTGAATCGGACTGAGCTAAACTAGGAAGTGCGTCTCCTAAGGGTGAAAACTTCAGTGATTAGAACTAGGAAGTGCGTCTCCTATGAATAAAATCTCGATTAGGAAGTGTGTCTCCTACGGGTAAACTTCAAAAAACTGGACTAGGAATTGTGTCTCCTATGGTCGAACTTAAAAATGAATCAAACTAGGAAGTGCATCTCCTAGGGGTGAAATCTTTTTAGGAAGTGCGTCTCCTATTGGTGAAACTGAACTTAGGAAGTGCGTCTCCTACTGGTGAAACTTACTTTAGGAAGTGCGTCTCCTACTGGTAAAACTTGCTTAGGAAGTGCGTCTCCTACTGGTGAAATATTTTTAGGAAGTGCGTCTCCTATTGGTGAAACTGAACTTAGGAAGTGCGTCTCCTACTGGTGAAACTTGTCTTAGGAAGTGCGTCTCCTACTGGTGAAACTTGTCTTAGGAAGTGCGTCTCCTACTGGTGAACTTGCTTTAGGAAGTGCGTCTCCTACGGTGAAACTGAACTTTAGGAAGTGCGTCTCCTATGGTGAAACTGAACTTTAGGAAGCGCGTCTCCTATGGTGAAACTGAACTTAGGAAGTGCGTCTCCTACTGGTGAAACTTATCTTAGGAAGTGCGTCTCCTACTGATAAAACTTGCTTAGGAAGTGCGTCTCCTACTTGTGAAACATTTTAGGAAGTGCGTCTCCTACTTGTGAAACTTTTTAGGAAGTGCGTCTCCTACTTGTGAAACTTTTTAGGAAGTGCGTCTCCTATTGGTACAATGGACTTAGGAAGTGCGTCTCCTATTGGTAAAACTGAACTTAGGAAGTGCGTCTCCTACTGGTGAATGGATTTAGGAAGTGCGTCTCCTATTGGTAGAACTGAATTTAGGAAGTGCGTCTCCTATGGTAAAACTGAACTTAGGAGGAAATGCATCTCCTATGGGTAAAACTAAAACTTAGGAGGAAATGCATCTCCTATGGGTAAAGACGTGGAATGTATGCCTCTGTTATCTGGGCGGGCTCCCAATTTCAATACTTAAAAGTAAAGACTGAATGTATTCCTCTGTTATTATGGGCGGGCTCCCAACTTCAACACTTAAAAGTAAAAAAACTGAATGTATGCCTCTGTTATCTGGGCGGGCTCCCAATTTCAACACTTGAAAGTAAAGACTGAATGTATGCCTCTATTATCTGGGCGGGCTCCCAATTTCAACACTTGAAAAGTAAAGACTGAATTTATGCCTCTCATTATACAGGTGGGCGCCTGGTTGTAAAGATATGAAAAATGATATGCCCGCATTATACTGGTGGGTGACCTAGAACAGAAATGAAAAGACAGAAATGTATTCCCGCATTATACTGGTGGGTGACCTAGAACAGAAATGAAAAGACAGAAATGTATTCCCGCATTATACTGGTGGGTGACCTAGAACAGAAATGAAAAGACAAAATGTATTCCTCTCGTTATTCAGGTGGGCGCCTGTCGAACAATAACTTTGAAAATAAGATCCTATTTGAGGGCGGATGAACCCGACATGTCCTATTTGAGGGCGGACGAACCCAACATATCCTATTTGAGGGCGGATGAACCCGACATATCCTGTTTGAGGGCGGATGAACCCAGCATATCCTATTCGAGGGCGGATGAACCCAAAATATCCTATTTGAGGGCGGATGAACCCGACATATCCTATTTGAGGGCGGATGAACCCAACATATCCTATTTGAGGGCGGATGAACCCAACAGATCCTATTTGAGGGCGGATTAACCCGACATATCCTATTTGAGGGCGGATGAACCCAACATATCCTATTTGAGGGCGGATGAACCCAACATATCTTTAAGACTTGAAAATGTCTTACCTCGAATACTTGCTGGGGATTGGGATGAATTTTCCTTTTCTACCTTCCCCAAATTTTTATTATTATTCTTTTTTTTTATTCCTTTTTTGTTTTGTTTTTGCATAGCTTCTTCCTTCAAAGACTACCTCCCTTGATTTACTTACCTGTTGGGGGGTAAAATGTTATCAGCTGGGGGTACCTGACTTCCAGAAAATTTTCTAAATGGAAGGAAAATTTTCTGCCCCAGTTTGATAATATCCCTTGTGGCACGCAGCTCTGGCATCAATGCCCTTCCTTTACCTGTTTCAAATCAAACAAAATTGTTAGTTTAAAACATGGTGGTTGGTTGTGATACTCCTACTGGGATGGTGTTCCCTTTCTCCCTCCTTGCTCTGTGTTGCACAACTTGTTGGGGATGATATTATGTGTTGGGGATAATCCCTTCCTGCTGGAGATATCCCTCTTCTTTTGTGGCATAGCTCGGAAACTGGCATTTTTCCGACCTTTTAGTCTAGTATGGATTTCGCCAAATCATGCTCGCCGCTCTCCTTGCTCTGTTCATGGGCCTTGGCCTTTGAGGTTTATAACCTTGGTTTTGGCAAGGATATCTCTATTGACGCTCGTCAATCCTTTTGTCAATTCCCTTTGCTGGGGATATCTTTTTTGACACTGGCCTCGCGCTTGTTCCTTGCTGACTATACCATTTGGATATAGTAGTCAGATCTCATCTTGGAAAGCTGATGGCATATTTTTGAAGTCATTTCATACTTGTTCTGACCGGACAGACTCTATTGGGGAAATTTTTTGTGAAAGGAGAAAAACAACAGAAACAAAATAAAAGACAAAGGACACGATGACTCTTTTATAAAAGAAACTATAAATAAAAACCTATCAAACGCAGATACCGACTCTAATGGCCATGACATGCGTATGTGGCCTATCCTCTACCGTCAATCATCTTTCAAGATCTTCCATTGGCGATTCCCCCTCTGATTCTCAATCTTATTCGACTTGTAGTGCCCGAAGGGTTTTCACTATCAAGTCTCTCTCATTTTGGTTTTCTCTCAGCTTTCATCGCCTTATGGTGCCTGTGAAGGTTTTCACCGATAAGACTCTCTCATTTGTATCACTTTCCAGCTGGGGATTTGGAGTGTCGCCGGTACGACTCTTTCTGCTGGAGATTAGAGTCCTTTCTGCTGTGGAACAGAATGTTATGTTCGCCGGTAAGATTCTTCATTTGTCTGACTTGGCATCTTTTGAAGACTGATCGGAAGGTCTTTCTTTGGACCGTAATGTGGGTTTTTGGATTGGGCTAGAAAGAAAGGGTATTAAAGGCTCAAAAATGCATTCATTTTGGGTTATTAATTACAACCTTCGGAATTAGATTTATTTACATCAAACGCAACATCTGCCCCAGTTTCTTGCTTGGGGATATTTTAATTGTTTTTTTTTTCATTTTCAAAACTATGACCGAGCCGTGAAGCGCCTACGTATCCTCTTTGAGGAATCAGGTCAAACGTAGTTCCCAATTCCTCTGTTTCATTTGACTTTCTTTTTTTCTTTTTATCAATTTTCTTTTCTTGTCTCTTTTCATTTTTTTTTCCTCTTTTTTTTTCGTTGCTGTTTTCTTTCTTTCTCTTTTTTTTCGTTGTTACTGATTCCGAACGAGGGGTATGAAAGAAAAATAAATAAGGCTAAAAGGGGTAACGAAGGATAAAGTGTTTAGGTAGCAGAACAAAATGCCTTCGTCATTCCAGTCTTCAAGACATGCCAAGTGCAAACAACACCATTAATCAATAGATTTATAGTCTCTTCCGATGGTGCTAGATTTGACAATTATATTCGACATCTGTTTGTTCATTTGTCACTTCTAAACACCACTGGGCGATACTCTCATTATCATGAACGCCCCTTATGCCAATTTGGCGAATCTTGCTTTTAACGGTTTTCTTTGTGCTGAACTTACCCCAGTTCCACATGACTCGGGCTCCAAATAATCTCAAACCGTCCTTATTTTCTTTAAATGGTTTGATCGCCTTTCTGGGGTTTTATGATTAACTTTAAAGACTAGGCCCAAACTGTGTGCGCATGTCATGTCACTAGAATCAGTGCTGAATAAAAATGACATAATGACTAAACAGAAAGGTGACTGGGAATAATCAAAGACTGAATTTTTTGCATTGGACTGAACAAATGGTTTTAAAAACAAAGAAAACCGGAATAAAATCCTAAACAACTTGGACAAAACTTAAACAAACCGCTATGACAAAACGGAAAGATAAGCGGAAAGATATTGACACAAAACAAATCGGAATTACAATCCTAATAATCCGAACAACGGAAATGACAACAAAATAAACCATCAAAGATCCTCTCCGGTTGACCCAAAATGGAGTGTTTTTCCAACCATCCAAGCACGGCATCTCCGGCTGACCCAAAATGGAGAATCTTCCAACTGCAAAGCATGACATTTTAGCCATTGAGCTCTATATCAACATTGCCAAGACCATCCCCAACTTCAGTATTATCAACATCAATCAACAAGTTCTCAAGATGATTCGCCTGCTCCCTGTCACTGTCGTTGATCACAATTGCCCCTTCCTGAATCATTCTTTCGATTTCCTTTTTCAAAGAACGACAATCTTCAATGCTATGTCCTTGGACATTAGAGTGGTACATGCATCGTACAGCAGGATTGAACCCTTTTGCATATGGATCTGGAGTATAGCCAAGGAGCGGCTCAATCAGTCCTGAAAGCTTTAGCTTTTCAAACAAACTTGCGTAGGACTCCCCAATTGGCGTGAAATTGTTTCCTTGCCTTTGTTTTCCCCCATGCCCCTGTTTTCTAGGGTCGTTGGGTGCTTGAAAACGTTGTGAAGGCAAGAATGCATTACGTGGTGCTGGCTCTCGCCAGCGGGGGTGACCTGATAGTTGACCCTGCGACCGGACTTTGTTCGGAGGATAATATTGAGGCGGATTATATGGAGCTCGGGGGCAGGCTTGGGCATGATGGTCTGAAAAGAGTGGCTCTGATGGTGGATAGTAGGGTTGTGGAAGGTTGTATGGAGTGTGGGGCCTGGGCTGGTAGTGAGGGGAAGGACCTCTGAATTTGGACCCAGTACCTGCTTCGACTGATGCGACCTCGAGCACACCTCCCGCGCCGCTCTGAATAGCTTGGGTCGTTGCCTTGAGCGCTGAGTAATTTAGGATTTTGTCAGACCTTAGGCCCTCCTCTATCATGACCCCTATCTTTACCACTTCATTGAAGGATTTCCCAACCGTTGTCACTAAGTGACCAAAGTAAGTTGGATCAAGTGTTTGCAAGAAGTAGTCCACCATTTCTCCCTCTTTCATGGGAGGATCAACTCTGGCCGCTTGTTCTCTCCAGCGGAAACCAAACTCACGAAAACTTTCCCCGGGCTTCTTTTCAGTCCTCAGCAATGTGAGACGGTCAGGGACTATCTCCAGATTGTACTGGAAATGACCTGCAAAAGCCTGCGCCAGGTCATCCCACGTGTACCACCTGCTGAAATCCTGCCTGGTATACCATTCCAGTGCAGATCCGCTCAGACTTTGGCCGAAATAAGCTATCAAAAGCTCATCCTTGCCTCCTGCCCCTCTCATTTTGCTACAGAATCCCCGCAAATGTGCCATGGGATCACCGTGCCCTTCATATAAATCAAACTTGGGCATCTTGAACCCAGCCGGGAGTTGGACATCTGGGAAAGGGCACAGATCTTTGTATGCCACGCTGACTTGATTGCCCAGCCCGTGTAAGTTCCTGAAGGATTGCTCCAGGCTTTTGAACTTTCTCAACACTTCATCCTGTTCAGGGGCCTTATCCGGCTTCTCAACCTCTGCCGGTACTTCCAAATGGGGATTGTAAGCCTGTGGTTCGGGTGCATGGAATGTAGGCTCAGGGGGATAGTATTGTGTATCGTGAGCCTGAAACAATGGCTCACTGGTCGTTCGCTGCAAAGGGGCTGATGCAGGTCCCACAAAAATGGGAATATTGGGTGTTGGGAGAGGTTGATGGGGTGGTGGAGCCTGGGAATCATGAGGGCTTCTTTCTTGATGGTAACGGGGATTTGGGAGGCTTGTTGAAGGGCCGGAGTGAGGGTATTCCGGCATGTGCCCCAATGGCTCAGGGCTCTTTTGTGCTTTGGCTAGAGCTACCTGCATTGCATTCATATCTAGTCCCATCCTTTCTATCTTTCCCATCGCTTCCATTAACAACTGGCTCATCGGCCTTTCTTCCTCGGTACTATTCTCTGAAGTAGCCATGCTTGTTGTTATCGGTCCTTTGGATATAGTTTGGTAAGGGTGTGTTGCCAGAATTCTTTAACAACTAACTGTTTGAGATTCGGAAAACAACAAACTTGTTAGCGTTTAGAGTTTAACAGATTTGACAACAACACATTGAGGATGCAATGCCCCTAGGCAGTTAACCGTTTCTAACATGCTTTGCTTTAAACAACATGCGTCACCCCGACTTGTTTGTTTGCCCCTTTGAAGTACTTTGGGAACCCCTGTATTTATTTTGTATTTTCTTTTCCTTTCGATCTTTTTTTTTTCTTTTCTCTTTTTCGATTTTTTCATTTTTCCCTTTTTTTTTATTTTTTTCTTTTTGTTGTGGTCGAATCTTATGGAGATTGCCTACGTATCATGACCCCGCATGAATCAGACCTTGCGTAGTTCGGACCAATAAAAGATAAACAATAATAAACGCACACATTTTTTTTTTGGAATTTCCAATTTTCAAATTAAAACAAACTTGATTGCAAAAACGGACTTTTGACAAGAGACAACAAACGGACCCGAAAATCAAAATAATTCGCATACTCTAATCAACAATTACAAACTCAAAAACGAACGGATAGTTCCTTTCCCCGTTTGCCAAAGGCAACCGGACGGTTATTTTTTGCAAATGTGGCCCCTTCCAAATTTCATATAAATTTTGAGGCCGGGGAGGATTATTTTATGACACTTTATAAATTTGTCCATTCTTTTACGAAAATAACCTTTCGACAACCGAAGATACTCTAAGGCTATTTCGGCGAGAACGGCTTAAGACGCGGCCGAAGCTGGCTCGGCTTATTATGACAAAAGACGGTATTCACCTGACCGTCGACTCTTTTTTCAAATTATAATAAAACTTGGTGTTGCAAAACAATGACCCAAAGGTGGCTGTTTATGCAAAGTTAGCCTTCCGGCGTCCCTTTCGGGAACATTCGGCTATTTATGATAAAACAACATCACCTGACTTATTTATGACTCTTTTTTCGTTTTTCAAATTAGAAAACTCAATATTGCAAACACGACCTTTCAACGTCTCGGGGACGAGGATTTTTAAGGCTGTGTGGGTCAACTGGACCAAATCTTAAAAAATGATCCAAAGGTGGCTGTTTTATGCAAAGTCAGCCTTCCGGCGTCCCTTTCGGGAACATTCGGCTATGTCTTGATAAAACAGCGTCACCCGACTTCTTTATGACAAAAAATTGAAATTTGACATATATATTTTTTTATGATTATTATTTGTTTGTTTTTGGCTTTTTAGCAAAACGGTGGGGTTGGACCCGATGAGGGTTGCCTACGTATCTCACATCCGGTGAGAATCAAACCCGCGTAGTTCGGGCGAATAAACTATTTTTGAGAGGACCCTTTTCCATTTTCTATATATTTTTTTTTTGTTTTATTATTTTTCACAACAATCAAATAGACTAGTATTCTATTATTTTTCATTTATAACAAACAAACGAATTAACGAAAAACATAAAACATTCCTTCTTTTTGAGAAGGTGGGGTTGGACCCGATGAGGGTTGCCTACGTATCTCACATCCGGTGAGAATCAAACCCGCGTAGTTCGGTCAAATAAGAATAAGTAGGCAAATAATGATAAGCAGATGAACTAACTTTTTTTTTGATTTTTCGTTTAAAAGAACTACTTTAAAAGCAGCAAGGAAATATTATTTTTTGATTGATTTTCTTTTTAAAAGAAACACTTCTAAGATATATTTTGAATTTTCATTTGGTCTTTTTTCTTTATTCTAGAGAAGAAGAAGAAAATATTTTTCGGAATTTTGCTTTTAATAAAAGAAATGCTTCTCAAAATGTTTTTTTTTTGAATTTTGAATTTTCTTTTCAATTTCGAAAAAAGAATCAAAATATTTGTTTTTCTATTTTATCTTTTTGAATTTTGAACTTTCTTTTGAATTTTTTTTGGATTATATATATACTTATTTTGGAACAAATAATAAAATCACATTCAACGCCGGACTCTTTTTATTTTTATTTCTGGCATTTTCATAGACAAACAAAATAAAATAAAATGAAACATTTTTTTAAAAAAACAAACTCTTTTTCATTTTCATTTAATGACAAAACAAACTATTTTCTTTAATATTTAAAAAAACAGACAGAACAATGATGATTTTTTTTTATTTTCCCTTTGCTTTTAATATAACAAACTAACAAGACATTTTTTCATTTTCAAAATTTCGGCAGAGTTTCGACTCCTACTCGGACTTCTATGCTGTTATTTTCTCCTTTTTTCACGATTTTCTTATATGTGGAAAATGATGACAACATACAAAATCTTTTGAATTTTCATGCCTTGTTTTTATATGTATTTTTATTTTTTTATATTTATTGTTGTTTTCAAAATGTGGCATGAGAAACATAAGGATTTCCAAGACATCTTGGATTTCACAAATGTTCCCCATGCGCTTTTTCCAACATATGAAGCGTGGGGGACATATGGGAATTCCAAGGCTTCTTGGATTCCACAAATGTTCCCCATGTGTTTTCCCAAAAAGCAAGCGTGGGGGACATAGGGAATTCCAAGGCTTCTTGGATTCCGCAAATGTTCCTCATGCTTTGATTAAAATAACATCATGCTGGAAATGACCAAATGACCCATTTGCCCTTGACTGAATACAACATGTAGCACATAGGATGTCATAAGATGGTCTATTATTTTCAGGTTGCTTGTCCTAGACGGACCCAACCCCTGTGTTGAGTCCCCTAAGTCAAATGCACATGATGCAAATAAACGTTCCTACTAGGGATCCGGCATGTGGCTTTGTTATACTAGGTTCAGAACCTGGGTGTTTGTTCTAGACCTGGCTTACCCGAGCGGACAGCTCGAGCCGAGGGGGGGCAGCGTACCGGGAATACAGAAGCTTCACCGGCTTAGCAACTTATCCGAACCTCGTTCTAAATTGGGATTTGACACTATACAGAAAAGAAGTCATACGAAGTACGCCCTTCTTCATGATTTAGAAGACTCAGAGAGAAGATGGGTTTCGGCACAATTTATATACAGTTCACATAATATCAAAGCGGTAAAAGCAACATTTAGCACATTAGGCTTAAAACATGTAAAAAATCAGATAAAGCCAAATATAACAATTTATCTAAGCTCGAATTTCTAACCCTGAACCAGTGGTTCTGGGTTATATCTTCCCCAGCGGAGTCGCCAGAGCTGTCACACCTCCTTTTTCCGCACCCGAGGGGCGCGTAGGGAGTTTTTTCCAATTAAAGGACAGTCGAAACGGGATTGGTTTAATTATTTCAGAGTCGCCACTTGGGAGATTTAGGGTGTCCCAAGTCACCAATTTTAATCCCGAATCGAGGAAAAGAATGACTCTATATTACAGTCTGCGTACCAGAAATCCGGATAAGGAATTCTGTTAACCCGGGAGAAGGTGTTAGGCATTCCCGAGTTCCGTGGTTCTAGCACGGTCGCTCAACTGTTATATTTGGCTTATTTATCTGATTTTAAATACAATATGAACTTATGTGCAAATTTTATCTTTCAAGCTTTATTATCATTATTTTTTAGGAATGTGAACATCGCTCAAAACATATCTTTGGACTGTGTCACATGAAATGCACCCACAATCCGAAACATATTTTATTTGATGTTTTAGGATTTGGATTTGGGTCGCATGAAATGCACACCCGAGTTTAAGAAAGTAATTTAATTAAATCGCGTCTAAAGAGGCTAACGCGTTATTATCTTTAGGGAAGACAGTGAGATTCACTAAACGGTCCATCCCAAATTCTAAGTATTTATTATGACTAATTATTGAGGGCCCCGCAATTTGCATTTTTATTTGGCGAGGCTCGTCTCATTCATTATTTTTTTTTTTAAAAAAGAATTTGCAACGTCATGGAAATGCATCTCAGACCACGTCACAATCAATGTACCCGTGATTAGAGATACATTTCGATTTCGTTGAGACTTGGATTTGGGTCACATAAATGCGCACCCGAGTTTAAGGAGAATAAATTATTGAAGGCGCGCCTAAAGCAACTAACGCGTTATTATTTTTGGGTAGGGCCGTGAAATTTACTAAACGGCCCGTCCCGGAATCTAAGTATTTAATACACATATTTTATGAAGGCTCCGCAATCTGTACATTTTTTTTGGCGAAGCTAGTCTCGTTTTTTGTTTATTTATTTATTTTTTTCTCTTTTTTTTTTCTTTTAGGAAAAGGACAAGACTAAAACAACTACGTTTTTCGCTACTTCACTAGATCATGGGTTATAAATTGAACTCATTTGATGAAGCGGTTTTTTTTTCTGCGGAATTAAAATTGCTACTAAAATTTTAACGTTACTACCACATGTATAAACAACTATTAAGACAAACTAAGTAATTAGCACCTTTCAGAATAGGAAATCCGATATTCAACAAATCTGATACACAAACAGTGCGTAGGAAATCCATATCATTTCATTCCAATTAAGCAAATATAACAAGTTTAAAAATGCGCATGCACCTGTTTGAAGCAAGAACAACAACCAACTGGACCGACAACTGTCGGACACCTCTCCAATAACAGAACGACGGAACTTCGACGTCAAACTCAACGTACCGGACCTCGACGAACCAAAGACGACCAAAGACGACCTCGATGGTAATAAAAAGCTTGGACCAAAACTGTTGCTACTGCTGGATTTTGCGACGTAGCAAGCTAGCTTGAGGACATGCCACAGAAAGGGGTCGTTTAGATGCGAGTAAGGAGCTGGGTTGGGTGGTTGTCGACCGGAAAATGATGATGAGGGGGGCTGGTGTCGTCGGGGCAAGCATTCGACAGTAGGGTCGAGAGGCGGAGAGGGAGCTGGGGCGACAATGGTTTTGGGTTCGTTGATGGTGGGTTTGGGGTGGTTGACGGACTGGTGGTTTTGGGTTAAGGTCGACGGGAAGGTGAGGACGCAGACGCAGCTTCGACGAGCAGCTGGGACGAGGGTGATGGTGTTTGGGTGTTGGTTATGGTGTTAGGGCGATGGTGTTTGGACGGTGGTGATGAGGGAGTTGGTCAGGTGGTCGTGAGGCAGTAGGGAATGTGACGGGGTGGTTTGGGTGATGTTCCGGACTGGGGTTGCGACGATGGAGGTTCGTGGGAAGCTTGGTGGTCAGTGGTCGACGATGGCGGAGCTCGCAATGGCAACAATGGCGGATTCAAGGAGGAGGATGGTTGCCTGGAGGTTTTGGCGATGGGAGCAGCTGGTTTTTCCAGTCGTCCCTTCTCTTCTTTTCGTAGGTTTTTGCTTCTTCTTCTTTTATGAAGAAGAAGAGTCAACAGTACTTGTTTTCTTTTTCTTTTTTTTTTCTTTTTTTTTTTTTTTTTAAATTCCAAAAATCCCAAAAATCCCCCCCTTTGTCAAATGTGTAGTCCGTGTATTTGGCATGGTTTGCCATGAAAAATGAGCCCACGCGTGGTGGGGTTCAAGGCATATGTCCCCCACGCGTGGTGGGGTTCCCCATGTGTCCTGGACACTGTTTATTATGGGCTAGGTCCGAAAATTAGGCCTAAAACCGGGTAGTTTAAACCCGAATATTATTCTTTTGCCCGGACCCGAGAAATAGGAACACGTTGCTTAACTAGTCCTATGTAAGCAAAAATAACTACCAAAAATAAGACTAGTATTCAACAAAACTATATATTTTTAAAATATTTTTTAAAGATTTAAAATAGCTACAAAATATTAATGAAACTATTTTTTGTAATTTTCGTTTTTCTTAAATATTAAGATAAAATATGAAGTAATAATATTTTTTGTATTTTTCAAAGTTAAAATGATTATAGAATATTAATAAAACTATTTTTTGTAATTTTCGTTTTTAATAAAGACAAAAATAAAAAGTAATATTTTTTTGTATTTTTCCAAAATTAAAACGACTACAAAACATTAATA
Organism: Nicotiana sylvestris; assembly: GCF_000393655.2. NCBI lineage: Eukaryota > Viridiplantae > Streptophyta > Magnoliopsida > Solanales > Solanaceae > Nicotiana > Nicotiana sylvestris. The sequence goes on from NC_091066.1 coordinate 40,725,100, forward strand.
GAATTATATTTTTGTAATTTTTGAATTTATATAAAGTACAAAAATAAAGTGCAATTTTTGATTGATTTTTTTTTTCAAGTTTATGAGGGATACATAAACTAAAATTTATATATATACTTTTTTTTTGTAATTTTTCTTTTTGCAATGAAATAAAGTAAAATAGTTAAAATGACTATATTGGACCCAATTTCACATATTCACGCAAAAAATGTGAAAATTCTCGGGGAGGGTCAAAAATCACGTGCTTACAAGTGTTATATTAATTTCTTTCAGACCTTTATTTGTAGTACTCTTAGACCGTCTTTAAAACTGTGACTCCAGTTCTGGGATGTTTTTGGTTAAACAATTGTATTGGATTCATGAATAGATAGTTTATTGTTTTTCTCCCGCTTATGTTAAATTCCGTTGTTTAAATGTTAGTGCTTCATAATTGCTAAAGGACATAAAATGGGTAAAAAGATAATCTGTTCAATATTTGGCTTGCCTAGCTCACATTAGTAGGCGCCATCACGACTCCCGAAGGTGGGAAATCTGGATTCTGACAAGTTAATATCAGAGCTCTAGGTTACATGAGTCTCACAGTTTACAGACAAGCTTAGTAAAGTCTGAGGGATCGGTACAGAGACGTCTGTATTTATCCTCCAGAGGCTACTGAGTTAGGAAAAACTTCACATCTATTATTTCCTGTTGTGAGATTTTGTTCTCTCAATGCTAAATTGAAACCTCTACTCTTGTCCTTTTGCGAATGGCGAGGTCACGTATCAATTCTTCAGCCAAACAGCAGCACAGACCGATGTTAGATCAGCTACATCTTCAGAGGCTTTGCGGAGGTTGGACAGGTTCACTAAACTCTTCACTACTACTTTCAGCGGTGCATCTTCTGAGGATCCCCAGGATTATCTAGACAGCTGTCACGCGGTTCTCAAGAACATGGGGATAGTTGAGACCAATAGGGTCTATTTTGCTACTTTTCGCTTGTCTGGATTCGCCAAGACTTGGTGGAGAGATTACTGTTTGGCTAGACCAGCCGGATCACTAGTTTTGACTGGGGAGTAGTTTACTCAGCTATTTCTAGAGAAGTTTCTCCCCATCACTCAGAGAGAGATTTACCCGAGGCAGTTTGTGCGTCTCCAGTAGAGTTCCATGACAGTTACTTAGTATGAGACCAAATTCATCGACTTGGCCCGTCATACTCTTATCATACTTCCCACCGAGAGAGAGAGAGTGGGGAGGTTCATCGAGGGACTTATTCAGCCGATTCGACTTCAGATGTCCAGGGAGACTAGGAGTGAGATTTCTTTCCAGGAGGCGGCCAATGTGGCCAAAACAGTAGAGATGGTTCTATCGTAGGGTGGTAGTCAGGGGTCTAAAAAGAGGCCTCGTCATTCAGGCCGATTCAGTGGTACCTCGTCTGGAGGCAGAGATTCGTATAGTAGAGGCCATCATCCTAGGCCCTTTCAGTCAGCACTTCAGGTTTCTCATGGTGCTTCAGGTGGTCATGGTTCCCACATGCAGTATTCTGATCAGCAGCCCTACAGTGCACCACCAGCTCCTATCAGTGCATTGTCGCTTCAGAGTTTTTGGGGTGGTCATTCAGGTTGTCAAGGTCAGAACACTCAGCAGTCGAGGGTTTGTTACATTTGTGGTGATATGGGTCACATTGCTAGGTATTGCCCTCGAGCATCGAGCAACTCTCAGCATCAGGGTTCCCATGCCATCGATCAGGTACCGAGTGTTCCATAGCCCGCTCAGCCAGCTAGAGGTAGGGTTAGAGGTGCTAGAGGTGGAGGTGGAGGTATTAGAGGTGGAGCCCAGGCCGCTAGAGGTGGAGACCAGCCAACAGCAGGCCATCCTAGAGATGTAGTTCAGGGTGGTGGGGCCCATCCCCAATGTTATGCTCTTCCAGCCAGGCCCGAGACTGAGGCTTCCAATGCGGTTATCACAGGTATTGTTCTGGTTTGTAGTAGAGATGTTTCAGTTTTATTTGATCTGGGATCTACGTACTCCTATGTGTCATCTTATTTTGCACCGTATCTGGTCATGCCTAGTGATTCTTTGAGTGCTCTTATTTATGTGTCTACACCGGTGGGTGATTCTATTGTGGTAGATCGAGTCCATCATTCTTGTATAGTTGTGATTAGGGGTCTTGAGACTCATGTATATTTGCTTCTTCTGGACATGGTTGATTTTGATGTCATATTGGGGATGGACTGGTTATCACCTTATCATGCTATCTTGGACTATCATGCCAAGACTATAACCTTAACCTTGCCGGGTTTACCTCATTTAGAGTGGAGAGGGACTCCTGGTTATTCTACTTGTAGTGTTATTTCTTACATGAATGCTCGACGTATAGTCGAAAAGGGGTGTTTGGCCTATTTGGCCTATGTTCGTGATTCTAGTGTTGAGGTCTCTTCTATTGATTCGGTGCCCGTTGTTCATGAGTTTCCTAAGGTATTCCCTCGGACCTTCCGGGTATGACACCCGATAGGAATATTGACTTTTGCATTGATTTGGCTCTGGGCACCCAGCCCATTTCTATCCCGTCGTACCGTATGGCCCCGCCTGAGTTGAAAGTGTTGATGGAGTTGATGGAGCAGTTGCAAGACTTGCTTAAAAAAGGTTTCATTAGACCTAGTGTTTCGCCTTGGGGTGCGTCGGTGTTGTTTATTAAGAAGAAGGACGGATCGATGAGAATGTGTATTGATTACCGGCAGTTAAACAAGGTTACAATCAAGAATAAGTATCCCTTGCCGAGGATTGATGATTTGTTTGATTAGCTTCAGGGTGCTAAGATATTTTCGAAGATTGACTTGTGATTTGGCTACCATCAGTTGAGGATTAGGGCATCTGATGTCCCTAAGACAGCTTTCCGCACTCGGTATGGGCATTATGAATTCCTGGTGATGTCATTCGGGTTCACAAATGCCCCAGCAGCTTTTATGGATTTGATGAACCGAGTGTTCAGGACTTATTTGGATTCATTCATGATAGTCTTTATTGATGATATTTTGATCTATTCCCACAGCCGGGAGGAGCACGAGCAGCATCTTAGAGTGGTTCTTCAAACTTTGAGGGATAGTCAGTTGTATGCTAAGTTTTTGGAGTGTGAGTTCTGGTTGAGTTTAGTTGCATTCCTGGGTCATGTTGTATCAGCAGAGGGTATTCAGGTTGATCCGAAGAAGATTGAGGCAGTCAAGAACTGGCCTTGACCGGCATCAGCTACTGAGATCTAGAGTTTCTTGGGGTTGGCAGGCTACTATCGTTGGTTCTTGGAGGGGTTTTCATCTATCGCAGCCCCGATAACCAGGTTGACCCAGAAGGGCGCCCAGTTCAAGTGATCGAACGTGTGTGAGGCGAGCTTTCAGAAGCTCAAGACAGCTTTGACTACGGCACCAGTGTTGGTTTTGCCGACAGGTTCAGGGCCTTATACAGTTTATTGTGATGCATCTCGTATTGGACTTGGTGCAGTGTTGATGCAGGATGGCAAAGTCATTGCCTATGCTTCGCGGCAGTTGAAGATTCATGAGAAGAACTATCCAGTTCATGATTTGGAGTTAGCAGCCATTGTTCACGTGTTGAAGATTTGGAGGTATTATCTATATGGTGTGGCATGTGAGGTGTTCATGGATCACAAGAGTCTGCAGTATTTGTTCAAGCAGAAGGAGCTACATTTAAGGCAGAGAAGGTGGTTGGAGCTATTACAAGATTATGATATCACCATGTTATATCATCTGGGAAAGGCCAATGTGGTGGCCGATGCTTTGAGTAGAAAGTCAGCCGGTATGGGCAGTCTTGCTTATATTTTGGTCGGTGAGAGACCGCTTGCTTTGGATGTTCAGGCTTTGGCCAATCAGTTCATGAGGTTGGATGTTTTTGAGCCCAGTCATGTGTTAACTTGCACGGTCGCTCGTTCCTCTTTATTGGAGCGTATTCGTGATTGGCAGTATGATGATCCTCATTTGTGTGTCCTTAGAGACACGGTGCAGCACGGAGGTGCCAAGTAGGTTACTTTAGGTGATGATGGAGTTTTGAGATTGCAGGGTCGAATTTGTGTTCCTAATATGGATGGACTCCAAGAGTTGATTCTAGAGGAGGCCCATAGCTCCCGATACTCTATTCATCCGGGCGCCTCAAAGATGTATCAGGATTTGCTGCAGCATTATTGGTGGCGGAGAATGAAGAAAGATATCGTTGCATATATGGCTCGGTGTTTGAATTGTCAGCATGTTAAGTATGAGCATCAGAGGCCTGGTGGTTTGTTCCAGAAGATTGAGATTCCTGAGTGGAAGTGGGAGCGTATCACTATAGACTTCATTGTTGGACTCCCACGGACTCAGAGGAAGTTCGACGCAGTGTGGGTTATTGATGATAGGCTGACAAAGTCAGCACATTTCATTCTTGTGGCAGTCTCCTACTCTTCTGAGAGGTTAGCTGAGATCTATATCCGGGAGATTGTTCGTCTTCATGATGTGCCCGAGTCTATCATTTCAGATCGAGGTATGCAGTTTACCTCCCATTTATGGAGAACAGTTCGGCGAGAGTTTGGCATACGGGTTGAGTTGAGCACAGCATTTCATCCTCACACGGACAGGCAATCCGTGCAGACTATTCAGATTTTGGAGGATATGCTCCGAGCTTGTGTCATTGACTTTAGAGTATCGTGGGATCAGTTCTTGCCTTTAGCAAAGTTTGCCTACAACAACAGCTACCAGTCGAGTATTCAGATAGCTCCTTATGACACTTTATATGGTAGGCGGTGTAGGTCTCCGGTTGGATGGTTTGTGTTACACCCCAAGTTTCCATACGTGAGAGTACATCGTAAGTCATTGATGTAAGCTCGGAAATGAGATTCTATTTGGAAGAAAATAAAGTAAGTTAATAATGTTACCTTGGAGGTTACAAATATTTAAGATCATGAATAACGATTACCAAGAGGGTTGGAAATCTTAGAAGCTAAACCAATTGAAGAAAATAAGTTTCGTCGAAAGTCGACAAGTTTCGAATGTTATAACATGTACTTTGGGGTGAGACTAGGGTTATTAACATGATAAGGAGGTTATTCTATGAGTTATTTTAGTCGTATGATATTCATTTTCTACATTTTGAAGGCAAGCAAGTTGTGGAACAAGAGTTGGCAAAGGTCATCACAAGTTACATTCATAAATTTGCTGAAATTTAGGTCAAATGTATCTGAGAATTTCTCCAAATATACTTGGAATAATGGGGTGTTCTACCTACCAAATTGAAGGTCTACGAGTCTAGTTTCTAACGCATTAAACCGTTTGTCAATACGACATCGGAGTAGAGAGATATTCGCATTTTCGCGAGACCGCGCAAGCAGCTCCCAATGGGACCCACTTAGGCGGTGGTTGACCTACTTCAATTTATAAACGATTTGGACGCCTATTTTTGCTCATTTTTCAACTAAAGTTCGTCTCCAAACTTCTCCTAACCCTCCTAAACATATATCACAAGGGTTTGAAGTGATTCCAAAGTGATTACACCATATTTCAACATCAAAACTTAGTTCTAGTGAAGAACAACACCTCTTTGAGGTTGTGTTGTCATTGAGGATTGTTGTGGGCTGTATTTGGATGAAATTCCAAGTTGTTGCTGCTGTCTAAGGTGAGTATAACAACCTACTAATTGTGCTTAAGCTTGCTTGTATGTTGGTTAAGTTGTTAGGATGATAAACTATAAGATAATACTTGGACTAGCTTAAGTCACTTCTATGGTGTTGTATTGCTATTAAGGGTTGTTGTAAAATGAATATAACTTGGATTTTGACTTGAAGTTACTGTAGGAGGTATGTATATTGTGTTCTTGCTTGTGCCTAAGGTTATCTTGATATTGATTAAGTTAAATGGATGGGCTAGACCTGAACTAGTGAATAAAGTTGCTAGTTGGGGATAGTTGAAGTTGTGGATTATTTTCGTTGTTATAAATATATGGTATAAGGCTGGAATCATTGATTAATGACTTCATTATCAAGTTAATGATACTTTTATGTTGAAGTAAGAAGTCTATAAGGATTGATAAGGGGTATACGGATTCCAATCGGAGTTTGCCGCTCGTCGTAATGTAGTTGTGACTTGTTGTGGTTATATGGTGTCTTGATATTGATAATTATGTATTGATGGATTGCTCTGGTCATTGTTGTTGGTATATGGTATTGGAGGAGGCCCTTGTTACAATGGAGATGCTGCCCAAATTTACGTAAACGAGCTACTAGCTTAAGTTATAGACTTAGCCTTTGCTCAGCACTGATTTTGAATCTCCTTATACTATGATAGATTGAGTTGACTTGTTTGAAGAGTTGCTTGGAAGGGATTAAGGACTCAACGGGTTTAAGGTATGTTAAGGCACTTTCTTCTTTCTTTTGGCATGGTCTAAAATGAAATGAACATAAACGATACGCTATTTCATAATGACTCTACTCCTAGCAACTAAGGTTGTCCATGTTGTTCTTTCCTTATAAAATTATTCTAAACAAGTGTGTATGATCCTTAAATCCTACTAAGGTTCATATTGATGGTAGGGATGTCCATAATGTTCTTAAGTCACTCCAAAAGGTTTAGAAGATGATTCCATGAGTCTAGCATGCATTATATATAGTATCTATTTTACTCTACCGAGCCGCGCTATAGTCGGCCGGGTACGGCACCTATTGTGCAACCACTGATCAGTTGGGTTTACCGAGCTCCACGTGGCCGGGTACGATTCTACCGAACCTTATGATGGTCGGGTACGCTTTTACCGAGTCCTCTTTGAGGCCGGGTACGATATGATGATGATGATGCCCACAGAGGCGAATGTTTTAAAAAGTTTATGTATATATATGTATTATGCATTTCATATCAGTAACCCCCAGAGGCACTCTGATGTTACAGGTTGTATCTCCTTTATCTCTCTCTTTACATTACTGTTCTTGTTTATGCTTTCCTGCCTAACATACTCGGTACTTTATTCGTACTGACGTCCCTTTTGCCTGGGGACGCTGCATTTCATGCCCGCAGGTCCCGATTGATAGGTTGACAGTCCTCCTAGTAGGCTATCAGCTCAGCGAAGGTGTTGGTGCACTCCACTTGCTCCGGAGTTGCCTATTTGGTCAGTATGCTTTGGATATGTATTGATTGATATGGCGGGGCCCTGTCCCGACCTTTATGATTTTATGTACTCTTAGAGGCTTGTAGACATATGTCAGGTGTATGGATAATTGTATGGCCTTGTCGGCCTATGTTTCGAGTTTACTAATGGTCATGTCGGCCTTATAGGCCCGTATGTCACATATATTAGTTTGTATATCATGTTGGGTCTTCATATGTTGACTATTCCCTTATGTTTTATTCTTGTTATCTCAGGACGAGTTTTCTAGCTCATTTACTCATGATAACATGATAAGAAAGATATGTTACGTTGGTACTCGGTTGAGTAAGGCACCGGGTGCCCGTCGCGGCCCTTCGGTTTGGGTCGTGACAGAAGTGGTATCAGAGCAGTTCTGTCCTAGGGAGTCTACAAGCCGTGTCTAGTAGAGTCTTGTTTATGGGTGTGTTGTGCACCACACTTATAAGCAGGAGGCTACAGGGCATTTAGGTCTGTCACTCTTTCTTCTTACTCTAGATCGTGCAGTAGAGCTCAGTTGTAAGAATTCAAACTCCTAAATTCGACTTTAGTCATAATACAACGATACCTACTTCCACAAAGATAGTTGGTAAGAGATTACATGTGGATGTGAAAGAGTTGAGTCAGAGGAACTCGATTTCACATCATACTTATGATGAGTAAATATGAGGTCTTCAACAGATCGTGTGTGTACTAAGATGTGTATGCTTCTTAATAAGGAGCCTTAAGGCAAGGATATCTATTCACGAATATGGTGAAAATCTATGAGGGATTCAGAAGCTAGATACAAGTTTCAACAAGTAAAAGAAGTAAGGTTTGAGAAAGCACTATTGGTGAAGGAGAATGAAGAAAGATATAGCTGGGTTTATAGCTCGGTGTCTCAATTGTCAGCAGGTGAAATATGAGCATCAGAGACCGGGTGGCTTGCTTTAGCAGATAGAAATTCCAGAGTGGAAGTGGGAGCGAATCACCATGGACTATGTAGTTGGGCTCCCACGGACATTGAGGAAATTTGACGCTATTTGGGTGATTGTGGATCAGCTGACCAAGTTCGTGCACTTCATTCCTATGAGTACTACCTATTCTTCAGAGCGCTTGGCTGAGATTTATATCTGAGAGATTTTCCGCCTTCACGGGGTGCTAGTTTTCATCATTTCAGATAGAGGCACACAGTTTACATCAGAGTTTTGGAGATCCGTGCAGCGAGAGTTAGGCACTTAGGTTGAGTTGAGCACATCATTTCATCCTCAGACGGACGAACAGTCCGAGCACACTATTCAGATATTTGAGGACATGCTACGTGCGTGTGTCATTGATTTTGGTGGTTCATGGGATCAGTTTCTGCCACTTGCAGATTTTTCTTAGAACAACAGTTATCGGTCGAGTATTTAAATGGCTTCGTATGAGGCTTTATATAGGAGGTGGTGTAGATATCCAGTAGGCATGTTTGAGTCGGGTGAGGCTAGGCTTTTGGGTACACACTTGCTTCAGGATGCATTGGACAAGGTGAAGTTGATTCAGAAGCGGCTTCATACGGTGCAGTCGAGATAGAAAAGTTATGCTGACAAAAAGGTTCGTGATGCATCCTACATGGTTGGGGAGAAGTTCTTACTGAAGGTTTCACCAATGAAGGATGTTATGAGATTTGGAAAGAAGGGCAAGTTGAGTCCTCAGTTCATTGGGCCTTTTGAGGTACTTCAGAGGATTGGTGAGATGGCATATGAGCTTACCTTACCACCTAGCTTGTCAGGTGTACCTCCAGTATTTCATATGTCTATGCTCCAGAAGTATATCGATGATCTGTATCATGTCTTGGATTTTAGCACGGTTCAGTTAGATGGTGATTTGACTTATGATGTGGAGCCAATGACTATTTTGGAGCGGCGGGTTCGAAAGTTGAGATTAAAGGACATAGTTTTAGTGAAAGTGCAGTGGAGAGGTCAGCCCGTAGAGGAGGCTACTTGGGAGACCTAGCGGGAGATCTAGAGCATATATTTACACCTATTTGAGGCTCCAGGTATGTTTTTGGACTCGTTCGAGGACAGACATTTGTTTAAGAGGGGGAGGATGTAATGACCTGATCGATTGTTTCGAGAGTTATACCCTCATTCCCTAATTTTTCCTACTTCTCTTGTGTTCTACATCTGTATTATGACTTACCGGGTTTGTTGGTTCGAGCATGGAGAGATTTTGGAGTGAAGTGAGACACTTAGTCTCTTAATTAAAAGCTTAAGTTAGAAAAGTTGACCGGAGGTTGACTTATGTGTAAACTACCTCGGATTTGAATTTTGATGGCTTTGTTAGCTCTATTAGGTGATTTTGGACTTAGGAGCGTGTCTGGAATGTGATTTGGAGGTCTGTGGTAGAACTAGGCAGGTGCGTGTGTTTGACTGCAAATGTAGATTTTGGGAGAGTGAATGGGATTTTGGGAGAGTAAGCGGATTTTACGTATTTCAGACATGCTCAGATGCCCGCCCAGTTCACCCTGGTGAAGTATTTGGCCATGGTTCTCACAATTCTCTACAGGGCCACTCATCTCTTAGCGCCCTTCCAGCTCAGAGCTCGTCTCATGCACCATCAGCTCAGGGTTCATATATGCTTGGTCCTTTTAGTGGGTATCCCGGTGCTCGGGGCTCCCTTCAGTCCCCACTATCATTTGCAGGGAGAGGTTGCTTTGAGTGTGGAGATTTGGGTCATATAAAAAGGTTTTGTCCCCACCTTACGGGAGGTTCATCCCAGCAGAGGAGTCAGCCTTCGGCTTCAGCACCGGTTACTTCCCCACCCGCCCAGCCAGCTCGAGGTGGAGGTTAGTCATCTAGGGGTCATCCTAGAGGGGGAGGCCGATGAAGTGGCGGTCAGGCCTGTTTCTGTGCACTCCTTGCCAGGCCAGATGCTATTGCTTTAGATGCTGTGATCACAAGTATTATCTCAGTTTTCCACAGGGATGCCTCTGTATTATTTGATCCTGGTTCCACTTTTTCATATGTGTTGTCATATTTTGCTCATTATTTCGATATGCCCCGTGAGTCTCTTGTTTCATCTGTCTATGTATCTACTAAAGTGGGCGATACTATTGTTGTGGACCGCGTATACCGGTCTTGTGTGGTGACTATTGGGGGTTTGAAGACCTGAGTAGACCTTTTGCTGCTCAGTATGGTTGATTTTGATGTGATATTGGGCATGGATTGATTGTCTCTGTGTCATGCTATTCTGGACTGTCACGCTAAGACGGTGACGTTGGCTATGCCGGGAGTTCCACAGATTGAGTAGTGAGGTTTGTCGGATTATGTTCCCAACAGAGTGATTTCATTCTTGAGGCCCAGCGGATGATTAGGAAGGGTTGTCTTTCTTATTTTGCTTTTGTAAGGGAGGTCACTGTAGAGACTCCTACTATTGATTCAGTTCCGGTGGTGAGGGATTTTTCGGATGTGTTTCCTACAGACCTGCCGGGCATGTCGCTAGACCGGGATATTGACTTCGGTATTGATTTGGTGTCGGGCACTCAGCCCATTTCTATTCCATCGTATCGTATGGCACCTGCAGAGTTCAAGGAATTGAAGGAGCAGCTTCAGGAACTCCTCGATAAGGGGTTTATTCGGCCAAGTATATCACCTTGGGTACACCTATTATATTTGTGAAGAAGAAGGATGACACCATGAGAATGTGCATTGATTACAGACAGTTGAACAAAGTCACAATCAAAAACAAGTATCCTTTGCCTCATATTGATGATATATTTGACCAGTTTCAGGGAGCGAGGGTGTTCTCCAAGATGGACTTGAGTTCAAAGTATCACTAGCTGAAGATTAGGGACTTGGACATTCTTAAGATAGCTTTCTGGACCCGATATGGTCATTATGAGTTCCTTATGATGTCTTTTGGGCTGACGAATGCCCCAGCAACGTTCATACATTTGATGAACAGCGTGTTTCGGCTTTATCTCGACTCGTTCATTATTGTATGCATTGATGATATCCTAGTGTATTCTCGTAGCCAGGAGGTGCACGCTGAGCATTTAAGAGTTGTATTGTAGTGGCCGAGGGAGGAGAAGCTTTATGCCAAGTTCTCAAAGTGTGAGTTTTGGCTCAGCTCAACCGCGTTCTTGGGGCACGTGGTGTCCAGTAAGGGTATTCAGGTTGATCCGAAAAAGATAGAGGTAGTTCAAAGTTGGCCCGGACTGTCCTCAACCACAGAGATTCAAAGCTTTCTAGCTTTGGCTAGTTATTACCATCGGTTCATGCAGGGATTTTCATCTATTACATCAACCTTGATCAAATTGACCCTAAAGGTTCCTCCTTTTAGGTGGTCGAATGAGTGTGAGGCGAGCTTTTAGAAGCTTAAGACTGCCTTGACCATAACTCCAGTTAGTTCTGCCATCAACTTCAGGTTCTTATACAGTATATTGTGATGCTTCTCGGGTCAACATTGGGTGTGTGTTGATGCAAGAGGGTAGAGTGATTGTTTATACTTCTCATCAGTTGAATCCCCATGAGAAGAACTACCCTGTTGATGATTTGGAGTTGGCTACCATTGTTCACGCATCAAATATTTGGAGGCACTATCTCTATGGTGTATCTTGTGAGGTGTTTACTGATCATCGTAGCCTCCAGCACTTGTTCAAGCAGAAGGATCTCAATTTGAGGTAGCAGAGATGGTTGGAGCTGCTAAAGGACTATGATATTACCATTTTGTACCATCCGGAAAAGGCCAATGTGGTGGCCGATTCCTTGAATAGAAAGGTGGTGAGTATGGGTAGTCTTGCATTCCTTCCTGTTGGTGAGAGACACCTCGCAGCTGATGTTCGGGCCTTAGCCAACCGGTTTGTGAGATTTGATATTTTAGAGCCCAGTCGGGTCTTAGCATGTGTTGTTTCTCGGTCTTCCTTGCTTGATCGCATCAGAGAGAGCCAGTATGATGATCCTCATTTGCTTGTCCTCAAGGGCAAATTTCTATATCATGACACCAGAGATGTGACTATTGGTGATGACGGGGTATTGAGGATGCAGGACCGGATATGTGTGCCCAATGTAGATGGGCTTCAGGAGTTGATTCTAGAGGAGGCCTACAGCTCGCGGTATTCCATCCATCCGGGTGCCGCGAAGATGTACTAGGATTTGAGACAACACTATTGGTGGAGGAGGATAAAGAAAGACATAGTTGGGTTTGTAGCTCGGTGTCTCAATTGTCAGCAGGTGAAATACGAGCATTAGAGACCGAGTGGCTTGCTCCAGTAGATAGAGATTCCAAAGTGGAATTGGGAGCGCATCACTATGGATTTTGTAGTTGGGCTCCCATGGACTTCAAGGAAGTTCGATGCTATTTGGGTGATTGTGGATTGACTAACCAAGTCCGCATACTTCATTCCTGTGAGAACTACTTATTCTTCAGAGTGGTTGGCCGAGATTTACATCAAAGAGATTGTTTGCCTTTATTAGGTGCCCATTTCCATCATTTCAAACAGAGGCGTGCAGTTTACACCGCAGTTTTAGAGAGCCGTGCAGCTAGAGTTTGGCACTCAGGTTGAGTTGAGCACAACATTTTACCCTTAGATGGACAGACAGTCTGAGCGCACTATTTAGATTTTGGAGGACATGCTACGTGCTTGTGTCATTGATTTTGGTGGTTCATGGGACCAGTTTCTGCTACTCGCGGAGTTTGCTTACAATAACAGTTATCTGTCGAGCATTTAGATAGCTCCATATGAGGCTTTGTATGAGAGGTGGTTTAGATCTCCAATGGGTTGGTTTGAGCTGGGTGAGGCTAGGCTTTTGCGTACAGACTTAGTTCAGGATGCCTTGGACAAGGTGAAAGTGATACGGAAGCGGCTTCGCACAACACAATCAAGACAAAAGAGTTATGGTGATATAAAGGTCCGTGATGTGTCTTACATGGTTGGGCAGAAGGTTTTGCTGAAGGTGTCATCCATGAAGGGTTTTATGAGGTTTGGAAAGAAGGGCAAGTTGAGCCCTCGGTTTATTGGGCCGTTTGAGGTGCTTCAGAGGATTGGGGAGATGGCCTATGATCTTGCTTTGCTACCTAGCTTATTAGGTGTACATCTAGTATTTCACGTTTCTATGCTCCGAAGTATATCGGCGATCCGTCTCATGTTTTGTATTTCAGCACGGTTCAGTTAGATGGTGATTTGACTTATAATGTTGGGCCAACGACTATTTTGGAGCGGCAGGTCCGAAAGTTGAGATCAAAGGATATAACTTCAGTGAAAGTGCAGTGGAGAGGTCAGCCCGTCGAGGAGGCTACTAGGGAGACTGAGTGGGAGATGCGGAGCAGATATCCACACCTATTTGAGGCTTCAGGTATGTTTCTAGACTTGTTCGAGGACGAACATTTATTTAAGAGGGGGAAGATGTAACGACCTGGCCGGTCGTTTCGAGAATTGTAGCCCCATTTCCCCCTTTCTACTTATTTTTGTGTTTTTCAGCTATATTATGATATGTCGGGTCAGTTGGTTTGGTTCTAGAGTTATTTCAGGGAGGATTTGAGACACTTAGTCTCTTTTAAGAAGGCTTAAATTGGAAAGTTGACCGGATGTTGACTTTTGTGTAAACTATGTTGGATGTGAATTTGGATGGTTCCATTAGCTCCATTAGGTGATTTTGGACTTAAGAGCGAGTCCAGAATGTGTTTTGGAGGTCCGTAGTAGAAATAGGCTTGAATCGGCGAAAGTTGGACAATTGGCGATTTTAATCGGCGGTGAAAAAGTTGATATCGGGGCTGGAATGGATTTTTGGAAGTTGGAGTAGGTTAGTGGTGTCATTTGCGATGTGTGTGTAAAATTTGAGGTCATTCGGATGTGATTTGATAGGTTTTGGCATCGTTTGCAGAATTTGGAAGTTTAGAAGTTCTTAGGCTAGAATCCGAGGGTAATTTGGTATTTTGATGTTGTTTTGAGTGATTCTAAGGCTAGACTAAGTTTGTATAATGTTATGAGATATTTTGGTAGGTTTGGTTGAGGTATCGAGGGCCTCGGGGTGATTTCGGGTGGTTAACGACTTGAATTGAGTTGAAGAGTGCATGCTAAATTGCTGCTGAATCTGGTGTTTTCGTACTTGCGGTGGGGCCCCGCAGGTGCAGCCCTGCAGAAGCGGGTAGGAGGTCACAAATTCGGACATTTCTGGGAAGACTGGAATCATAAGAGCGAAGAGGTGTGCGCACCTGCGAGCCCGCAGGTGTGAGGGTGGCTCCGCAGAAGCGATGGAAGGGGGTTTGGCTATTTTCGCAGAAGTAGAAGAAGGAGCGCAGGTGCGCGTCTGCATGTGCGAGACCTGGGACGCAAGTGCAAGGTCAGTTTTTAAGTGAATTTCCACAAAAGCAGAGTGATAACCACAGAAGTGGCATCGTAGGTGCGCTTATTGAGCCGCAGGTGTGGGAAGCCTGGGCAGAAGGTATAAATAGGAGATTTCACGATTTTTTGGTCATTTCCACCATTTTGAACACGGACTTTGGAGCTTTTGAGGAGATTTTTGAAGGGGATTCGAGTTTTATCACTGAGGTAAGTTGCTTGAGCTCTATTATCATTAGCTATGATATTTTCCTGTTGATTTCTCACCTAATTAGTGGAGTTTTGAAGTGAAAATTGGGGGGTTAGGTCTTGTGATTTTGGAGAGAGTAGTTTGGGGATTTGAGGGACCAAATGATGTTGGATTTTGATGAAATTGGTATGGGTAGACTCGTGAGTGAATGGGCTTTCTAGATTTCTAACTTTTGTCGTATTCTGAGACGTGAGCCCATGGGCCGGGTTTGAGTGAATTTCGGGATTTGTGTCCAATTAAGTAGTTTTTCTTGTGGAATTGGTTCCTTGACTTAATTGCATTGTATTTCTTTTGGCTAGATTCAAGACATTTGGAGGCCGATTTGATAGGCAGGTGCATCGCGGAGTAGGATTTTGGCTTGGTTTGAGGTAAGTAAGGCTTCCAAGCTTGGTTCTGAGGGTTCGAAACCCCGAACTACATGTTACATGATTAGTATTGAGGTGACGCACATGCCAAGTGATGGGTGTGGGGCGTGTACCATGAGAATCGTGACCTGGTTCATTCTATGGCACCGTTTAATGACTCTTTCTTGTTAATATCCGCGTTTCCATTATGTGATAAAGTAATTGAGCTGCAAAACATGCCAGAGATCATGTTAGGGCTTCATGCCGATACTGTTGGGACCCCTAGTGGTCGTTTCTTGCTGTCATTCCACTGATTTCACTATTATTTTGTACTCAGTCATATTCATGCATTTCACATCATATCTCAGTCTCAATTGTTATTACTGGCTTAGCATATCATTGTTTTCGGGCTAGTTTCCATGACATTGTGAGCCCATGGGTGAGACTGGAGAGTGATGACTGAGTGAGGCCGAGAGCATGATTATGAGTGACAGTTATAGGGTCGGGCTGTACGCCGCAACATTTATATTGATTATGATAGCGCTTGGGCCTTAGGAGCCCCTCCGAAGTTTGCACACCCACAATAGGCGCAGATGATATTATTGAGGGATGGATCTTCAATGGACATGGATCTTGTCCGAAGTATTGATACCTGGAGATGGATCTTCTCCACAGGGCTAAAATGATCTTTCTCGGTACTGAGTGACTGTTATCAGTGATGTGTATATATTCCGGGATGGATCTTCCCTGGGCCGGATGGCCATATGCCATACCGAGTGGTTGAGCACTTGAGAGTGGAAGTACATGGTGCATTTCATACA
Source organism: Nicotiana sylvestris (assembly GCF_000393655.2). Taxonomy (NCBI): domain Eukaryota; kingdom Viridiplantae; phylum Streptophyta; class Magnoliopsida; order Solanales; family Solanaceae; genus Nicotiana; species Nicotiana sylvestris. Next base: position 40,740,940 of record NC_091066.1, read on the forward strand.
ACTTGTGCATTGGCACGTAGAAGTTAACTAAACTATATATCTCACATTATCCAGATCTGTATTTGCTTTACTGCTTGAGTTGAATACCTGAATTGAGAGCATACCTATTTTTCTGTACAGTTTATTTCTGTTTACCTGTTGAGGTTAAGTTCGTCACTACCTATCATTCCATAGTTTGGACTTGTTACTTATAGAGTTGGTGTACTCACGTTACCCCCTACACCTTGTGTGCAGACCAAGGTATCTCTGGGTACGGTAGCGGCTACTGATATTTTCTGTTGCTGATCATCGGAGTTAGTAAGGTAGTTGCATGGCGGCCGCAGCGCTGCTTTCTTCTTCTCTATCTTCCCGTAGTTTGTAATTTTAGTTTTTTCAGACTATGTTAGTCTTGTTATTATCAGGACAATTTGTAGAGTTGCTCATGGCTCAGTGACACCCCGATATTTGGGGATTTATTTTCCGCATTTCTATTTTCGAGTTCAACTCTTGTTTTCTTTTATGAAATTCCGCGAAACATTATGTCTTTTGGCATAACTTTTAATGAATTATTGTAGTACTGCAGAAGTCAGCTGGCCTAGTTTTATTGATAGGAGCCAGCACGATAGGTTTGAATTTAGGGTCGTGACAGGTTTTGCTGGGCAAAAGGTATAAATAGAACACTTCGGGATTTTCCCCATTTTCATATTTTGAGTTCAGATTTTGGGGATTTTTGAGAGGGATTTCAAAGCTATCACTGAGATTAGTTCCTTGTGCTTATATATGTTTAATAATGGTGTTTCCCCACTGATTTTACACCTAGTTGGTGAGTTTTTGAGGTGAAAATTGGGAGGCTAGGGCTTGAGAATTGGAGAGTGAGTTTTAGGGATTTAGAGTGGCAAATGATGTTGGATTTTGATGAATTTAGTATTGTTAGACTCATGAATGAATGTGCTTTCGGGTTTTGTGACTTTTATTGAATTTTGAGACGTGGGCCCGGGGGCCGGGTTTGAGTCAATTTCGGATTTTGGAGTATAATTTATTAGTTTTCTTGTGGAATTGATTCCTTTAGCATATATTAATGGTATTGTACTAATTGTGGCTAGATTCATGATGTTTGGAGGTTGATACGAGAGGCAAGGGCATTGCGGAGTAGAGATTTACTCGGATTGAGGTAAGTAGCGGTTATAAATCTAGTCCTAAGGGTATGAAACCCCGGATTTTGTGTAATGTGACTATTTTGGAGGTGATGCACATGCTAGGTGACAGACGTGTGCGCATGCACCGATGGAGATTGTAACTTGGTCCGTTCCGTAGAAACTGTAAAGTTGAACAACCTGTTGTTAGCTATATGCTCCCTATGTGTTATAGAAAGATTGACTGTAAATCATGCTAGACACCATGTTTAGGCCTTATATCGGTATTATTGGGGCCCTTAGTGGTTGTTTCTTGCTGTCATCTCACTGTTTCATTGATATCCCGTACTCAGTCATGTTCATGCATTTTTATATCATATCTCAGTCTCTTTTATTCTATTTGATGCGTCATGTCATTGCTGTTTGGGCTGATTATTTTGATTTTCTAGAGCCCGAGAGACGGGAGAGATTGATGACTGAGTGAGGCCGATGGTTTGATTGTGAGGACATTTATGGGATTGGGCTGCACGCCGCATCATGTTTTATTGATTTTCTATGATTGGCATTTATATATCGCTTGGGCTGAAGGAGCCCCTCCAGAGTCTGCACACCCCCAAGTACCTACCGAGTGCGAGTGCCCAGAGATTGTGAGGAATGAGTGACTGGAAGGAATGAGTGATTGTGAGATTAGAGTGATTGGGAGGGCTGAGAGATGATTGCTTGAGAGGCAGTATATGATTATATTATTGATGCACACAATTGCCTTATATCCATGTTTTGAAAACTATTGAAAGATATTCTTATCTGGGTTTTATTTGAACTTGACTTAAACAAGCTGATGTGACATGAATTACCGGAATTTGGGAAGCATGACTATTTTTCCTTTTTGAATATATTCAAAATGAACTAAAACTATGTAGCTCGTCACTATCTTCAGTTCCTTATTTGTTATTGTCACTTACTGAGTTGGTGTACTTACGTTACTCCGTGCGCCTCATGTGCAGATCAAGGAGTAGTTGATTGGGGAGGTTGTTAGATAGTCCTCGCAGCTTTTTGGAGATAGCGAGGTAGCCGCCCGGCGTTCGCAACCTTGCTTTTCTTCTTCCATATCTTTCTTGAGTTGTATTTTGGATTTCAGACTATGTTAAATCTTATTATTGCCAGACCAGTTCTATTAGATGCTCATGATTTAGTGACATCCCGATGTTTGGGGCTTCCGTTCAATATATCTATATTGGATTTAACTCGTATTTCTTTTATGAAAATCCTGTTATAAAGAGGTTTTTGGCTTATCATTTAATGAATTATTGAACTATTTGTGATAGTTGGCTAGCCTAGTACCATCGTCAGGCTCCATCACAATAGAGTTGAGTTTAGGTCGTGACAAATACATTCGAATACATGCGCGTACAACTGGACTGCCTTACTTTTAGACATTTTTATCGCTATATTCATGAATACAGCAGCGTGAATACATGTGAATACATGCGCGTACAGCTGAACTGTCGTGATTTTAGGCACTTTTTGCTGTTGTATTCATGAATACATCAGCGTGAATACATGTGAGTACAGCTGGACTGCCCTGGTTTTAGGCATTTTTTGCTGCTGTATTCATGAATACATGGCGTGAATATATGTGAATACATACACGTACAACTGGACTGCCCTGATTTTTAGGCGCTTTTTACTGCTATATTCATGAATACAATAGCGCGAATACATTGAATATACTGCTGTAACAACTGCATAGTAGCTATAGAAAGTAATTATGTATATGATAGCTATAGGAAATTAAAAGCCACTTTTTCTGAAAATTCCTCTTCAAAAAAAAATGCAACGTTGCTGAAAATATGTATTGTATATTATGAAGAAACAAGAGGAAACACATGATCGAAACAAATAAATTATATTTTCTCCATTTTAATTTGTTTAACTCTTTTCGGAGTACGAAAGTTAAATTGATTAATTATCGGTGTGAAATCAGACATAGATTCTTAAATTTTTTTGAAATTAAATTTAAATATTTAAAAATTACAAAACAATACTATAAGTCATAATTGTTTAAAAATTCAAATATTTAAAAACTATTTTCTAAAATATGGTAAAAAAATTTGTTTGACTCCCCAAATGATAAAATATTTATTCTTTTTTGAACAAATGGAGTAGTATGTTATTATATGACAATTAACGATTGAAAATTATCTTACATAAAAATTTATAATTTATTATTTTTTATCATTCCCATGCACTTAAAAGAAAGTTTATTCACGCTAGTCCTTTGGCCTCCGCATGAAGAAATGCTATCAAATAACCAAGTTTAGGAAGCAGTGTGCATAGAATAAACAATGTCTAAATTATGGGACAATTAGGTATTCTGCCTATTCTTTTCCTTTCGTTTAATTCTGTTGCTCCTTCTAGGTTTGTAGAGAAAAGAAGGAGAAAAATACGTTTTATATGGATTTTGCCGCTATTAACAAGCCTTCTGTAGTTTAAAGGAAAGGAGCTAGCTTCGTATGAAGCATATATATATCCTCTTGTGAAACATGGTTGCTGATATTGCTAATCGATGGCAGGCGGGGCGGTGTTCACTTTATGGAAATAATCGTTCTTCTCTTTACATAGCTGAATTATCTGTCGTGATATAATTTCCTTTTGTTTATTGGCACATCCCATGTTTTATTTCTCACACATTTTCTCGATTATTTGCATTCGTCTTTGTTATACCGTGATTGAATTATGTGTAAGGAGTCATAATGGATAATTTAAAATCCCAAGGGTGACAGTCCATAGAGGATTACGAACGGAGCATCAGATCCCTTAACTTGCATATTTGCAAAGGGAAGAGTGTGGATCACCTATGTGGTCCATCAGTATGTTTACGTTGGATTCCTTCTTATACTTTAATTTGGATCAAGTCTTTACGGAGTTGTATGTGTTATCTAGTCTACCTTTTATTTGAAAGTAGAGGCATGCAATTTTACTACATGTACAACTTAATTACTTGGGAACAAATAAACTCATTTTACATGGAATTTTGGTTTTTAAAAGATGTTAAAAGGTAAAAAAGGCAACATCTACTGTACCTAAAAAGAGACTACAATTTACAATGAGAGGGATATAGTACCAACCTCTGCAGTGCATGCGGAATAATTCTATTCCTAGGTGGTAATGTGATAAATACTAAAATGTGTGCTATAGGCTTACTAAAAATTGTCTTAGCTATTGGTTAGCCCCTACTTCCTAGTATGTTCTAGTTTTAGGAAAGTAAAACAAACTCTATTAATTATTTAAACTTCAAAGGAAATCTAGATAACTTTGGCGGCCATCTAGTATATTAACTAGTAAATTTGCCCGAGCAAAATTAAAACATCAGTAAAGTTATATATAAATAACATACATTTGGTACAATTTATAAATTTGGTTTATAATCTATATAATGTATAGTTAATTAATTATATAATACCAATTAAGCTTATTTAAAGTTTTATCTAATTAAAAAAGTTCAAGGTCTAATTCTAAAAATAAAAAATAAAATTAAAATAAAAGTCACTTAAAATCTTAAATCTAGTAAGGTATACAAATAAAAATATTTAAATTATTATTAATTGTATATTGAAAAGGTGAAATTTATATAAATAAAATATATACTTTTGATTAACAATAAAATATTATAGGAATACCTCCTGCTCTTACCCATGCAACATAGGTTTTAAAACTGTTATTTCGTATAACTCTATTACATTATTCCCATTTAAAGCACGTGTTATGAGAAATACATGTAATAAAGTAATTGCAACATCAAATTAGAGATAAAGATACAAGTTAGGGAACATAACTTACCAAGTATTCACACTTCACAGGAACATTCAACAAAACTTAATTTCTTAAAAAGAATCTAGTAATAACAAATAAGAACAGGAGCCAAACTTTTTCTTTTGTAAATTCAAGAAGTAGAAAAATAACTATTGTTTGACAGTTGATTATGGGTACTACTAACTTCTCAATCACCTATTGTTACAATTAAAATTTTTTGACTGCTTCATTTTATAGACTAACACGTTCTCCTAGTATTACTGGGTTTTAAACTACCAAAAGCCTCCAACCTAAAGGTAGCAAAAACATATCTATAATCTACCCTTCTCAAAAGCTCATACTGTCTCCAAAAATACATTTTATCCGTATTATAGTTCAAAAAAAAAAAAAATTGTACCTAGTCAAAATATTACCAAACTTACTTTTTTATCTAAAGAAGAAAATGAATAATTTAAACCAATACTCAAAGTTATTGCAATAGAAAATATATTTTAAAAAATAGATATCAGAATCTCAATTGAGTATTATTTGGACAAAACCACAGCTACTTCAACTTATATATACATCATAAACCTAAAGATGTAAAAATTAAAGATCATTAATGTGTCATGACCCAAAACTACCCAGTCGTGATGGCGCCTATCGTGAACCTAGGCAAGCCGACTCTTTACCAAAAACAACGCGATATTTCATTTTAAAGATAAATTCAGGCTATTTAATAATAAAACTTCATAAAGAACATTTGAATAACAAAAGTACGGAAAGAAAAGCCCGACATCGGGATGTCACTAGTCTTGAGCATCTACCAAGAACTGTCCGATACTACTAAGACTAATACAGTCTTGAAAACAACTAATAGCATCTATAGGAAGATAGGAGGGAGAAGAGCATGGCTGCGGTCGCATGCAGCTACCTTGCTAACTCCAATAGATCCGCGATGGATGAAATCAACACTCACTAACATGTCCATCAACCTCTGGATCTGCACACAAGGTGCAGGGAGTAATGTGAGTACGCCAACACAGTAAGTAATAACAGTAAATAAAGATTGAGCGGTAGTGACGAGAAGTAAAACACAAAAAATCCACATCATGAAATCTCTGTAATTACAACTTGCTTTTAAATTAGTATGTGAGTCAAATCATCTCGTTTAAAATCCAGTTTTCGGTAAAAATCATTTTTAAAATGTCATTCAACAGTTTTCAAAACAGAGGCTCAATGCAACCGTGAGCAAAAATGATAAAATCATGAAATGTCCCTCGAGAAAACATCACTCGTACGCAACCCCTCGGTCAAATATAAATCATAAACAGCCCCTCGGGCAAATATAAATCATAAATAGCCCCTCGGGCAAACCTCACCATCACTCATATACATCCCCTCGGGCAAACCTCACAATCACTCATAAACAGCCCCTCGGGCATAACATCACTTAGAATCAGGGTACTCGCACTCACTGGTGGTGAGCAGACTCTGGAGGGGCTCCTCCAGCCCAAGCGCTATAACAAGCCATCTCGTGGCATAAATCAATCAGGCCCTCAGCCTCACTAAATCATGAATCAGTATAACATGTTGCGGTGTGCAGCCCAATCTCATAAATATCCTCACAAATGAGGCCTTCAGCCTCACTTAGTCATAAACCTCTCAAGTCACTCGGGTATTTAAGTAAGAACAGGGAACTCAACCAGAAACAACATTTATATGCCTCAAAACAGAGTAATAAATTTGAGATATGCAGTAAAAGAGGTATAACCATGACTGAGTATAGATTTTCAATAAAAATAGTGAGATGATAAGAAGAAAAGACCCCTAAGGGTCCAAACAGCTATGACACAAGGCCCAAATATGGCGTTCAGCCCAATTTACAGAAATTCTTTCTAAAATGCGTAAGTATCATATAGTTTCAACCAAATAGGCAACTTATAGTTGCTACGAGATGGACCAAGTCACAATCCCTAACGGGGCACGCCCCCATGCCAGTCACCTAGCATGTGTGTCACCTTAAAATAGTATAACGATACGAAATTCGGGTTTCATACCCTCAAGACTAGATTTACAATCATTACTTACCTCAAACCGGTCAAATCCCCACTCCATGATACTCTTGCCCCTCGACTCGGCCTCTAATCTCTCCGAATCTATTCACAACCATAACAATACCATCAATATATACTAATGGAATGAATTTCACAAGAGAAAACTATCAAATTGGGCACAAACTCGGAAATCCTCTCAAACTCGGCCCCTAGTCCCACGCCTCAGAATCCGACAAAAATAACAAAACTAGAAAGCCCTTTAACTCACGAGTCCATACATATAAGATTTAAAAAAATCCAACTCCATTTGACCCCTCAAATCCCCAAATCAAACTTTCAAATTTCCAAGCCCTAATCCCTTCACTTTCATCCCTAATTTCTACTAATTACATGCTTAAACAACTGAAAATCACCATAATCACGAGTATTAGGCTCAAGTAACTTATGTCAATGAAACTCCCCTTGATTCCCTCTTCAAAACTCTCCAAAAGCTTCAAAATCCGAATAGCAATGGTGAAGATTACCCAAAAGTTCGTGAAGTGTGCATTATATACCTTCTGCCCAGGCATCTCGCACCTGCGGCCATTTTCTCGCACCTGCGCGAACGCTCCTGCGGTCCAAACAATCGTACCTACGGTAGTCACTTATTCCTCCAAAGCAGTTATGTGGTCACCACATTGCACCTGCAGTCCTCTTTTTGCACCTGCGGTCCAGCCTCAGCTTTCCAAATCCCGCATCCGCGGTTCCTTTCCGCGTCTGCGACCATCGCACTTGCAGTCCCCACTTCGCAGGTGCGGAATCATCAGAAGCAGCAACTTCAGCTACCATATTCCACTTCCCAACTCTCCATCAACCATCCGAATTCATCCTGAGGCCCTTGGGACCTCAACCAAAAATACCAACATGTCACATAAAAACATAGAAACTTAGTCGAACCTTCGGAATACTCAAAACAACACCAAAATACCAAATTGCCCTTGGATTCAAGCCTAAGAACTTTTAAACTTCCAATTTCTACAAACGGTATCAAACCTCGTCTGAATGACCTAAAATTTTGCACACACATCACAAATGACACTACAAACCTACTCCAACTTCCAGAATCCCATTCCAACCCCGATATCAAATTTTCCATTACCGACCAACATCTCCCAAATTCCAATTTCGCCAATTCAAGCCAAATTCTACCACGGACCTCCAAATTACATTCCGGACGCCCTTCCAAGTCCAAAATCACCTAGCGGAGCTAAAATAATCATAAAAATCCAAATCCGAGATCGAATACTAAAAGTCAAAACTTGGTCAAACCTTTCAAGTTTAAAGCTTCAAGTTGAGAATCATTCTTCCATATCTATTCCGATTCACCCGAAAACCAAAACCGATGATTTACATAAGTCATAATATATCATATGGGGCTAGTCATGCCCGAGAACTAGCGAGTGAAGTGCAAATGCTTAAACAACCAGTCAGATCGTTACATCCTCCCCCACTTAAACGTACGTTCGTCCTCGAACGTGTCCAGAGTTGTTCCAAAAGACGTCAAATTGACATGTATCCTCACTATGCACATACCCGAGGGTGACCCCACGTCACCCTATCGCATATAACCCCGATAGCACAGCATAACTGAAACTTCGCAATCCAACCTAGCCCATAAACCTTAGAACCAAATTTCCACTTCCGAAATTATCTATAAGATCAGAATCTCACATCTATACACTGTATAAGTCCGAACAAGTTGTATCAAACCATATCCATAACCCAAGATGTAATCATATGATATACCACATAACTTAAACACTCATAACAATAACTTCTAATCCTAACAGCTGCTCAAATAATCCCAATACCTGTAATAAACGTCTTATCAAATAAAACATCATTTCAACACCTTCGTATATTGTCAATGATGAAAGAAACACGCAGAAATCATAACCATTCCTCAGATCAACCAGTCATGGAGTTTCCTCTCCTTCGGCAAGGACCATAGTAAATTTCTAAGCCGAATTTAGATATTATCCTTCCAACATTCTAAAATCGAATATGATAGTATTCATTCTAGGTCCAATGACCTCATCTTATCCAACACAACTACTTTGGTAACATAACACATCAATACAATCTAAAGCCACAACTTGTGTAATCTGTGCACCAATAAACATTAATCCAAATGTACTCAAATCACGGAAAATGACTCAAATGAGAGAGCTATTCCGCAAGCTCACCAGTATCACCATATCATGATGCTAAGAACCCATCACACCATAGAACCAGAACGCTCGAATCTAACCCAAAGGATCATACCTTCACATAACTTCGCTGCAATGTGCGACCCGTCCCAACACTGGTCCCATGAAACGCCTCAAGTCACCATGGTCAAAATCATTAACCACACACAATTTGATGTCTAGTACCAAAAGTGAATCACCATAACCACGGAGAAGCAAATGACGCAATGTCATACTAGCACGAAAGAACATATCCAATGCGCAATCAATAATGCAACACCCAAATACTCGGCTCACTCAAATTTCGCTATAAAATCCAAATAGAACCATATTATTTGTGCATAAAATCAACGAATCACAATTCCACGTAGCTCACAAGAGTAACTCACAAACAAATCTCGGGACATGAATAAGCTTATCAACATCCGAATGGCACCTCCCTCAACAATAGCAGTTCGGAGTTAACATATCCGACTCGATGCAGAACACACATCCATATTGGCCTACCAATGAACCCTAAATAAACTATGGTCACCCACAATAGATGAATAACTCTCCGAAAGCTCACAATGACTGAATCATGGCATATACTAACATCTGGCTAGCTTTGCCCACATCTTCACAGTCCACAACCACGAAATAATCAGTTTATGAGAACTCTGAGTCTCCAAATCCATAAAACACACGAATCACCATATTTGATCCCAAATCCACCGATCGAATATCTAACACACCTCTAATACTCGATCATTCCATGAGGGATACTCCCATAATTCTTTAGTGACACCAAGCAACTTGAATATTAGTAGTCGATCAAACAAGGGAGTGCCGCAATACCAATAAAGTATCCTTAACTCAAACACATTGCCCTTTCTGAAATGTATACCCTCATCAAGCCACACCAAGTAGTGATGTCATTTACCTTGTTATCTGAAACCGTCCATGCTACCTAAGAATTTACAACCTTCCTTTTAGAACTGAACCGTGACCTTACACATGCCATTCTTAACCCTACACAACATACCGCATATACCATGTCATTCTATGATAAATATGAGAACTTTTTTAATCCACTCCGAGCCACAAGCAACTACGCACTCAACTAGACAACAACTTTCCATTTGCTCCCATCTAGGAGAAAATCACTATACCTCACATGCTCTTCATGCCAGTAGAAAATATACATCTTCAACCGTGGTAGAAATTATCAAGAACTCCCCGAATCCCCTTTGCACAAAACCAAACCGTTAGGACTGAATCCTCCTAACTCAACCAAGTTATGCAAGTCACTAAAAACCCAAGAGCATTTCCACGAAATACCTGTAGAAAATCATTACCTCATAAGCACCCGAAGAACTAATCATATCCCTTATCATGCCAATCCAACCTACTACCAAGCTGTCCTATTTATCTGAGTTCCTTCTAAATTATCTTCAACTTGATACTTCTTGAATCCATTGGAACCATTATGGGGAGTCATCCACTCTACTCAGGTTTCAATTAAACTGATCAAACAAACCGAACAACCTATGCCCCATTAGTACAATGACACCTAAGGAAGTAACCCATCCTTCTAAGCAGCCGAGTGATTTCCTACTCCATACCCATTACCTCCTTTACAACAACAACTAATTCATCCAATGTTTCTCATATACCCATAATTCATAACACAATCCTAATCAAAAAGTTCCTTTACTCGAGTCATCCTCGATCTCAACCTATATAAGCCACAACTGATCGCCAATATACCTCAAACTGAAACTAATACAACACTTAGCCGCGCAATCAACTTATCGATAACAGACTCCCCCACTTGGCTCCAGCCATAGTCAAAACATTCAGAAACTCACAATGCCCATACTTTATTACTGCCATAATACCATAGTGAGATTAAACTAAATCCTTCATAAGCTTGTGTAACACAAACCATTTAGTACTTCAAATCATTTGTAAATCTCGCATTCACCCTCATAATAGTCAAGCCCACTCTCATAAGCGATCCAAACTCAAATTGCTTAGCCTCAAACGAACATCTCTTTATACTCTTCCACCATCATAATCATTACGCAATCACTTAATCTTCCTGAGTCTGAACTCATAGCACAACATGAAGATCTACTCCACTCCGCAACTAAACTAAACGAGAGGTCCTTCAACACACCCATAGCTCAAGGCCATACACCAACTCAAGACAGAAGTTGAGCACCCAATAGTCCTTGCTACATCCCCAGCAAACTCTCCTCGCCACATTCGAACAATCTGAAAACATCTCGAAATCAAATCATACTCATTACGTAGCCATCCAGCCACAAACACTACTAATAGGGACACTACCAGACATATAAATCTAAAAGTACGTTCTCACACAATCAACACCTTAGTGCTCAAGATGCAGTCAAAACCCGGCCAAGTCCTCCAGACTGGCCCATCATCAACATACTGAAATCACATCTCACACTTCATCCATGAAATCACAGGCCGTCAATGCTTAATTGATACCGAATGCTCATGTGCGCATACAACCGCGTGGAAGGAATTCAAAGAGTTGCACTTCAAGATGAATCAATATCGTACCATAAAAATTTAAGAATGTGAAGTTTCCTAAGGGTTCTACAGCCTCTCAAAGATAAGTACAGACGTCTCTGTACTGATCCGCAAGACTCTACTAAACCCGCTCATAACTCGTGAGACCTATGTAACCTAGGCTCTGATACCAACTTGTCACGACCCAAAACTACCCCGTCGTGTTGGCGCCTATCGTGGTACTAGGCAAGCTGATTCTTTACCAAAAACGATGCGATATTTTATTTTTAAAGATAAATTCACGCTATTAAATAATAAAACTTCATAAAGAACATCTGAATAACAAAAGTGCAGAAAGAAAAGCCCGACATTGGGGTGTCACTAGTCATGAGCATTTACTAAGAACTGTCTGATAATACTAAGACTAATACAGTCTGGAAAATAACTAATAACATCTATAAGAATATAGAAGGGAGAAGAGCAGGGCTTCGGTCGCCATACAACTACCTTGCTAACTCCAATAAAATTCACGACGGATGAAATCAACACTCGCTAGCGCGTCCAGCAACCCTTGGATCTGCATACAAGGTGCAGGGAGTAATGTGAGTACGCAACCTCAGTAAGTAATAACAGTAAATAAAGACTGAGCAGTACTGACGAGTAGTAAAACACATAAAATACACATCATGAAATCTCAGTACTTACAACATGCTTTCAAATCAGTATGTAAGTCAAATCATCTTGTTTAAAATCCAATTTTTGGTAAAAATCATTTTTAAAATGTCTTTCAACAGTTTTTAAAACAAAGGCTCAATGCAATCGTGAGCAAAAATGATGAAATCATGAACAGCCCCTCGAGCAAATATCACTCGTATGCCCCTCGGGCAAATATAAACCATAAACAGCCCTTTGGGCAAACATGAATCATAAACAGCTCCTCGGGCAAACATCACCATCACTCATATACAGCCCCTTGGGCAAACCTCACAATCACTCATAAACAGACCCTCAGGCATAACATCACTCAGAATCAGGGTACCCGCGCTCACTGGGGGTGTGCAAACTTCGAAGGGGCTCATTCAGCCCAAAAGCTATAACAAGCCACCTCGTGGCATAAATTAATCAGGCTCTCGACCTCACTAATCATGAATCAGTACAACATGCTGTGGCATGCACCCTGATCCCATAAATATCCTCACAATATCCTCACAAATTAGGCCCTCAGCCACACTCAGTCATAAACCTCTCAAGCCACTCGGGCATTTCAGTAAAAACGGGGAACTCACCTGGAAACAACATTTATATCAAAACATATTAATAAAACTGAGATATGCAGTAAAACATGTATAACCATGACTGAGTATAGTTTTTCAATCAAAGCTAGTGAGATAATAAGAAGAAAAGGCCCCTAAGGGTCCAAACAGCTCTGGCACAAGGCCCAAATACGGCGTTCAACCCAATTTATAGAAATTCTTTCTAAAACGCATAAGTATCATATAGTTTCAACCAAATACGTAACTTATAGTTGCTACGGGATGGACCAAGTGTTGATACCCAATTTTTCCTTCACATATTTAAATATGGATACATACTTTCAAAATATTGCATACACACTTACAAACATGCACAAATATTTTTATAATTTTTCTATAATTTTTAAAGGACTTAAAAACCAATTTATTTCTGTATTTTATTTATACAAATATTCAATAACTATTCCTCATATTATTTTTTATGAAGATTGATTATTTAAATTCATCATTTTATGCCCATATAAACCCTTAAATATTTTAATTGTTTTTTGTTCAATCACATTTGCATTTTTAGGCTAGAATTATGTATTTTTGCAACAATAGCCTATATATATGCAAAATTATAATATACATACAGAAAATGACTTTTCATATTTTTTATAATATTAAGTAAGTATTTTTAAAACATTTTCACACACAAATCACATTTTTATCACTAATAAATTATTTTATAAAATTAGTTTACTAAATTAATCAATTATTTAAAATATAGCCCAAGAAAAGCCCCAATTTCAAACTTAACCAGCCCAAAGCCCAAGCCCAAATCCCATCCGACCCTAACGAGCCTACCCGACCCAATGCCCTGGCTTATCCTGGCCATTGATCATTTTAATCAACTGTCCAGATCCTCCATTACCTTAATTAAACCCATATACCCCCTTCAAACCCTAATCATTTCCCACTCCTACCCGCCGTCATCTGTTCCCTCCTCTCTTAGATACTCTCCACCTAAACCCTAACCCTAATTGTCGTCACCGGCGAGAACCTCCATCCTATGGTATTTTCGTGCCTTCTCCGACCACCTCTGGTCTCCTATACTCCATGGCTCTTCGACTTCATGAGTCCTTGAGAAGATTTTCAAAGAAAGCCAACCTGTTCCGGTTTAAAACTCGTTTACCGGCCTGTCTTTGGCCGCTTTCGTTTGTAAGTAAGGATTTTCTCTTGTTTTTGATCCATGATTTTTTAACCGATTCTCTTAATCTGTACTATTTTCTAAAAACCCTAGTTCACTACTGTTTGATTCTTCAACGATCTTTATAGATCTAAGGTGATTCGAGTATTATTAAGTGTTTTCCTTTAAAAATCCCCTATTTTTACTAACTATCTCTATCTTAGTCACTCTCTTCTAAAACTAGGATTCTTCCCAGACTTTCTTCAAAGAATTTTTTTCTACTTTCAATGTTTAATCTGCTAATCTCTTTACGTATTTGACTAATTTTTGCAAAAAATGCTTGAACCCTAGACGTTTCTAGTGGTTATACTAATTTCTTCTTCTTTCATTTATTATGTTGATTTCTGGAAATCAGTGGTACTAACTGGTTCTATTTTGGAGATTCAAATGTTTTTCTTGTTAAATTCAGTATTCTTTGGGATTTTTGCCCTATTTGATCTCTATTAGGGCTTCGAACAAGTCTTTCTTATTAAATCCTGTATTTCTGTGAGGTTACTTAATTGATTTCTATTTAGGGAATCTGAATAAGTCTTTCCTATAAAATCAATATTCTCTGAAGATTTTACTGGTTGATTCCTGTTAACTGTCATATTAAAATCAGTGTGTGTGCTGAAATTTTATTTGTTACCTTATTTGTGACATGCTTCCCTATTTTATTTGCCTTAACTAATGAACAGAAGTTTGGGGATTTTTATTGACTCTTTATTTGGCATGATTATGGATTCTTTGCCTTAATTAAACCTCATGTTGTGACCGTTAACTGATTACCCCCAAATTAAGGGGTCTATCCCGGACTCCCTCATGGAAATTGATTATGTGATTATGTGATTGTCCTTAATTGATTGAATTCTGATTCTCTTTACCTTATTTGTTCTACTCTCTAAGTACTATATATACACTCTTATTCTACCTCTCAAACACACAAACAGTAGTTCAAAACACACACACACACACACACACACACACACACAAACTTCCTCTTATCTCTCTTTCTGCTACTTGTGTTCATTGCTTGTCTAGCCGGCTGAAAGCCAAGGCTAGGCTGTTGCATCCTGCCTGCTCTATTTTCTGCATTTGCTTCCTTAACTGGTATGTTTCTATCTCAATTTCATTCTGAAATTCAAATCTATGTGCTCCTTGTTATTTCATAGATGTTAAATCCATGTCTATTCTTGCACTAGTTTAATTGCTTATGTATATAATTTCATGTCCTTTCAAACATGTTGCTTTGACCAGTATGCTCAGGTTTCACCTACTCTTGTTTTAATCAACATGTCTATTCTATTTGGCTATCCAACATGGCCTTAAAACAACCTATTTACTTGTGTCTACTCTGTCCTGTAACCCCAACTAGTATGGCTACTTTGTGTGACTGAATTTCTATGGCTCTTTTTGTATTACTTAGCATGACTACTTCTGTATCCAGACCTATGTATCCTCATGCTTAATCAATATGTTTATTGCAGTGTGTAAATCCTAGGCCTTCTTGTCTCTTATCTTAAGTAGCATGCTTACCCTATCACTAAGTATGATTGTAAGATATGAGTGATCAATATATCTTATTAATTCCTTCTTGCTCAGTGTCCCTATTAATTAGCATGACTACCTTCTCCTTCATCTTATATGCTCCTGCTTTAAACATCTTGTGTTCCCAATCCATGCTCCCTTTTGTGCAATTATTTATTTACCCGGACTAATTAACAACTGATGTTGGGCAATAGGATATTTTTGTGACTAGGCTGTTGTTTGCTGAACCTTCCTTTCCCTCTAAAGGTTTTTAACATCTTTTTTATTCCTAACATGTTTTTCTAAACTACTGCTACTCCTAAAAGTATTTTCACTCCTAAAGATCTT
Organism: Nicotiana sylvestris; assembly: GCF_000393655.2. NCBI lineage: Eukaryota > Viridiplantae > Streptophyta > Magnoliopsida > Solanales > Solanaceae > Nicotiana > Nicotiana sylvestris. Next base: position 40,756,990 of record NC_091066.1, read on the forward strand.
ATCTCTACACTGTTTTTCCCAAAAGTCATTTCAAGTATGTCGAGCACTCTCACTTCTACTCCTAGATTACTTAAGTTTTGCCCCTCCAGTGTGTGTACTGCCTAGGGATCCATGAGATTCCTCCGAACTCTGGCACACTGGGCTGGCCCTTCCATACTTCACATAACTACTCTTCTATTAAAAAGGATCTTGGTGTGAGCATTGCCCGAGGTTCTTGAGGCCCTTGGGAACTTGGACACACCAGCATACCCTTATTGGACAAGATGAGGATATGGCATCTGGGACTGTTTGAAGGCCTGGTATTTCCAGGATTCACTTTGGGCCTATTTTAGGCTCCCTATAGTATAGTTTTTATTCATTACATAAATTCATTTATGGGCTGTAATAATAATCTTTGTAAACAGATATTGGGGAAATGAGTAAACTGAGAGGGATTATTATACACATTTGTTGGGGAATGGGTAGATATCTTGCCTATAGGATTTTAAAACAATGTTTACATTCCTAGAAACCATGCCTATAGGTTGTTACAATATCTTGTCTATCTAGATACCATGCCTATAGGTTGTTACAATATCTTGTCTATCTGGATACCATGCCTATAAGTTGTTACAATGTTTGTTCACTTAGATGCCAATATGATTAAAAAAAATTGATCCTGCATTCTAATAACATGTCTATAAGTTTGCTGCGATGTTCGCTTAGTACCATGCCTATAGGGGTTTTAAAATTAATCAGTCTTGCATGAAAAAGAACAGATTCTGCATATTAACAATGTTCAAATCAATCATCAGCATGTTTTAATCACTGCATTTAGATACCATGTTATAGGATTCTAAGACCAGTTTCTGCATTTAGCTTCCGGCATCTATAAGTCTAAAATCAGTTATTCAGCACCAAGACTAGCATGTCTATAGGACTTAATAAACTCAAAATGTTTTAAAAATGGCTTGCAGAATCCTAATTGCATTTATATAGCATGTGTATAAGGTATTATGCCTAGGCAAGCATATAGGTAATCATTGTCTAATAAAAAAACTGTGAAACTGCTTTGCTTATTGTGACTGCCCAGATTCAACATGTTCTAAAAAAATTTAGTAGGCAAACTGAATAGGTCTTTGACACTTTGGTCTTAACTCAATACTGCATATTCTCTGCTCACCTAGATATCATGTTCTAGGACTTCTCTTAAATATCTGAAATTGTGTTTAAGACGTGCACTTGCTTGCTCTGTTTATGGAGGTAAAACTTGAGCCTCTAATTGTTCTATCTTTGGTCCAGTCCTAATTGTTTCGTTGTCACCAAGAGTTTTCTCCTTTAAGTACCTTAGGATAGTCTAGAACTACCTAAATTAGAGGTCCTAAATACCTCAGGGCCACAAGGAAGGGCCGGGTAGTGCACACATAGGGTATATCTTAAGGTTGCTAGAATGCTTTAGGCCATGACCAAGGGGAGGGAATCGGGGATTAAGGATATGATGACCTGCACACTAATATCACATGTAGCCCCTCATTGTGGAGTGATTACTGGGCATTGCATGGGTATGATCCTATAGGCTAACCAACCTAGGACTCCTCTTTCCTAATTCCCAAATGTGTTTAAATTCCCTGAACCTCCTTTACATATACATAAGCGGTCCAAATCTCTTTACCTTCATTATCTGAACTTCCTTGATCATATATGTATGGGGAAAGCTAATTTATCTGCAAATACTTGCTTGTTTGATAATTGACTAATTCAAATAGTTTAAGTTCGGTCGGGACCTACCGTTGTGGATTGCGAGGGGTGCTAACACCTTCCCCTCAAGGTTATTTCAAGCCCTTACCCTAATCTCCGGTAATACAAACTAGTCACAAGAGTTAATTACTCTAGATGCCCTAACGCACCATAATACGTTAGGTGTCGACTCTTCAAATACCCAAATTCCCGAAAGGAAACAAGTTGTTCCCCCATGAATGTCGAAACCCGAAATTACTTGCAAAAAGGAAAAAAAGGGGCGCGACAGCATGGCGACTCTGCTGGGGATATTTTAGGCTCTTACCATAACGAACTTATTATTTGTGAAATTAGTTCAAGCATGCTCTATCCCACGTACCCTTTCCCCTTATTTGAATTCAACTGCTTATTTTCAAGCATTTTATGATATCTTTATTCTCCTGAAACTGACTTGTCTCTTTGTTTTCTTTTCTATAACTGTCTTTCAATTATTTAAATGCTGCATTTATTATTTTTCTTACGTGCAAATACTTGACAACATGCTATTTATTGCTGCATAAATCATGCTCAATATCATATTCCACTCGTGCGTAATTAATCCTAAAAAACGCTTGATGAGTGTTTGCGCTCCTCCTATATATCACCCTTTAAATTTGGAAAGACGTATTTGCGGTAAAACTAGTCGATCAGCGGTGTATTTGACAGTTCTGTGCCTTTTCCCCTCAAGTCATCCGCTTGAGGGTCCCAATCTAGACCTCTATAGCAGCCTTACTCTGATTAATTATACATGCATCATGGTCAAACCAAGCCGGGTTAATATGTTGTCCGCATAATAACACTTTAAGACAAGCCTTGTCCAAAGGTCTATCGGGTTTTTCATAATCCCAACGGACGTAACTACGATTATGTGCATTAATTTGGAGAAATAAGTTCCAATATGCTAATCATTACTATATAAATAGACGAACCTAGAGGGGGAAAGGGCCTCAATCTCTTTTGTTTTACAGAAAATTAGGCACGAAGTCCCCAGATTTGGTATGGTCGGTAGCATACCCTCACTTTTGCTAGATTGGTGGAGGAATTTTCCTTCATGTGACCAAAACCATGTGAAACGAGTTTTAGAAAACTTTCCTTCTCTGTTGGATCTTCAGCACAACAAAATGTTGATCGAGGCTACAACTATGTTTTGGGACAAGGAAATGGTTATGTTCCATTTTGGGAACATAGAATTGACTCCCCTTCTAGAAGAAATAGGAGGATTTGTTGGGTTGCCTTGGGATAGCCCTAATTTTTTAGCACTTGAAAATCATACCACCAGAGGGTTTCTTAAGATGATGGGGTTGAAGAAAAATGACAACTTGAAATGCCTGAAGGACTCCTACATACCCTTTGACTTCCTTTATGAATGATACGGTCATAGTCGCTCTTATCGTATTTTTGATGATGAGTTCTTAATCACCTCCTTGGGTTGGATTCATCGTAGGGTCTTCGTGTTTATTATGAGTTTTTTGGGCATGTTGGTATTCCCAATCCAAGGGGATAGAATCCACACTAGGCTGGCCATGGTGACCAAAACTCTGATGGATGGGATCGAGGGGGAGACATACACTATCGTCCCTATGATCGTTGCAGACATGTACTTGGCTTTAGAGCGATCTCAGAAGGGGTTCAGGTTCTTCGAGGGTTGCAACTTGTTGTTACAGGTCTGGTTGTTGGAACATCTCCAAAAGGGATAATACCATCAAAAATTTCTACGAAGGCCATGGAATGATCACATAGCCTTCCATCATCCCAAAAGAATGAACTATATTCCAGACACGTTTTCTTAACAGGAGGACGTTGTGGGATGGGTACATCTTTTCAAAAAATTGACCGAGGATCAGGTCTAGTGGATGTTCGAGTGGTTCCCTACCGATGAGTTCATCATCAAATCTAGAGATTTTCCACACTTGGTGTTAATTGGGTTAGGGGCATATACCCTTACGCTCCTCTCAGGGTTATGATACAAGTAGACAGGAGATAGATCATACCACGGGTCGCTAAGATGTGTCACTTTAGAGCCGAATTCCAAGGTGACGCCATCCAATATAAGAATGAAGCACAACATATGCGGACTTTAAAGATTATTGTGAAAAAGGACACTATCGAGCCAGACCGATGTCATGCAGGCCACTCGTACCTTTACCCTTTGTGTTTGGATAAGAACATAGCTGGGGTCTTTGAACCAAGGGCTGGGCTAGGAAACAAGGTCACAGACGAGGTTGCTGAAGCAGATGTTAGGTACAACAAGCTGCGAAAAAGATTTGGAGAGTCTGAAGCTGAGCATATGGCGTAGCATAAGGATGACATGGAGATGATAATGAGTGGAAAGAAAGAGCTATCAAATCCAGTGAGAGGCTGGAATATTTGGAGGGGAAGATGAGGAAGAGGGTCACCGACTGCCAGAACGCTGAAGGAAATGAAGGAGAGCATATGGCAAGGGCATTCCTATTGCTGAACCTATGCGAGTTGGGAGAGTTGATCGACAACATCATCCGGTCTGGAGAGGGTCCTTCTGGGACCAAGTAGATTAGATTTACTTGCTTTCCTTTCAAATGTAATAAGGCCAAGTGCCATTAGCAACATTATCTTATTTAGTTCGTTTTGGTTTGTTTACTTTTACATTAATGAAATGAGGAAATTATTGGCACTAAATTTCTCCAAATTTATTTGTCACTAGGCCTACCTCGGGCACAACAAGGTTCCAAAATTAGGACATGAATTTACATTCCCGCAATATGTGTTTAAATATTGCAAATATTTCAGAATCCTTACTGACTTGTTTACCTTTTGTTTTTCCTTATTCTTTATTCCCATCCCCTAAGGTTGGTTCGCTCATACTGGCATTATCAGCATATCACACCAGATCTAGAGGCCCTCCACCTCCTCCTCCTCCAAGTAATAAAAAAGGCAAAGGAAAAGCAAAAATGCATCACTTAAGTGGTATTCGGAAGGAGAATGCTGAGAATGCAGAAACTTTACATGGTCGGAGTACCCTGACACCAAATGATTTAGTTCTGGGGTTAGAACAAAAGATACTGGAACTACAGGGAGAACTTGAGCAGGTCCGCAACTTGGCAAACTTATCCCTCACTCTAAATGTCCCCGACAAAACACACCAAACCAACATCCACAAAACCCTCCTGCACCGCATCAATACACAACCCCACCCCAAAATCTCAATCCCATACCAATACCAACTCTGCCACAATATCACCATCGACCAATTCAGTACCTACCAACCACCACTTATCACACTCCCCAGAATACACCACAACCCATTCCTGATCGTCAAAACCCAACCAATGACCACCATTACACCTAGGCACCCGGCACTCACCAAAACAACCATATATACGTAAAAATCGTACCTCACTCTATACAACCAACTTCCCATACAACAGAATCTGCTAAGAAGGACCTATTTGTCAAAAACATGGCTGAAGAACTCAAGAAGTTGACAAGTCGGGTTCAGGGTGTCAAAGGCGGCAAAGAAATAGATGGTTTGAACTATGAAGACTTATGCATACAACCATATGTAGAACCGCCAGAGGGTTACAAACCTCCCAAGTTCGAGATGTTTGATGGTACAGGTGATCCTAGGGTTCATTTGAGGACTTATTGTGACAAGCTTGTTGGGGTCAGAAAGGATGAAAGGATTAGGATGAAGCTCTTTATGAGAAGTCTTACGGGAGATTCTTTGTCCTGGTACATCAGCCAGGATCCTAAGAAATGGTCCAACTGGTGAGTATGGCATCTGATTTCATGGACCAATTCAGGTTTAACACAGAGAATGCACCAGATGTTTTCTACATTCAGAACCTTAAGAATAAGCCCATCGAGACTCTCCGTGAGTACGCTACTCGTTGGAGGTCGGAAGCAGCCAAAGTCAGGCCAGCATTGGATGAAGTGCAAATGAACAAGTTCTTCATCAGAGCACATGATCCATAATATTATGAAAGATTGATGGTTATTGAAAATCATAAATTCTCTGATATCATCAAACTCGAAGAAAGAATCGATGAAGGAATCAAGAGCGGGATAGTGACAAACTTTGAGGCATTACATGCCACAAACAAAGCATTACAATCAGGCGACATATCAAAAAAAAGAGACGTTGGGGCAGTAATGGTGGCTCAAGGCCCGAAATCTCCACTTACATATCAAACACCTCCACCCACATATCAAACACCTCCACCAACATACCATGCACTGCCACCCACATATCAACCTTCATCTCCCAGATATTCCCAACCAGCCACTGCCTATCATACCTAATATTCACAACCATGTCATTTCCAGTCACTTCCAACTGGCAAATATTATCCAAGACCATGACCAAGCTTTGACCGCAAGCCACCCAGGCAATATACCACCATTGCTGAACCTATCGACCAGATGTATGAAAGGTTGAAAGCCGCTAGTTATGTCACCCCAATTCCCGCTGTGGCATTAGAGAATCCATCCCAATAGGTTAACCTAAACAAAACTTGTGCATACCATTCTAGTATAAAAGGGCACACCATTGAAAGATAAAATCCAAACGTTGATTGACAACAAAGTTATATAGGAGAAAGAAGATGCACCCAATATCCGCAACAATCCACTCCCAGATCATAGGGGTGGCGGGATACATGTGATAGTGATGGATGAAGAATGGGATCTTGAGGGGTCAATCGGGCTTATTCGAGAAGGCGATGACTTTAAACTTGCAGTCACACTTATTCCTATTGTAGTGCAGACTCAGTCACCGATCAAAGTTGAGGTAGCCGCATTAGTTCCATTTAAGGTAGAGGTAGCTCCACCTGCGGCCACCCCTGTTCCATTTGAAGTGGAAATGGCCACACCTTTCATGGTGACAGTATCAACCACATCTCCTTTCAACTCAAAAGAAATACCTTGGGATTATATTGTCGAGGTTAGGTGAAAAGGAAAGGCAAAGATGGAGGAATCCGATGCTGCGCAAGGAATGACTAGGACCGAGAGAATCTATACACCTGAACACTTGGGAGGACCAAGTAAGGATGCCGCTACCAAGCAGCCTGTTATTGAAACATGGCAAGATGACCTTTGAAGGAAAGTACAAGCAAGGGAATACTCCGTCATCGATCATTTGGACAAAACCCCACCTTATATATTTGTACTGTCGTTGTTGCAAAATTCAGAAACACACAAGAATGCTTTGATGAAGGTGTTGACTGAAGCTTATGTACCTAAAAATATCACCTGTGGAGAGATGGCCAATATGGTAGGGCAGGTGCTAGAAAGTCATAGGATAATCTTCCACGAAGATGAGCTACCGTTTGAGGGGTTGAATCACAATCGAGCATTGTATATCACAGTATAATATAAAGACAAATTCATTGCCAAGGTCTTGATTGATGGGGGTTGAAGACTCAACATTTGTCCGTTGGATACTCTAAAAAGATTGGGAAAGGTTTCCATGAAATACGGCCAGGGAGCATGAACGTGAAAGACTTCGATGAGTCTCAAAGGGCCATGATTGGGGAAATTAATCTTTGTCTGCAGATGGGGTCAACTTGGTTCGATGTTGAATTTTAGGTGCTTGACATATCAGCCTCATAAAATCTTCTGTTAGGCCGACCATGGATACATGCCGCCGAAGCTGTGGCTTCCACACTACATCAAGCCGTGAAATTCGAATGGAATCATGAGGAGGTGGTTATTCACGGAGACAGGAGTAACCCCATTTACACCAGTTAAACCATCCCGGTTATTAAAAACAAGAAGAAGGTTAGGAGGGGAAACCTATCATCACATCGAATGTGTCAATGCCATTGAGAAAGACAAATGGTGGAGTAGAAAAATAGAAAGCATACTGGCATGGTGTAGGTATGAACCCGGCAAATGGCTTGGGAAGAATCTCCAGGGTATTACTAAACCGATACAGTTAAAGTGTCATGGTACTACCTTCGGACTCGGATACCAGTATACATGGCAAGATTATAATGATTGGTCGCCTCCATGGCGCAGACCGTATTACCCTCTCGAGCAACCAGTGCCACATCTGGATCAAGCTTTTCACAGGCTGATACGATATGGGGAACTGTAGAAGAAGAAGAATTAGCTGGGTTGAGGAATCTATTTTTGGAGGATGAAGACATGGACTGAAGTGCAATAATTTAGGAGGAGGTGGAAGAAGGCCTCACTAATCAGACTATGGAAAAGGGAGCTATTCTCAGGAACTGGACCGCCACACCATCCTGGGCCTGCCGAGTCCCTGGGTAGCTTGGCAGATTTTATTCCTATAGCCATTCAAGGCATTTAAGATTTTTAGTAATTTGTTTTTAAGATTCACTTGTTTTAAAATAAACGCTCGATTCATCGAGCCGTACTCATTTGGATGTTTAATATATTTCTTTCTACAACGTTATTGCTACTTTTCCTAATGAACCGGTGCCCATGATATGTAATGAGGCAACGCAACATGAGAATAGTGATTCGGATGAAGAAGATGAGATACCTAAGGAAGTTGTCAGGGAAGTTGAAAACTTTGAGAATAAGCCTAAGTCCAACCTAGACGAAACCGAAGTTGTAAATTTGGGGGACGCTGAGACCTTCAAGAAGACTCGCATCAGCGTTCACTTATTGCCAATAGAGAAAGAGGAGTACATTCGTTTCTTAAAGGAGTATGAGGACATTTTCGCATGGTCGTATGATGACATTACCAGTTTGAGCATGTCCATAGTGGCTCACATGTTGCCTACTAATCCCATGTGTCCGCCAGTGAAGCAGAAACTCAGAAAATTCAAACCAGATATGAGCCTGAAAATCAAGGAGGAAGTTACTAGGCAGATCAAAGCCAAAGTTCTCAGGGTTGTTGAGTACCCAACCTGGTTAGCCAACACTGTACCAGTTTCGAAGAAAGATGGGAAAGTTAGAGTATGTGTTGACTATCGGGATTTAAATAGAGCAAGTCCCAAGGACGACTTTTCACTGCCAAATATACACATCCTGATCAACAATTGCGCCAAGCATGAACTTCAATCCTTTGTAGATTGATTCGCGGGTTATCACCAGATCTGGATGGATGAAGGAGATGTAGAGAAAATAGCTTTTATTATACCCTGGGGGTGTACTGCTACAAGATGATGCCATTTGGTCTAAAGAATGTTGGGTCCACTTACATGAGTGCCATGACAACCATCTTCCATCATATGATACACAAATAAATAGAGGTGTATGTGGATGACGTCATTATCAAATCCAAGAGGGTCGTGGATCACATAATGGACTTGAGGAAGTTCTTTGACAGGTGAAGGAGGTACAACTTGAAACTGAACCCCGCTAAGTGCACATTCGAGGTTCCTGTAGGAAAGTTATTGGGATTGATTGTCAGTCGTCAAGGAGTCGAGCTGGATCCGTCTAAAGTAAAGGCTATTCAGGAGTTACCGCTGCATAGGAGTAAAAAGGACATGATGAGCTTCCTAGGACATCTCAACTATATCAGTCGATTTATAGCACAGTCCACACTTATATGTGAACCCATCTTCAAGATGCTGAGGAAAGATGTCGAAACAAGCTAGACTGAGGATTGTCAGAAAGCTTTTGACAAAATCAAAAAGTACCTGTCCATACCACCATTTTTGGTCCCGCCAGAGCCGGGGTGGCCTTTGCTACTCTATTTATCTGTGTTGGATGGAGCCTTCAGATGTGTTCTGGGACAACATGATGAGACAGGGAGAAAGGAGCAAGCCATATACTACTTGAGTAAGAAGTTCACACCTGATGAAGCACGGTACTCTCTACTAGAGTGCACTAGCTGTGCTTTAACCTGGACGACCCAGAAGTTGAGGCATTACTTCTGTGCCTATACTACATACCTCATATCCAGGATGGACCCTTTGAAGTACATATTTAAGAAACTCATGCCAACTAGGAAGTTATCCAAGTGGTAGATACTATTGAGTGAGTTTGATATTGTCTACGTAACTTAAAGGGCGGTTAAAGGACAAGCATTGACAGATCATCTTGCTGAAAATCTGGTGGGAGGAGAATATAAACCCTTGAAAACGTATTTTCCTGACGAAGAGGTGTCATTTGTAGGAGAGGACATTACCGAAGCATACAACGGTTGGAGGATGTTCTTCGACGGAGCTGCAAATTTCAAAGGAGTGGGCATTGGAGCAGTTTTGGTATCAGAAATAGGTCAACATTATCCGGTATCTGCTAAACTCAGATTTCCCTAGACCAACAACATGGCAGAGTGTGAAGGCTGCATACTAGGACTTAACATGGCAGTCGACATGAATATTTAGGAGTTGCTGGTAGTCGGTGATTCAGATTTGCTTGTGCACCAGGTACAAGGAGAATGGGCCACTAAGAATTCCAAGATATTTCCATATCTGCACCAAGTATGGGAATTGAGAAAGAGGTTTGCGAAAATAGAGTTTCGGCATGTGCCCAGAATTTAGAATGCGTTTGCCGATGCATTGGCTACCTTGTCATCAATGATACAACATCTAGATAAGAATTTAGTTGATCCTATCCCAGTGAGAATTCATAATCAGCCGGCATATTGTGCCCATGTTAAAGAAGAAACACATGGAAAACCTTGGTTCCATGACATCAAGGAGTATTTGGCAAAAGGAGAATATCTGGAGCATGCAAACCACACTCAGAAACGCACGCTCCGAAGATCGTCCAATCACTTCTTCCACAGTGGAGGAAATTTGTATAGAAGAACTCATAATTTGGGATTGCTAAGATGTGTCGATGCAAAAAAAGCTTCTAAACTACTTAAGGATATACATGCTGGGACCTGCAGCCCGCATATGAATGGTTTTGTCTTGGCCAAGAAGATACTTAGGGCCAGTTACATTCGGATGACCATGGAGATAGATTCGTCCAGTATGTCCGCAAATGCTACCAATGCTAAGTGCATGCCGATATGATAAAAGTACCGCCAAATGAGCTCAACACAACAAGCTCACCTTAGCCATTCGCCGCTTGGGGAATGGATGCCATCGGTCCGATTGAGCCCACTGCTTCAAACATGCACATGCTTATTCTAGTGGTCATTGATTACTTCACAAAATGGGTAGAGGTTGTATCTTACAAAGCTGTAACCAAGAAAGTCATCGCAGATTTTGTCAAATATCGTATCGTTTGCCGATTCGGAGTTCCCGAGTCCATTGTTACAAATAACGAAGCCATTATCAACAGTGATTTGATGAAAGCCATGTGTGAGACTTTCAAAATCAAGCACAAGAATTCCACAGCTTATAGACCTCAGATGAATGGATCCGTAGAAGCCACCAACAAAAATATCAAGAAGATACTAAGGAAGATGGTAGAAAACCACAAACAATAGAACTCCCTACATGCTGGTTTATGGTACCGAAGCTATCATCCCAGCCGAAGTAGAGATTCCTTCTTTAAGAATCATATAGGAAGTTGAACTCAGCAATGCAGAATGGATAAGGAACCGCTATGAACAATTGGCCCTTATAGATGGAAAAAGGATGAACGTAGTATGTCACGGTCAGTTTTACCAGAACAGAATGTCTAGAGCTTTCAAAAAAAGGGTCAAACCAAAGCAATTTGCACCAGGACAGCTGGTATGGAAGAAGATCTTCCCAGATCAAGATGAAGCCAAAGGGAAATTCTCTCCCAACTGGCAAGGTCCTTATATGGTTCACAGGGTGCTAACAGGAGGAGCACTCATACTTGCAGAAATGGATGGAGAAATCTGGACAAAACCAATCAATTCAAACGCAGTCAAGAGATACTATGCTTAGACTATTTACATTTCCTCATCTGATGTAATTAAACTACGCTTGACTTGATTTCCATTTAAGAGGGGATATGTAGGCAGCCCTGTGGGTTCGGTCTTATCATAATAAAATTTTCATTTCCCCGAAATCAGAAACTGGGGCAAAACTTTGAGGAGGACCCTCCAAATTTTGGAGCAAGTCCAAACGACGCCATCGCATGCCGGAAAGTCAGAAATTGGTTAAGAAACTCGGGTATAATTTTGAGAAGGATTCTCAAAATTCTGAAGAAGGTTCAACAAGTCTCGTTACTCGCAAACAGCTGAAGGATCATCCCCTAAACTGGGGCAGAATTTTGAGGAGGACCCTCAAAATTCTAACATTGGAAAAGCTGCAATGTCTCTTAAATTTGTTACAGTCACTAGTTGATCTAAAAACTACTTGATACTTCAATATATTTTTTTATCAATAATTTCATATTTTCGAAAACTTTATTTTTCGTAACAGTCATGTGTTACCAAGGGAAACTCAAACGAGGCCTCCAAAACAAAACGAAGCAAGGCCAGCGGACAAAGTTACGAACCAACCTCCCCCTCACAAACTTACAATTTTTCTTTGAACGTAGGCACATTTGACGTAGTGATAACATTCGAAAACATGTATACACGTGAAAAGATCACTATCAATCGGACCATCAAACACTGAATATATATCCAGCTAAGAAATATGCCACTCTTATTTGCTACTCATTCTTTGCATAGGACAAAGCCATATCCCGCATACTTGCATGAGGCTAATCCTTGCCTCTACACCTGCATGAGGCTAATCCTTGCTTTCATACCTGCATGAGGCTAATCCTTGCTCCATATCTGCATGAGGCTAATCCTTGCCTCCACACCTGCATGAGGTTAATCCTTGCCTCCATATCTGCATGAGGCTAATCCTTGCGATGTTACACCCCATATTTTCATACATGAAAATATGCCATAAATAAGTTAATGAGAGTCCGGAAGTGAGGTGTCACGTCCCGCAGTACTACATTACGACGATGTTGCACCCTGTAGCGTTGTACGTTGAATTTATCATAAAGTAACTGACATCAGTCGAAGGAAAAGATTTTTTGGAGATTATAAGGATTATGCTATTTCAAACAAGTAATAAGTAAATTCGTAAAAGTGAAAGGGGAATCAAGTCAAAGAAAACGAATTTTCGTCCAAGTTTGGCATGTTGGGATAAAATACGGCTCGAGCTAAAATACTCGGTAGTTTTGGACTAGTACTAGGTACCACATGACCATGATAGTAAGATGTATAAGGCGTGTTAAAAGTGAGTAGTATTTTATGTAAGTTGAGATAATTCTTAATTATGTGGGTAATTGGTTAATTATTGGATAGTGGGATATTACCCAATAAATTAAAAAATTATTGGATAAGGTTTAAAATTGGCTATGTGGCAGCCCACTATTAAAAAATAATGACTCATACATTAAATGGAAAGGTGGCAATTACAGAGATAAACACATGGGGACTACAATCTTTATTACGTGTAAAGAAAGACCATTTAGGAGATTTTCAACTTTCGCTTCATTTGGCCTTAGGTGTTCAAATGATTTACCATAATATGTCCTTTCCATTACAAACCCACGTTAGAAGGTGTTAAGAGAGTTCAACAAAGTTTTTCGATTACACAGTAATGTCAATACTAAATCTCTTAAGAAAAAGTTTCAACTGAAATGATTTTGCAATAGCAACGTTGTTTCTTTTAGAATTTCATACGGATTGTTCCCTATTTCGATCTTGGTGTTACGTGTTCTGTCGCAATTAACTGGTGTTAGAAGGATTGTCAAGAAAATTGACTCAGGTATGTTAAGGTTATCCCTTTTTTCGTTTGGCATGATCCATACGATACGAACGAAACGTGCAAATGCACAAATTCTATAAATGTGCCAGATGATTCATGACTTTGTAGATTGAATGGTTTATTATGACAATTGTCTAGCAAGTTTAAGTTTAAGCCGCGCAATGGCATCACACGATAAATGTGCTGAATTTTGTTGATATATTGAGTAGTGAAAGGCACCACAAAGGTATGGAGAAAAGAGTTGTAGATTGTCATTTATGTAGTAGTAAGCATATGAGGCTTAACCATATATTATGACAAGGCTCTTGAATTATGATTCTCAAACACAAGTGAACGAACATGGGTTCACTTAACTAAAGGGTGAAAAATACTTTGGCTCCTTTTCTATAGGGAAACACAACTTAAGGTTCTAAATTTTTTTTGTGTTAAGGTCAAGTCCTGTGGTGTTTTTAAGGAGGCAAAATGGAAACGTTTCACAAATAATAAGTACGCAAGTTGGAATTGTCACGAGCAAAGATCAAATCTGAAATTTTTGTCAAGGATAAAGGAATCCTAAGAGCATAATTAGAATAATTACACAAGTTTGATAATGAGGCATAGAGAAAAATTCTTATCCCGAAATTTACGTATATTTTGCTACTCTCGCAAATTACATATATTTTCATAGTTTTATAAGTTACCATATTCTTCTTATTAAGATTGCATATTTAGTTGAGTATTTCCATTTTCCGGTCAAAAGAGTAGAGAGTTTACATATATACAGTATTAAAAGTATTTTCATTACCATCGAGCTATAATCGATGGGTAGGCCCCTATTGGGCAACCTCTGATCAGATGGTAAGTTATAAATCGAGCCTACTGTGGCCGAGCGCTTATGAGCGAACCCCGTTGGTCGAGATACAAAGCCTAGTATGGCCGAGCGCCTATGAGCAAGCCTATTACAGCAGAGCAGTTATATATATACCGAGCCTACTGTGGCTGGGCGCTTATGAGCGAGCCTAGTTGGTCGAGATATAGATCCTAGTATGGCCGAGCACCTATGAGCGAGCCTATGACGGCAAAGCATTTATATATATACCAAGCCTTATAGGGCGGGACAACTATTTTACTTACTATATTAAGAGAGTTGAGTCAGTATCAGCAGGTAAGCATATCTTCAGATTATCTTTGTCTTTTAGCTACTTGTATTTATTATATTATCAATTTAGTTTCAGCTTTCAGTATATTGCCTTACATACTCAGTACATTATTTCGTACTGACGTCCCTTTTGTGAGGGCGCTGCATTTCATGCATGTAGGTTCTGACAGACAGACGGGTAGACCTCCTCATCAAGTATTTCCCGAGTTCAGCTTGATCGGTAAGCTCCATGACTTTCGTAGTTGTCGGGTCTAGAGCTTTATGTATATCTTGTATATATATGTATATATGTTATGAGTAGGTTAGGGAGTTGTCCCGATCACAGTATGTCCATCAATAGAGGCTTGTAGACATATCTTGTCAGTTAGTGCAGCATGTTAGGCTTGTAGGCTTTGTATGTATATTTGGTTGGTTTGTCAGCTGTAGTAATGATGACGGCCTTGTCGGCCCAGCTTTATATTGATATTTAGTCAACATTCGCAGTTGTCTTGCAATGTGGCCCATGGCCAAAGTATGACATTATATACTCAGAATCCCTTAGTTGCAAGTTGGTATGATGGTGAGACATCGGGTGCCGGCCTCGCCCCCAAGTTTGGGGCATGAAAAAAGTGGTATCAGAGTAGTTCTGTACTAGGGAGTCTACAAGCCGTCTCTAGTAGAGTCTTATTTATGGGTGTGTCGTGCATCACACATATAAGCAGGAGGCTACATGGCATTTAGGACTGTCACTCTTTATTCTTACTCTAGATCGTGTGATAGAGCTCAGTTGTAAGAATTCAAACTCCTAAATTCGATTTTATTTGTAGCATGACGATACCTACATTTAGAAAGACGATCGATAAGGAATATAGCTGTGGTAGTGTTGAGTTAGAGGAACTCGATTTTACACCTTGCTTATGATGAGTAAATGTGAGGTGTTCAATAGATTATGCGTGTACTAAAAGGTGTAAGGTTCTTGATAAGGAGCTTTAAGGAAAGAATACTTATCCACTCTTATAGTAAAAAGGAATAACAGGATCGAAAGTTAGACACAAGTTTCAACAAGTAAAAGAAGCAAGGTGAAGAAGGGAATGGGGTACCCAGTTAATGAAGGTTATCGGTATTTACAATTCAGGAAGAAAAAAATAAGCGTTTTGATTTACCTTCAATTGTAAGAAAGGTATGTACAATGGGCCAGTAGTTAGTAGTCGATTCAAGAAGAGCCTAGTCTTGACTAGACAAGAAGTTACGAACAAATCAACAGATCATGCAAGACGAATGTAGTAAACCCCAACATGGAGAATTCAGCCTCACAGTAATGTCATTATAATACTTGATATATTTTCAAATGGGAGTCGAGGTAGTTCAAGGTACCATATGAGTGTTACGGGGATAAAAGAAAGTGCCACTGGGAAGGCAATCAAAATATCAGTTGAAGCAACCCTACAAGCACAAGGGCACGGAGGTAAGAAATTACGGATAGCTATAGGCAAGGAAGAACATCAAGAGGTCCGTAATAAGTTCACAACTTTAAGAAGGTCAAGGGTTATCCCTAAATACTACAACTAAAGACTAGATGATGAAATAAAGAAGAAGGCTTCAACTTAAGCACAACGACCTAAAGAGGAAAGTGGCACCTACTATGGCTAATGAAAGGGAAGTAAAATTAAAAGTAATATTCGAGATCATATGAGTTGGACGAAAACTCTGGCATGTCTTGGCACTAAGATGAGCTAAGTATGGACGCAACACGGGGGCAAAAAGACCAGGAAAAGTAATAGATTACCTTGAAAGAAAGCTAATATGTAACAAAAGGAATAATTCGATTAATGATCCAGAGTTGGTTGAGTTATGAACACACCTAAGAGTTTGGAGTTTATATATGCAACATATATAGCCGTAGAAGATTCTGGTATACGTTAAAAGAAAAAATTGAGCCCAGGTCATAAACGAAAGATTAAACTATTAAAAGATTGTATCATGCATACTCCTCAACGCCTATGAAAGGCTAAATAGAATAAATAATACCAGGAACCACAGATCGGAAGATAACTTAAGTGAACGTAAAGGCCGATCAAAAGGAGGAGGAAACTAATGAGTTACACCACCCAAGTAAATCATGAGTTTTATTATTGGACCCAGAAAAATAGAAACATCGTGATCAAAACATTGCAGGATCTCCCTTAAAATCAGAGGTACGAGAGGGATAGTACAACAGCTATAATCTATAATGGCTCTACAAGAAATCCGGTTAGAAGAATTACTAGCCTTATAAGAAGTCAGTATAAAGCTCTCACTAAATTGTATATACAAATGAGTTGCAAGTATTATAATAGAACTTCAAGTTGTGAATATGAATTATACCTATGTAGAGGGAAGGTTATGAATGAGATAGAAGATGTGATGTGAGGCTTTAAGAAAAGTAAGGTAAAGGTGAACAATATACGAGACACTCAGGAGCAGAAGGTTGACAACATTCCATACTTGGAGTAGAAGGTTAGAAGCGCAGGGATTCAATATCCAGGAATGATAGCAGTGGCGTCAGTAGCATACCTTTCCGCCTATGGTCTAGGTATCGAAAAGCTTGATTATGAGAGTAAAGAATAGTTAGAGACGATGTGATGTCTCTCTTGATATTCAAGAACAACACAAGGAAATCTATGGTGCAAGCAAGTTGAAGGAAGGCCGCAAATAGTAAAAATCGATATGTATAGGCCCCAAGCTAAAGTATAGTAAAGTGACCAAGTTTTATGACAGGATGTATGAACAAGAAAAGGGCGAGTGAGAAGGTGACGAGAACGGATAAATTCTCGGATTAAACCCATGAAAACAAGAAAGCTAGTGGTTTCTCTAAGTTATAAAAAGTTCATTATAGCCTGAATGAACTCAAAGGAGTCTAAGACTAATATCATTCAGAAGAGATGGAATGTTGCTCTATTAATAGAATGAGGGCTAATTATTATATACAGAAAAAATTGACGTTTGGTCCTTCAATTAAGTAATGGTCTGACGAATAAAAGAAAGGAATCTCATGAATTGAACAAGATTAAAATACCTACGCATGGTGAATCACATTAGGATGCCGTGAGATACGGTTAATGAAAGCAGGGTATTGCCCCAGGTGGATTAATCTAATCATTTCAGATGTTCCCCGATAAAACGTGAATCCTAGTAGCAATATTATATAAAAGGTTAAGTTATCAGGGGTAGATTATGGATCAAAATTGAGGTAAATCAACAATGCATGGATAAAAGTTATAAAGGATGAGAGGAGATTATGCCGTCATTCTTAAAGATGAACAGTAATGTGAAGGCATTAGAGGACATAGATTTATACATATGAGATAAGCAATGAAAGTAATATGAGATTTGGTAGCAGACCTCTGTAATGAGAAAGGTAAGAGTTATGGTATAGTATGACCTATGTAGATGCAGTAAAGTCATACGAATGGATAACCAGGTCTATAAAATAAGATATAGCAATATTCGTAAGTTCGACAAATACCAAGCGAAGAACTTCAGGAATGGCTAAAAGCTGGAGAAAAAAGGAGAGGAGAGTCACATAAGCACACTTACAAGGTCAGTATCATAGAAGTTACATAATGGAAGGTAGCAACTATTATGAGATTGGAAGGAATTCAATCACAAGTCATGGCGTGGGAAAGAGGCCTAAAGGGGGGAACCCTGGCCATTGGACTTATTCACAAAACAGTTGCCTAGATGGCAAAAGGACTACTAAAGTATTCGCAAGAGCTATGGGATATGAGGACGATAAGCACATCAGTCAACATTCGAGGACGAATGTTCCAAAGGGGGGAATGATGTTACACCCCGTATTTTTATACATGAAAATACGCCATAAATAAATTAATGAGAGGCCGAAAGTGAGGTGTCACGTCCCGCAGTACTACATTACGACGATGTTGCACCCTGTAGCGTTGTACGTTAAATTTTTCATAAGGTAACTGACATTAGTCCAAGGAAAAGATTATTTGGAGATTATAAGGATTGTGCTATTTCAAACAAGTAATAAGTAAATTCGTAAAAGTGAAAGGGGAAGCAAATCAAAGAAAATGAATTTTCGTCTAAGTTTGGCATATTGGGATAAAATACAGCTCGAGCTAAAATACTCGGTAGTTATGGAATAGTACCATACAAGGTACCACATGACCATGATAGTATGGTGTATAAGGCGTGTTAAAAGTGAATAATATTTTATGTAAGTTGAGATAATTCTTAATTATGTGGACAATTGGTTAATTATTGGATAGTGGGATATTACCCAATTAATTAAGAAATTATTGGATAAGGTTTAAAATTGGCTATGTGGCAGCCCACTATTCAAAAATAATGACTCATAAATTAAATGGAAAGGTGGCAACTAAAGTGACAAACACATAGGGACTACAATCTTTATTATGTGTAAAGAAAGACCATTTAGGATATTTTCAACTTTTGCTTCATTTGGCCTTAGGTGTTCAAATGATTAACCATAATATGTCCTTTCCATTATAAACCCACGTTAGAAGGTGTTAAGGGAGTTTAGCAAAGTTTTTCGATTACACAGTAATGTCAATACTAAATCTCTTAAGAAAAAGTTTCAACAGAGATGATTTTGCAATAGCAGCGTTGTTTCTTTTAGAATTTCATACGGATTGTTCCCTATTTCGATCTCGGTGTTACGTGTTCTGTCGCAATTAACTGGTGTTAGAAGGATTGTCAATGCTATGTTAAGGCTATCCCTTCTTTCTTTTTGCATGATCCATACGATACGAACGAAACGTGCAAATGCACAAATTCTATAAATGACTCTATTCATAAAAATACTAGAGATGCTTATGTTCTTGATTCCCCATGTGAGATGATTCATGACTTTGCAGATTGAATGGTTTATTATGATAATTGTCTAGCAAGTTTAAGTTTAAGCCGTGTAATGGCATCACAATATAAATGTGCTGAATTTTGTTGATATATTAAGTAGTGAAAGGCACCACAAAGGTATGGGGAGAATAGTTGTAGATTGTCATTTATGTAGTAGTAAGTATAGGGAGCTTAACCATATATTATGACAACGCTCTTGAATTATGATTCTCAAAGACAAGTGAACGAACATGTGTTCACTTAACTAAAGGGTGAGAAATACTTTGGATCCTTTGCTATAGGGAAACACAACTTAAGGTTCTATTTTTTTTTTTTTTTTTTGTGTTATGGTCAAGTCCTGTGGTGTTTTTAAGGAGGCAAAATGGAAAAGTTTCACAAATAATAAGTACGCAAGTTGTAATTGCCACAAGCAAAGCTAAAATCTAAATTTTTTGTCAAGGATAAAGGAATACTAAGAGCATACACAGAATAACTACACAAGTTTGATAACGAGGCATAGAGAAAAATTCGTATCCCGAAATTTACTTATATTTTGCTAGTCTCGCAAATTACATGTATTTTCCTAGTTTTGTAAGTTGTCATATTCTTCTTATCAGGACTGCATATTCACTTGAGTATTTTCTTCTTCCGGCAAAAGAGTAGAGAGTTACATATATACAGTATTAAAAGTATTTTCATTACCATCGAGCTATAATCGATGGGCAGGCCCCTATTGGGCAACCTCTGATCAGATGGTAAATTATATATCAATCCTATTGTGGCCGAGCACTTATGAGCGAGCCCAGTTGGTCGAGATACAGAGCCTAGTATGGCCAAGCGCCTATGAGCGAGCCTACTACGGCAAATCAGTTATATATATACCGAGCCTATTGTGGCCGAGCACTTATGAGCGAACCCAGTTGGTTGAGATACAAAGCCTAGTATGGCCGAGCGCCTATGAGCGAGCCTACGACGGCAGAGCAATTATATATATACTGAGCCTTATAGAGCCGAACATCTATTTTACTTACTATATTAAGAGAGTTGAGTCAGTATCAGCAGGTAAGCATATCTTCAGATTATCTTTGACTTCCAGCTACTTGAAGTTATTATATTATCAGTTCAGTTTCAGTATATTGCCTTACATACTCAGTACATTATTTCTTACTGACGTCCCTTTTCTGGAGGTGCTACATTTCATGCGTGCAAGTTCAGACAGACAGACGAGTAGACCTCATCATCAAGTGTTTCCCGAGTTCAGCTTCATCGGTAAGCTCCATGCCTTTCGGAGTTGTCGGGTCTAGAGCTTTATGTATATCTTGTGTATATATGTATATATGTTATGAGTAGGTCAAGTAGTTGTTCCGATCACAGTATGTCCATCAGTAAAGGCTTGTAGACATATCCTGTCAGTTAGTACAGCATGTTAGGCTTGTAGGCCTTGTATGTATATTTGGTTGGTTTGTCAGCTGTAGTAATGATGACGGCCTTGTCAGCCCAACTTTATATTGATATTTAGTCAGCATTCGTAGTTTTCTTGCAATGTGTCCCATGGCCAAAGTGTGAAATTATATACTCAGAATCCCTTAGTCGTAAGGTGGTACGATGGTGAGGCACCGGGTGCCGCTCTCGCCCCCAAGCTCGGGGCGTGACACCTCCCTATCTGCATGAGGCTTATCCTTGCCTTCATATCTGCATGAGGCTAATCCCAGCCTCCACACCTGCATGAGGCTAATCCTTACCTCCACACCTGCATGAGGCTAATCCTTGCCTCCATACCTACATGAGGCTAACCCCTGCCTCCATGTATGCATGAGGCTAATCCCTACCTCCATGTCTCAATGAGGCTAATCCCTGCCTCCATATTTGCATGAGGCTAATCCCTGCCTCCATACCTACAAGAGGCTAATCCCTGCTTTCATACCTGCATGAGGCTAATCCCTACCTCCAAACCTACATGAGGCTAATCCCTGCCTCCATGTCTGCATGAGACTAATCTCTGCCTCCATATTTGCATGAGGCTCATCAACGCCTCTATAATTGCATGAGGCTCATCCTTGCCTCCACATCTGCATGAGGCTAATCCTTGCCTCCACATTTTCATGAGGCTAATCCTTACCTCCATATCTGCATGAGGCTAATACTTGACTCCATATTTGCATGAGGCTAATCTTTGCCTCCACATTTGCATGGGACTAAACATTGTCCCTCCTTGCATAAATATTGCTCTATTCCGGTACTATCTATTAGCTTTTCGATCGAGCTAAGCTTTGCCCTTCATTTCACAAGACTAAGCCTTGTCTTGTTAACATCATATTATTACATCTCATGGTATGAAATATCACCAATCTGTCCAAAGGCGTCATAGTCTAA
Organism: Nicotiana sylvestris; assembly: GCF_000393655.2. Lineage (NCBI taxonomy): Eukaryota > Viridiplantae > Streptophyta > Magnoliopsida > Solanales > Solanaceae > Nicotiana > Nicotiana sylvestris. The sequence continues at coordinate 40,778,689 of NC_091066.1, forward strand.
AGGCATCATCCTCATAGCTGGAAGACACCATGCCATGCCCTAAGGATCTCTCAAATATGCATATCATTATTCAAGGGCGTCATGGTTCGGAGGCACCATCTTATTAGCCCGAGAACATCATTTCATTGCCTGTGAATCCCTTACTGAACAATTCATGGCCCAGGACATCATGGTCTGAGGACATCGTCTTTAACCGTCCGAAGACAACGTTCATGGTCCAAAGGGAATCTGCATCATGTTTAAATTTTCGCATGTTTGTAGCGTCTCTTTATTTGCAGGTAACCGGTAAGCAACCGCTACCCTAGAAGGAGCTACCTCGCTCCAGTTCCTTCAACTATCTCAAACTTGACCATTCATCATAACCACCCATCCCAAAACCTCGTGTCCGTTCCTGTAATGACTTCATCGGTATATTCCGTCGATGGATTCGGAACCACACATGGCATGATTCCTATAAAACCAGGGATATGTAGCCAGCTCAAGGACCAGGGTTCGGCCTATATTTCTTCAAGACATCCCGTTCAGTCAAAATTGGCCATTATTTCTTTATCCGAAAACTCTTTCATCTTTCCCGGGTAAAGAGGGGCAGTTGTTGATACCCAATTTTTTCTTCACATATTTAAATATGCATACATACTTTCAAAATATTGCATACATATTTACAAACTTGCACAAATATTTTTATAATTTTTAAAGGACTTATAAACCAATTTGTTTCTGTATTTTATTTATACAAATATTCAATAACTATTGCTCATATTATTTTTTATGAAGATTGATTATTTAAATTTATCATTTTATGCCCATACAAACCCTTAATATTTTAATTATATTTTTACAATCACATTTGCATTTTTAGGCTAGAATTGTGTATTTTTGCAACAATAGCCTATATATATGCAAAATTATATTATCCATATAGAAAAAGACTTTTTATATTTTTTATAATATTAAGCAAGTATTTTTAAAACATTTTCACACACAAATCATATTTTTATCATTTATAAATTATTTTATAAAAATATTTTACTAAACTAATCGAGTATTTAAAATATAGCCCTAGAAAAGACTCAGTTTCAAACTTAACCAGCCCAAAACCCAAGCCCAAGTCCCATCCAACCCTAATGAGCCTACCCGACCCAATGTCCTGGCTTATCCTGGTCGTTGGTCATTTTGATCAATGGTCCAGATCTCCCCTTACCTTAATTAAATAAATATACCCCCTTTAAACCCTAATCATTTCCCATCCCTCCCCACCGTCATCTGTTCCTCCTCTCTTAGATACTCTCCACCAAAACCCTAACCCTAATCGCCTTCACCGGCGAGAACCTCCCTCCTATGGTGTTTTTGTGCCTTCTCCGATCACCTCTGGTCTCCTATATTCCATGGCTCTTTGACTTCATGTGTCCTTGAGAAGATTCTCAAAGAAAGCCAACCTACTCCGGTTTGAAATTCGTTTACCGGCCTGTCTCCGGCCAATTTCTTTTGTAAGTAAGGATTTTCTCTTATTTTTGTTTGAATCCATGAGTTTTTAACCGATTCTCTTCATCTGTACTATTTTCTGAAAACCCTAGTTCACTACTGTTCGATTCTTCATAGAACTTTATAGATCCGAGGTGATTCGAGTATTATTAAATATTTTACTTTAAAAATCCCCTACTTTTACTAACTATCTCGATCTTAGTCACTCTTTTCTAAAACTAGGGTTCTTCCCAGACCTTCTTCAAAGAATTTTTTTCTACTTTCAATATTTAATCTGCTCATCTCTTTACGCATTAGACTAGTTTTTGCACAAAAGCTCGAACCCTAGACGTTTCTAGTGGTTATACTAATTTCTTCTTCTTTCGTTTATTATGTTAATTTATGGAAATCAGTGGTACTAACTGGTTCTATTTTAGGGATTCAAATGTTTTCCTTGTTAAATCCGGTATTCTTTGGGATTTTTGCCCTAATTGATCTCTATTAGGGCTTCGAACCAGTTTTTCTTGTTAAATCCGGTATTTCTGTAAGGTTACTTATTTTATTTCTATTTAGGTAATCTGATAAGTATTTCTTATAAAATCAATATTCTTTGAAGATTTTACTGGTTAATTCCTGTTAACTGTCCTATTAAAATCAGTGTGTGTGCTAAAATTTTATTTGTTTCCTTATTTGTGACATGCTTCCCTATTTTATTTACCTTAACTAATGAACAGAAGTTTGGGGATTTTTATTGACTCTTTATATGGCATGATTATGAATTCTTTGCCTTAATTAAACCTTATGTTGTGACCGTTAACTGATTACCCCCAAATTAAGGGGTCTATCCCGGACTCCCTCATGGAAATTGATTTTGTGATTATGTGATTGCCCTTAATTGATTGAATTATGATTATCTTTACCTTATTTGTTCTACTCCCTAAGTACTATATATGCACTCTTATTCTACCTCTCAAACACACGAACAGTAATTCAAAAAAAATACACACACACACAAACTTCCTCTCATCTCTCTTTCTGCTACTTGTGCTCATTGTTTGTCTAGCTGGCTGAAAGCCAAGGCTAGACTGTTGCATCCTGCCTGCTCTATTTTCTGCATTTGCTTCCTCAACTGGTATGTTCCTATCTCAATGTCATTCTAAAATTCAAATCTATATGCTCCTTGTTGTTCCATAGATATAAAATCCATGTATATTCTTGCACTAGTTTAATTGCTTATGTATATAATTTCATGTCCTTTCATGTTTGTTTCTTTGACCAGTATGCTCAAGTTTCACCTGCTCTCAATACTGCATATTCTCTGCTCACCTAGATATCATGTTCTAAGGTTTCTCTTAAATATCTGAAACTGTGTTTAAGACGTGCACTTGCTTGCTCTGTTTTTGGAGGTAAAACTTGAGCCTTTAATTGTTCTATCTTTGATCCAGTCCTAATTGTTTTGGTTGTCGCCTAGATTTTTCTCCTTTAAGTACTTTAGGATAGTTTAGAACTACCTAAATTAGAGGTTCTAAATACCTCAGGGCCACAAGGAAGGGATGGGTAATGCACACATAGGGTATATCTTAAGGTTGCTAGAACGCTTTAGGCCATGACAAAGGGGAGGGAATTCGTTAGTAAGGATATGATGGCCTGCGCGCTAATATCACGTGTAGCCCCTCACTGAAGAGTGATTACTGGGCATTGCATGGGTATGATCCTGTAGGCTAACCAACCTAAGACTCCTCTTCCCAATTCCCATATGTGTTTAAATTCCCTGAACCTCCTTTACATATGCATAAGCGGTACAAATTTCTTTACCTTCATTATATGAAGTTCCTTGATCATATATGCATAGGGAAAGCTACTTTATCTGCAAATACTTGCTTTTTTGATAATTGACTAATTCATATAATTTAAGTTCGGCCGGGACCCACCGTTGTGGATTGCGAGGGGTGCCTAACTCCATCCCCTCAAGGTTATTTCGAGCCCTTACCCTAATCTCTGGTAATGCAAACTAGTCACAAGAGTTAATTACTCTAGGTGCCCTAACGCACCATAATACGTTAGGTGGCGACTCTTCAAATACCCAAATTCCCAAAAGGAAACGAGTTGTTCCCTCATGAATGTCGAAACGCGGACATCCCCGCAGAAAAGGGGAAAAAGGGGGCATGACACCAAGTTACAATCCCCAACGGTGCACGCCCACACTCCCGTCACCTAACATGTATGTACCTCAACATATTAAAACAATACGAAATCCGGGGTTTCATACCCTCAGGACTAGATTTACAATCATTACTTACCTCAACCTGGTCAAATCCCCACTCCGCGATGCTCTTGCCCCTCGACTCGGCCTCCAATCGCTCCGAATCTATTCTCAACTGTAACAATACCATCAATATACTCTAATAGAATGAATTCCACAAGAAAAATACTATCAAATTAGGCACAAATCCCGAAATCCTCTCAAACACAACCCCCGGGCCCACGTCTCGAAATTCGACAAAAATCACAAAACTAGAAAGCCCTTTCACTCACGAGTCTATACATACAAGATTATCAAAATCCCACTCCATTTGACCCATCAAATCCCAAAATCAAACTCTCAAATTCCCAAGTTCTAATCCCTTCACTTTCATCCCTAATTTCTACTAATTACATGCTTAAACAACTGAAAATCACCATAATCACAAGTATAAGGCTCAAGTAACTTGCGTTAATGAAAACCCCCTTGATTCTCTCTTCAAAACTCTCCAAAAGCTTCAAAATCCGAATAGCAATGGTGAAGATTACCCAAAAATTCATGAAATATGCATTATATACCTTGTGTCCAGGCATCTCGCACCTGCGGCCCTTTTCTCGCACCTTCGCGACCGCTCCTGCGGTCCAAACAATCGCATATGCGGAAGTCACTTATTCCTCCAAAGCCGCTTCTGCGATCACCACATTGCACTTGCGGTCTTGTAGGTGCGCTCCTCTTTTTGCACCTGCGGTCTAGACTCAGCATTCCAAATCCCGCATCTACGGTTCCTTTCTGCGTCTGCGCTCATCGCACCTGCGGTCCCCACTCCTCAGGTGCGGAAACATAAGAAGCACCAGCTTCAGCTGCCTTATTCCACTTCCCAACTCTCCGTAAACCATCCGAATTAATCCCAAGACCCTCAGGACCTCAACCAAAAATACCAACAAGTCACATAATAACATAGGAACTTAGGCGAACTTTTGGAACACTCAAAACAACACCAAAACACCAAATTACCCTCGGATTCAAGCCTAAGAACTTCTAAACTTCCAATTTCTGCAAATGATGCCGCAACCTACCAAACCTCGTCCGGATGACCTGAAATTTTGCACACACGTCACAAATGACACTACAAACCTACTCCAACTTCAGGAATCCCATTTCGACCCCGACATCAAATTTTCCTTTACCGACCAACATCGTCCAAATTCCAATTTCGCTAATTCAAACTAAATTCTACCACGGACCTCCAAATTACATTCTGAATGCGCTCCCAAGTCCAAAATCACCTAACGGATCTGACCAAATCATAAAAATCCAAATCCGAGATCGAATACTAAAAGTCAAAACTTGGTCAAACATTTCAAATTTAATGCTTCAAGCTAAGAATCATTCTTCCATATCTATTCTAGTTAACCGAAAAACTAAAACCGAGGATTTACATAAGTCATAATATATCATACGAGACTAGTCAAGTCCGAGAACTGGCGAGCAAAGTACAAAGGCTCAAACGACCATCGGGTCATTATATAATGAAAGTTATGAAATAGGCTTCATCACTTTTCTAAAAATAAAAAAGACTATACTTCAATCTTTGCCGCATTATTTGGCTCTTCCTTTTTAACATTCTTTTCAAGTCACATCTGTATGGAATATATATATATAAATCTAAGACCAGAAGTGGAAAATATCTTTATGCATTTACCTTGAACAAAAGACAGAACAAAATTTTAACAATACCTTAGTGTAGTTCTTTTTTTCCACCCCATAGCCTTTGTCACGACTCGGATTTTTCACCCTCGGGAGTCGTGATGGCGCCTACTCGTAGAAGCTAGGCAAGAAGAATATTGCAAATTCATCTCCTTTTTTTAACATATTAAAATATGTAAAATACTAAGTGATTAAACAACGGAATAAGATTAAACAATCGGAAATGCGAAAGTCGAAACTTAATATTCCAACCAAATACTGCTACATAATTTGAAGTACAATACTACCTAGAATTTGGTGTCACAAGTCACAGACTGTCTCAGAATAATACAAACAAGGTCTGAATGAAATACATAAGTCTGTCTCTGAATAAGTAAACAGAAAGGCATAAGTCTGTCAAGGCCCGCGGACGTCTGTAGCACTACCTCGAGCCGCCTAAGTGAACTGAAGACAGTGCCTTCACTGCGGTCCAAATGCTCCGGTATCAGTATCTGCACACAGTGCAGAGTGTAGTATTAGCACAACCGACATCATGTGCTAGTAAGTGCCTAGACTAACCTCGGTGAAGTAGTGACGAGGCTAGGACAATACTATCAAATAAACCTGTGCAGTTAAATCATACACAGCGAAAATAAAAGCAGATAAATAACAGTTAAAGTTGCGCGGGGAAACATGCTGCGGGGAGTAACAGATAACAGTAGAGAAATGTAAGGAACACCATAAATAAATTACCGGCAAAAGATAAGGAAATAAGAATCAAGTACACATGTAATACCGTTATAGGCGTACAACCCGATCCTATTTCATATGATACCATTGTAGGCGTGCAACCCGCTTCCATTTCATATATCACCGTTGCAGGCGTGCAACCTACTCGCATTCCATATATTATCGTTGCAGGCGTGCAACCCGCTCCCATTTCATATATTACCGTTGCAGGCGTGCAACTCGCTCCCATTTCATTTATCAACACCAATCACAAAAGAATCCCGACAAGGGAACAATAATATAACAACAACATCCAGGCAAGGGAACAATAATATGACAACAACATCCCGACAAGAGAACAATAATATCACAAAAATATCCCGGCAAGGGAACAATAATATAATCCTCATATGAAGCACGAATAAACCACAATGGAGTTATAAAAATTACAATACAAGACTCACAGGCAAGCTTGACACCGACATATAGATACTCGTCACCATGCCTATACATCGTACTCCTCAATTAACACATAGCAAATAAGACACAACTCCTAATCCCTCAAGCTAAGGTTAGACCAAATACTTACCTCGAACTTCCACGGCCAATTCAATCCTTAAACACCGCTTTTCCTTTAGAATTCGCCTCCAAACAACTCGTATCTAGTCCAAATTGATTTAACAACATCAATAAATGCTAAATAATTCATACCCAATGCTTAATTATAGGTTTTCTATCACTTTTTCCAAAAAGTCAAAAATTGACTCTAGGTTCGCTTGGTCAAAACTCGAGGTTCGGACCAAAACCCGATCACACATTCACCCATGGGCCCAAATATGTAATTAGTTTCATAATCCGACCCTAAAACGAGGTCTAAATTCTATTTATTTAAAAAGCCCTAACTCTACTCAAATCCCCAATTTTCTGCCACCCTAGGATTTTAAATAAAAGTTGGTGAAAAACATTAGAAAGTTGAAAGAAATCAGTTAATGAACACTTACTTATGAATTGGGAAGATAATCTCTTGAGAAAATCGCCCTAGGCCTTCTATCTTTATGAAATTTTGAAAGAGAAAATGCTGAAGTTTTGTTTTAAAAGACTCCACTGCCCGACTTTTGCACTTGCGGTCCTTGGGTTGCACCTGCGAAATCGTATGTGCGGAAAATGGACCGCTTCTGCGGAAATGACTAGGCCTGCTGGGGCCGCATCTGCGAGGGGAGACCCGCTCCTGCGGTAACGCTTCTACGGTAGCTTGTCCGCATCTGCGAAAGGCTGGACAGCACATGCGACCCACTATTCGCACCTGCGGTGCTTGACTCGCAGGTTCGGTTACACCAGAACTGATGCAACAATAGTGATTTCATAAGTCTAAACACCTCGGAACTTACCCGAAACTCACCCGAGCCCTCGAGGCTCCAAAAACATGCATACTAACTCAAAAACATTATATTAACTTACTCGTGTGGTCAAATCGCCAAAATAACATCAACAACGATGAATTTAGCTTCAAAATCATGAAATCACTTAAGAACTTCAATTTTTTCAATTTTTCTCAAATACGGTCCGATTCACGTCATTTCAAGTCCATTTCTTACCAAATTTTACAGACTCAACTTAAACCACATATAAGGCCTATACTGAGCTCCGGAACCAGAATACGGGTCGGATACCATCAAATTTTAAGCACGTTTCATTTCCAAGAACTCATAAATATTTCAGAAAATAATTTTATTTAAAAATTTATTTCTCGGGCTTGGGATCTCGAAATTCGATTCCGGGCATACGCCCAAGTCCCATATTTTCCTACAGACCCTCTACGACCGTCAAATCACGGGTCTGGGTCCATTCACCAAATGTTGACCGAAGTTAACTTAACTTTATTTTAAAGTCAAAATTCATCATTTTCACAGATTTTCACATAATGGCTTTTCGGCTACACACTTGAAGTATGCACGCAAATCGAGGTGATGCTGAAAGAGGTTTTTAAGGCCTCGGAATGCAGAATTCATTTCTAAAAATAAGTGATGACCTTTTGGGTCATCACATTCTCCACCTCTAAAACAACCATTTGTCCTCGAACGGACATAAGAAGGAAGTACTTGAGTCGGGGAAAAGATGGGGATAACGGCTCCAAATATCGGACTCGGACTCTCAGGTCGATGCCTCAGCAGGCTGACCTCTCCACTGAACACGAACAGAAGGGAAACTCTTCAATCTCAACTGACAAACCTACCAGTCTAAAATAGCTACCAGCTCCTCCTCATAGGACAAGTTCTTGTCCAACTGGACAGTGCTGAAATCTAACACGTGGGATGGATCGCCATCATACTTCTGAAGCATGGACACATAAAACACTAGATGCACGACTGATAAGCTCGTCGGCAACGCAAGTCTGTAAGCCACCTCCCCCACTCGATCAAGAATCTTAAACGGGCCAATGAACCTAGGGCTAAGGTTTCCCTTCTTCCCAAATCTCATCACGCCCTTCATAGGCGACACTCGAAGCAATACCCGCTCACCGACCATGAATGCCAATTCACGAGCCTTACGGTCGGCATAACTCTTTTGCCTGCACTGAGCTATACGAAGCCTATCTTGAATGATCTTGACCTTGTCCAAGGCATCCTGTACCATATCCGTACCCAACAATTGAGCCTCCTCCAGCTCGAACCATCTAACCGGTGACCGACGCCGCCTACCATACAAAGCCTCATAAGGAGCCATCTGAATACTCAACTGGTAGCTATTGTTGTAGGCAAACTCTGCTAAAGGCAAAAACTGATCCCACAAGCCTCCAAAGTCATTGACACAAGCTCGGAGCATATCCTCCAAAATCTGAATAATCCGTTTGGATGGCCTATCCGTCTAAGGATGAAACGCTGTACTCAACTCAACCTTGTGCCCAACTCTTACTGAACTACTCTCTAGAAATGTGAGGTAAACTGCGTACCTCGATCCAAAATGATAGACACGGGCACACCATGAAGTTGAACAATCTACCGAATATAGATCTCAGCTAACCTCTTGAAAGAATAGGAGACCGCCACAGAAATGAAATGTGATGACTTGGTCAGCCTATCAATAATGACCCACACTGCATCGAACTTCCTCTGAGTCTGTGAGAGTCCAACAATGAAGTCCATAGTGATACGCTCCCACTTCCACTCAGGAATCCACTCAGGAATCTCAATCTTATGGAACAAACCATCGGGGCTCTGATGCTCGTACTTAACCTGCTGACAGTTCAAACACCGAGCCACATGTGCAACAATGTCCTTTTTCATTCTCCGCTACCAGTAATGCTGCCGTAAATCCTGATACATCTTAGCAGTGCCCGGATAAATAAAGTACCGGAAACTATAGGCCTCCTCTAAAATCAACTCTCAGAGTTCATCCACATTAGTCACACAAACTCGACCCTGCAATCTCAGAACCCCATCATCTCCCAAGGTAAATTGCTCGGCACCTCCATGCTGCACAGTGTCCCTAAGGACACACAAATGAGGATCATCATACTGCCGATCTCGGATATGCTCCAATAAAAATGAACAGAGTGACTGTGCAAGCTAACACATAGCTGTCTCAGAAACAGCCAACCTCACGAACTGATTGGCCAAAGCCTGAACATCCAAAGCAAGCGGCCTCTTACCATCGGAATATAGTAAAACTGCCCATACTGGCTGACTTCCTACTCAAGGCATCGGCCACTACATTGGCCTTTTCCGAATGATATAAGATAGTGATATCATAGTCTTTCAACAGCTCCAACCACCTTTTCTGCCTCAAATTTAGCTCCTTCTGCTTGAATAAGTACTACAGACTCTTGTGATCCATGAACACCTCACATGCCACGCCATACAGATAATTCCTAAATGACGAGGCCTCTTATAAGACCCCTGACCACCTCCCTACGACAGAACCATTTCAACTCTCCTAGCCACATTGGCCGCCTCCTCGAAAGAAATCTCACTCACTGTCTCTTTAGCCATCTGAAGTTGAATCGGTTGAATAAGTCTCTCAATGAACCTCCTCACCCTTTCTCTCTCTCTCGGTGGGAAGTATGATAAGAGCATGACGGGCCAAGTCGATGAATATGGTCTCATACTAAGTAACGGTCATAGAACCCTGCTGGAGATGCTCAAACTGCCTCCGATAGGAATCTCTCTGAGTGATGGGGAGAAACTTCTCCGGGAATAGCTGAGTAAACTGCTCCCAAGTCAAAGTTGGCGATCCGGCTGGTCTAGCCAAACAATAATCTCTCCACCAAGTCTTGGTGAATCCAGACAAGCGGAAAGTAGCAAAGTCAACCCCATTGATCTCCACTATCCCCATGTTCCTAAGAACTTCATAACATCAGTCTAGATAATCCCAGGGATCCTCAGAAGATGCACCGCTGAAAGTAGTAGTGAAGAGCTTGGTGAACATGTCCAATCTCCACAAAGCATCGGTAGATAGAGCTGCTCTACCACCGGTCTGAGCTACCACACCCGGCTGAACTACTCCAACTGGCTGAGTTGCTGGAGTCTGAAACTGGGGAGCCATCTGCTCCAGAGTGCGAGTAGCAGAAGTCTGGGCTCCTCCTCCAGCCTAAGAGACGGCTGGTGCTACAGGAAGCAAGCCTGCCTGGGTGACACTTTCCATAAGGCCCACTAGATGGACTAGAGCATCTTGGAGTACTAGGGTAGCAATAAGCCCCTCTGGGACCTGAGTTGGGCCCACCGGAACTGCCTGGGCTGGAACCTCAACATCAAAATCAACCTGAGGCTCTGCCGCTGGTGCTGCTGCTCTGGGCTGAGCTTTGCCCCTACCTTGACCTATAGCATGACCTCGGCCTCGCCCTCTGCCCCTCGTGGGAGCTGCTGTTGGGGGCTCGGGCTACGGATTGGTGGATGAGGAAGCGTGTGTTCTTGCCATCCTCGAAAGAACATAGTAGAAATTCAATTAGCATTGAGAAACCAAACCGCACGACAAGAATGAATAAATGTGAAGTTTTTCCTAACTCTGTAGCCTCTAGGGGATAAATACATACGTCTCCATACCGACCCCTCAGACTCTACTAAACTTGTCCATGAATTGTGAAACCTATGTAACCTAGAGCTCTGATACCAACTTGTCACGACCCGAATTTTCCACCCTCGGGAGTTGTGATAGAGGCAAGCCGAATATTGCAAATTCATCTCCCTTTTTATTTAAACAATGTAAATTACTAAGTGATTAAACAACGGAATAAGATTAAACAATTGGAAATGCCGAAGCCGAAACTTAATATTCCAACAAAATACTGGTATATAATTTGAAGTAAAATACTACCCAGAATTTGGTGTCACAATTCACAAACTATCTAAGAATACTACAAACAAGGTCTGAATGAAATACATAAGTCTATCTTTGAATAAGTAAAACAGAAAGGGAAAAGATAGGAGGAGACGCCAAGGACCGAGGACGTCTACAGGACTACCTCGAGTCGCCTGAATGGACTGAAGACATCGCCCTCACTGCGGTCCAAACGCTCCGGTATCAGTATTTGCACACAGTGTAGAGTGTAGTATCAGCACAACCGACCGCATGTGCTGGTAAGTGCGTAGCTTAACCTCGGCGAAGTAGTGTCTAGCTTGCCATTTTCTTTCTCTTTTGCTTTTTTTATTTTTTATTTTTCCTATAGTATCCCTATCCTTTTTTCCCATGTTGTTGTAATCATAACATGTAGCAATTCAAAACTTCTAATTATTTGTTATGAAAAACAAATGGTAGGTATATTCAAATTAATTTACTTATTTTCTCCTCTTTTTTCCTTTCCTTTCTCTTTCTTTCTGTAATTGTTGCTCCTCTTCCTCTTTCAAGTTTCATGGTACAATTAATTTACTTTTTCGGTTTCTTTATTTCACTCTTTCCTTCCATAATTTTCCACTTTCAACCAGACAAATAAACCCTTTACTTTTTCTCCTTATGTTATGTAAATTTCCAAAAATCATCTTCTTTCACTTGTTATGTCATGACCCAAAATTCATTAAAGATCGTAATGGCGTCGGACACCACTATCAGGCTAGCCAACACTAAATACTTAATTAAATTCTCTTTTTAGTATTTTTAAAATCATAATTCCCTCCAATTAAATAATAAATGATGAACTTCACAAAGTAAATAATAATATTTTAGCAATTTCAATACTGATTAATCTCTTAATCATCCCAGAACCCGATGTCACTAGTGCATGAACAATTTCTAAGTAATCAAATAAAATACAACAACTGTCCGGAATATAAATTTTGACAGGAAAAAACAATACTCTGAAGGAGACTCAACTGGCTGCGCGTCGTCTCAATAGATGCATCTCACCTAAGTCTCTGCATCAACCATGCCGCAGTGCCCACTAGGCCACGAGACATACATGTGCATGTGCAATGAAAATGCACAGCAACTGTAGTAGGAGTACGAAAACAGCGCCTGCCCAGTAAGTATCCAGTCTAACTTCGAAGAAGCAGTGACGAGAGGTCGACTTCGACACTTACTTGTGGTCTAATAATATCAGATGTAGTAAAGACGTGAATAAATATGAAACATAGTAAGTATATGAAATAAACATGTATAAAATACGTGGTACTATTTCCCTCTTTATAATTTACTCAAGCTCTGAACTAGCAAGTTCCCTCCGTAACCGGAGCACATATATATAGATATAGTGGATATCATCAAGAGGATGTCATAATTCAAATAAGGGAAAATACCTTAGATACACTGGCCTCTAGCCAAATATTACGCACAATTCCATGAGAAAAAATATATATATATATATATAGGAAATGTCGAGGCGTACGGTCCGGTCTAACATAAAAGTAAATTGTGCACCGACGAGGGTCGAACTGCGCGAACCATAGATGCATCTATTAACCTACCGAGGCGAACGACCTGATCCCATAAGAGTATTAGAAGGAAATACCCCGCTCCCAAATCATACATGGGACACGGTAAAATATAAATTTAAGGAATCACTTCGCTCGCGGATCATACTTGCGACGTGGTCAAATATAAATTTAACATTAAAATCATATCTCTTTCTTGATCCTTTTCAAAATAAGGAAAATTCAACTTGTAGCTTTTTTGACAGAAGTTACCCCGCTCGCGAAACATACATGCGACGCGGTTACTCATAGATTTCTTAAGCTATTATAATATTTCTCAATTCTTTTTGAAAATACGAAGTTTAATGGAAACTCTTAAAATCTTAAATTCCTCAATTCAAATTCCTTTCAACACAATTATTACACAACCTTAATCTTTTTTCTTCTCAAGACAAACAATAAACATAAATTAACAATAATATCAACAAGGCATGATGTGAGCCTAAAACTGCCCTGACATAGGCATAACTAGTAGCTACATACGGACTCTCGTTACCTCGTGCGTACGTAGCCCCCACAAATAGAAACACATAATAATTTAGGTCACCTATGGGATTAATTCCCTCTTACAAGGTTAGAAAGGAGACTTACCTCGCTCCGAAGTTCCATAACGGCTCCAACATCACTTTAACACCTCAAACCGATGGCCAACTCTCCAAAACTACCAAACAATGAGAAAACCAATGAAAATATAATTTAATACTCATAACTATTCAATTTACAACAATTCCCAACTTCGTTCGGAAAGTCGATAAAATACCCTTGGGCCCACATGTCCGGATTCTGAAATTTTTTGAAGATAAGCTTTATCCATGACATCACGAACTCAAATATATAATTTATTCTCAATTCCATGTTCAAAATTCGTGGTCAAAATCCAAATATATAGGATTCTAGGTCTTTCAAAACCCCAATTTCTACTAGTTTCCATGTTCAAATCTACATAAACTCATGTATTTAACTCAAAATTGTGAAGAAAGCACTTACCCCCATTATGATTGATGAAGTTGGCACTCCAATGTGCTCCAAAATCGGCTCCCATGGGCGCAAATGAAATGAAATAGAGCCAAACCCTCATTTTTTTAAAGAAGACACTGACAGCTCCGACTTTCGCACCTGCGGTCACTTGACCGCTTCTGTAGTTCCACAGGTGCGGCCCAACTACTACTTTTGCGGTCTATCCCCCAGCTGCCCACTTTCGTTTCTACACCTTCCTTTCCGCAGGTGCGATCTCGCTTCTGTGGCGAGATGACTGCATCTGCGATCTCAGCACTTCCACACCAAACTGCATCTGCGCCCCTTTGGTCGCTTCTACGGCTCTGCATATATGGCCAAAACCTCGCAGGTACAGTTACACCAGATGATAGCAGGCTTAGAAATCTTCATAAGGCCGAATTCAATCCGTTAACCAACCGAAATCCACCCGATGCCTCGTGACCCCGTCCAGTCACACCAACTAGTTCCAAATCATGACACGAACCTACTTGAGGTCTCAAATCACATCAAACAATGTCAAATTCACGAATCACACCCCATTCCAATCTTAATGAACTTTAGAATTTCAAACTTCTTCATTCTCTGCCGAAACCTATCAAATCATGTCTGATTGACCTCAAATTTTGCACACAAGTCGTATTTGACATTACGTACCTACTCCAGATTCTGAAATCAGAATCCAACTGCAATAACAAAAAATCTAATTTTGATCGAACTTCTTAAAAACCTTCAAATTTCTAACTTTAGTCAAATGACTCTAAAATGACCTTCGGACCTCCGAATCCACTTGTGGATGCGCTCCCAATACCACAATCACCATACAGAGCTATTATTAGACTTGGAATCCTAAATGGGCATTGTTAACATTAAAATGCCCTACATCCCAAATTCATGAGATTCTTCCCATAAATGCTAATTGTCGTGCCCCTTTTTCTCGCAAAATCGGGTTTCAACGTTGACAACTCTTTTAAAGGAAGGTGTTTTAAAAGAGATATTCACCACCTAACGGATTAAGTTGTATTAGGGCACCTATTTTCAAATAACTCTATTTAACCAGTTTACATCACCAGAGATTGGGTAAGGGCTCAAATTACCTCGAGGGAAAGGTATTAGGCACCCCTCGAGGTCCACAACGGTGGGTCCCGCCGAACTTAACTTATGTGAATTAGTCTAATAAAGAAAGCGAAGGAATCATTAATAAGGATGGGGGTCCTAAGTATTTTAGCCTATAGGATCACCCCGTGCAACATAAATAATACTTCATAACTCCCCCAAGACAGGGGTGTTACTCATATTATTCAGCGAGTGCAGACTATCATCTCCTGCTACCCGATTACTATCTTTGAGTTTTTACCTAAAGCACTCTAATCAATTCTAACTCGTGTCATATGCGTGCACTATCCGTCCATTACCTATGGTCCTGGAGGCATTGGGACCTCTATTTTTTGGATGGTTCTAGACTCAACCTAGGTTGCTCAAAATTGTAAAACTAAGTGACATACAAAACATATTGAACTTTTCACTCAAAAGCAGATAAAGGCTCACTTTAGCCTCCACACATAAGGCAACAAATGCACGCAAAACATATTGGCGTATTGACAGTTTTGATAGTTAAAGATATTAGATCCTATAGACATGATTTCTACGTGACTTTGGATTTTAAACATGCTGACGGTTTATGCAAAGTATCTCTAGGTAATTCTGTAATTGACTATTGATTTCAATTAAAGCATTTGAACCTATAGGTAGGATATCTAGGTGACTTACTCGACAGTTGACAATAGAAAGGCTCAGAATTATTAATTACTCCTATAGGCATGTTTTCCTGTGGTATGCATATTTCCAGTTTTAGCAGTTAACACAAATAATAGCTATCCTTATGAGCGTGTGTTCTACTTTAGTGATTGAGTCTGTTTATTAATTCCTAAAGACATGCATATTAACTAAGCGATTGTGATGATTGATTAAGGCCTATAAACATGATATCTCAAAAAACAGATCTGAACTTGATTGTTGCATTTCCTATAGGCATGGTATCTAATCATGTGAAGCAAAGTAAACAAGATATTCACAGAACTTGTTTGAACAAAAAAATGAAATCCCTATAGGCAGGTTTTCTAACATGTGATGCCAGACATGAGCGTTTAGACAGATTTTAGCACACAATTTCTGTGCATAAAAACAAAACCTATGAGCAGGTTATCTAAACATAATAATAGCGGAAAACCTAAAGGCATGTTATCTACCCACAGAATATCAGATAAGCCCACGTCCCAATTTCATTATCACCCCAATTGTTATTACAAAAAAATTATTACAGACTAGAATTAATTGAATAAATCATAGAGTATGTAAACTATAGGAAGCCTTCAGCATGCCTAAAACAACATCTGGATGGGCTAGGCCCCTCAATCCATAACTTCTACAAAAGCCAATGTTCATAGAACCACAAAGTGATTGACTCGCTTTATTTTACAGCATAAGCATACCAAGCCCAGTCCTCTAGTGTATTAGAGTTCCCAAGGGCTTCATGAACCGCAGGCAGTGCTCACACTAGAGTGAAGAAGCAGAACCAATTGTCACAACCCCAAAACTGACCCGATTGTGATGGCGCCTATCGTGAAACTAGGCCAGTCAACTCATTTCCAAAAATAATCCATATTTCATTTTAAAATTGAAGTAAAACCATTTTTACTCTGAAATCCAATAAAATATATAATGTCAAATCAAACAAAGTAGAAAAATATAAGCCTGACCTCAGGTGTCACTAAGTCATGAGCAACGCTAAATAGCTTTGGAATCTCAGAATAAGGTTTGAACTGCTTCTTAAAAGCTATCCCGTTTGCTTTGATCAGGAGTTGATCTTTAAGTTGTCTGTAAATGTCGAATCTAATAATAAGATCTTTTCCTGGTACATCAGACCCTATCAGCTTGGTTCTGTACTTCAATCCTGGAAAGAACTCAATTGTGATCGAATGCTTTGTGATAACGGTGGTAGTTAGGATTCCATTTGATGCGGTGTTAAAATCCTTAAAGTGTGGTATCCATTGATCTTCAGGGAGAACAACAGGATTTATGAGTGAGGAAGCATCTCCAGTGTCGATAAAAGTAATAACTCGAGTTTGTTTATCCCATTTGGATGAATAGAAATTGAGTTCGACTTGAGGCAAGACAAGACCAAAATAGTCTGGAAATAACAATAGTATACTAATAGGAAGGTAGAGAAGGAGAAAAGCGGAACTGTGAATCGCCAAGCAGCTACCTCGCTATCTCCGTGAAGTCCGCGACCAGAAAAGTCAACAGTCATTGCCATGCCCTGAGATACCTAGATTTGCACACAAGGTGCAGGGGGTAACGTGAGTACACCAACTCAATAAGTAACAAGTCCAAACTATGGACTGATAGGTAGTGACGAACCAAACCTCAACATGCAATATAACTAATATGTACAGAAAAGTAGGCATGGTTGCGGTTCAAGTATAAAACTCAACATTAAAATAAATAAAATCTGAATAGTACAGAGTATAAAGCTCAGCAAATCTCTATGTACCAATGCACATAAAGCATGGAAAATGTACCGTGAACATCTACTAACAAGTGCTCAACCACTCGGTACTGTATATGGCCATCCGGCCCAGGGAAGATCCATCCCCGAATATATACACATCACTGACCGCAGTCATCCAGTATCGATGAAGGCCATTCCAGCCCTATGGAGAAGATCCATCTCCAGGTATAAATACTTCGGACAAGATCCATGTCCAGGGAAGATCCATCCCTCAATAACATCAACTGTGCTCACTGGGGGTGTAAAGACTGCAGAGGGGCTCCTTTAAACCCAAGAGCTATAACAAGCCAACCAAGGCATAATCAATATCCTGCTGCAGCATGCAGCCCGATCCCATACTTTCACTCAATATCAGGCTCTCGGCCTCACTCAGTCATCGCTCTCTAGTCTCACACACACGGGCTCAAAATGCCATGATACTAGCCCGAAACAAAGATATGATGTGCCAAAATAACAGTAATCGAGACTGAGAAATGATACAATATACATAAACAGGACTGAGTGCAGAATATCAATGAAGCAAATGATATGACAGTACGAAATGACCTCTCGGGTCTCAACAATATCGGCGTGAATCCTTAACATGATAATTTGCATGATTTACAGCTTATTAACATAATCACATAATCACACCACAGATATCAGCAAGAAAGAATCGTTAAGCGGTGCTATGGAATGATCCAAGCCACAATTCTCACGGTGCACACCCACACGCCCGTCACTTGACATTTGCGTCACCTCAATATTAATCATAGAACACATAGTTTGGGGTTTCAAACCCTCAGAACCAAGTTTGGAAGTGTTACTTACCTCAAGCCAAGCCAAACTCTAGTCGCGATGCCCTTGCCTCTCGATTCGGACTCCAAATGCCCCAAATATAACCAAAATCAGTATATTATCAGCAATGTACGCTAAAGGAATGAATCCCATACGAAAATTATCAAATTAATTCAAAAATCCCGAAATTGGCCAAACCCGATCCCTGGTCCCACATCTCGGAATTCAATAAAAATTACATCACTAGAATCCTTATCCTCCCAAGAGTCCATACATACCAAAAGCAACAAAATCGGACCTCAAATGACCCCTCAAATCCCCACTCAAATCTCTCCAAAACTCAAGCCCTAACCTTCAATTTTAACCCTTAAATCCCACTAATTTTCATGATTAAACAATGAAAAAGTGGTCATAAACACAAGTAATGAAGCTTAAGTGGCTTATCCAACTGACAACCCTTGATCCCTCTTAAGAAATCACTTCCCAAGCTCAACTCCCGCCTTCAAAAATAGAGAAACGTAGCAAAATTCACGAAGAAGACTTTTTTATACCTTCTGCCCAGTGATTTCCACATATGCGGTCTCAAAGTCACTTCTGCGATGCCGCACTTGCGGAAAAGCCATCGCAGGTGCGATTTTAACTTAACCCTGGAGTTTCCGCTTCGGTGGTCATCTTCCCACTCCTGCAGTCTCGCAGGTGCAGTCCTTGTGCGAATCTACGATTTTCTTCAGCTCCTCAACTCTTTGCATATGCGGTCCAATCTCGCTCCTGCGAGGCTCGCACCTGCAGTCCCTAATCCGCAGGTGCGGAAATGACAGAAGCAGTAAAGTTTAGCTGCTCAACCAAATTCCAAATCCTTCCATTAGCCATCCAAATTCATCCCGAGGCCCTCGGGGCCTCCACAAAAAATACCAACAAGTCATATACTACTAATCGAACTTATTCTAGCCTTTAGAACACTCAAAACAATATCAAAACACCAAATCGACCTCGGATTCAAGCCTAAGAACTTAGAAACTTCCAATTTCCACAAACGATGCCAAACCTATCAAACCTCACCCGAATGACCTGAAGTTTTCCACACACGTCAGAAATAACACAGCGGACCTACTCCAATTTCTGGAATTCCGTTTCGACCCCAATATCAAGATTTCCACTACCGACCGGAAAATACCAAATTTTCAATTTTGCCAATTCACACCTAAATCTACCACGGACCTCCAAACCATATTCCAAATATGCTCTTTATCCCAAAATTGTCTAACGGAGCCATCCAAACCATCAGAATTCACATCCAAGACCTTCTATACATAAGTCAACATCCGATTGACTTTTTCAATTTAAGCTTACTCAAAAGAGACTAAGTGTCTCATACCTCTCCAAAACCACTCTGAACCCGAACCAACCAACCCAATACCACATAATACAATTGAACAAGACATAAAGAAGCAGAAATGGGGGAAATAAGGCTGAAATTCATAAAATGACCGGCCGGGTCGTTACATACTCCCCCTCTTAAATGGACATTTGTCCTCGAACGAGTCAAGAAACATACCTGAAGCCTCAAATATATGTGGATATCTGTCTGCATCTTGCACCCGGTCTCCTAGGTAGCCTCCTCTATGGGCTGACCTCTCCACTGTGTTTTGACTGAAGCTATATCTTTTGATCTCAACTTTCGAACCTGCCGCTCCAAAATAGTCATTGGCTCCACATCATAAATCAAATCACCATCTAACTTAACCGTGCTGAAATCTAAAACATGAGACGGATCAACAATATACTTCTAGAGCATAGAAACGTGAAATACCGGATGCACACTTGACAAGCTAGGTAGAAAAGCCAGCTCATAAGCCACCTCCTTAATCCTTCGAATCACCTCAAAAGGCCCAATGAACCGAGGACTCAATTTACCCTTCTTCCCAAATCTCATATCACCCTTTATGGGTGAAACCTTCAATAGAACCTTATCCCCAACCATGTAAGACACATCATACACCTTCCTGTCAGCATAACTTTTTTGTCTTGATTGCGTTGTACGAAGCCGCTCCTGAATCACCTTCACCTTGCCTAAAGCATCCTACACCAAGTCTGTACCCAAAAGCCTAGCCTCACCCGGCTCAAACCAACCAACTGGGGATCTACAACGTCTCCCATATAAAGCATCAGATGGAGCCATCTGAATACTTGACTGATAACTATTGTTATATGCAAACTCTGCGAGCGATAAAAACTGGCCCCATAAACTCCCAAAATAAATGACATAAGCGCGTAATATGTCCTCCAATATCTGAATAGTGCGCTCGGACTGCCCATCCGCCTGACGGTGAAAAGTTGTGCTCAACTCAACCTAAGTACCCAACTCTCGCTGCACGGCCCTCCAAAACTGCGAAGTAAACTAAGTACCTCTATCTGAAATGATGGAAACTGGGACGCCATGCAAGCAAACAATCTCTCGGATATAAAACTTTGCTAAGCGCTCTGAAGAATAGGCAGTACACATAGGAATGAAATGCGCAGACTTGGTCAGCCGATCCATAATCACCCAAATAGCATCGAACTTCTTCAAAGTCTGTGGGCGTCCAACTACAAAATCCATGGTGATCCGCTCCCACTTCCACTTTGGAATATATAACCATGGAAGCAAGCCACCTGGTCTCTGATGCTTATATTTCACCTGCTGACAATTGAGATACCGAGCTACAAATCCCACAATATCCTTCTTCATTCTTCTCCACCAATAATGCTGTCTCAAATCCTAGTACATCTTTGCAGCACCCGGATCGATAGAATACCATGAGCTATGGGCCTCCTCCAGAATTAACTCCTGAAGCCCATCTACATTGGGCACACATATCCGGTCTTGCATCCTCAATACCCCATTATCACCAATAGTCACATCTCTGGCATCGTCGTGCTGAACTCTGTCCTTAAGGACAAGCAAATGAGGATCGTCATACTGGCACTCTCTGATGCGATCAAACAAAGAAGACCAAGAAACCGCACAAGCTAAGACCCGACTAGGCTCCAAAATATCCAACCTCACAAACCGATTGGCCAAGGCCTGAAGATCAACTGCAAGAGGTCTCTCCCCAACAGGAAAAAATGCAAGACTGCCCATACTCACAACCTTCCTACTCAAAGCATCGGCCACTACATTGGCCTTTCCCGGATGGTACAAGATAATGATATCATAGTCCTTTAGCAGCTCCAACCATCTCCACTGCCTCAAATTGAGATCCTTCTGCTTGAACAAGTGCTGGAGGCTACAATGATCTGTAACCACTTCACAAGGCACACCATATAGATAATGCCTCCAAATCTTCAATGCGTGAACAATGGCAGCCAACTCCAAATCATGAACGGGGTAGTTCTTCTCATGGGACATCAACTGATGAGAAGCATAAGCAATCACTCTACCCTCCTGCATCAACACACACCCGATACCAACTCTAGAAGCATCATAATATATTATATATGAACCTGAAGTTGATGGCAACACTAGCACTGGAGCTATGGTCAAGGCAGTTTTGAGCTTCTGAAAGCTCGCCTCACACTCATCCGACCACATGAAAGGAGCACCTTTTTGAGTTAATTTAGTCAAGGGTGATGCTATAGATGAAAACCTAAATGAACAGACGGTAATAACCTTCCAAACCAAGAAAACTGTGAATCTCCATGGCTGAGGATGGTTTGGACCAACTCTGAACCGCCTTTATCTTCTTCGGATCGACCTAAATACCCTCACTAAACACTACGTGCCACAAGAAAGTCACTAAACTAAGCCAAAACTCACACTTGGAGTACTTTGCATAAAATTTCTCCTCCCTCAACCTCTATAATACAACTCTCAAATGTCGGTATGCTACTCCTAACTACGCGAGTATACCAGAATATCATCAATGAATACAATAACGAACGAGTCGAGATAAGGCCGAAACACGATGTTCATCAAATGCATGAATTCTGCTGGGTCATTGGTCAGCCCAAAAGACATCACAAGGAATTCATAATGACCATATCAGGTCTTAAAGGCTGTCTTAAGAATGTCCGAGTCCCTGATCTTCAACTGATGATACCCTGAACAGAGATCAATCTTGGAGAACACTCTCGCTCCCTGAAGCTGGTTGAATAAACCATCAATATGAGGCAAAAGATACTTGTCTTGATTGTGACTTTGTTCAACTGCCTATAATCAATGCACATCCTTATCGTG
Source organism: Nicotiana sylvestris (assembly GCF_000393655.2). Taxonomy (NCBI): domain Eukaryota; kingdom Viridiplantae; phylum Streptophyta; class Magnoliopsida; order Solanales; family Solanaceae; genus Nicotiana; species Nicotiana sylvestris. The sequence continues at coordinate 40,801,263 of NC_091066.1, forward strand.
CCATCCTTCTTCTTTACAAATAGAACGGCTGCACCCAAGGAGACACACTAGGCTGAATTAACCCTTTATCGAGGAGTTCCTGAAGCTGCTCCTTCAACTCCTTCAACTCCGTCAGTGCCATATGATACGGTGGAATAGAAATGGGCTGAGTTCCCAGCAACAAATCAATATTAAAGTCAATATCCCTGTCCGGTGGCATGCCCAGAGGTCCGCAGGAAACATATCCGGAAAGTCCCTCACTATATGAATTGAGTCAATGGTAGGAGTCTCTACACTGACATTTCTCACGAACGCTAAGTAAGAAAGAAAACCCTTACCAACCATCCGCTGGGCCTTCGAAAATGAAATCACCTTACTGGGAACAAAATCAATCGAACCTCGCTACTCAATCCGTGGCACACCCGGCATAGCCAATATCACTGCCTTAGCATGACAGTCCAAAATAGCACGACATGGAGATAACTAATCCATGCCCAATATCACATCAAAATCAAACATACTAATCAACAAGAAGACCACTCGGGTATCCAAACCCCCAATAGTCACCAAACACGACCGATATACATGATCCACAATAATAGTATCGCCCACCGGAGTAGATACATGAACAGATGAAACAAGAGACTCGCGGGACGTATCCAAATAATGAGCAAAATATTATGAAACATATGAAAAAGTGGATCCGAGATCAAACAATACAGAGGCATCTTTGTTGCATACAGAGACAATACATGTAATCACAACATCTGAAGCAATAGTATCTGGTCTGGCTAGGAGTGCATAGAAATTTGTCTGACCACCACTTGATCGACCTCCCCCTCTAGGCCGACCCCTAGCTGACTTACCTCCACCTCGAGCTGACTAGGTGAGTGGGGAAGTAACTATTGCTGAAGTCGAAGGCTGACTCCTCTGCTGGAATGAACCTCTCGTAAGACGGGGACAAAACCTCTTGATATGACCCAAATCTCCACACTAGAAGCAACCCCTCCTAACAACTGGTGTTGGGGACTGAAGGGAGCCCAGAGCATCGGGATACCCACTAGAAGAACCAGGCATAGATGAGCCCTGAACTGATAGTGCCTGAGTCAAACTCTGAGCTGGAAGGGCACTGAGAGATGAGTGACCCTAATGTGAACTGTGAGAACCGTGGACAGATTAGCCACCACGGTGACCCGAACGGGCTCACTGAGCATGTCTGAATGGGCGGCCTCTACCGTGCTGAAAATGAACTTCCGAAGGAACACTGCCAAAACTACCAGATCCTCGAGGCCTCTTGGTCTTCCTCTCATCTCGCTCCTGGCAATGAACTAATTTTATCTCTCTGGCAATGTCAACCACCTCCTCAAAAGAAGCGCCAGATACTCTCTCTCTAGTCAGAAAAATCCGTAGCTGACAAGTGAGGCCATCAACAAACCTCCTGATCTTCTCCCTATCCGTGGGAACTAGCCAAATAGCATGACGGGCCGACTTGGAGAATCTCATCTCATACTACATCACGTTCATATCCCCCTGATAGAGCTGCTTGAACTGCCTACGCAGATCCTCTCTGCTAGAATGTGGTACATACTTCTCTAGGAAGAGAATAGAGAACGGATTCCATGTAAGGGCGCTGCACCAACAGGCATACGCCTCTCATAAGCCTCCCACCAAGTGAAGGTAGCTCCAGAAAACTGAAAAGTAAAAAATGAGACCCCACTGATCTCTAGAATACCCACTGTATGTAGACTCCTCTAACACTTGTCCAAGAAACCCTAGGTATCCTCGCCCTCTGCACCACTAAAAGTCGGAGGCTGAAGTCTACCAAATCTCTCCAATCAACGCTGCTCGTCATTAGGCATAACTGGAACCACATAATCCTGAGCAGGTGCAACCGGCTAGGCTGGTGGTGCCTCTGGTGTCTGAAGACCATGTGCAACCTGCTCGGGTGTACGAGCGGCGGGAGTCTGAGTGACTCCCCTGAAAATAACAACAATGTACTAATAGGAAGGTAGAGAAGGAGAAAATCGGAACTGCGAATCGCCAAGCAGCTACCTTACTATGTCCGTGATGTCCGTGACCGAAAGAGTCAACAGCCACTGCTGTGCTCTGAGATACCTGGATCTGCACACAAGGTGCAAGGGGTAACGTGAGTACACCAACTTAGTAAGTAACAAGTCCAAATTATGTACTGACAGGTAGTGATGAACCAAACCTCAACAGGCAATACAATTAATCTATACAGAAAAGTAGGCATGGTTGTAGTTCAAGTATAAAACTCAACAGTAAAATAAATTAAATCTGAATAGTACGGAGCATAAATCTCAGCAAATCTCAATCTACCAATGCACAGAAAGCATGGAAAATGTACCGTGAATCTCCACTCACAAGTGCTCAACCACTCGGTATTGTATATAGCCATCCGTCCCAGGGAAGATCCATCTCGGAATATATACACATCACTGACTGCAGTCATCCAGTACAGAGGAAGGCCATTCCAGGCATATGGAGAAGATCCATCTCTAGGTATAAATACTTCGAACAAGATCCATGTCCAGGGAAGATCCATCCCTCAAGAACATCAACTGCGCTCACTGGGGTGTAAATACTCCGGAGGGGCTCCTTTTAGACCAAGCGCTATAACAAGCCAACCAAGGCATAATCAATATCCCGCTGCGGCGTGCAGCCCGATCCCATACTATCACTCAATATCAGGCTCTCGGCCTCACTCAGTCATCACTTTCCGGTTTCACAAACACGGGCTCAAAATGCCATGATACTAGCTCGAAACAAAGATATGATGTGCCAAAATAACAATAATCGAGACTGAGACATGATATGATATGCATAAACATGACTAAATACAGAATATCAATAAAGCAAATGATATGACAGCAAGAAACAACCTCTCGGGTCTCAACAGTATCGGCGTGAAGCTTTAATATGATAATTAGCATAATTTACAGCTCATTAACTTAATCACATAATCACACCACAGATATCAGCAATAAAGAATCGTTAAGCGGTGCCATGGAATGATCCAGGCCGCAATTCTCATGGTGCACGCCCACACGCCCGTCACTTGGCGTTTGCATCACCTCAATATTAATCACAGAACACATAGTTCGGGGTTTCAAACCCTCAGAACCAAGTTTTAAAGTGTTAGTTACCTCAAGCCAAGCCAAACTCTAGACCGTGACGTCCTAGCCTCTCGATTCGGCCTCTAAATGCCCCGAATCTAACCAAAATCAGTATATTATCATCAATGTACGCTAAAGGAATGAAACCCATACGAAAATTATCAAATTAACTCAAAAATCCCGAAATTAGCCAAACCTGACCCCCGGTCCCACATCTCGAAATTCGATAAAAATCACTTCACTAGAATCCTTATCCTCCCACGAGTCCATACATACCAAAAATATCGAAATCGAACCTCAAATGGCCTCTCAAATCCCTACTCAAAGCTCTCCAAAACTCAAACCCTAGCATTCAATTTTAACCCTTAAATCCCACTAATTTTAATGATTAAACAATGGAAAAATGGTCATAAACACAAGTAATGATGGCTTACCCAACTGATAACCCTTGATCCCTCTTGAGAGATCACTGCCCAAGTTCAACTCCCGTCTTCAAAAATGGAGAAACTTAGAAAAATTCACGAAGAAGACTTTTTTATACCTTCTGCCCGGTGATTTCTGCATCTGCGGTCTCAAAGTCACTTCAGAGACACCCCACCTGCGGAAAAGCCATCACAGGTGCAGTTTTCACTTAGCCCTAGAGTTTTCGCTTCTGCGGTCATCTTCCCGCTACTGCGGTCTCGCAGGTGCGGTCCTTGTGTGCACCTGTGTTTTTTTTAGCTTCTCAACTCTTTGCATATGCAGTCCAATCTCGCTCCTGCGAGCCTCGCACCAGCAATCCCTAATCCACAGGTGCGGAAATGATAGAAGCAGGAAAGTTTAGCTGCTCAACCAAATTCCAAATCCTTCCGTTAGCCATCCAAATTCATCCCGAGGCCCTTGAGGCCTCCCCCAAAAATACCAACAAGTCATATACCACTATTCAAACTTATTCCAACCTTCGGAATACTCAAAATAACATCGAAACACCAAATTGACCTCGGATTCAAGCCTAAGAACTTAGAAACTTTCAATTTCCTCAAACGATGCCAAAACCTATCAAACCTCACCTGAATGACCTGAAATTTTGTACACACATCACAAATGACACAATATACCTACTCCAATTTCCGGAATTCCGTTTCGACCCCGATATCAGAATTTCCACTACCGACCGAAAAACACCAAATTTCTGATTTTGCCAATTCACTCCTAAATCTACCACGGACCTCTAATCCATATTTCGAACACGCTCTTAAGCCCAAAATCACCTAACGGAGCTATTTGAACCATCAAAATTTACATCTAAGACCTTCTACACATAAGTCAACTTTTAGTTGACTTTTTCAACTTAAGCTTACTCAAAAGAGACTAAGTGTCTCATACCTCTCCAAAACCACTCCGAACCCAAACAAACCAATCCAATACCATGTAATACAACTGAACAAGACAAAAAGAAGTAGAAATGGGTGAAACGGAGCTGAAATTCATAAAACGATCTGCCGGGTCATTACACAAATTCAAGGGAAGATTAGAGACCGAATCTTGGTGTGTCAGCGTTCACGAGGGTCTCATAGGAACCATGAGCAGTTTTTACACCAAGAAGGCCAAGGACAGTACTCAGATTAGCAAGGATTAGGGTTCATAAGTGTGCAGGATAGGATTAGGAATCATACTTAGGGGTAGTGTCCACATAGAAACAGAGATAAACATTTTGAAACAAATAAGTTGGACACTAGCAAGTTTAAAATAAGGGATCAAAACATACTTCAAACAGATAGTAAAGGATTCAGATGAAGATAAGTTATATAGAATAAATGCACTGGTCAAACAGCATACTAGTGATTAGTAAGAACTAATAGCACATAATCAGTGGGATGACATACTAACAGATTCGAAAAACAAACTAAGAGATATATGTTGAACCAGTTTTAGGGAAGAATATTAGACACATTTGAAGATAGTCTTAAGCGCACATAATTAAACAGGTTTCATCAATTAGTATACTAAGTTAAATAAGTCTAATTCACATAGAGTAATGAATCTAGTACAGTAGCATATTGAGCAATTAAATAATAGAGAGGTTTAAGTGACTTACTAATTCAGATTAAACGAAAAAGGTTAAGCAATGAGGCAATGATCATCAATTGCAGCAAACAACAATGGAGATTTTTGGCCTTAGCTTCCAGCCAGCCAGGAATTAAAAACAGAATAGAATAGCAGTGTAGAGTATAGAATTTTAATAGTGAGAATAGTTTTGAGTTCTCAATCCTCTTCTAAGGGAAAAGAGGGAAGGGGTTTAAATAGCCTTAGGCTAGGGTACACACATATGGAAATAATCAATCAACTTATTAAGGAAAAACTCAATACATTATTAAAGCAAGTCAGAAATAACAGTGCATAGACGCATATAACAGTAATCAAATAAGTCTGGGAATCAAAGTTTCTCAAGTAATAATTAAGGTACGAATAGATAGACAGAATCAGTAAGAAAAAATGAAATCGAAACAATAATTTTTAGGGTAAGTAAATCAGTCAGAAAAAACTAAAGGAATAACACATATGCACATAGATACACGAAAACATTAAAGAAAAAATACTCAAAATCAAGGAACCATAACAGAGCTGAAAAGATTTGAGCCCTAATTTTTGGCGAGTAAAATTAGTCAGGGAATTCACAAAAATCACAATAGAATGACAGGTATATGGAACATTAAAGAAGATATTCAGCCAAAAATAGAACCAGAATAGATCATAAAAGATCTGAGTCCTAATTTTAGGGCAAAGTAAATTAGGGAGAAAACTTTTAACTGAAAAAAATCGAAGAATATTCATAGATAGACATGCGAAGACATAAATAAGATTCTTAACAAAAAATAAGAAAAAATTTAAATAGATCTTTCGAAAGATCTAAACCCTAACTTTAGGGTAAATAAAGAATATAAAAAATCTCAGAGATCTGTACCCCAAGGAGATGAAGAATGAACATAGATTGAAAAACGAAGAAAGTTCGAACCAGATTTGGTCCGGAAATGGGGAAATCGGCTTGCCATGTTAGGCAAGCCACTAGGTTATACCATAAACAAGTAGCCAGTAGCAAGATAGGGCCAATAAGGCAAGAAAATCATTGATGGATTCCATATCTGGTTGGAATCGAAGGAAGAATTAGGGTGACAACGCTTAGGGCTTCAGAGGAGAAGAGAGGAGGGAGTTTAAGGGCGGCATTTTGGATATAACTAGGGATTAGGGTTGGGGGAGTTAAATTAAAAGTGGGGTATTGAATGGGGGCCATTGATCTTGAAAGACCAACGGCCGGGATTGAAGGAGGGATCATGGTTGGGTATTGGGTTATGGGGGTTATTTAGTTTAGACTGAGCGAATCGGGCTAGTATATTTAGGTAATTGGGCTGGGCAATTGGGTTAGTTTGGGTAGCTTAGGTCCGAAAATTCAATAAAAATTGGGGCCAGATTATAAGTACCCAATTTATTAAACAAATAATTTGTAAAAAAATAATAAATGAAATACAAAAATATCATTTGTGCATAAAAATGGTTAATAACAATTATTCAATACTTTAAAAATATAAAAAACGTTATTTTTTGCATAAATAAAGTAATTATAAGTATATATGGGTTATTATTACCAAATGTGCAATCTTAGCCTTTAAAATACAAATGTATTTATAATAAATATGTTAAAAATATTTAAAACCTAATCTGGGTGTAAATGATGAAATTAGATGATAAAATTATTTTAAAAATAATTTATGATGCAATTAATGAGTATTTATATAATAAAATGCATAAATAAATTGATTTAAAACCCTTAACAAAAATGCTTGTATGTGCTTGTAAATCAAGTGATAATGCATATGCACTATTTTGAAAGTACAAATGTATATTTAAAAATATGAGGGAAAAATTGGGTATCAACAGTTGTCCATCTTTACCCGGGAAGGATGAAAGAGTTGTCGGGTAATGAAATGATGACCGATTTTGACCGAATGAAGTGATTTGAAAGATATAGGCCGCACTCTAGCTTTTGAGCTGCCTACATATCCCTGGTTTTACAAGAATCAGGCCATGTGTAGTTCTAGATTCGACGGTGAACGAAACCGATGGAATTGTTATCGGAATGGTCGTGTGTTTCGGTAAGATTCTTTTGAGTAAGATTTATGCGAAGTTGTGAATGTAAATTTGAGATGCTACCGATGTATCACAGGGTAGATATCTGAACGATCATAGGATAAAAATGAGTAATTGATGGGAGTCGGTTATGATTGAAATAATAGCAAGGTGTGAATGGTATGAGCGGAAACCGAAGCGAAAGTTGCTCCTGTTCAAAGAATGTTTACCTGCAAAAACTTAAAACACGATGCACACAAATATATATATATATATATATATATATATATATATATATATATATATATATATATATAGGTTATTACGATAATTTAAACATGATGCAGATTCTCTATGGACCATGAAGAGTGTCTTCGGACGGTGAGGATGGTGTCATTAGACCATAACGTCCTGGGCCATGAATCGTGTGGTAAGGGATTGGTAGGCCATGCAATGGTGTTCTCGGGCCATGAAAATGGTGCCTCTGAACCATGGTGCCTTTGAATAATGATGTGCAAGATTAAGAGATCCTCAGGCCATGGTATGGTGTCTTCCAGCTATGAGGATGATGCCTTCGGACTATGAAGCCTTTGGACAAATTGGCTATATATTAGCCCATGAGAAACAGAGACATGATGCTTGATATAAAACAAGACAGAGCTTAGTCTTGTGTAGAGTTGGGGGCAGAGCTTAGCCCCGAAAAAAAAATAATTCAAGGTTTAGGATAGAACAACATTCGTGTTTATGCAAAAAGAGACAATGCTTAGTCTCGTACGATGGGAAGGCAATTCTTAGCCTTATGCAGTTGATGAGGCAGGGCTTTGCCTCATGCAAGTTTGGATACAATGCTTAGTCTCATGTAAGGAGAAGGCAATGCTTAGCCTTATGTAGTTTAGGAGGCAAGGCTTTGCCTCATGCAAGTTTAGAGACAACGCTTAGTCTCATGTAAGGAGAAGGCAATGCTTAGCCTTATGCAAACAGAGGGGCAGGGCTTAGCCTCATGCAAATAGGGAGGCAGGGCTTAGCCTCATGTAAGGAGAAGGCAATGCTTAGCCTTATGCAAGCAGGGAGGCAGGGCTTAGCCTCATGCAAGATTTGAGACAGTACTTAGTCTCATGCAAGGAGAAAGAAATGCTTAGCCTTATGCAAATAAGGAGGCAGTGTTTAGCCTCATGCAAGATTTCAGATAATGCTTAGCTTCATGCAGGGAGAAGGCAATGCTTAGCCTCATGCAAAACTCGAGACAGTGCTTAGTCGCATGCAAAGAGAAGACAATGCTTAGCCTTATGCAAATAGAGAGACATGACTTAGCCTCATGCAAGATTCGAGACAGTGCTTAGTCTCATGTAAGGAGAAGGCAATGCTTAGCCTTATGCAAATAAGGAGGCAGGGCTTAGCCTCATGCAAGATTTGAGACAATGTTTAGTCCCATGTAGGGAGGAGGAAATGCTTAGCCTTATGCAAATAAAGAGGCAGGGCTTAGCCTCATGCAAGCTTTGAGACAATGCTTAGTCTCATGCAAATGGACGAGTAGTAAGTAAGAGCAAAGTTTTCTTAGCTGGAGATACATTTATGTCCGGCGACCTTTCCATTATGGAGATAGTGATTCTGATGTGTTTACGCATTCGCGAATATTCCTCATTTCTGCATCCAAAGAAAATTTGTGAGTTTTACTGGGGGAAGGTTGGTTCGTGTCTTTGCCTGCTTGTTTCGCTTTGCTTTGCTCTGGGGATCCTGTTCGAATTACCTTGGGTAACATCTGGCCGATGTATAAAATAAAGTTTTCGAAAAGTATGCATGCATTCGATAGACATAGTTATTTTAAAAATATACGATATCGAGTAAATTAAATGAACCAATGACTGTGACATTTTTAGAGACATTGCGGCTTCTTTGCATTTGAATTTTGAGGGTCCTCCTCAAAATTCTGCCCCAGTTTAGTAAGTGACTCACTGGCCATTCTGCATGTGACGAAGTTTGCTGGACTTGCTTTGGAATTTAAAATCCTTCTCGAAATTCTGCCCTGGTTACTTAACCGATTCTCTTACTGTCTTGCATATGATGATGTCGTCTAGACTTGCTGTGGAATTTTGAGGGCCCTCCTCAAAATTCTGCCCCAGTTTCTGGTTGTGGGAAAAATGAAAATTGTATTGAGATGTGACCAAACCCACAGGGCTACCTACGTATCCCCTCTTAAACGGGAATCAGGTCAAGCGTAGTTGAGTTACATCAGATGAAGAAAATGTAAAGAATTTAGATATTGTATCTCTTGACTGCGTCTGAAATGATAAGCTTTGGCCAAACTTCTCCGTCCATTTCTGAAACTATAAGTGCTCCTCCTGTTAGTACCCTATGAACCATGTAGGGCCCTTACCAGTCGGGCAAAAACTTTCCTTTAGCTTCATCTTGATGTGGGAAGATTCGTTTCAGCACCAGCTGCCTCAGTGTGAACTGTCTAGGTTTGACCCTTTTGTTGAAAGCTCTAGACATTCTGTTCTAATAAAGTTGACCATGACATACTGCATTCATTCTTTTTCCGTCGATAAGAGCCAGTTATTCATAGCGACTCCTTCTCTATTCTGCATCACTGAATTATGCTTCCTGTATAATTCTCAAAGAAGGAATTTCGACCTCGGCGGGAATGACAGCTTTAGTATCATAAACCAATATGTAGGGCGTTGCTCCGGTTGATGTGCGAACTATGGTACGATACCCCAATAAGGCAAATGGTAACTTCTCGTGCCATATCTTGTGGTTGTCTACCATTTGCCTCAACATTTTCTTGATGTTTTTGTTGGCGGTTTCCACGACTCCATTCATTTGAGGTCTATATGCTGTGGAATTCTTATGCTTTATCTTGAAGATTTCGCACATAGCTTTCATTAGATCGTTGTTGAGGTTAGCGGCATTGTCGGTAATGATGGATTCTGGTACCCCGAATCGGCAAACAATATGATCCCTGACAAAATCTACGATAACTTTCTTGGTTACAGCCTTGAAAGATGCAACCTCAACCCGTTTTGTGAAGTAGTCTATGGCTACCAAAATGAACTTGTGCCCGTTTGAAGCGATGGCTCGATCGGACCGATGACATCTATTCCCCAAGCGGCAAAAGGCCAAGGTACACTTGTTGCATTGAGTTCAATTGGTGGTACTCTTATCATATTTGCATGTACCTGACACTAGTGACACTTTTAGACATACCTGACGCAGTTGGTTTCCATAGTCATCCAAAAGTATCCTACTCTTAGTATCTTCTTGGCTAGACCGAAACCATTCATGTGTGGCCAGCAGGTTCCAGCATATATTTCCTTGAGCAATCTGGAAGCTTCTTTGGCGTCAACACATCATAATAATCCTAGGTTTGGAGTCCTTCTGTACAGAGTTCCTCCACTTTGGAAGAAATGATTGGATAATCTCCGGAGCGTGCGTTTTTAAGTATGATTTGCATGCTCCGGGTATTCTCCTTTCGCCAAGTATACCTTGATACCGTGGTACCATGGATTTCCGTCTATTTCTTCTTCAACATAAGCACAATAAGTTGGCTGACTATGTAACCTTACTGGAATGGGATCGATGAAATTCTTATCCGGATGTTGTATCATGGAAGACAAAGTAGTCAGTGTGTCTACGAACTCGTTCTGGACCCTTGGAACATGTTTGAATTCTATCTTCGTGAACCTCTTCATCAATTCTTGCACATGATATAGATATGGTAGTATTCTTTATAGCCCATTCTCCTTGAACCTGATGTACCAGAAGATCTGTGTAACGACCCGATCGGTCGTTTTGAGCATTTGCACTTCTCTCGGTTGTCTGAGGGCATGAGTAGCTCCGTATTAAGTATTATGACTTATGTGAATCATCGGTTTTGGTTTTCAGGTTATTTGGAATTGATTTGGAAGATTGATTCTCAACTAGAAGTTTTAAATTTGAAATGTTTGACCAAGTTTTGACTTTCTAGAATTTGACCTCGGATTGGATTTTTAATGGTTCCGTTAGCTCGTTGGGTGATTTTGGACTTGGGGGTGCGTCCAGATTGTGATTTGGAGGTCCGTAGTAGAATTTGACTTGAAATAACGAAAGTTGGAATTTTGGAAAGTTTGACCGGGAGTGGACTTTTTGATATCGGGGTCGGATTTTGATTCTGGAAGTTGGATCAGGTCCATAATGTCAAATGTTACTTGTGTACAAAATTTGAGGTCAATCGGACGTGATTTGATAGGTTTCACCTATCACACCTCCTTTTTACACCCCGAGGGTAATAAGGGAGTTTTTCCAATTAAAGTGACATTATTCGAAATGTGATTATTTATTTATCCAGAGTCGCCACTTGGAATAATTTATTTGTTGTCCCAAGTCACCGGCTTATTTTAAAATCTCAAATCGAGGAAATTCTTATTTTTTTTAAAAACTGCGAACAGAAATTCTAGATAAGGAATTCTGTTAACTCGGAAGAATGTGTTAGGCATTCTCGGGTTCCATGGTTCTAGCACGGTCGCTTAAACTATTAAAATTGGCCTATTATCCGATTTATTACATGTTTTAGCCTATGGTGTATTTTTAACTTATTAACCGCTTTTAATTATTTTAAAACGCTTTTAGGAAGATTCAATGTTATTTAAAACATGTCGTGAATCACGCCACATGAAATGCACCCGCGGTTTGCGACACGTTCTATTTAACGTTGTTAAGAACTGAAATTGGGTCACTTGAAATGTACACCCGAATTTAGTAATTAAAGAAAATCAATTTAAAGAACACGCCTAAAGCAAATATGAAGGTTCAAATTAATAACAACGTTTACGAGGGCCATGAAAAATTTAATTGATGGCACGCCTCGATTTTAAAGGGTTAGAATTAATTACATGAGGGTCATGAGTTATTTAATGAAAATGGCACACCTCAATTTTTTTATAAAAGCTAACTAGTCTTGTAAAGGCCATTGGCTTAGGGGTTTTGTTTGGCATGGCACGCCTCAATTTATTTTAAAGGATTTTATTATTTGAAGTTGTTATAATCGAGTTTACATGAAATGCACCCCCGAATTTGGAAATTAGATATCACGACTATGCCACAGAAACTGTACCCATAGTCACGATAGTTAATTAATCGCGCCTACAACAAGCTACGATATCCATGGATTATTTAACTTTCTTAAGGTTTGAAATTACATGGGGAGATTTCTGTTATGGATGTACTGATTTACAAGAACACAGAACAACCTCAAAATGAGAATGAGTGCCTAACTTCAGCATTTGCATACCTTACATATGTGTTTTAAAAATAGCACAAACGAATCCTTATATGACATCATTGTAACAACTAGAAAATGTCAAAATTCCATATGATTTTTATTAGGCACAAAACTTAGCAATTGCATAAGTAATCAACCATTCTACTGCAATTTATTCAACCAATTGGACGCAATCAGGCTATGAGAGAGGTCATTTGCCCAAAATTCAGGACAAAAGAAGATTAACTCAACTCACCAAATCTTTCAACGCTATTTTCTTTTCCGAAATTCGACCGCATGGAGGTTTACATACAATCGTGGAATCGAGAACACAAAAGTTCCAGAAAAAATAAGCATTATCAAGCATATCACATAAAACTTATCCATGAATGAAATTAAATGGATAAAAATCAGCGTAAGAAGTAGGATTTCAATGGGAATAAGCGTCATTTTGCTATTATCAATAGTACTGTAACAATTAGTAGCACAAACTTCTCAAAATCGAACAATTAAGAATTATACACAGAGAAACAGAGAAAGATAAATGAAACATTAGATAACACAAGATTCTAGCAGAATAAATGAATAATTACATGAAAACAAAAGGGAGACTTAAACAAAATAAAAATAAAAACTGCACTTTGTTCCTAGTCAACTGAATCTTGTTCTGAATATCGATATTGTTCCAAAACTTTGTTGATTCTCAGCTAAACAAATCCAGAACAGTCGTAGATGGCCAATTAAAAATCTAAGATGAGGAATGGAAATTGCGGATTCATTCTATACATGCAAACCCAGAAACAAATGGAGAGCTTTCTCAAATCAACCAAAGGAAACCAACTCCAACCCTTTTGAATTTCCAATGTAAAATCGATTGAAATCCACTATTCTTCTTTATGTTTTCAGATCTTTTTTCTTAATTTTCGAATTCCGGATCTGTCTTTACATCTATTTCGTGTGTGTTAAGAGTGTGAGTGTGTGAAGTCTGTGTGTGTTGAGGGAATGAAGATGAGGAAGAAGGTCCAGAAACGGCGTCCTAGGGTTCAGCCATGGGGATGGAATTTCTGATTCCTTGTGTTTTTGGTCTTGTGAGTGAAGGATGGAGAGGAAAATCCTCCCAGATGCGCCACTGCTCTCTGTTTTTTAGGTTATGTAGGTTTTAATGAGGGGATCCGGGTTGGTCCGGGTCAGGCGGGTTTGGGCTAGGGTCAAGAGAAGTTTTGGATCAGATCTGGACTGGGTGAGAATTGGCCAAATTTCACAAGACAAAACCTTTTTCCAATTCTTTCTTTTATTTTCTAATTTTTCCTTTTCTTTTAATTAAAATTCTACAAATTAAAAATCCTAAATTATTCAAAAGTGTGAAACTAAACTAATTAGCTAATTATAAAAATTATAAACAATAATTAATTCTAAATTAAAAGAGAAAAATCAATAAGCTAAAAATTAAAGGACAAAAAATGTAAAAATGAGCTATTTTTTTGTGATTTTCGAATTTGTATAAAACAAATAATTACTGGTTAATTTAAAAAATATAAAAACAAATCCTTAATGCAATGCATGATATTTTTGGTATTTTTTGATTAAAATAAAAATTAAACGTGCACAAAAATGCAGACAGTTAATAAAAAATCCTATAAAATCCTATAAAATGGCAAATAATTGGAAAAAACTATTTTTTTTATTTTATAGGAGCAATTCATATAGAGCAAAAATCACGTGCTCACAGCTGCCCTCTTTACTCGGAAAGATGAAGAGTTCTCGGGAAAAGATAAAATGAGCAATTACGAGCGATTTTTGCCCGTTTGGAAACTCCATGAGAAGCATCTTTTGAAAAAGCCTGATCGAACCTTGTTTCACTGGTTGCCTACGTATCCTTGGCTATAAAGGAATCAGGTCAGTGTAGTTCTGGAGTTTTAGTAGCTGGGACTACCGAGAAGCTGTGATTTCACTACTGTTGTTGCTGTTTCTGCTTTGCCGAGCTCCTTATTACACCAAAATAAAAGATAAGAAACTAAACTAGCTAACCTATCACCTACGAGTTACAAGATTCCTATATATAAACCTTCTAAATCTTGATCTTGAGTCTCTGATAGTTCTTCCTGCAGACTCTAATCTGAATCTTGATGCTCGTTAGCTGCAACCGCTGGTTAATTCTTCTTCAGCTTTTCGGATCAAGGCGAGTCATGCAAAGCTTGTGACTTCAGTCATATTTTGAGCAGTCCGCATCTTTTCTCCGCTTATACACCTTGAGTTCAACTTCTTTTCTTGTTTCTTCTTTTCTTTTATTTGGGTTGAGACTTCTTCTTTTAGTCATCTCAAACCTTGTGCCTCACGGTGAAAACCTGTTTAGGCACCAAAGCAAACAAACGAACGAAACTTTTCTGCCCCAATTTTCACTAGGAAAATTTCGTGAGTTATTGTAAGAAAATCTAAACTATTTCTTTATTGAAAGCAATAAAATCAGGATTGTGTATCCTTGGGAAAAAGAGATTAGGGAGTGGAACTCTATATCTATACTAAAAATCAACTACGGAGTGGAGACCCTATGTTGGAAAAGCGATTAGGGAGTGGAAATCCTATGTCTAAAAATAAACTCAGCTAGGGAGTGGAGACCCTATGTTGGAAAGGCGACTAGGGAGTGGAGACCCTATGTCTAAAAATAAATTCAACTAGGGATTGGAGGCCCCAAGTTGGGAAGATTACCAGGTGATGCTGGAAAAATGATCGGGTTATGCCGGAAAGGTCCTCGGGTTATGCCGGAAAAGAAAAAAGTCACCGGCTTATGTCGGAAAGGAAAAAGGACCACGGGTTATGCCGGAAAAGGTCATCAGGTTATACCGAAAAAGAAAAAAGGTCCTTAGGTTATACCATGGAGGTCTACGGGTTATGCCAAGAAAGGTCATCGGGTTATGCCTGGGAGGTCCACGGGTTACGCTGGAAAAGTCATCGGGTTATGCCGGAAAAGAAAAAGGTCTTCGGGTTATGCCGAGGAATTCCACAGGTTATACCAAGAAAGGTCATCGGGTTATGCCGGAAAAGAAAAAAGGTCATCGGGTTATGCCAGGGAGGTCCACGGGTTATGCCGGAAAAGGTCATCGGGCTATGCCGGGAAAGTCATCGGGTTATGCCGGAAAAGAAGAAGATCATTGGGTTATGCCGGGAAAGTCATCGGGTTATGCCGAAAAAGAAAAAGGTCTTCGGGTTATGCCAGGGAGGTCCACGGGTTATGCCGGGAAAGAAAAAAGGTCCTCGAGTTATGCTAGGGAGGTCCACGGGTTATGCCGGGAAAGTCATCGGGTTATGACGGAAAACAAAAGGTCCTCGGGTTATGCCGGGGAGGTCCTCGGGTTATGCCTGAGATCAACTAGGGAGTGGGACCCTATACTGGAAAAGACTACCAGATTATGCTGGCAGCGATTAGGGAATATGACTTTATGTTGGAAAAGACATAGCTAGAGATTGGAGACCCTATGCTACCATGATTTTAAATTTTTCTTTTTTTTTTCTTTCTTTTCTTTTCATTTTTTATTTTTTATTTTTTTTTAGTTTAAGAAAAATGAGTAAAAATGTTGGAAAGAATTTGGAGGAGAGTTCCCTTTTGGATTGATTATTGCTGCATAGCTTTTTCTAGTCCTTTCACAGTTTCTTTTTGTTGCACCTGCTTCTTGCAAGGTCACTTTTGGATTACACTCGTTTCCTGATTTCAAACAAAGAACAATTGTTAGTTTGAAATGGTGGTTGGTTTTGTGGCCTTGATTGTTTCAATCACTTGATCTCGGCCCAACTTCTTTGATGAAGATCTCAACTGCAACTGTTTGTTCCCTGAGGACGGATTTTATTTCTGGCCCTAAAGAACCTCTGGCTTTTCCAGACTTTGCCATGACGGTTGGTCACGTGGGACTTCAGCTTTCAACTTTATTTCGCCTTTATAGGCACTTCAACTTGATTTTCTCCTTCCAAGAGTTTTGATTTCGAAGCATCGACCGCCATGGCCAATCTGGGTCGACTTGATGCCCCTGATGAGGCTGGGTGCCCTTTTTGCATATTAGTTGTATCAAACGAGAACCTTGTAAATCAGTCTTGCCATCCCTTCTTTGTCTCAATTTCAGAATAGAGTTAGACCGAAAGGGATTCAAAGAAAAACAAATAATAGAATGGACAATGAATTTAAACGGGAGGTATCCCTTTTGGGTAGGAGAAAGAAGGACTTATCTGGAGTGCATGCGGACTTCAATGAACATGACATGCCCTTTGGACTGGATGCCAGATCTGTATAAACCGTCTGACTCTCAGAAATTTATCACAACTTTGCCTTGTAACTAAGGAACCTCGCCAGGACCTGTTGATGCTGATGGTTGTGAGGATCCTCTTTTCGATCAGGGGCACCCTTTACGGGTTTTCACGAGCTAATCTCTCTAATTTCTCTTCTTACCATCACCTTATAGTGCTCTTCGCGAGTTTTTACTAACAAGACTCTCTCATTTTTAATTTCTCTGCTTACCATCGCCTTACGGTGCCCGTATGGGTTTTCACCAATAAGACTCTCTCGTTTTATTTCTCTCATTTTGTTGTATCAGATCCAAGTAACTCTATCCTCCCATTTTGAACCTTTTTACCGATTGATCAGAAGGACTTGAACAGGGTTTTGGGGTAAAAAGAATTTGGATTGAGTTACAACTTTGGAACCTTTCGGGCGAAACCATCGCCGAACCATTATAACATCTACCCCAGTTTCACTTTTTGGGGGGAATTTGAATTTTTGTTTTGGTGTGACTGAACCCCAGAGAGAGGCTGCCTACGTATCCTTTCGGAATCAAGTCGAACATAATTCAGGGAACTTTTGTTTTTGGCTTTCTTTTGTTTTTCTGTTTTGTTTTGTTTTCTTTTTCTTTTTTCCTTTCCTTTTTTTCTTTTTTTTCTTTTTTTTTTCATTTTCTTTGTCTTTTTTTCACTTTTCATCTCATTTTTTTTGAATTTTTTTTAACAACACTTTCAGGTTCCAAAGAGGGTAATCAAAGAAAAATTACCGGCTCAAAGGGTTTGCAAAGGGTTGATAGTGTTTGGGTAGCGAGAATAAAAGTCTTCTTCATCCCAACCGGAGAACATTTATATTATATAGAGGATCCAACATAGTACCTTTTGGCTGAATTTGTATTGACAGTTGTTTCAGGACATTTCCTTCGATATTTTCCAGGTACAACGCTCTTTTTGGCAGTACCCTAGTTACCACGTATGGATCTTTACAATCTTGAGCCAATTTTCCGCTAGTTATTCCAACTCTTTGTTTTATTTCCTTAAACTTATCTTCATTGCAATCTAGTTCTTGATTCATTATTTCGAAGTTTAACAGCGTTTTAGGATCTGGGCATGAAGTTAGCAAGCATGTCATGTTATTAAAATTTATATTTAACAGAACTAAAAAGAGAATAAGGAAAACGACAAGATTAAGAAAAGAGACATTCCTGGACAATGAAATATTAATTTCATTTGATTTTTTGATTTTTGATTTTTTTTTCAATTTTTTGAAGATAGAAGGGTTTACATCGAAAAGTAAGACAATAAAGTAAAACATCCGGATCACACCCTGAGATAATCCGGAAGTAGAAAGGATAGCAAGGTTGGCTACCGAAATTCCCGTCTGATGGGGAATTTTCATGCTTGGCGACCATTTTTTGGATTTTCTTCTGTCTCGGTAATGGCTGCAATGGCCTTCAATGCCGGATCAAATTCCTCATCTTTACAAATCATTCCGACTATTGGCATGTTGTTGTCTGCAGGCAAAGGATTGTTCATCACATCAAGAGCTTCTTCATCCTGAAAAACAATTCTTTAAGCATCAATCAAATCTTTAACTGCCCTTTTGAGGGTCCAACAGTCCTCTGTATTGTGTCCACTACTCCAGAGTGATATTCACATATAGCATCAGCTCGGTGCAAGGGGGACTCGGGGTTCGATCGGTTCGGGGCCACTGGCTGCAATAGATCTAGCCTAATTAGCTTTTGGAACAAGCTTGAATACGATTCACCAATAGGGGCGAACTGGTTCTTTCTGAAAGGCTCTCTTGAGTGAGGATTGTATCGAGGATCATTTGGTTAAAGATTATATGGAGCTTGGTAACGATAGGCATTTCTGGGAGGTAGACCTCGGTTTTGTGTATAATGTTGAGGCTGAGTGTAAGATTGCGCGCTCATTACCGCATAGGGAGGCAGTGCCACGGCATAAGCATCATCTTGAAGGGGATAATAGTGTGGTGGGACCATAGGAGGCACATATGACTGTCTGAATGACCTGTGGGCCCCCTCGAGCTTGAAACCATTATGGCTCCCTCCTCACTCCCATTTCTGTTCATCAAACCCTCCAAACCATTTTGAACATCTGGTGATGTGACTTTAAAAGCAGCACGACTCAAGTTTCGGCCGGTTTTAGACCGTTTTCAACCATTTCCCCAATTTTGATAGCCTCAGTGAACGACTTACCCACAACAGACATCATGTTCTGGAAGTAGTCAACCTCTTGGGCCTGCAGAAAGACCGTGACCATTTCAGTCTCGTCCATTGGAGGCTTTACCATGGCAGCTTGTTCACGCCATTTGACAGCATATTCGCGGAAGCTTTCCGCGGTTTTCTTTTTCAAATTGGACAATGAGTTTTTGTCGGGAGCGATGTCCACATTATATTGGAATTGGCGGACAAAATTTCGAGCCATGTCGTTCACACATGCCAATGAGTAATTTCTTGATCCGTATACCACTCAGAAGCAATTCCGGAGAGGCTTTCCCCAAAATAGGCCATTAGTAGCTCCTCTTTTCCACCAGCACCCCTTAGCTGGTTACAATATCATTTCAGGTGAGCGACCGGGTCTCCGTGCCCGTCGTACTTTTCAAATTTTGGCATCTTGAAACCAGCTGGCAAGTGGACATAGGGAAACATACAAAGGTCAGAGTATGAGACACTCTTTTGGTCACTCAGACCTTGTATGTTTTTCAGGATTTGTTCCAGGCTCTTCATTTTCCAATTCATTTCCTCTTGCTCGGGATTTTAAACAATTTTTTCTTGCTCCCCCGAGAGATCATATTGCGGAGGTTGAGTGAAAGAGTACAGGGTCACATACGTTATTTCTGGTTGAAGCTATGGACCCTGAAAGGTCAATATTGGAGGCGGTGCCCTTGAAGCCGGTGCCTGGGGGCGAACCACAGAAGGCATGACAGGATCATTAGAGGGCATTGGAAGGTGCCCGCATGGGATGAGCGGGTTGGACACAGGGGCGTTGGTAACCTCACTTGACCTGAGGATCAATTCAGGGAACCTAGGGATTGCACTTGGCGGTTCCTACCATTAGACAAGGCGTCCCACATTTCCAATATGCGGAGACGCAACATCTTATCAGCTGCTGATTCTAGCTGCAGAATAGCCAGTGTCGGGCTATCCTCAAGACCGATGATTGACAGATTGCTTGCGGAGGTCATATGTGTCTTTGGATCTTGTGAAGGAGGGGAGGCTAGACTACCAACAAAACCAACCACCAAAACCTGGCTAATTTGCACACCCAACAACCTTGTTAGTTTTGAGATGCTTAACAGATAGGAAATCGCGCGTTTGGATGCAATGCACCTAAATAGTTAAAAACGCTTCTACCATGTATTTGAACGGTTGCATGTTTCATCCCGGCCTTAACTAACTCTCTTTTCTTTTCTTTTTTTGTTTTTTTCACTCTTTTATTTTTTGTCACTCTATTTTTTTCACGCTTTTCTTTCTCTTTTTTTTCACTCAATTTTTCTTTCTCTTTTTTTCAGTTTATTTTTTACTCAATTAATTCTATGGCTATGATCGAATCCGATGGAGATTGCCTACGTATCATGACGCAACATGAATCAGATCTTGCGTAGTTCGGGAAGATGTAGTAAATAAGCTAACTCTTTTTTTTTTTACTTTTTATAAAATTCAGACCATGATAGATTTAAGACAAAAGAAAAACGTTTTTTTCATTTTTTTTTGTTTTTTTTTTTGGGGATTTTCGAAAGAAATGCTTTAAAAGAAGAAAGAAAATATTTTTTGCATTTTTTAATTTGATTTTGTTTTATTTTTATTTGAAAGAAATACTTCTAAAAATTCATTTTCTTTTGATTTGAACTTTGGAAATTTCAAAAGTAAAAAGAAAATATATATTTTTTTGAATTTTCAATTGTTTTCTCTTTTTCTAAAGAAGAAAGAAAAATATTTTTTGGATGTTGCCTCTAAATTTTCGAAAGAAGGACTTTTTAAGAAAATGTGTTGGATTTTTTAGTTTTTATTTATTTACAAAAGCACTTCTAAAGAAAAGCGAATATATTTTTGGACTTTAATTTTTTAATTTTTTAATTTTTTTTTAAAGAAAGACTTTTAAACAAGGAATATATATATATATATTCTTTTTAATTCTTTTTTTTTTTGAATTTTTGGGAAAAATACTTCAAAATAAAGGAAACTCGTATTTTGGATTTTGATTTTTTTATTTTATTTCTTTTTTTTCCATATGAAAGACTTCAGTAGGTACGTTGAAACTACTTTTTTTTGAGTTTAAAAACTTCTCTTTTTTTTTTTTTTGAATTTTCTAAGGAAAGATTTCTAAAGAAGGAACTAATGGAAAATATTTTTGGATTTATTGAAAATTGGGGTCGGAACCGATGAGGTTTGCCAACTTATCTCACATTCGGTGAGAATCAGATCTGCGTAGTTCGGTCAATTTTGACAGAACAGGGAAACATGGCCCTAGAATATTTTGGGCTCATTTTGAAATGACTTTTTTTTCCAGAATTCCGGCAGAGTTTCAGAATATGCAAGTAGCACGTAAAATGCATCAGGATGATCTTTTTAATTTGGGCACACCTGTCCTAGACGGACTCAACCCCTGTGTTGAGTCCCAAAGTCAGATGCACGTGATGCAAACAAACGTACCTACTAGGGATCCGGCATAAGGTTATGTTATTCTAGGTTTAAAAACCTGGCTTACCCGAGCGGACAACTCGAGCCAGGAGGGACAGCGTACCAGGAATATAGAAGCTTCACCGGCTTTGCAACTTGTCCAAACCTCGTTCTAAAATTGGGATATGCCTCTAACAGAAAAGAAGTCACACTTCCCAGATGATTTAGAAGACTCAGAGTGAAGAGGGTTTCGTAACAATTTATATACAGTCCAAATAATATCAAAGCGGTAAAAAGCGGTATTTAACACATTAGGCTCAGACATGTAAAAAATCAGATAAAAATAAAGCCAAGTACAACAGTTATTCTAAGCTTGAATTCTTGAACCCTGAACCAGAGATTCTGGGTTATGATCCCCAGCAGAGTCGCCAGAGCTGTCACATTTCCTTTTTACACTCTGAGTGTAATAAGGGAGTTTTTTCAATTAAAGTGACATTATTCGAAATGGGATTATTTATTTATTCAGAGTCACCACTTGGAATAGTTTATTTGGTGTCCCAAGTCACCGGTTTATTTTAAAATCCTAAATCGAGGAAATTTTTATTTTTTAAAAAAAATCTGTGAACCAAAAATTCTAGATAAGGAATTTTGTTATCCCGAGAGAAGGTGTTAGGCATTCCCGGGTTCCATGGTTCTAGCACGGTCGCTTAAACTATTAAAATTGGCCTATTATCCGATTTATTACATGTTTTAGCCTATGGTACATTTTTAACTTATTAACCGCTTTTAATTATTTTAAAACGCTTTTAGGAAGATTCAACATTATTTAAAAACATGCCTTAAATCACGCCACATGAAATGCACCCGTTGTTCGTGACACGTTCTATTTAACGTTGTTAAGAATTGAAATTGGGTCACATGAAATCTTCACACGAATTTAGAAATTAAAGAAAATCAATTTAAAGAACGCGCCTAAAGCAAATAGGAAGGTTCAAATTAATAACAACGTTTACGAGGGCCATGGAAAATTCAGTTGATGGCACGCTTCGATTTTAAAGGGTTAGAATTATTTACATGAGGGCCATGGCTTATTTAATGAAAATGACACCTCAAATTTTCTATAAAAGCTAACTAGTCTTGTGAGGGCCATTGGCTTAGGGGTTTTGTTTGGTATGGCACGCCTCAATTTATTTTAAAAGGTTTATTATTCGAAGTTGTTATAATCAGGTTACAAGAAATGCACCCCGAATTTGGGAATTACGTACCATGACTATGCCACGGGAACCGTACCCATAGTCACGATAGTTAATTAATCGCGCCTAAAGCAAGCTAGGATGTTCATGGATTATTTAACTTTCTAAGGTTTGAAATTACATGGGGAGATTTCAGTTATGGATGTATTGATTTACAAGAACACAGAACCTCCTCAAAATGAGAATGATTGCCTAACTTCAGCATTTGCATACCTTACAGATGTGTTTTAAAAATAGCACAAACGAATCCTTGTATGACATTATTGGAACAACTACCAAGAAAATGACTCCAACTCAAAATTCCATCTGATTTTTATCAGGCACAAAACTTAGCAATTGCATAAGTAATCAACCATTCTACTGCAATTTATTCAACCAATTGGACGCAATCAGACTATGAGAGAGGTCATTTGCCCAAAATTCAGGACAAAAGAAGATTAACTCAACTCACCAAATCTTTCAACGCTATTTTCTTTTCCGAAATTCGACCGCATGGAGGTTTACATACAAACGTGGAATCGAGAACACAAAAGTTCCAGAAAAAAAAAAAGCATTATCAAGCATAACACATAAAACTTATCCACGAATGAAATTAAATGGCTAAAAATAAGCGTAAGAAGTAGGATTTCAAACAAAAAATAAAGACTGAAATTGTGAAGAAAAGAAGAACCTGTGAAAGTGCGGAAAGGCATAACCTATGCACGTTCTTATTTATTTAGAGAATATCAATGGGAGTAAGTGTCATTTTGCTATTATCAATAGTACTGTAACAATTAGTAGCACAAAATTCTCAAAACCGAACAATTAAGAATTATACACAGAGAAACAGAGAAAGATAAATGAAACATTAGATAACACAAGATTCTAGCAGAATAGATGAATAATAACAGGAAAACAAAAGGGAGACTTTAACAAAATAAAAATAAAAACTGCACCTTGTTCCTAGTCAACTGAATCTTGTTCTGAATATCGATATTGTTCCAAAACTTTGTTGATTCTCAGCTAAACAAATCCAGAACAGCCGTAGATGGCCAATTAAAAATCTAAGATGAGGAATGGAGCTTAGCTACTCAACAAGCGCCACAGCAGCAGGCAAATCGCGGATTCATTCAATACATGCAAACCCAGAAACAAATGGAGAGCTCTCTCAAATCACCAAAGGAAAACAGCTCCAGCCCTTTTGAATTTCCAATGTAAAATCGATTGAAATCCACTATTCTTCTTTATGTTTTCAGATCTTTTTTCTTAATTTTCGAATTCCGGATCTGTCTTTACATCTATTTCGTGTGTGTTAAGAGTGCGAGTGTGTGAAATCTGTGTGTTGAGGGAATGAAGATGAGGAAGAAAGTCCAGAAACGGCGTCCTAGGGTTCAGCCATGGGATTTCTGATTCCTTGTGTTTTTGGTGTTGTGAGTGAAAGATGGAGAGGAAAATCCTCCCAGATGCGCCGCTGCTCTCTGTTTTTTCAGAAAAGGGAAGGTCCATTCTATATAGCTTGGTCTAGGTTATGTGGGTTCGGGTCAAGCGGGTTTAGGCTAGGGTCAAGGGAAGTATTGGATCAGATTTGGGCTGGGTGAGAATTGGCTCAATTTCACAAGACAAATCTTTTTTTTTAATTCTTTCTTTTATTTTCTAATTTTGTTTTTTCTTTTAATTAAAATTCTACAAATTAAAAATCCTAAATTATCCAAAAGTGTGAAATTAAATTAATTAGTTAATTATAAAATATAAACAATACTTAATTCTAAATTAAAAGAGAAAAATCAATAAGCTAAAAATTAAAAGATAAAAAATGTAAAAATGAGCTATTTTTTGTGATTTTCGAATTTCTATAAAACAAATAATTAATGATTAATTTTAAAAATATAAAAACAAATCCTAAATGCAATGCATGATATTTTTGTATTTTTTCATGATTAAAATAAAAATTAAACGTGCACAAAAATGCAAACAATTAATAAAAAATCCTACAAAATCTTATAAAATGACAAATAATTGGAAAAAAACTTTTTTTTTTGATTTTATAGGAGCAATTCATATTGGGCAAAAATCACGTGCTCACATCACCATCGGTTGTGGAAGTTTGAAATTTCAAGTTCATTGATTTTGAATTGAGGTGTGATTCATCGTGTCGATGTTGTTATGCGTGTTTTGAGGCATCGAGTAGGTATGTGTTATGATATGGGACTTGTTGGTATGTTCGAATAGGATCTCGAGGGGCTCGGGTGAGTTTCGGATAGGTTTGGGTTGTATTGTGCTCGTTTTTTTAATGTTTCAACGTCGTTTTTCAAGCATAAACGGTACTACATTAAGCAAATGAGCTCTGATTTCTTTTTTTATTGAAGCATTAGATCCGTATCGTAATTATGGAGCCATAGCAAAAAGAATCGTCGAATTTGGACATCGTATGAGAATTTTGTGGTCATTTTACTAATAATTGGGTTGCTAGATTTTTCAGATTAATCACGAAATTGCCACTGAATTCGTATTTAAAAATCTGCACTATTTTTAAATATTGAAACCAATATACCTACTTCAATATAAGGTAAAATGGAGTCAAGAACCTAACATGACTAAAATTTCACAAGGATCCTATTGGAGGCATCAAAAGCGAGTTTCGGGATCGTTTGGCATGAGAATCGAGGCAGAATAACTGTCAGAAAATATATAAAATAAGGGTTTGTTCATTTGGTCATATTTTGAGTTAGGGAGCTCGGATTTGGGCGATTTTCACCATATGGATTGGGATAAGTGTTTTCTACTCGGTTTTAGTTATATTTCATGAATCCATCTTTGTTTTTGGGATTTGATTGATGATTTCAAAGTGAATTTTGAGGGTTTTTGCCTAAAGTTTCATGAAGTGAATTTTTAAGTTTTGAACATCGATTCGGAGTCGGAATTGGATGAAACTAGTATGGTTGGACTCATAATTAAATGGGTTGTTGGATTTTTTGAGTTTTGTCAGGTTTCTAGATGCGGACCCGGATTGTGTTTTTTTTTGCCGATTATGGGCTTTTAATTAAAGATTCGACCTTTTTCGATTGGGATTGATTCCTTTAGCATTATTTGATGTAATTGAGTTGTTTTTGGTTACTTTCGAGCCATTCGGAGGTCGAAACACGCGAGATGGCATTTTTGGAGCATCGCTTGATTTGCTCGGTATTAGAATTAGCTTGTTTGTGGTAAGTAACGATTGTAAATCTAGTCATGAGGATATGAAACCCCGAATTTCGTATCGTTTTACTGTTTTGAGGTGACGCGCATGCTAGGTTGGGGGCGTGTGGACGTGCGCCGTTGGGGATTGTGACTTGGTCCGTCCCGTAGCAACTATAAGTTGCGTATTTCGTTGAAACTATATGATACTTATGTGTTTTAGAAAGAATTTCTATAAACTAGGCTGAACGTCGTACTTGGGCCTTGCACCAGAGCTGGTTGGACCCTTAAGGGTCTTTTTGTTACTATCCTCTCACTGTTTTCGATTGAAAATCTATACTCAGTCATGTTATACTTATTATTTTCATAACTCAGTCTTTATTACTCTGTTTTGATGCATATAAAAATTGTTTTGTGTTGAGTACCCTATTTTTACTGAGAATCCGAGTGGCTTGAGAGGTTTATGACTGAGTGAGGCTGAGGGCCTGATTTGTGAGGATATTTATGGGATTGGGCTGCATGCCGCAGCATGTTTTACTTATTTATGACTGAGTGAGGCCGAGGGCCTGATTGGTGAGGATATTTATGGGATCGGGCTACACGCTGCAACATGTTTTACTAATTTCTGACTGAGTAAGGCTGAGGGCTGATTTGTAAGGATAGTTATGGGATCGGGCTGCACGCCGCAACATGTTTATTGATTCATGATTGAGTGAGGCTGGGGACCTGATTGATTTATGCTACGATGTGGCTTGTTATAGCGTTTGGGCTGTAGAAGCCCCTTCGGAGTCTGCACACCTCTAGTGAGCGCGGGTACCCTGAGTGAGTAATATGATGTTTTGCCCGAGGGACTATTCTTGATTCATGTTGAGCCCGAGGGGCTGTTTACGAGTGATTGTGAGGTATGCTCGAGGGGCTGTTGTAGACCTGTGATTTTTGACCCTCTCGAAAACTTTTCATATTTTAGCACGTAAATATTTAATTAAGGCCTAATATAGCTATTTCAACTAATTTTTACTCTTTTACTTTATTTTATTACAAGAAAATGAAAATTACAAAAAAAAATCATTAATGTTTTGTAATCATTTTAATCTTGAAAAATACCAAAAATAGTTTTGTTTTAACGGTCAGTCTTATTTTAATGGTTATTTTACTTAAGTAGGATTAATTAATAAATAAGATCGTATTTTTAGGCTCGTTCGCGGAGAAAGAATAAAACTTGGGCTCGAGCAACCTATTTATAGGCCTAATTTTGGACCTAGCCCATAATTTCCAAGCCCATAATTCGTAGGCTCATACCCCTAACCTAATCCCTACCCCTATATAATAGTATCTAACACCTAAAATAAAGAGAGACCCTAAAAAAATTAGATCCGTCGTTTTGTCTTCTTCCGAAATCAAAGAAGACCAAGAAAATGACGCCTAAAATCGTTCTTCTTCATCGAGTGAATCAAGGAAAAAACTGAAGGTGCCGTTTTTGTTGACCTTGAGATCCGCCATTTTCTAAAGAGATAAAAAAAAACAAAAAAAAAAGATACAAACACAAAAAAAAGCTGAAATACAAAAAAAACGCTAAGGAAAAAAGCTAAAAAGAGAGCCAAAAAATACATCTAGACCTAAGAGACAAAACATATTCGGTGTAATTCTCAGAAAATACACGACCCCCCTCCCTTTGAGCCATCATCTTCTTCAGAAGCAAACAACCAGAGCAAAAACAAAAACAAAAAAAAAACCTAGGCTGTAGAACACAAAACGACCCCCTATCGATCCCCATTCCCATCATCGCTGCTCCTCCTTCTCTTCACCCTCACCTCGCCGGAAAACAACACCAGCCGCTGCTCATTCTCACAAGACCGTTCGAGCAGCAACACCCGTCCCCTCATCCTCACAAAACCAGTCATTTCCCTGAGCTCACTCCATCAGCTACTCGAACAAGCAGCGACCAAACGGACATGAACCAGCTGACCCTTATTCATCCTCTCCTTCAGCCTACAACATCTCGTCGTCGTCTCATGCCTAGACACAACACCGTTACAACAACCAAATTTTAATCCAAAAAATAGTGAAGTTTCTGCTTCTTCTCTTTGGTTCGATCTCGATTTTTTTAGTTTCAAATTCATAGATTCCATTTTGAAGCTCGTTTGGAAAGTTGTTTGGAGCCGAGATGTTGGAAGCGATTTGAAGTCGTTGTTCAGTTCCGTTTGAGATTCCGACGAGGTTCCGGCGCTGCTACATTTTCTGTTCGATTTCAGGTTCGTTAATCTTCCTTTGCGAGTAATTGAAAAGCCTTATTATGGCTTCTTCAGTTTTCCGCCCTTTCTTCCATTAAAATGTGAAAACAAAGTGGTTTATTGGCTATGTCGTTAGATCGATTCAAGATTATCTTAATAATTTGTTTACTGTGAATTCTCTATTTCAATTGGTCTCTTTTATTTCATTCTTACATAGCTAAATTGGCATCCAAAACATTAGATGATAATGATCTTGAGCTATGGGTCATTTGAGTGTTATAGTGCTCTGCGTCTTAAGAAGCTAATATAGTTAAATATTCTTTTGTTGAATATTGTTTTTATTGAATTTTTGTGAAACCAATTTCGGGGCCAGTGAGCGTTAACTTTGCTCAATGGTTGAATATTGTTTTGTTGGTTCGGTGTTTTGTGTGATATTGGTCACGCCATTTGATTGGAAAGATTTGTGTTGCTTTCATCCTATTGCTTTGATTTTTGTCATTTTGTGGCAAGTTTTGGTACTGCCCATATGTAGAGCTGTTTGATTCATTTTGGTTTGAGCCATCATAATAGTTTGCTAATATTTAAAGAGCTAGTTACAACTCCATATCTATAATTCACGATTACGATATTAAAAATGATGTTTGTAGTTGCTTTAGGTGCACTATTTTAAAAATTACCTTCCTAAACTTGGGTGCACATTTATGTGACCCAAATCAAAATCTAAATAATGTTAGATAAAGTATGTCGAGTACCGCGGGTGCATTTATCTGACGTGGTTCAAGACATATTTTAAATGACATTGCAATCTTCCTTAAAGATGATTAAAAGCAGCTAATGAGTTAAGATTGCATCATAGGCTAAAACATGTACTAAAATCAGATAATAGGCCAGTTATAACAATTGAGCAATCGTGCTAGAACCATGGAATCCGGGAATGCCTAACACCTTCTTCCGGGTTAACAAAATTTCTTACCCGGATTTATGTGTTCGTAGACCATAAATAAGGGTGAACTTCCTCGATTCAGGATTTTAAACCGGTGACTTGGACACCATAAATTATTCCAAGTGGAAACTCTGAATTTTTAAATAAATAGTCTCGTTTCGATTGTCACTTAAATTGGAAAAACTCCCTTATATCTTCCCTTGGGTGGTAAAAAGGAGGTGTGACAGCTCTGGCGACTCTGTTGAGGATCAGAACCCAGAATCTCTGGTTTAGGGTTCAAGAATTCGAGTTTAGAATAATTGTTATATTTGGCTTTATTTATTATTTGATTTTATTCACATGTTTGGGCCTAATGTGCTAAGTGCTGCTTTTTACCGCTTTGATATTTTCTGAACTGTTTATAAACTGTTACAAAACCCTTATCTTCTCATCTTCGGGGATATGCACACTAGCGTGACTCCCTATTCTGTTAGTGTCATACCTGGAATAAGAAAGAGTCTCGGACAAGTTACAAAGCCGGATGGCCTTTTGGTTCCCGGTACGTAGCCCCCTTCTCGGATCGAGTTCTCCGCTCGGGTACACAAGTCTAGAACAATATACCCAAGTTTTTAGCTTAGAATAACTCAGTCTCATGCCGGATCCCTAGTATGAACGTTTGTTTGTATCATGTGCATTTAATTTTGGGGACTCAACACAGGGGTTGGGTCTGTCTAGGACAGGTGCACCCAAATTAAAAGACCATCCTAATACATCTTACGTGCTACTTGTGTATCTGTCTATTTCGGCTTGCATATTGACTGGCTTCTAGAATAGGGAAAGAAAATGAAAAAAAATGAAATCAAAAAAAAAGATGAAAGAAAAAGAGTGAGAGGTAGGTATTTGAATTACCCTGAAATTCTGTTGAAATTTTGAAAAAAAAAAAGAAAAGAAAAGTCATTTCAAAATAAGTCATATTTTCTTTTGTTCCGTCAAAACGGACGAACTACGCGGGTCTGATTCTCACCGGATGTGAGATACATAGGCAAACCTCTTCGGTTCCGGCCCACCATATTCAAAAAAAATCCAAATATATTTTCCATTACTCGCTTCTTTAGAAAGTCTTTCTTTTAGACCTCAATTTTTTTAAAAAAAATAATACAAAAATATTTCCTTTTAATCTCTCTCAAAATCCAAAAATATTTGTTTAAAAATTCAAAAGAAAATTCAAGATTCAAAAAATATTTTCTCTTTTCTTTTGTAGTATTTCTTTCATAAATTCAGAGTAAAAGTCCAAAAATATTTCCTTTCTTCTTTAGAAGTTTTTCTTTCGAAATTTTCAAAGAAAAAAAAAAGAAAAAAGAAAAAGAAATTAAAATTCAAAAAAATATTTCTTTAAACGTCTTTCTTTTCAAAAATTCTTTTTTTTAAAAAAAACAAACAAATCGAAATCCAAAAATATTTTCTTTCTTCTTTGTAAGTATTTTATTCGAAAAAAAAAGAGTTAGTTTATTTCCTTTATTCCTGATCTTCTCGAACTACGCAAGATCTGATTTATGTTCCCACATGATACGTAGGCAACCCACATCAGGTTCGATCGAATGGTTTAAAAAAAGGGTAAATGAAAAAGAGAAAAAAAAAAAGAAAAACCAAAAAAAAAGAAAGGAAAGAAACAAGAAAAAAAGAGAAAAGAGAAAAAAGGAAAAAGAAAGAAAGAGTGTTTATTCTAACATGGTTGTTGTTTTGAAATAAAAGCTAGTCAAAGGTGGTCGGTTTGTTGGTTTGCAATGGCGAGTCACAAGAACAATCCAAGATCTCTCGGAAATAAAAGTATCTTCTCAACCAAGGGAATACGCACCATTGTTGTTGATCCAGGGTCACAAAAAGGCAAGTAGGCAAGTTGGCGGTGAAAAATTTAAAATGGAGGCAAATGTGGGGTTGACTTTACCAGATTTGAGCAATAGGACATGGGCTGCTCAGGATGATCGTCAAAATTTGAGTGTTGAATCCAAAGCAATTAAAATGGTTAAATGCCGTAGTAATGCTGATATGCGAATGTGTGGCTAAGATGTTGCTTAGTAACTCAAAAGTCACTCCTCTTTTAGCCATGGTAGCTTATTTTATCATTTTTTTCTTCTTCTTTTGTGTTATTGGACCCTGCTATCCTTTATTCAATAAAAATCAGTCAGTCATTTTGTGTCCATTTTGTGCATAGTTTTGTTCATGCTAGTTTTTGGTGACATGACATGTAGCAGGAATTTTTGGCCAGATCTTAGAAAACTTATTTAGTCTTGAATTGGATAAGTGAGAAAGAGACACTATTGAAGATGAATAGATACATGAAACAATTGGAAAAAAGCATGAGCCCAGTTTACATGGAACCAAAGCAGTCATGCTCATAGAAGTTAAGGATCTATTCTTTTTGAATCATTTTGAGAAGATCAGGCTTAAGGATGATCGGACGGGTTGAAATTTATTTAGCACTAAGAGATAGAAAGTGTTTTTCAAAAGATTGTCTATTCCAGACAACTTAAAATAGATTAGTTAGTGGCAAAATGCATCTTCTTCATCAAGACAAAATCCAAGAAAAGTCACCCGAATTGACAAGGGGCATTCACTGCAAGGAAAGTATTGCTCATACAGCTTTACACTGAAAAAGACCCAGAAAGCAACAGGTCCATAAATGTCGTGATTGTGAAAGATACTGTGTTTGGCGTTTTCGAGGTTGGGAGGCCCTTTTTCTGCTACCCAAATACTTTATATCCTTTGTCACCCCTTTGAACCTGTGTTATTTTATTTGACCACCCTCTTTTGGAATCAAGTTTAGAGTCAAAAGTCAAAAAAAATAATAAAAAAATAATAACAATAAAGGTCCATGCCCCAAGAATACAAACTGGGGCAGCTCTTTGAAAGTTCAAGTGAAAAAAGAAGAAGAAGAAGAAGAAGAAGAAGAAGAAGAAGAAGAAGAAGAAGAAGAAGAAGAAGAAGAAGAAGAAGAAGAAGAAGAAAAGAATTGTCATAAGTCTATGCCCTCAAAAAATAGAAGGTGGGGCAACTTGTTTTGAAAAAAAAAGAAAAAAAAGAAAAAAAGAAGAAAAGAAAACAAAAAACAACAGAAAGAAAAATGAAAAAAATTAGTTAGGTCAGATGTTTGAACTACGTTAGACCTGATTCCTTTAAAAAAGGATACGTAGGCATCCTCACGGTTCGGTCCAACCAAATAAGAATTCAGAAAAGAGGAAAAAAAATTCCCTGTATCTGAAACTAGGGCAAAGATTTTATTTTACTTTTGAAAGAGTCGATTCCAAGAGTTGTAAGTCTACACCCCCTTTATTTTGAGTCTACGTTGAGCTTTTATGCCACCCTTCTGTCCAACCCTATCCAAAAACTTTCAAATAAAGACCTCCTGATATGCCTTCAAGAATGCCAAGAGAAGCATGCAATGAGCAACGGCTGTCACGCGACATAGAACACGATCAAGTTGCTCGCACAAGGATGCAAAAGAAAAAGAAAAATAAAAGAAAATGAGAGAGTCTTACTAGTGAAAACCTTCACGGGCTCTGTAAGGCGATGGTAAGAAGTGATAAATAAATGAGAGAGACTTGTTGGTGAAAATCCCTCGAGGCACCACTAGTCGTGAGTCGTGTAGCTGATGTGAAGAATTGACACGAACAAGCCTGACTTCAAAGGTCATAAAAATGGTAAAAAGGAAGATTGGATTAATTTGGTAGATCAGTCGTTAAGTCCAAAATGCATGTCATGGTCATTAAGACTAGTTATTGAAAAAAACAAAAAAAACTTTTCCCCTGTCCTTCCCGACAGGGGCATTTTTTGTTAATACTGTTTCTTTGCATCAACGTGTCCTTCACTTTGAGTCAGTACTTGTCAAAACAAGTAAGAAAAGATTTCAAAGTCTGCTATCAACTTTTCAGTTGCATAAAGTAAATTTGGCCAGCACACTCAGTTGTTACAGTTAACATGCCTTGAGGATTCATGCAAAAGCTCCCCCCTCCAAGACTCTTGTCAGCTTACTTGGCGCAAGCAAAGATAACTTGTGATTCTCTTTGGTATACAAATTGCTCAAAAGTAGGAAGTCATTCAAGATATCGGAAAAGGTCATCTAAGCAAAGATCTTTAGTTGTGATAAGCTGATTGAGCTGCAAATACAAATGGTACTGGGTGAAACAATCAGAGTTGGTGCAGAACAAAAGTTTCTTGAGACCGACTGAGGCCGATCGAGCAAAAGCCAAGCTGCTCAAGACTCAAGGCCAAAAATCGACCACCATTTTCAAAACTGACAAATTTTTCTTTGTTGAAACAGGAACAAAGCAGTGCAAGGAAAGTGGTTAAAAAAAATGAAGAATAAAAAGAGAAGAAGAGAAAGGGAAGTTTCTCAAAACTTTGACTTTATTTGTTTTGCTATAATGCGTAAAATCTTGCCATTGATCTTCACATTTTTCCTCCTAGGATAAAAAGTCCTAGTCTGATGGATTTTGCGCCCAGTAGAAATCTTAGTCTGATGAATATTTCTCCTAAGATAAGAAATCTTAGTCTGATGAATTTTCTCCTAGGATAGAAATCTTAGTCTGATGAACTTTCTCCTAAGATAAGCAAACCTAGTCTAATGAATCTTTATCCTAGGATAAATGTCTTAGTCTGATGAATTTTCTCCTATGATAAAACCTAGTCCGATGAATTTTCTCCTGGGATAATAATTTTAAAAAAAAAAGACCTAGTCTGATAAATTTTCTCCTAGGATCGAAGTCTTAGTCCGATGAATCTTTCTCCTAAGATAGAAAACCTAGTCTGATGAATTTTCTCCTAGGATCGAAATCTTAGTCTGATGAATCTTTCTCCTAAGATAGAAGACCTAGTCTGATAAACTTTCTCCTAGGATAGAAATCTTAGTCTCATGAATCTTTCTCCTAAGATAACAAAAAGGGGGACCTAGTCTGATGAATTTTCTCCTAGGATCAAAATCTTAGTCTGATGAATTTTTCTCCTAAGATAGAAAACCTAGTCCGATGAATTTTCTCCTAGGATTATAATTTAAAAAAAGGGAAGTCTGAATTGAAAAAGAGAGGGGTCAATTTTTAGTTTTCTTGAAATCAGGGGTCCCGCCTGGAGAATAGGGTCAGTTTTTACTTTAGTCAAGCTTAGTTTATAGTTTTTCGCAAGCTCAATCACGTTTAGGAGACGCACATCCTAGTCGAGTCATTAATTTTACTCTCATCGTTGCATCCTTCATCAGCAACGCAGGTGATTTATAGTTTTGTTAACACTCACAGATGTTCCCAATATCAAACTGGGGCAGGAAAATTTCTTTTGTTTTGTTTGTTTTGTTGTAATCAGGCGCCCACCTGGAGAACAAGGGAAGACAACTCAAGTTTCAAGGGAAAGCAGTTTCGAAGGAAGACAACTCGAGTTTCAAGGGAAAGCAGTTTCGAGGGAAGACAACTCAAGTTTCAAGGGAAAGCAGTTTCGAAGGAAGACAGTTCAAGTTTCAAGGGAAAATGGTTCAAGGTGCAAGGGAAAACAATGTCAAGTAACAAGAGAAGACGGTTCAAGTTCAGCAATCAGGCTCTCACCTGAAAAAAAAGGGAATTCAATTCAAAATGCAATTCAGGTCAGCAACAAAAGAAGCTCGCGTCAAGAATGCAGGTCAGCAGTCCAAGATGATCAACAGAAGTTAGTCACAATCTAGAATAAAAAGAAAAAAAAGAAAGACAAGAAGTGAATCCAAATGCAGATGTTTATGAAAGATGTGAGCTGCTCAAGACAAGGCTGAGGTCACAAGCTCTGTATGTCCCGTCTTGGTTTGAAAAGCTGAAGAAGATTGAACCAACACCTGCAGCTAACAGGCATCAAGATTCAGATCAGGGTCTGCATGAAGAACCAACCAAGACTCAAGATCAAGATTCAGAAGACTCATAGATAGGAATCTTATAACTCGCAGCTGATAGGCTTAGTCAGTCTTTTTCATTTTTCATTTTGATGTAATAACAGGACCGGGGACTAGAACCTTGACGACACCTCAATCGGCTCTCCACCTCGGCATACTCCATCATCTCACTCACTTCTGAACTACATGTGACCTGATTCCTTTATAGCCAAGGATATGTAGGCAGCTCAGATACCAAGGCTTGGTCACATTTCCCTTTTTTCTTAGTTTTGGTCTCCTTAAACAAGGGTCGGGTCAAAAAACCTGTCTAGTCTTTCTTTGTCCGAAAACTCTTCGCGTTTCCAGTTAAAGAGGGGCAGTTGTAGACATGTGATTTTTGACCCTCCCCAATTTTTTTTATATTTTAGCACGTAAATATTTAATTTAGGCCTAATATAGCTATTTCAACTAATTTTTACTCTTTTATTTATTTTATTACAAGAAAATAAAAATTACAAAAAAGAAATAGTTTCATTAATGTTTTGTAATCATTTTAATCTTGAAAAATACCAAAAATAGTTTTATTTTAACGGCCAGTCTTATTTTAATGGTTATTTTACTTAAGTAGGATTAATTAATAAATGAGATCATATTTTTAGGCTTGTTCGCGGAGAAAGAATAAAACTTGGGTTCGAGCAACCCATTTTTAAGCCTAATTTTGGACCTAGCCCATAATTCCTAGGCCCATACCCCTAACCTAATCCCTACCCCTATATAATAGTATCTAACACCTAAAATAAAGAGAGCCCTAAAAAAATTAGATCTGCCGTTTTGTCTTCTTCCAAAATCAAAGAAGACCAAGAAAATGACGCATAAAATCGTTCTTCTTCATCGAGTGAATCAAGGAAAAAGCTGAAGGCACTGTTTTTGTTGACCGTGAGATCCGTCATTTTCTAAAGAGATAAAAAAAAAAGCAAAAAAGATACAAACACAAAAAGAGCTGAAATACAAAAAAAACGCTAAGGAAAAAAGCTGAAAAGAGAGCCAAAAAATACACCTAGACCTAAGAGACAAAATAGATTCGCCGCAATTCTCAGAAAATACACGACCCCCTCCCTTTGAGCCATCATCTTCTTCAGAATCAAACAACCAGAGGAAAAAAAAACCCTAGGTTGTAGAACACAAAACGACCCCCCATCGATCCCAATTCCCATCGTCGCTGCTCCTCCTCCTCCTCTTCACCCTTACCTCACCAGAAAACAACACCAGCCATTGCTCATCCTCACAAGAACGTTCGAGCAGCGACACCCGTACCCTCATCCTCACAAAGCTAGTCATTTCCCTGAGCTCACTCCATCAGCTACTCGAACAAGCAGCGACCAAACGGACACGAACCAGCTGACCCTTATTCATCCTCTCCTTCAGCCTACAACACCCCGTCATCGTCTCACGCCCAGACACGACACTGTTACAACAACCAGATTTTAATCCAAAAAACAGAGAAGTTTCTGCTTCTTCTCTTTGGTTCGATCTCGATTTTTTTTAGTTTCAAATTCATAGATTCCATTTTGAAGCTCGTTTGGAGAGTTGTTTGGATCCGAGATGTTGGAAGTGATTTGAAGTCGTTGTTCAGTTCTGTTTGAGATTCCGACGAGGTTCCAGCGCTGCTGCATTTTCTGTTCGATTTTAGGTTCATTAATCTTCCTTTGTGAGTAATTCAAAAGCCTTATTATGGCTTCTTTAGTTTTCCGCCCTTTCTTCCATTAAAATGTGAAAACAGAGTGGTTTATTGGCTATGTCGTTAGATCGATTCAAGAGTATCTTAATAATTTGTTTACTGTAAATTCTCTGTTTTAGTTGGTCTCTTTTATTTCATTCTTACATAGCTAAATTGGCATCCAAAACATTAGATGATAACGATCTTGAACTATGGGTCATTTGAGTGTTATAGTGCTCTGCGTCTTAAGAAGCTAATATAGTTAAATATTGTTTTGTTGAATATTGTTTTTATTGAATTTTTGTGAAACCAATTTCGGGGCCAGTAAGCGTTAACTTTTCTCAATAGTTGAATATTGTTTTGTTGGTTCGGTGTTTTGTGTGATATTGGTCACGCCATTTGATTGGCAAGATTTGTGTTGCTTTCATCCTGTTGCTTTGATTTTTGTCATATTGTGGCAAGTTTTGGTACTGGCCATATCTAGAGCAGTTTGATTCATTTTGTTTTGAGCCATCATAATAGTCTGCTAATATTTAAAGAGCTAGTTACAACTCCATATCTATAATTCACGATTACGATATTAAAAATGATGTTTGTAGTTGCTTTAGGTGCGCTAATTTAAAAATTACCTTCCTAAACTCGGATGCGCATTTATCTGACCCAAATTAAAATCTCAACAATGTTAGATAAAATATATTGAGTACCGCGGGTGCATTTATGTGACGTGGTTTAAGACGTATTTTTAATGACATTACAATCTTCCTTAAAGATGATTAAAAGCGACTAATGAGTTAAGACTGCATCATAGGCTAAAACATGTACTAAAATCAGATGATAGTCCAATTATAATAGTTGAGCGACCGTGCTAGAATCACGAAATCCGGGAATGCCTAACACCTTCTCCCAGGTTAACAGAATTCCTTATCCGAATTTCTGTGTTCGCAGACCATAAATAAGGGTCAACTTCCTCGATTTGAGATTTTAAACCGGTGACTTGGACACCATATATTATTCCAAGTGGCGACTCTGAATTTTTAAATAAATAGTCTTGTTTCGATTGTCACTTAAATTGAAAAAACTCCCTTATACTTGCCCTTGGGTGGTAAAAAGGAGGTGTGACAGCTGTATATGAGTGACTGTGAGGTTTCTCGAGGGGCTGTGTGTGATTCATGTTTTGCCCGAGGGGCTATTTATTTATTATCATTTTTTACCCACTGTTTCATCACTTTGTTTGAAAACTGTAGAAAGATGTTTTAAACGATTTTACTGAAACTGGATTTAAACGAGCTGAGTTGATTCAAACCCTGATTTTAAAAGCCTGTTGTATTCTACTAAGATTTCATGATATGAACTGTATATGTTTTATTGCTTGTCACTACTGCTCAGTCTTTATT
Source organism: Nicotiana sylvestris (assembly GCF_000393655.2). Lineage (NCBI taxonomy): Eukaryota > Viridiplantae > Streptophyta > Magnoliopsida > Solanales > Solanaceae > Nicotiana > Nicotiana sylvestris. Next base: position 40,839,170 of record NC_091066.1, read on the forward strand.
TACTTTGGTTACTTACTGAGTTGGCGCACTCACGTTACTCCCTGCACCTTGTGTGCAGACCCAGGTATTTCTGGACCTGGTAGCGGGTGTTGATTATTCGGTGGTAGATCCATCGGAGTTAGCAAGGTAGCTGTCTAGTGATCGCAACCCTGCTTTACTCCTTCTTTATCTTCTTTTAGTTGTATTCAGTTATTTCCGAGCTATGTTAGTCTTGATATTGTAAAACGGTTGTAGTAGATGCCCATGACTAGTGACACCCCGATGTCAGACTTTCTTTTTCGCACTTTTGTTTTCAATTTACACTCATTTTGAAGTTTCTATATTAAATAACTTTGGAAATTATCTTGAAAATGAAAATCTCGTTTTGTCTTGGTAATGTGTCGGCTTGCCTAGTACCACGATAGGCATCATCTTTCGCGCCCCCTTTTTCTAGCAAAATCGGGTTTCGACATTTTTGGGACAGCTCCTTTCTGTGAGGGTAGGGAATTGGATTTTGAAAGAGTCGCCACCTAACGGATTAAGGTGCGTTAGGGCACCTAGATCAATTAACTCATATAACAAGTTTGCATCACTAGAGATCGGGTAAGTGCTCGAAGTTACCTTGAGGGGAAGGTGTTAGGAACCCCATGAGGTCCACAACTGTGGGTCCCAACTGAACTTAAATTAAGCGAATTGGTCTTAAAAGGGAAGAAAACAATTTAGACAAATACAATATTCAATTTATTTTAAATAGGGGTATAGGGGTGGTCCTAAGTTTTTTAGCCTATAGGATCATTCCATGCAATGCTTTGCAACTCCCTCAAGTTGGGGTTTTACTCATAGCATTAGCGCATGGGCTATCATTTCCTTTACTACCCAATTACTATGTTCAAGTTGTTACTTAAGCGTACTAATTGATTCTAAACCATATCCTATGGGTGCACTATCTATCCCTTACCTATAGTCCTGAAGGTATTAGGACCTCTATTTGGGATGGTTCTAGAACAACCTATGTTACCTAAAAATACGAAATCAAGGTGACACACAAAAAGAAAATAGGACTTTCAAAATAATAGCAAGTATAGGCTCATATTAACCTCCGCACATAAGCAACAAAAGCACGCATTTGAACCAGCAAACTTATTAATTTAAAATCCTATACGCATGATATCTATGTGAGAAAACAGGGTGTAAAGGCAGTTTTATTAAGGTGAGCATTAAGACCTATTTGTTTGCCTACTGATTTTATTCAGCATGAATCTAGGCACCTCAGGCAGAAATGTATCACAACTTTAAACCCAGAATCATTAATAAGTTCCATGGATCTGTTGCCTAAGTGATTTACAAGAGGGCTTGAATTCAGAGTAGACTAATAGGATCCTATAGGCATGATTTCTACAAGTTTGTCAACTACAGACCTATAGGCATGATTTCTAAGTGTGACACTGATTTTGACTCATAAAGGCAGTTTTATTCCCTTTAAATCCTATAGGCATGCTTTCTAATTGCTGAATTGATTTAAAACCCTATAGGCATGATTTCTAATTGCTGCCGCGCCCCTTTTTCCTCGCGAAATCGGGTTTATGACATTTTGGTTGGGACAACTCTTTCCTTTTAGGAAGGGCGTTTGCATTTTTGAAGAGTCGCCACCTAACGATTTAAGGTGCGTTAGGGCACCTATAGGGTTCATTTATAACTACGTTTGGTAACCAGAGAAAGGATAAGGACTTGAAATTATCCTAAGGGGAAGGTATTGGGCACCCCTCAGGATCCACTAGTGTGGTTCCCGGCCAAACAGGTTTTTGTGAATTTGTACAATTAGCAAATAAACAAGTATGACTCAAATAGTAGGGGATTTAAGTTTAAATACACAAGTGTTTAGAAAAAAAACAATTAATGAAAAGTAAGATTTTGAAAAAAATTACAATTTAAGCATATTTGGGAATGTAAGGGGGGTATCATAGGTTTGTTTATAATATGGATCACGTCAATGCAATACCCGGTATGACACTCCTCAAAGAGGGGCTACACGTGGTACTAACGCACCGGTCATCATATTCATATCTACCCTTTCTCGCCCCGTGAAGGTAATTAAAGTGAGGGTTGGTCTCGACCCCTATTGCATGCTGTTACCCGTCCATTTCTATCAGTCCTGGAGGAATTTAGGACTCCTATCCTATAAAAAGGGGGTTATAGGCAGACCCTCAAGTTTAAAGGTAAAATACTAAGGCGACATATAATAAACAAGTAGGACTTCAATTAAGGGGAGCATGGAAGACAAATGAAAGGCTCAGATATACCTCCACACATAGTACACATAAACAACATGACTCATACACAATTAAGGTCTAAATTCAGATCCTAAGCATGGTATCTAAGTGATAACAATAGAGTCAGATTTATTACATAACTCAGAGAGGAAGTTCTAATCAGACTTGTCTACTGATTTAAACATGCTGACAGTTAAACATTAATCACAAAGACGGTTCTGGTTTTATTTTAAAGTTTATTACCTAAGGCTTGCCTACGTGTAAAATAATATGCAGCAGTTACCAGAATTATTAAAACAGTTCAGAAGTTACTTTACCTAAAGCATGCTTTTCTAAATATTGCAAAGACATGCAGGGATTGTGACCAGTTTCACTTAAACAGGATAGTCAAACATGAGACTATTTTATGTCCTTTTCATGCATTAGTAGTTTAGCTAGGTGTGACTGAGCGAGTGTGAACGAGATCCTAAAATAGGGTATCTAACATGCACATATGAAACTGCAAAATGATTTTAGGATATGCAGAATTCCTATAGCATGATTTCTAAATGTGCAAAGAGTTACAACATGATTTCAAGATGTGCAGGAGCAACAGTTTTATATTGATGATGTTACTTGGCCTAAAGAAGGATTTCTAAGTGGTAAAATAATATTAAATAAGATACTAAAATAGTAAACGTAGGAACATGGTATCTAATGCATGGCATGCTTTGAATGTGTTGGTTTTATACATGGATTCTAATGCGCATATAGGAAATGTAAACCTAAGGCATGGTTTCTACCCATTGATGTTGATAACATATATAACTACACTCCCCTTTTCACTAGCTAACCTCAATATTTGTTTACAACAGATTATTATAGACAACATTGAAATGAATTACATAAGAAAAGAAAATAAGAAGTTACACTATAGAGAGCCTGAAAGCAGGCCCAGATTTCCAGATCCTCAAATGCCAAGATTGTTTTATAGACTTTCTCATATCTGGGTGTGTTACAGTTCCCTAAGGACCTCAAGGGATCCCGGGCACTGCTCTCACCCAGATTTCATAGCCAAGACAGAGTAAGTGCAGTGTGGATAGGCCAGCTTTCATGTGTCCAAGTTCATAGGGAGCTCAAGGGTCCCAAGGCAAGGCTCACACAAAAGGGGCAGAACTTAGTGGTCTAAGAGTAGAGTGAGAGTGCTTGACATAGTTTTGAAAAGATTTAAGTAGGAGAATAATTTAAAAAAAAAGACTTGTTTGAGATAGTTTTATAAAACAAAGGGGGGGGGGGAGTTGTTCAATAGGACAGTTTTGAAAAGAGAGTAGAGTAACAATTAATAGTCCAAACACAACACCCAAAATAGGTTCACACATAACCAAGGAACATAGGACCAAGGCAAGTTCAGCAACCACAAGTAGAGGTAGTGGGATTTTGGGACACTTAAGTAAACACACAGTTGCAGGAGCACTTAAGTATAGAATCAACAATATGCTAAGGGGTTGGAGAACTTCAGATTTAACACAGAATCATGTAACTTAAGGATAGACAACTATTTTACATAGAGAGGTTCATGCCAGAAATCAGAGAAACGTAAGTACAGAAAGGCCTCATCGGGGCATATTAGGAGGGGGATAACATTTTATAAACATGATGAGTCTAAGGGAGGGGATACATTTAGAAGCATGCTGATGAGGTGATGAAGCAAACATATTAACTACAAGTTGAACAACAGAACCAAGAATGCTAGAATAAGATGAAAAGAAACATGTTGTTTTGAAACTTGAATAGAAATCAAAACATACCAGTAATGAAAATAGTAAACACAAAGTGAGGGGCAAGAGAATAGAGTAATCATCCTTGGCTTGCAGCCGGCTGACTTAAAACAATAGTGAGTAACCAGAGAAAAGAGAGCAGAACAATGTTTTTCTTTTGTGTAAGAGAGAGTTTTTGAACTTAATGAGTTCGTGTGTGTAATGAAAAGAGAATAGGGTATATATAATAGTTTGAAAGTTAGGTCAATAAGGCAAGAATCAATTGTACATCATTATAGAACTACAAAATCAATTAAGAATAAAAAATCAGCCAAGTCTCCTTTAATTAACGGAGTAATTTACCAATGGTAAAGACAAATGAGGAAGAGATCACATAAGACTAGAACATAGCACATAAAGAAATATTTTGAGGCGTAGTAAGTATAGAACAAGTAATTAGGCTAGGTTCAGAAAATCTAATTAAGGAAAGTACTTAAGAACCAATTGACAGCATAATCGACTAAAAATAAGGCAAGAAAATATCTTAGAGGTTGAAAAATCAATAAGGAAATCATCACAGAAGATTAGTGAAGATCATCAATTACAGAAAATTACGGATTCAAATAGGAGTAGTAATGATTAAGGGGAATTAACACAAATTGCTGTAAATAAATGAAATATTCACAGTATAGGCAAGAAGGAACAAAATCATAAACCCTAATAAGCATAGTCAAGTAAAAATCACATAAAGTCAGGAATTCAGCTAGAAAAATAGTACTGACTAGAGGAATTAGCACAAATCTCTTTTAATAAATAGAATAAACGTAGTATAGGCGGAAGAAGCAAAACCAGAAACCCTAGTGAGCATAATAGGGTAAGAATCATAGAAACATAGAACATATTCATGAATAATGGACATGCGAGCAAATTAAATGAATAAATAAGCAAGGACAGTTCTCAGAACCCAGGATTAAGACCAAAATAGTTAGGTTTTCAACATGATAAATCAGATAAAAGGGAAAAACTTAAAGAACGGTTTAAATATAGTACGAATCATAGAATAATACCAAAAAACCTAGAGGGAAAGTCGTTTTGAAAAGGGGTTAAGAAACCCTAGTTTGAAGATGAAAAGACGTTTTTTTTTGAAAAAATCGGAGAGATTCTTAAGAAAACAGTAAAGATAACTCAGAAAACTCTTAGAGCTGTTACAGATCTAAGAAGTCAAGAGATAAAATTAGGGTTTGAGAGAGAGATAACCTAGATATGGAGATATTCCGGCTTAGAAGCCATGGATCTAGCTGGAAAAAAAAGATCTTACTCTGACAGCCATGGACGGCCTAAGAATGGCGTAGAAACCATGGGAGGTGAGTGAACCATCTTCTGGTTCCCTTGAGGGCTTTAAGGTAGCAAGAATCCGTCATGTGAGGGGCCATGGAGGCTAGGGGTGGTGGTGGAACCACCATTGATACCGGCGAGCCAACGACCGGCGGATAGGAGCCATGGTTATGCAGAGAGCTTGAGAGAGAATGAGAGAGTGTAACGGCGGAGTGAAGAGAGGAAATGAGAGGATGTGAATAAGGGTTTGGGGGGGGTTGTGTTTAGGTTAATTATGGTATGGGGGATCCGGGCCGTTGATTAGAATTGATCAACGGTCCAGATTGGACCTGGGATTGGGTCGGGTAGGATTTAGGTTTGGGCCTGGGGTATTGGGCTATTTTAATTGGGTTTGGGGCTGGTTTGATTTAGGCTAGAAATGAAATGCAATAGGCTATTAGTTAAATACCGAATTAAATTAAATAAAACAATTTATAAAAATAGTTGATAATCATACCAAATGAATTTCATGCATAGAAAATAGTTAAAAAATGATTACTTAGTATTTAAAAATACAAACGCTTAATTTCCCGTCAAAAAATAGTATAAAATCATATGATTGGGCTATAATTGTAAAGTTATTGCAATTATAGCCAAAAGATGCCAATTTGGCTAATTATGAAATAATTTGGTTTAAATAGGTCCATGATTAATATATTTAATCAAGAGATGCTTTTGAAATTATTTGTAATGCCATTTTGTAATTATTTATTGGCAATAAAATGTTAGATAAATTAATAAAAATATAGAAAAATTATAGAAAAAACTAATTCCTATTAATGCATGATTTTGCCGGTATATATGCAATTTTAAAATATTTTGGGGGAAAATTGGGTATCAACAACTACCCTTCTTTACCCGGGAAGGATGAAAGAGTTTTCAGGTAAAGAAATGATGGCCAATTTTGACCGAGTAAAATAGTTCGAGAGGTTAGGCCGCACCCTGGCTTCTGAGTTGCCTACATATCCCTGGTTTCACAGGAATTAGGCCATATGTAGTTCTGGGTCCATCGGCAGGGTATACCGATGAAGTCATTTCAAGAACGGACGCAACATCTAGGGCTGGGTGAGTGAATGGTTTACGGGAATGGTTAGGTTTGGTTTGGCTAAGGGAACTGGAGTGGGATCGATCCTGCTGGGATAACTGTTGCTCGTCGGCTTACTTGAAAATAGAGGCAATACAAGCGTATACTGTGCATAAATCTAAACATGATGCAAACTCCCGTCGGACCATGAATGTTGTCTTTGGACGGTTAGAAATGGCATCCTCAGACCATGATGTCCTGGGCCATGGGTTGTTTGATGCAGGATTCGCAGGCCATGAAATGATGTTCTCGGGCTATGAGGATGGTGCCTTCAAACCATGACGCCTTTGAATAATGATATGCAAAAGATTGAAAGAGATCCTCCGTCCATGACATGGTGTTCTCGGGCTATGAAGATTGTGCCTCCGAACGATGACGCCTTTGGATAAGTTGGCGATATTTCTGCCCATGAAGGATGCAGTAGTATGATGCAGACAAGACAGAGCTCAGTCTTGCGAATTGAAGGGTAGATCTTAGCCCTTAAGAGAAGCGAGATAAATAGTGCTTGGGATAGCGCTTAGTTTCGAAGAAAATTGGACGCAGAGCTTAGCCTCAAAAGGCAGGAAAGTAGCCTTATGCAAAGATGCAAATGCAGGTGGAGGTAGAGCTTAACCTCGAAAGGCAGAATGGTAGCCTTATGCAGATTGGAAGGTAGAATAGTAGCCTTATGCAATGCAAATGCAGATGGAGGTAGAGCTTAACCTCAAAAGTCAGAATGGTAGCCTTATGCAAATTGGAAAGCAGAATAGTAGCCTTATGCAATGCAAATGTAAATGAAGGTAGAGCTTAACCTCGGAAGGCAGAATGTTAGCCTTATGCAGACTGGAAGGAAGAATAGTAGCCTTATGCAATGCAAATGCAGATGGATATAGCGTTTAGTCACAGAAGGCAGAATGGTAGTCTTATGCAAATTGGAAGGCAGAATAGTAGCCTTATGCAATACAAATACAGATGGAGGTAGAGCTTAACCTCGGAAGGCAAAATAGTAGTCTTATGCAAATTGGAAGGCAGAATAGTAGCCTTATGCAATGCAAATACAGATGGAGATAATGTTCAGTCTCGGAAGGCAGAATGGTAGCCTTATGCAAGAAATAAGATAACAAATGACAGTAGAGTTTTCTTAGTTGATAGCAGATTGCGGCGTTGCGATTACTGGGAGCATTGTGACATACAAAACATCACTGGTGTATGCTGATAGAAAATGTTGGCAAGTGCAACGATTCTGAGAATCGTATTCTTGAACAATGTTTGTTCCATGGGCGTACAATATGTTTAATGATTTCGCAATCCTAGTGCCTGCATTCAAAGAAAAATCGTGAGTTTTGTAAGGGGGGAGGTTAGTTCGTATCCCCGCTGGCATTGCTTGACTCGTTCGACTTTGATCTGGTGATACCGTTTGTATCATTGGGGTAGCATTTCTAAACAAAGCAGTCTCAATAAACATGTGTGATTTTGTAAAAATATAACATAAATGTATAACTAAAAATAGCTTTTGGATGAACCGACGACTGTGACTTAGTTCAAGAAATTGCAACCTCTCCCGCTTTGAAATTTTAGGGTCCTCCTCAAAATTCTGCCCCAATTTGATGGGTTAACGTTCTGACTGTTGCTTGTGCGGCGATCGGCTGAAATTACTCGGAATTTTGAGGGTCCTCCTCAAAATTCTGCCCCAGTTTCCAATTGCGGGGGGGGGGGGGGAAATGAAATTTTATTGAATTGTGACCGAACCCATAGGGCTACCTACGTATCCCCTCTTAAATGGGAATCAGGTCAAGCATAGTTCAATTTACATCATATAAGGAAAGCATAAAGATTACACATAGTAACGCTTGGCTACATCTGAATTGATTGGCTTTGGCCAGACTTCTCTATCCATTTCTGCAAGGATGAGGGCTCCTCCTATCAAAACCCGGTGAACCATGTATGGACCCTGCCAGTTAGGAGAGAACTTCCCTTTGGCTTCATCTTGATGCAGAAAATTTTTCTGTAACACCAGCAGCCCCGGTGTGAACTGTCCTGGCTTGACTCTTTTGTTGAAGCTGTGGACATTCTGTTTTGGTAGAGTTGACCATGGTAGATTGCATTCATTCTCTTTCTGTCTATAAGGGCTAGTTGCTCATAACGACTTTTTACCCACTCTACTTCGTCGAGCTTAACTTCTTGTATGATCCTCAGGGAAGGAATTTCTACCTCAGCGGGAATGACAACCTCTGTACCGTAAACCAACATATAAGGGGTTGCCCCGGTTGATGTGCGGACTGTGGTGAGATACCCCAATAGAGAAAATGATAACATCTCGCGCCACTATCTGTGATTATTTATCATCTTCCTCAATATCTTCTTGATATTATTGTTGGCGGCTTCTACTGCTCCATTCATCTGAGGTCTGTAGGCTGTGGAATTCTTGTGTTTAACCTTGAAAGTTTCACACATAGCTTTCATCAAGTTGTTGTTAAAGTTGGAGACATTATCAGTAATGATTGACTTTGGAATACTGAGTCGACAAACAATGCAGTCGCGGACAAAGTCTTCCACGACTTTCTTAGTCACTACTTTGTAAGAAGCTGTTTCAACCCATTTGGTGAAATAGTCGATGGCTACTAGGATAAACCTGTGTCCGTTTGAAGCAGCATGCTCTATTGGTCCAATAATGTCCATTCCCCAGGCGGCGAACAACCACGGTGAGCTTGTTGCATTAAGCTCTCTTGGAGGTACCTTTATCATGTCTGCATGTATGTGACAATGGTGACATTTCCGGACATACTGGATGCAGTCCATTTCCATAGTCATCCAAAAGTAACCAGCCTAGAGTATCTTCTTTGCTAAGACAAAACTGTTCATATGTGGACCGCATGTCCCAGCATGAATTTCCTCTAGTAGCCTGGATGCTTCCTTTGCGTCGGCACATCTTAATAATCCTAAATTGGGAGTCCTCCTATACAGGATTCCTCCGCTATGAAAGAAGTTGTTGGACAATCTCTAATGTGTGCATTTCTGAGTAGGATTTGCAAGCTCCGAGTACTCTCCTTTTGCCAAATATTCCTTGATATGATGAAACCAAGGCTTTCCATCTGCTTCTTCTTCAACATGGGCATAGTAAACTGGATGATTATGGATTTTCACCAAAATGGGATCAATGAAATTCTTGTCGGTATGTTGTATCATAGATGATAAGGTAGCCAATACATCGACGAACTCATTCTGGATTCTAGGAATATGCCGAAATTCCGTCTTTGTGAACGTCTTTCTCAATTCCTGTACTTGATGCAGATACGGGAGTATCTTGGAGTTCTTGGTTGCCCATTCTCCTCGTACCTGATGTATAAGTAAGTCTGAATCTCCAATCACTAGCAGCTCTTGAACGTTCATGTCAATGGCCATTTTGAGTCCTAAGATGCAGGCTTCATACTCGGCCATATTGTTGGTGTAGGGGAACCTGAGTTTGGCAGACACCGGATAATGCTGACCGGTTTTTGATATTAGGACTGCTCCTATGCCAAATCCTTTGAAGTTTGCTGCTCCATCGAAGAACATTCTCCAACTGTCATAGGATTCCGCAATGTCTTCTCTTATGAATGATACCTCTTCATCAAGAAAATACGTTTTCAGGGGTTTGTATCCTCCATCCACAGGGTTTTCAGTAAGGTGGCCTGACAGTGCCTGTCCCTTGACCGCTTTATGAGTTACGTAAACAATGTCGAACTCACTCAACAAGATTTTCCACTTGGCTAGCTTGCCGGTGGGCATGGGATTCTGAAAGATATACTTCGAGGGATCCATTCTCGATATGAGATATGTAGTATAGGCGCAGAATTAATGTCTCAGCTTCTGAGCTACCCAAGTCAAAGCACAACAGGTGTGTTCCAATAGAGAATACCGGGCCTCGTACGGGGTGAACTTCTTACTGAGATAATAAATGGCTTGCTCCTTCCTCCCTGTTTCATCGTGCTGCCCCAGAATGCAGCCGAAAGCTCCATCTAACACTACAAGGTAGAGTAATAAGGGTCTACCTGGCTCGGGCGGGACTAAGACTGGTAGTGTTGACAGGTACTGCTTGATTTTGTCGAAGGCCTTTTGGCAGTCATCGGTCCATTTGGTGGTGGCGTCCTTCTTTAGCATCTTAAAGATTGGCTCATAGATAACTGTAGACTGTGCTATGAATCGGTTGATGTAGTTAAGCCTTCCCAAGAAACTCATCACATCCTTCTTGTTCCTTTGCGGTGGTAGTTCTTGAATGGCTTTGACTTTCGATGGGTCCAGTTCTATTCCTCGGCGGCTCACAATAAACCCGAGCAATTTCCCAGCAGGAACCCTAGATACGTACTTTGCGGGGTTTTGTTTCTGGTTGTAACTCCGCAATCTATTTAAGAACTTCCTCAGATCTTCTATGTGGTCAGTGGCCTTCTTGGATTTGATAATAACATCATCCACATATACCTCTATCTCCTTGTGTATCATATCATGGAAGATAGTAGTCATGGCCCTCATGTAGGTGGACCCTGCATTCTTCAGGCCAAATGACTTCATCTTGAAGCAGTACACTCCCTACGGCGTAATGAAAGCCATTTTCTCAGCATATTCTTCATCCATCTAGATCTGATGATAACCAGCGAAGCAATCTACGAATGACTGTAGCTCATGCTCGGCGCAATTGTCAATCAGGATGTGTATATTTGGCAAAGGGAAGTCATCTTTCGGACTAGCCCAGTTAAGATCTCGGTAGTCGGCACAGACTCTGACTTTCCTATCCTTTTTTGGCACTGGCATAATGTTGGCTAACCATGTCGAGTATTCTACTACACTGAGAACCTTAGTATTGATATGCTTTGTAACTTCTTCCTTTATTTTCAAACTCATATATGGCTTGAACTTTCTGAGCTTTTGCTTTGTTGGTGGACATATTGGATTGGTTGGCAGTTTGTCAGCCATAATAGACGTACTCATACCAGTCATGTCATCATACGACCATGCAAATATGTCCTCATACTCCTTTAAAAATTCTGTGTATTCTTTCTTCTCCGATGGCGATAGGTGAATGCTGATTGGTGTTTCCTTGACGTTATCTACATCTCCCAGGTTGATAATTTTGGTCTTGTCCAGGTTGGACTTAGGTATGTTCTCAAAGTTCTCAACTTCTTTGATAATCTCGTTAGGTATGTCATCTTCCTCTGAATCCATGTCTGTTTGTTGCATTGTCTCATTGCATGTCACGGTCATTGGTTCATCAAGACAAGTAATAGTAATGCTGTATTGGTAAATCAAGAAGAGAAAACGATAGCAATAAATATTAATTCATAAGAAAATCAAAAATGCTTTTGATAAATGGAATAACTGTTTTAAACATCGAAGATCTTATTGCGGGAATTGAAAAATGCGAAAAGAAAATCATTTAGTAAATAAAACAGTGAATAATGCTTGTTTTAGCCTTGCTACCCTAAGGCTGGTCGGGCTTTGGTTGTCTTGATGGTCCAATTCTTGAGATGTGTCCCTCTTCTCACAGCCTGTATGGAAGGGCCTTCCCCCTCCTCCTCAAGAATAACGCAACAGTCCATATCACTGTCCTCTAGAAACAAGATCTTCACGGCTGCAAGTGCTTCTTCTTCATCTAACCCATAGATAATGTCGTCCTATTTGAAGGTCTGCTCCAGATGCGGTATTGGCTGCTCTAGTGGGTAGTAACTACTGTGCCATAGTGGCGACCGACTATTGAATTCTTCCCAGGTGTATTCATATCCCAAACTGAAGGTAGTTCCATGTTTCTTGAGTTTTATGGGTTTAGAGATTCCTTGGAGGTTCTTGCCGAGCCCTTTGCCAAGTTCGTACCCACTCCAACTCAGTATACTTTCGATTTTGCTATCCCACCATTTGTCTTTGTCGATAGCATTGACTCACTCAATGTGTTGGTAAGTTTCTCCACCCAGCTTCCTTATTCCCTCGATCGCCGGAATGGTTTGGCTACTGTATAGGGTTGCTACTGTCGCCGTGAATGATGACTTCCTGGTGATTCCATTCAAACTTTACTACCTGATGCAGTGTTGAAGCTACTGCCCCAGTAGCATGAATCCATGGCCGTCCCAACAGCAAGTTGTAAGATGCTGGTACATCTATTACCTGGAAATTGACCTCGAACCAAGTTGGTCCCATCTGGAGGCATAGACTAATCTCACCAATGGTGGACCTCTGAGAACCATCGAAGGCTTTCACATTGATTGCTCCATCCTTTATCTCATGCAGCCCTTTACCTAACTTCTTGAGTGTTACCAGCGGACAAATGTTAAGACTGGAACCTCCATCGATCAGGATTCTGGTGATGAAATAATCTTCGCATTGCACAGTGATGTGCAGTGCTTTGTTGTGCCCCAGCCTTTCAGGTGGCAGCTCGTCCTCATAAAATGTAATCTTATGGCTTTCCAGTACTTGTCTTACCATATTAGCCACTTCCCCGCAAGTGATGTTACTTGGTACATATGCTTCATTTAGCACCTTTAACAAAGCATTCTTGTGTGTCTCAAAATTTTGCAGCAGAGAAAGATGGATATTTGTGTTGGCGTCTTGTTTAACTGGTCGATGACCGAATATTTCTTGGCCTGTATTTTTCTCCAAAGGTCGTCCGGACCTATGTCAATAAGGGGCGGCTGATTGGAGGCCTGCTTGCTTGATTCAGCTAGATGTTCAGGGGTATAGACTCTACCAGTTCATGTCATACCCTGTGCTATGATAGGTTTTTCAATCCTAACCTTGCCCTTCCTTCTCTCCTCGGCTGTATAGTCCTAGGGTACAACATTTGTATAGAATGGTGGCATGGTTGACATCGCCACTGGGATCAGTGCGGTTATCCTCATTTCGAATGGAACATGTGCCTTGGGTGGAAAGAGTGCAACCTCAAATGGTGCAAGTTCATTCGCTGGAGATGCGAATTCGACCTCAATTGGTGTCGGTGTCTTTGCGGAAGGCGCTGCGTCAAACTTAAGAGGTATATACATTCACCTCAGCGTCCTCAGATGGTTGGACCTAGACTATGATTGGATTGAGAGTAATTGTTGGTTTCTTTGGGCCATTACCTTCTGCGATCAACCCGATTGATCCCTCGGGATCCCTTCTATTTCAATCATGTGGATACCTCCACCCTTATGGCCTGGAAGAGGGTTTTTGCAAACATTTGGAGGGTTCCTTTGCCACAATGATCTTGTTATCAATCAAAGACTGTATCTTGTCTTTCAAGGAGCGGCATTCATCGATAGTGTGCCCTTTCATGCCGGAGTGGTATGCACATGACTTGTTTGGGTTAACCCACTGAGAAGGATTCTCAGGGGTTGCAGCAGGGATGAGGGTGACATAACCAGCAGCTTTGAGCTTCTCATACAGCTGGTCAATAGGTTCAGCGATGGCTGTATATTTCTTTGGAGGTCTGCGATCAAAGCTAGGTCGGGGTCTAGGGAAATTTTGGCATGTAGGGGTGATTGATAATGGGATGATTGAGCATTATAAGTTTGGTAGACATGAATGGGTTGAGAGTATCTAGGTGAAGTAGGTTGATATGTAGGAGGTGGAGATGGCTGATAAGTTGGTGGCGGATCTTGGTATGAGGATGCTTGGTAATTTGGGATTGGCTGGTATGTGAGTGGAGATGTTGGGAAAGCTTGGTATTTAAGGGGAGACTTGGTACTTTGTCTAACCATCACGACCCCTATGTCCCTTTTCTTGTACACACCACCGGACTGTAAAGCCTTATTCGTAGCTTGCAAGGCTTCAAAATTTGTAACCATACCACTTTTAATACCTTCTTCAATTCTTTCACCTAATTTGATAATGTCGGAGACCTTGTGGTTCTCAATCATCATCAGCCGTTCATAGTACTGCGGGTCCTGAGCCCTGACAAAAAACTTGTTCATTTTCTCCTCTTCTAAGCCGGGTTTGACCTTAGCAACTACGGACCTCCAGCGAGTAGCATACTCATGAAACGTCTCTATGGGCTTCTTCTTCAAATTCTGGATATAGAACACGTCTGGTGCGTTCTTTGTATTAAACCTTAATCTGTCCATGAAGTTAGATGCCACGCCCACCCAGCTTGACCACTTCTTGGGATCTTGGCTGATATACCAAGATAATACATCTCCCTTCAAACTCCTCATGAACAACTTCGTGCGGATCTTTTCATCCTACTCTACTCCAACCAGCTTGTCGCAATATATCCTCAGATGGACCCTTGGATCACCCATACCATCAAACATTTCGAACTTAGGAGGTTTGTACCCTTCAGGTAGTTCGACATCAGGCTGTATGCAAAGGTCCTTATAGTTCAGCCCCTCGATTCCTTTGCTTCCCTCAACGCCCTGAATTCGGCTGGTCAGTTTCTTAAGTTCCTCGGCCAAGTTCTTGATAAGCATATCCTTTTCATCAGACTCAGGTGTGCATGAGATAGGTTGGGTGGAGTGTGGCATGGTCTTCACATATATATGAGTGTTATGGTGGCCTTGTGTATGGGTGTGGAAATGGTCGTTTGTGGAGTTCTGAGGTTCTGGGATGAGTAGTGGAGTGTTGTTTGGGGTATGGCAGGTGTTACATTGGTTCTTTGATGGAGCAGTGTGATGGTGAGACATGGGATGATTCTGCTATTTTGGGATATTTTGAGGAGGTGTAGGGTTTTGAGCAATGGGGAAGTTGATATCTAGGGTGCAGAGGGAAAATGACAGGTTTGCCAGATTCCGAACCTGATCGAGCTCTTCCTGGAATTTCAACAGTTTCTATTCAAGTTGTGACATATTCTTGTTAGGAACCCGAATACCCTAGCCATCAGTGTCCTCTACCCATTCAGTTGTGTTCTCCTTCCTGATGTTGTTTAAATCTTCCATTTTATTCTTGCCTTTAGTGGGACTAAGAGGAGGAGTGGGTGGAGGGCACCTGGATCTTGTGAAATAAGATGATGATGCCAGAGTGCACGAACTAACCTTTAGGGAGGGGAATAATAAAAACAAAAGGTAATCAAGTCAGTGAGGATTATAAAAAGCATCGCAATATTTAAACACATAGTGAGGGAATATAAAGCGTGTCCTAATTTAGGAACCTCTTTGTGCCCGAGGTAGGCCTAGCGACAAATATACTTGGAGAAATTTTAATGCTAAATGCCTCATTTTATTGATAAAGATAGGCGAATCCCAAAACGACACTAAATAAGCAAGAAATAAAAGTCACTAATGGCCATTGGCCTTATTACATTCATAAAGCGAAAAAGTAAATTCCTATCTATTTGGTCCCAGAAGGATCTTTCCCAGATTCGACATCCTTGGCTCTGTTGAACAACTTCCCCAATTCGCGAAGTCCTAGCAACAGGTATGCTCTGGCTAGATGTCCCCCTTCGGTCCCTTCAGCCTTTTGACAGTTTTCAATCCTTTTGAGAAATTTTTCCTCTAGTTCTACTATGCCTCGCTCCAAGTATCCTAGCCTTTTGTTGGCACTGATAGCCATGTATTTCCATTTCTCAATCAACTTCTTGTTGGACTCTTGTATCTCGTGGTGTTTGATCTCGCATTCACGGATCCTTTTGTGCAGCTGGTTGTACTTGACTTGCACCTCAACCTTTTCATCTATAATTCGGTGACCTTGAACAACCCTGGCTAGCCCATACCATCCCAATTGTCTTCCAACCAACCAGAATAGAAAGGGCTGCAACTGGCATGATATCTTTCTGGCTCGATGGTTTCTTTCTCCATTACGATCTTTCAGTGACACATGTTCTGGGCTTGGGACTATCATCATTTTGGAAGTCAGCTCGAAGATGGCTCATCTTGTCGACCCTGGGTATGACTTGCTTCCTACCTGCTTGCCTCATAACTCGAAGAGGGACGTAAGGGTATGTCCCTCTTAGACTAATCAGTATCAGGAAAGGTGCATCTCTGGATCGGGCGATGAACTCCTCTGTCGGAAACCACTCGAACATCTATTGAACCTATTCTTCAGTCAGATTATCAAAGAGCTCAACCCATACTTTGGCATTCTCAGGCTGAGCGAACATGTCGGGGATGTAATTCATTCGCTTTGGATGGTGAAAAGTGATGTGGTCATTGATCACTTCAAACTCCACACTACTAAAAAGTAGGAAGAGAGGGTCGCAATAGCTTTTACCCGATATGAGGGTCGGGATCGATTTCCACAGGGAGGTAGGAATGGAGTCGAGTATCTATCTAGACTAGAAGTGTGTATTTGTTCCAAATGTCACTTCCATACTTTTTTGGGTTTTTACATTATAAACTACTATTACCAAGCTATTAATTGAAACTAGATTATGCTACGAGGTAATTATTAAGTTGTATCTAATGGGAAGAAGGGCACTAGGGTCGTGACATTACTTAGGTGGCTAATTGACGGGTCGAAGTTACTAAAGTTCGATTGACATAATTGGGGCTTATGCTATAACCATTGCACAATTTTACCCACTCTCACACTTCTCGGTAGAGAGAGTGATTTTGCCCAATTGACTCTCTCGAGACCAAACGGGTAGGCAAATTAGCTCAAGCAACTAGGGTTAAAGCGAGGTAATTACTCTCTCGAGGTTTAACCCTTTAATTGGGACTATCAATTCTCTTGAGTCCATCCCAATTCCTTGTTGGGTCAATTTTGGAGACTTGGGCTCTCTTTCTCAAGAAGAGCCAAGTCAACTTAGCACAAACCAATGTTTGCAACCACCAATTCATAAATTAAACCATAAAATTGACCCAAATAACAAACACTCATAGTCAATCTAACAATAAATGGCAACACCCATCAATTACCCACACTAGAGTTGAGCCACAACCCTAGCTAATGGGTTTAGCTACTCATGCTTGAAGAAGAAAATAGAGAAATAGATGAAGAACAAGGCATATTAATTAAATGCTAAATGAAAATACAAGAATCTATCGTTAACTTGAAGCTAAGATGCCAAAAATGGCTACAGATGAAGTTCCCACGAGCCCAGCTAAGTTCTGGATATATCTCATAACCTAAAAATGATAAATTGTTCTATTTAAACTAGGCTGGAAAAACTGGAAAAAAATACCCCTGCGGGGTCAGTGCGGGCCGCGTAAAATGGACCGCTGCTGTGCTAGGCTCTTGGACTTTAATTTTGGGTTCTTTGACTTGGGCTTCGCGGATCGCGTAAAATGGACCGCGGCCGCGGAGGCAGCTATCGCGGTCCACACAATAATGACCGTAGACCGCGTTAGCATTTTCCATCTCTCTGAATATCTCTTCCGCGGACCGCACAAGAAGGCAGTTCGGCCGCGGAACCTTCACCGTGGACCACACACTATGGACTGCGGTCGCGTTTCCTGAGGCCTGGTTTTTGTCATCTATCTGAATACCTCTTTCGTGTACCGCACAAAAAGGCAGTGCGACCACGAAACTTTCACCGCAGACCGCGCACTGTGGATTGCGGCCGCGTTGCTTGAAGCCTGATCTTGCCATCTCTCTGAATCACCTAGTGCGGCCGCATTCCATTTTGTGCGGTCCGCACTAGGCTTGTTTGCCCTCAGTTTACTTTGTCTTTGATACTTGAGTAGGTTTCACTCCGTCTGAGCCGATCTTTGATATTTCGTCACTTTGTCGATCAAACCTGCAATCAAGCACAACTTATGAGCCTTTTGGGACTATTTTATAATGATTTATAATCAAAGCATAAGCAAGAAGGAGCATAAAACTCGTTAAAATATCTACTTATCAACTCCCCCAAACTTAAACCTTTGTTTGTCCTCAAGCAAACAAAATAAGACCCACCCCTTAAAGGAAAATCCAAGTATTTCCAACTATCCTAAAATAACCTCAACAAGCATCAATTGGGACTAACAACTGCCCTCAATACGAATGAATCATTAATAACATTTAAACTTTGAAAAACTATGGATCAAGTGTGACACAAGAGCATCAAGAGTTGACTCATTACATCAAAGAACTCTCTCCATTTACTTTGGCCATTGTGGAACCCAAACTCACACATCCTCAACTCTCCCTAAGCAAACTTCACCTTTTAGAGTATTAGCACACAAACTGAGATTAATGGGAATTCACTAATCTCTCTCAAGGAAAAGTCACAAGTCCGGCTCTAAGTACCATATGCTTGCTCCTCATGTAAGTATCCACTAATGTAAGCGCTCTTCAACTCAAGATCATAGAGGGCTTTTGAGGAGTCAATGTGAAGTCTTTTGGTTCAGGGTAGGAAAAGTTTGGTCTAAATGGGTTCCATCATGTAAGTATTCATTTGGCACAATTCTCTTGACTCTTTAAGTATCTCACTTCTTTTTAAGGGGTTAGAGAGACGTAATGTCACTCTTTTTATTATACTTCAAAACGTTTCTCCTTTTTCAACTTTTTCCACACCTTTTTCTCTTTTGTTTTTTTTCTTGAATCCCTTTTTATTCTTTTTCACATTGGGCTTTCTTTTTGTCTTTTTCTTTTCTTTTCTTTTTCATTGCCTTCCTTTTCTTCGTTTTAGTACCTTTTACCACTTGTTCCTTCTCTCGTATCTCCCCCAAACTTAGACTTTTGCCATTGCTCAAAGGAAGATCGAGTGCCGAAAGAGGGTATATTTTAGAATGGATATAGGCTGATAGTATTGGTTGTTGAAAGAAAAAGGTTTAAGGCTCAAAAGGGTTAACTAGGGAGTAAATCATTGGTGGGCTATGAAATTGTTCAACTATCATTTGGATCAAGGAGAGCCTATAATCACTTCTCAAGCCAAATTTCACTTAAGATTTCGCCTAAACAGACATTCAGGGCAAGTTCTAGACCATTGGCTCAGAACTTGGACTCACAATTCAATTTCTCACCGCACAAGCTCAAGGATTGTTAAAGACATAGAGTCGGGGACCCACAACAACCTTAGACACGATTTGAGCACACAATGGTCCCGAAAGACCACATGATGATTGTTTGGTCTACACAAGAGTCTCAAGGTCACGACTTTCACCATCCTAAACACAACGAATTGTCTTTGACTATGGGATCAAAGACAACTGTGTTAAGCCCAAATGAAGCTTTGCTTGAGGAAACCTTAACTACATATCTAGCATCAACTGCTTAAACAACTAGCATAAAAATAGATCACGTATTTTTAGAGTTCCATTAACAAATTTAATTGTTATTACCATTTTCATGATAAACAGTTTGACGCCCACTGTGGGGCTAAAAATAATAGTGATTATTTTCTTGCTGGTTTCGTCACACAATGCAAGTTATCTTTCACACTTTTTCTTGTCCAAGATCTTCAACTTCAGGTCAAAATGTTTGGCTCAGCGAACAGAGTTGAGAACGACAACCTTGAAGACCACGGAGAAAATGGTGTGGTTGTTCCAATTATTAGGGTGCCACCACAAAACCCCAACAACGCGCCTGGACTGATTCCAGCGGATGCGGGTTTGCATGACGCCCAGCTCGGGAAGAACGGGAAGTCAGCCTTCATGTTGATTTTGAAATGTTGCAGGCAGAACAATTAGCTATCGCTCAGCTGCAGAGCCACCCGAAGACTCCCAGAACAGTAGCACCGGAAACTACTCCCCCTACCGAACAGGTACTAGAGAGATCAAGCAACAACGGATCAGTAGCCGATCCTTCCATCATAAAAATGCTTGAGGACCTCACCAAAAGGATCGAGAAGGGCGAGAAAATGATAGCAGCCAACGACAAGAAGGTCGAAACCTATAACTTCAGAGTTGACCAAATCCCCGGCACACCCCCGGTCCTGAACGGTGTAGATTCGAAGAAGTTCGTACAACGGCCGTTCCTAGAGGAAGCGGCTCTGAAACCTATTCCAAAGAAGTTCAGAATGCCAGAACTCCCAAAATACAACGGGACCTCAGATCCCAATGAACATGTCACTGCCTATACATGTGTAGTAAAGGGCAATGACATAAAAGACGATGAGATCAATGGAAACGCTCTCGAAGGGGGCCATGATATGGTATCACAACATGGATCCAAAATCCATTGATTTATTCACCATGCTAGCAAACTCCTTCATAAAGGCACACCCTGGTGCCATCAAAGTAGAACAAGGAAGTCCGACGTATTCAAGATTAAGCAGAGGGAGAATCAAATGCTACGAGAATTCGTATCTCGCTTCCAAACGAAACGAATGGAACTACCCTTGGTATTTGACGACTAGGCGGTGCAGGCCCTCACACAAGGCCTGAACGAACGAAGCTTAGTAGCCTCAAGGCAGCTGAAAAAGAATCTGATCGAGTACCCCGTTGTAACCTGGTCAGACGTTCACAACCGGTACCAGTCAAAGATCAGGGTCGAGGATGACCAGTTGGGAGCACCCTCGGGCTCAGTATATCCAAGTAGACTCCTGGCGAAGGAGTCAAAACCGGACAAAGAGATGTATCAACCGTACACCGAAGATAGGAGGAATGCCCCGAGGCGCAACCCGCCTCGCAACGATCGATTGGTGAGCCGAGGATAGAATTCTCAGGGACTCATCAATAGAGGCAGATTTGATGGGGACACGGGGCCAACAGGGGCACCTCGCCTATCAAAATACAACTTCAACGTCGATGTATCAGACATCGTGTTTGCCATCAGCAAAATCAGGGACGCCAAATGGCCCAGGCCTATACAGTCGGACCCTTCACAAAGAAACTATAACTTGATATGTGAGTTTCACCACTCGCACGGGCATAGAACCGAGGATTGCCGACAACTCCGGGAGGAGGTGGCCTGGCTACTCGATAACAGACACCTTCGGGAGTTCCTCAGCAACCGAGCTAAGAACCAGTCCCGAGAAAGAGAAACCACCAAAAATAACAAAGCAGACGAGTCCCAACACGTCACCCAGATGATCTTTTAGGACACACCCTCGGTTGTGTTCAAATAAAGGACCACATCGCGTCCGCCAAACAAATGCCAAAACCCAAGAGTGCCATCGCCACTAAGGTATAATCATCCTCCCCTTTCTCTATTTTTACTTCATGATAACTTTTGCATAGGCCATCGACCAAATTAGTCGAGATGACGATCCATCTCGAAAACCTTGGGGTTCCGAGGCGTCCGTTGTACTCTTTTCCTTCGACCGAGTTTTAATCCCATAATGGGTTTTTATCGGCAAGGTTTTTAGCGAGGCAATGTCCACACGCTACCTAAGGAGGATCCAACAAGTGTACAAGGCTTCTTTTGCAATCAACCCCGAACACTGGAGGGCACCCCCTTGAGAGGTCATCCACTCGGAAGAACCAGTGAATGACAAACAAGGTTCCTATAGGAAACGATGTACCAAGCGAAATAGTCACATCAACCGTGTCCGCAGAAGTCGTGCTCATGACAACAAAACAACATGTACTTATGCCAAACAATCAAAAAATATCTTTCGCCAAAGCATCTCGTACTCCAAAAACAATTCAGTATTTTCACAACAAGGATCCCTCCACCGAGAACACCCCGAAATACTCCGAGACTAATGTCAATAACTAGCCACCCGCATGGCCTCAGGGTTGGAACTTCACACTCATAAGCCCTCAACGAGGAAGCACGAAAGTCACGAAACATCTCCAAAAGGGAGAAAATGTCCCGGACACTTGGAGACTAGCATCGCTAATTAGGAAAGCATATGACCCCAGGGTCGGAAGCTCCAAAATTGTAAGCCCTCAATAAGGTAATTCCGAGTTCACGAGTAATGGCCCCCGAACCTAAGCAAACTCAATGACTTGGAGACTATCGCCAATCGCCACTCATCTAAAAACCCGAGGCCATAAGACCCCGGGCGGGCAGACTCGGTCTAGTAAGACCTATCTAAGACAACAACAAAACTGTAAGACCTCAAGCAAGGCATGAATCATACTTGTACCAAGTAGCAATAAAATTTTAAGACCTCAAACAAGGCATGAATCATATTTTCAGCAAGGCATGAAAATTTTGTAAGACCTTACTACATGCATAAACTCAATCCTGAAGTTTAGGCTATATGTCTCATTTGTCAGACTCCTAAAAGGGCATACCCTCAATATAGACGCCTAAGCTACTACACTCGAGATCAAAAATGGATCCGGCCAAAACATAAATGACCACGGTCAGATGGCTGTACCAGCCAAATTAACGAGACTCGGGGACGCCCGACCATCGCTACAAAATAATAAGCCATCACTTCGAATCTATTTCGAAAAGAACCAGTTAAACAGGCTACCCTCGATAGGCAAAAGAGCTTCGACCATGTCAGCTCCAAATCACAAGGCTTAGAGCTACTCAGCCTACGA
Organism: Nicotiana sylvestris; assembly: GCF_000393655.2. NCBI lineage: Eukaryota > Viridiplantae > Streptophyta > Magnoliopsida > Solanales > Solanaceae > Nicotiana > Nicotiana sylvestris. The sequence goes on from NC_091066.1 coordinate 40,861,830, forward strand.
GCTAAACCTTCCGAGGTGCTTGAACATTGCCGCAAACGACTTGAAATCGAGGTTCTTCCCAAACGGACGACGGGTCAAGCAAAATCATTTCAAAAAATACCTTAACGAGAAGAAAACAAAGCCTACATATGCCTAAGGGCAAAGCGTAAGAGCCATTGTCGCCAGCCTAATGAGCATTAGGGGCACACACTTAAAGGTCACATCGACCAAAAGCGTAAGAGCCACTGTCGTCGGCTTAAAATTTGAAAGCTTGAGGGTCAAAATGAGCTTGAGTCGTAACCCGATTTGGAGACCGAACCCAAAATAGTTAAGTATATATGCCTAAGGGCAAAGCATAAGAGCCATTGTCGCTAACTTAATGAGCCTTAGGAAAACACATATAGAAGGTCGCTTCGACCCAAGGCATAAGAGCCATTGTCGCCAGCCTGCATAAATACAAAACTTGAGGGTCGATTGAGCTCGAGTCAAAACTCGACTTAGAGACTGAAACCAAAATAGTTAAAATGCATATGCCCAACGGCAAAAGTTAAGAGCCGTTGTCGCCAGCCTAACGAGCCTCAGGGCAGTACCATGGATTTAAAGATTTTTACTAGCTCAAAGGCGGAATCGACCTGGCTGAAATCTTGACAAATAGAAACATAGAATACACAAATTGTAGGGTTCCCCTTTATACATACATGCGATATAATACAAACTCCATTTAGAACATACTGTGAAAGCTATGTACACAAGAACGAGGCAGGGAGTAAAACGTCCCCTCTCCGAGACTATGGTCCGGCGACCCCTTCCTCGCCATTTTCAGCATCAGACAGAAGGAACTTGGCATCATACTCCTCCCCTTTAGCTTGCTCGATCTCTTCCGAAAGGTCAAAGCCCCTAGCGTGAATCTCCTCGAGGACTTCCCTCCGAGGTTTGCACCTCGCATACTCCTTGCTGCTGCTCGTATGATCAAGGGCTCTATTCAGATCAGCTTTAGCAATGGTAACACTCTTTAAATAGGCCATCGTTTTCTATCCCGTCCTGGTGTTGATCATCACAACCTTGGCCCAGACATTAACCACCTCGGCCTTCGCCTTCAAAATCTCGGCCGAAGGCCTCACAATAATATTCGCCCGTACAGAATCATTCATGCGAACGGTTTGGATTTGTGCCTCAAGAGCAGAAACTATGGCTAAAGCACTCTCTTTGGCAGCAAAATGGGTACTTACATGCACCTGCAGCTCATGAATTTGCGTTTGGCTCGACCAATCTCGCCCCAGAGTTGTCCTAGCTCCTCTTCCTTGCTCTCCAACTAAAATATCAAAATATCAAGCTACCGAGATGAAAAAGGGAGTGCAAGCCAGCATGGAATGCAGGATACCTGTCTTTCTAGGCAGATCTCACGGCTCCGGCTCCATCCCACCTTGCACCGTAGGGAAACCATCTAACTTTCCTTTTCCACATAATGAAGCTTAAGGGATTTTTCCCTACCCAAAGCCTCCCGCAACGGGGCCTCACAGTGGAGCAACTCGGATTTGAGCCTGTCGAAGGCCTATGAAAGAAAACTAAATGAAAAAAGAAAGGCACAGGACCAAAATAATCTTATACCAATCAAAAGCTCACCATAAGGCCGAGCCGCCGAGCCTTGCCAATATCCGATGGCTTACTTCCTTCAGAAGGTAGCCGATTGACCGAATCACTTTTTCTTAACCGCTGAGAAAGAGTCGCCCCACTGCAAGCTCCTTCACCCCGGAGCGTCTTTTCGTTTGTCGTCAATCCTCGATCCCGAGGCCAGCAATCTCTCCTCCTCCCCCATAGGACATGGACTCATTTTGGAAAAATCTCCAATACCTGCGGTAGTTGAGTTAATAAGCCGACAAGAAAAGCGCCATTTTTAGGAAACAAAGAACCGAACACCTACCATGATGCTTCACCTCCCATATCCCTTTGGATAGATCTCTCCACCGGTGCCTATCATAAATCAAGCAAGCTGCCAGCTTACGAGACCACTCGGCCAAATCAGGGACCTTGTTCGGTGACCAATGAGTTGCTACAAATATAGAATGGAAAGATATCATTACGGAGCCTGCCTCTAGTCAAAATGATGATAATTCAGATGAGACACTTACGTATGATGTTCCACTTCTCAGGAAACAGAAAAAGTATCTAGGGATGACATCGATCGTTCGAATCCGAATGAACCGAGTCATCCATTAGCGATCCTCGTCCTCTTCATTACCGACGACAGGAGATCGAGTGGATCAATGCTGGAGGGAAATCAAACCCTGATAACATAGTGGCCGATAACCTCACGAGATGGCTGAGGGTAAATTCTATCCCGGCCTTATTAGCAAAATATCTCATCATTTGTACTATTTTCCAAAGGAAGGGGTGAGTTTGCGCCAATGTAAGACGATATCTCCTGCATAAATCAGGCACAACCCAGTTGGGGGGACCCGACGCAAAAATATACGTGTATACACTCAAAAACCCCTCGACGTATGTCGTGACGCTCTTTTCGGTAGAAGATACTTGTAATGCCGCACCTTCTACCCATCCACAATCTTTTCTGATCGTTTCGAGTTTTTTCCTCTCCCACTAATGAGATGATCCTCGACACATGCTCCCGGTGACCCGGAACATTGGGAGGCCTCCCCAACGTGAGGGCTCTCCTTGAGGCAGGGCACCCCGAGGCCCGCTCACCGGGCACCGGCGATACATCACTATCACCAACCGAATGTTGAGGATAGGAAGAACTCCCCTCTCCTTAGAGGTCGGACGCCGACGTTGCATTCATTACTACGATAGAATATGGGGGAAAGATGTGGATTTGAGAAAAAAATTCTAAGTTGAAGCAACGGACGGACTAACACAAAACGCCAGGCTGTGTGGAAAAGGTAATCTCTCATAGTAGCACAATCACCAGTGGAAAGGCACGTGAATGAATATATAGGGGCAGAGCAGCAACTGCCCGCCTACCCAAAAGGCCAATTAATTTTGGCCGCATTAACATCACCCTCTCCTAGGGAAACGTACTGAAAGAATCACCCCGGGTCCCCCCTTTATCATGTCGAGCAAATGTTGCAATCCAGCTGAATTCGAGAAACTAGGGGCCTTGGGGGCTCCTCAGTATTGCCAACATCGGCCCGTTAGAAGTTGTCGATTTAACCCCGAGGCATAGTCCAATTTGAGGGTACCGATCGCTCCAAGAACGGATTTCAAAAGGCTAACGTCAAAAGTAGAAAGTCTAAATCTGCGAAAGCTGAGGAACAAAAAGAAAAGAAAGAGAAAAAAGCTGGAAAAACAGAAAGCATAAAAGTCCCTCTTTTCACTTTGCCAAAAACGTATCCATAAGACACAACTTTACAAAATCCATTCCCCGGGGACTACATACAAAAGGAAAAAGAAAGGATGCAAACGACTTGAGGACTACTCTTCATCATCACTATAATTGCCCTCATTTGGGACAATTAAAAGCGCCAGTTCTCTCTCCAGTTCGCTGGCTTCCTCGAGATCAACTAACAGATAGATGCCCCGGGCTCCTATCTCCTCCATGGATTCTCTCTTCGCCTCTACCTTAGTGTGATCAACAGCCCGAGCTAGCTTCTGCTCGGCTGCTATCGATATGTCACGAGCTATTTTATGCGCCGTGGCTACATCATCCAGATAAATGGCAGCATTTCTTTCAATCTTGGACTTGGCTGCGACCGAGGCAGCAACTTCCTTGCGAGCATTCTTGAGAAGATCATGGGATAATGCCAACTCCTCAGTAGTTACCTCACTTTGCTTCCTCAGCCCGAGGATCTCTTCGCACCTCCGCCTTAGCATGATAATAGCCCGAGCTAGCTTCTGCTCGGTTGCTATCGATATGCCACAAGCTATTTTATGCGTCGTGGCTTCATCATCCAGATAAATGGTAGCATTTCTTTCAATCTAGAACTTGTCCGCGACCAGGGCAGCAACCTTATTGCGAGCATTCTTGATAAGATCATGGGATGACGCCAACTCCTCAGTAGCTACCTCACTTTGCTTCCTCAGCCCGAGGATCTCCGCGTTCAGTTCTGATCTGTGAACCATTTTGCTCAACCTACAAAAGAAAGGTAAGCCAATTTGGGTTGGAATGTGGGAGCAAAGGTCGGGTACGAGCAGGGCGAGGTACCTGCGCAGCGAGCTCAGCCTTTTCCCGAAGCGCTCTCTCCGAAGCAGCTCGGAGTTCTCCCAATTCTTTCTCTCCCCGGGCAGAGTGAGCCTCCGAATCTTGTAGCATCAAGGTAAGCTTCTTACACTCCCCTTCACGGTAAGAAAGCTCCTCACGAAGCTGAACGAAGGCATGATCATACATATCCTTGCACAACTACATAACGAAAAAGTTAGAAAGACAAAGAATGACACCCAAGACTGAAAGAGAAATATATGAGAGATAACTATCACCTGCCACATGAACCTCTTCGCTACCTTGATTATGCCAGGAACGTCAAGACCGATACTATCGCTAACACCATCAAAGATGTTGGCACAAGAGCCTCCTCCTTGGAGAGGAATCCCTATTTTGGGGACGTTCGCTTCTTTAGCGTCCCTCAATTCCCCTAACGAGACCTGAAATCATGAGATAAAATCATTCATGTCGCCAATTTCCCCAAAAGTCAACCCTTGCTCTTGAAAAGCTCCGGTCCCCGACCCTTCAAGATCGATAGTAGCGGTCCCCCCAACGAAAACTGCACCAAACCCAGCCATGCGATCTGAGCCACATCAACACCCCCTCAAGGGTCTCTAGTCTACGGGACCGACCTGCGTCGGCCATTTTAGATTCAACAGTCTCCGATCGAGGCACCTGCGAGGCTCCCGCATTTGACCTCATCCTCTGGGCCAACTGGCATTCATCGTCGCTGTCATCCTCACCCTCGGCACCAGGATTTGTCTCTGAAGTTGAAGTAGAGGTCCTAGTAGTGGTTTGATGTTCGAGTAACCTGGATTTCTTTATCGTACAAAGGTCGACAACCGCCTTTCCTTTCCTCTTCTTACCATTCCGAGGATCCGAAGCCTCCGTCCTACCACCAGGGGGCGGCCTCATCTCCATATTCTCGCCAAGGCCTGCACAAGCATGATAACCATAATTTGTCAGCACGAGGAATGTAGGGAGAAACACAGATCTAAGACATAGGCAGCAGAGAAGCTCTACCATGATTCTTGGCCACACATCGCTCATTGTCCAGGTCGGTCCAACATCGAACATGATACGGGAATGCGACGTCCAACCGTCTGATCCACCCTAGCAAGTCCGAAACTACCTCAGGGTACCAAGCAGCGGCTATGTGAAACGACAAAGAGATCATCATTCAGGGAAAAGGGAAGAAAATTGCAAAACATGGTTAAGAGATAATCGCTTATGCTGTATGTTCCACCTCTCTGGGAAAGGCATATTTCGGGCTAGAATGAAGTCCGAGGCCCTTACTGGACGAACCTATTCATCCATCCTCGATCCTTCCCTTCGCCGATGCTCGAGAAAAATGATTTCTTGGATCAATTATGGAGCCTGATCAAACATCGATAAAATTGAGGGTTGTATAGCCTAATCAAATGGTTGAGGGTAAAAACCTCGCCCCCAACCCTTCGGTGAAATGACGGAGCATTAATACTATCCTCCAAATAGAGGGATAGATCTGACCGAGCGTCACTTGATATTTGTCGCAAAAATTTTAGGATAACCGGATCTATTTCTGGGGAAGAAGGTTCAGAAGATTCAGAGGACTCAGTAGGACACAAGGTTAACGGGTAGGTATACACATAAAGGAAGTCGTCCTTGTAGTCCGTTATATTTTCATCAGGGCTGGGAATTTCCACCTGCACTGCCTTGCCCCATCGGTAGTCCGTCTTCACTGTTTCGATATTGGTCACGATACTAATGTATTGGGAAACATGTTCACATCGGCCCGGAGTGGATGAAGTGGCATCGACGGTAAAATCTTTTGACATGTCAAGCTTGGAGGGAGTGCAATGTTCCAAGGTGGGTACCGCTTTGGCTTTCTCTTTGGACGACCGAGACGAAGATGCAACTTTGTTCCGCTGAGGAACCATTCAAGAAGTCCTGGCCATATCAATGGTAAAATTTCCTCTCAGTAAGAAAGATGGAAGAATGTAAAAGAAGATGGGTATGAACTATTGAATCTGAAGATGCTACAAAAATGAGGATTATCAAACAGCCGATGTATTTATAGGAACCGCTTGGGCAGCGGAAAGGACGAGCCAATAGCAACTCGTGGGTTCCTCGATAATTGCATTTGACGGCAACCCTTGCACGGTTTTTTGGGACATGGCATTTAATGCTCTTATAGGATGACGTCACAACAATGATGCTCTCAGAACGACGGCTCAAAATCGTTTCCTATTACTTCATTCCAGGAAACGCGAAGACTATCTGTATACGGTGAAATCGGAGGGTCCAATTCCTCATTATTGAGGTGTTTCAGGAAATCATCTCGAGATCTCGAGGCTGCAAGATTGCAGTCGAGTTCTCTCCCTCGATGTTCATTTACGCCCGACCCAACGACGATGCCAAGGATGGGGAGTTCCCAAGGCGAGTGGATAGCACTGGTAGAGCCTGGTGTCACATCTAGTCATCCTATCTCCATACCTTTACAATTAATGAATTTTGTACTTTGCTAGGATTCCCCTCCTATATAAAGGGGATCCTTACCACTTAGTAAAGGGCTGTTGTTGCTCTAGTTATTCTATATGTACAAGAACTCTCTCCTTTCTCTCTAACATATTCCCTCGATATTGTTGCTCTTACTTACCACTTTCATACTTATTCTTCATTTATTGTTTATTATTGGACATAAAAAGCCTCTTTTAATTATATCCTAGCTATTAGCCCTCTCCCAATTATCCACAATAGCTCAAGCCCGAGCCCAAGCATGGACCTCGAGGCCCCTCATCGGTTGGCCCGAGGACTGAGTAGCTAACCCCTTGGTTTGATTATATCTCTATTTTATCTTGAATTTCATCTTCTATCTTCACATATCTAGCATCAAATACTTAAACAACTAGCATAAAAATAAATCACGTATTTTTAGAGTCACATCAACAAATTTAAATATTATAACCATTTTCACGGTAAACACCCTAATTCTTTGTTAACCTTTCACCGTGTTAAATCCCAAACACTAAGCATGAACACTAAACATACGATTTAGCAGGCTCACTCGTCTTAAATAAACCACCACATAGCTCAATGTAGACATTCCAAAGTACACCAAACAATTTTACCAAACCATTGCAGTAATCTAACATGACCTAACATGAAAACTAGAACTAAACAAAGAAAGAATTTCAGTTCATTTAAAGACTTACCCATTCTTCCAAACATTATTTTTATACTATGAAATATCGAGAACACATTGTTTTGCCTTAATAAAGTACTCCAGTAATATAAAGATAATGGCAAAATCACCAAGTCATGAATCCAAACAGTGGTGAAATAAATTTCCAAAGCAGTGAATTGATTTCTTTAGCAACTAAGATTAAGCTATTGAATCCTCTTACGTACGTTCCATGATCGAAGTCAAAAGAAAGGGAACACATACAGACTATTTTTTGTCTCCATAAAAATAACTCATACACTCTAACAAGTATTCATCAATCATACATACATCAATAAGTTAATACAAAGTTAAAAGAGCAACAACTTAATAAAAGGGAATGTAGCAATTCTAGGATTAATCAAACTTCAATCACACCAAAATAAAGCAGGGGAGATTAAGAATAACCTGAAATTTAGATTTCAATTAATTTTCAGTAGCTGAATAGCCGAAAAAATAGTCCACAATGAGCCAAGTAAAGATAGAGACGAAGATGAACCGAGCTTAACTAAGCAGCAACAACGATTTCAGCAAAAATAGTCCTTTAATAGCTCGATCTAAACTCGAAAATCCCAGATATTGCACAGAATGTCAGCTAAGTGAAGCAACTTGTGAAATCTGGGAAGAAAAGAAATCAAGCTCTTCTCTTCAAATCCCAATGTCTAATTCTTATTTCTTCTTTGTTTTTTTCTTTATCTCTTTGTTTTTTCCCCTTTTTCAGAATTTCAGATCTTTCTTTGAGTCCTAAGAGAGGTGAGACGAAGAGGTGTGAGCAGACCGGAAGGGGTGATGGTCTGTTCTTCACGGTGGTCGCTTGGGTTGAGTGAGAAGTGGGGAAGAAGAAAGAATGGATAAGAGGAAGAAATCTCAGATGCGCCGTTTCTGTGGTTTCTTTCAAGGGGAGGGGAATTGAATTAGGTCTCTAGCCTTTTTTCAAAATAGGAAGGTCTCCTTATTAGATTAGAAAATGGGGTTTTTAAAGGAAGGGGTCCGATTGGGCCAATTAGGGAATGGATAGGGAAAGTTTGGGTTATTTCGGTAACTGGGCCGATGCAAATTCCCTAGACCAATTGCAATGAAGAATAAACAAGTCCCTTTCTTCTCTCTTTGTATTTTAAACTTAGCCCCTTAATTGAAACACAATTTCAAATTGATTTTTAAAGAAATGTCCTATTAAACTAATTGATTAAAGCTAATGTACATTTTTTGTGATTTTCATGTATTAATCTAACAATTGAAGAGTAATTAATTTCTAAAAATGCAAATTAAACCTAAGATGACATGAAATGAAAAATGTGACAATTTTTATGATTTTAAAATATTAAAAATGATGAAATGCAACTAAATAAAGAAAAACTCCTAAAATCCATTAAAATTATTTTTGGTCTATTTTTAGGAGTTATTTCCATGCAGGGCAAAAATTAGGTGCTCACAGCTGCCCTCTTTGTTCGGAAACATGAAGAGTTTATGGGCAAAGATAAGTGAGCAATTACGAGCAATTTTTTCTTGTTTGAAACTCCATGGGAAGCATTTTTTGAAAAGTCTGACCAAACCTTGCTTCGGAGGTTGCCTACATATCCTTGACTTTAAAGAAATCAGGTCGGTATAGTTCTGGAAATTTTGGTAGCTGGGACTACCGAAAAACTGCAATTTCCTCCTTATTACACCAAAGTCAAAGATGAAAAAGATTAACTAAGCCTATAAGCTACAAGTTAGAATATTCCTATCTATGAGTCTTCTAAAGCTTGATCTTGAGTCTTGTCTAGTTCTTCACACAGACTTTGATCTGAATCTTGATGCTTGTTAGCTGTAGTTACTGGTTCAATCTTCTTCAGCTTTTTCAAATCAAACTGAGATATGCGAAGCTTGCGACTTCAATCATATCTTGAACAGTCCACATTTTTTCTCCGCTTCTGCACTTTAAGTTCGCTTCTTTTTATTTTCTTTTTGTTTTTCTTTTATTCGAGATTGAGACTTTTTCTTTTGGTTGTTTCGAACCTTTTGTCTCGAGGTGTAACCAGCTCAGAAACCAAAACAAACAAACGAACAAAAATTTTTCTGCCCCAGTTTTCACTAGGAATATTTTGTGAGTTATTGTAACCAAAACTCTATACTACTTCATTATTGGAAGCAATAAAAATCAGGATTGTGTATCCTTGGGAATAAGAGATTAGGGAGTGGTGACTCTATGTTTAGAATGAAATCAACAAGGGATTGGAGACCCTTGTATGCGATGAAGTCGGGGGAATCCATTTCCCGCCATTAAGGTATATTCGAAATGTCATGACAGCATCTCGAGGATATGGGATCATGATCGGGCTCCCTATCTCGAGGATCATCCACGGCCCTGCAGTGGCTCTGAGGTTAAGGGATCTGTTCGCGGCCTAGAAAGAGTTATGAAGATGGGGGACTCCCGAGGCAAGCATCTAGAATCAATAGGCTCTAGTGTCTTGTCTAGTCGTGCCATCCCCGTATCTTTACATTTAATGCATTCTGAACGATACCGTATTCCCTCGCCTATATAAGGGGAACCCATACCATTTTGTAGGGGACTGATGTTGCTCCATTTCTCCACAAATGCAATAATATCTCTCTCTCTCTCTCTCTCTCTCTCTCTCTTTTTCTAAGTTGTTCGCTCTCACTGGCCTATGGCTATTTTAGCATTTATCATTCTTTTACTTGTTCTTCACTATATCATTCAATATTTGCAGCATAGAGCCTTGCTCGATCATATCTTTGCCCGTTACCCCATTCCCGACTACCCTCGATAGCCCAAGCTCGACTCAAAACTTAGCCTCGAGGCCCCCGTCGACCGGCTTTGCATCCGGGCAACAGGCCCCCTTTGGTTTGATTACTGCCTCGTTTTAGCTCGCTTTTCATCATTATACTTAAAATTCTTAGCATAAACTGCTTTAACAACTAGCTCGAGAATAGGTCACGTATTTTTAGAATCTCATTTGCAAATTTAATTGTCGTTACTATTTTCATGGTAAACAGTTTGGCGCCCACCGTGGGGCTAAAAATAATAGTGATTAATTTCTTGCTGGTTTCGTCACATAGACGCACATTATTTTCACACTTTTTCTTGTCCAAGATCTTTTGATTTCAGGATAACGCCCAGCTCGGTAAGCAAAATCGAGAACGACTACCCCGAAAGTCACTGCAAAGACAATATGGCTTCCCCGGAGGTTGGCACAACATCGCAGGACCCCGATAACGCATTTGGATAGATTCAAGCGGATGCGGGCTTACAAGATGCACAATAGGTCAACAAAGCCTCGCGCACCAATGGTAGCACACAATGTGTTGACCAACAGGAAGCTCAAAAAACCCTGGCCCGGGTAGAATAGGAAGTTAGTCTTCATGTTATTTTTGAAATGCTGCAGACACAACAGTTGGATATCGCACGGCTGCAAAGTCGCCCGGAGACTCCCAACGCAGTAGCGCCGGGAACATCTCTTTACGTCAAGCTAGTACCTGAGAGATCAAGTAACGACGGATCGGTAACTGACCCCGCCACAATGAGGATACTTGGGAATCTCTTCAAAAGATCATTAGGTTTGTGGAAGCTCTTACAGCAACCATCTCCCGAGGAAACGGTCCCAGAACTCGCTTTACAGAAATCCGGAACGCCGAAACTCCCTAGGTGCGACAGGATCTCGGATCCCTATGGGCGCACCATTACTTGCGCGTGCTTGTTCAGAGGCAGCAACCTCCAAGATGATGAGTTCGAACCTGTCTCGCTGAGGAAGTTCGAAGAAACTCTTTCAAAAGAAACCATGACGCAGCGCAACTGCCTGACACTTGACCTCATAGACTTGCTTACCATACCAATGTGGTCCTCCATGTAAGCACGCGCCGGTGCCATCAAAGCAGTATAAAGAGGGCCCGATACACCTGAGGGCGAATGAAGAAGAAATGAAATGTCGCGGAGAAGCTCCCCATTCCCTGATAGGACGAATGAGATCGCTCCCGATTTCGGATGATCAGGCAACACAAGCCTTCACCTGAAGCCTAAACGAAGTATGCCCAACGACTCCAGGACATTTCTAGCGAAGCCTGATTAGATACCCAGTCGAGGTCTAGTTGGATGCCCACACCCGACAACAGCCCCAAATCGGGGCCGTGGACAACCGACCGGGAGCCTCATCGAGTCCGGTATATCCAAGCAGACTCCCGGCAAAGAAACTGATGCCAGACAGATGGAGGTATCATCCATGCGCAGCAAATGGAAGGAACGACTCGATATGTAACCTACCTCGCAACAATAGGGAAATAGCCCGAGTACAGCACCCTCAAGGAACCTCCAACGGAACCAGATTCAACAAGGCACAACTGGCAGGGAAACCCCACCCAGCCGAGTACGATTTCAGCATTGCCATACCAAATATCGTGATCACCATAAGCGAAACCAGGAATGCCAGGCGGCTCAAACTTATTCGACCAAGACCCCCTAAAAAGAACCATGGCTTGGTGCAAGAATCACGAGGCGTGCGAGGTCATTGGCTCAAAAGAACGAAAACCATACTATTCGATAGATAACGCAACCAAGTATCATTAAGCAGTCAGGCTCGAGTCCAGCTCCAAGGGAGGAAGGAGATCAGGAAAAATGAAGCTGACAAGCCACAACGTATTGCCACGATGGTAAAGAGGCAGAGGCATCCTTCAAAGATCCATAAAGTAGAGTGAAAGTTCTCATCGCTAGGAAAAGATGGGTCCGGGGAATATACCCGAAGGACACCCTTGCATTCAAGGAAAGAGACGCCGAGATTTCACCTTGACTCGTATTAACGCGTTGGTAACCCCTTCCTTCATTTTACCTATTTCAAATAAAACATGTTTTCATGAATACAGGTGGTTCGATCAATTATACCGACGATGTCAGGCCAAAGCCAATAGGGAAGTTCGGACTAACGAACCAAATCACTCCCACACCTCGAATCTTTGATGGATTCCCGACGCCAATCGCCACAACGATCAGGAAGGACACTCCCTCTATATAGCCTACCCGAGCTCGGGCAGGAACACTGAGCCCGCAAAACACGGATGTTATATTCAGATGACAACAGGCACACCGCCCGGGAGCGACTTTGACCCCACTTCGCCAAAGGGATGAAACTCCCCGACAGAGGTAAGACTAAACCATTCGACAAGGAGCTACATGCGACGAGAGGAAATCTCTCACCACATGACCCATCGCCGACATCAAGGCCTCTGCCCTCTAAGGGATCATAGGGTAAGCAAAACCACATCTTCGGCCAAGCCTGGTTGAACATAGCAGAAGGCTGTATCAGGGCTCACTCCTCGAAACGTCACCTACGCATCCTGCAACAAGGAAGAACTACTTCGATCCTTTGTTGTTTCTTTTCTTTTACTAACCTATATGCAGCCAATCAGCCGAAGCATTCAAAATTTCTGAACTCCACTCGGAGATCCTGCAGAGGCCCCGAATGTCCAAGCGGGTTTCCAACCTAAAGAAGGTCCCACCAGCAAGATTATAAGCAGAGCAACATACTCCCCAGAAAGGGATCCAACAAGATCGCAATCCTTTCTTTTACAGTCAGACGGCGTGCGATGACCTCCTCATAAGGGCACCGTCCCCTCGAAAGGGCCAATAAATGGCAGGATAAGTTTCAAAATGGAATCATGTAAACGGATCAGATGATCAGGGGAGCCGTACCCACGTGGGCCGAGCTCGCAGTAACGAGACAATATGTATTCACGTCCTATTTCTATGCCAAGCAATAAAGAATATCTTTCTGGCATTTCATACTTCGGAAAAGGCAATTTCGGCATATTTACGGCGAAGGGCTCTCCACTAAATACATCCCGAGATACTCGGAGACATAAACAATTCAGTGCCTACACGACCCCAGGGTCGAAACTCCGGGCTCATCAAGACCTTATAAGGAAACTCCGAGCTCACAAGAAGCGGTCTTCAAGCTTAAACAAACTCGATGACTGCTGTTATTCGCCATACGCTGGAAAACCCGAAACTGTAAGACCTCTAGCGGGCAGCCTCGGCGTAACCAGGTCTATTATACATTACACAAACTGTAAGACCTCAATAGGGGTGACAAACTGTAAGACCTCAATAGGCATGGCAAACAGTAAGACCTCAACATGTATGACAAAACTGTAAGACCTCAATAGGCATGAAAACCTCAAAGTTTAGGCTATACATCGCATTTGTAAGAATCCCTAAAGGGCATACCCTCGATGTAAATGCCTAAACTATCATTTGGGATAAAAATGGCTACGACCAAACGCATATGACTACGGTCAAAACGGCTAATACAACCAAAATAATGCGACTCGGGGATGCCTGACTATCGCTAAAAATCACAAGCCACTACTCTGAATATACTTCGGAAAGAACCGATTAAAATAGGCTTCCCTCAACAGGCAAAAATGAGCTCCAACCATGTCGGCTCCAAAATGCAAGAGCGTCGATCTACTCGACCTACGATCTATGAACCTTACGAGGTGCTCGAAACATTGCCGACAATGACTCGAAATCGAGGTTCCTCTGGAATCGACGATGGGTCAGGCAAAAATACTATAAAAAGACCTTAACGAGCGGAAACAAAGCATACAAAAAATCCCACGAGCAAATACAGTGTAAGATCCATTGTCGCCAGCTAAGCAAGCCTACGAGCCTCATATTGAAAAGTCTCTACGACCAAATAGCGTAAGCGCCATTATCACTAGCTTGAAAATTGACAACTTGAGGATTAAAATGAGCTCGAATCGTAACCCAATTCAGAGACTGGATCCAAAATAGTTAACTATGCAAGCCTCCGGGCCATATATTAAAAAGTATCAACGACCAAACAACATAAGTGCCACTGTCGCCAGCTAGAAACTCAAGGAAATTTAAGGGTCAACTACAGCTCGAATCGCAACGCGACTCGGAGACTGGACCCAAAAATTGCAATATGCCTAAAGGCACGACATAAGTGCCAATGTCGCCGGCTAGAAACTCAATGAAATTTAAGGGTCGATTACAGCTCGAATCGCAATGCGACTCGAAGACTGGACCCTAAAACTGCAACATGCCTAAGGGCACGACATGAGGGCCACTGTCGCTAGTCCAAAAATACTTTGGGGTCAATTAAATCTCGAGTCGCAACATGACCCGGAGACTGGACTTAAAGCTGATTGAAACAACCAAACGCCCAAGGAAAGGAAATAAAAACCATCCTCGCCAGCCCGAACAAACGCAAAACTCGAGGGTATATTAAGCTCGAGTCGTATCCCGACTCGGAGACTGAACCCAAAGACAATCAAATCATGCAAGACTAAGGGCAAATCTGGGATCGATTCGACCCAATGGAAACTCCAACAAGTAGAAATACAGAAGATACAAGTTGCAGTGTTTCCCCTCTTATTACTACATGTTGATGACAAAGCGCAATCTCGGCTTGCGTCGTATAATAAAAGCAATATATACACTACAAAGAAGGCAGGGAATATTCGTTCCCCTGGCAGTTGCGGTCCGGTAGTCTCCTCCTCATCATCCTCATCATCGGATATCAGGAACTTGGCATCAAACTCCTCTCCTTTGGCTTGTCCGATCTCCTCCGAAAGATCGAAGCCTCTTGCATGAATCTCCTTGAGGGTCTCCCTCCAGGACCTGCACCTCTCATACTCCCTACTATTATTTGCAAGATCGAGGGCCTCCTTCAGCTCAACCTTAGCGGCAGCAACACTCCTTGAATGAGCCGCCATTTTTTGCTCCGCCCTGGTATTATTTGTCACACCTCCTTTTTTACCCATACCCCATAAAGGGTGTATGTAAAGGAGTTTTTCCAATTAAAGGACAATCGAAACGGGATCTATTTATTAAAATTCAGAGTCACCACTTGGGAGATTTATGGTGTCCCAAGTTACCGGTTTAGAATCCTGAATCGAGGAAAGATTGACTCTGTTTAACAGTCCGCGAACCAGAAATCTGAGTAAGGAATTCTGTTAACCCGGGAGAAGGTGTTAGGCACTCCCGAGTTCCGTGGTTCTAGCACGGTCGCTTTGATCATACTTGGCTTGACTAAATTGTCTAATTACTGATTTTAGAACCTATGTGCATTTACATGTTACCGCTTCTAAATTAAGAAAATTATCTTGAAACGGGTCACGCGTACGTGTACCCATTTCTTTGACGTGTCAAAAATCATGTCACGCGAACGTGTCCACAATTAATAAGAAATTTATCTGCCCCGGTTTGGTGTCTGGGCACAAATGTAAGTGTAAAATGGATCACATTACTAAATATCAATAAGAACTTGAAAGCTAAAACTTGAATTGTACTCCCTTGTTCTCTAGGCGGGCTCCTGATTGCCGACTGAAAGTATTCCTTGCTTTCCAGGCGGGCTCCTGACTTCAAATTGAAAGTGCTCCCTGCTCTCCAGGCGGGCTCCTAACTTCAAAATAGACATAACAAGGAATTTGAAAGCTAAAATTTAAATTGTACTCCCTTGTTCTCCAAGCGGGCTTCTGACTACTGCGCTTGAAAGTATTCCCTGCTCTCCAGGCGGGCTCCTGACTTCAACTTGAAATGTATTCCCTGCTCTCCAGGCGGGCTCCTGACTTCAACATAGACAAAACAAAGAATTTGAAAGCTAAAATTTAAATTGTACTCCCTTGTTCTCCAGGCGGGCTCCTGACTGCTGCGCTTGAAAGTATTCCCTGCTCTCCAGGCGGGCTCCTGACTGCTGCTTGAAATGTATTCCCTGCTCTCCAGGCTGGCTCCTGACTTCAAAATAAACAAAGCAAAGAATTTGAAAACTAAAACTTAAATTGTACTCCCTTGCTCTCCAGGCGGGCTCCTGACTGCTGCGCTTGAATGTATTCCCTACTCTCCAGGCAGGCTCCTGACTTCAACATAGACAAAACAAAGAATTTGAAAGCTAAAATTTAAATTGTACTCCCTTGTTCTCCAGGCGGGCTCCTGACTGCTGCGCTTGAAAGTATTCCCTGCTCTCCAGATGGGCTCTTGATTGCTGCATTTGAATGTCTTCTACCTGTTCTCCAAGATGGTACCTGATTTCAACAAAATAGACAAAAACAAAGAAAATTTCTCTACCCCGGTTTGGTATCTGGGCACATATGTGAGTGTTAAACTGAATCATACTATCAAATATTACTAAGAATTTGAAAGCTAGGTCCCATTATGCAGGGGGGTCCTGACAACTCTTAACTAAACGACCATTTTAAATCTAAGTTATATCTTCTACAGGTGTGACTTCTACTAAATCTTTCTATCTAAGAGAATCTTGAAACTACTCCCCATTATCCAGGAGGGTCCTAAAAATCAAAGGTCAAATTTTATCTTAAGGGTGACAACTTTCATGTCTGAATTATACTACCCTACAACAGAGTTTACGCTAAATATTGTTACCTAATCGAAATCTTAAAGCTAAGTCCCATTATTCAGGAGGGTCCTGGAAACTCCTATTTGAATCCTATCTCGAACATGCAAACTTCTAAACTAGCTTATATTCCTTTGGGATGCATTTATGCTAGATTACGCTATTTCTAAACTAGGTCCCATTTTCCAGGAGGGCCCTGAAAATCAAAAATCAAACCTGTTTGGTGACTGCCTTTCTCTATGGAGTGTTTCTCTGAAACAACCGAAATTTCCTGCCCCTATTTTAATCAAAGAAAACTTTTGTCAGTTTAAAATGTGGTGGTTGGTTTGTGGCCTTGACTTTGAGGGCGATTGATCCTTCACTTCCCATGATAATAGATTTCCACTCGAGGACCTTGCTTGTTTATGGAGTAACCACTTTCTCTGTCATCCTTATCACAGAAAGTACCCCTTCTTCGTTCAGACCCAATTCCCTTTATCTTTTGCATTGCTCATGAACTGACATTTACCAACCTTTGCGTTTCACCAAAAATACCTTTGATTCATTCACCTAACATCCTCCATCTGTTGCATCATGCTTTTGTGTTGACGTGTACTGCACCTTTGTGTTTTTCATGAATTCCAAAGCACGTTAATTGCCATCCACTTAGTGCGTATGCTATTCTTTCCTGACTTAAATCACTTGCCTTAGCCTTGAAGTCTATTGTTCCCTCACTTGTCATGATAACTTTGATTTCTTCTAGGAAAACCTCGCTTGTCACTGGTTAAAAACTTTCTTTGTTGATCTCATCACAGAGAATTCCTTTGACCCGTTCACCCAACATCCTCTATCTGTTGCACTGTTCACAAATTGAAATATACCAAACCTTTTTATTTCTCATGGACCCCAAAGCATGTTGATTGCTACCAACTCAGTGCGCTTGTTGTTCTTTCCTAACTTATGCCACTTTGATGTGCTGGCCAGATCCCATTTTGTGCAATTGGAATGTTGGTGGCAAATTTTGAAATCATTTCTCACTTGTTATGACCAAACAGACTCAGGAAGAGGAGGTGAACAAGACAAAAGGAACAGAGTAAAGGGCAAAAGAAAGGGATGATTCCTAACAAGAAAGCTACGAAGTAGAAACCTATCAGATGTGGATACCAACTCTAATGACCATGACATGCACCTGTGGCCTATTCTGTTGAGCAAGTCTGATGTTCGCCTCTTGTTGTACCTTTAAATAGTGAAACGGGGCTTTAATACTCCGATTATCCAATCTGATTCACAACCCTTATTCGACTTGTAGTGCCCGAAAAGTTTTCACCATCAAGCCTCTCTCATTTGTTTTTTCTTTCAACTCACCATCCCCTCAAGTTGCCCGCGAAGGTTTTCACCAATAAGACTCTCTCATTTTTCATTTCTCTCAGCTCCCGTCGCCTTACGGTGCTCGTGAGGGTTTTCACCAATAAGACTCTCTTATTTTCATTATTTTTCCGCTTGGACTAGAGTGTTGCCCTTGATATGAATCACCTCCACTTGCTTGACTTGGAATCTCTCGAAGACTGATCGGAAGGTATTTCTTTGGCATAACATGGGCTTTTGGATAGGGTTAAAAAGAAAGGATATCAAATAACAATTCACATGGATGCAAAATTACAACTTTCGGAATCAGATTTCTTACAACAGCCACAACTTCTGCCCTAGTTTCTTGCTTGGGGACTTTTGGATTTTTATTTTGATGGGACCGAACCGTAAGGCTGCCTATGTATCCTTAAAAGAAATCAGGTCGAACGTAGTTTATGACATAGGAATTGCTCTGTTGTTGTGATTTTTCTCTTCTCTTTCTCTTTCTCTTTCTCTTTTCTTTTCTTTTCTTTCTTCCTTTTCTCTTTTGTTGTTTTGTTTTTTTTCTTCTTTTTCCTATTTTTTTTCTTCCTTTTTCTCTTTTGTTGTTTTGTTGTTTTTTCTTTCTTCTTTTTCCTTTCTTTTTTTTTCTTCCTTTTTTCCTTCTTTTCTTTTTTTTCAATTTTTATTTTTTCTTCTCTCCCTTTTCGTTCTTTTCTTTTCTCTTTTTCCTTTACTTATCTTTCATGCTTGTGTTTCTGATCTTTGCTACTGATTCTGAAAGAGGGGTATGAAAGAAAATAAACAAAGCTCAAAGGGGTAACGAATGATAAGGTATTTAGATAGTAGAACAAAATGCCTTCGTCATTCCAATCTTCAAAACATGCCAAGTGCAAACTATACAATTAAACAGACCAAGGAAAATATTTGTAACATCTTTTGATTGTAATAGACTTGATAACCATATCCACACATTCGCCTTTTCATATGTTAATTACCAAGCCTCATTGGACAACACTCTCACTCTCATTACCACGAACGACCTTCTACAAATTTGGGGCAAACTTGCCATTATCTTCACCTATGCAGCATGATGCATTTCAATAGTGTATTTTTATGTTCCACCTGCCCCGGTTTCACACAATTCGGGCTTGAAGTGATCTCAAAATGCCTTCACTTATTTCCATCAAATGTCCATACATCTTCAACATTGTTTCGTTTCTTCGTGACTAAACTGATTTTTAAAACCAGGTTGAGAATTACGCGTGCATGTCATGTCACTAGAGTCAATCAGGAAAAGAACTATAAAAAGAAAAGAGAACTAAATGAAAATGACTAGAAATTAAAAAAAATAGAAAATTGCATTAGACAGATGGTGAAAGGGTTTGAACAACAAAACAAACAAACTAAATTGGGGTCACAAACCTAGACAACACTAGACGGGCTACTATGTCTAAACAAACTAGGCAAAATAAAAGGATAGAAGGGTTTGAGTCACAAGACAATATCCGGATTACAACCCTGAAATAACCCGGACAACAGAAATGACCACAAAATAAACCATCAAAACTCCTCCCTGGCTAACCAAGAAAGGAGCGTCTTTCTAATTGCCAAGCTCGACATCTTAGCCACTGAATTCCGCATCAACATTACTAGGACCTTCACAAACTTCCATCACATTGTTCTTAATAAATTGCTTTTGGGTTCCCTTTGCTGGCTCTTCTTAAGATCAACCTCTGATAGTACTGAAAACTTTGCAGCGCGTGGACCTTCGAGGATCTCAGAAGAATTCTTATATTCCTTTTCAAAACAAATCATACTCACCATATGCGTCTCATTACGAATAGACGATGGACTTTGCCTAGTGTCTGCTGCATCTGGATTTTGCACGACAATGTCACCTGTATCAATAAGCTTCTGAATTGCTTTCTTCAGATTCCAACACTTCTCTATGTCATGCCCCGGTGCATCTGAGCAATATGCGCACCTTTGAGAAAAATCAAACTTCTTTGATAGAGGGTTTGGCATTTTTATATGAATCGACTTCAACATGTCCAATTGCTTCAACTTTTGGAACAAACTAGCATATGATTCTCCAATAGGGATGAAAGCCTTTTCTTTTTTCAGCAACCTCTCGTTCTTAAATGCTTGATGGGCCGGAAACCTGATCTAGGGAGTTTTCGGTAGGCTCGTAGGGGTGGATAGGCATTTCATGGAGCTGGGTACTGGGAAAATGATGTACGACTTTGGGGGTTTTGTGGAGAGAAGTGGCATTGGGGAGGATCATCTGGTGCACAAGGATATCCACGAAGACGATGTCGAGGCTGGAAGTGTTGATAGGGAAATCCCATCAGATCATCTTTTCTGTTTCTCTTTCTTCCACCCAAGCTTACTGGGACGTTCTAAATGTCTTTCGAACAACTCATGATTTTGCCTAATTTGATTCCCTTTTCTACCATCTCCCCTATTTTTAACACATCATTGAAAGGCTTTCCCAAGGCCGGGATCAGATGACTAAAGTAGGTGGGCCCCTGGGCTTTTAGGAAGAGCTCAACCATTTCTTCTTCCCCAATCGGGGTATTGACTCGAACAACCTGCTCCCTCCATATGAGTCCAAATTCTCTAAAGCTTTCCTTTGGCTTCTTTTCCATTCTAGATAGGAAGGAGCGGTCTGGGGTAATGCCTGATCTGTACTGAAAGTATCGAACAAAATCTTGATCCATGTCACCCAATGTAGGCCACTTACAAATATCTTGACGAATATATCGGTCCAAAGCTGCCCCAATCAGGCTCTTACTGAAATATGCCATCAACAGGTCATCTTTCTCTCCATCGCTTCTCATTTCACTGCAATGGACCCTCAGGTGGGCTACTGGATCTCCACACCCATCATACAAGTTAAATTTTGGCACTTTAAACCCCGCGGGTAGGCGAATGTCAGGGGACACAAATAGTTCTTTGTAAGCCATGCTACCTTGGTCTTCCCTTCCTTGTTTGTTCTTCAAGGATTGTTCTATGCTTTTCAGCCTCCTGGGTATCCCATCTTTCCTTTCACTTATTGTGAACCTTTCATTTTCAATATGCAACTTATTCCGAGGGCTCTGTTTGTATGAGTTGGGAACTTCGTGGGCAACCTCTGAGGGGTAATATTGGGCATCGTGAGCTTTAAGTGAGTGTTCATTGTTGGGGATGGTGGATAAGACAGGAGGGCAATTTTTAGGAAAGGTAATTGGAAGATGAGTGACGGAGCTACTTGGGTGGTTAGGAAAGCCATGGTAAGCGGGTGGGTCTGGGGAGTATGGGGGATCATCTGGCACTGTGACCGATGTTCGGGTAAGGGTAGCATTTAGGAAGCTAGGTGGTGGCAGGGGTGGTGCCTTCCCAATCGTCCAGGCCTGATACATGTCCGTCATGTGTTGTCTTAACATCTTTACCTCTTCAACCAACCCATTTTCCTGTTCAACCGACTACTTCCGGGAACCGATATCAACCAACTCAGTTCTGTTGTTGTCTGCCATTGCCTTTTGACTTTGTGTTGTAGAGAAGAGTTACCACTTTAAAAACCACAAACCAACCACCCTTCTGCTATGAATATAACAAAATGAAGCCATCACGTTAGCGTTAGGGCATTTAACATAAGATAATCTCACTTTATGTGCAATGCACCTAGCCACAGTTATCGGTTCTAAAATGACTTCGAGGGTACAAAGGTCAGTTGGCATCATCCCAATTTGTTCATTTCAACCTCTCTTTTCTTTGCTTTTCTAGCACTTGCTGGCTTGCCTATTTTCCTTCATTTCTCTTTTTTTAATCATCACCCTTTCTTTCTCTCATATCTCACATCCCATAATTTCACCTCTTTCTTTTCTTTTCTTTTCTTTTTTTCTCTTTTTTTCTTTTCTTTTAATAGTCTTAAAAAAATGATTCGATCGAACCCTATGTAGGTTGCCTACGTATCATGACGCCGCATGAATCAGATCTTTGCGTAGTTCTGAAAGATCGGAAATAAAGTAAACAAACCAACGTTCTTATTATTTTTTTGACAATCTGATGAGAAAAGAGAAATAAAAGAAGCAAACCCCTTTTTTTTTGAATTTTTATTCTTTTTGAAACAAATACTCTACGGAAATTATTAGGGAACAAACCCTAGAAGAGAATCTTTTTTGAACTTGCATTTGATATCCCTGAGGAAGGATTTCGAAGCGAGAAATGAACAATATAAACGATATTTTTGGATTTCAGTTTTTGATTACCTAAAGGGGAAATTCTAATGATAAACAAAAGATAAAGTATTTTTTCTATGTACAATATCCTAGAGTTCTAATGAAAATAAAAGAATTTTTTCTCATTTTTCACTAATTTCCCAAAGAGACACCTCAAAAGAAAATCTTTTTGGATTTTGGAATTAACACCCTAAAGAAAGCTTTTAAAGAAGTGATAAAATAAAGTTCTCTTTTTTTTTTTGAATTTTGGTCCTAATATACTAAAGGAAACTTAAAAACAATTCATCTTAAGTCCTAAATATTAATTGCCTAAAGGAAAAACAACCTCAAAATTTTCTCATTTCTGGAATTAGCATTCTAAAGAAAATTTATAACGAAATATAAAATACAACATCTCTTTTTGGATTTTTGAGTTACAACACATTTTTTCAAATATAAAACAGAAAATAACAATAATAAAAGACTTGACATTACTGTACAAAAGTAGAGAGTAAAAGACGGCATAAAGTGAGGAACAGACTCAAAACATAAAAAATAAAATAAATCTCCTTAAGCAACTCTTGACTGAGCGATTCTGATGGTCACAGGGAATCTGTCATGCTCAAACTCCGGTAAATAAATCCGCAGCAGTATGAGAAACCTGAAACCATCACTATGTGAGACAATAACACTCCCTATTAAACACATGCAAGACATAATTGGGACTATTTTTGCAAAATAACTTACTTGGCCAAAAGGTGGCTAGAAGTGCAAAATTTGGCTAAGACTCCGCAAAGCCAAGAACCTAAGATTTACTAGGAAGACCGGACCCTATATGGGTTATCTACGTATCCCGCCCCGAGAGACGAGAATCAGGTTCGCGTAGTTTGGGCGAATTGGATACGGGCGAGAATAATAATAAAAAAAACCACTAATTCATAGAAATCACATTTTCTTGCTTTTTATTGAAAAATGACGAAACATGCAAAATCTTTTTGGATTTTCTTTTTCTCTTTTTTTTTTTGATTTTTGAAAAATGATGAAAAAGTACGAAATCTTTTTTTGAATTTTCAATTTTTGTGTTTTTCTTAAACATGTAACAAAAACATAACTAGACCCTACTTGCATTATTTTTACACTTCAACCTCTTTTTTTTTCTTTTTCTTTTTCCTTTTCCCTCAACTATCATTGGTCCACCAAATGACCCTTTCACCCTTGAAGAAATGCAACCTGTAGCACATAGGATGCATCAAGGTGGTTTGTTATTTTGGGCACACCTGTCCTATACGGACCCAACCCCTGTGTTGAGTCCCCTAAGTCAAATGCACATGATGCAAACAAATGTTCCTACTAGGGATCCGACATGAGACTGTGTTTTTTCTAGGTTTAAATCCTGGGGTTTTGGTCTAGATTTGGGGTACCCGAGCGGACAACTGGGGCCGAAGAGGGGGCGACGTACCGGGAGCACTGAAGTCTACCCGGCCTTGTCGCTTGCCCAGCCTCGTTCTAATTGGTAGAATTTCTACAAAAAAAGCGGGCTACGCGAACGTATGCACCATTTTCAGAAGACTCAGAGGGGTGGCGTAAGAAGACAGTTATATACAATTCAAACAATATTAAAGCGGTAAACATATAACATTTGGCACAAAAAGTTCACAGAATACAGTAATATCAACAAGAAATAAAACCAAGCAAAATCATATTAACAAGCTCGAATTCTTGAACCCTGAACCAGAGATTTTGGGTTCGTTCCCCAACAGAGTCGCCAGAGCTGTCACACCTCCTTTTTTACCCACACCCCATAAAGGGTGTATGTAAAGGAGTTTTTTCAATTAAAGGACAATCAAAACGGGATCTATTTATTAAAATTCAGAGTCGCCACTTGGGAGATTTATGGTGTCCCAAGTCACCGGTTTAGAATCTCGAATCGAGGAAGGATTGACTCTATTTAACAGTCCGCGAACCAGAAATCCGAGTAAGGAATTTTGTTAACCCGGGAGAAGGTGTTAGGCACTCCCGAGTTCCGTGGTTCTAGCACGGTCGCTTTGATCATACTTAGTTTGACTAAATTGTCTAATTACTGATTTTAGAACCTATGTGCATTTACCTGTTACCACTTCTAAATTAAGAAAATTATCTTGAAACGGGTCACGCGTACGTGTACCAATTTCTTTGGTGTGTCAAAAATCATGTCACGCGAACGTGTCCACAATTAATAACACTTTATTAAGAAATATTTAGTTAAGTTGCGCGAACGCATACTCTGGTTTTGTTTTTAAGATCATAATCATGTCACATGAACGTGTCCACGACCACGGTAATATATGAAACGTGCCTAAAGCAAACTACGATAATTTGGACTGTTTTGCTCGAACGAATTTAGGATGGGCCGGGAAGCTAGGATTCATGGAGAAGTGATTGTGAAGGAGATGTTATGAATTTCATTAATATTTGACCCATGTAGTAATTAAAGAGAATTTTTTTTATATATATAAGAATTGGGCCAGGCTCACTAAATCGAGCTCAACAGAAACGACTCGACTGGCCAATTTAATTCTAAAAATGCATCTCATCAAACCTACTCAATTTTCCCCAAAGCCAATTTATTAAAACATCAGATAAAAATAGAATTATACTCGAAACTTCCATAGTAATTAAACCAACATGAGTATTAACTCAAATTAAAGTAGGCACATAACGACATTGACCAATGAAAATGATTAAGCATTTTAAATCACAAAAAACAGTAAACATGACGGAAGCCCACAAATAAAGAATTAAACTGAACTTAATAACATAATAAAAAAAACTTTATTCATGCTCAAATATACACAACTAACATATCCAAACAGTGCATTACGCGAAAGAGTAAAAGAGTGCAAAAGATGAACCTTCTATTGCTGGAGTTTTCCAATGTTTACAACAAAGAGGAGCTTCAAAATTGCAAATCCAAATGATCTACATGCGACAACTTCGCCGAACCCAGCAACCGGAGTCCACCTCGCTGGAAACTTTGACGACCTGCTACGTCTTATAGTAAAAAAGAGCTGGCTGGAGATGGTGAAACTCTGGCGAAACGCCGGGAAAAAACAGTGACCTAGCGGAGATGAAGTTGGGGTCGTTTTTATGTGATTTCAGAGAGCTTTTAATGGTGAGAATATGCTGTGTTTTGTGAGTGAAAATGAACGAAAATAGGGCTGCTTTGGAGTGGTGTGAAGAAGGAACGACGTGAGGGTCGGTGTCGTTATTGTGTTACGACGGAATTGGGTGGAGCTCGGCGACTGACTTCTAGGGTTGAGGTATGTCACTGGGAGGTCGCGAGGAGGTTCAGCGACGATGGTGAGCTGAAGGGTGGTCGTCGATGGAGCTGCTGGACGCTGGCTATTACTAAAGAAGAAGAGAACGACAGTGGGGTGGGTCGGGGAAGACGATGATCGGGGGTAGGGTCGTTTGTGTATGGACAACTTTTTGTTTTTCAGCCTTCTGTGTTCTCTTGTTGCTGGTTCGATGAAGTACAAGAGGGGTCGTTTTTAGAGGTAGGGTCGTTTGGAGAAAATGACGCGCGAGGGGGGGGGAGGAGTCTGTTTTTGCGCAGCTTTTGTGTGTATTTCAGCCCTCAGCGTTTTTTTGTTCCTTCCGCCTCTTCTTCTTAATTCTTTAGTCTTAAGCATTCTTTTATAGTGTAGAGTCTAGGTTGCAGGGTTTTAGGTTAAGGGGTATGGGCCTAGGAATTATGGGCTTGACAATTATGGGCTAGGTCTAAAATTAAGCCTAAAAATGGGTTGCTCGAGCCGAAGTTCTATTCTTTCACTGCGAACGAGATTAAAAATACGGGCCCATTTGTTAATTATTCCTACTATTAAAATAATTATTAAAATAAAAGTAACCATTAAAACAAATCTATTTTTGGTATTTTCAAATATCATATTAAAATAAAAATACGATACTATTGTTGTATATATTTTTTTAAGATTTGTTTTTCTCTAGATTAAAAATGACTACAAAACTTTAATGAACCTATTTTTTGTGATTTTTTGTTTTCTTGTAATAAAATAAAGTAAAAGAGTCAAAATTGATTAAAATAGTTATATTAGGCCTAAATTAAATATTTTGCACTAAAATATGAAAAATCTTGGCAAGGGTCAAAAATCACATGTCTACATTATTCATTATAACCTCACCCAGACGTTCACCACCTCGGTTTTTGCCCTTGATAGCTTGGATGAGAGCCTTGCGATCATCCTCACCCGGGCGGAATCATTCACACGAGCGGCCTCAATTTGCGCCTCAAGAACGGATGTCATGGCCTGACCCCTCTTTTTGGCCTCAATGGGCACTAACATGCACTTGCAGCTCAGTGAATTCACGATTGGCTTTGCCGATCTCACCCCAGAGTTGTCCCAGCTCATCCGCCTTGTCCTTCAACTGAAATGGCAACACGTCAAAGACGACAAGACAAAAGGGGGAATACAGGCCAGAGCAGAATGCAGAATACTTGTTTCTCCAAGAGGGCCTCCCGGGCATGGCTTCGGTCCGCCTCACGCCGTAAATAAATGAGCTCATTTTCCTTTGCCGCACAAAGAAGTTTGAGGGATTTTTCCCTTACTCGAGCCTCCCGCAACTAGGCCTCACAACGAAGTAGCTCGGCTTTGAGCCTATCAAAAGCCTGAAGAAGAAAAGCCAGGTGAGTAAAGGGAAGAAAAAGGAGCACGGGGCCAGAACATCCCTATCACGGCCGAAAACACACCACAAGGCCAAGATGATAAGCCTCACTGAGGGCAGAAGCAACATCCAATGGTGCATCAATCCCGGAAGCTTGCTGGCCGACCGAATCCCTTTCCCTCAACCGCTACGGAGAAGGCGCCTCACCGTAAGCCTTCCCGCACCACGGAACACCTTTCCTTTTGCCAGCGCTCCTTGATTCCTGGGAAAGCAATCTCTCCTCCTCCCTCGGGGAACCCAGTCTCACCTTGAATGAACTCATGGAACCTATGACAGAGGAATCGGGTGAATCGGCAAAAAGGAAGCCGTCCCTAAAAAAAGGGGGGGGGGGACGCCAGACACCTACCATAATGATGCACCTCTCATCTCCCTTTTGAAAGATCTCATCACCGGCGCCTATCGTGAGCCCAGCAAGCTGCCAGCCTACGAGACCATTCGGCTAGATCAGGGACCTCACCGGGCAACCAATGAGTTTCTCTAAACAAAGGACAAGAAGACATCATTATAGGGGCCAACCTCATATGAAGAGAAAGACAGTTCGAACAGAGTGCTTACGTGTGGAGTTCCATTTCTCAGGAAACGGTAAGAATTCTCCGTGGATAATGTCGGTCGTCTAGACTCGAACGAACTAACTCATCCATCCACGGTCCTCATCCTCCTCACTGCCGATCGTAGAAACTCGAGTGGACCTAGCTAAAGAGCAACTAGGCCCCAGTAACGTAATGGCTGGTACAACCTTATGAGGTGAGTAAGGGTAAACTCTATCACGACCTTATCAACAAAATATCTCATTGACTGTACTATCCTCTAAAGAAAGGGATGAACCTGCGCCAACGTTACTTGATACCTTCTACAGAAATCAAGCACGGCCTGGTCGGGGGAACCCGACGCGAAAACATGGGTATACACGCTCAAGAAACCACCCTCAACATACATCATGACGCTCTCCTCGGGGGAAGGTACTTGTAGAATCACGCTTTCCCCCCATCCGCACTCTCTCCTGATCACCCCGAGTTTTTCCTCCCTCACTAATGAAATAATCCTCGACACGTGCTCCCGATGGCCTGGAATATTGGGAGGCTTCCCCGATGTGGCGACCCTTTTTGGAGCAGCACAACCCGAGCCTCGTTCCCCCAGCATCGGGGGTGAGCTGCTGGTGCCGACCGAAGGTGGAGCACGAGATGGACTCTCCTTCATCTGAGGATCAGGTGTCAAAGCAGCGGCCATGACTACGGCAAAATAAGAAGAAGAAGAGGAAGAAACAGGCAAAAACTTCCTGGAGCAAAGAGGTGGAAGGACTCGCACAAAGCGCCAGGCTCTGCAGAGGAGATAGGCTTATCAAAGATTGCGAAATCACCGCTTGAAGGGCGGATAGACAAATATATAGGGGCCAGACAACAACTGCTCAATTGCCCAAGAAGGTCAATTAATTCTAGTCGTGTTAACGTCACCTTCTCCTTGGGGAGTGCACTGGCAGAATCGCCTCAGGCTCCCACATAACTCAAAAAATCAAAGGACCTCAGGAGATCCCCGACGTAATATCGATTCGGAGGAGCTACTGACTCAACCTCGTGACATGGCTGGTCTTGGGGCCCCCGATACGTCCTACAAAAAGGCCCCAAAAGGCCGATGCTCAATGCTTGGAAGCAAAAAAAAAGAGAGGGAAAGCAACAAGATGGACTACCAGAATAAAAGATCTCATATATTGACAAAAAGGAAAAATGCCTTTTACTATTCATCTCCCAGGAGGGAGAACACATGGAACAAAAAAGAAGGCATACAAAAAAAGGGCTCAGAGACTACTCCTTGCCGCTATCATCTTCACCCCCATCGGGGGAAATCAAGAGCCCCAGTCTTCCCTCCGTCACGTGAGCCTCCTCCAGGTTGGCAGAAAGCTCGAAGCCTCTGGCCTCAAGTTCTTCCAGGACCTCCCTCTTCGCTTTCGCTTTGGTATGCTCGACAGCTCGAACCAGTTTCTGCTCAACTGCCAGGGATATGTCACGAACCATTGCATGCGCTGTGGCCGCATCCTCCTTATAAGCGACAGCATCTCGTTCGACATCAGACTTAGCCGCGGACAAAGTAGCAATCTCCTTACGAGCATCCGAGAGAAGGCCCCGGGATGTCGCCAATTCCCCGGTCACAGTCTCGCTCCGCTCCCTCAGCCCGAAGACCTCCGCTTCCAATTGACTGATACGCGAGCTGCTCTACTCGACCTACAATGAAAGGTAAGACGATGAATATGTGAATACAAAACATGTGTGGATACGAAGTAAAAGAGCAGGTATGAGCAAGGCAAAATACCTGAGCACCAAGAGCGACCTTCTCCCGAAGCGCCGTCTCCAAAGAGGCCAGAAGCTCCCCCAACTCTTTATCTCCCCGGGAGGCATGAGCCTCCGAGTCTTGTAGTTTCGAAGCAACATTATTACGCTCCTTCTTCTGACAAGAAAGTTCCCTACGAAGATGAAGGATGGCATGATCATACATCTCTTTACACTGCGGCGCAACAAGAAAGTTAAGGAAGATGACGAATAATGCCCAAGAGCAAAAAGAAATACGCAAGGAAAAGTTATCACCTGTTGCAGGGACTTTTCTACCGCTTTGACCGCACCAAAGACATCGAGATCAGCTCCATCGATTAAGCCATCAAAAATGTTGGAAATGAAGCCTCCCCCTCTGAAAGGAGTACCAACCATGGTGCCGATCATCCTTTCAGCATCCCTCAGCTCTCCTGATGAGACTAGAAAGTTTTATTGAAGGCACAACATCGCATGAAGGTGATGGCAGATCGATCTCGAACTGACATTGTATTCGAGGTGGGGGATTGGGTGTTTGTTAAGTTGAAACCTTACAGGCAGTCTTCTTTACGTCTCCAACACGATCACAAGATAGGGATGAGATACTTTGGACCATATAGAGTGCTGAAACGTATTGGGGAGGGAGCCTATCATTTGGAGTTACCTGAAGCTGCCAAAATTCATTCTGTCTTTCACATTTCGATGTTGAAATGTTGCGTAGGTAATCCTAAACATAAAGTGACCCCTTTACAACTAACTAATGCACCAGCTCTTGAAGTGCCGAATTCCTCCAACATTGAGGACAAGGTTATTTTTCAGGAAGGGGGTATTGTTATGAATAATAATGCTGACAAGGATGCCATAAGGGATGAGCACATGGTGCCACGTAAGGGCTCTAGAAGGATCATTCCTCCAAAAAGATTTGAGGACTACGTATGGCAAGGAGGGGGCTCACGTGATTAATAGGCAGAGTTAGTTATCCAAAAGGGTAAAAGGCAGAGTGTAGTGGGCAGTGCAAAGCAGGGAAAAAGTTGTTATGAGTATTGTCAATGTTCTCTTCTCCTTCTTTTAGTTCCTCACCCCCTTCTGTTAGCCTATCCTATTTTAGTTTATTGTTTCTGTATTTCCATTGCTAGATGCAAATTGAGAGTGGTTCCTACAATTTGGTTATTGTAATTGAGTTCAATTTCTATTAATACTATTGAGATTTTGCAACTATTGCATTGGACGTAGCACATTATTCACCATGTGTGACTCTGTTGTGTAGCTGTTTAATGGTGGTGGGAAGGTAATAAAAATAGATTATAAGGTAAAGGAGGTAGAGGCTCACAACAAAGAAGAAAGGGCAGGAAGCGGGTGTCGAAGAAGGGATTAAAAAAAGTGGTGAAAGGTGGGAAGAGGTTCATGACCAGAAGGGGGGGGGGGGGAGGGAAAGAAAAAGCTAGGCGGAGAAGAAGATGTAGAGGGATTGGGGAATAATTTTTTTAATTTTTTTTATTTGTTATTGTTTATTTTGATTTTAGTATTTTTTTTAATCAAACTCAGTGTATTCACCCATTTTTAAAAGCATGTGACCATGCACATTATCTGACTCAGTAAAATAAATGGCACATACGCTTGGTCAACGGTCAGAGTGGTTTAAAATATAGGTTTTGATCAAGTAAAAATGTCTGGATGAAAATAAATGAAGTAGAAGGACCGAGATGTCAAACCGGAATAAGTACAAGGATTTAATAGGCTATTCTGCCTAAAAGTTTAATTTGATTTTGGTGTTCAATTTGTAGTTCTAGGTGTTATTTTGGTGATTTGATCGTGCTTAGCAAATTTGTATGATGTATATAGACTAGTGTGCACTTTTGGTTTAGAGCCCCGAGGGCTTGGGTGAGTTTCAGATAGGCTACAAAGTTAAAATAGGACTTAGAACTCAGCTGGTGTTTCCAATTTTTGTTGCAGGCCTAAGACCTCGCATTTGTGACTACTGTTGGGTTCGCATTTGCGATTCACTCATCGCATTTGCAAAGAGTGACTGGGCAGGCCAGCATTCGCATTTGCGAAGTGGGTGTTGGGTAGGCAATGATCGCAAATGCAATCACTGAGTCGCATTTGCGGATGTTTCAGAGTTCGCATTTGCAAACTATCTTCACATTTGCAAAAATAGCAGAGGTATGAAGGGCTTCGCATTTGCGGTCTTCGCAAATGTCGCAAATACAGTATCTGCAGCTGAACAAAAATATGACTTAGACGGGATTTTTCTCTCATTCTTCAAATTTTCAAAACCTAAAACCTTAGAGGCAATTTTCCAAAGAACTTTTCTTCCTCAAATCATTGGTAAGTGATTCTAAACTAGTTTCTTTCAATCTTTCACAAGTTTTCAACCTAAAATCTAGCGTTTTCATGGTAGAATTGTGGATTTTTGGGTAGAAATTAAGGATTTGGTAAATTGGGGATTTAGATCTCAAATTGAGGTCGGATTCCAAAACTAATTATATAACCGAGCTCGGGGGTGAATGGGTAATCGAGTTTTGGTCAGAACTTCGGGTTTGGGCCAAGGGGGCCCGGGTGTTGACTTTTGTTGACTTTTTTAATAATGACCTAAATTGAATTCTTTGCAATCGTGGGTAGTTACTAAGGCTTAATTTGAATCGTTTGGTTGGTAAATTGCTAGACTCTACTAGTTTAGAGGCTTGTTTGAGAGGAAAAGCCGTGGTTGAGCTTTGAGTTTTGCCATTTGAGCGAGGTAAGTGTCGTGGTTAACCTTGGCTTGAGGGATTAGGACTGAATTGTCTATTTGCTACGTGTTTGAATGTTGGGCACAACGTATAGGTGCAGTGACGAGTACTTATGTGTTGTTGTCGGGTTATAGCATATAGGTTAGTCTTATTCTTATAATTGTTGCTTTCATTGATCATATTAACAATGCTTATACTAGTTAATTGTTATGTCGATCGTTCTTATCATATTTATGAACTTTCTGTAATAATTGAGTATTGATTCAAAGTTGAGGCTGGCATTGTGGAACAAAATATTGAAGTGAGACTTGTTCTTGTTATATCTATCTCCTTGTTATCATTGTTCATTGTTTGGTGAGGGAGAGTGTTAATGCACGAAGGGTGATGTCGTGCCATATTATGAGTGTTAATGCACGACAGCTGATGTTGTGCCATATTGTGAGTGTTAATGCACGAAGGATGATGATGTGCCATGTTATGAGATAGTTAATGCACGAAGGGTGATGTCGTGCCATTTTTATTGATTCATATGGTGAGGTTGAGAGTAAAAGCACAAAGGGTAATGCCGTGCAATTTTCTTTATTGTGTTTACTTGTTCTTATCTATTCAAGGTATATCAGTTGATCAAGTTCTTATTACTGCTGTGATTCTTTATGTTGTGATCCCCTCAAAATATCCCTCTCCCGATATTACTTGTCTAGTTTTTACTTGGCATTATCTTTGTACATATACCGTTAAATTGCATATGTTTAATTATTGGTGTCTTGTCATAGCGTCGTCACTACTTCACCGAGGCTAGGCTCGACATTTACCAGTACATGGGGTCGGTTGTACTGATACTTCACTCTGCACTTACTATGCAGATCTTGGTATTGGCCCTAGTTTATTGAGAGGCATAGCAACTCGGATTGGACCACCGGAGACTCAAGGTAGATCTGTCGGCATTTACAGACCTTGAAGTCCCCGTCTATTTTTTCTGTTTTACTATTTCTTTCGTTCAAACAGTTGTACTTCTTTCAGACTTTTACATGTAGTAAATTCTAGAATGTTCGTGTATTGTGACACCAGATCCAGGTAGTAGTAAATGATAATATTTTTATATTACTACTAGTTGTATTTCATTTTAGCCTATTACTATTATTTATGGAATTGAATAAAGTTTGGCTTAATAATTTTCTAATGTTGGTTTGCCTAGTAAGTGGAGTGTTAGGCGCTATTACGGTCATAACAGTGGGAATTTCGAGTCGTGACAAGTTGTTATCAGAGTACTAGGTTGCCTAGGTCTCACAATTCACGTGCAGGCTTAGTAGAGTCTGGGGATTGGTACGGAGGCATATGTACTTATCTTCCAGAGGCTACGAAGTTTAGGAACAATTTCACTTTTATTCTTCTCTATTGTGCGATTTTGTTCTCACATTGCTCATTGAACTATTCTACTCTTGTTCTCTCGTAGATGGCGAGAACATGTATCGCATCCTCAGTTGAGCAGCAGCCAGATCCCCCAATGGCAGCTCCTACGAGGGGTAGAGGTCGAGGCCGAGGTAGTGCTAGAGGCCGAGGTAGTGCTAGAGGCTGAGGCAGGGGTAGGGCTCAGCCCAAAGCCCGAGCAGCAGCACCAGCGGGTGAGCCTCAGGTGGAGTTTGATAAGGAGGCTCCAGCCCAGACTGTTCCAGCAGGACCAGCTCAAGTTCGGGAGGGGTTCATCACCACCCCAGTACTTCAGGATGCTTTGGTCCGTTTGGTGTGCCTTATGGAGAGTATAGCCCAGGATGTAACTTTTCCCTTGGCACCAGCCATCTCTCAGGCTGGAGGAAGAGCACAGACTTCTACTACTCACACCCCGGAGCAGATGGCTCCCTAGTATCAGACTCCGGTAGCTCAACCAGTTGGAGTAGTTTAGTAGTTGTTTCAGCACAGGCCGGTGATGGTCATGCGATGACTCCCATTAGTTTATTGAGAATGAAAAAGTTCACCAAGATCTTTCTAGTTCACTACAGTGGTGCACCTTCTGAGGACCCACAGGATTATCTTGACCGCTGCTATGAGGTACTGCAGAACATGGGGATAGTAGAGACAAATAGGGTCGATTTTGCTATGTTTCATATGATTTGTTCCGTCAGGAGATGGTGGAATGACTTTATATTGACCAGACCAGTTGGGTCGCCTACTTTTACTTGGGACCAGTTCTCTCAGTTATTCCTTGAGAAGTTCCTTCATGTCACCTTGATAGAGGATTATCGCAGGTAGTTCGAGTGTCTCCAATAGGGCAGTATGATCGTCACTCAGTTTGAGACCCATTTTATGGATTTGGTCCATCATGCTATTCTTCTTCTTCCTATAGAGAGAGAGAGAGAGGGAGAGAGAGAGGGTGAGGAGGTTTATTGAGGGACTTGTTCAGCTTATCAGATTGCAGATGGATAAGGAGACTGGGAGGAAAATTTCTTTTCTAACGGCTGCCAATGTTGCCAGGTTATCGATTTTATTCTAGCTCAGGGGAGTGGTCAGGGGTCTGACAAGAGGCCTCGTCACCTTGGGGGATTTAGTGGAGCCTCATTTGGAGGCCGAGGTACATTTGGTAGAGGCCATCCTCCCAGGTCGTTTCATCCAGCACTCCAGGCATCCCATGATGTTTCAGGTGGCCATGGCCCTCATATACATTATTCCAACAAGCTAGCCTACAGTACCCACCAGCTCCTATTAGTGCACCTCCACTCCAGAGTTTTTAGGGTGGTTACTCTGGTCGATAGGGTCATTTCAGGGTCAGCAGTCACAACAGCTGAGATCTAGTTATACTTGTGGTGATCCATGGCACATTGATAGATTTTGCCCTTGTGCATCGAGCAGTTCTCAGCATTAGGGTTCTCGTGCCATGGTCCCAACATTGGGTGCCTCATCGCCCGCTCAGCCAGCTAGAGGTAGGGGTCATGCAACCAAAGGTGGTGGTCAGGCCATTAAAGGTGGAGGTCAGGCTCCTAGAGGTGGAGGCCAGCCAACTAGGGCTCATCCTAGAGATGCAGTTTAGAGTGGTGGGGCCCAGCCCCGATGTTATGCTTTTCCAGCTAGGCCTGAGGCTGAGTCTTCTAACACCGTCATCACATGTACTATTTTAGTTTTCAGTAGAGATGCTTCAGTTATATTTGATCTGGGTTCTGCTTTTTCGTATGTGACCTCCTATTTTGCTTAATATTTGGTTGTGCCCTATGATTCTTTGAGTGCCCCATGTATGTGTCCACACCTGTGGGAGATGCTATTGTAGTAGACCGCATTTACCATTCGTGTATGGTTACCATTGGGAGTCTTAAGACTAGTGTGGACCTTCTACTTCTCGATATGGTAGCCTTTGATGTTAACTTAGGTATGAACTAGTTGTCACCTTATCACGCTATATTGGATTGTCACACCAAGACGGTGACCTTAGCCCTGCCTGGGTTTCCTCAATTAGAGTGGAGAGGGAATCCTAGCCATTCTACAAGCAGGGTTATCTCTTATATGAAGGCTCAATGTATGGTCGAGATGGGGTGTCTAGCTTATTTGGCTTATGTCCGTGATCTAGTGTAGAGGTTCCTTCCACATATTCAGTACCTGTTGTCCGAGAGCTTCCGAAGGTATTTCATACAGACCTGCTGGGGATG
Organism: Nicotiana sylvestris; assembly: GCF_000393655.2. Lineage (NCBI taxonomy): Eukaryota > Viridiplantae > Streptophyta > Magnoliopsida > Solanales > Solanaceae > Nicotiana > Nicotiana sylvestris. Next base: position 40,897,443 of record NC_091066.1, read on the forward strand.
CCACCCTATAGGGATATCGACTTTTGTATTGACTTAGTTCCGGGCATTCAGCCCATTTCTATTCTGCCATACCGTATGGCCCCGCTAGAGTTGAAAGAATTGAAGGAGCAACTGCAAGATTTGCTTGATAAGGGCTTCATTAGACTTAGTGTCTCGCCCTGGGGTGAGCCCATGTTGTTTGTGAAGAAGAAAGATGGATCGATGAGGATGTGCATAGATTACTGGCAGTTGAACAAAGTCACCATCAAGAACAAGTATCCATTGCCGAGGATTGATGACTTATTTGATCAGTTTAGGGTGCCAAGGTGTTTTCAAAGATCGATTTAAGGTCTGGCTACCATCAGTTGAGGATTATGACATATGATGTCCCTAAGACAGCTTTTCAGACCCGATATGGGCATTATAGGTTTCTGGAGATGTCATTTAGGCTGGCAAATGCCCCAGCGGAATTTATGCACTTGATGAATTGGGTGTTCAAGACTTATTTGGATTCTATTGTGATTGTGTTTATGTATGATATCTTGATCTACTCCCGTAGTTGAGAGGAGTACGAGCAGTACCTTCGGATCGTACTTCAGACTTTGAGAGACAGCCAGTTATATGCTAAGTTTTCAAAATGTGAGTTTTGGTTGGAATCAGTCGCCTTCTTGGGGCATGTTGTATCAGTAGAGGGTATTCAGGTGGATTCTAAGAAGATTAAGGTAGCTCAAAATTGTCCTAGACCTACTTCAGCGACGGAGATGTAGAGTTTCTTGGGTTTGGTGGGTTATTAACATCGGTTTGTTTAGGGGTTCTCTTCTATAGCAGCCCCATTGACCAGATTGACCTAGAAGGGTGCCTCGTTCAGATGGTCAGACGAGTGTGAGGCGAGCTTTCAGAAGCTCAAGAGTGCTTTGACTATGGCGCCAATGTTGGTGTTGCCCACAGGTTCAGGATCTTATACAGTATATTGTGATGCATTTCGCATTGGACTTGGTGTGGTATTGATGCAGGATGGCAAGGTAGTTGCATATGCTTCGCGATAATTGAAGGTTCACAAGAAGAATTACCCCATTCATGACCTAAAGTTGGCAGCCATTATTCATGCTCTAAAGATATGGCGGCATTATCTGTACGACGTGTCGTGTGAGGTATTCATAGATCATCGGAGCTTGCAGTATTTATTCAAGTAAAAGGAGCTCAATTTGAGGCAGAGGAGGTGGTTGGAGATACTGAAAGACTATGATATCACCATATTGTATCATCCCGGGAAGGCCAATATGGTGGCTGATGCCTTGAGTAGAAAGTCGGCGAGTATGGGTAGCCTTGCGTACATTCCAGCCAGTGAGAGACCGTTTGCGTTAGATGTTCAGGCTTTGTCCAATCAGTTCATGACGTTGGATATTTCTGAGCCTAGTCATGTTTTAGCTTGTACAGTGGCTCGGTCTTCTTTGTTTGAGCGTATCAGATATCGGTAGTATGACGACCCTCATTTGCTTGTCCTTAGGGACACAGTGCGGCACAGTGGTTTCAAGCAGGTTACTGTTAGAAATGATGGAGTTTTGAGGATGTAGGGTTGTGTTTGTGTCTTTAATATGGATAGACATCATGAGTTGATTCTTGAGGAGGCCCATAGTTCCTGCTATTCTATTTATCTGGGCGCCGCCAAGATGTATCAGGACTTGCGGCAGCATTATTGGTTGAGGAGAATGAAGAAAGATATAGTTGCATACGTGTCTCGATGTCTAAATTGTTATAAGGTAAAGTATGAGCATCAGAGACCTGGTGGTTTGGTTCAGAAGTTAGAGATTCTTGAGTGGAAGTGGGAGCGTGTAACTATAGATTTCGTTGTTGGACTCCCACGGACTCAGAAGAAGTTCGATGCCATTTAGGGCATTATGGATAGGATGACCAAGTCAGCATATTTCATTCCTGTGGCAGTTGCTTATTCTTCAAAGTGGTTGGCAGAGGTTTATATCTGTGAGATTGTCCGTCATCACGATGTGCTCGTGTATATTATTTCTGATCGACGTATGTAGTTCACCTTACATTTCTAGAGGGTAGTGCAGTGTGAGTTAGGCATGCGGGTTGAGCTGTGATGACGGGCAGTGCAGTCCGAGCACACTATTTAGATATTAGAGGATATGCTTTGCGCTTGTGTTATAGACTTCAGAGGTTTGTGGGATTAGTTCTTGCCGCTAGCGGAGTTTGCCTACAACAACAATTATCAGTCGAGCATTCAGATGGCTCCCTATGAGGCATTATACGGTAGGCGATGCCGATTTCCAGTCGGATGGTTTGAGCTGGAGGAGGCTCGATTGTTGGGTACAGACTTAGTACAAGATGCCTTGGATAAGGCCAAGATTATTCAGGATCGACTTCGCACAGCTCAGTCCAGGAAGAAGAGTTATGCCGACCGTAGAGTTCATGATGTTGCATTCATGGTCAGAGAGAGAGTGTTGCTCTGGGTGACACCCATGAAGGGTGTGATGAGGTTCGAAAGGAAGGGCAAATTGAGCCCTAGGTGTATCGGGCCTTTTGAGATTCTTGAGTGAATGGGAGAGGTGGCCTACAGGCTCGCGTTGCCCTCAGGTTTATCAATAGTTCATCCGGTGTTCCATGTGTCCATGCTCCAAAAGTATCACGACGATCCATCCCACGTGTTAGATTTCAGCACTGTCTAGTTGGACAAGGATTTGACCTAAGTGGAGGAGCCAGTGGCTATTCTAGCCCGACATGTTTGTCAGTTTAGATCGAAGAGTTATCCTTCAATTCAAGTGCAGTAAAGATGTCAGCCCGTTGAGGCAGCTACTTAGGAGTCCGAGTCGGACATGCGCAGTAGATATCCCTACCTTTTCACCAGTCTAGGTACTTTTCTTTGTCTGTTCGAGGAAGAACGGTTGTTTTAGAGGTGGATAATGTGATGACCCGATTGGTCATCTCATGTTTTGAAACCTAATTCTATGGTCCTAAGCCTTAATATCATGTGTTAGGCCTTCCTCGATTTGCGTGCATAATCCAACATCTTTCCGAAAAGATTTAATGTTAAAAACTGTTAAAAATAAGAAATTTTGCCTAAAACTTCATTTAGATTGACTTCAGTCAACATTCAATGGACTCGGACTCATATTTTGACAGTCTCAGTAGGTCCATATCATGATTGGGACTTTGGCGTATGCCCGGAATTGAAATTGGAAGTCCCTAGCCCGATATATCGGACTTTGTGGAAATTTAAAAGTTAAAGGCTTAATGAAATTGAAATGTTTGACCAAATATGACTTTCTAGATAATGGGTCCCTATTTTGATTTTGGAACCCGGTATAGGTCCAATACCATAATTATGACTTGTTTGTGAAATTTTGTGAAAAACGGAGTTGGTTTGACGTGATTCGGACGCCTAGTTGTGAAATTAGAAGTTTCAAAGTTTTCTTGAAAATTCCATAGGATTTGGTGTTCAATTCATAGTTCTAGGTGTTATTTTGGCGATTTGATCGCGTGAACAAGTTCATACGATGTTTTTAGATTAGTGTGCACTTTTGGTTTAGAGCCCTAAAGTCTCGGGTGAGTTTCGGATAGGCTACAGAGTGAAAATAGGACTTAGAACTCAGCTGGTGTTTTAGATTTTTGTTGCAAGCCTCAGACCTCGCATTTGCGACCATTGTTGGGTTCGCATTTGCGAAGAGTGGCTGGGAAGGCCAGGGTTTACATTTGTGAACCAAGCTTCGCATTTGCGAAGTTGGCGCTGGGTAGGAAATGATTGCATTTGCGGAAGCTTCAGAGTTCGCATTTGTGAACTAATCTTCTCATTTGCGAAGACAGCTGAGGTGTGAAGGGCTTCGCATTTGCGATGGTTCCTTCATATTCGCATTTGCGATGGTTCTTTCAATATTTCACTCTCCTCAATATTTTAATATTTCATCCTCCTCGATTTGCGTGCATAATCCAGGCATCTTTCCGAAAAGATTTAATGTTAAAAACTGTTAAAAATAAGAAATTTTGCCTAAAACTTCTTTTAGATTGACTTCGGTCAATATTCAATGGACTCGGACTCATATTTTGACGGTCTCAGTAGGTCCGTATCATGATTGGGACTTTGGCGTATGTCCGGAATCGAAATTGGAAGTCCCTAGCCCGATATATCGAACTTTGTGGAAATTTAAAAGTTAAAGGCTTAATGAAATTGAAATGTTTGACTAAATATAACTTTCTGGATAATGGGTCCCTATTTTGATTTCGGAACCCGGCATAGGTCCAATACCATAATTATGACTTGTTTGTGAAATTTTGTGAAAAATGAAGTTGGTTTGACGTGATTCAGACATCTAGTTGTGAAATTAGAAGTTTCAAAGTTTTCTTGAAAATTCCATAGGATTTGGTGTTCAATTCATATTTCTAAGTATTATTTTGGCGACTTGATTACGTGAACAAGTTCATACGATGTTTATAGATTAGTGTGCACTTTTGGTTTAGAGCCCTAAAGTCTCGGGTGAGTTTCGGATAGGCTATAGAGTGAAAATAGGACTTAGAACTCAGCTGGTGTTTTAGATTTTTGTTGCAAGCCTCAGACCTCGCATTTGCGACCATTGTTGGGTTCGCATTTCCGAAGAGTGGTTGGGAAGGCTAGGGTTTGCATTTGTGAACCAAGCTTCGCATTTGCGAAGTGGGCGCTGTGTAGGCAATGATTGCATTTGCGGAAGCTTCAGAGTTCGCATTTATGAACTAATCTTCTCATTTGCGAAGACAGCTGAGGTGTGAAGGGTTTCGCATTTGTGATGGTTCCTTCATATTCGCATTTGCGATGGTTCTTTCAATATTTCACTCTCCTCAATATTTCAATATTTCATCCTCCTCGATTTGCGTGCATAATCCAGGCATCTTTCCGAAAAGATTTAATGTTAAAAACTGTTAAAAATAAGAAATTTTGCCTAAAACTTCATTTAGATTGACTTCGGTCAACATTCAATGGATTCAGACTCATATTTTGACTGTCTCAGTAGGTCCGTATCATGATTGGGACTTTGGTGTATGTCCGAAATCGAAATTGGAAGTCCCTAGCCCGATATATCGGACTTTGTGGAAATTTAAAAGTTAAAGGCTTAATGAAATTGAAATGTTTGACCAAATATGACTTTCTGGATAATGGGTCCCTATTTCACAAGTTTCAACCTAAAATCTACAGTTTTCATGGTGGGGTTGGGGGTTTTGGGTATAAATTAGGGATTTGGTAAATTGGGGATTTACACCTCAATTTGAGGTCGGATTCCAAAATCAATATATAACCGGGCTCGGGAATAAATGGGTAATCGGGTTTTGGTCCAAATTTTGGGTTTGGAAAGTGAGCCCGGATGTTGACTTTTGTTGACTTTTTCAATAATGACCTAAATTGAATCCTTTGCCATCGTGGGTAGTCCTAAGGCTTAATTTGAATCGTTTGGTTGGTAAATTGCTCGATTATACTGGTTCGGAGGCTTGTTTGAGGGGAAAACCCATTGTTGAGCTTTGAGTTTGGCTGTTGGAGCGATATAAGTGTCGTGGTTAACCTTGGCTTAAGAGACTAGGACTTAATTATCTATTTGCTACGTGATTGAATGTTGGTTATAACATATAGGTGAGGTGACGAGTACCTATGCGTTGTTGTCGGATAATAGCATGCGGGTGGTGTCTTATTCTTATAATTGTTGCTTTCCTTGATCATATTAACCATGCTTAAACTAGTTAATCATTATGTTGATCGTTCTTATCATGTTTACATACTTTTGGTAATAAATGCGTATTGATTCAAAGTTGAGGTTGGCATGTGGAACCAAATGTTGAAGTAAGACTTGTTCTTGTTATTTCTATCTCAAGGTTGTCATTCTTCATTGTTTTGTGAGGGAGAGTGTTAATGCACGAACTAATGCCGTGCTATATTTTGAACATTAATGCGTGAAGGATGATGTCGTGCCATATTTTGAACACTAATGCGTGAAGGATGATGTCGTGCCATATTGTGAGTATTAATGCACGAACAGTGATGTTGTGCCATTTTTATTGATTCATATGGTGAGGTTGAGAGCTAAAGCACGAAGGATGATGCTGTGCATTTCCTTTACTGTGTTTACTTGTTCTTATTTGTTCAAGCTATATCGGTTGATCAAGTTCTTACTACTGCTGTGATTCTTTATCTTGTAATCCCTTAGCATGTCCCTTTCCGGATATTACTTGTCTAGTTTTTTTGTACATATACCGTTAAATTGCACAGGTTTAATTATAGGTGTTTTGTCATAACCTCGCCACTACTTCGCTGAGGTTACGCTCGACACTTACCAGTACATTAGGTCAGTTGTACTGATACTGCTCTCTGTACTTCCTGTACAGATCTTGGTATTGGCCCCAGTTGATCGAGAGGCATATCAGCTCGTATTGGACCACCAGAGAGTCAAGGTAGATCTGTCGGTGTTCACAAACCTTGAAGTCCCCGTCTATCTTTTCTGTTTTACTGTTTCTTTCCTTCAAATAGTTGTACTTCTTTCAGACTTTTACATGTAGTAAATTCTAGAATGTTTGTGAATTGTGACACAAGATCCGAGTAGTAGTAAATAATGAAGTTTTAATATTACTCCGCACTCGATGTATTTCATTTTAGCCTATTTACTGTTATTTATGGAATTGAATAAGGTTTGGCTTAATAATTTTCTAACGTTGGCTTGCCTAGCAAGTGAAATATTAGGAACCATCACGGTCCCGATGGTGAAATTTCGGGTCGTGACATTTATATATACTAACTCTGTGACTAGTTAAACTAAGAGAAGATGATAGAGCAAAATGGAATACGATAATTTTTTCCTTTCTTTCTCAGAATTCTTGAAATAGTAAAGACAACTCTTTGGATCCCTTAATTATTTCGTATTGGTTTCCTTTTTCTTACTCTTACTTTAAGTCCATTTCCATGAACATGTATGTAATTACTAAATAACAGTAAGAAGAAGATTAATGATAATCATTAAGAGGTTATCCCCAACTTTTTCCTTTCCAATATTAATAAAAGGGTATTAAAAATTTATAATAAGATTTCTGTTGTTGGGAACAATCTACTTATAACTATAGGGCTCACACTCTTTCTTTCAAACACAATTAAATACCAGCTTTCTAGTGAATCATCATGGCCCTTAAAATTTCTCCCACTCCCTTCTCTTTCACTCTCTTAATTATTGTCTTTTCCTTAGCAATCTGACTGATCACTAATCTTTCCTACTTTTCACTACTTGTAGCTAGAGTCAAAACAACTAGTATGATTGGCCATGGATTTAGCATCGACCCGATCTACCCTTCTTCAAAGTTGTCACCTCTATTCAACCACTTGATACCTAATACTTTTGGTGGTAGTTACCTTCTGAATTTTTCGGTAGGAACACCTCCGCAATTTTAGCTGCCGACAATGGTAGTGGCTTCATCTGGATACAATGCAAACCATGTAAATTCTACAACTAGAACTTTCCCATGTATGATCCCAAACTTTCTTCAACTTATGAGGAACTACCTTTGTCACTCACAAAAATGCACTACTTTGCACATTGCAATGTGCAAAATCAGTGCATTTTGGTGAGTGACAAGTAGTTCATCATAAGTTGAAGAATTTTTGGGATCATAGACAGAAAAGTTCTGGTTATAGTATTGATATGGTTTGCACTGAATCCAGATGAAGCCACTACTAGTGTCAGCAGCTGCAAGCTAAAATTGTGGAGGTGTTGCCGCTGAAAAATTCAAAAGGTAACCACCACAAACAACATCAGGTATCAAGTATGTGGAGGCTAAAATTTGAGACTGGTTGAACAAAGGTGACACCTTGGAAGAAAGGGTGGATTAGGTCGATGCTAAATTCATGACCAATCGTACTAGTTGTTTTGACTCCAACTACAAGTAGTGAAGAGAATAAGATATTAGTGGTCAGTAAGATTGCTAAGGAAAAACAATAATTACAAGGGTGGAAGGGAAAGGATTGGGAGAAATATTGAGGGCCATGATGATTCACTAGAAAGCTAGTGTTTAATTGTGTTTGAAAGAAAGAAAGTGAGACCTATATTTAGAAGCAGAATGTTCCAAGCAATAGAAATTTTAGTATAAACTTGTTAATTACCTTTTATTAATATTGGCAAGGAAAAATCTGTGGATAACCTCTTAATGATTATTATTAATCTTCTGCTTACTGCTATTTAGTAATTACATAAATCTTCATGTTATGTTTATGGAAATTGACTTAAAGTAAGAGAAAGATAAAGAAAACAAATATGAAATAATTAAGTGATCAAAAGAGCTATCTGTCATGACCCTAAGTTCAACTTGCCGTGTTGGCGCCTATCATAGTACTAGGCAAGCCGACATCTCACACATACCAACATTTTTGAAACTCAAATATGGGGAAATAAGTTTAAATAATTAAGAATTTCACAAAAACACCGGATATGAACTCGAAACTCAATACAAAATCCTCCCAAAAGATCTAGGTGTCACGGAGTACACGAACATCTAAATATCAACACAGACTAACCAATAGGACATTGTCTAGGAAAGTAGAACAATAAAAATAAGACTAAGAGGTATAGGAGGAGAGTCAAGGTCTGTGGATGCCAAGGCATCTACTCGATGATCTCCGAACTGATGGAATGTTAGGAATCAGCAACGGCCATGCCCAGAAACACTTGGATCCGCACACGAAGTGCAGGGTGTAACGTGAGTACAACCAACTCAATAAGTAACAAGTCTAATCCGTGGTCTAAAGCAGTGATGAGCTCTAACAACACAACAAAGATGCAGAATTGAGCAATGCAGTAAAATAGACATGTTTCCAGGTTCAACAGTTAAGTTTAGCACAGGTAAAAATAGGTCAAGTGTGACTGATAATATAAAAATGACATCTCTATATCTACATGCCAAGGTGAATACCATATGTGATGCATCATAGTGTAATCCCAAGTACTCACTCTCTCAGAGCTCTCAATCTGCCTGTCTCAATCATCGCTCGCAACACTTAGTCAGTCAACACCGAGCTACAAACCCCACTATATCATTCTTCATTCTTCTCCACCAATAGTGCTGCCTCAAGTTCGGGTACATCTTTGCAGCATCCGGATGAATAGAATACCGTGAACTATGGGCCTTCTCAAGAATCAACTCGCGTAGACCATTTACATTAGGCACACAAATCTGACCCTGCATCCTCAACACCCCCATCATCCCCAATAGTAGCATCTCTGGCATCAATGTGCTGAACCGTATCCTCAAGGACAAGAAAATAAGGATCATCATGCTGGCGCTCTCTGATGCAATCATATAAGTAAGACCGAGAAACCACACAAGCTAGAACCTGACTAGGCTCTGAAACATCTAATCTCACGAAACGATTGGCCAAGGCCTGAACATCAACTGCAAGAGGTCTCTCACCAACAAGAATAAAAGCAAGGCTACCCATACTCACTACCTTTTTATTCAAGGCATCGGCCACCACATTGGCCTTCCCGAGATGATACAGAATGGTGATATCATAATCCTTTAGCAGTTTCAACCATCTTTGCTGCCTCAAATTTAGATCCTTTTCTTTAAACAAGTGGTGGAGATACCTAACAAGACACACCATAGAGATAATGCCTCCAAATCTTCAATGCATGAACAATGGCAGCCAACTCCAAATCATGAACAGGGTAGTTCTTCTCATGGGTCTTCAACTGGCATGAAGAATAAGCGATCATTCTAACCTCCTGCATCAAGACACACCTAATAGCGATCCGAGAAGCATCACAATACACTGTATAAGAGACTAAAGCTGAAGGCAAAACAAGAACTGGAGCTATGGTCAATGCAATCTTGAGCTTCTGAAAGCTCTCTTCACACTCATCCGACCACCAGAAACGAGCACCCTTCTAGGTCAATTTAGTTAAGGGTAATGCAATAGATGATAACCCCTTAGTGAAGTGATGATAATAACTGGCCAAGCCGAGAAAGCTCTATATCTCCGTAGATGAGAACGGTCTAGACCAACTCTGAACCGCCTCTATCTTTATTGGATCCACCTGAATCCCCTTACTAGACACCACGTGCCCCAAGAATGCCACTGAACTAAGTCAAAACTCACACTTGGAGAACTTGGCATAAAGCTTCTCCTCCCTCAACCGCTACAACACAATCCTCAAATGTTGGGCATGCTCCTCCTAGCTACGAGAGTACACCAGGATACCATCAATGAATACTACAACAAATGAGTCGAGATAAGGCTGAAATACATTGTTCATCATATGCATGAATGATGATGCGGCGTTGTTCATCCCAAAAGACATCACAAGGAACTCATAGTGACCATAACGGATCCTGAATGGTATCTTTAGAATATCTGCGTCTCGAATCTTTAACTGGTGATACCCAGACATCAAATCAATCTTAGAGAACGTCCTCTCTCCTTTAAGATGGTCAAATAGATCATCAATACGCAGAAAATGATACTTGTTCTTGATTGTAACTTTGTTCAACTGCTTATAATCGATGCGCTAAGTATAGTACCATCCTTCTTCTACACAAACAGAACCGGTTCACCCCAAGGCGACACTGGGCCTAATAAACCCCTTATCAAGAAGCTCCTAAAGCTGCTCTTTCAATTCCTTCAACTCAGTTGGTGCCATACGGTATGGAGGAATAGAAATGGGCTGAGTGCCCGGCACCAAGTCAATACCAAAATTAATATACCTTGCCACCCTGGAAGGTGATTATACACTATAATTATGTATTTTAATCACTTAATACACTCTAATTTACTGTACTTTAATTGAGTTTGAGCTTTAATCGCTAGTGTTTTGCACTAAATGTGTGTTTTATGCCTTGTAGGAGTGATTCTTATCTATGTAGATGTTATGGAATGAATTCAAGCTATTCTCGAGTTTTGAAGTTTGAGTAAAATCCTAAGGATTAAGTTAGGATCGTGTTGGGGGATCAACAGATGATAGTGCACTATAAGAACAAAAACGAAGAATCGAGCAGTCATACTGAGTATTATCCAGTAAAATGCACATAACCGTTTGCTCAAAAATCCATTTGGGCTCCACAATTTATCGTTGGAAAGCTATTTAAAAGGGATACGACTTTCATGTTTTATATTTTCCAGATTTCCATAGCCGCACACTGTGGAGTGCCACGTAGTGTGCCACGTCTATGTAAATTGTTGTTGCCCTCAAATTGCATGCTCTCTGAAGTTCCCCACAATAACATCGCATGGCACGTCGCCCCATGCGGTGCGCCAATGCAAGTGTTACCGAGTCAGAGTCCTATTTCCTGTGGGAGAAGGTGTTTTCGTCTCGGCCTGACCATACTTGGTGTAAATACATGTAAAAACATCATTTTTGTAACTTTTGACAAACTTTTGACCTAGGGAGAGCACAGAGTCGCCGAGGAGGCCGGGTTTTATCTTTTATTCCATCAAACTCAGTAAGTTTTTATGTTTTTTGTATGATTTTTTATTTTGCTATCATGTCTATGTGGAGCTAAACTTCACGTTCTAGGGTTGTGGTTCTTTCATGACTATTGTTATTCGAATATTGATTTTGCTTTCTTGATTTATCATATTAGTTTATTTACTCAATCTTGAGCTTAATTATTTGATTTCTTGATCACCAATTGAATACTATCTACGAATCTGGAGTTGAACTCAAAAATGGGAACTCTAGATTGCATTTAGGATTGAGTTGAACAAGTTCTTGAACCTGGGCATCGGGGAACAGATTCGCGGTTAGGATAGACATATATCTAATTGTCTTGCTTGGTTGATTCATAGGAATTACAAATGCATTCTTTCTAGTTCTAATTCGATAGACATATAGGCGTTAGGTTAGCTTGAATAGGCGAGTAAGAACTTGACAAATTCTGATGAGCAATATTAACCTTGTTAGCCAATAAACTAGATAAATTAATTACTCAATTCAGTTGAAAAATACAATATGATTGTTAGATAGCCCATAACCCTGGATCATTTTTAGCGCATTGATCACATAAAAATCTATTATCCTTTTGTTGAGAGTTCACAATTTGTTTTTCTTTATTTTAGTTAGTTTAGAATCAAATACTTCTAGGTTTAATTCTCGTTTAGGTAGTTAGGATAGTCTAATTTAGTTAATAGTTAATCACAAGTCCTCGTGGGTTCAACATCCGACTTTTAGTCACTTTATTACTTGACGACCGCGTATACTTGCGTGTGCATTTGGCCGCAACAAGTTTTTTTCATCTTTGCGGGGGACTTAGAAATTATCTATTTTTTCTAGATTAGGCATTTATTTTTTTCTATTCCTTCTTTAGTTTAGTTAGTATTTTTTATTTATTTTAACATGGCATATTGGAATGAAAATTATTTGAATGATGGTTATTCTTATTTTGATGATCCATGTCCATATTGTGGAGGACCTCACTGGTGAAAAAATTACCAGAATGTTTCCGGGAGCGAGTTGTGCGCACAATCTCAATCCTTTGAGTGGAATATTTATAATATGTGTGGTGGTTAAGATAGTCATTGGGATGGTTGTCCTAATTTTTTTCATCCTTCTCTGAGCCCTTATTATGATCTTTCTAACAGCGTTTGTGAGTTGGATAGGGACAATGAAGTGCAGGATATGAAACGTGATGCATATGTTAGGGATATTCTGAGGCAAGTAGCACAACAATAAGATGAACTAAAAAAAGATATGAAAAGAATGAGGGCAACAATCACAAGAATGAAGGCTAATATGGGAGAATTGAATTGTAATGACCCGGCAGGTCATTTCGAGAAATGTAGCCTCGTTCCCCCATTTCCTGCTTCTTTTTGTTCTAAAACTATTGTCATGACCCGGATTTCCCATCCTCGGGAGTCGTGATGACGCCTACTAATGTGAGGTAGGCAAGCCAATTATGTGAACAATTTACCCTTTTTACCCGTTTTATATTCATTAACAATTGCGAAGTAATAACATTTAAACAACGGAATTTAACATAGGCCGAAGAAAAAAAATAAGCTAGCTGAACATGAATCCAATACAACTATTTGAGTCTCGACTACCCAGAACTAGTATCACAGTTTCACAAACGGTCTAAGAATAGTACAATTAAAAGTCTGAAAGAAATAAATACAATACTGTCTCTAGAAATGCATGAAAAAAATAGGATTAGTAGATAGAAGGAGACGCCAAGGCCTGCGGATGCCTGCAGGACTACCTCGGGTCGCCTGATGAGAAAGAATCAACAATCCCACTGTGGTCTGAAGTCTACAACACTGGGGTCTGCACAAAAGAGTGCAGAATGTAGTATCAACACAAACGACCCTATGTGTTGGTAGGTGCCTAGCCTAACCTCGGTGAAGTAGTGACGAGGCTAGGACCAGACTACCAAATAAACCTGTGCAATTTAACTATATACAGCAGAAAAAGAAGTACAGAAAGAAATAGTCATATACAGTCAAGTATGGGAGGGGGCAAACATGTTGTGGGGAAACATCGAATAGTAACAGAAGAGCAACAAATAAGTATGAGGTTCACCATAGTTCAATTGAAAATAGGAAGGGGAAATCATGCTAGGGGGTACAACAAGTATCAACAGGAAACCATCAATTTAGTGTAGAGAAACCGTAACACAGTTATCAATAAAAATTAGGAAATCAAAGACAAGTGCACGGCATCACCCTTTATGCTTTTACTCTCTCTCACCAAAACAATACATGGCATCACCCTTCGTGCTTTAACACTCTCTCACCAAAACAATACACGGCATCACCCTTCGTGCTTTATGCTCTTCCTCACCCAAACAACAATCATAAGGAAAATAGGGTAAGGGAATCTATAACCGCAAAATAAAATCAAGTAACAACAGAAAATCAGTAAATAAACGTAAAGGACAATAAAACTCAATTATCACCAAGAATAAGGGAAAATCAAGGACAAGTGCACAACATCACCCTTCGTGCTTTTACTCTCGTCCTCACCATAAGAATCAATACAATAGGCATGGAATGGTACATCGTGTGGCACGACATCACCCTTCATGCTTTACACTCTTTCCTCACCATGAAATCAATAGAATAGGCACGGAATGGTACATCGTATGGCACAGCATCACCCTTCGTGATTTACACTCTTTTCTCACAAAAATAATGCACGACATCACCCTTCGTGCTTTAACTCTCTTCCTCACCCAAACAACAATCACAAACAATAGGGCAAGGGAATAAATGAAATTTGCAATAAGAATCCCGGCAAGGGAACAACATCAATAACATCAACATCCTGGCAAGGGAGATAACAAATAAATCAACAATAGCCCGGCAAGGGTGACAACATAATGATCTCTTCTCTTTCTCACTTTTACTTCACAATTCACTTCATAACTTTAGCCAATGTTCTAGAGGTTAAATTATCACTTGTACTTTCACAACTCGTTATACAACTTGAGCTAATGCTCCTCAATGTTCATAGGTCACAAATCCTTCCACACACTTTATATAACAATTAGAAACCACCACTAAGGCATGAAAGATACAACAAAGTCATGATAATCACAATATAAAGACTCACGGGCATGCTAGACACTAACGTATAGATACTCGTCACCATGCATATACGTCGTACTCAACAATTACCACATAGCAAATAGGACTTAACTCCTAATCCCTCAAGCTAAGGTTAGACCAAACACTTACCTCGATGCCACGAGCACGATTCACAATTCAATTTTAGCTTTACCCCTTGATTCCACAACCAATTCACTCGTATCTAGTCACAAGTTACTTAATTACATCAATAAACGCCAAATGAATCAATTTGAATGTATAAAAATTAGTTTTCCAAAGTTTTGCTCAAAAAGTCAAAAATCGCCCCCGGACCACATGGTCAAAACCCGAGGTTCGAACCAAAACCCGATTACCCATTTCCCCACGAACCCAAATATATAATTTGTTTTGAAATCGGACCTCAAATTGAGGACCAAATCTCCAATTTTAAAAAAACTAGGTTCTACCCAAAACACCCAATTTCCCCCATGAAAATCATTGGTTTTAAGTTGAAATCATGTTAAAAGATGTTAACGATTGAAGGAAATGAGTTAAAATTAACTTACAATCGATTTGGAAGAAGAGTTGTTCTTGAAAAATCGCCCAAAGGAGTTTGTGTTTTGAAAAGATGTGAAAAATGGGTTTAAAATCATCTAAGTATAAAGTTGCAGGTCGCAGGTATGGGAAATGTGAACAGGGGTTCGTAATTGCGAACCCCGACCTCTACTAAGCTGGGAAATGCGAAACAGGATTCGCATTTGCGAACCCTTCAGGAGAACAGGATCTTCGCATTTGCGAACAGCTGGTCGCATTTGCGACTTGGGAATTGCAACAACTTCATCGCATTTGCGACTCAAGGCTGGGACAGGGATTTTCGCATTTGCGAGACTGAGCTTGTCTGGCTTCCTTTGCATTTGCGATCAGCCACTCGCATTTGCGATATCACATTTACGAGCCAGGCTTCGCATTTAGGGCTGCTATGCACAGCTGGAATCTGCAACTTTTTCTAAGTTCAAAATACACCCCGTGGGCTATCCAAAACTCATCCGAGCCCTCGGGCTCCAAACCAAATATACACACAACCTCAAAAATACCCTACGGACTTATTCGTGTACTCATATCACCAAAATAACATCTTAAACCTCAAGATCGATGAAATTTCTCAAAACTTCTTTAAACATCAAATTTGCATTTAAGGTCTGAAGCACACCAAACAGGTTCCGTTTCTTACCAAACTTTACGACAACACATATAAATCATATTGAACCTATAATGGGCTCCAAAACCATAATACGAGCCCGATACCACAGGTTTCACATAACATTTCACTTTCAAAAACCTTTATATTTTTTAGAAAATAATTTCTTTCAAAAATTCATTTCTCGAGCTTGGGACCTCAGAATTCGATTCCGAGCATACGCCCAAGTCCCGTATTTTCCTACGGATCCTCCGGAACTGTCAAATCATGGGTATGGGTCCGTTTACCCAAAACGTTGACCGCAATCAAATTAATTCATTTTATAGTCAAAATTTATCATTTTTCACAGATTTTCACATTTAGGCTTTCCGGCTACGCGCCCGGACTGTGCACTTAAATCGAGGTGATGCTAAAAGAGGTTTTTAAGGCCTCGAAACATAAAATTTCATTTTAAAACAAGGGTCATCACATTCTCCACCTCTAAAACAATCGTTCGTCCTCGAACAGACAGAAGAAGGAAGTACCTGAGTCGAGGAAACGATGGGGATAACGGCTCCGCATATCAAACTCAGACACTCAGGTCGATGCCTCAAGAGGCTGACCTCTCCACAAAATACGAACAGAAGGAAAACTCTTTGATCAAAACTGACAAACCTGCCTATGTAGAATAGCTTCCGGCTCCTCCTCATAAGACAAGTCCTTGTCCAAATAGACAGTGCTGAAATCTAACACGTGGGATGGATCGTCGTGATATTTCCGAAGCATGGACACATGAAACACTGGATGCACGGCTGATAAGCTCGGCAACAATGCAAGTCTATAAGCTACCTCTCCCACTCGATCAAGAATCTCAAACAGACCAATGAACCTAGGGCTAAGCTTTCCCTTCTTCACTAATCTCATCATGCCCTTCATAGGCGACACTCGAAGCAATACCCGTTCATCGACCATGAATGCCAAATCACAAACCTTGCGTTCGGCATAACTCTTTTGCCTGGACTGAGCTATACAAAGCCTATACTGAATGATCCTGACCTTGTCCAAGGCACCCTGAACCAGATCCGTACCCAATAACCGAGCCTCTCCTGGCTCAAACCATCCAACCGGAGACCAACACCACCTACCATATAAAGCCTCATAAGGAGCTATCTGAATACTCGACTGTTAGTTGTTGTTGTAGGTAAACTCTGCTAAAGGCAAAAACTAATCCCACGAGCCTCTAATGTCAATGACACAAGCTCAGAGCATATCCTCCAAAATCTGAATAGTCCGCTAGGACTGCCCGTCCGTCTGAGGATGAAATGTTGTGCTCAACTCAACCCGTGTGCCCAACTCTCACTGAACTGCCCTCCAGAAATGCGAGGTAAACTACGTACCTCGGTCTGAAATAATAGAATCGGGCACACCATGAAGACAAACAATCTCCCGAATATAGATCTCAGCTAACCTCTCGAAAGAATAAGAGACTGCCACAGGAATGAAATGCGCTGACTTGGTCAGCCTATCAACAATAACCCACAGTGCATCGAACTTCCTCTGAGTCTGTGGGAGACCAACAATAAAGTCCATAGTGATACGCTCCCATTTTCACCCAGGAATCTCAATATTTTGAAATGAACCACCAGGCCTCTGATGCTCGTACTTAACCTGCTGACAATTCAAACACCGAGCCACATATGCCACGATATCCTTCTTCATTCTCTGCCACCAATAATGTTGCCGCAAATTCTGATACATCTTTGCGGTGCCCCGATGAATAGAGTATCGAGAACTATGGGCCTCCTCTAAAATCAACTCTCGAAGCCCATCCACATTAGACACACAAACTCGACCCTACAATCTCAAAACTCCATCATCACCTAAGGTAACCTGCTTGGCACCTTCGTGTTGCACCATGTCTCTAAGGACACACAAATGGGGATCATCATACTGCCGATCTCGGATACACTCCCATAATGAAGAGCGAGCGACTATGCAAGCTAACACACAGCTGGGCTCAGAAAAATCCAACCTCACAAACTGATTGGCCAAATCCTGAACATCCAAAGCAAGTGGTCTCTCACCGACCGGAATATAAGCAAGACTGCTCATACTGGCTGACTTCCTACTCAAAGAATCGGCCACCACATTGGCCTTTCCCGGGTGATATAAGATAGTGATATCATAATCGTTCAACAACTCCAACCACCTCCTCTGCCTCAAATTCAACTCCTTTTGCTTGAACAAATGTTGAAGACTCTTGTGATCCGTGAACACCTCACATCCCACGCCATATAGATAATGCCTCCAAATCTTCAACGCGTGAACAATGGATCCCAACTCCAAATCATGAACCGGATAGTTCTTCTCATGAATCTTCAACTGCCGCAAAGCATAGGCAATGACCTTGCCATCCTGTATCAACACTACACCAAGTCCAATACGAGATGCATCACAATAGACTGTATAAGGCCCTGAACTTGTGGGCAATACCAATACCGGTGTCATAGTTAGAGTTGTCTTGAGCTTCTGAAAGCTCGCCTCACACTCATCCGACCATCTGAACTGGGAACTCTTCTAGGTCAACCTGGTCATCGGGGCTGCGATAGATGAAAACCCCTCTACGAACCGATGATAGTAGGCTGCCAATCCCAAGAAACTCCGAATCTCTATAGCTGATACTGGTCTAGGACAGTTCTTAACTGCCTCAATCATCTTCGGATCAACCTGAATACCCTCCGCTGATACAACATGACCCAGGAATGCAACTGAACTCAACCAGAACTCACACTTCAAGAACTTAGAATATAACTGACTATCTCTCAAGGTCTGAAGAACTACTCTAAGATGTTGCTCGTGCTCCTCCCGACTGCGGGAATATATCAAAATATCATTAATGAAGACTATCACGAACGAATCAAAATAAGGCCTGAACACTCGGTTCATCAAATCCATAAATGCTGCTAGGACATTTGTCAACCCGAATGACATCACCAATAACTCATAATGCCCGTACCGAGTGCGGAAAGCTGTCTTATGGACATCGAATGCCCTAATCCTCAACTTATGGTAGCCAGATCTCAAGTCAATCTTCGATAATACCTTGGCACCCTGAAGCTGATCAAACAAATCATCAATCCTCAGCAATGGATACTTATTCTTGATTGTAACCTTGTTCAACTATCGATAATCAATACATATTCTTATCGATCAGTCCTTCTTCTTAACAAACAACACCAGCGCACCCCAAGGCGAAACAGTCGGCCTAATGAAACCCTTCTCAAGCAAGTCTTGCAACTGTTCTTTCAACTCTTTCAATTCCAGTGAGGCCATACGATACGGCAGAATAGAAATGGGCTGAGTGCCCGGATCCAAATCAATGCAAATATTAATATCCCTGTTGAGTGGCATACCCGACAGGTCTGAAGGAAAAACCTCAGGAAACTCACGAACAACGGGCACAGAATTAATAGAAGGAATCTCAACACTAGAATCACGTACATATGCCAAATAGGCCAAACACCCCTTCTCAACCATACGCCGAGCCTTCACATAAGAGATAACACTTCGAGTAGAATGACTAGGAGTCCCTCTCCACTCTAAACGAGACAAACCCGGCAAAATTAAGGTCACAGTCTTGGCATGACAGTCCAAGATAGCATGGTAAGGTGATAACCAGTCCATCCCCAATATGACATCGAAATCAACCATGTCCAGAAGCAGCAAATCTACGCGAGTCTCAAGATCCCCAATCACAACTATACATGAACGATGGACTCGATCTACCACAATAGAATCACCCACTGGTGTAGACACATAAGCAGGAACACTCAAAGAATCACTAGACATAACTAGATACGGTGTAAAATAAGATGACACATACAGGTATGTAGACCCTGGATCAAATAACACTGAAGCATCTTTATCACAAACCAGAACCATACATGTAAGCATCTGAAGCCTCAGCCTCGGGCCTGGCTGGAAACACATAACATCGGGGCTGGGCCCCACCACCCTGAACTACATCTCTAGGACGGTCTGTTGTTGGCTGGCCTCCACCTCTAATACCTCTACCTCCACCTCTAGCACCTCTACCCCCACCTTTAGCTGGCTGGGTGGGCTGTGGAACACCTGGTGCCTGAACCATGGCACGGAAGCCTTGATGCTGAGAGCTACTCGGTGCTCGAGGGCAAAACCTAGCAATGTGACCCATATCACCACAAGTGTAGCAAGCCCTCGGCTGCTGAGACTGCTGGCCCTGACGACCTGAATAACCACCCTGAAAACTCTGAAGCGGCGGTGCACTGATAGGAGCAGGTAGCGCACTATAGGACTGTTGATCAAAATACTACATCTGAGGACCACGACCGCCTGAAGTACCGTGAGAAACCTGAAGTGCTGACTGAAAAGGCCTAGGAGGATGGCCTCTACCATATGAATCCCTACCTCCAGACGATGTACCACTAATCGGCCTAAATGACGGGGCATCTTGTCCGACCCATGATCACCTCCCTGTGACAGAACCATCTCCACTCTCCTAGCCACATTTGTCGCATCCTGGAAAGATATCTCACTCCCTGCCTCCCTAGCCATCTGAAGATGAATCAGCTGAATAAGTCCATCAATGAACCTCCTCACCCTCTCTCGGTGGGAAGTGTGATAAGAGCATGATGAGCCAAGTTGATGAATCTAATCTCGTACTGAGTCATAGTCATAGAACCCTGCTGGAGATGCTCAAACTACCTCCGATAGACCTCTCTCTGAGTGACGGGGAGAAACTTTTCCAGAAATAGCTGCGTGAACTATTCTCAAGTCAAAGCTGATAACCTAACTGGTATAGCCAATCAATTATCTCTCCAACAGGTCTTGGCAGATCCAGACAAGCGAAAAGTAGCAAAATAGACCTCATTGGTCTCCACGATCCCTATGTTCCTAAGAACCTCATGACAACTGTCTAGATAATCTTGTGGATCCTCAAAAGATGCACCGTTGAAAGTAGTAGTGAAGAGCTTGGTGAAACCTATCCAACCTCCACAAAGCCTCCGAAGACGTAGCTGGCCTATCACCGGTCTGAGCTGTTGTTCGGCTAAAGAAGCGGTACATGACCTTGCCATGCGCGAAAGGACAAGATTAGGGGTTTCAATTTAGCACCGAGATAACAAAATCGTACGACAGGAAAGAATGAATGTGAAGTTTTTCCTAACTCTGTAGCCTTTGGGGGGTAAATACAGATGTTTCCGTACCGATCCCTCAGACTCTACTAAGCTTGTCTGTGAACTATGTGACCCATGTAACCTAGAGATCCAATACCAACTTGTCACAACCCGGATTTTCTACCCTCGGGAGTCGTGATGACGCCTACTAATATTAGCTAGGCAAACCAATTATGTAAACAATTTACCCTTTTTACCCATTTTATATTCATTAATAATTGTGAAGTAATAACATTTAAACAACGGAATTTAACATAAGCAGAAAAAAAAACAATAAGCTAGCTAAACATGAATCCAATACAACTATTTGTGTCTCGACTACCTAGAATTTGTGTCACAGTTTCACAGATGATCTAAGAATACTACAATTAAAAGTCTGAAAGAAATAAATACAACATTGTCTCTGGAAATGCATGAAAGAAATAAGAATAGTATATAGAAGGAGACGCCAAGGCAAGCGGACGCCTGCAGGACTACCTCAGGTCGCCTGATGAGCAAGAATCAGCAATCCCACTACCGTCAGAAGTCTACAACACTGGGGTCTGCATAAAAGAGTGTAGAATGTAGTATCAGCACAACCGACCCCATGTGATGGTAAGTGTCTAGCCTAACCTCGGCGAAGTAGTGACGAGGCTAGGACCAGACTACCAAATAAACCTACGCAATTTAACTATATACAGCGGAAAAAGAAGTACAGAAAGAAACAGTCAAGTATGGAAGGGGGAAAACATGCTACAGGGAAATATCAAATAGTAATAGAATAGCAACAAATAAGTATGAGGTTCACCACAGTTCAATTGAAAATAGTAAGGGGAAATCATGTTGCGGGGTACAACAAGTATCAATAGGAAACCAACAATTTAGTGTAGAGAAACCGTAACACAGTTATCAATAAAAATTAGGAAATCAAAGACAAGTGCACGGCATCACCCTTCGTTCTTTTACTCTCTCTCACCAAAACAATACACGGCATTACCCTTCGTGCTTTAACACTCTCTTACCAAAACAATACACGGCATCTCCCTTCATGCTTTACGCTTTTCCTTACCCAAACAACAATCACAAGGAAAATAGGGTAAGGAATCTATAACCTCGAAATAAAATAAAGTAACAACAAAAAATCAGTAAATAAATGTAAAGGACAACATAACTCAATTATCAGCAAGAATCAGGGAAAATCAAGGACAAGTGCACGACATCACCCTTCGTGCTTTTACTTTCGTCCTCACAATAAGAATCAATAAAATAGGCACAGAATGGTACATCATGCGGCGCGACATCACCCTTCGTGCTATACATTCATTCCTCACCATGAAATCAATAAAACAGGCACGAAATGGTACATCGTGCGGCACATCATCACCATTCGTGCTTTACACTCTTTCCTCACAAAAACAATGCACGACATCACCCTTCGCGCTTTAACGCTCTTCCTCACCCAAACAACAATCACAAACAATAGGACGTAACTTAATATTGTAGGACGTAACATCAATCGTAATATATTACTGCAGAGCATAACATCGACGTAGTACTACGGGGCATAATAGTTCGAAACCCTGAATTATGTGTTATGTGATTTGTATTGAGGTGACATACAGCCAAGTGACGGGCGTGCAGGCGTGCACCGTGAGAATTGTGACCTGGTTGATTCCATGGCACTGTATACTGACTCTATCTTGTTGATATTCATGTTTTCATCATGTGATAAAGTAATTGGGTTGTCAATCATGCTAGATATCATATTTAGGCTTTGTATCGGTACTGTGGGACCCCTAATGGTCGTTTCTTGTTGTCATCTCACTGATTTCATTAATATTATATACACAGTCATGTTCATGCATTTCATATCATATCTCAGTCTCAGTTGTTATTTATTGATACATTATATCATTATTTCGGGCTAGTTTTCATGATATTGTGGGCCCATGAGTGAGACTGGATAGATTGATGACTGAGTGAGGCCGAGAGCCTAATTATGAGTGACAATTATGAGATCGGGCTGCACGTCGCAGTGATTATACTGATTTGTGATAGCGTTTGGGCTATCGAAGCCCCTCCGGAGTCTATAACAGACCCCCAGTGAGCGCGATTGATATTATCGAGGGATGAATCTTCCTTGGACATGGATCTCGTCCAAAGTACTTGAAATCTGGAGATGGATCTTCTCCACAGGGATGGATTGGCCTTCCTCGGTACTGGGTGACTTATAGTCAGTGATGTATATGTCCCGGGATGGATCTTCCCTGGGCCGTATGGGCTATATACAGTACCAAGTGGTTGAGAATTTGAGAGTGTGAGCACATGAGGCTGACAGCATGGTGCATCACATACAGCATGTGCATTGGCATGTAGAGATAGTTTTGTTATATTCTTTACGCTATTCAGATCTGCTTTATTTTACTGTTTCAAGCTGCCTATTTTATTTGAAAGCATGCCTACGTTTTTGCATAGTTATTTCTATTTATCTATGTCGGTTGAGTTCGTCACTACCTTTTAGTCTAAAGTTTGGACTTGTTACTTACTGAGTTGGATGTACTCACGTTACTCCCTGCACCCCGTGTGTAGATCCAAGCATTTTTGGTCACGGCGGCGGTTGTTGATTGAGGCTTCAGAGTTCAGAGACTATCAAGGTAGCTGCACGGCGTTCGCGGGCCTTAACTCTCCCTCTTTATCACTAGTTGTATTTTAAGTTTATTTCTCTAGACACTGTAGTGGAGTGTATTCTGATTTAGACGCTCATGTACCTAGTGACACCCTGGTTTTGGGTTGGATTATATCGTATTTTGGGATTTATTCTATTTTTTTCAAAAGGTTCCTTAATGTAATTACTTTCGGCTTTATTTTCAAGTTATTCTTACTGTGATGAGTTGTTAAGTAGAGGTTGGCCTAGTTCCACGATAGGCTCCATCACGACAGTTGATTTGGGTCGTGACATGAATGAAGAGAGCGAGTTCCAACGAAAGAATTTTTTTGAAAAAGTGGAGGTTTTGAGCCAAACATGGCTAGTGGAACAAGCTGAAAAGTTAGAAATATATGAGGCTCAACATGAGGAAATTATTGGTGGGATGAGACACTTTATAGAAGGAAGAGCTGAACTGGGACAAGAGATTGAAAATTGGCACTGATATTCACGACTAGGGAGCTAAATTAATTGCAAAGTTTGACGCGTCTAATGCCCAACAAAATAGTAATGAGTCGTGTGTAGCTTGAAAGGAGCTTATACGCCAAATTGAGGAGCTAAAAGTGGAGAGCCAATCATTCGAGCATATTTTTATTGATGATGCCCATGTTGAGAAAAGTAAACTAGAGCTATGTAAGGAAGTAGATAATTTTATGGTTGAATAATATAGTGCATGTAAATATGAGGATATAAAGAGTAAATCAATTCTAGAGTTAGGGCATATTGGTCCTCATTCCATACATTTTTCAACATTGTGTTTGGATGATAACATGGAAATCGAATCATCTGAGCCTTTGAAGGAAC
Organism: Nicotiana sylvestris; assembly: GCF_000393655.2. Lineage (NCBI taxonomy): Eukaryota > Viridiplantae > Streptophyta > Magnoliopsida > Solanales > Solanaceae > Nicotiana > Nicotiana sylvestris. Next base: position 40,921,829 of record NC_091066.1, read on the forward strand.
CAATGAACGAGGAACGGGGTGCCTACATTCTTGAATTCATCGAGCCAGAGAGACAGAATTACATACCTCATCCAAAGGCCAAGAAGTGTAAAATGCGATATTGGTTGCTTGGCCCAATTAAATAGGTCTCGCCATCCAAGGAGCATAACAGAAAAGCTTGAAGCCAAATTAGGGGCTCAATTCATAAGTTTTAGGTGGAGGGAAAAAGTGGTTCAAGTCGTGCCGCGGTGTTAAATCAGGCGCTTGTTGGGAGGCAACTCATCTTTACTGCTTTCTTTATTTTTATTGTTATTATATTATTTTTGTAATATTTTTTTATTTTGTAGGATTAGTAGCATATAAGGCAAAGCCACTGGAAGAGTGCAAAAGCGAGCTAGGTGGTGAGAACTAAGTATTGGGTTCCCACACAAAGGACCATGCGTGGGGGAAGTCTGAGTACCCCGTAAGGCGCTATTGCTTTGGCCTTTGGCCTTTTAGGGAGTTTCTTATCCACCCTCATTATTGTTTTGCATTATTTGTGCATTGGGGACACTGCACTATTTTAAGTATTGGGTGGGAGAATTTTTCTAGATGATTAGTAGTAGTGTGTTAGGAAAATGTTAACTTCCTATTTTTATTTTCGTAGTTGTGTAGTATTTTAGTAGCTCCTAAGAAAAAAAAAAAAAAAAAGGTAGAAAAAATGGACTTTTTCCGATGATGAATTTCCTATACAATTTTCTTGAGGGATTTAAGTCGAAAGAAAAAGGACAAAAAGATTTTCTTTGTAGGTAGTCTAGTAATTACCCATTGGTTTTTATTTGTGTTGCGGTTCTTTTCCAAGGGTTTTGTTTGAACCAGGTGTAGTCAATTTTATTTTTTAGGAGTAGGAACCCTTATGTTGTTATCGGAATTGAAGCAATATCTATTGACTTTGTTATGCCTTGAGAATAGTGAGTACTTTAGTTGTGACACTTAGGCTCAGTTTTTGACTCTTGTATAAGTACCTTAAATTGTATGATCATAACTTTGCTTAACTGCTTTGACTAGAGTATCTTGATGAGCCCAATCCTGAGTGAGTTATGTGCCATGTGTGTGTGAGGTTGTTTATTATTATGTGCATTGCATTTGATGTCTAGAACTTGCATTGCATTTGATGCCAAGCTTTTGGAAGGAAAAAAAGTGTTTTTGAGGAGAAGCAGAAGCAGTTTTGGAGAAGCAGAAAAAAGTAGTTTCTCTCCAAAAGCATTTTTTTGAGAAGCACTTTTGAGAAAAATACACTTAGAAGTAGTTTTTTAAAGCTTGGTCAAACACTAATTGCTGCTCAGAAGTGTTTTTCAAACTAATTAGCCAAACACAAACTGCTTCTCACCAAAAGTACTTTTGAGAAAAGCACTTTTGAAAAATAGCACTTCTCAAAATAAGCTGATTTTTGCAGCTTGACCAAACGGGCTATTAAAGTGATTCTTTTTTTCTGCAAGAGCAAATAATGGCAAGAGGAAGAGATTAAAACTTCAATATCAAATTATACAAAAATCTAACTCATGAGCTCATGCTTATTGTCGAATTGCTAAAATTTTGAAGATCTAAGGCATGGTTAGCTGTAGAATTTGTCTAAGTTTGATATCGTGTTAATTTGTCTATATATTTTATTGGAATGGAAGCTTTTGGTTGATCTTTTATAGAAGATTTAAAAAGACATAAAAAATATTAAAAATATAACATGCTAGGTAACTGAAACAGAAAGATTATAGAAATTACTCTAAAATGATTTGACATTTAACATTTCGATTGCAATTTTCTCTACCTCAAAGCGCCTTAGTATACGTATGAGTTAATCAATATGAACATATTCAAGTGAAGTACATGTAGTTTTATAAAAACAAAATTGAAATATCCAGACAATATAAGATAGAAATTATTATATTTTAAAAAGAATCACGAAGTACATTAAATTAGTTTGATCAAAATAATAGGTTTTACATTAAAAGATCACAAAAGGAGGAAATGTGTAAATTAAAAAATTTAGTAGCTGCCTTATCGTATTATTTTTGGACTGATCATTTATCTAACATTAACAAGGAATTATGTGTCTCAATGATAAGATATGGTGTTAACGACTATGCCAAAGCGTGTTTGTTATTTAGGTTGCTAGCTGATGTTAAAAATGCTAATGGCTACAGTTTCTTTTTTAGAAACTATTTATCAAAAAATATTATCGTAAAGCTCCGTAGTTCTAGTGTCGATAAATCTATCTGGGAGATAGCTATTGCATGTAATTAAATCAAACTAGGAAAGTGCCTAACTAATATTATCTATTATTATTGAGCTAAAGGAAGTAAACACATTTATCAACATGTATAATCTCTTTATCATGATAATGATCATATCTGCCTACAAAGGATGTCGTGAGAACCAAAAAAATTTCCTAATAAAATTTCAAATGACAAGGTATATGAGAACTTCTATAAAGAAGAGATCTTCCTTTATTGAGTTCGATAAATAGGATTGACATTCATCATTTTCAGAAATTCACTTTTAAGAAAATTATTTAATAATTCAGATACTTTTTATGAAAACATCTACTATATATAATTTTTATAAAGTTTATATTCATTGGTGCGAGGTACACGTGCAACACGCGTATTCTAATACTAGTATTCCTAAAATTCACCTATAAATTCATGAGAGAATCTCTATCATAAATGAGTATTGCTCTCATGGCCTATCTAGTTGTAGCCTAGAAACATTTTTCTTCGGACCAAGTCTATGAATCTAGTCCCAACAAATATCTTACTCATAACTTATTTAGATAGTCTACTGTGACAAAAAGGCAAAAACAAATTAATTGAACTATACATAGAGACCTTAACATGAATGTGTCATACTCATATCTAATAATTTATGGTCAAATTTGTTGTTAAATACCAAATATGACACCTATATTCACATGCCTTCGACCTATGAACATTAGATTCCCAGGGAATCTTAGAAATGGCCATAGGGCATTTTTTCAACTCTACCGAACCAAAATGTACCGAATTCCCTGTCATGAGGATTTTAATCCAAACAATTATAGTTCGGTATTTAATAAATGGGTAGTGATCGTTCAAAGCCCTCACTCGTCAAAGGTGATTGAATTAAAAAAGAAAACAAGAAATGAGCAAATTATATAGCTATGCTGATCTTGTGTGTAGAAACAAAATCAAAAGGAAATTGATTAAATCCCAAAAGAATGTGATTGCAATAGCATTTTATCTCATGAAAAGAATACACATCCATGCAAAGATATATTGGAAATGGAAAAGGGCCAATATGCCCTTAACCTATTTAGAATTTATTGGTTCACTAAATTCCCCACCGTTTTCTTTTGACTTAAAGTTGCCCCTAAACCTAACAGTGTGGGTTTTAAGGAGCCAACAGGTTAACGAAGGGCAATCGTAAAATAAATCTGATAGTATAGGAGTAATTTTTATCATTTTTTATTTTATTATTTTTTCATTTTATTTATACTTTTAAACGTAATCGCAATTATATCCAATTTTTATGATCCTCTCAAACTACTCAAACAATTTCTTTCATGAGTTTGGACCCATGCTTAGCATGGGCTAGCTCTTAACTAGTATATAACTAGGACTGCAATGCCAACTCCGCATTCAAATGAAAGTCTGAACATTTGGAAGTAATTGCAGAAGAAAAATATACTGTAGATGCAGGGTAGGTTAGAGAGAGAGACACACACACACAAAGAGAGAGAGAGAAGCAGATGAGAAGTGGTATACCTCAGCATTACACAATGTGCAGAACAAAGCTTCTTCATCTCCACTGTGCTGCAGCAATTGATCATCCTTCCGACAGTCTTCAATGACAAAACAACAACATAGGATCCCTCCAAAATTTCCACAGCAACTTGATGCATCCCTTGCAGGTGTTCCTCCATCACGAAACCCTTGTTGGGACCCCCAGCATTAGATAATCACCTATCACAAGCAGTTTAAGATGTCAACAGAAGATAAATCATGGTTAAATTACAAAATGATACCAGTGTTCCATTTTTCACCCACTCCCTCCCCAACGAGATGCAGCAACAAAGTCTCACACATAACACTTGATAGTCTTTTTCCTTTTTTGTCTATTGTAAAACTTGACTTATTTTTAGTTCATGATAGTAAAATTTGATTTTTCTTAAAATGTTGTTCAATTGTATTTCAAATGTCTACAAGGTCAGGGTTTACTAGTTATCTTCAACTCATACCAAATCGACACACTACTTGTTCTTCAATTACAACCCAAAATTAAAATTGTCAAATGTATCTTGAGGTTGTTCTAGTTCGGCTGAAGATTTAACTTTTTCAAAGGAAGCTGAATAAGAGGATCATATTGCATCCAAAAACTAACCAGGCAACTCTATTTCATTGTGTGACTCATAGGCCGTTGACTTGTCAGCTTCAATGAGAATCTCGGGATCAGCAGGACATAGAGTGTGAACACACAGAGCCTGAAAGCAAGAGTTAAAAATGACAAAAAGTGACAAGAAAGTGAAAGAGGAATAGACTGTTTGCAAAACAAAATAACAAGAACGTCCATCCCTATTGCTCTCACCAAGAAGGAATAAACACCAATTGATATGTAGCCGTAGATGCCTTTTCCTAAAAATGGAGCCAAAAAACGCATAGAAGGCAACAGATAACAGGAAGAAAACAGTTATACCCACAACCTGCACACGGCAAGGTGGAACAATGAGTACACAAGCTTTAAGTCGTACAAGAACAATAAATGATATTAGCTAAGTATAAAGGCCGATAAAATATGATGTCATTAATCATCAGTAAGGATTGCACCTTCCATAAGAACTTTAAGGTGAAACTTGGCATTCAGAGACATGGGAAATGGGAAAAAGAGTACAGAAGAAAGAAATGCATGCTGATCAACACAACAAAAACCCGATTAAGTACTTTACTTTGTCAGATAGACGGCAAAAGATGATATCAGGTGAAACTTGGCATTCAGATAAACACAGTTGCATTAGCCAACCCAGTGAACGTGATTCAGAGTTAAAACCTCTTTAGACTATGTTGAAGAGTTTGTCCAACAAGGAACTGGATAAAGCAGATATGCATTATTGCATTTAGACTAATAGAAAGGTTCACATAAGTTCTAATCTTATTAAAAAGCAAGGTAATCACCATAAACTTTGAAACCCGTCAAATAAATTTTCTACCACAAACTAAAACTTGACGCATTTGCTCCAAATTCACAACAGACCCAAAACCAACATAAAAATTCAGATGAAACAAACTGAAATTAAATGTACGTCAAGTCAGATTCTTCCTCCAAAGTGAAAGATCGCATTTTTTTGAGATATTTTAGTAAATCAAAACTAAAAATTATGCAAATTCCAAATCTGCAAAGAAAAGTAACTGGGGCATCACTCAAAAAGGAAATGTAAAGAGAGTCAAAGTGCAGTTGACTAAAGAAACAATCAGCAAATGCCAACAAACCACTCTACCACCAAAACAAAACTCCCACTTTAAAGACCCAAAAAAGATCTAATAACACCAACATTATGACTCATGGACTCTATTTATTGTGGAGAATTTTGTGTAAATTAATTATGGAAAAATTCATGATAAAAATGGGAGAGGAACGTTTTAGACTCATGGACTCTATTTATTTTGGCGTAAATCCTTCTAAACTCAATATAGTCCCGACGGCCCAAATCATTTTTTCATCAAACCCAAATCTTACTTTAAATCTCTGTTAGCAGACACATTAATCTCTCTTTATCATATTTCAATTTTGTTTCATCTCAAATAACACATGAAGCAACACTTTCCTACTAATACCCACAAATTCAAATTCATAAGACTAAAACATACATCTACAACATAACCTAATCTAAAATGGCCCATGACATTCTTTTAACAACTAAGCAATTACATTCATAAGAGTAAGGTAAACAGAACATTAAATATTGTACCCTATAAAGCGATGAAAACTTATTAACACTTCAAGCAACACAAATTGAGAAGGTTTGATGAAAGCTAATAGAGCAAGATGTTTCGAGCAAAATAGTAGAAGAAAGAAAAGAATGAACCTTTAAAATCTTTCACTATTAAGAAACTCCAAGTAAGCTATAGAGTCATATTCTATCCCAAGCACGTTAAATTAAATAGTTCCAATTTATTTGAGCAAATATCACAACCTAAAATACATGAACGAGATAACTTCATAAAAAAAATAGATTAATTGATCAAAACGGCTACAAAGGGCATGAAGACGTTAAAGAATCTGCAGAAAATATTATTTTTTCACAATGTTTATCCAACTAACAGAGTAATGTAAATACAAGTGGTAACATAAAAACGGACCCAGCTTAATGGACTATATGTCTTGAGCAGTGGCAGGCATCATTATGCACATAATTTTTCTTTCTTTCTTTCTTTTATTTCAGTTTTCCATTTAACTTTTATTAAACCAAGTTCTGAGTTTGCTAAACTATTTAACATGCTAAAACTCAAATAACAGATGTAATTCAATGAAGACATATTCAATCAAGAGGAAGAAATCAGTGATTTGCCTAAAAAAATATTATTTCCTCAAATACATACTCAATCGAGGATAAGGGTCCATTTAAAGTTATTAAACAAGGTCCCAACCAATGTTTATTCCCAGATTAGCAACCCCAAAGCCCACCCTATCAAAAATGAGTAAAACTTCCCTAAGATTTTTGAATTAATCACCATTACAGCAAAATCAAAGCATCCTCATGATAAAAAAAAACAATAAGTGAGAAACCAAAACCATTCATTTAAACACTGACAAGAGCATAAATATGGACATAGAATAAAAGTTTTTTTAAAAAAAGGAAAAGAATCTCTATTGACGAAGTGAAAGAAAACAGAATCTTCCGAGCAAACGGAACTTCCGCCGGAAAACCAGACCACGACCGAAGAACCTCCAAACAGCGACAAACTCGAACTAACTCACAATCTTTCGAAACTCAGACTACAAAAATAGAAACTCTGTTTCGTCTGGGAAAAGAAAAGTTTCTTTCCTTTTCAACTAGAGCTTCATGGTGAATTTTATGGAAATTTCTGGGTTTTTCTACTATGTAATACGAAGAAGAAGGCCGTCCTTTTTCGTTTTTTTTTCTTTCTGTTTTCTATCCCCCTCAAAGAATGAGCAGCAGACGCGTTTTTTAATTCTTTTCGCCTCTTCTTTCCCGTCCCCTTTTCCGTTTTTCTCGTTTTCTTTTCGGTCCTTCCCCCTTTTTTGTTGCCCCCTAGTCCTTTTTCAGAAGAATCAGCCACATTCTTTTGCTTTCAGGTCCTTTTTATCTTTTTTCCTTTTTTTACTTCTTTTTGTAGTCCCTTTCCTCGCTTCTTTTATTGTTGATATTAACGAGCCTCCTCTGTAGTGTTCCTTTGTGATCTTGCTGGTAAAAAGGTGCGGCAAAAAGATGTGGTGTGCAAAAAGTATGCAGTTATCCTGTGCATGCATGACTCCATATTTAACTAAACTGTCTGCAACACAATTTTGCTTTCTGTAGATATGTTGGATAGGAGGCCTATCCAGCTGTAGAAGTAACAACATGCAATCATTAATAATGTTAGTATAGTGCATAGTATTTGTTTGGAACATACCTATGATTTCTTTTCAATCTGTTTCAATGACAATGGGTGTAATTTGCTGTTGCACAACAATTTTCAGTCCCATGAGCAAGGAGTTATGTCTGGACGCTTGTACCTTGGTTCGATTTCCCTGCAAAGCCCGTGATCCAATTGCCTTGGTAGTTACGAAAAACTCCACCAATGCTATATTGTTTGTGGGTAGATGAGGCAGACCCGCCTATGTTTAGTTTATAGTAGTTTGCAGCTGGAGGATGCCATTTAATGTAAAGAGGTGTGGCATGATTTATTTTTATTTTTTTTATTAGTATATGTTAGAAAATAGTATTATGTTGTTGTATTGATTAATAAGTGAATATTTAAAGGAACTCTTTTATGTTCCAATATATTTTTGTTCCTTATAATCCACAAATGCCAGAGTGCAAAAGGTAATAGTGTAGTAGAAGGGATTTGATGAGGAGTGGATGATAAATGTGTATGAATAATATCATACAGCCATGATGTATTATCATTTTGAGATGTATCAGTAGTTGGAGTTGGAAGAGATAAGTTGAGGTAATCATATAGCTGAAGTGCATTTGGGCATTCAAGAAAAATATGTGTTTTTGTTTCAGGAGCCATATGACACTGTGTACATATAGGTGAATGTAGAATACCTAAATTTGAGAGATAGATAGCAGTAGGAAGTCTGTTATGGGAAAGTAACCAAAGAAAGAAGGATATTTTTGGTGGAATTTTTAGATGTCAAATCCACTTGTATGAAAAATGTTGACTGGTATTAGGAATGAGTGATGTATAACTGGATTTTACAGAGAAGAGGCCATTTGGGGTAAGGGCCCAAAAAATCTGATCATAGGTTGTGTATGATAGAGGCATGTATATATCCTTGATGGTAAGCTTTAATTGATTTGGTAATTGGAAAGGTAATTTTTCAAAATGCCATTCGTGATTGTAATAATAATCGGAGACTAATTTTTGCTCCTCATTATGTGGTAGTGGTTCAGCTATACAAGTGTGAAGTGTAAAATTTTGTTTGCAATTTTTTGAAAAGAAAATATTTGATTTTTGGAAGTTTATAGTTTGGCCCGGGTGATTGGTAAAATGAGTAAGAGTATCAACAATTGATTCACATGTACTAGGAGTGATTTTTGCTATTAGAATAATATCATCAGCAAAAAATAAATGAGAAAGCTGAGGTCCCCTTTTGGCAAGGGAGATTGGTTGCCAAGCATGATAATCAACTGCTATGTTGATTGTGCGCGAGAGCATTTCAAGACAGAGGATAAATAGATATGGCGATAATGGGTCTCCCTGGCGTAGGCCTCTGGTGGGTGTGAAATATTCAGATGGGCTTCCATTAATAATAATAGATGTGGATGTAGTTGTGATACAAGACATAATTAGTTGAATAAAAATAGGAGGAAAATTTAGGGTAACGAGAGTTTGATATATGAAAGACCATTCTATTTTATCAAATATTTTTTCAAGATCCAATTTAATAAGCATATTAGTATTTTTACCCTTCATTTTTTGGAATCTAGTAATTATTTCCTGAACAATAAGGGCATTATCTTCAACTCTTCTATTTTTCTGGAAACTAGATTGAGTAGGATTAATAATATGTTCTAGAATTGGTTTGAGCCGATTAACAGTAATTTTTGTAATAAGCTTATAAATCGTATTGCATAGGCTTATGGGCCGATATTGGGATATAGATGAAGCGTGTTTATGTTTAGGGATTAGGCAAATAAGAGTATTATTTATGTTAGGGTGTAACTTATGATCAAGAAAAACTTTGTGACAGAAGTATTTGACTGAATTGCCAATGATGTTCCAATATTTTTTATAGAAGAAAGGGTATAGTCCATCTGTTCTTGGAACCTTGAACGGTTTGAAAGAATGTAGGGCATTGATGATTTCATGATCTTGTAGTGGTTGAGTTAAAGAAATTTGTTCATCCAGAGTTAGAACGTTAGAAGGTTGGATTGAATAATGTCTATTTGAACAATTTTTTTGTGTTGTAAATAGAGACTTGTAATAATTTATAATATTTGTTTTGATGATATGTGGGTTAGTGAGCCAGTTGCCCCCTTGATCTTGTAAAACAGTAATACGATTATGTAATCTATGATTTAAAGTGTAGAGATAGAAGAAATTTGTGTTTGCATCTCCATCATTTAACGAGTTAATATGGGACTTCAATTTCCAAAAATCCTCCTCAAGCTTTAGAAGAAGATTGAATTCAGTCTGTAATTGACGTTCCAAATTATGTAAAAAGGTGTTAGTAGGATAGTGTTGTGAAGATTGAATACCTCCTAAGCGAGCCAATATTTTTCTCTTACGTTTAAAAATATTTCCAAAAGTGGATTTATTCCATTCTTGTATAATTTCTCTGAAATTTTCAATTGCTGGAAGTAATTGAGAATTTTTATTCCAAGCTTATTGAACTAATTAAGGGAAAGCAGGGTGTGTAGCCCAGATAGTTTCAAAGCGAAAAAAAATCGAGGTAAAGGACAGTGCTTTAAATGTAATAAGAGGGGACAATGATCGGAATGTGTACATGGAAAGTGTGTGACAAGTGCATCAAGGTAATGACTAATCCAGTCATAATTTGCTAGAATACGATCAATACGTTCTAGAATATTATGATGATTATAATGATCATTTGTCCAAGTATAGCGGCTACTTTTATAACCTAGATCAGTAAGGTGGCAATAATTTATATAGTCTATAAACTTATTAGACCGTGTGTTGTTAATCTGTTGGCCTCCAAATTTATCATTAGCATGAGCTATTTCATTAAAATCCCCTCCGATAATCTATGGACCCTTGTAATTGTCGTACAAACACATAAGGTTATTCCAAAGAATTTGTTTATTACATAACTCATTGCTAGCATATACTGTCGAAAATAACCACTTAAAAGTAGAGGGATGTACCTGAATATGGCAGTGTATTTCCTATTTTGTGGTTGCTACTAGTTCTACTGTAAGCACATCACAATGCTATAAAATAATTATACCTCCCGATTGTCCTATAGCAGCTTCCTCAACCATGCCAGTGAAATTAAATTCCTCCTTCACATTTTGATGATCTTGACAGTGAGTTTCCAGTAGCACGACCAAAGAAAGGTGATTATAGTCAAGGAGGGAATGAAAATTACGTCGAAAATCAGTAGACCGAGCTCTTCTACAATTCCAAATAATGAAATTCATATGATTATTAGTGGGGGTGAGCAATTGGCTGCTCTGTGTGTTCCTCAGGGTGGTGGTGTTCTCCCCTGGATGCAGACATATGTTGGCATGAGAAGCATTGCATATTTGCCCACATCTGGATTTGCGGTGGGCCTTATGGAAAATGATGTTGTCATTAGATTTTAGAGGACAACGTATGTAGATTTTTCTTTCGTATTCCTCTTTTTGGACAAAGACCTTGATTCCATCTAGCCATGCATGAACCGGGCGTATCTCCCTGTTGTAAGCTACTGCTGCTTCGAGTTCTTCCTGAAAAGCTCTATTTTGTGCAGTTGGATTGGGAAGGTTTGGTGGAGATTGTGGTGGTGAGAGGAGTGGAGGTGTAAGGGGTTCAAATAATGGAGTGTGTGTCTGTGGGACAGAGTATAGTTGTATCAATGGTGTTGCAGGAATTAGGGTCGGAGGTGGGTAAAAAGGCAGTTGAAGAAGATTGTAGTAGAGATGAGTGGGATCCCATATTGGTATTGGAAGATGTAGAGGATGGTATGGTAAAAGATAAGGGGCTTGCATCATAGACCGATGGTATCTGCCATAGATTTCCGTCCCTAGGCTCATTCCCTCCGCTACTATTTGCGCAAGGTCCCTCAAATTATTGATAAGGATTGTCACTTCTTGGTTGTTTACCTCCATTGTGAAAGTTAGAGCATGATTCTGAAGGCCTATCTCTAGCCAAGATGTTGGATCTGTCGTTTCATATGGTGTTTGAGCAGTGTATATTGTGGTGTTGGGTTCCATTATGAGATGTAAAGGAGGGAGTGAGTATGGAGTTTGATGGTGGTTGAGACGATGAATAGTCTGCCTGTTGTTGGTGTTGGAGTGTCTGCGTAGGTAATTGAAATTGTTTGGAAACATCTTTTTTATTTAAAGGAGATGATAATGGATGTTGAGTGATTTTTGTAGAAATTAGGACTGGATTTAAAGAGGAAGATATATCAGTGGTGGAAGAGAACAATTGATTTTGATGAATTGGAGAATGTGTGTGGGATTGATGTAGATTTTGTGAAGTGTTAGTAGTTGATATATCATCATTTGGTGTTTGCATGGAAGATGTAGTAGGTTGGCGTGGTGAGGAGAGTAAACAGTCATTGGTAGTAGAGGTGTTTTGATTGTGTAGGGTTTCTACTAGGTTTTGTAGGGGTGTTGAGTGGGATTGGGTTGAGTGTTGTGAGAGGTCCTGCATGTAGGTTTGGATGTCGTGTCTTTGTGCATAGGCTGGGGTAGGTGTTGGAAATTGTGGGTGTTTTGATTGGGTTGTAGGAATAACTTATTCTAATAGGCTATTATTAGTAATTAGAGGGCTGAGTTTAGTAGGGTTTAAAGAAGTATCCTTATTCAAATTAGCGGTAGTAGAGCTGGTATCAGAAGAAGATTCATTATTTAATAAAGAAGCAAATTTATTATTAGTAAAAACAACTGATATGGAAGTTTTACTGATAATATTATTTTTGTAGGATTAGTATTGTTAATAGACAGATTATTGAACAACAGTTTGTTAGGGTTTTTTAACACATCTGATCGATTCACATGCTTACCTGATGATTGAAAATCTGGAGAAGGGGAAACTGGCATGGATTGGAGGGAGTTTGGTTGGGTGGCAGTTGTTTTCATCATGGATTTCCTTGAAAATTGAACAATTTCCATTCTTCCTTAGATGGAGTGGGTAATTTGATAGGATAGATTTCTGTAGGGTTTTGAGTTTGGGACTGGTTCAACGTAGTTAATTCTGGAGGAGAGTTTTGTTGGAGTTGGTAAGAACATGCCCTTTGGTTATGGCCAAGTCGACCACAGGTAATGCAGAGAATGTTTAATCTTTCGTAAAGGATAGTTTGCCTATGGCTGCCTATAAAGAGGTGAGTTTTTAACGGTTGATCCAAAGGTACCTCAACACAGAGCCTTGCATATCTTCTTCATGTTGTTATAGAGGTACATGTATCAACTGTAAGTAATTTTCCTATTTTATTTCCTAGTTTCTTCAATATATCAAGGTCATAAAATTCTATAGGTAATTCTGGGAGACGCAACCATATGGCGGAGTATGTGATTTTTGTTTCAGAAGCCATAAATTTTGGCTCCCATTAACGGACGGAGAGAAAATGGTTTAAAACAAACCAAGGTCCATCTTGCAAAAAATCATTGGCTCCCATTTTTGTTTCCATCTTGTTTTCCTTCTTTTGGAATTTGAGAAGGAAAAAATCAGATCCTAGATTTATTAGTGGAAGATTTTCAGTCGGTTTCCATTGTACATAAATTTTTTGGCAAAGAAGTTGGTGTCCAACCTTTCAATCAAAAACCTTGATAATAACTGCATGTTTCTATGGAGCATAAAGTCTGGTTTTTCTTCTAGTGATAGTGGAATAAAATTTAAAGGGTTAGCAGGTGCCTCCGTTTCATCTAGGATATCGAGGCTAGGGTCTAGTGAATAAGTTTGATTGGTATGGGAAAGTGTACTATTGTGAGAGATAAGTGTGATAAGGTATGTTTTATTGGTAAAATTTCCTGGTTGTGTTTGGGAATCAGTGGGATCTATGTTCATGGTGCCGCCAGTGATATCAGGTGATTTGGGTGGTATTGAAGATGAAGATTCATAGGGTTGAGGGTTCATAGTAGAGAGAGTTTACCAATAGTTGGGTTTAAATAGAAGGATAAGCCAATCATTTCTATTTGTAGATTATGTGTGTGAATATATGAAAATTGGATAAAAGTTAAAGAAAGATCCTAATAAAAACTAGAAGACAAAATTAAATAAATAAAAATACTATGCTAATATTTTGGACTAGACAAAATATATGAAACTGCTAAGGAAATTACAAAATGCTAGCTTGTCAAAAATTAGAAGAAAATACATTTCGCGTTTTTCGTACGTTAATGTTTCGCATTCAGTAAATTGACATAGACTCGGGGATGAAATCATCTTGACGCTAATGTATTTACGCTATTTATAACAAGCGATAAATAAGTGTCATGAATGATAAAGGATGTACGAATTAGAGAAAACGAGTTTCGTTAAAAATGGCCAAGTTTGGATAAAATACGGATCAAGTAATAATACCCGATAATTATAAACTAGTACCATGCAAGGTGTCATATGACCACGATAGGGTAATATATAAAGTATATATGAAGTATTTTGAAAATAAATAGAATTTTAAGTAATTTGTGATAATTCTTAAGTTATGCGGGTAATAAATTAATTATCGGGTAACGAAACATTACCTAATTAACTAATAAATAGATAAATTAATAAAATCACCTCCCTAAGGAGATACATGGTAGCCCCCTATTAAGGTGATTCATCAATCACCTTTAACATGTGTCAAGACTCAAAAATACAAATTCTTATCAAAACTTTTTTTAGCTTATCAATCAAGAAGGGAAAACATTTCATTTCAAACCAACAATCTAATTCTTAAATTTTAAAAAGACCTTTTGTCTTTGAGAAACCAAAACAAAAAAAAACGTGATTCATATTCTTAAGGAACTAAAAACTTAAGGATTGTTATAAAATAAAAGCAATGCAGTAAAATGTAAACAAGAAGAGATAGAGAGAATGGAGAAGTGTTTTCTTTTTTCATTTTGGTGTAATTTTTTATTGCAATTACATGGCCTTTTATAGGCATAAAAAGTAAAGATGATGGACATAAAATAAGAAATTTAATCTTTAAGTTATTCACAACATGGACATCCAATGTAGCATCCAATGTAGTATCCAATGTAGTATCCAAAGTAGTATCCAATGTACAAACTATTCATAACACTCCCCATTGGATGTCTATGTAAGATAATGTGCCTCATTAAAAACTTACAAAAAAAATATTGGGATGTACATAGTTATTTATAATATGCATTGCTTGTTGCCTTATTAAAAACCTTACCAGGAAAAGCCAGTGGGACAAAATCTTGGTTAAGGAAAAGAGTGCAGCGTGTAGTTACTCCCCCTGATGAAAAATCACTTAATGTCTCGAAGACGACGCATTCCAATCTTATATATCAGCTTTTCAAATATTGAGGTTGGTAATGCCTTAGTGAACAGATCAGCCAAATTATCACTTGAACGAACTTGTTGTACATCTATTTCACCATTCTTCTGAAGATCATGAGTGAAAAAGAATTTCGGTGAAATGTGTTTTGTTCTATCTCCTTTGATATATCCTCCTTTCAATTGAGCTATGCATGCAGCATTGTCTTCATACAATATTGTTGGAATATTCTCTTTCGAAGAAAGACCACATGTTTGCTGAATGTGTTGAGTTATAGATCTTAACCAAACGCATTCTCGACTTGCTTCGTGAATGGCTATTATCTCTGCATGATTTGAAGAAGTAGCAACCATAGTTTGTTTTGTCGAACGCCATGATATGGCTGTACCTCCACTTGTAAATAAATAGCCTGTCTGAGATCGACCTTTGTGTGGATCAGACAAATATCCTGCATCTGCATAACCAATCAATGATGGCTTGGATTCATTTGAATAAAATAAACCCATATCAATGGTCCCTTGGAGGTATCTGAATATATGTTTAATACCATTCCAGTGTCTTTGTGTTGGCGAAGTACTAAATCTTGCCAATAAGCTTACTGAGAAAGCTATATCTGGTCGGGAATTATTGGCAAGATACATTAATGCCCCAATTGCACTAAGATATGGTACTTCGGCACCAAGAAGCTCTTCATCATTTTCATGAGGTCGGAATGGATCTTTCTTTATATCAAGTGATCTCACAACCATCGGGGTACTCAATGGATGTGCTTTATCCATATAGAATCGCTTTAAAATCTTTTCGGTGTATGTCGATTGATGGACAAATATTCCATCTTTCATATACTCAATTTGTAGACCAAGACAAAATTTTGTCTTTCCAAGATCTTTCATTTCAAATTCTTTCTTCAAACAGTCTACTATTTTTGGAAGCTCCCCAGGAGTTCCAATGATATTTAAATCATCAACATACACGGCGATTATAATAAATTCAGATCCAGACCTTTTTATAAAGACACAGGGACAAATTGGACCATTCTTGTACCCTTCTTTCAACAGGTATTCACTCAGGCGATTGTACCACATACGTCTTGATTGTTTCAATCCGTATAAAGATTTCTGAAGCTTTATTGAACAAGTTTTTCGAAAAATTTTATATGCTTCTGGCACTTTAAATCCCTCAGGTACTTTCATAAAAATTTCGTTGTCTAATGATCCATACAAATAGGCTGTAACAACATCCATTAGATGCATATCAAGTTTTTCTTGTACTGCCATATTTATGAGATACCTGAAGGTGATAGCATCCACTACAGGAGAATATGTCTCCATATAATCAATTCCAGGCCTTTGGGAAAACCCTTGTGCCACAAGTCGTGCTTTATATCTAACGACTTCATTTTTATCATTTCGTTTTCGCACAAAAACCCATTTATACCCTACTGGCTTTATGCCTTCAGGTGTTCGAACTATGGGTCCGAAGACTTCACGTTTTCCAAGTGAAGTTAACTCTGCCTGGATAGCGTCTTTCCATTTTGGCCAATCATTTCTCTGTCTACATTCATTGACAGATTTTGGTTCAAGATCCTCATCTTGTTGCATTATTTCAACAACAACATTATAAGCAAAAATGTTATCGATAACAATATTATTTCGGTTCCATCTTTTCCCGGTTGAGACGTAACTTATTGATATCTCTTCATTTTCATTATTTTTAGGTACCTGGACCTCCCCTAAGGTCTTATCATTTGTTACGTCTTGGGGCTCTTCTTGAGCCACTACCTCTGTGTTATGTTCACTTTGATCACTTGCTCCTTTTCTTCTTCGAGGATTTTTATCTTTAGAACCGATTGGTCTACCACGTTTCAAGCATGGCTTAGACTCATTTGCTTTAATTAATTGTTCTGTTAGGATATCAACTCGAATTGGAGCATTAGCAGCTGGAATATGTGACTTAGTCACCCTTGGTAGGTTAGTGAATGCATCTGGCAATTGATTTGCAATATTTTGTAAATGAATAATCTTTTGAACCTCTTGTTCACATTGATTTGTTCGAGGATCTAAATGAGACAGTGATAATGCATTCCAATCTATCTTCTTTTTCAGCTGCTTATTTTCTCCCCCTAATGTTGGATATACTGATTCATTAAAATGGCAATCAGAAAATCTTGTCGTAAATAAATCTCCAGTCATCGGCTCTAGATATTTTATAATAGAAGGAGATTCATATCCAACATATATCCCCAACCTTCTTTGAGGACCCATCTTTGTGCGTTGTGGTGGAGCAATTGGAACATATATCGCACAACCAAAGATCCTAAGATGGGAAATATTTGGCTCCTGACCAAAAGCCAATTGCAATGGGGAGACTTTATGATAACTTGTGGGCCTTATCCGCACAAGTGCTGCTGCGTGCAAAATAGCATGACCCCATACTGAAATGGGAAGTTTTGTTCTCATAAGCATTGGTCTAGCAATTAATTGGAGGTGTTTGATCAATGATTCTGCTGGTCCATTTTGTGTATGAACATGAGCAACCAGATGCTCAATTGTTATCCCAGTTGAAATACAATAATCATTAAAGGCTTGGGATGTAAACTTGTGAGCACGTGATTTTTGCCCTATGAGAACTACTCCCAAAAATTCAAAATAAAATGGTTTGGTATTGTTTGTAATTTATTTGTATTGTTGTCTGTACATGTTTATTTCTACTTTAATTAAGAAAAATACAAAAAATATGTGTTGCATGTGTATTTAGGAGTTAATTATGCATTTTTGGAATTAATTAAACCATGTCTTACTTTAAAGAATGAAAATCACAAAAAAATATGAATTCCGGTAGTTTTGCCATTTTTATTGTTTAATTGTGCGATTTTATTTTTCGATCTCGTGTATTAATTTTTGTTAAGGGTTAATTAATATCTTTTTAAAATAATTTTGGTTTTACAAGTCAATTTAGGAATTTTTGGTTTTAAGAATTAAAAAAAAAAATAGAAGAGAAAGAAGAAAACAAGAGAAATTTCGGACTGGGCCAGTTTTGAAAAGGAAACATTCAGGCCCAATGTCACACCCCATGTCCAGGCCCAACCGGCCGGTCCAAGAGACCATACCAAACGACGTCGTTTCAATGGCAAAATCTCAGCCATTCAACCAAACCACATCCAACGGTCACAGATCAATACCCGTTATTCAAGAACCGAACCCGACCCGTTTGTCCAGAAACCAACCCGGTCTTAAGAGTGTCCAAACGACACCATTCCATTAAGTGGACTGATCCAAGGCGTTGATCTTAATCGATCTAACGTCCTGGATCAAATCCTTCCCCCAGTATATAACCCTAAGACCGCCCCCTTAGAACCCCCCTATTCGTCTCTCTCAAAGGGTCTTCAAAGACCAAACCTCGTTCCGCCGCTGACCGCCCGCCGGAAATCGCCCACGGCGGCGGTCAGTCACCAATGGCCACCCAAATAACACCCATGAACCTTCTAGCCATCCTCTCCTTGAATCCATGTTCCGTTTGCTTCGAATCTCAACGGGACTCTTCGAATCTTAGATCGAAGAACTGACCCCTAACCCTAGTTCACCCAAACGCCTCCAACTTACACCTTCTAACCACCTGACCCCCCTCGACCCAAATCCCATGTTAGTCCTGCTCAAATCAAGCCGGAGCTGGACGAATCCCAAATCGAACCCCCAAGAACCCTAGAAGACCAAAGGTTGAAACCTGTCCAAATTAAAAGATGATTTAGGGCCTAATCGACTTTAGTCGAAGTGTTCTCAGTTGAGAACACTCGATTAAGGTCCGTTCAACCTCAAAAATGGTCCGAGTCAGGGTCCAAGTCAGGGTCGTCCATGTTTCCGAGTTCTTGAGGTATTTTCCCTTTCTTGTTTGTTCCGTTTTTGGGTTTGGTTATTCTGTTTACTTTATTTAGTGTAGCTTTATTGGTTTTTCAATTGTTGTCGATTGATTCTGTCCTTCCCCATCAGACCTTTTATTTGGTCCAATTTTATCATTGCTTCTGTTTGCTGTCGATTGTTATGTGTTGTAATTTGTGTAATCGATTGAATAAGTGTCGTCGATTAGTCTGGTATGCTTGAATGTTAGATTAGCATGATAATATTCTAATTTTTGGTTCATGCTTGTCTGGTTCCCCTTCTGCCTCGTTTGTGTTCTAAGGTTGTATTAAAATGAGCTCGTTGGTATATTTGAACTTAGAACTGAGCCTGTTGGTATATTCAGTTCATTGAACTGAGTTTATTGGTCATTTGTTATCCTGAATCTATCAATACCCTTAAAAGCCCTGTTGACTGTTTCTTCTTTTGTATTCCAATTTGATTAAGGCATATGCTCGTCTAGTTGATTTCAGCTCATCTGTTGCTGAGCTAAATATGATTGGTTCCCCAATATAGCTAGTTCAATATGTACTGCCCTGAACCCTTAGTCTTCATTTTAATGCCATTTGATTTAATAGCTTGAATTACTAACTAATTTGAATTGGTTATAGCTGTTATAGTTAGTTGGATTCAGTTTAGTTAGTGGGTAGGTTTGAATAGGTTATAGTTAAAGGGTTCAATGCATGGTGAAAGGGATTGGGTAGGATAGTGATTCCAGGGGCTTTAGGAGGGTAATTTGGGAATTGAAGAGTTCAGAAATTGGCTAGTTTAAGTGGGTTGTCAGTAAAATATTAAAGTACCATTAAACTAATGAATTGTTTAGTATTAGTGGGGAACAAAACATAAAGGCATGGGGGATTAATTGAATATTATGAGCTGCCCATACCTTTGGGCACAAGACACTTAATAATGGGCTGTAAGAGAATATCATGGGCAAAAAGATGGTGGGGGTATTAGTTTAAGTGTTTTTGAGAGAGGGAAGGGTCTGTGAAGGGGGCAGATAAATAGAGATTAGTAGAGACATTAAGGGAGGATTTTTTTTGGGGAATAGGCAGAAAAGGTGGAGAGTCAAAAACAATAGAAAAGTCCAAATATTGGCACACACTGTCTGACTTTGAAAAAGATTGAGAAAACCTACTGTGGCATTAGTTTCCTGAAGTCAAATTAGAATTCCAGTTGATGAGTTGCATGTTTTCTAGCTTGATTCTGATTGTGAGAGTCTCAGAGGTTCCCTGGTTGGTCTTCTAGTGATTTTGGGTTGATTCAGGCTTGGTTTTGAGTCAGTTCTGGTAACTCTGTTTGGTTTTACACACTTCTGGATTTCTGGTTCATCACTTAAGTCTGTTCGTTGTTCCATATTACTGGGCATTGATTACTGCTGTAACTGCTGTTGCGTTATTGCTGACTGTTCTTTCTCCTCTTCCTGTGTTGCATTTCTCCAGGTACACATTTGAACTTGTTCTTGGTGTAATTTCTCCGTTGGAATGAAAAGGCATTTACTGTTTGACATTCATTAAAGTTTACTGTTTTTTTTAGTTTACTATGATACAGTCAACTTTAAGATTTGTATGGTAAGTTTGTTCCTTAACGCACATGTAGGGATTAGTTGGGTCATTACATGTTATATACAGCTTTGTAACCTGTGGAAAATGAGTACCTGCATAATTAGGATTATTGTTTGATCGATTTGAGTTGTTTTGAATGGCGATGGACTGTTAACTCTAAATATGTAACTCATTTCTGATGGAATCAAGTCCAAGGTGACAAATAGTATCTGTTCGAGTTAATTGCTCGCCCCCACTAAAATCAAAGGCAAATCACAACAAATAAGCGCATATTCACGTTAGTCCAGGTCACATATGTTTGGTTTTCGAATGGGAAATTATCCATGACGCTGTATATGATTTAACTCATTATTGGATAAGTGATTTGTTAGAGTGAGTTATAGGTAATACTATTTCTACTCTAATAGGGATGAGCAAACAATTGTGAGTTATGCAATTTCGGATCTTCAACGCACATTAATTAACTAGGACTGTTTGCATTTTAGAGACAAACTAAGTAGAACACTATAGATTACTTTAGGCTTGCCCTTTAATTAACGAACGAGATGAGCCTCGCCAAATAAAGCACCTAGATTACGGGGCCCTCAACAATTGTATATATTAAATACTTAGATTCTGGGATGGGCCGTTTAGCGAATTTCCCGGCCTCATCCAAAATAACAACGCATTAGTCTCTTTAGGCGCGTATTTTCAATAATTTACTTTCTTAAACTCGGGTGCACATTTATGTGACCCAAATCAACATCTCAATGAAGTCGAAATATGTCGATAATCACGAGTACATTGATTGTAACGTGGTTCGAGATGCATTTCCATGACATTGCAATTCTTCTCTTAAATAATGAAATAAGACGAGCCTCGACAAACGAAATACATAAGCTGTGGGGCCCTCTATAAATGTCTGTAAAAAATCCTTAGACTTCGGGATGGGCCATTTAGCAAAAGTTCACGGCCTTCCCCAAAATGATGATATGCTAGTCGCTTTAGGCGCACCTCTAATAATTTACTTTCTTAAACTCGGGTGCACATTTGTGTGACCCAAATCCAAATCTCAACGGAGTCAAAATGTGTCGATAACCACGGGTACATTGATGTGACGTGGTTCGAGACACGTTTTCACAACATTACAATTCTCTGTTAAAATAATAATGATAATAATAAAAGCGGTAAAAAGTTAAAATTTGCACATAGGTTCAACATGTATTAAATTAGATAAATAAGCTGAATATGACAGTTGAGCGACCGTGCTAGAACCACGGAACTCGGGAATGCCTAACACCTTCTCCCGGGTTAACAGAATTCCTTACTCGGATTTCTGGTTCACGGACTGTAATTCAGAGTTAATCTATTCCTCGATTCGGGATTCAACCGGTGACTTGGGACACCATAAATCTCCCAAGTGGCAACTCTGAATCTTTAAATAAAATCCCGTTTCGATTGTCCTTTAATTGGAAAAACTCCCTTTACGTCCCTTCACGGGGGTGTAGGTGAAAAAGGAGGTGTGACAAAACTCACCGGCATTATCAAGATGAATTGTCTTAATTGCATAATCTGGAAATTGTGCTCTTAGCTTTATTATTTGAGCCAACAATCTTGCAAATGCCATATTGCGAGTTGATAGTAAGCACACATGTGACCATCTTGTAGATGCATCTACCAAAACCATATAATATTTGAATGGTCCACATGGAGGGTGAATGGGCCCACATATATCACCCTGTATACGTTCCAGAAATGCAGGGGATTCCATCCTAACTTTAATAGTTGATGGTCTAATAATTAATTTTCCTTGAGAACACGCAGCACAAGAGAATTCCTTAAATTGAAGAATCTTCTGATTCTTCATTGCATGTCCATGTGAATTCTCAATTATTTTACGCATCATATTAGAACCAGGATGGCCCAACCGGTCATGCCAAATAATAAAATTATCTTGATTAGTAAACTTCTCGTTTACTACGGCATGTGTTTCAATCCTGCTAATACTTGTGTAGTATAAGCCGGAGGAAAGAGCAGGTAACATTTCAAGCACATATTTCTTACCGGACATTATTGTAGTAATATAAAGATATTCAATCTTTTCATCATTTGTAGTCTCAATATGATAGCCATTTTGGCGAATATCTTTGAAACTTAATAAGTTTCTTTGAGATTTACTACAATATAGTGCTTCATCAATAGCCAAATTTGTTCCTCCTGGTAGTAATAAATTGGCTCTTCCAGAACCTTCAATTAATCTTGTACTACCGGATATTGTATTAACATTCGCTTCTTTCATTACCAAATAAGAGAAATATCTCTTATCTTTTAAAATAGTGTGTGTTGTAGCACTATCCAGAAGACATATATCATCTTTATTAATCTTGAGTCCAACTGAAGACTGGGGAATTTTCATATTCTTCATAAAAAAGACAAATAATACATCATAAGAAATATGAAAGACAAGCAGGAAAAAAACATTAAGAAATACATTAGAAATGTAGAAACTAGCAACACATGATGCATTAGGAAAATACACTCAAGAAAAATAAACTAGTTGCAAACATAAACATAACAACTTTTATAGCTTCATTCCCCAGTAAGATGATTAGTTCTTCAGTCAATATCCTCAAAGAAGTCCCCAACTTCTAAATGAGTAATATTTGTTAGGCCTTCAAAATCATCATCTTTATATGCAAGATGTGCCTTAGAATCATATTTATTTGAGGGACCTGCTTCATCATCATTATTTTGAAAGGTCAAGTGTGCCTCCACATTATTTTCTTTTTTCTTGAGGGAGGCTTGATAAAGTTTGACAAAATGTTCTGGCGTACGACAAATGCGTGCCCAATGACCTCTCATACCACATCGGTGACACATACTAGCTTTACCTTTTGAATGATTAATTTGAGAACCCTTATTGTTCTCCAATTTATTTCCACCATAATGACGATAATTGTTTCGCCCCCTGCCATGTCCACGTTTACGACCATGTCCCCGACCACGGTAATTATTTTGTTTTCTTTCAAACTTATCATATGTTGCTACAACATTCACTTCCGGAAATGGAGCTGACCCAGTGGGACGGGCTTCATGATTTTTCATTAATAGAGTATTATTCTGCTCAGCCACAAGTAGGCATGTGATTAACTCAGAATATTTCTTAAAACCTTTTTCACGGTATTGTTGTTGTAGCACCACATTTGAAGCGTGAAAAGTAGAAAATGTTTTTTCCAATAAGTCCTCATCTGTGATAGTGTCTCCACATAATTTTAATAGAGAACTTACTTTAAAGATAACAGAATTATACTCACTTACGGTTTTAAAGTCTTGCAACCTTAAATGTATCCACTCATACCGAGCTTTCGGTAATACCGTAAGTTTTAGGTAGTCATATCGATCCTTCAAATTAATCCATAATTCAAGTGGATCTTTACGGTTAAATATTCAGTTTTTAACCCTTCATGTAGATGATGACGAAGGAAAATCATGACCTTCGCTTTATCCTGATTTGATGCTTTATTTCCTTGTATAATAGTATTTCCAAGACCTTTAGCGTCAAGGTAAATTTCAGCATCAAGAACCCATGATAAATAGTTCCTCCCAGTGATGTCAAGTACCACAAATTCAAGTTTTGATAAATTTGACATAGTGAAAACTATCATAAAAGATGAATAAGTTAGAGAAATAATTATAATAATAAAAAATTAATGAAAACAAAACGATTAAGGTAAAAGAAATGAAAATAGAGCTATATCATGTTAACAATCTACTATTTCATTTTATTGTTGCCATAAAGTAGAAATTACATACTTGTTTCATTTCACTTTATATTATTGATATATATGTGTTAATAGAACTGAACGTGACTAATATTATTTATATGTTCTAATAAATATAAAGTAATTAAACTATAAAATTATTGCTTGTCAATTTATTTCTCACAGTTCTTCAAAATGCCTTAAAGATATGTTTTGATCTAGGGAGTCCATGAATATTATAAGTATGAAATTAGTGCATAGCTAGTTTGATGACTTTGAGGTCCTCTAAGAGTTGAGCATGGAAGGAAATAGTTATTTTATCACTGCAATGTACTTAAACTATTTAAGATGCCCAAGCGCACAAATAATCTGCAAACAATGAGCATATGATATGTACTGCCATAAATAAAATGATTATAATGATACATACCTTAATAAAATATGTCTCAACTTAGCGGGAGTTAAGAATAAAATTAGAGCTTCGTGCTGATAACGTGTTATTAAAAAAAAGCAATGCAGTAAAATGTAAACAAGAAGAGATAGAGAGAATGGAAAAGTGTTTTCTTCTTTCACTTTGGTGTAATTTTTCATTGCAATTACATGGCCTTTTATAGGCATAAAAAGTAAATATGATGGACATAAAATAGGAAATTTAATCTTTAAGTTATTCACAATATGGGCATCCAATGTAGCATCCAATGTAGTATCCAAAGTAGTACCCAATGTACAAACTATTCATAACAAGGATCAAAATTTTTCAAAATTTCAAAAACCAAACCATTGCATGCTGTCTTGAGCAGAATCATTTCGATTCGAACACTTCAAAAATTTCGATTGAAATTTCAGTTCAGATTTCAATCCAAGCTTCAAGCATAAGTTTTGTTCAAGAATTTCGCAGAAACAGGTATGTTAAGGCTAAGTTTTTCCTTCATTTTAGCATGATATCGTAATTACACAAGTTCGATAACGAGGCATAAAGAAAAATTCGTATACCAAAATTTGCGTATATTTTGCTAGTCTCGCAAATTATATATATTTTTCTAGTTTTGTAAGTTACCATATTCTTCTTATCGGGATTGCATATTCAGTTGAGTATTTCCTTCTTCCGGTCAAAAAAGTAGAGAGTTTACATATATACAGTATTAAAAGTATTTTCATTACCATCGAGCTATAATTGATGGGCAGGCCTCTATTGGGCAACCTCTGATCAGATGGTAAGTTATGTACCGAGCCTACTGTGGCCGAGCGCTTATGAGCGAGCCTAGTTGGTTGAGACATAGAGCCTACTATGGCCGAGGGCATATGAGCGTGCCTACTACGGTAGAGCAGTTATATATATACCGAGCCTACTGTGGCCGAGCGCTTATGAGCGAGCCCAGTTGGTCGAGATACATAGCATAACATGGTCGAGCGCTTATGAGTGAGCCTACTACGGCAGAGCAGATATATATGTATACCGAGCCTTATATGGCAGGACATCTATTTTACTCACTATATTAAGAGAGTTGAGTCAGTATCAGCAGATAAGCATATCTTCAGATTTTCTTGACTCCCAGTTGCTCTCAGTTATTATATTATCAGTTCAGTTTCAGCTTCAGCTTTAGTATATTGCCTTACATACTCGGTACATTATTTCATATTAACGTCCCTTTCTAGGGCCGCTGCATTTCATGCATATAGGTTCAGACAGATAGACGGGTAGACCTCCTCAGTAGGTGTTGCCCGAGCTCAGCTTTATCGATAAGCTCCCTTCTTTCGGAGTTGCCGAGTCTAGCAGTGTGGTGTGTATCTTGTGTATATATGTATATAGGTTATGGGTAGGTCGGGGCCATGTTCCGATCATAGTACATCTATCAGTAGAGGCTTGTAGATATATCCTATCAGTTAGTACAGTATGTTGGGCTTGTCGGCCCTGTACATATATTTTGTTGGCTTGTTAATTGTAGTAATTATGACGGCCTTTCCGGCCCAGCTTTATATTGACGTTTAGTCAGCATTAGTCTCTATGCAGCTTTATATTTTGCATGGCACATTATCTTGCAATGTGGCCCATGGCCAAAGTATGATATTACATGTTCAGAGTCTCTTAGTCGAAAGTGGTATGCAAGGATAAGTGAGGCACTGGGTGCCGGTCTCGCCCCCAGGCTCGGGGCATGACAAAAGTGGTGTTAGAGCAGTTCTATCCTAGGGATTCTACAAGCCGTGTCTAGTAGGGTCTTGTTTATAGATGTGTGGTGCACCACATTATATAAGCAGGGGACTACAGGACATTTAGGAGTTGGTTACCCTTCTTTCAAATCTGAATCGTGCTGTAGTACTGAGTTATAGGAAATTTGAGTTAAACTTATGTGTTTCCATTTGCATGCACATATGACGGTAAATAGGAAGACTACGGCTAGCTAGAGGAGATAAACAACAGTAGGTGAGGGGACTAACAGGGTAACCCCAGCAAATGGGGCCCAATCGGAGTTGCAGGGAGAGACCCCTACCCAGCGATTACCGGCTCCTCCGCCACCTGAGGAGATTCCTAGGGAGACTGCACATCCAGTTCCCCCTCCACTTCCATCAAATCAGGACTTGAGGAGTGCGGTGCATTTGTTTGCACAGTTGGTAGCTACCCAGCAACAAGCTAGGGCATCTGCTAGTGTAGGACCTTTTGAGGGATCTGGGAGTTCAAGGGTCCGAGAGTTTATTGCTTTGAATCCCCTAGAGTTCATGGGACAGATCAGAGGGAGGACCCGCAGGATTTCATAGATCAGCTTCATATGATCTTTTGGGTTATGCATGCCACGGAGAAAGAGGCATTTGAATTAGCAACTTTTCGACTCCGAGATATAGCCATCCTTTGGTATGAGGGATGGGAAAAGTCTAGGGGACGTGATGCACCTCCTGCTATTTGGGAGAATTTTTCAGATGCCTTCCTTGACCACTACTTACCGCGAGAGATCTGACAAGCCCGATTCTATCAGTTTCTAGCCCTCAAGCAGCGTAATATGAGTGTTCGAGAATATAGTCTCCGTTTTGACTCATTGGCAAGATATGCACCATCCATAGTTGCTACTATGCGAGATAGAATCCACAGGTTTATAGCAGGGTTGGCCCCAGAGTTGACCGAGACGTGTATCACCACTGCATTACATGATAGTATGGATATCTCACGGATTCAGGAATTTGCCCAGAATATAGAGAGGGGTAGGCATCGACAGTAGAGTACGGAGAGGACTAAGTCAGGGCAGCGTAAAAGGATGAGATTTGCTAGGTCTTATGAGCAGTCTCAGGGTAGTTACAAGCTCCAGTACTTCGAACGGCCACCTAGACCTCCGCCACCTCAGTTACAGGGTTACAGGTATAACCACTATACTCAGTCAAGACCATGTGAGAGCTCCTAGGCGTCAAGTTTGCAGCAACAACGAGGTTTGAGATAGACAGGGCCGCTTCCGCTGCGATGTGCCATCTGCGGTCGAGGACACTTGGCCCAATGCCGAGAAGGTTCCGACGCTTGTTATACATGTGGACGTCCAGGGCATATGATGCGAGATTTCCCAAATAGAGATTCTGGGGTATGGCGTAACTAGCGGATTCAGCAACAGGATCAGCTATGCCCGGGAATCCTTCAAGGCGTGAGTCTCAGTCTTCGGCTGGCAGAGGTCGAGGAAAAGGTAGAGGTCCAGTTCAGGTGGTAAATAGAATCATATCTATGCTCTAGCAGGTCGACAGGACCAAGAGTCCACACCAGACGTTGTGACAGGTATGTTGACCATTTGTTCTCACGATGTTTATGTCTTGATAAACCCAGGATCTACTTTATCATGTATTACCCCATTTGTCGCGAGGAAATTTGGTATAGTGCCTGAAATACTAAGTGATCCTTTTGCGGTATCTACATCGGTCGGAGAATCGATTATCGCTAGACGCATTTACCGAGGTTGTATGGTATCAGCTGTCACACCTCCTTTTTACCTACACCCGCAAGGGCATATGGGAGTTTTTCCAATTAAAGGACAATCGAAACGAGATTTATTATTAAAGATTTAGAGTCGCCACTTGGGAGATTTATGGTGTCCCAAGTCACCGGTTGAATCCCGAATCGAGGAAAAGATTGACTCTATATTACAGTCCGCGAACCAGAAATCTGAGTAAGGAATTCTGTTAACCCGGGAGAAGGTGTTAGGCATTCCCGATTTTCGTGGTTCTAGCACGGTCGCTCAACTGTTATATTTGGCTTAAATTATCTAATTTTAACAATTATGAACCTATGTGCAAATTTTAACCTTAACCGCTTTTATTCATTTTTAAAGAAAACTGCAACGTCATTAAAACAAGTCTTGAACCACGTCACATAAATGCACCCGTGGTTTTTGGACATACTTTAACATCGTTGTGATTTGGATTTGGGTCACATAAATGCGCACCCGAATTTAGGGAGATAATGTTATTAAAATACGCACCTAAAGAGACTAACACGATATTATTTTGGGGAAGGCCGTGAAATTCGCTAAACGGCCCGTCCCAAAATCTAAGTATTTTAATATATACAATTATCGAGGGCCCCACAATTTATGTGTTTTGTTTAGCGAGGCTCATTCCGTTTTATTATTTTAAAGTGCAAACCTAGAGCAATCTATAGTTTTCTACTTAATTTGTCTCTAAAATAAAAGAAAGACCCTAATTAATTTGTTACTGGACTGATGCAAACTAAGTAATATTTTTACACCAATATCCGACCATTGGGCTCCAATGTAAGCTCAGCAGAGGGAATTTAAAACCAGATATACACCATAAAATCGGCCAAAACAGACCTTGGCCCAGGCCTAAATGAGAAAGGGGCCAAAACTGGCCTGGGCCGTGCATCAATTATCCTGAGGCCCAAACGTTTAGGGACTAGCCTGTTAAGCCCTGTCTTTTACACTAAATGGAATTTCAATTTAATTAAGAACACAAATCTGATGAATCTACTACTAAAATTAACTAGCCAGTAAAATAAATTCAATGCAATATTAAACATGAGTTGGAAAGCAGCTGATTTCAGATTTCATGACCCATATAAATTGCCTATGATCACAATTTCAAACATGGTGCATACTAGTTCAAATTTCAAATTCCCTACTATGACTCATTTTTATTAAAATGCTGACTCATGAACTTTGATTAAACGCTAACGTGACCACATATGAGAATTGAAACTCGAGAATTAAGGATGCTGGACGAAAATGGATTGCCTCGAGAATTAAGGATGCTTACGAATTACATATCTCATATCTACTTTTAACTTTCTAATTTCGAACCCACACACAACCACTCAAACTTAGATTTATAGATTAACTCACATCATCACTACTAAATATAAAGCTCCCATGATCAGAAGAAGTATCACACTACTTTAACAGTCTACAGCCTAATTAATCACAGCTTGAAAATACCATTTATACAGATCTAGGAAAACCGGAAATTAACTAAACTAATAGAAACTATTCTGTTAGTCCAGCATGGAATTATTACAACGAATACTCAACTAAACTCATATGCATTTCTAAATATCTAACACACACTTAACGGTTCAAATGCACAAACTTATAATTAACAGTCCATCAGTACGGTTATTACAGTATAATGAAAGCAGTAAATCAACAATAGGCCTCCACTTCAACAACAATAGGCCTCCACTTCATTCATTTTCAACTGGATATTTACATACATCGAGTTTCAGGACATGTACCTGGTATGTAGAACAGAAAAATGGGGTAAGCAATCAGCAACAACAAACAACAAAATACAGCAGCAGAAAGCCCAACACAATAGCTTCAACACCTCAATCCAGAAATCCCAACAACACGGAGAAAACCAGTAAAAATGGAGAAGAAAAATAGTCCGGAAATCTCTCTTTGTTTTCTCTTTCAAGCTTTGTACTCTCTCTGGTTTTCTTCCACTCTCAATATTTCAGAAAATTTGGTTATATCTTTTTTACTCTCTCCAAAATGAATTCTGTCCCTATATATCCAGTGTATCCAGAATGTATATCGAGTGTATACCGCTCTTTCCGCCCCCTTCTTTTTTTCTTCTTCCTTTTAAACTTCCAGCCTCTCTCCCTTTCCAGCTCCTCTTTTCCTTTACAATTGTATTATTTTAGCCTTTTGAAATATTCCTCCCATGTTGTCTTTCTTTCCAACTCTTAAAAGTATTGAACAGGGTGTCCTTTGCATTGCTGATCCCCTTTTTATTAACTTAATCCCTAGACTGATCCTACCATGTGCTAGCAACTTCTTAAGTAGGTGAGATACACCTTTTCATTAAACAATTCTTAGGCTATCTTAAAGGCTTCCTAATTAATTTCAAACACAGTTGGGATTTGAATTCTTTCAGACAAATAGATATCCCAAACTTAGTTCAAACCATCTACACTCCTCTACACACTGTTATGCAGGTCCTAAAGAAAAGAACAGAACGATTAGGCGTCAACGAGAACCAAACCAGATTTTCCTCTTCTTAATTTCTTTTTCTTTTCAATTTTCTTTCTAATTAAAATAAAATACAAGCTTAAATTTAACCTTGGCCAAATTATCCTATAAATATTAATTAACTCTATGTAGTTATTATCACCAATAACTAAATACCAAATTAAAAGAAAATCACACAATTTTGACATTAAACACCAAAATGCGAAGTACGTTATTTTGTGATTTTTTTCATTTTTTTTAAAACAAATATTTACTTGGCTAATCCTAATTGCAAAATTAAATCCTAGATGCAAAGCGACATATTTTTGTATTTTCATTAGTTTAACAAATAAACGTGCACAGAAAATGCAAACAATAACAGAAAACACCACGACAATCCACAAAATTGCAAGCAACGGAAAAATTATTTTATTTGAATTTTTTGGGAGTGATTCTCATAGGGCAAAAATCACGTGCTCACAGCTGCCCCTCTTTGCCCGAAAATACAAAGAGTTTTTGTGCAAAGATAAAGTGAGCGGATACGAGCGATTTTTGCCTGTTTGAACACTCCGTGGGAAGCATTTTTTGAAAGATTTGACCGAACCTCTGCTTCAAAGGTTTCCTACATATCCTTGGCTATAAAGGAATCAGGTCAATGTAGTTCGGGAAGTTTCGGTAGCTGGGACTACCATGAGCTGTGGTTTCACTATTACTGCTGCTGCTGCTGATATTGCTTACTGACCTCCTTATTACACCATGACAAAAATGAAGAAGCTAGACTAAGCTATAATCTATGCTTTACAATGATTTATTTTCAAACTTGGTCTTGTGATTGTTGTTGCCTTGTTGGATTGTATTTCCCTCACTTGTTCCTTTGCTGCTGACTCGAATTGTACTCTTGAGACGCTTTCCCTCCCCTTCAGGCGGGTACCTGATTGCTGAACCTTTAAACGTCTTTCTTTGACTATTGCTGCCTATCCTCTATTCTACAGGCGGGCTCCTGATTACTCGAACCTGGATTGCTTGTTCCCTTCGTTCTCCATTTGGGTGCTTGGCTGCTGAACTTGAATTGTATTCCCTTGTTCTCCAGGTAGATGCCTGATTGTTGAATCTTCCACTGCCTTTCCTTGTTCTCCAGGTGGACGCCTGATTGCTTGAACTTGAATTGCTTCTTCCCTTCATTTTTCGGGCGGGTTCCTAATTACTTGAAATTTGAATGGTATTCCCTTGTTCTCTAGGTGGGCTCCCGACTGTTGCGCTTGAAAGTATTCTCTGCTCTCCAGGCGGGCTCCTGATTGCTAAACTTGAATGTGTTCCCATGCTTTCCATGCGGGCTCCTGATTGCTAAACTTGAATCTGTTCCCATGCTTTCCGGGCGGGCTCCTGATTGCTAAACTTGAAATGTATTCCCATGCTCTCCAGGCGGGCTCCTGATTGCTAAACTTGAAATGTATTCCCTGCTCTCCAGGCGGGCTCCTGACTTCATCAAAATAGACAAAAACAAAGAAAAATTTTCTGCCCCAGTTTGGTAGCTGGGCACATATGTAAGTGTAAAATGGATCACATTATCAAATATCAATAAGCATTTGAAAACTAAGTTCCGTTATCCCAGGGGTCCTGACAACTCTTAACAATTTTAAATCTAAGCTATATCTTTTAAAGGTGTGACTTCCGCTAAATCTCATTATTTAATGAAAACTCTCAATGCTAGGTCCCATTGTTCAGGAGGATCCTGAAAATTCCTAATTGAATCCTATCTAAAACATGCAAACTTTGAAATCAACTTATGTTCCTTTGGGGTACACTTATGCTAGATCTTGTTTTTCACGATTGTTTCGATTTTTTTTAACTAGGTTCCATTTTCCAGGAGGGTCCTGAGAATTTCCGACTAAATTGGGAAAAGGTGGAAATAGATGGCGTTTCTGCTTGGGGAAAACGTTGAGGAAACAGAAAATCATAATCATTAATCTGGGAAAGAAGAGAAGTCAAAATATTTGTTCTCATGGGGTAATGTCCAAAGTGTATCTCAAACATACAAACTTCAAAGTTCCACTTATAATCTTCTAGGGTGCATTCATGCCAAATTTCGCTACTCATGATTATTTTGAATTTTAAACTAAGTCCTATTTTCCAGGAGGGTCCTGAGAATTTTCGCGATCAAATCTGCCCAGTACTTACTCTCCCTACGGATGATTTCCCGAAAGAAATGCCATTTTCCCCCTATTTCAAATCAAAAAAAATTTCGTCAGTTTAAAAACGTGGTGGTTCATCGTGGCATTCTTGCTGGAGGCGGTTTTCTCTTTGCCATTCTTTGCTTCGTCCAACCACCTTGAACTGATCGAAAAGATTGTTTTGACCTTCTGACTGATCCTTAAATGCAAGATCCCCAACTGCTATTCTCCCCTCCTGATCTTTCTGCCAGAAGCCGTACATCTCCCATGACATTACTGAACCATTCCACAGTTTTAACTTTTGCTTACACCATAGGTCCCATTTTTCGTCTTTGGCATGTTCTAGCTGCATTTTGCTTTGTGCAATTACGAAATTGGTAGTAAGCTTTGAAATTCCTTCTTACAAGGCTAAACTTGGAAGAGCTTTAGAGAAGTAAAACTAACAGCAATGAAATGCGAGGATTTTAAGAATAAAGAAAAGAATCCAAATTTGGTTGACTGTTGGAGATAGGAAAAGGGACTTATCTGAGCGGAATCATCGACACCAATGATCATGGTATGCATTTGGATTAATCAGCCCAGTCTATTTAATCAATCTCCTTTCCAATTGTTTTACTTTGTTCTCCAAGATTTTCACAACCCAATTTTACTTTCCGCCAACTTACGGACCTTGTTCGACTTGCAGTGCCCTGAAGGGTTTTCACCGACAAACCTCTATCATTTGTTTTCTCTTAGCTTTCGTCGCCTCATGGTGCCCACGAAGGTTTTCACCAATAAGACTCTCATTTTTATTTTCTTTCAGCTTTCGTTGCCTCATGGCGCCCATGAGGGTTTTCACCAATAAGACTTTTTTTTAATTTGATTTTTCTTACTTGAACTGGAGTGTTGCCCCTGATATGAATTATCTTTACATTGCTCGACTTGGCATCTCTCGAAGACTGATCGGAAGGTCTTTCTTTGGATCGTAATGTGGGCTTTTGGATGGGGTTAGAAAGAAAGGGTATCAAAGGCTCAAAATAATTTTGACACGGGTTTAAAATTACAACTCTTGGAATCACATTTCTTATTATAAGTACAATATCTGCCCCAATTTCTTGCTTGGGGATCTTTTGATATTTTATTTTACTATGACCGAACCGGGAAGCTGCCTACATATCCTTAACAGGAATCAGGTCAAACGAAGTTCACCCTTGAATTTCCTTGTTGTTATACTTTTGACTTTTTTTCTCTTTTCTTTTCGTTCTTTTTCTCTCTTTTTCGTTATTGATTCCAAAAGAGGGGTATGAAAGAAATAAATAAGGCTCAAAAGGGGGAACAAAAGGTGAAGTGTTTAGATAGCAGAACAAATTTCCTTCGTCATTCCAATCTTCGAAATAATGCCAAATACAAACAATCAACAGTTATAACAAAGAAATCATACATAATATCTTTTTACTGCATCAGAATTGATAGCCATGTCTATGCATTTTCCTTCGATATCTGTTAAACATAAAGCACCATTGGACAATACTCTGGTCACAATGAATGGCCCTTGCCAATTTGGGGCGAACTTGCCTTTCGCTTCAGCCTGATATGGAAGGATACGTTTCAGCACCTGCTGGCCCACTTCAAACTTCCGTGGACGTACCTTTTTGTTGTATGCTCTTGCCATTCTCTTTTGATATAACTGGCCATGACACACTACTGCTAATCTTTTTTCATCAATCAAATTCAACTGCTCCAAACGGGTCTTGACCCGCTCATTATCATCAATTTCAGCTTCAGCGACAATCCGAAGGGACGGGATTTCAACTTCCGCAGGTATCACTGCTTCAGTTCCATATACCAACAAATAAGGAGTTGCACCTACTGAAATACGGACAGTAGTGCGATAACCCAGCAATGCAAATGGTAATTTTTCATGCCATTTCCTGGAACCTTCTACCATTTTCCGTAGTATCTTCTTTATGTTTTTGTTGGCTGCCTCAACTGCTCCATTCGCCTTGGGACGATATGGGGTAGAATTGCGATGTGTAATCTTAAACTGTTGGCATACCTCTTCCATTAATTTACTGTTAAGATTAGCACCATTATCCGTGATGATCACCTTTGGGATTCCGAATCGACGGATGATACTTGAGTGAACAAAATTGACCACTGCTTTCTTGGTCACCGATTTGAAAGTTTTGGCCTCAACCCACTTGGTGAAATAATCAATGGCTACCAGAATGAATCTATGCCCGTTGGATGCTGCTGGCTCAATTGGTCCAATGATATCCATGCCCCAAGCAACGAAGGGCCATGGTGCCGACATCGTGTGCAATTCCGATGGTGGAGAATGAATCAAATCTCCATGTATCTGGCATTGATGACAATTGTGCACAAAACTGATACAATCTTGCTCCATGGTGAGCCAATAATAACCTGCTCGGAGAATGTTCTTTGTCAGCACATACCCACTCATATGTGGTCCGCAAACTCTGGAATGTACTTCGGACATGACAGCCATAGCTTGTCTAGCATCTATGCATCTTAACAATCCAAGGTCTGGTGTTCTTTTATACAAAACTCCTCCACTTAAGAAGAATCCACTTGCCAACCGTCGAATTGTTCTCTTCTGATCCCCCGTGGCTTGCACTGGATATATCCTCATTCTGATGTACTCCTGGATATCATGGAACCATGGTTCGCCATCAAGTTCTTCTTCAATCATGTTGCAGTAAACATGTTGATCTCGTATTGAATATGCAAAGGATCGACATAGGCTTTGTCCGGATGGTGCAACATTGACGCTAGGGTAGCCAATGCATCAGCGACCTCATTATGGACCCTGGGAATATACCTAAACTCCACTGATCGAAACCATTGACAAAGATCATGCAAACATTGTCGGTATGGTATGAGCTTCAAATCTCGTGTTTCCCATTCTCCTTGAATTTGGTGTACCAGAAGATCCGAGTCTCCTAAGACCAAGACTTCCTGGACATCCATGTCTACAGCTAGCCTTAAACCCAAAATGCATACTTCGTACTCAACCATATTGTTGGTACAATAGAAACGAAGTTGAGCTGTAACAGGATAGTGATGCCCTATTTAAGAAATAAGCACGACTCCTATCCCCACTCCTTTCATGTTAGCAGCCCCATCGAAGAAAAGTTTCCAACCTGGTTTTTCGGCCTGTTCTAGCTTGTCAATATGCATTACCTCTTCATCAGGAAAATAAGTCCTCAGTGGCTCATACTCTTCATCGACCGGGTTTTCGGCCAAATGATCGGCCAATGCTTGGGCTTTCATTGCAGTTCGAGTCACATAGATTATGTCAAACTCTGTGAGCAAAATCTGCCACTTCACCAGTCTTCCTGTTGGCATAGGCTTTTGAATGATATACTTCAATGGATCCAAGCGTGAAATGAGGTAAGTAGTGTAGGATGACAAATAATGTTTCAATTTCTGTGCCACCCAAGTTAGGGTGCAACATGTCCTTTCCAGGTGAGTGTACTTAACCTCATAAGCTGTGAACTTCTTGCTGAGATAGTAGATGGCTTGTTCTTTCCTGCCGGTGACATCATGCTGCCCCAGTACACAACCAAATAAATTTTCCAGGACAGTCAAGTAAAGAATCAACGGTCTCCCTGGTTCTGGTGGTACCAACACAGGCGGGTTAGACAAGTATCCTTTTATCTCGTCGAATGCTTTTTGACACTCATCAGTCCACTTGATCGCAACATCCTTCTTCAATAACTTGAAAATAGGCTCACAAGTTGTCGTGAGTTGAGCAATAAACCTACTGATGTAGTTCAACCTTCCTAACAGACTCATCACTTCAGTCTTGTTCCTTGGAGGAGGCAATTCTTGTATGGCTTTGATCTTCGATGGGTCCAACTCGATGCCTCACCGACTGACTATGAATCCCAATAGTTTTCCAGATGGAACACCGAATGCACACTTGGTGGGGTTAAGCTTGAGGTTGTACCTGCGAAGCCTCTGGAAGAATTTCCTCAAATCTCCGACGTGGTCGGCCTGATGTTTTGATTTTATGATCACATCATCTACATATACCTCAATCTCCTTGTGTATCATATCATGAAACATAGTAGTCATTGCTCTCATATAAGTTGCCCCAACATTCTTCAATCCAAATGGCATTACCCGGTAGCAATAAGTTCCCCATGGCGTGATGAAGGCTGTCTTTTCCGCATCTTCTTCGTCCATTAGAATCCGATGATACTCGGCATAGCAATCCACAAAAGATCCAATCTCGCGCTTGGCACAATTGTCAATCATAATGTGGATATTGGGTAGTGGGAAGTTATCCTTCGAACTTGCTTTGTTGAGAGCGATAATCGACGCATACTCTGATCTTGCCATCCTTCTTCGGCACAGACACGACATTAGCCAACCAAACAGGATACCGAGTGACCCGAATAACCTTTGAATCCAATTGCTTGGTAACTTCTTCTTTAATCTTCACACTCATATCAGTTTTGAATTTCCTCAACTTTTGCTTGACGGGAGGGAATGCCGGATCAGTGGGCAATCTGTGGACCACTAAATCAGTGCTTAAACCTGGCATGTCATCATATGACCACGCAAAAACATCTTTGTATTCGATGAGTTCTTTGATTAACTCCTCCCGGATTTTTGGCTCGAGGTGGACACTTATTTTAGTCTCTCGGACATTGTCTGTGTCCCCTAAATTGACGGCTTCTGTGTCATTCAGGTTGGGTTTGGATTTTTCTTCGAAGTGAATTAACTCCTTACTAATCTCTTCGAAAGCTTCATCCTCATCATCGTATTCTGATTCGTAATCACAATCTACTTCTTGAACTAATATTTCAGAATCAAATTTATTTTTAAGACTGGGTTGAGGATTCCTTATGCATACCATATCATTAGAACCAGCGTAAAAAGAACTGTATAGAAAACAAACAAAAAGGAAAACCATCAGGAATGATGAAGAAAAGGAAATTGTATTTTATTGAATGATAAAAGATAACAAGGTTTACACACTCAAACAGACTGAAAAATGAAATCCGGATTACAACCCTGGAATAATCCGTACAAACTTAAAGGAAAATCAAAGCAAACTACCAAGACTCCTTCCGAGTAGGGAGATGAGTAGCCTTCCAATTATTAAGCTTTGTTGTTCACCCGAAAAATTGCACTTCCGCGTTGCTAGAACCTTCTCCAATTTCCACCATGTTCACACTGTCGAACGACTTCTCAAATCTTTCAATTAACTCCTTGTCAGGATCAATCACAGAACTGGGAATTGCTGTCACTGGGCGACTCCTTGTACCGGACTTGACAAATGATCTGGAAAGAGGTGGCACCGGCTTTGGAAGGACCCATGTCCTCTGTTTCAATTTCTTGGATCTTTTTATATCTGTGGTTGTGGGCTTGAATCCTATACCAAATGTTCCCAAGTTTTCGGGGAGAGACACGGGATGTATGATGCCTTGCAGAGCTGATCCCAAACCCTTTCCTAGTACAAAACCATTCTTCAACATTTCGTACGCTACCATGACTGATGCGGCGGTTATCTTCGAATATGGGATACACTTCCCCTCTGGAAATTTCTCGACTGACATTGCGTTGAAAACTTGGTAGACCCATGGTCCCTTGTCATCTTCCACTTCAATGAATGGCACAATGGTGTTGCTGTGAGCGCACAAATTATCTTCGTCGTGCACAACTATTTCCTGTCTGTCCCATTCAAACTTGACCATCTGATGGAGTGTTGATGGTACTGCTTTAGCGACGTGGATCGATGGTCGTCCTAATAGCAAATTGTAGAAAACAGCTATATCCAGCACTTGGAATTCCATTGTGAATTCTACTGGACCTATAATTAGCTCCAACATTATGTCCCCGACTGAGTCTTTGCCTCCGCCATCAAATCCTCGCACACAGATACTATTCTTATGGATCCTCTCATCTTCTACTTTCAGCTTGCTTAGAGTGGAGAGAGGACAAATGTTCGCACTTGAACCATTGTCAACCAATACCCGGGTAACCACAGAATCCTCGCATTTTACTGTCAGGTAAAGGGCTTTGTTGTGCTCAGTACCCTCTATGGGCAATTCATCATCGGAAAAAGTGACTCTGTTTACTTCAAAAATTTTGCTGGCTATCTTTTCCAGATGGTTCACCGAGATCTTGTCGGGAACATGGGCCTCATTCAGGATTTTTATCAATGATCGGCGGTGCTCATTTGAATGGATTAGCAATGAGAGCAATGAGATCTGAGCGGGCGTTTTCTTCAACTGCTCTACAACAGAATAGTCATGCACTTTCATTTTCCTCAAAAATTCCTCTGCCTCTTCTTTAGTTACAACTTTCTTCATTGGCGTTGGATCATCTTTAGCTTTCCTTAACTTCTCTGGAGTAAAACACCTTCCTGAGCGAGTCAAACCTTGTGCTTCACAAACTTCTTCTTTGATTTCTTTCCCTTTGTAAATCACGGTCACCCGTTCATAATTCCAAGGAACAACTTTGTTGTTGATCACTGGAAGCTGAGTTACTGGTTTTATAATAACAGGCTCTGTGTGAGCCCCCTTCACGACCACAACAGGTTTACTTGCAATCCCTGGTACTACCACTTTAGCTTTCTTGAGTTTCACTGCAACAATGCTTGACGACCCTTTCTCGGGTACCACAGCTGGCTTACTGTCTACCCCTTTTAACTGGACCATTGATTTCTCACTAGTTACCTTTTCCTTTGAGCTGGTTTCACTGGAACGGACTATCATTACCGTCTACGAGGGCTTCTTGGGATCCCCTCCTTTATGTATCAACACAATCATATGGGTCTCATGGTAAGCTGGCAGTGGATTCTGATTGATATTTGGTGCTTCTGGGGCCTGAACCTCGATCCGATGAGTATCAATAAGCTCTTGCATAGCTGTTTTCAGTTTCCAACACTTCTCTGTATCATGCCCTGGGGCTCCTAAATAGTACTCACAACTCACCGAGTGGTCAAGATTTCGAGGAGGAGGATTTGGCATTTTAGGCTCAATTGGATTCAACATGCCTAACTGCCTCAACCTGTGGAAAAGACTGGTATATGATTCCCCCAGTGGAGTGAAAGTCTTTTGCTTCTATAACCTCTTATTCTTGAAGGCTTGGTTTGGTCGGAAACCCGTTCCAGAGGGATTTCTGTAGGCTCTTGGGAGTGGATATGTGTTTTGTGGAGTTGTGTATGGATTTTGTGGAGCTGAGTATGGATTTTGTGGAGCCGGCGCACGCCATTATACGTGTGCCAAAGTTTAGGTATAGGTTTGTGCATGATGGACGGAAAAATGGGGATCTGGCGGTGGGTAGTAATGTTGTGGAGGGCTATATGGAGTGTGGGGGTAATTTTGGTGGTAGGGTCGTGGTTGGGTATAGTAGGGTGATGGGCCTCTAGGTCCGAACCAGGCTCCGGACTCAACAGTCATGACATCTTCTTTCTTCTTCTTCCCAAGTACACCCCCAGTGCCACTTTGAATGGCCTGAGTGGT
Source organism: Nicotiana sylvestris (assembly GCF_000393655.2). Lineage (NCBI taxonomy): Eukaryota > Viridiplantae > Streptophyta > Magnoliopsida > Solanales > Solanaceae > Nicotiana > Nicotiana sylvestris. Next base: position 40,961,951 of record NC_091066.1, read on the forward strand.
TGCCTTGATCACTGAATAACTCATGATTTTGTTGGACTTAAGCCCCTCCTCGACCATGCCTCCCATTTTTACAACCTCATTAAAAGACTTGCCAATTGCGGACCCCAAATGACCAAAGTAAGTTGGCTCCAAAGCCTGCAAAAAGTAATCAACCATCTCGCTCTCTTTCATTGGGGGATCTACCCTTGCTGCTTGCTCCCTCTACCGGAAACCATATTCTCTAAAGCTTTCACTGTACTTCTTCTCTAGTTTAGTCAAAGATAGTCGGTTTGGAATGATCTCAAGATTATACTGAAAGTGACAAATGAATGCTTGTGCCAGATCATCCCATGTGTACCATCTTCCGTGATCTTGGCGGGTGTACCACTCCAATGCTGCTCCGCTCAAACTCTGACTGAAGTAAGCCATTAGTAATTCATCCTTTCCTCTAGCTCCCCTCATCTTACTGTAAAAACCTCTCAAATGAGCCACCAGATCACCGTGTCCATTGTACAATTCAAATTTGGGCATTTTGAACCCTGCCGGTAGTTGTACATTTGGGAATAAACACAGGTCTTTGTAAGCCACGCTTACCTGACCTCCTAGCCCTCTCATATCCCTGAAGGATTGTTCTATGCTTTTCATTTTTCTGAACATCTCCTCATGTTCGGAATTTTTGGCTGGTCTCTCAGCTTCTCTCGGGAGATCAGAACGTGGATCATAGGGGTAGGTTTCGGGAGCTTTGAAGGTGGGCTCCGGGGGATAATACTGGTTGTCCTGAGTTTGGAACACAGGTTCACTCGGGGATCTATGTAGTGCAGCTGGTAGAGATGCCACAAAGACAGGGGTGACTGGCGGAGGAGGGTATGGAATTGATTTTGGTGCCGGAGCTTGTGGCATATGAGAAGTAGTGTCATGGTAGTGTTGATAAATGGGAAAACATGGATCGGTGGCGGGATGATCCTTAGACTGAGCTAATGGTGCGGTAAAAGTCGGGTTGGCTGGGTAAGACGGCGGTGATTGCCCTTTGGACCAGGCCTGGTACATTTCGGCCATCTGTTGCTTAAGCTTGAGCATCTCCTCTTTCATTTTATTGACGTTCAACTCCTCTACCTCAACACTAGTGTCAACATCCGGGATAGACATTATTTCTAGTATTGGTCCCTTTGATCTGGTTTGGTAATGATAATGTGCCAGTATCCTCTAAAATAAACTAACTGCTTGAATTCTCTAGAAAACAACAAACTTGTTAGTTTTTAGAGTTTAACACATATGCAATTACACGTTGGGATGCAATGCACCTAGGCAATTAACCATTTTCTATCATGCATTTGCTTCGGTTGCGTGCGTCATTCCAGCCTCCCATAATGGTGCCCCTTCCTTTAAACTTCCTTTATTCTATACTCCTTTATTTATTTTTCATTTCCCCCTTTTCTTTTTAGTGGTGGTCGAATCCTATAGAGATTGCCTACGTATCATGTCCCCGCATGAATCAGACCGTGCGTAGTTCTAATAGATAAGTGTGAAAGTAAATAAAATATTTTTGGGATTTTCAGCTTTTATAAAAACAGATGCTTCGATCACAAAGACTCAATACTAACAAATTTCAAAAGACTAACAACCTCTAATGCAAATACAAAATACAGACTCTAAAATTAAGCTATCATACTTTAAGGAAATACAGACTCAAACAGAGAGAAAATATAAACCCAACATGCCTTACAGACTCTGACAGAAAAGGAAATACAGACTCAAACTGAAAATCATGAGTACATCAATGCTCCTGGTGTCCGTGGGACATCATTCGGTCTCGCCACGGGCCTATGTGCAAGATCCCTTTGAAGTCGGTCCAAGCTGTACATTATTTGTTTAACAAAGGTCATCACCGCTGCAAAGAATGTAGTGCGAGTCATATCCTCACAAATGTGGCACTTCATAATGATGTAGTTAGTGATGTTTCTAATTCTCTCTCTTATGGCACCCTTTTCTTGTAACAAATGCCCAATCTGCTGGGACCTGGCCTCCAAAGTTTGCTTGGCTGCATAGTTTTGTTCCTGAAGTTGTTGCAAGTCTATTTCTAACTATGACAATGTCGTGTAACAGTGTTCCCTTTCAACCTTGAAGTCTTTTGCCTGCTTGATCATTTTGTTTCTCATGGCGATGACCCTTTTCTTCAACCCCGCGACCTCATCGTCGTACCTTTCTCTCAACTGCTTAACCAGGCATACCCGTTCATCCTCATTTTTAGCCAATTGTTTTGAGCCCCAGCTAGTTCACTTTCTGCTTTGTTCAAATAGAAACTATAGTTACTCACTTCCTGCCTTAGGTTAGCTACGAGCTTTTCATCTCTGTTACTTCGGACTGGATTTTTTGCTGCTACTTTTAGTTTTTGAATTTGAGCTCGAAGGGCCTCATTTTCTTTGGCTAGCCTTTTCTTTTCACCCTCATCCGCCGCTGCTTGTAAGCCATTCTCGAATTGAAGGTCTTTGACTTGCTTCTCCAGCTTTCCTATCGTGGCCATATACTCGTTTTCTTTGGCCAACCAAGCCCATGGTTCTTGCGATGCCTCGATGAATTCCTGAATGTGCGGTTTTTTGGCCGGTTTTTCTGATTCGGCCCTTGCAGTGTTCTTCTTTCTATACCAGGCAAGGTAGGCGGGTGAGACCTCTCCTTTAGATAGGTTCCACACTCGGGTGCTTGCCGTCAAATATTAGCACTCATTCCAAATAGAACGAACTGTTTCTTCGTGAAATTGGCCGTCGGAGCTAATCTCAACCGCGTGGATACTGAGATCTTCATTTGGATGCATCACCTGACACCTTCCTAATTGTCTCATCACTCGGTAGGGAGCGTAAGGCTGAATACCTCGAAGACCCATTAGGAGGAAGTAAGGACCCGTGGCAGGTATATACACAATTTCTTCAGCAGGAAGCCAACCTAGCATCCATTCTATTTATCCCGTAGTGATGGCGCGAAGGCGGGCTATCCATTATCTAAACCCCTCCGGTAACTTGAACCCTGAAACCCTTGTGTTGAATTCTTCAATGCAGCTTTTCTCCGCGGATCCATAACTCATATACTGAGGGTGGTGGCACAAGTGCTCGATCATCCACATTTGTAGTAGAAAATTGCATCCCTCGAAGAAGTCTGCCCCAGCTTTACAAGCTGTGAGAGCTCGGTATATCTCAGACACTATCATAGGGGCGAGAGTGCTCTTGGCGTTGGTAACCAGGACCTTGACGACTCCAGCCACCCGCAAATCGATATTCCCATCTTTTCGGGGAAACACCACAAGGCCTAAGAACGCTACCATGAAAGCGAAACGCCTATGCTCGTCCCATTTTGTTTGGTTCCATTTAATACAAACCCCGCTTTCCGGATCATTGAACCCTCCTACATGCCCGTACTTCTGGTATATAAAACGTAGAGTGGAAAACCCCCCCTTCTAACTCGTAATATGGGATTCCCTTGTTTATCTTTAGCAAATCCATGAATTTGTGAGAGTTAACGGCCCTTGGAGCGATCAGATACTTATGCCTCAAACCTGCAATACTTTTCATATAACCTGCTATCTCTTCCAAGGTCGGGGTGAGTTCAAAATCCGAGAAGTGAAATACGTTATGGGCCGGGTCCCAGAACGTAACCAAAGCCTTTATGATGTCTCCTCTAGGTCTGATCTTTAATAACCCGGTGAGACCTCCCAAATGTAGATTGACCTTATCATGCTCTGACTTGCCCAGATCTTCCCACCACATACGCAATTCCAAAGGGATCTTGTTCATAACTGCTATCGGCAAACTTGGACTCGTGCTCATTCTGCACATTTATTAGGGTGATTAAACAAAAATCAAGACTCATTTGACTCGAAGACAAAATTGACACACTTTTTCTTTTCCCTTTTTTTTCAAAAAATAAAATCCGGTTTTGCAAATACGACCTTTCAGCACCTCGAAGACGAAGATTTTAAGGCTGTGTTGGCTAATCGGTGAAAACCTTGAAAAATGACAATATGCAGCTGTTTTTGCAAAAAACAGCCTTCCGGCGCCTTTTTAGGGCCATTCGGCTATTTCTGACAAGAATGGAATCACCCTAACTATTTTCAAATAAAAAGTAAATTTTTTGTTCTTTCGGATTATTTTTGCAAAAAGGAAGTTGGACCCGATGGGAGTTGCCTACGTATCTCACACCCTGTGAGAATCAAACTGGCGTAGTTCACGCAATTTTGATAACACAAAAACCAACTTTTTTTTTTAAAACAAAAAATTCTCTTTTTTTTCTTCAAAATTTTGGCAGAGTTTTGACATATATAGGTTTTCAAAACAGGTAATTACCTCCCTTAGCCCTCACACTGCTATTTCTTTTCCAAACTCTTTCCTTTTATTCGAAAACCAGTCAACATGCAAATCCGAAGCAAATAAATGCACAAGTAGCAAGTAGGATGCATCAGGATGGTCTTTTCATTTTTTGTCACCTGTCCTAGACAGACCCAACCCCTGTGTTGAGTCTCCAAAGTCAAAATGCACGTGATGCAGACAAACGTTCCTACTAGGGATCCGGCATGAGGTCTTGTTATACTAGGTTAAAAACCTGGGTTTATTGTTCTAGACCTGGTTTACCCGAGCGGACAACTCGAGCCGGGGGGCTGCTTATCGGTAACCAAAAGATCATCCGGCTTTGCAGCTTGTCCGAACCTCGTTCTATTTGGGATATGACACTAACAGAAAGAAGTCATGACCAACGTGCACTCCTCGGAAGAGAGAAGAGAGGGTTTCGTAGCAGTTTATATACAGTTCAGATAATATCAAAGCGGTAAAAGCAACATTTAGCACATTAAGCCCAAACATGTAATAAAATCAGATAATTAATAAAGCCAACTATAACAATTAATCTAAGCTCGAATTCTTGAACCCTGAACCAGAGATTTTGGGTTCGGTTCCCCAGCAGAGTCGCCAGAGCTGTCACACCTCCTTTTTACCTACACCCGCAAGGGCATAGGGGAGTTTTTCCAATTAAAGGACAATCAAAACGGGATTTATTATTAAAGATTTAGAGTCGCCACTTGGGAGATTTATGGTGTCCCAAGTCACCGGTTGAATCCCGAATCGAGGAAAAGATTGACTCTGTATTACAGTCCGCGAACCAGAAATCTGAGTAAGGAATTCTGTTAACCCGGGAGAAGGTGTTAGGCATTCCCGAGTTCCGTGGTTCTAGCACGGTTGCTCAATTGTTATATTTGGCTTAAATGATCTGATTTTAACTATTATGAACCTATGTGCAAATTTTAACCTTAACCGCTTTTATTAATTTTTAAAGAAAACTGCAACGTCATTAAAATAAGTCTTGAACCACGTCACATAAATGCACCCGTGGTTTTTGGACATACTTTAACATCGTTGGGATTTGGATTTGGGTCACATAAATGCGCACCCGAGTTTAGGGAGGTAATGTTATTAAAATACGCGCCTAAAGAGATTAACGCGTTATTATTTTGGGGAAGACCGTGAAATTCGCTAAACGGCCCGTCCCGAAATCTAAGTATTTTAATATATACAATTATTGAGGGCCCCGAAATTTATGTGTTTTGTATAGCGAGGCTCATCCCATTTTATTATTTGAAAGTGCAAACCTAGAGCAATCTATAGTTTTCAACTTAATTTGTCTCTAAAATAAAAGAAAGGCCCTAATTAATTTGTTATTGGACTAATGCAAACTAAGTAATATTTTTGCACCAACATCCGACTATTAGGATCCGATGTGAGCCCAACAGAGGGAATTTAAAACCAGATATACACCATAAAATCGGCCAAAACAGACCTTGGCCCAGGCCTAAATAAGAAAGGGGCCAAAATTGGCTTGGGCCGTGCATCAATTATCCCGAGTCCCAAACGTTTAGGGACTAGCCTATTAACCCATGTCTTTTACACTAAATGGAATTTCAATTTAATTAAGAACACAAATCTGATGAATCTACTACTAAAATTAACTAGCCAGTAAAATAAATTCAATGCAATATTAAACATGAGTTGGAAAGCAACTGATTTCAGATTTCATGACCCACGTAAACTGCCTATGATCACAATTTCAAACATGGTGCATACTAGTTCAAATTTCAAATTCCCTACTATGACTCATTTTTATTAAAATGCTGACTCATGAACTTTGATTAAACACTAACGTGACCACATATGAGAATTGAAACTCGAGAATTAAGGATGCTGGACGAAAATGGATTGCCTAAATTAACCTTACGAATTACATATCTCATATCTACTTTTAACTTTCTGATTTCGAACCCACACACAACCACTCAAACTCAGAATTATAGATTAAATCACATCATCACTACTAAATATAAAGCTCCCATGATCAGAAGAAGTATCACACTACTTTAATAGTCTACATCCTAATTAATCACAGCTTTAAAATACCATTTATACAGATCTAGGAAAACCGGAAATTAATTAAACTAATAGAAACTATTCTGTTAGTCCAGCATGGAATTATTACAACGAATACTCAACTAAACTCATATGCATTTCTAAATATCTAACACACACTTAACGGTTCAAATGCACAAACTTATAATTAACAGTCCATCAGTACGGTTATTACAGTATAATGAAAGCAGTAAATCAACAATAGGCCTCCACTTCAACAACAATAGGCCTCCACTTCATTCATTTTCAACTGGATATTTACATACATCGAGTTTCAGGACATGTACCTGGTATGTAGAACAGAAAAATGGGGTAAGCAATCAGCAACAACAATCAGCAAAATACAGCAGCAGAAAGCCCAACACAGTAGCTTCAACACCTCAATCCAGAAATCCCAGCAACACGGAGAAAACCAGTAAAAATGGAGAAGAAAAATAGTCCGGAAATCTCTCTTTGTTTTCTCTTTCAAGCTTTGAACTCTCTCTGGTTTTCTTCCGCTCTCAATATTGCAGAAAATTTGGTTATATCTTTTTTACTCTCTCCAAAATGAATTCTGTCCCTATATATCTAGTGTATCCAGAATGTATATCGAGTGTATACCGCTCTTTCCGCCCCCTTTTTTTTCTTCTTCCTTTTAAACTTCTAGCCTCTCTCCCTTTCCAGCTCCTCTTTTTCTTTACAATTGTATTATTTCAGCCTTTGAAATGTTCCTCCCATGTTGTCTTTCTTTCCAACTCTTAAAAGTATTGAACAGGGTGTCCTTTGCATTGCTGATCCCCTTTTTATTAACTTAATCCCTAGACTGATCCTACCATGTGCTAGCAACTTCTTAAGTAGGTGAGATACACCTTTTCATTAAACAATTCTTAGGCTATCTTAAAGGCTTCCTAATTAATTTCAAACACAGTTGGGATTTGAATTCTTTCAGACAAATAGATATCCCAAACTTAGTTCAAACCCTCTACACTCCTCTACACACTGTTATGCAGGTCCCAAAGAAAAGAACAAAACGATTAGGCGTCAACGAGAACCAAACAGAGAACCAAACCAAATTTTCCTCTTTTTACAGCGAAGAGCGAGAGATTGCAAGAGGGTTTATTTCCTTGAATTGGCAGGTAATACAGCGACACCTAAATGCAGGTTTATTTCCTATCTGAAGGTGAGGAAAATGATTGCAAGAGGGTGCATTTATCATATTGTGCGAGTTAAAGATGCAGATGCTGAGATACCTACACTTTAGTCTATTCCAGTAGTAAAGGAGTACGTACATGTATTTCCAGATGAACTTCCAGGTATTCCTCCAAAGCGAGAGATTGATTTTGGCATCGATTTGCTTCCAGGAACACAACCAATATTCATCCCTCCGTATAGAATGTCACCTGCCGAATTGAAGGAGTTGAAGGAGCAATTAAAAGAATTACTGGAGAAGGGTTTCATCAGACCCAGTACCTCACCGTGGGGTGTACCGGTACTATTTGTATGGAAGAAAGACGGCTCGCTGAAGATGTGTATCGATTATAGGCAACTGAATAAGGTAACTATTAATAATAAGTATCCCCTTCCAAGGATAGATGATTTGTTTGATCAGTTGCAGGGAGCTAGATGCTCTTCAAAGATAGATTTGAGGTCGGGGTACCACCAGGTCAGAGTTCTGGAGAAAGATATTCCCAAGACAGCTTTTAGGACCCGATATGGCCTTTTGAGTTCCTTGTTATGTCTTTCGGGTTGACGAATGCACCTGCCATATTTATGGACTTGATGAATAGCCTATTCCGGCCATATTTGGATCTATTCCTGATAGTCTTTATTGATGATATTCTGGTTTATTCACGTTCAGAGGATGAGCATGTGGATCACATGCGAGCGGTACTCCAAACCCTCCGTGATAATAAATTGTATGCTAAGTTTTCTAAGTGTGAGTTTTGGTTGAAGTCCATAGAATTCTTGGGGCACATTGTATCCGATGAAGGTATAAAGGTAGACACTCAGAAGATTGAGGCTGTGAAATACTGGCCTAGACCTACCACTCCGACAGAGATTCGTAGCTTTCTAGGCTTAGCAGGATATTACTGAAGGTTCGTAGAGGGTTTTTCTTCTCTTTTAGCACCATTAACAAAGCTGATGCAGAAAGCGACTAAGTTTCAGTGGACAGAGACATGTGAACAGAGTTTCCAAGAGCTTAAGAACAGGTTGACCTCAGTGCTAGTTCTAGTACTTCTAGAAGGTCCAGATGGTTATGCCATGTATTGTGATGCCTCAGGTGTCGGGTTAGGATGTGTCTTGATGCAACATGGGAAAGTAATTGCATATGTTTCACGGCAGTTAAAGAAGCATGAGCGGAATTATTTGACCTATGACCTCGAATTGGCTGCAGTTGTCCATGCACTTAAGATATGTCGGCATTATTTATATGGTGTTCATGTTGATGTGTTCACAGATCATAAAAGCCTGCAGTATATTTTCAAGCAAAAAGAGTTGAATTTGCGACAAAGGTGATGGCTTGAGTTATTGAAAGACTACAATGTTAGCATTCTCTACCATCCAGGGAAAGCTAATGTTGTAGCAGCTGCCTTAAGTCGCCAATATATGGGTAGCTTAGCCCATGTAGAGGCCGAGAAAAGACAATTAACAAGAGATATTCATCAATTGGCTTGTTTGGGGGTTCGGTTAGTAGACTCTAGCAATGGAGGAGTTGTACTCCAAAATACTACAAAATCATCTCTGATAGCTGAAGTAAAGGAGAGGCAGTACGTGGATCCAGAGTTAGTCAAGTTGAGAGAGCGGGTTCCACAACAGAAGAAGCCATTGTTAGAACTCAAAGGAGATGGGGTTCTCAGATATAGGGATCGTTTGTGTGTTCCAGATGTAGCAGGGCTATGAGACAGGATTATGTTAGAGGCACATTATTCATAGTATTCCATTCACCTTGGGTCGACAAAGATGTATCATGACATTAAGGATGTGTATTGGTGGAACGATATGAAGAGGAACATTGCTGAGTATGTTGCTCAATGCCCTAGTTGCCAGCAGGTGAAGATAGAGCACCAGAAGCCCGGAGGGCTAATGCAGACTATAGAGATCCCGACATGGAAATGCGAGGCGATAAACATAGACTTTATCACAGGTTTACCTCGTTATCAACGTAAGTTTGATTCCATATGGGTTATAGTCGATAGGCTGACGAAATCAGCTTATTTTCTACTGGTCAGATCTACATATACAATAGAAGATTATGCAAAGTTATATATTAAAGAGATAGTGCGACTACACAGAGTACCAATATCTATTATATCTAACTGTGGTGCCCAGTTTAGAACACATTTTTGGAGGTCATTTCAGAAAGTTTTAGGGACTCAGGTGAATCTCGACACAACTTTTCATCCACAAACTGATGGACAAGCCGAGCGCATAATTCAGATGCTCGAGGATATGTTATGAACATGTGTGCTGGATTTAAAAGAAGTTGGGATGGACATCTACCTCTTATCGAGTTTGCGTATAATAACAGCTACCACTCCAGTATCTAGATGGCTCTATACGAGGCTTTGTATAAGCGTAAGTGCATATCTCCTATAGGGTGGTTTGATGTTGGATAATCTGGGTTGCATGGGCCAGACCTGGTTCAGCAAGCCATAGAAAAAGTCAAGCTTATCTGGGAGCGACTGTTGACAGCTCAGAGTCGTCAGAAGTCATATTCTGACGTGCGGCGACGAGATTTAGAGTTCAGGGTTGATGATTGGGTATTCTTAAAGGTGTCACCTATGAAAGGTGTGATGAGGTTTGGCAAGAAAGGCAAACTTAGCCCATGGTATATTGGACCTTATAGGATCATTCGGAGAGTGGGCCAAGTAGCTTATGAGTTAGAATTGCCCTCAGAATTAGAGTCAGTCTATCCGGTATTTCACGTATCTATGTTACGAAAGTGCATTGGCGATCCTACCCGAATGGTGCCCACGAATGATGTACAGATTACAGAGGACTTGTCATACAAGAAAATTCCGGTTGTCATCCTAGACCGACAAATCCGCAAGCTACAAAATAAGGACATAGCATCCGTAAAGGTTCTATGGAGAAGTAAGAAGGTGGAAGAGATGACGTGGGAAACAGAGGAAGAAATGAAATCTAAATACCCCCACCTATTTAAAACTGGAAATATGGCTCAAGATGGGATACCTCAGCACAACCCTATCCAGGCCAGTAAATTCTCCGGTAAGCTCTTATTTTTGACTTTACGAATTTATAATAGACAGCTGCGTAAGGCTAAGTATGACATATATAGTACATTTTCTGGCTGCATGGTTTTAGTCTACTATACGGAAAAGATCCCAAAGTATCCAAGAGTAGACATTCGAGGATGATGGGGGAATGATGTTACATCTCGCATTTTTCGTACGTTAAGGTTTCGCCTTCAGTAAATTGACATAGACTCAGGGATGAGATCATCTTAAAGTTAATGTGTTTACGCTATTTATAACAAGCGATAAATAAGTGTCATGAAGGATAAAGGATGCACGAATTACAGAAAACGAGTTTCGTTGAAAATGGCCAAGTTTGGATAAAATACGGATCAAGTAATAATACCCGATAATTATAAACTAGTACCATGTAAGGTACCATATGACCACAGTAGTGTAATATATAAAGTATATATGAAGTATTTTGAAAATAAATAGAATTTTAAGTAATTTGTGATAATTCTTAAATTATGCGGGTAATAGATTAATTACCAGATAATAAAATATTATCTTGTTAACTAATAAGTGGATAAATTAATAAAATCACCTCCCCTAAGGAGATACGTGGCAACCCCTCCCTTATTAAGGTGATTCATCAATCACCTTTAACTTGTGTCAAGACTAAAAAAATACAAAGTTTTATCAAGACTTTTTTTAGCTTATCAATCAAAAAGGGAAAACATATAATTTCAAACCAACTATCTAATTCTTAAATTTTAAAAAGACCTTTTGTCTTTGAGAAACCAAAACAAAAAAACGTGAGTCAGATTCTTAAGGAATTAAAAACTTAAGGATCAAAATTTTTCAAAATTTCAAAACCAAACCATTGCATGCTGTCTTGATTCTTGAACAGAATCATTTCGATTCAACACTTCAAAATTTTCGATTGAAATTTCAGTCTAGATTTCAATCCAGGATTCAAACATAGATTTCGTTCAAGAATTTCGCAGAAACATGTATGTTAAGGCTAAGCTTTTCCTTCTTTTTAGCATGATATTGTAATTACACAAGTTAGATAACAAGCATAAAGAAAAATTCGTATCTCGGAATTTACGTATATTTTGCTAGTCTCGCAAATTATATATATTTTTCTAGTTTTGTAAGTTACCATGTTCTTCTTGTCGGGACTGCATATTCAGTTGAGTTTTTCCTTCTTCCGGTCAAAAGAGTAGAGAGTTTACATATATACAGTATTAAAAATATTTTCATTACCATCGAGTTATAATCGATGGGCAGGCCTCTATTGGGCAACCTCTGATCAGATGGTAAGTTATATACCGAGGCTACTGTGGCCGAGCGCTTATGAGTGAGACCAGTTGGTCAAGACATAGGGTCTAGTATGGCCGAGCGCATATGAGCGAGCCTACTACGGCAGAGCAGTTATATATATACCGAGCCTACTGTGGCTGAGCGCTTATGAGCGAGCCCAGTTAGTCAAGATACAGAGCCTAGCATGGCCGAGCGCTTATGAGTGAGCCTACTACGGCAAAGCAGATATATATGTATACCGAGCCTTATAGGGCCGGATAGCTATTTTACTCACTATATTAAGAGAGTTGAGTCAGTATCAGCAGATAAGCATATCTTCAGATTTTCTTGACTCCTAGTTGTTTTCAGTTATTAAAAATTAAAAATTATTTTAATAGTAACTTTGACTCTATTGTGATGGTAGGCTGGGAACTTACGTTTTAACTATATTTTTGTCACAACCCAATCCTCTCTCCGTGAGATGTCGTGACGTCACCTAGTCTCTAAGACTAGGTAAGCCTAACATTTGCGAAAATAGCCAAAAATGAAAGGAAAACCTTAACAACTAACAACAACATATATTTAAATAACTGATATAATGCCGCTCGGCATGTACAATAACCAACTCTCGAATATACACAGAAGTTTTACCAAAATCCGGAACATCATAAGTCACAAGCTTCTAAGAGTTTGTCTAATTGTCTCTATATATCAATAACTAGAAGAAGTAAAAGAGGGACAACATAAAAGGGATAGAAGGGGACTCCGAGGTCTGCGGACGCGAGCAGATGTACCTTGAAGTCTCTGGAGCAGCAGCAAGTACACAACTAATAACGGGTATGGTAGGAGATACCTCGATCTGTACACAAAAACACGTGCAGAAGAGTAGCATGAGTACACCACAATGGTACCTAGTAAGTGCCAAGCCTAACCTCGGTCGAGTAGTGACGAAGTCAGGTCAGGGCCCGCTGGTGTATATAAAATAGTTAAGGTAAAGAAAATATTGTAATGTAATAAAAGACTGGAATTTAACAAAACAGAAATCTACAGAGAAGCAATAGTACAACACACAAGGATAAATAGCGGGGGATCTCCCAAGATACCGTCTCGTAGTCCCAAAAGTAAATGTGCAGGGAGAACTTCTGAGGTACCGCCTCGTAATTCTCAAAAGTAATATGCAGGGGGATCTCCCGGGATACCGTCCCGTAGTCCCAAAGTAAATATACAGGAGGATCTATTGGGATACCGTCCCGCAATCCCAAAGTAAATACACATCTCAAAACAATGGAAATAATAGTTATAGCACGAAATCTTACAGTTTAGACTAAGTACAAGTCAAAGAAGAAGTAGGAAATCTACTAAGCATGTTGCACAAAGATCATATAAGTATTTAAGACACGTAGACATACTATACTAGGCTAAACATGATAACTACATGTGCTGATATAACTCAATTAAGATAAAATAGGTTATTACTCAGTAAAAATTAGATTTTACAACAAATAGCATGTGTATGCACTCATCACCTCACGTACACGGAGCTCGCATATTATAACAGTACCAAATCCTAAGGGGAGTTCTGATCGGCCCTAACCCTACACCATTATAGAATGTCGAGGAGTGATTGATGCAGCTTTTACCTGAAGGGTCAGGATCGATTTCCATAGAAAGTTAATATTGGTTTGGAGTTGGGTTTCTATCTAATCTAGCTACGTGTGTTGCTTTTAATTGCACTTCTAAACATGTTTGAATTTGATTCTATTCTAATTTTAATGCTAAGGATTGCTGAAAATAAGCTAAGTACACTATTTTTGTAAGGGTTTTCTCAAGCGATAAAAAGCACTAGGGAAGTGACTTACACCTAGGTGAGTATCTAATGGGATCTAAGATTTGGAACAAGCTTGTTATATTTGAGGTCGTGATATAACCTCTACACATAGTTACTCACTCTATACCTCTTGGTAGTTTGAGTGACTTTGCCTTAATTGACTTTCTCAAGCCCAATTAGGTGTTCAAACAACACAATTAAAATTGCTTCAAGTCGGGTATTACTATCTCTAGGTTTAACCCTTTAATTGGGGCTATCAAATCTCTTGAATGCACCCTAATTCCTTGTTAGCCTAATTTTTCTAGACTTAGTCTCTCTTTCTCAAGAAGAGTCTAAGTCATAAAGGCATGAATCAGTGTTTGCAACTACCAATTCTACAATTAAAGCATGAATCAAGCTAAATATCACAAACCCATAAATAAATAAACCCTAAAATTGAAGACCCATTAAATACCCACATTAGGGTTGGATCACAACCCTAGCTAATGGGTTTAGCTATTCATAATAAAGGTAGAAATTAAAGATGAAGATGAAATATAAGCCATAAAAGTTGATTACAAGATTAAAATCTAAGAAAATAAGCTAAAGCTACTCTAAAATTACTCAAAGTAGTAAAATGCGGCTGTTCACGAGCTCCTCAGTACAAAAGATGACCTAAAAATCTGAAAAAGATCTATTTATACATAGTTGAAATTACTAGACAAAAATAACCCTACGGAGGTTCCGTTGTCACAGCAATACTGAGCACCTCAGCGCTTGGACTTTCCGCGGCCGCGCAAAAGCAAGCGCGGACCGTGTTTCTTCTCTTCTGAGCTTGGTCTGGACTTGATTCCCCTGGGAGCATAAAAGCAACCACCTCAGCGTTGTCTTCAATCGCGGCTGCGTAATATGTTCGCAGACCGCGCTCTTCATTTGAGATCAAATTTCCAGTCCTCTAATTCTCAATTTTTCCCTCAGCAGAATTTGAACCGCGTCCGCGTCAAGAATTACGCTGCCGCTCTATTTCACCACGGTCAGCAATGTCTGTTGTACCCAAAAGTACCTTCTATAAATCTTACTTCCGTTGAGAGCGTAATTATGGTCACCTCGGCAGTGGACCTTCCGTAGCCGCACTATTTCATTGCTGTCAACGCTTTTAGCTCAGCTTTGAACTTGTGCAGGTTTAACTCCTTTATGAGCTGGTTATGACTTTCTTGCTTCATTTTGACCAAATACTGCAAACAAGCATAATAAGTTAGTTTCCGGGAATACTTTTACACATTTTTTATCCAAAACCTAAGCAAAAGAGAGCATAAGATAAGCTAGAATCTGTAGTTATCAACTCCCCCAAATTTAAGCTTTTGCTTGTCCTCAAGCAAACAAAGTAATTCCCACATCTACAAGGTAAAAGAAAGAAGAATTTCAGCTGTTCTAAGGTGACTTCAGCAAGCATCAATTGGGACTAATAGTTACCCTCAACACAAATGTATTATCAACAACACACAATCTTTTTAGTACCATGGTTCTAGTGCGACACAAGAGCATCAAGAGTTGACTTACTCATCAAGAAAGCTCGCTCTACTACGTAGGTCACTGCGGAACCCAAACTTTTTCTCTTCTACTCTGCATAAGCAAATCTCACTTTGGATTATAGCACTCAGAACAAGGATTGTGGAAAAATACACTCATCTCTCTCAAAGGAAGGTCACAAGTCCTACTCTAAGTACCATAAGCTTGCCCCTCATGTGAATTACCACTAATGTAAGCTCACTCAACTCGAAATCATATAGGGCTTTTGCGAGAATGTAATGAAGATTTTTGATTCAAGGTCGGATATATCGGTCTATGAAGGTTTTATTTTTCCTTAAGTACTTCATTTTCTCATTTTGGCTCACACTTTCTTGACTCTTTGAGTTATTTGCTTCTTCCTTAGGGGACTAGAGAGATACACTGTCACTCTTTTTTGTTCATGACAATCATCTTTCTCCTTTCTAATCATTCCAAGCCTTTCATCATTGCTTTTATTGAATCCCTTCTTTTTTGGTCATAAAAGATTGCTTCATTACTATGTTAGAAAAGATACATAGGGCAAGATGCTCGTGGCACTAATGGGGGTTGATGGTACATGAGTAGTTACTATTGGCCTATGATCCAGAGGTGGATTAGTAAGAAAACTATTAGCTACTTCACTACTAGGATCCTTGGAAGGATCATTACGAAAACTAGACGGATTGTTACTGGAGGGGGGAGCAGAGAGCATAGTTTTGCATGGATTTACATTTGGGGAGATATGTGGGGGAACAAAAACGCAAGAGTTGACAAGTCTCCTTCTCACCGCCCCTTCTTTGTCTTCATGGAAGTGTTGGTAGACAAAAGGTGGTGGTGTATCAAAAAGTTGTAAGCCGTTGATGCATGATAAGTGTGTACCATAGTTTGCTAATCCATTAGCTACCATATTTTCCTCCTTGTATATATGCTGAAGAAGAGGGTCACCCAACTGCCTAAGCGCAATCTGCAATCAGTGATCAAGTTAGTATAGTGAGGATTATTAGAATGGAGTAAAGTGATTACCTCCTTGGCACCTATATTGACCTCCAATGGGAAGTAACCATGTTTTAAGGACAAGCACAAGCCATGAAGTAAAGCAATTAGCTCCGTTTGTATGTTATTACCAAACTCGATATGTTTAGAAAATCCCAAAAGCCAATCCCCTTCAGATGAGCATATGACCCCCTATTCCATTTAATCTTGGAGACTTAGCTGCTCCATCATTGTTTAATTTGTAATGGTTGTGGTTGGGAGGTTTCCATTTGATGTATAAAGGAGTTAGGGTTTTGTGTCTATGTGGTTGCGATGTGCGAAAATGGAATTTTGCATCTTTTTTAAAGATGTGTAGATAGGGGACATAGGTAGAGTGTTGGTGGAATATATTATGATTGCGTTGGATCCAGATACCCCATAGACAATATGGAATTAAGGTGGATGGAGGAATGTTATATGGGGTAGGGTGAGTATATTGCGTGATCAACATTTTGATTTACTCGATCAGTGGAGTGTTTAGATGTGAAGGGAGTTTATATGATGGCGAATTTCTAGGTGAGCCCATAAGGGTCTGGAGGCAGTGCACTCGAAGAGTAGATGACGTATAGTCTCCGTGCCCATGGAACAGTAAAAATAATGGTTGTTGTTGATAATATTAAGGCGAGCTAAGTAGGCATTTGTGGGAAGTCTATTGTGGCTACATAGCCAAAGAAATATCTAATTTTAGGAGGCGTGTGTAGATTCCTAAGTCCAAGTATAGCTTAGAGAAGGGGTATATGGAGTTAGTGCATGATAACATGATTGGACAGTAAATTGTCCTGAGGGTGTGAGGTTCCATTATGAGCTAAGTACTCAAGTATTTTAAGGAGTAGAACTTGAGGAAGATGAAATGGAAGGTTAGTTAGATCCCAATTATTATTGCATATGTAGTAACTAATCGGCCGCTGGGATTCTACGAGTGGTAGGGGGCCTTCAATTAAGGATCTAAGGGTGTTTTGGTGATCAAGCCAATTATCAGTCCAGAATTTGATATGTTTGCCCGATGAGACTACCCATTTAGATCCTAATTGACAATGGTGACATCTTTGTTGAATATTTTTCCAAATGAATGAGGTCTTTTTAGAGATAATATACGTTGTGAGTAGTACAGATGCCCAAAAGGATGACAGATGTTTAAAAAGTCTCCATGTAGATTAGCTAGGAGGGCTTTGTTTTTTGTGGAGAGTTTTTGTATTCCAAGACCTCCTTGGGGTTTAGGTAATTTAACAATCTCCCATTTAATCAGATATAGTTTCTGTTTATGGGAGGTGGATCCCCAAAGGAAACATTTTTGATATCTATCTAACAGTGTGATGATATTTTGTGGGAGGGAGATATATTGCATGGTATGATTAGGTAGAGAGTTAAGGGTGGATTTGATAAGAGTGACTCTACCTGCTGTAGACATGTGGTTTTTGAGTCTCCTCAATACTTTTTATATTTTAGCACGTAAATATTTAATTTAGGCCTAGTATAGCTATTTCAACTTATTTTGACTCTTTTACTTTATTTTATTACAAGAAAAATGAAAATTTAAAAAAATATTTTAGTTTATATATTTTCATAAATTTTAAAAAAAAATACAAAAATAGTACCTTATTTTTATCTTTATATAATTTCGAAAACACAAAAATAGTTTCATGTTTAGTTTAATCAATTAGGATTAGCTTTGACATTGTGTAGTATTTCTATCTTATTTTAAAATGAGTCCATTAAGGTGTTAGACCACAATTTTAAGAGTTTTAGAGCCCAATTCTTGGCCCAATACCCAATACCCATTAAACCAACCCTAGGGACCCTTCTAAACTCTTCTTTGGAACAAAAATAAATAAAAAGACCCTAAGGATTTAATACAAAAATATCTAGGGACTAATTGGCAAATACACAAAAATACACCTAAAACCTTGACCTATATTATAGGTAACGCTACAATGAGCTAGGGAGGAAAAAAAAAGAACGCCTAAAACTCTGCAGAAGGAGCACCGCTTACACCAATAGACCTCTCCCTCCCGATCTGTCTTCTTCTCTATAAAAGAAAGGAGCCATTTCCATGGCTTTGGCTGAACAAAAAAACAGAGCCTTAATACCAGCAACTTAACACCATATTAGTCCCAAAAACGCTTGTCAAAACCATCCCTTTTCTCCAGTTTAAACAGGCTGAAAAGTAGCTTCGATACTGTCTTTAAATTCACTCCAAACCACTAGAGAAACAACCATGAACTACAATAAAAAACGCAGCAGCCTCCGTTCCCAAAAATCGAGTTACGCCGCACAAACAAACCATCAAAATAATTTGCTCCTTGCTGCGTTTCAGTGAGTGACGAGTATTCTTGTTCGAGTTTGAGGGACCATCGAAGTCGACGGCATGGTTCCGGTCTCTGTTCATATTTGGATTTAGATACAAGCTTTGTTCAAATGTGAGACCCTTTGTTCAAGTTAAGTTTCAGAAATAAAAGACAATTAAGGTCATTTTCTTTACTTTTCATTACTGATTCACATTATGCTTTTGCTATAACTTTGAGTGTTTGGCATTTTGTTAGTTATTCTTGCTTGATAAAGTTTCATGCAAATTCACCATTTTCTTCTTGTTAATTATAGAGTCATATAGTTAAATTTGAAAGAGATTTGGGCTGCGGGGGATTGGTAATTGAAAAAAAAAGATAAAATATTGAAATGGGCCGAACATAATTCCTACTAATAGGCCCAAAAGGTGCATTTCATGTGACCAGATTATAACCACTTCGAATAATAAAACCCTTTTGTAAAAAGTCGAGGCATGCCATGCCAAGTAAAATCTCAATTGCATGGCCCTTGTTTAATTAATATTTTAGCGAATTTTCCATGGTCCTCGCAAAGTTGAAGTGCGTAGTTGCTTTAGGCGCGTTATTTTAATAATTTACCTTCCTAAACTCGGGTGCGCATTTATGTGATCCAAATCCAAATCTCAACAATGTTAGATAAAATATGTCGAGGACCGCGGGTGCATTTATGTGACGTGGTTCGAGACGTGTTTTTAATAATATTGCAATCTTCCTAAAAAATAATTAAAAGTGGTTAATAAAGTTAAAATTGAACCATGGGCTAAAACATGTATTGAAATCAGATAATAAGCCAATTATAATAGTTGAGCGACCGTTCTAGAACCACAGAATCCGGGAATGCCTAACACCTTCTTCCGGATTAACAGAATTCCTTACCCGTATTTCTGTGTTCGCGGATTGTGAAACAGAGTCAATCTTTTCCTCGATTCGAAATTTGAACTAGTGACTTGGGACACCATAAATTATCCCAAGTGGCGACTCTGAGTTTAATAAATAAATAATCCCGTTTCGATTGTCACTTTAAGTTGGAAAAAACTTCCTTATACTCCCTCCTGGGATGTAGCAAAATGGAGGTGTGACAGCTCTGGCGACTCTGCTGAGGACCGAACCTAGAATCTCTGGTTCAAGGTTCAGAATTCGAGCTTAGATGAATTGTTATATTTGGCTTTATTTATTATCTGATTTTTTTACATATTTGGGCCTAATGTGCTAAATGTTGTTTTTACCGCTTTGATATTATCTGAACTGTATATAAACTGCTACGAAACCCCTCTCTTCTCTCTCCCGAGGAGTGCACACTGGTCGTGAATTCTTTCTGTTAGTGTCATATCCCAAATAGAACGAGGTTCGGACAAGTTGCACAGCCGGATAATCTTTTGGTTAGCAGTACGCAGCCCCTCTCGGCTCGAGTTGTCCGCTCGGGTAAGCCAGGTCTAGAATAATACACCCAGGTTTTAAACCTAGAATAATTCAGCCTCATACCGGATCCCTAGTAGGAACGCTTATTTGCATCATATGCATTTGACTTTGGGGACTCAACACAGGGGTTGGGTCCGTCTAGGACAGGTGTACCCAAAAAATAAAAGACCATCCTGATGCATCCTAATGTGCTACATGTTGCAATCTTCAAGGGTAAAAGGGTCATTCGGCGGACCAATGATAGTTGGGGGCAAATGAAAAAAGAAAAAAAGAGAGAGGGTGAAGTGCGAAAATAAAACAAGTAGGGCCTAGTTATGTTTTTGTTACATTTTTATTAAGAAAAAGACAAAAAATAACATGAAAAATTCAAAAAGATTTTGCACTTTTTCATCATTTTTTGAAAATCAAAAAAAAAAAAATCCAAAAAAGTTGTTGCATGTTTCATCATTTTCAAGGAAAAGACAAAAAATATTTTTTCTCTAAATTAGTTGTTTTTGTTTTAGTTCTTGCCCGTTTCCAATCTGCCTGAACTACGTATACCTGATTATCGCCTTTCGGGGCGTGATACGTAGGCAACCCACATATGGTCTAGTCTTCCTATTGAGTTTAGGTTCTTGTCTTCGCGGGATCTTAGTCAAATCTTGCATTGTTAGCCACTTTTAGCCACATAGGTTGATTTTAGAAAAATGGTCACAACCATGTCTTGCATGTATCTAGTATGGAATGTTATTGTCTCACATAGTATTGGTTTAAGTTTTCTCATACAGGTGTGGATCTACTTACCTGAGTTTGAGCATGACAAATACCTCAGGATCACTGCATTCAGGAGCTGCTCGAGGAGCCATTTTATGTTTTTGAGTCAATTTTTCATATTTTACTTTCTAGTCATGTACTGCAGTATCTAGTCTTTTAGGTGATGTTAGAGTTTGTAATAGTCTAGTTAAGTTTGCCGATTCTTTTGTTATTGCATTTCTTATTTTGTATTTGAAAATGTGTTACAAGTAAAAAAATAATAATAATAATTTCCATTTAGTACATTAAGACCAAAAATTCAAAAAAAGAGAATTTTCTTTAGTACCTCTTTAAAAAGTTTTCTTTTAAGATATTAATTCTAAAAATCCGAAAAAGATTTTCTTTTGAGGTTTTTCTTTGGGAAATTGATGAAAATGACTTGAAAAAAAAAGTTCTTTTTTTACTAGAACTTTAGGACATTGTACATATAAGAAAAAGAAAACAACAATATTTTTTCTTTGGTTTATTTTCAGAGTATCTTCCTTAGGTAATCAAAAATTCAAATCCAAAAATAGTTTTTTTTTAATCTTTTTCATTTCTTGTTTCGAAATCTTTTCTTCAAGATATCAAGTTAAAATTCAAAATATTTTTCTTTGGTTTATTATTTAGATTCCCTTCCTAAAAAAAAGAATCAAATATTTTTTTTCCTTGTAGGGTTTTTTTCCTTAATAATTTCCCATAGAGTATTTGTTTCAAAAAAGAAAAAAAAGAAAAAAAAAATATGCTCGTTAAGCTTGAGTTTAGAATAGGTTATAGAACATTAAGTCTATAAAATTCAAAAAAAGGATTTGCTTCTTTTATTATTATTTTTCATCGGAGTACTCATTAAGGTAAAAAAGAAAGGAAAAAGAGAACGTCAGTTTGTTTACTTTATGCCCGATCTTCCAAAACCACACAAAGATCTGATTCATGCGGCGTCATAATACATAGTCAACCTACACAAGGTTCGATCGAATTATTTTTTTATTTACCAAAAAAAAAAAAAAGAAAAAAAGAGGAAAAAAAGAAGAAAAAAGATGGTGAAATTATGGGATGTGAGAAATGAGAAGGAAGAAAAAGAGCGATAGTCAGAAAGAAAAAGGGAAAAGAAAATGAGCGAGCTAAGAAGTGCGAGGAAAGAAAAGAAAAGAAAAGAGAAGATTCAAATGGACAAATTGGGATGATGCCAAGTGACCTTATAACCCTCGAAGTCATTCTAGAACCATTAATTGTTGCTAGGTGCATTGCACGCAATGTGATATTTTTGTTGTTAAATGCCCTAACGCTAATGGGATGACCCCATTTTGTTCCTTTTGATATTTTCATTAAGAAAGGTGGTTGGTTTGTGGTTCTCGAAGTAGTAACTCCTCTCCACAACATAAAGTCAAAAGGCAATGGCAAACAACAACAAAACTGAGTTGGTTGATACTGGTGCCCGGAAGCAGTTGGTTGAAAATGACACTGGTTTGGCTGATGAGGTAAGGATGTTAAGACAACACATGGAAGACATGTATCAGGCCTGGATGACTGGGAAGACACCCACCCCGCCACCACTTGGCTTAGATGCTACCCTTACCCAAACTCCGGTCATAGTGCCGGATGATTCCTCGTACTCTCCATATCCACCCGTTTATCACAGCTTTTCCAACCACCCTAGTAACTCCATCACTCATCCGCCAATTACCTCTCCCCAAAACTGTCCTCCTGTCATATCTGTTATTACCAACAATGAATACCCACTCAAAGCTCATGATGCCCAATATTACCCCTCAAAGGTTGCCCATAAGGTTCCTGACTCATACAAGAAGAGCTCTCGGGATGAGCTTCATGCTGAAATGAAAAGGTTACAGGAAAAGAAGGGCGACATGAGATATCCGGGAAGCTGAAAAATAGAACAGTCTTTAAAGAACATGCAAGGGACGGGAGACCAGGTTAGCATGTCTTACAAAGAGTTGTGTATGTTCCCTGACATTCGCCTGTGCGCGGGGTTTAAAGTGCCAAAGTTTAGCTTGTATGATGGGGATGGAGATCCGGTAACCCATCTGAGGGGTTATTGCAGTGAAATGAGAGGTGTTGGCGAGAAAGATGATTTGTTGATGGCGTATTTAAGTGAGAGCTTGACTGAGGCAGCTTTGGAATGGCATAATCGTCAAGATGTAGGAAAGTGGCATACATTGGGCGACATGGCTCAAGATTTTGTGCGACACTTTCAGTACAATATAGACATTTTCCCAGACCGCTCTTCCCTATCTCAGATGGGAAAGAAACCCAAGGAAAGTTTTAGGGATTTTTGGCTCAGATGGAACGAACAAGTTGCTCGGGATAGTCCTCCCATTGATAGAAAAGATGTTGCTGAGCCCCATCGACGACAGGGTCCAATGGTCATTCTTGCTAAACGCTTTTAGCCTCAATGTCGACCCCGTGGATATACTTGTAATCCTTCCCACTGCTGCTTCTCTCCACAGAACCCCCAAAATTATACATCACTTCCTCGATACCCCATCCACAATGCACCACCATATGCTCCACATCCACGAGGCCCGCGATGGCCCGCACCACTTCTACAAATGTCTTACCCGCCCCCTCAGGCATATCAACCACCTACCCACAAAAGGTTCCAACCGAGGCCAGAGTATAAAATGAAAAGGCTACTAAAAAAAGAAAAGGCTTTCACCCCTATTGGAGAATCATATGCCAGTCTGTTCCAGAGGCTGAGGCAATTGGACATGTTGAAGCCGATTTAAATAAAAATGCCAAAACCTCTTCCAAAGAAGTTGGATTTTTCTCAAAGGTGCGCATATTGCTTAGATGCCCCCGGGCATGACATAGAAAAGTGTTGGCATCTAAAAGGAGAAGTCCAGAAGCTTATTGATGCAGGTGACATTACCGTGCAAAATCCAAATGCAGCAGGTACTAGCCAAAGTCCATTGCCTGTTCATAATGAGACGCATATGGGGGACATGATTTGTGTGGAAAAGGAATATGAGAACTATTCTGAGATCCTCGGAGGGCCACTTGCTGCAAAGCTTTCAGCGCTATCACTCTTGGTTCCGGAAGTTGATCATATGAACGAGCCAGCTAAAGGGACCCAAAAGCAATTTGCTAAGGACAATGAGATGAAGACTTGTGAAGGTTCTAGCAATGTTGATGTTGAACTCAGTGGCTAATATGCCTTGTTAATTAGAAAGATGCTCCTCTCTTGGCTAGCTGGGGAGGAGTCTTGGTGGTTTATTTTGTTGTTATTTCTGTTGTCCGGGTGATTTCAGGGTTGTAATCCGGATATTGTCTTGTGTCTCAAACCCTTATATCCTTTTATTTTGCCTAGTTCGTTTAGTCGTAGTAACTCGTTTAGTGTTGTCTAGGTTTGTTCCAAGGTTGTAACCCCATTGTAGTTTGCTTGTTTTGTTGTTCGAACCATTTCACCGTCTGTCTAATGCAATTTCTTATCTTCTTTTATTTCTAGTCATTTTTTGTTTAGTTCTTTTCTCCTTTTTAGTTCCTTTCCTGCTGGCTCTAGTGACATGACATGCACATATAATTCTAGGCCTGGTCTCAATAGTTAGTCTAATCATGGAGCAATGAAACAATTTTGAAGATGATAGGGGCATTTGAGGGAAATAAGTTCAGATTTGGACATTTTGAGATCCTTTGAAGCCCGAACTGTGTGAAACTGGGGTAGATAATTTGGAAAGTTAATAGGATGGCAAGAATTCGTTAAAGGAAAGTGCATCCCGGATGATTTGAAGCAAACAACTTTGAGTTCAGGTGCATCTCAAGTTACAAGATAATGTCAAGAAAGTTCTCTCCGAATTGACGGAGGATATCCATTATGAAGAGGGAATCACCCAACAAGGGTTCTGTACTTGACAAGGCGCTAAAGAAAAATGGAAGGTCTATCCATTGTGCGTGATTTCAATTTTCATTTCAAGTTGTATGTGTTGTACTTGGCATTTTCAGGGATTGGGAGGCCCTCTTTCAGCTACCCAAACACTTATACCATTTGATACCCTTTTGAGCATGTACTAATTTCTTTGACCTCCCCTCTTTTGGAATCAAGTTAGAGTCAAAAAAGAAGAAGAGAAAGTTCATGTCCCCTTAGGTTTATTTTAGAAAATTCATTCCAAAAGGAAAATTCAAAAAGAAGAAGAAGAAGAGAAAATAGAGATAAAAAAAGAAGGAAAAAAAAGAAAAAGAAGGAAAAGAAAAAAGGAAAAAAGAGAAAAAAGGAAAATAGTAACAAAAAGTAGTGTTGTGAACCACGTTTGACCTGATTCTTGTCACCACAAGATACGTGGGCAGCCTTAGGGTTCGGTTATACAAAAAAAAGAATAATTTTTTTAATCCTACGAAATCGAGAATGGGGCGGTCCTTCTTAGTAACTTCATCAAAAGAAAAGGAAAAAGAAAATTCCTTGTTATAGAAATTGGGGCAAAGTTTTTAGAAAGGATTCCAAAAGTTATAAATAAATTAACCCCGTTGTCTTAGTTATTTTGAGCCTTTATGATATCCTTTCTTTCTAACCCTGTCCCAAAGCCACATTACAGTCCAAAAAAGACCTCCCAGATAATCTTTGAGAGTGCTGAGTTAGCCATGCCAAGAGCACATGATATTTTTACCGTGGTCGATGCCTTGCCATCTGCAGAATCAGATGAAATAAGAAGAAAAGAACAAAATGAGAGAGCCTTATTGGTGAAAATCTTCACAGGCACCATAAGGCGATGGTAAGTTGAGAAAAAGAACAACATGAGAGAGGCTTGATGGTGAAAACCCTTCGGGCACCACAAATGGAATAAGGATCGTGAATCAGATTGGATAATCGGAGCATTGAAGCCCAATTTCACATTTTAGAGGTACAGTAAGAGTTGAACATCAGACTTGTTTGGCAGATTAGGCCACCTTATCCACAGGTGCATGTCATGGTCATTAGAGTTGGTATCAACATCTGATAGGTTTCTACTTTGTAGTTTTCTTGTTAGAAATCATCTTTTCCTTTGTCCTTTACTCTGTTCCTTTTGTCTTGTTTACTTCCTCTTCCTGAGTCTATTTGGTCAGAACAAGTGAGAAACGACTGCAAAATTTGCCACCAGCTTTCCAATTGCTCAAAACGGGATCTGGCTAGCACATCAAAGTGGCATGAGTCAGGAAAGAACAACGTGGGCACTGAGTTGGTAACAATCAACATGCTTTGGGATTCATGTGAAATACAAAGGTTTGGTATATATCAATTTATGAATAATGCAACAGATGGAGGGTGTAGGGTGAACGGATCAAAAATATTTTCTGTGATAAGATTGATAAAGAATGTGATTAACCAGTGACAAGCAAGGTCTTCCAAGCAGAAATCAAAGTTATCATGGCAAGTGATGGAGCAATAGACCTCTAGGCCAAGGCCAGTGATTTAAGTCAGGAAAGAACAACATGCGCACTGAGTGGGTGACAATTGACGTGCCTGAGGATTCGTGAGAAACACAAAGGTTTAATACATGTCAGCGCAAGAGCACAATGTAACAGATGAATGATATTGGATTTGAACGGACCAGAGGTATTCTCCGTGATAAAGGTGATAGAGAAAAGTGGTCAGGCAATAAACAGGCAAGATCTTTCGAGTTAAAACCGAAGTTACCATAGAAAGTGAAGGAGCAATCGCCCTCAAAGTTCAAGGCCACAAACCAACCACCATGTTTAAATTCACAAGTTTTCTCTGATTGAAACAGGGGCAGAAAATTTTGTTTGTTTCGGAGAAACCCTCCGTAAGGAAAAACAAGCACTATACAGGTTTGACCGTAAAATCTCAAGACCCTCCTGGAAAATGGGACCTAGTTTAAAATTCAAAACAATCATGAGTAGTAAAATCTAGCATAAATATACCCCAAAGGAATATAAATTGGCTTCAAAGTTTTCATATTTGAGATAGGATTCAATTAAAAGCTTTCAGGACCCTCCTAAATAATGGTACTTAGCTTTAAGATTTCCATTAGATAACAAGATTTAGCGTATGTTCTGTTGTACGGTAGTATAATTCAGCCGTAAAAGTTGTCACTCTTAAGATAAGACTGGATTTTCAATTTTTAGGAACCTCCTGAATAATGGGATGTAGTTTTAAGACCCTCTTAGATAACAAGGTTTAGTGGAAGTCATACCTTTAGAAGATATAATTTAGATGTAAAGCTATCATTTAACTAGGAGTTCTCAGGACCCTCCTGGATAATGGGATTTAGCTTTTAAATTCATAGAGATATTTGGTGACATGATTCAATTAACACTCATAGATGCGCCCAGCACCAAACTGGGGTAGGAAAATTTCTTTTGTTTTGTTTGTTTTGTTGTAATTAGGTTCAAAGGCAGCAGTTTCAGATGAACAGTTCAAGTTTCGGCAATCAGGCGCACACCTGGAGAGCAAGGGAATACAATTAAACTTTCGGCAATCAGGCGCCCACCTGGAGAGCAAGGGAATACAGTTCAAGTTTTGGCAATCAGGCGCCCACCTGGAGAGCAAGGGAATACTGTTAAACTTTCGGCAATCAAGCGCCTACCTGGAGAGCAAGGGAATACAGTTCAAGTTTTGGCAATCAAGCGCCCACCTGGAAAGCAAGGGAATACAGTTCAAGTTTCGGCAATCAGGCGCCCACCTGGAGAGCAAGGGAATACAGTTCAAGTTTCGGCAATCAAGCGCACACTTGGAGAGCAAGGGAATACAGCTAAGGTTTTGGTAATCAGGCGCCCACCTGGAAAGCAAGGGAATACATTTCAATCGTTGTAATCAGGTGCCCACCTGGAGAGCAAGGGAGTACAGCTAAGGTTTTGGTAATTAGGCGCCCACCTAGAAATCAAGGGAATACAACTAAAGTTTTGGCAATCAGGCGCCCACCTGGAGAGCAAGGGAGAACAACACCAGTTTTAAGGAAGGGAAACAATTTAAGTGTCGGTAATCATGAGCCCACCTGGAGAGCAAGGGAATACAACTAAGGGTTTGGCAGTCAGGCGCCCACCTAGAGAGCAAGGGAATACAGTTCAAGTTTCGGCAATCAGGGGCCCACCTGGAGAGCAAGGGAATACGGTTTAGGTTTTGGCGATCAGGTTCCCACCTGGAAGGCAAGGGAATACATTTAAAGTTTTGGCAATCAGGCGCCCACCTAGAGAACAAAGGGAAAGCAATTCAAGTTTTAAAGGAAGATAGCACATATTTTAAGGGAAAGCAGTCCAAGTGTCGAAGGAAGACATGTTGAGTATTGGCAATCAGGCGCCTACCTGGAGGATAAGAGAATTCACTTTAGAATGAAATTCAAGTCAGCAACAAAAGAAGCTCGCGGCAAGAATGCGAGTCAACAGACCGAGGTGATCAACAGAAGTAAGGCACAATAAAGAAAAAAAACAAAAGAGAAAGGCAAGAAGTTAATCCAAATGCAGAAGTTGATGAAAGATGTGTGCTGCTCAAGATATGGCCGAGGTCACAAGCACTGCATGCCTGGTCCTGATCCGAAAAGATGAAGAAGGATGAACTAGAACATGCAGCTAGCAAGTGTCAAAGTTCAAATCTAAAGTCTGCATGAAGAACCACTCAAGACTCAAAATCAAGCTTCAGAAGACTTATAGATAGGAATCTTGTAACTCGTAGTTGACAGGCTTAGCTAGTCTTTTTCATGTTTTGATTTTTGATGTAATAACAAGACTATAGACCGGAACCTTGGCAGAATGGCACCTTGACCGGCTCTCCACCTCGGTATATTCCATCATCTCACTAACCTCTAAACTACACGTGGCCTGATTCCTTTATAGACAAGGATATGTAGGAAGCTCAGATACCAGGACTCAGTCACATTCCCCTTTTCTCTTAGCTTTAGTCTCTCCAAATAAGGGTCGGGTCAAAAAACCTGTCTAGTCGTTCTTTGTGTGAAAACTCTTCGCGTTTCCAGTCAAAGAGGGGTAGCTGTAGACATGTAATTTTTAACACTCCCCAAGACTTTTTATATTTTAGCACGTAAATATTTAATTTAGGCCTAATATAGCTATTTCAACTCATTTTGACTCTTTTACTTTATTTTATTACAATAAAAATGAAAATTACAAAAAAAATATTTTAGTTTATGTATTTTTCATAAATTTAAAAAAAAATACAAAAATAGTACCTTATTTTTATCTTTATATAATTTCTAAAACACAAAAATAATTTCATGTTTAGTTTAATCAATTAGGATTAGTTTTGGCATTGTGTAATATTTTATCTTATTTTAAAAGGAGTCAATTAAGGTGTTAGACCATAATTTTAAGAGTTCTAGAGCCCAATTCTTGGCCCAATACCCAATACCCATTAAGCCAACTCTAGGGACCCTTCTAGACTCTTCATTGGAACAAAAATAAATAAAAAGATCCTAAAGACTTAACACAAAAAGATCTAGGGACTAATTGGCAAATACACAAAAAATACACCTAAAACCTAGACCTATATTATAGGTAACGCTACAATGAGCTAGGGAGGAAAAAAAGAACGCCCAAAAATCTGTAGAAGGAGCGCCGCTTACACCAATAGACCTCTCCCTCCCGATCTGTCTTCTTCTCTATAAAAGAAAGGAGCCATTTCCATGGCTTTGGCTGAACAAAAAAACAGAGCCTTAATACCAGCAACTTAACACCATATTAGTCGCAAAAACGCTGTCAAAACCATCCCTTTTCTCCAGTTTAAACAGGATGAAACGTAGCTTCGATATAGTCTTTAAATTCACTCCAAACCACTAGAGAAACAACCATGAACTACAATAAAAAACGCAGCAGCCTCCGTTCCCAAAAATCGAGTTACGCCGCACAAACGAACCATCAAAATAATTTGCTCCTTACTGTGTTTCAGTGAGTGACGAGTATTCTTGTTCGAGTTTGAGGGACCATTGAAGTCGACGACATGGGTTCCGATCTCTGTTCGTGTTTGGATTTAGATACAAGCTTTGTTCAAATGTGAGACCCTTTGTTCAAGTTAAGTTTCAGAAATAAAAGACAATTAAGGTCATTTTCTTTACTTTTCATTACTGATTCACATTATGATTTCTTTACTTTTCATTACTGATTCACATTATGCTTTTGCTATTAACTTTGTGTGTTTGGCATTTTGTTAGTTATTCTTGCTTGATAAAGTTTCATGCAAATTCACCATTTTCTTCTTGTTAATTATAGAGTCATATAGTTAAATTTGAAAGAGATTTGGGCTGCGGGGGATTGGTAATTGAAAAAAAGGTAAAACATTGAAATGGGCCGAACATAATTCTTACTAATAGGCCCAAAAGGTGAATTTCATGTAACTCGATTATAATCACTTCGAATAATAAAATCCTTTTGTAATAAATCGAGGCATGCCATGCCAAATAAAATTTGAATTGCATGGCCCTCATTTAATTAATGTTTTAGCGAATTTTCCATGGCCCTCACAAAGTTGAAGTGCGTAGTTGCTTTATGCACGTTATTTTAATAATTTACCTTCCTAAACTCGGGTGCGCATTTATGTGACCCAAATCCAAATCTCAACAATGTTAGATAAAATATGTCAAGGACCGTGGGTGCATTTATGTGACGTGGTTTGAGACGTGTTTTTAATAACGTTGCAATCTTCCTAAAAATAATTAAAAATGGTTAATAAAGTTAAAATTGAACTATAGGCTAAGACATCTATTAAAATCACATAATAAGCCAATTATAACAGTTGAGCGACCGTGCTAGAACCACGGAATCCGGGAATGCCTAACACCTTCTCCCAGATTAACAGAATTTCTTACCCGGATTTCTGTATTTGTGGACTATGAAACAGAGTCAATCTTTTCCTCGATTCGGGATTTGAACCTGTGAATTGAGACACCATAAATTATCTCAAGTGACGACTCTGAGTTTAATAAATAAATAATTCTGTTTCGATTGCCACTTTAAGTAGGAAAAAACTCCCTTATACTCCCTCCTGTGGTGTAGGAAAAAGGAGGTGTGACACCTGCCATAGTAAGGCAGTGGGTCTTCCATCCGGCAAGCCTTAATTTGAAGTTGTCGATAAGGTATTGAAAATCTCCTTTTATAGGTCTTTTGAGGAAAATGGGAAATCCTAGGCACCTACCAAAAGATTTTCCTTCAGACATGTTGAAAGAGCTAAGGACAAAGTCTTTTTGAGAGGGTGAACAATTTTTGGAGAAGAATATTTTTGACTTGGGAAAATTGATCTTTTGTCCAGCTAAGTTGGTGAAGTGGGTTAGAGTGTCAATAATGGAGTGACATGAGATCGTTGTTAGTTTTGAAGTGAGGATAATGTCGTCCGCAAAGAGTAGGTGGGAAATACGTGGACCTGATCTAGAAAGAGGGATGGGTGACCACTGATTATAATCAACTGCTCTTCAATGGAGCGAGTGAACATTTCCATGCATAATATGAAGAGGTATGGTGATAGGGGATCCCCCTGCCTTATACCTCTAGAGGATAGGAAGATTGTGTTGGCGTGCCATTGAATAAGATGGAAATTGAAGAAGTGGAGACACAAGACATGATGAGGGATATGAGGGCTGGTGGAAAATTAAAATAAGTGTGTGATGAATGAATGACCACTTTAACCTGTCGAAAGCCTTTTCGAGATCCAATTTAAGAAGCATGTGAGGGATTATGCTATTCTTGTTTTGGAATTTGTTCATAATTTCCTGAACAATAATTGCATTATCAGCTGCTCTACGCCCTTTTATGAAACTAGCTTAAGTTGGACTTATGATGTTGGGTAAATAGGGCTTGATACAGTTTACAATAATTTTGGTAATAATTTTGTAGATAGTGTTGCAAAGACTAATGGGCCTAAAATGAGTAACTTGTGTTGCATGGTGTTGTTTGGGAATAAGACATAGGTAAGTAGTATTGATTTCCTCAAGGATGCATCCTTGTGAAAAAACCTTTTTACAAAAGGTTATGACTGAGTGTGAAATCTCAGGCCAGTATTCCTGATAAAAGTATGGGTGGAGACCGTCTGGGTCAGGTGCTTTGAGGGGTTTAAAAGAGTGTATTGCCTGAGTTATTTCAAGGTCTTCGAGTGGCCTATCCAATTGAGATGTTGTAGGGGGAGGGGTTATGACATTGTATTGGTAAAAAGGAAGTGATTTATAAGAGAGGGTGAATTCAGTGGTGAATAAAGTAGAAAAGAAGGTTGATTTGATAGTGGGGATATCATAGCACAAATTACCCGCTGGATCATGGATAGCAATAATGCGATTACGTCTGCAACGATTTAAAGTTGATTGGTGGAAGAAATTGGTATTAGCGTCCCCTTCGTTAAGCTAGTTGATACGAGATTTCAATTTTCATAAGTCCTCCTCAAGTTGGAGAACAAAATTATATTCTTGGATAAGGTCACATTCTAGATTTTGCAGGAATGTACTAGTTGAATAGTGTGGGGAGGACTGGAGGCCCATTAAACGAGCTAGGAGTTTTTGCTTTATTTTGAAAATATTACCAAAAGTGTGATGGTTCCAATAGGAGATAGTGTGTTGGAAGCATGTTATGGAAGGCAGTAGATGTAATTGTTGTTGCCATATATTTTTAATCATTGGACGTAAATTTGGATGCGAAGTCTAGACTATTTCGAAGCGAAAGGGTTTGGTGCTTGGTGACGATTTCCCTAATAAAATCAATATAAGGGGGCAATGGTCAGAATGTGTTCGGGGCAAATGAGTTACTAGAGAATTAGGGAATAATATATTTCATTCAAAATTGGCTAGGCATCTATCCAACATTCAAGAATAGTGGAACCACATTTACAGTTATTTGTCCAAGTATAACGACTACCTTTGAAGCCTAGATATGTTAGGTTACAATAATTTAAGCAATTTAGGAATTGATTTGATCTATTGTTATTAATATCCTGTCCACCAAATTTTTCTGAACTACTGAGAATTTTATTGAAATCTCCTACAAGTAACCATGGACCCTTATAGTGGTCATAAATACAACGTATATTTTCCCATAATATAGTGCGGTTATGTGCATGTGGACTTGCATAAATAGCAGAAAACATCCATTTGTATTGTTGAGGGATTACCTGGATCATGCAGTGGACCTCCTGTTGCGTCATGGCAATTGTATCAACTATGAGGGTATCTTGGGACCAAAATATAGTTATACCTCTTGCATGCCCTACAACAGACACTTCAGCCATATGGGTGAATTGGAAATCATCCCTAATGTGGTGGTGATCAGTGATGTGAGTTCCTACTAGCACGACCAAGGATGAACTATGATAATTAAGCATGGAGCGGAAGTTACGACAAAAATCAAGAGATTGTGCTCCCCTACAATTCCAAACGATGAAGTTCATCATCGAATTAATTGGAGGGGTGGTGGTGGTGGTGGTGGTTGTGGAACCTCCGTATTGTATTGGTTCGCTATTGGAGGTAGGAGTGAGGGAGTGATAACTAGGGCATACTTCCCCACATCTGGGTTTATAGTTGGCCTTATTCTTATGGAGCAACAACACAGGTTTGGAGGATAGTTGAGAATGAACCTTTTTGCGTACTCCTATTTGAGGATTAAGACTTTGATCCCGCTGAGCCAAACAGGGTCAGGCCTTGTTTCCCTAAAGTTGATCATTGCTTGAGCTATCCCCTGGTGGAAAATTTCGTTTTGTGCATTGTGATTGGGAGAGTTTGGAGGGGAATTCTCTAAAGACTGGGTGAGCAGATCGTGTGGCCACGTTGGAGATGGTAGATACAGAAGCAGTGGTGGGAGCACATATGTTTGGATCCATAGTTTGGGAGGAACTACTGGAGTGGGAGGGTATAAAGGAAGGTTGATCATGTATAGGAATTGAGGAGTGGTTTCCCATTGTGGGATTAGTGGAGCTAGAGGTTGGTATGAGGTTAAGCTGGTTTGTGGCATCATAGACCAGTGGTACTGGCCAAAGATGTCCGTCGCCAAACTCATCCCTTCCATCACAATCTGAGCAAGGTCCGATGGATTGTTGAGGAGTATGGTGATTTCTTGGTTGTTCACAGTCAGTGGTATGTAACGTGTGGGAATTGTTTGTGGGAGTTGATGCTGAAGGTAGACACTGAGGTATTGGATTGGTGGTAATAAGCGGTGAGTTTAAGAGTGGGCTTTAGGGATTGTTTGGGTGAGAGAGGTCGATATTTAGTGTGAGATTTGCATGGGCTTGGGTTTGGGTGGATTGGAGCAAGGCTGGGGGAGAGTTGTTATTTGGTGGAGATAGGAGGGAGTGATTAATGGCAGTGTTGCGTACGTGCTGTACACCAACAAGATTATTCTTCCAAATGAACAATTTTTCTAAGTTTTTAAGTTTCCCTATCTCAGATGGGATTGAACCAGAAACACTATTTTTATATAAATACAAATTAACAAGCTCAGAGCAGTTAGCTAAATTAGGAGGTACTTCACCAGACAACATAGTAGTATAAATAGAAAAAGTTTCAAGTTTCTTGAGCTTACCTAATGAAACAAGCAAAGAACTAGATATTCTTGTATCTGCTAAACCTAAAACTGTCAAATTCCCACATTCACTTAACTCATTTGGAATTTTTTCAGTAATATCTTTGTTCCCTCGTGCCCTTAACACTTCAAGATTTAACAACAAACCTAGTTCACTTGGTAAAGTTCCTCTAAGTGTGTTATAAAAAAGGAGAAGATTTTTTAGGCTTTTGCAATTGGAAAGCTCAACAGGGATTTTACCAGTGAGTTGATTTGAGTTCAAGATTAAATCTTGAAGGTTTATAAGGTTTCCTATGGTTGAAGGGATGGACCCCACAAGACCATTTGAGCTTAAATCAATGGTTATAAGTGAAGAACAATAACCAATTTCAAAGGGTATGGTACCAGTGATATTAGCATCAGAAATGACAAGTTTTTTAAGGTATTTATATGAGGAAAGATGAAGTCTTAAGGCTGGAAAATATGTAATGCTCTATCCTCTCTCTACCTACAATAACTCAGCTTCTCCCTATTGGCCTCTCCAATGAACAATCATGGAAAATAAATCCCTACCAGCCAATCTACCAATCAATGAACCACCCGATATTAGTACTATGCAAATCGACGATTCCCATACCAATTCCCAATCAAATTCTTTTTTGCATAAACTTCTTTCTACATCACCCGTTCCCCCTTCTCTACACCAATCTCACTATGCCACCACTGACCTTGACCTCAGTGATGAGAATGACACTACTTATGACTTGGGCAGTTTTGTTCTATTATCTTCAAATGATAAACAAGATTTTATTCTCCTTATAAATACTTAGTCATTGTTAAAGTATGAGAGATTATGTATGGCTTGGGTTACTATGTGGTGTAGAGTTTGAGCTGCTAGGTATCTTCGGAGAAGTAGGAGTGGGCTGGCCCAACTGGGTAGACTCTTCTAGCTGGGCATTATGGGAACCATTTTTATGAAGGACATCAAACATATTATTAAGGGGAATATTATTAGGGGTGGGGAAGTCTTTGCCACTTACCCTAGTTGTTTGCATTAAGGGTGGTTTAAGGTTAGAAGACGTACTTGGGGCGTATAGTGGCTGCTGCCTGTGTGGTGGCTGAGTTCCTGTGGAACTGGATGGTGCACCCTTAATATACTGTCTGTTCATGGGCATTTTGGATGAGGATTTTAGTGGGAAAGTGACTAATTTCCATTCTAGTTCTGAATTAGTTGGAGAAGGGGTGGTAGTTGGGTTAAGTTGGGGACTGGATAATGGAGGATTAGTGGAAAATGTGTCTGGGATTGGAGGTTTTATTAGGTGGGTGCATTATTTTTTGTTGTGACCTAATCGACCACAGTTGACACAGAGCAAATTAAGTCCATCGTACAAGATGGTTTGCTTATGATTTCCAATATAAACGTGGGATTTAGTGGCTTGTCAAGCGGCACTTCTACACAGATGTGTGCATAAGGCCCTCTAGTAGCGGCTGAGGTGCATGCATCAATCTTAATAAGCTTACCCACTTTATTTCCCAATTTCTGAAGAATTTCAATATCATAGAATTCGGTGGGAAGTTCGGGCAATTGAATCCATATGGCAGAGTATGTAAGGTGTGCCTCAGATGCAAGAAATTTCGGTTCCCATCTTCTCACATACAAGAAATGATTTAAAATAAACCATGGTCCATCATGTAGTGCATGTATCATATTTTCTTCCTTTTGGAATTTGAGTAGAAAAAAGTCGGAGCCTAGGTATATTAAAGGGACCTCCTCAATTGGTTTCCATTGCGCAAATCTTTTCTGTTTAAGCAATTGGTGTCCTACTTTTAGCCCAAATAACCCAAATACTTTAACAATGATTGAGTATTTTCAAGGAGAATAAAGTCTTGTTTTATCACTTGATTAATGGAACAAAGTTGTCCAAGTCATAAGTAGTGTCATTCTCATCACTGAGGTCAAGGTCAGTGGTGGCATAGTGAGATTAGTATAGAGAAGGGGGAACACATAATGTAGAAAGAAGTTTATGCAAAAAGGAATTTGTTTAGGAATTGGTATGGGAATCGTCGATTTGCATAGTACTAATATCGGGTGGTTCATTGATTGGTAGATTGGCTGGTAGGGATTTATTTTCCATGTGATTGTTCATTGGAGAGGCCAATGGGGAGAAATGAGTTATTGTAGGTAGAGATAGGAGAGAGCATTACATAATTTCCTGCCTTTATTGAATCCCTTCTTTTTCTACATTGTTCACTTTCTTATTGGCTTTTTGGCTTTTCTTTCTTTTTCTTTTTGTCTTCCCTTTTCTTCATTTTATATCTTTTATCACTTTTGCATTCCTCGTCTCTCCCCCCAAACTTATGCTTTTGCCAATTATGCTAAGGAAAGATCGGGTGCCAAGAGAGGGTCATTTTAGAACAGATAAAGGCTTGTATCATGGTTATTAAAAGAACGAGGTCTATGACTCAACGGGGTTGACTAAGGATATCATATTTGGTAGGCTATGGATACTTTCATGTTTTCAGTTTGGATCAAGGAGAGCCTATAATCATTTCTCAAGTCGAGCTACACTTAGAATTTCGCCTAGACAAACATTCAGGTCAAGTTCTAGACTTATTGGAACGGTACTTGGACTTGCAAATCAATACTTCACCTCACAAGCTATTGGATTGCTAAAGAGAATAGAGTTAAGGGCCCACAACAAGTTTAGCTGAGATTGAGCAACACAAATGGTTCCTAAAAACCACTCGATGATTATTAAGTTAACACAAGAGTCTAAAGGTCACAACTATCACCATCCTTTGCACATCAATTTGTTTCTAACCATAAGGTCAAAGGTAAATGTGCTAGGCCCAAGTGAAGCTTTGCCTAAAACACTTTTATTCATTACTACTATTTACACAAAAATATAAAGAAAATGGACTCAAACCCTTAAGAAGGTTGTCATGTCATCTATCATTGGGAAGAGCCACCCGGTTCACACAAATTCCACCTTTGGAAAGAACCATGGCATTAAGAAAACCAAAGGCTTATTGATCACAAAAACTTGAAAAAGTAAGAAGCTACAAATTGAAAAGGAAACTACTAAATGAAAATAAGAAGCTATGCTATTAAGGAAAATTACAAAAGAAGTTATAAAGTAAAATACGGAAAGTAAACTGAATATGTACACTAGGGGATTGAGACGAATATACATAAAAGGGGAATGAATATACACATGGAAAGGTAACTTTATATACATACCGAAATTGAAAAATAACGAAAAGTGAAAAATAAATGTTAAAGTTATATACATACCAAAAGTGAAAAATAACAATAATGAAAAATAAGTATCATAATTACATTCCAGTATCAATCAAAATAGGACCACCCCTCTCCTCCAAATAAAAACTAGCATTGTCCTCAATGCTAAAAGCAAAAATAAGATCAAATAGGGTTAGAGAGTAAAGAAAACTCCCTATGGCTCCTCTGTTTGCATGGGGTCACTGGTTGGGTCCTGTGGCTGGGTCCCAGGTCACCTCCCTCGGGGTCCTCCAGCTGAATCTCCAAGTCATCTGTTTGGGGAATCACCCTTCTCCTCGTAGGCTCTTTGTCAGCCTCCTACTCTGGTACCTGTGTTGCCTGAGCTGCTGGAACTGGGTCCTCCAATAGTAGCTCCAATGGGATGTCACCAACTGATCTAATCTTTTACACCTCCTTCCTCAGCAGCTTTACCAACTCCTTGGAAGCCCGAGCTTTCTTTATTTTCTTTGTTTGCTTACACAGGTCCATGATTTCTTTTCCCTGTGCCTCCAAAGCATCCATGATGAGCTTCTGATTGTCTAGAAGCTCCTTTAGAGATTCCTCCACTGAAGTGGGCACCTGAGGCTGAGTTGGAACTGACTGAGCTGCCACTGTGCTGGATATGACAAACAGCTTAGATGTAGCTATCTGTATCTAGTTGTTGATGCTGGAAAGTATCTGGTTAACCCTCAGTGTAGTCAGAGGGTATGATGATGAAGAGGGCACTGAAGTAGGCATGGAAGTAGATGGTCCGGAAGGAGGGTGAGTTATGGCAGTTGGAGGCTCGGAACTCGTGGCCACCATCTTGGCTCTTCAGGCTGGCTAGTGGAAGTGGAGGCTTTGCCCTTGGACTTGGGGTTATCTGAACCCTCTAGGTTGTACCAGGAGAAGGGCCTATTTGGTTTCACCTTGGTATCAAAATCTCTTCGCTCGACTTCCTGATCCTCTAGGTACATAGCAAGGAAGTTCGGGAATGGGTAAGAGCTCTCATTCTTGTTTACCACTCTGGTGATCACCCTGGACATTATATTCCTGATGTTGATCGGGTACCCCGCCATGATGGCCCCACTATAATAGCCCAGGAGACCGGCATATCACTGTTATGAGTAGTGGGGTCTAACCGGCTGCACGCGAATGTCTCCCAACCCTTTGCCTCAAAGCTCAATATATCCCTATAGATTGGGACCCCAGGTGTCAGCCAAGCTGGAGTAGTCTCCGGGAGGGCAATCACTGATGCCAGCCACGGGCGGGCCAACTCATCCATGGCCACCTTTTCTAAATACAAGGACTTATCCTCGTCATTGAATCCAGCATAGTCATTCAGCGTCTTACTATCAAATCTGATCTTCCGGTTCCGCAACTTGGTCACAAAGGTGCCCCTTTTGATATGGGCTACATTGGCATAAAACTCTTTCACTCAATGCTCATTGGCCTCCGGCAGGTTGCTTGTGAAGAATTTCCACCCCACTCTTTCATCAAATTGCCTTTTCATATTGGGGTTGTGAGGTAGAAGATCCTTTTCTATGAAATGCCTCTCATGTGTGAGTGACCTCTGAGGCCACCATTCCCGAAATTTGTGGTAGGATTTCTCACTGACAAATCTTTCCTGCCACACCATCGGGTTCCTTGTTCTCTCCAACCCTCTTGTCTGGGTGTCACCACCCCTCCCGTCATAGGGATCTCACCATCCACATCAATTGGGTCCTATCTAGGTGGAGAAGCTGTAGGAGAGGCTGATGCTAAAGACTCACTACTTTTCTCTGAGCCATCAGACGACTCAGAAGAAGTAGAAGTAGGTGAAGCTGGGGGTGTAGGTTCGTCTCTCAATTGGAATCTCCCCTGGAAGTCTGCGGGAATATGGGTTGGCACTAGACTCCCTTCCAAAGCTTCCTGGGAAGGGACATAATCACTACCCTCTGAACGGGAAGCAGCTCTGTGCGTAGCTTTCATTATTTTCCTCAACTTCCCTATCGATTTTTGGACTGCTAGGGGTAATTCGGTCCTTCTTTGACCTCCTCTTCCCCTACCTCGGGAGGATTTAGCCCTTCCTTTTTTGTGCATCATCAGCACCTCTAGATCGTATCATTATCTGTAGACAAAATTAGTTAAAGATCATTAGCATTGTTGTTACAAGAATAAGCAAAGAAAAATAGATGAAAAGTTGATAGTGTTTCACAAGCACAGGTCCTGACAGCAGAAAAAGAAGAGCGACCGCGGAATGGGCTGACCACAGAAAAAGGACCACGGTCGCGGAGGACTGGGGATCAGACTACCCAGCCTCTGAATCTCAGGTACCTCTGAGAGCGAAATTTTGGGCGCGGCCACAAAAGTTGAACTGTTGTTTGCAAAAAAACAAACGCGGTCGCGAAACCAATTTGACACTTCTTTGAACTTAAATTCCGCTGACCGTGAAAAAGAAATTGCGGCCGCGTAAAGTAGGCCGATGTCAGCGAAATTTCCATTGCTGACTGTGAAAAGCAGACCATTTTTAACTCAAGCGTCACATGAACGCTGATCGCAAAATTAAAAAATTAGACGGGCTACCTAGGGTTTTCACTTTTTTAGCCATTAACAAGTATTATGAACATTAACAATCCCTACTAGGCGTGCCCAACATGTATCATCATGCATTTTAGAAACAACTAATTAGCAACTACTTAACCCTAGTTGAAAACTAAAAGAAAAGAGGAAGAAGTTAACACTAAAAGAAGAGATAAGTACAAATTGGAAAACAATGTTGAATTGAAATTACCAGTAGTTGGAGGTGTGTTGGAAATTGACTTCTAAGTATTGTTATGCAGATTAGGGCTCACAGTAGAAGAAGATGAACATGAGCTCTTTCTTTTGAGAATGAAAATTGTGAAAAGGGTAAAAGGCTCTCTCACCTTCTATTTATACTGAAAAGATTGGGACCCACATAACTTACCTGGCGCGGCTGCAGAATTATACCACGGTCCGTGCTTTTGGCTATGTGAAGATCTGCAGAGTCATCATTATTACTGAGAGCGAAAAAGTGTTTGCGACCGCGAAAAGGGTCCCTTGACCGGGAAAAAACCACCTCGGACACGGTTCAAACTTCAGAGAGTTCACATTTTGGACATTTAAATTCCACGTCCGCTACCAAATTAAGCCCCCGCGAAATGCTTCCGCTGACAGCGAAATTTTAATCGCGGTCAGCGGTCCAATTATAAACTTAGCCAAAAGTTTCCAGTATTGTCCTGCACTGCATCAAATATTCCTACACACATGTCATAACCAGTTAGTCCAAAACAAATCCTACACTAGGAAGAAAATCAGAAAAGAAGGAAAAAAACACATGAGTTTCCTCCCAAGAAGCGCCTGATTTAACGTCGCGGCATGACGCATGTTACCATCATCATTTGAAATTAATCAAGACCACCACGTGGCTGTCATCAAATTTTCCCAGATAGTGTTTGACTCGGTGACCATTAACCCTGAAAACATCACCATTTTTCTTCTTCAATCAAGAGCACCAAATGGAGTCACATGTACCACTTCAAAAGGGCCACTCCATTTTGACTTGAGCTTTTCCGGAAACAGTCGTAACTGAGAGTTGACTAAGAGAAAAAAGTCACCCTCCTTGAATTCCTTGATCCGAGCATATTTGTCATGTAAGTACTTCATCTTGTCCTTATACAAGGACGAGCTGGAATAGGCATGAAACCTCAACTCATCTAGCTCATTGAGTTGCTCTACCTGAAGATTTGCTGCAACATCCCACTCAAGATTTAACCTATTCAGCACCCACATGGCCTTTTGCTCTAACTCAACCAAAAGATGGCACGCTTTCCCAAATACCAACCGGTACAGAGACATACCAATTGGAGTCTTATAAGCAGTCCTGTAAGCTCATAAAGCATCATCTAGTTTCCTTGACCAATCGGTTCTATTTGCATTGACAGTTTATGATAATATGCTTTTTATCTCCCTGTTGGAGACCTCAACTTGCCCACTCGCCTGGGGATGATAAGGGATTGACACTTTATAATTAATACCATACTTAGACAGCAAAGTATTAAAGGCCTTGTTGCAAAAATGAGAACCCCCATCGCTGATAATCGCCCTTGGAGTACCAAACCTTGTAAAGACATTTTTCTTAAGAAACGCCACTACACTCCGTGCCTTATTTTTGGGCAAATCTACAGCTTCAACTCACTTGGAAACATAATCAACAACAACTAGAATGTAAGTATTACCACATGAACTCACAAAAGGCCCCATGAAGTCTATGCCCCACACGTCAAAAATGTCAACCTCAAGAATAGTGGTGAGAGGCATTTCATCCTTCTTGGAAATTCCACCATCTCTCTAACATTTATCACATATCTTAACAAGCTCACCAGCATCTTTATATAGAGTAGGCCAATAAAAACCACAGCTAAGAACCTTTGAAACAGTTCTTGCCCCATCATGATGACCATCGTAGGGAAAGGAATGGCAAGCATCAAGAATACTCATTTGCTCCTCTTCTGGAATACATCTCTAGATCACGCCATCAGTACAAATCTTGAAAAGATAGGGCTCATCCCAGTAATAATCCAAGTTGTATAAGCTTCTTCTTTTGGTTAGAAGAGAGCTCACTCGGGATAATGCCTGTCATAAAAAAATTGGCTACATCGGAGAACCAAGGCATACTATTCAAAGACACTGCGAGGAGTTGTTCATCCGAAAATGCATCATTAATCTCGAGACCATTTTTGGGTCTCCCCTCCTCTTCCAAGCGGGATAAGTGGTCTGCCACTTGATTTTCATTTCCTTTCCAATCAACAATCTCTAGGTCAAACTCTTGAAGCAAAAGAACCCATCTCATCAACCTAGCCTTAGAGTCTTTCTTTGTCATCAAATAGCGGAGTGTCGCATGATCAGTATGAACAATCACATTGGCACCCACGAGATTAGGCCTAACTTCTCCATTGCAAACACAATTGCTAGCAACTCTTTCTCCATCACCGTATAATTGACCTGGGCATCATTCATAGGAGGAGGGAGCTTTGAAATCACTTCAATCTTCACTTTTTCCACTTCGGTACCGTTCTTTGAGATCTTATGGCCGAGGATAATGCCTTTCTCAACCATGAAGTGGCACTTTTCCCAATTAAGCACTAGATTAGTCTCTTCACAGCAGGCCAACACTTTGTCAAAATTACCCAAACATTCTTTAAAACAGTCACCCACAACACTAAAATCATCCATGAACACTTCTAAGAAGTCTTCCACCATGTCAGTAAAGATAGCCATCATACACCGCTGAAAGGTAGCCGGTGCATTACACAAACCAAATGGCATCCGTGAAAATGCAAAGGTGCCATACAGACATGTGAAGGTGATTTTCTCCTGGTCCTCTGGTGCAATCATAATCTGATTGTAGCCTGAGTACCCATCCAAAAAAGCAATAGTAGGAACGCCCAGCAAGTCTATCCAGCATCTGGTCAAAAAAGGGCAATGGAAAATGATCTTTGTGGGTCACTTTGTTCAGCTTCCGGTAGTCCATGCATACCCTCCATTCGGTGACAGTCCTAGTGGGGATCAACTCATTTTTCTCATTTGTGACCACATTCATACCCCATTTTTCAGTACATATTGTATTGGTGAAGTCCATGAACTATCCGAGATGGGATACACAACCTTTGCATCTATCCATTTGATAACTTCCTTCTTGACAACCTTTTGCATAGCCTCGTTCAACCTCCTTTGAAGTTCCACGGAGGGTTTGGCATCATCCTCAAGTATATTCTTGTGCATGCAAAAGGCGGGGCTTATCCCCCGAATATCAGCTAGAGTCCATCCAATTGCCCTCTTCCTTCTTTGAAGAACCTCAAGGGTGGCATCTACCTGCATGTTAGTTAATCAAGAAGAAAGAATAACAGGTAAAGTTGAACAAGGGCCCAGGAATTCATACTTGAGGTGTGGAGGCAAAGGCTTCAACTCCAATATGGGAGGTTCCTTGATTGAGGGATTTGTTGGTGGAGTCTTTCTATTCTCAAGATCCAAGGAAAGTTTACGGGGCTCATAGGAGTAAGAACCCATTCCTTGCAAGGCATTGACATACTCTACCAAGCCTTCATCTTTGGTCATATCATGGTACAACAATACAACTTCCAAAGGATCCTCTACATTGATCATGACACTCGTGTCATCAACTATCACCTCGGTCACCAGATCCACAAAAGAACAAACTTCAGTACTATTCGCCCGCCTCATTGATTTGCACGCATGGAAGACAACCTTTTCGTCACCCACCCAGAAGGTGAGGTCCATGCTTCCACATCAACCAATTCCTGCCCTATTGCTAGGAAAGGCCTTCCCAATATTATCGGTACCTCATAGTCGACTTCGCAGTCGAGAATCACAAAATCAACATGCAAAATAAGCTTGTCAACCCGGACAAGAACATCATCAATAATACCAAGCAGCCTCTTCATTGTTCTATCCGCCATTTGCAATCTCATTGAAGTAGGTCTCG
Organism: Nicotiana sylvestris; assembly: GCF_000393655.2. NCBI lineage: Eukaryota > Viridiplantae > Streptophyta > Magnoliopsida > Solanales > Solanaceae > Nicotiana > Nicotiana sylvestris. The sequence continues at coordinate 41,005,934 of NC_091066.1, forward strand.
GTTGACTAATACCCAAAGTTTTGAAGATAGAGTAAGGCACAAGATTTATACTTGCTCCCAAATCACACAAGGCCTTTGCAAAATCTGTACTCTCAATGGTACATGGAATGGTAAATACACCGAGATCCTCAAGCTTTGGAGACATCGAGTGCACAATAGCACTCACTTGATGAGTCATTTTGATGGTCTCACAATCTACAAATCTCTTCTTAGTCACCAAGTCTTTAATAAATTTGGCATATCCCGGCATTTGCTTAAGAGCTTCCACCAAGGGCATATTAATCGACAAACTTTTCATCATCTCAATAAACTTCTTGAACTGGTTTTCATTCTTCTGCTTTGCAAGTCTTTGAGGATAAGGTGGGGGAGGCTTTGGCAAAGGAGCCTTGGCTTTAGGCATTACCATTTTTGGCATGTCTATCACGTGTTCCCTAGACGGGTTCACGTCATTTTGCGTCTCCACCTCATTGTCATGAATATCAATTCGCACTTCACCATTAAAATTATCCTTACTCACTTGCTCAACAACTATAGGATCATCGTCATTTTGCACTTCAACATCATCACTCACAACTTCATTTTGCTCGGAGGTACTTGCTTCACCACCTCTACCGCTCCTTGTGGTCACTGCCATTGTATGGCCGGTATTGTTCCCACCCTTCGGATTCACTACTATATCACTAGGTAGTGCACCCTTAGGACGCGTTCTCAAAGTTTGCAAAATCTGTCCAAGTTGGACATCCAGGTTGCGGATAGAAGTAATATGGGGCGCCAATTGGACATCAGAGTCGGCGTTCTTTTTCATCATTTGCTCAAACATTGACTCAATCCTTGTCATCTCATTGTTTGTCAAGCTAGCACCTTGAGACGAAAATGGAGGCAGATTGTTTGGTTGTTGAAACATTGGAGGCCTTTGAAAAACTCGGCCCTTGATTACCATTATTCCAACCTCCTTGGTTGCTATTGCCACCCCAATTGCTATTGTTACCCCAATTCTGATTATTCCCTTGCGATCTCCATTGTTGATTTGGAGCATTACCTCGTTGTCCTTGATAGTTGTTGGCATACAAAACCTCTTCACTTTGCTCACCATAACTATCATCTTAGTTGTAGCCACTACTACGTTGCTCATATTGATCTTGGTTGCCTTGCATTTTTTGCCCCTGCTGTCTCCTCTTGTTTACCAATAGATTAACGCTTTCCATTTCATTTGCTTGCTTTGGTTTCTGAATACACTGAAGTTGCGGTTTGGCTAACTGGTTCATGGTTGTTGTCAACTCAACTATGACTTGTCTGTGGTCTTAAAGTTCTTTGTGAAGATTTATAACATGAGGGTCCCGCTGAGGAACATTTTCCTGACTTTTCCAGGCTGATGAAGTGTCAGCCATCTCATCAAGAATGTCACAGGCCTCGACATAAGGTAGCTTCATTAAATTAACCCCAGCTAGTTGATTTACCACACATTGATTGGTCGTGTTTATACCCCGATAAAATATTTGTTGGATCATTGCTTCAGCCATATCATTGTCGGAGCATTCCTTGACCATAATTCTATATCTATCCCATATTTCATGAAGGGGCTCATTTGGTTCCTGTTTAAATGCTAAGATTTCATCCCTCAATACAACCATATGTCTCGATGAGAAAAATTTGGCTATAAACTTATCGTCCAACTCATCCCATGTAGTGATGAAATGGTTGGGGAGTCTTTCGAACCAGTCCAAAGTTTTCCCTCTAAGTGAAAAAGGGAACAATCTCAGTCTCAATGCATCCTCCGACACATTTGTCTGTTTGCTACCCCAACAGGTATCCATAAAGCCCTTTAGATGTTTATATGCATTCTGATGGGGAGCGCCTGTGAAGTACCCTCTTTTCTCCAATAAGGTCAGCATGACATTTGTAATTTGGAAATTGCCCGCCCGGATCCTAGGTAGAACAATTGCACTTGCATACCTTCATTTGGAAGCACTTGAGGAGCCACTCATGGAGGAGTTGGGGGAGGGTTTGGAATATTTTTGTTAGTCTAACGGCCTCTTCTTTGAGCTTGAGGTACTAGAGGCACCTCAGCTTCAACATTATCATCTACCTCCTCCCCCGGGAGAACATTCCCGATAGGATCATTATTTTCCATTTTGAACCTGAATCGATTAACTCACACAAGTTAGTAAAACAGAAGGAAAGAAAAGCAAGACACACTACTAGTTAGATAGATAGCCAACTGTTTAACTCCCCGGAAACGGCGCCAAAAATTGATCAGCTCCAACCTTACACCACTATAGAATGACGAGGAGTGGTCGATGCAGCTTTTACCCGAAGGGTCGGGATCAATTTCCACAGAGAATTAATATTGGTTTGGAGTTGGGTTTCTATCTAATCTAACTACATATGTTGCTTTTAATTGCACTTCTAAACATGTTTGGATTTCATTCTATTCTAATTTTAATTCTAAGAATTGCTGAAAATAAGCTAAGTACAATATGTTTGTAAGGGTTTTCTCAAGTGATAAAAAAAACTAGGGAAGTGACTTACACCTAGAAAAGTATCTAATGAGATCTAAGATTTAGGACAAGCTTGTTATATTTGGGGTCGTGATATAACCTCTACACATAGTTACCCACTCTATACCTCTCGGTAGTTTGAGTGACTTTGCCCTAATTGGCTTTCTCAAGCCCAATTGGGTGTTCAAACAACACAAGTAAAATTGGCTCAAGTCAGATATTACTATCTATAGGTTTAATCCTTTAATTGGGGCTATCAAATCTCTTGAATGCACTCCAATTCCTTGTCAGCCTAATTTTACTAGACTTAGTCTCTCTTTCTCAAGAAGAGTCTAAGTCATAAAGGCATGAATTAGAGTTTGCAACTACCAATTCTACAATTAAAGCATGAATCAAGCTAAATATCACTAACCTATAAACAAATAAGCCCTAAAATTGAAGATCCATTAAATACCCACACTAGGGTTGGGTCATAACCCAAGCTAATGAATTTAGCTACTCATAATAAAGGTAGAAATCAAAGATGAAGATGAAATATAAGCCATAAAAGTTGATTACAAGATTAAAATCTAAGAAAATAAGCTAAAGCTACTCTAAAATTACTCAAAGTAGTAAAATACGTCTGTTCACGAGCTCCTCAGTACAAAAGATGAGCTAAAAATCTGAAAAAGATCTATTTATACACATCTAAAATTACTGGACAAAAATACCCCTACGGAGGTTCCGCTGTCAGCGCAATACTGAGTGCCTCAGCACTTGGACTTTCCGCGACTGTGCAAAAGCAATCGCGGACCGCGTTTCTTCTCTTCTGAGCTTGGTTTGGACTTGATTCCGCTGGGAGCGTAAAAGCAACCGCCTCAGTGTTTTCTTCAATTGCGGCTGCGTAATATGTTTGCGGACCGCGCTCTTCATTTGAGCTCAAATTTCCATTCCTCTGATTCTCAATTTCGCCCTCAGTGGAATTTAAACCGCGACCGCGTCAAGAATTTTGCTGCCTATCTATTTCACCACGGTCAGCGGTGTCTCTTGTACCCAAAAGTACATTCTCTAAATCTAGCTTCCGCTAAGAGCGTAATTATGGTTGCCTCAGCGGTGGACCTTCCGCAGCCACAATATTTCATCGCTGTTAGCGCTTTAAGCTCAGCTTTGAACTTGTACAGGTTTAACTCCTTTATGAGCTGGTTATGACTTTCTTGCTTCATTTTGACCAAACACTACAAATAAGCACAATAGGTTAGTTTTTGGGAATACTTTTACACATTTTTAATCCAAAACCTAAGCAAAAGAGAGAATAAGATAGGCTAGAATTCGTAGTTATCAAGTTCCCCCACACAAGGTTAGGCAAGCCACTTACCTCGAACCAAGCTCAATCAATCAGTAACAATTCCTTTTCCAAGAGTATCCAACTTCGAATGGACCAAACCCGATCGATGTCTTTGAAAATCCCTAAAAATCTTGTCCAAATCCGAGCTCTCTATCTCAAGTTTTGATAAAAATGGCCAAACCCTCGATTTTGAAATGTTATAGACTGCCCAGTTATTTCCTTCTTCACGAACGCGGTCACACCCTCGCGTTCGCGTAGAACAATTAAACACTGACCAAAAATCCCTCTTTCGCGAACGCGTACCTTCCACTTCCTGCTGGTTTGCGAACGTGACTCCACTATGGGAATGCGTAGAACAAAGCCTTGGGGTCCCAGCTGCTCTACTTACTCTATGCGAACGCGATGCCCTTCACGCATTCACGATGCACTGCTTGAAACAACCTTCGTGAATGTGGCCCTCATTTCACAAACGTGAAGAACAATTTCCTCTTGCCTCCCGCTCCTGTTCACGAATGTGAAGAAGGAAACCAGAACTGGAGACTTCAGAAAATCTGCAATCTTTCATAAGTCCAAAATGATCCATTAACCACCCGAAATCAACCCGAGGCCCCCAAGACCTCAATCAAACATACCTACCTGCCCTAAAACACCATACGAACTTAGTCGAGCCCTCAAAACACATCAAACGACAACAAAAATACGAATCACACTCCAATCTAAACTTAATGAACTTGAAACTTCAAATTTCTACAACCGATGTCGAAACCTATCAAACCACGTCCGATTCACCTATTTGCACACAAGTTGTATTCAACATTACGGACCTACTCCAACTTTCAGAATCGGAATCTGACCCCGATATCCAAAAGTCCACTTCCGATCAAACTTCCCAAAAATTCGACTTTCGCCATTTAAAGCCTAAATCAGCTACAGACCTCCAATTCACAATCTGAATATGCTCCTAAGTCCAAAATTACCCAATGGAGCTAACATAACCATCAAAACTCCATTCCGGAGTCATCTTCACCCAGTTCCAACTACAGTCAAAATCCTAAGACGTAAGCTTCCGTTTTAGGGACTAAGTGTCACAAATCACTCATTAAACCACAACAACCACCTCCCGGCAAGTCACATAAGCAGAAAAAGATATAGGGGAAAGCAGTAAATAAGGGATCGGGGCTAATACACTTAAAATGGCTGGCTGGGTCGTTACAATATTGATTGTATTTGAGCCTAATTATTAGTACTTTATACTTATTACGTGTGTTATGTAGTGTATGATGTGATTTCAATGTGAGAAGCAAGTTGGGAGCTAAAATGAATGACTTAAAGTTTTGAAATCTGAGTAGAAGCCCAAGAAATTAAGTCGGGATCACGTTCAGGGGTCGAGGACCAAGTCCGGATGTAAAAAAGTGAGAAAACAATTGCTCCGAGAAAAAATAAACTACCGCGCCGCGGGGCGCAGGGTGCTAGTGCAAAGTTCCTGTAGAGTGAAAAAATAGACATCAAGTGTAATCTAATTATCCGGTGAATCTGGAGAATCAACAGTATTATAGAGTTAACTAATTCAAGAATTGGATCCCGAGTCAATTATCTTGCACCTGTCTAGTCAATTAACTTTATTTTTCTCTCACTGATATCTCTTTGTTGCTTAACTATTGTCTTGTGTGATTAATTAATAATTGCTTAATTTTTAGTAGTTAATCGTAGTTGATAATCATTCAATCAAGTGTTAATTTTTCTGGATAGTAATTAACTAAAGATTATTCGAACACTGTTTAAATTCAATCCCTTTGGAGACAATAATTTAAGTATACTATCTTTGGCTAGCGAACATCAATTTTGTGTTGTGTTTTGCGCTCTTCATAATGCTCATATTTCAAAATTATAATTTTTCTTATCATATTTTAGAAAGAAAAATCTCATCTTAAATTCAAATAAGTCTTATACTTCTATTTTTTAAATTGGTTTGCATTTTTAAAAAATTATCTTGTGCTTTCAAACTTAAACACCCGCACTCAATTAAGATATTAATCATAACAAATATTTTTTATTTGTTCGAACACATTTAATTATATCAAGTCAAATAACCTTAGGCATATGTTTAAGAATTAAATTCCAACATGGAAACTAATAAGACGACATGCTGATCGAAAAAATTTATTTTGCATGAGCCACAACAAACAATAGTTATATGAGGACAACCTTTACTTTTGACAAGTTTGTTTGTGGATCCCTCCTTCTCAGCAACTATGTCCTTTATTTACTCTCCAATGCCCCTTCTCCTATTCTTCATTTTGGATATTTTTAGTACGAAGGAAAATATTTTTTGAAAAATATTTTCCAATTTTTCTATGTTTGGTTGGCTTAAATATTTTGAAAAATATTTTTCTCATTAACTCATTTTCCTTTAGTTGGAGGAAAATATTTTCCTTATCAAAACACGGAAAAATATTTTCCAAAACCCCTTCCACCCACCCTCACCCCACCCCCACCCTCGCCCCACCACCCACCTCTCACCCTAAATAGAAATATTATTAATAGTACTTTCTTTTCATGCTATGGATAGAATACTTTTTTTTCATTTCAACAAATGATTATTTTTTTATTATATAAAAAAGTATTTTCTTTCATTTCAACACATAAGGTATTTTCTTTTCACGATGTAAAAAAAGTATTTTCTTTCATTTCAACAAAATGAGTATTTTTTGTTTTGCATGATATAGAAGAAGTATATTTTTTTTCTTTCAATGAGTACTTTATTTTCATGTAGTAAAAAGAGTACTTTCTTTTTCAACCAAAAAAGAATATTTTCTTTTTAGTTATGGAGCATAACTTTAAACGTTATTTTTGCGTAAATAGAGTCCTGAAAATATTGGGTATTTGGGCAGGGGGAGGGGGGAGCACATGAAACATGGGGACTTGGAGAAGGGGGTGAGGAGAGTAGCATAAAAAATTATTTTCCTAAAAATTATTTTCTACTCTCTAACCAAACACCAGAAAATATTGTATACGGTCGAAATCGAGTTCGCCTATGGTATGGTAGGTCAGGCTCGTAATATGGCAATAAAGTACTGAAGATCGACCCCGAGTCCCACCGGGCTAGAACCCGGGGTCCAAATGCTTGCCTTTGAGAATATCGAGGCGTGATCCCGGGATCGATCCTAGTCCCTAACGAGCTCAAAGAAATATTATTAGCATAGCCAACAGAAGAGTGAAATATCCGTGACTGGTCGGATATTACGACGTGAATGTCGGCACTTATCAATAAGGAACCAGTAATCAGCAAATCAAAAGATTTTTTACCTTATATAGAATTATACCTAAAGTAGGTCTCCTCTATTATATAAAGGGGGTCTAATAATTTATTTAGGAGAGGGTAACACGCATTCCAAAGAAATACATTATTATTTCTCTCTTTAAAGCTATTATTCTTCTGTGTTTTGATACCGATCGAAGTGCATTCAGTTCGAGTGTGACTAATCTCCCAAGACTATAATTTTTCATTTCGTGTGGTTTGAATTTACTTTATCATTATTTATTTCAATTGCAACTTAATTTATCGCTTTGTGTCAAATTAATCTGCATATCCTTAAAACCACTTACAAATTCAATTGTTATCCGATTTTGAGGGTAAACAATTTGGCACCCACCATGGGGCTAAGGATAATAGTGGCTGTTTGATACAAACTTCTATAACACACCTTTTTTACACTTGTTCTTTGAAGTGTCTTTGATTTCAGGCCAACATCTAAAATGTCAAACTCCCTGTCGGCCCCTCTAAACGTAGATGCTGAATTCGGCCACCATGGCGAAAATGACCTAGTAGCACCTGACACACGAGGTGCCCCAAGCCGACCTCGGCGGAGTCCCGACCGCAGACCCGATCGACGTTAGCTCGCATGTGGCCATCAACACAAATTTGCCCACCGATCCTAAGAACAATGTTTGGTGAGATGTCCGATCGGTAACACAAAGAACGTACAACGACGAAGATGATGGAATCAACTTGCAAGTAAACTTCGAAATATTACAGGCTCAACAGGCACCGATAGCCCAACTCTAGAACCAGAGCTGTGTGCCGAGCAATATTGAACCCAAACCATCCCGAGAAGTTGCCCACAGAGATGAACCGACCCCAGAGAAGCCGAATGAAAAGGAGTCGGGGACCAACCTCGAGATTATAAAGATGCTCGAAGAACTAACGAAACGGATAGAATCGGGGGAGAAGAAAATCGAAGCAAATGACAAGAAGGTGGAAACCTACAATTCCAGGGTCGACCAAATCTTGGGAGCACCGCCAATACTAAAAGGCCTGGATTCCAAGAAGATTTTGCAAAAACCTTTTCCTCCGAGCACAGCTCCAAAGCCGATCCCGAAGAAGTTCCGCAAACCTGAGAATCCTAAGTACATCAAAACAATCGACTCAAATAAGCATGTCACCTCCTACACATGTGCCATCAAAGAGAATGACTTGGAGGACGAGGAGATCGAGTCTGTCGTATTGAAGAAGTTCAGAGAGACCCAGTCAAAAGGAGCTATGATATGGTATCACAACTTACCTCCTAATTCTATTAACTCGTTTGCTATGCTTGCAGATTCTTTCATGAAAACACATGTCGGGGCTATAGAGGTCGAGACCAGGAAGTCGGACCTTTTCAAAGTAAAATAGAAGGATAATGAGATGCTCAGAGAGTTCGTGTCCCGGTTTCTAATGGAATGGATGGATCTGCCATAGGTCGCTAATGATTGGGTCGTTCAAGTTTTCACCTAGGGACTCAATGTTCGAAGCTTAGTGGCTTCCCAACAGTTGAAACAAAATCTAATATAATATCCGGCTATTACTTGGGCTGACGTGCATAACCGGTATCAATCAAAAAACAAAGTTGAAGATAATCAACTTGGGGCCCTTTCGGGGTCTGTTTATCCCATCAGATCCGTCGATAGAGCCAAGAGAGACATTGATCGTGAACCGAGATCAAGTAGGGATCGTTATCAACCATATAATAGGTATTGAAGAGGTAACAGATCTGGGATAAACCCCATAAGAAGTGAAAGGAGAAGTGATTGAGGTCAAAGTAGCCGGGGAATCATGAGCAAGAACGGTTTCGATAGACCCATCAGGACTAAGGAAGCATCGAGGTTATCGGAATACAACTTTAACGTTGATGATGCCGCCATTGTATCAACTATCGGACGCATCAAGGACACCAAATAGCCTCAAACTCTACAATCTGATCCAGCCCAAAGGGATCCTAATCAGATGTGAAAATATCATGGCACTCATGGCCATAGAACATAGGATTGCCGACAGTTGAGAGAGGAAGTAGCCCAGTTATTCAACAACGAGCACCTTCGAGAATTCCTGAGCTACCGAGCCAAGAATAATTTCAGGAATAGGGATTCTAATAATTATACTGAACAAGAAGAACCTCAACACATCATTAACATGATCATCGGTGGGGTCGATGTCCCTCAAGGGCCGATGTTGAAGCACACAAAAGTATCTATCACAAGAGAAAGCAGACTTGAGATTACATACTAGAAGGAACCTTGTCTTTCAACGACGAGGACACAGAAGGGATCGTGCATCCCCACAACGATGCACTGGTAATATCTGTACTCATAAATAAATCTCGAGTTAAGCATGTGTTAATTGATCCAGGTAGCTCGGCCAACATCATCCGATCGAGGGTCGTAGAGAAGCTCGGTCTACGAGATCAAATCGTGCTTGTAGTTCAAGTTCTAAACGGATTCAACATGGCATGTAAAACCACTAAGGGAAAGATAACATTACCAGTGAATGTCTCCAGAACTATCCAGGAAACCAAGTATTATGTGATCGAAGGAGACATGAGGTACAACGCTCTGTTCGGGAGGCCATGGATCCACAATATGAGGACAGTGCTCTCGACTCTGCACCAAGTATTAAAGTTCCCAACACCAGGAAGGATTAAAATAATCTACAGAGAACAGCCAGCCGCAAAGGAAATATTTGCGGTCAAAGAGGAAATTCCGATATCAACACTTGAAACGACAGAGGGACCAAGTTCGGTCACAAAACAAGAAGGTAAATAACAATTACCGACACCAACCCTGACCCAACTAGAGAAGCAAGAGACTAATAAAGACGATGATTACGAGGTTCCCAGGTCTTTTATAGCCCCCGATGATTCCGATGCCACTAAATCAATGGTCAAGGAGTTGGAACGGGTCATATTGATCGAGCGTCTACCCGATCAAAAGGTATACCTAGGCACGGGGTTAAGTCCCGAGCTCATGAAAAAAACTCATTCAATTTTTTATGGCTAACATTGATCGTTTCGCTTGGTCCCACCTTGATATGGCAGGGATCCCACCGGAGATAACCACTCACAAGCTAAGCCTGGACCTGAAGTTCCACCCGATCAAGAAGAAGAGAAGACCCCAGTCTGAGGTCAAACATGCTTTCATTAAGGACGAGGTATCTAAACTCCTCAAAATAGGATCCATTCGGGAGGTTAAATAGCCGGATTGGTTAGCAAACGTAGTGGTAGTCCCTAAAAAAGAATAAATTAAGAATGTGTGTAGACTATAAGGATTTGAATAAGGCATGTCCCAAGAACTCTTTCCTTTTGCCCAACATCGATCGCATAATCAATGTCATTGCCAGCCACGAGATCCTCAATTTTCTCGAGGCCTACTCCTGGTATAACCAAATACGGATGAACTCGGATGATCAGGAAAAAACCTTCTTCATCACAAAGTACAACACATACTGTTATATCATGATTCCATTCGGATTAAAAAATATCGGTGCCACTTATCAACGCCTAGTAAAACGGATGTTCGAGGAACAAATAGGAAAACCAATAGAGGTTTACATTGACGATATGTTGGTTAAGTCCCTATAAGCAGAAGACCATTTTAAACATTTGTAGAAAACTTTAAGAATATTAAAGAAGTACAATATGAAGCTGAACCCGGAGAAGTGTGCATTTGGAGTCGAATTAGGTAAATTCCTCGAATTCATAGTATCCAACCGTGGAAACGAGATCAAGCCCGACAAGATCAAAACCATCAAAGATACCACAATTGTGGACAATGTGAAGGCCGTGAAAAGATTAAGCGGATGCATAGCCACCGTGGGGCGATTCATCTCGAGGTCCTCCGATAAGAGCCACAAATTCTTTTTACTATTGAAGAAGAAGAATAACTTTTCATGGACCCCGAAATGCCTACGGGCCTTGGAGGAACTCAAGCGGTATCTATTGAGCCCACCGCTGCTTCACACGCTGAAAACGGACGAACAACTATATCTGTACTTGGTAGTGTCAGAGATAACAGTAAGTGGAGTCCTGGTCCGGGAGGATCAAGGTATGCAATTTCCAATTTACTATGTTAGCAGGACTCTAGGTGAGGTTGAAACTAGGTATCTTCACCTAGAAATATTGGTGCTCGCTTTGCTAAGTGCCTCTAGGAAGCTGGAACCATATTTTTAATGTCATCCTATATGTGTTGTGACTACTTACGCATTGCAAAATATAATGCACAAACTCGAGCTCTCGGGATGATTGTCCAAATGGGCAGTGGAAATCAGCGAGTACGCTATTGAATATCGACCCCAGACTGCCATTAGATCTCAAATTCTGGAAAACTTCATGGCCGACTTTATGCAGACCCTAATAACCGAGATCTAAAGAGAGTTTTGGTGAATTCGAGAACATCTTCGGGGATCTGGACCCTCTTTACGAACGATGCCTCGAACGCAAAAGGGCCCAGACTTGGCATCGTATTGAAGCCTTCAATAAGCAATGTAGTTAGATAATCTATTAGGACTGTGAAATTAACTAGCAAAGAGGCCGAATATGAGGCCATGATTGCAGGGCCCTAAACCCTAGCCAAAAGCTTGGGGGCGGAGGTGATCGAAGCTAAGTGCGACTCCCTCCTCGTGGTGAACCAAGTAAATAGGACATTCGAGGTCAGAGAAGAACGAATGCAAAGATACTTTGACAAGTTGCATGTAATATTACATCGGATCAAGCAGTGAACTTTGCAACACGTACCTCGGGATTAAAACAGTGAGGTTGATGCCCTTGCTAACTTAGGTTCATTTGTTGAGGTCGACGAGTTCAACTCAGGGGCAGTTGTACAACTCATGAGATCGGTAGTGGAAGAAGGCCATGCCGAGCTAAACTCAATGAGCCTAACTTGTGACTGGAGAAACAAATATATAGAATATCTAAAGACCAAAAAGGTACCCTCGGATCCAAAAGAATCGAGGGCCCTACGTATGAAGGAAGCCCAATTTAGTCTGTCCGAAGACGGAACCCTGTTAATGAGAATATTAGATGGCCTGCTCGTGATATGTCTAGGACCAGGAGATACCGAGTACATTCTGAGGGAAATCCACGAAGGCAACTGTGGAAATCATTCAATTGCCGAATCATTGGTTCGAAAAATAATCAGAGCCGGCTACTACTGGATCGATATGGAAAAAAACGCGAAGGAGTTCGTACAAAAATGTGATGAATGTTAAAGACATGCTCCGACGATTCATCAACTTAGGGAGATGCTACATTCGGTTTTGTCAGCATGACCGTTCATGAAGTGGGGAATGGACATTGTTTGCCCCCTTCCAAGGGCACCTGGTAAGGCTCAATTTTTATTTTTTATGACTAACTATTTTTCTAAGTGGGTGGAAGCCCAGGTGATAAGTAGGGATTTTAACCGCTTATTTGCTCTCTTTTACTTGCGTTTTAGCTCAAAAATGCATAAAGGTATTCCCGAGAACTAATGAAATGTGCTTTCGTGCAAGAATATTAGGAAACGAGCCAAAGAAGTTAAAATAAACTCATAAAAGAGTCGAAATAGGAAAAGGACCAAAACAAGGCAAAAAGGCCTACAGTGCGGATCGCACAATACTGTGTGTGGCTGCAAACAATGAAAAAGCACTGTTAGATTTCCTTTAAAGTATGTGGACCGCACAATTATTATGCAGCCGCAGAAGAGGAGATTCAGAGAGTTGGTTTTTGGGTAGGCTGAAGATATGCGGACCGCACCATAATTGTGCGGTCGCACTCGCAATTATGCGGCCTGCAGAAGAGAGAATTAGAGAGCCATGTTCCAGTCCAAGTTCAAGTGTGCGGCCACACTAAGAATTGTGCGGTCTGCACAATTAAATGAAGTGCGGTTGCATACCACTTTTATGCAACCGTAGGAGGCCCAGTTGACCAGTCAAGCTCAAAGTGTGGACCGCACACATAATTGTGGGGCTGCACAACCTCCGCAGGAGTAATTTTGTCAGATATTTTCAGCTTAGTATAAATAGAACTTTTGTTATTTTTAGGTAAAAGGGTATCAGTGTAGAGCACCTGAGCCATTTTTCTTTATTGTTTTGAGTAATATTGTACTATATTAGCTTCTAAACATTAGATTTTTTTCCCTAATCAATTATTATGCATTCTATCTTAATTTCTTCTTTAGTTTCTTCATTTTTCATGAGTAGCTAAATTTCTAGCTAGTGTTGTGGCCCAACCCTAGTGTAGGTACTTAATGGGTGTTTGATTTAGAGCTTGTTTGTGATTGGGTTAGTGATATTTAGCCTAGTTCTTGCTTGAATTCAAGAATTAATGATTGCAAACATTGATTCACGCCTAATTGACTTAGTCTCTACTTGAAAAAGAGAGACTAAGTCTAGGAAAGCTTATCTAACAAGAAATTGGGGTGAACTCAAGAAATTGATAGCCCCAATTAAAGGGTCAAATCTAGAGATAGTAAGACCTGGCTTGAGCATATATCACTTTTTTTGTACAATATCCACTTGGACTTGAGAAAGCCAAATTACGGTAAAATCACTCAAACTACCAAGAGGTATAAAGTGGGTAATTGCGTGTGATAGCTATATTACAATGCCGACCAATCAAACTTGTCCTAGAGTTTACAACGCATTAGGTAACCACCTAGGTGGAAGTCACGACTCTAGATCTTTTATCATTTGAAAAACAACCAAAACAAAAAATATTGTTTTCTAGTTTTATAATTGCAATCAATAGCTTAAAGTAGAAGTATAAACAACAAACAAGAATGTGGAAGTGTAATTTGAGGCACATTATACAATTACACTAAATATACATCTAATCCCAATTTTAACTCCCTGTAGATGCGACACCGAGTTGCATTAGGTTTTTATTATTGCTACGACCGCCTCACTACCTATATTTGTGGTGTGAGTTTGGGCGATATCAATTTTTGGCACTGTTGCGGGGGAGTTTAACGGATTTAGCTATATATATATATATATAGGTTTTTGTGTGCTTTGTCTTCTTTTCCTTTCGAGTCACTAACTTTGTTTTTGAATTGATTTTAGATACGAGAATGACTCTCAACAACGAGCCCATTGGGAATTTGCCAATATGGGAGGACATGGATGACGACCAAGTTAATGAGGTTCCTCTTGAACCTCAATCAAATAAGCGAGGCCGACCGCCTCATGATAATGTTCACGTCCCTCCCCCACCTCCACCAAGGGCAGTAGTGCACCAGGTGTTACCGAACGAGGGTTATGCAAGTGCTATAGTCCCGTACCACATTAGGGCGGGCAACTTCCAAATCACCAATGTGATGCTTACATTACTTGAGCAACGGGGATTCTTCACCAAGGCTCCGAGTCAAAATGCTTACAAGTATCTCAAAGGGTTCGTCGATACTTGTTGGGGGAGCAAGCTAACCAATGTCTCTGAGGACGCGCTAAGGTTGAGGCTATTTCCCTTTTCTCTACGGGGAATGGCATTGGACTGGTTAGAGAGACTGTCCAATCATTCCATTCATACATGGGATGAGTTGGTGAAAAAATTCATTGCCAAATTATTCTCTCCGGGGCATATGGCGACAATATAAGATGAGATTCTTGCATTCAAGCAAGTGCCAACTGAGCCATTACATGAGATTTGGGAAAGATACCGTACCATGGTTAAAGAGTGCCCGAATAATAATATGACCAAGGCCATGATCCAACAAACCTTCTACAGGGGGATTAACACAACAAATCAATTTGTGGTAAATCAACTCGCCAGTGGGAACTTCATGAGCACGCCTTACGTCAAAACTTGTGAAATTTTTTATGAGATGGCAGATACCTCATCGGCATGGCAAAGTCGAGCCAATGTTCCTCAAGGTGACCCAAATATCATTCACCTACACAAGGAACTTTATGGTCATGGGCAAGCTATAGTCGAGGTGACAACTACAATGAACCAATTGGCCAAAGATCAACTTCAACAAGTTCAAGGGCCAAAACAAGTGAATGTGATGGAAGATGTAGATATGATGATGAACAAGAGATGGCAAAAAGGTCAACAAATGCAAAGCCGTCCGCAACAATTCTTTCAAAATGATAGTGAGTATGACCAAGGTGATTCGTTCAATTAGAAATAAGAAGAAGTGCAATATGTCAACAATTATCAAGGTCAAAGAAACAATGCTCAAGGATAAAATCAACAACAATGGAGGTCACAAGGAAACCAAGGAAATTGGAACAACCAAAACCACCAAAGCAATTGGAGTGGTGGCAATCCTAATCAAGACAAATGGAATAATCAAGGTAACCAAGACAATTGGGGAGGCAATAATCAAGGCAATTGGGGTGGAAACAATCAAAGAAATTAGGGAGTCAACAACCAAGAAGGGTAGAATAACAACAACAACAACAACCGGGGGTCGGGTTTTCAAAGGCCCCCGATGTTCCAACAACCGAGCAATCCGCCTCCTTATCCTTCTCAAAGATCGAGCTCTTCTAATAATGAGATGGGACAAATAGAGAATATGTTTAAACAGATGATGGAGAAGAAAGCCAACTCTGATGCTCAGCTAGCCTCTTACAACACTTCTATTCGCAATTTGGAAGTTCAATTGGGCCAAATCTCGCAAGCTTTGGACACTCGTCCTAAGGGGTCACTACCAAGTGATACGATAGTGAACCCAAAGGGTGGGAATAATATGAGACATGTTATGGCCGTGACTACGAGAAGTGGAAAATATGGAGATACAACCACCTCAAATCAAAGAAGAATTGTGCATGATGATGTTGTGGTTTAAGAAGATGAAATTCCAAGAAATATGGTTCGAGTTAATGAAAAAGTGAGAATTGATATTGATAAAAATCTGGAGGAGACGCAAGAAGAAGTGAACCCATCTAGGGAACACGTGATTGACATGCTGAAACCAGTAGTGCCAAAGGCTAAGGCACCAATGCCAAGGCCTCCTCCTCCATACCCTAAAAGGCTTGCAAAGCAAAATAGTGAGAACCAATTCAAAAAGTTTATTGACATGATGAAGAGTTTGTCTATCAATGTACCATTGGTTGAGGCTAAGAGCAAATGTCGGGTTATGCAAAGTTCATGAAGGAGTTGGTCACCAAGAAGAGATCGATGAATTGTGAAACTATCAAGATGACACATCAAGTGAGTGCTATTGTGTACTCAATGGCTCCTAAATTGGAAGATCCGGGCGCTTTCACAATCCTTTGCACTATTGGTGTAACGACCCGACCGATCATTTTGAGCTCTAATGTGTCGTTCAGTAATTTGAGGCTATGAGCAGCTTCACTTCAGGTATTATGACTTGTGCGCACGGTCGAAATTGAATTCCGGGACGTTCAGAGTTGATTTGGAAAGAGAATTCTCATTTCGGAAGCTTTAAGTTGAAAGAATTGACTAAGGTTGGATATTTGAGTAAACGACCTCATAATCGGGATTCGAAGGTTCCAGTAGGTTCGTATGATGATTTTGGACTTGGGCGTATGTCCGGACTGGGTTTAGGAAGACTCGGGAATGTTTCGACGCCTATTGTGGAAGTTAGCATTTTTGGAAGAATCTCATAAGTTTGAATTGAAGTGCATTTCAAGGTTATTAATGTCCGTTTGAGATTTCGAGTCTGGGAATAGCTCCATATGGTGATTCTGGTATTGGGAGCGCGATCAGAAGTGAATTCGGAGGTCTGTTGGTCATTTTGGAGCCATTTGGCTAAAGATAGAAATTTGAAGGTTTTGAGAAGTTTGACCGGAAGTGGACTTTTCGATATCGGGGTCGGAATCCAATTCCGAAAGTTGAAGTAGGTCCGTAATGTCAAATATGACTTGTGTGCAAAATTTGAGGTCAATCTGACGTGATTTGAAAGGTTTCGTCATCGAATGTAGAAGTTTAAAATTCTAAAGTTCCTTAATCTTGTATTGGGGGTCGATTCATGATTTTACCGTTGTTTGATATGATTTGAGTCCTTGAGCAAGTCCGTAATGTGTTTTGGGATTGGTTGGTATGATTGGTTAGGGTTTCGGTGGCCTCGGGTGAATTCCGGATGGGTAACAGATCAATTTTAAAAATTGGAAAAGGAAGTGCAACAACTGTCTTCTGGTGTAACTACACCTGCGAGGCTTGGGCTGCAGGTGCGGAGATGTAGAAGTGGCTAGGAGAGCCACAGAAGCGGCCAGGAGAGCCACAAATGTGATTTTGGGTTGGAAGTGTAAGGACCGCAAATGCGGTCATCTCACCGCAGAAGCGGGACCACACCTGTAGGACTCGAGGCGCATAGGCGGAAAGGGGAGCCCGGAGAGAAATCGCGGAGCGGTAGAGGGGCCACACCTGCGGAACTGCAGAAGTGGTCGTGTGACCGCATGTGTGGAATTGCTGGAAGCAGTGAGGTTCTTTAAAAATCGGGGGTCTGGGCCATTTCCTCCATTTCACTCTTGTTTGGGTGATTTTTGGAGAGCTTCAATAGAGGGATTTCATCATCAAACATGAGGTAAGTTAATTTCACCCCTTGTGAGTTAAATACATGGTTTAGTTAGTGATTTGAGCATGAAAATTGGTAAAAATTTGGGGTTGAGACAAAACCTAGAAAATTGATATTCTTGGATTTTGACCACGATTTTTTGGGTATGAAATTAGGAGAAAATCATATATTTGAGTTTTTGAGTTCATGGGTAAACTTTACCTTCGAGAAATTTTGGAATCCGGGCATGTGGGCATGAGGGCAATTTTGTCAACTTTTTGATCGGGGTTAGGAATTGTTATAAATTAGATTGTAATGAGTAATTGAACATATATTAATGAATTTGCATAATTATTGGCTAGTTTTAGAGAATTTAGCATCGAATCGAGTCTTTGGAAGAGCGTGGAATGCCGGTTATGAATGTTCGGAGCGAGGTGAGTCTCCTTTCTAACCTTGTAAGAGGGAATTGTCCCCATAAGTGATATAATTAGGTATGTGCTCCTATTTGTGGGGGCTATGTACGCACGAGGTGACAAGAGTCCATGTGTACCTACTATTATGTGTAAGTCCGGGTAGTCTAGGACCCAAAAGCATGCAATACTTGGAATATTTGTAATCTTGTTGGCAGTTGAATTGCTTAAATCCTATCGAATTGGTAAATGAACTTCTAAAAGGATTAAACTTTATTTTATAAAATTATTTAAAGAGAATTGGACTTTCTTTGGATAATTGTTCCCTTTTGACTTCTTGATTGACTGTCTGTATGCATTTAATTTCGAAACGGGCCGAACGCCTCGGTAGATTAAACAGATGCATCTATGGTTCGCGCCATTCGACCCTCTAGCAGTGCATAGTTTAAATATTGTTGGATCAGGCCGTACGACCTTGGCATGATATGCTCATGCTTGTATTGCTTGTTTGAGAATTTTAAATGTTGATAATTGCCCCTTCCTGGCAAGAGATAAATTGATAAGATAATGAAAAGTAAACCTTTGGAAATCCTTTATTATTTGAGAAGTTGTTTACCCACTTTCCGGCTTTATGAGTTAAATTTTGCTTTATGAAATCCATGAATTCCTCACACTTTTTCTATATTATCATTGGACCATCAGTAAGTATCGAAGTCGACCTCTCGTCTCTACTTCTTCGAGATTAGACGGGATACTCATTGGGTACACGTTGTTTTCGTACTCATACTACACTTGCTGTGCATTTTTGTTGCACAGGTTCAAGTGTGGCTAGTGGCTTAGTGGCATAACGGCATGGTTGAGACGGATACTTAGGTGAGCTGCATTTATCGAGACGACCCGCAGCTAGCAGAGTCCCCTTCAGAGTATTTTACTATGTTTTTCATTTCTGTCCACTTGTATTCCGGACAGTTACTGCATTTTATCGCATTCTCTAGTAAATGCTCATGCACTTGTGACACCGGGTTGTAGGATGATTATGGGGTATCTTGTATTAATTTTTTAACATTCATATTTGATTTGAAACGATTATATTTTACTGGTAAAATTGAAGGAAAAATCATAGTTTTCAAAATTAATTAAACGAGAATTTAATTAAGTATTTTGGTTGGCTTGCCTGACAGCAGTATCCGGCGCCATCACAACCCTTAGTGGAATTTGAGTCGTGACAATTGGCAGTGCTGATTTTTACAAAGTTCTATATGATCTAGGGACGAGTATCAACTTGATGCCCTACTCGGTATTCAAAACTTTGGGGATTGGGCAATCAAGGCCCACTTCTATGAGGTTGAAAATGTCGGATCATATCAACTTGATGCCCTATTCAGTATTCAAAACTTTGGGGATTGGGCAACCAAGGCCCACTTCTATGAGGTTGCAAATGGTGGATAATACTATGAAGAGGCCATTAGGTAATTGATGATGTGTTGGCTCTTGTTGACAAGTTCATCCTCCCGGTGGACTTTGTGATTCTTGATTGTGAAGTGGACTATGTGGTGCCGATTATTTTGGGTAGACCTTTCCTTGCTACGGGAAGGCTTTTGTTGATGTGAAAGTCGGTGAGCTCATCTTCTGAGTGGGTGATGAAAAGGTAGTCTTCCATGTGTGCAAATCTATGAGGCAACTGAATAGCAATGAAGTTTTTTTGTTCGTGAATTTGGTGACCGACGTGATTATTGATGATGCTAGTGCCACAATGAATGTTGAGGGTAATTCAGATGCCATTTTGCTCAACCTTGACAATGAGGAGGATAAAGAAGCCTATGTGGAGTGTGTGAATGCATTGTAAGGAATGGGGTTGTATACTTATGAGCCCCGCAAGCTATCTTTGGATCTTGAAAATCGGAAGACTCCTCCAAAAAAGCCCTCAATCTAGGAGCCTCCCACTTTGGAGTTAAAGCCATTGCCTCCACATCTCAGGTATGAATTCTTTGGCCCTTCTTCTACTTTACGGGTTATTCTTTCTTCTTGTTTGACTAACATGCAGGTAGAGTCGACATTGGAGGTGCTACAAAGGAGGAAAAGAGCAATCAGATGGACCTTGGCGGATGTCCAGGGCATAAGCCCAGCCTTTTGCATGCACAAGATTATTTTGGAGGAAGGTGCCAAACCCTCCATTGAACATCAAATGAGGCTAAATGAAGCAATGCAAGAGGTTGTCAAGAAGTAGATCATAAAGTGGTTGGATGCCAGGGTTGTTTACCCCATTTCCAATAGTTCATGGACTTCTCCGGTGTAATGTGTCCTAAAGAAAGGGGGCATGACTATGGTTATCAATGTCAAAAAGAGTTGATTCCTACAAGAACAGTGACCGACTCGAGGGGGTGTATGGGCTATCTCAAGCTCAACAAAGTTACAAAAAAAAATCATTTCCCACTTCCCTTCCTTGATCAAATTCTTGATAGGTTGGCCGGATGTGCTTTATATTGTTTCCTCGATGGGTATTCCGGCTATAATCAGATTCTCATTGCTCCGGAGGATCAAGAAAAGACTACCTCACTTGTCCCTATGATACTTTTGCATTCTCATGGATGCCATTTGGTTTGTGTAATGCACCGGCAACGTTTCAACAGTGTATGATGGCTATTTTCACTGACATGGTGAAGGATATTCTTAAGGTCTTCACGAATGATTTCTCCGTGGTTGGGAACTCTTTTGATGATTGTTTGAACAATATGGATAGGTTTTTGGCTAGATGTAAGGAGACAAATTTGGTGTTGAATTGGGAGAAATGTCACTTCATTATCGAGAAAGGCATTGTCCTCGGCCATAAAATTTTAAAGCATGGTAGAGTGTTACGCCCCGCAATATTACGTCGATATTACGCTTTGCAGTATTAAGTTATGACAGTGTTGCACCCTGTGGTATTGTACGTTCGATTTGTCGTAAGGTAATTGACATCAGTCCAAGTAAAAGATTATTTGGAGATTATAAGGATTATGCTATTTATACCAAGCAATAAATAAGTGTTATGAAGAATAAATGGTACACGGATTAACAAAAATGAGTTTTGTTGGGAATGGCCAATTTGGAATAAAATATGGGTCGAGCGATAATACCCGATAATTATAAACTAGTACCATGCAAGGTACCATATGACCACGGTAGTGTAATATATAAAGTATATATGAAGTATTTTGAAAATAAGTAGTATTTTAAGTAACTTGAAATATTTTTTTAATTATGCGGGTAATTAGTTAATTATCGGGTAGTGGGATACTAGCTAATTAATTATTGGATAAGTTTAAATTTTTCAACATGGGATTACGTGGCAGCACCATGAATCTTCATCAAAGCCAAGAGTGTGACTTACAAATTTTGTTGAAAGGTGGCAAAATGAGGTTTTAAACAAAAGACACTGTCACACCTCCTTTTTCCCCACCCGATGGGGCGCAGGGAGTTTTTCCAATTAAAGGACAATCGAAAGGGGATTTATTTGTTTATTTCAGAGTCGCCACTTGGGAGATTTAGGGTGTCCTAAGTCACCAATTTTAATCCCGAATCGAGGAAAATAATGACTCCATATTACAGTCTGCGTACCAGAAATCCGGATAAGGAATTCTGTTAACCCGGGAGAAGGTGTTAGGCATTCCCGAGTTCCGTGGTTCTAGCACGGTCGCTCAACTGTTATATTCGGCTTATTTATCTGATTTTTAATACAATTATGAACCTATGTGCCAATTTTATCTTTTATCCGCTTTTATCGTTCACTGTTATTTTTATAGGACTTGCAACGTCGTGAAAACATATCTCGAACCACGTTACATCAATGCACCCGTGGTTATTGATATATCTCGACTCGGTTGAGATTTGGATTTGGGTCACATAAATGTGCACCCGAATTAAGAAAAATAAATTATTTAAGACGCGCCTAAAGCAACTAACGTATGGTTGTTTTGGGGAGGGCCGTAAAATTCGCTAAATGACCTGTCCCGAATTCTAAGTGTTTTAATATATATACAGTTGGAGGGCCCCGTGGCTGTGTACATTTTTTTATTTTTGACGAGGCTCGTCTCGTTCTACTTTTAAAAGGAATTAGCGACGTCATGGATATGCCTCTCGGATCACGTCACAATCAATGTACCCGTGATTAGAAATACATTTCGAATCCGTCGAGATTTGGATTTGGGTCACATAAATGTGCACCCGAGTTTTTAAGAAGGTAAGGCTTATTAAAGCGCATCCTAAAGAGACTAACGTATTGTTATTTTAGGAGGGTTGTGAGATTTGCTAAACAACCCGTCCCGGAAACTAAATGCTTCAATAATATACATTTAACAAGGGCCCCGCATCTGCGCGTTTTGTTTATTTTCGTCGAGGCTCATCTCGTTCTTATTTTTAAAGGATATCCTATAGCAACTACGTTTCTTGTCGTGTTCGTCTCTACCAATTGAAAACAGTAGATAGTCCTAATTAATTACATGCTTGCAAGTTGTTTGTAATGTAATTAGGAAATGCTTAAAAATCAGGACCGAAGCTGCGTGCACAGTCGGCCAAACGAATAATCATGGGCCCAAATCCAGCCCACGCGCGGTTGGCCAGACCTGGGCCACTGCTCGTTCGATGCGGGCCTGCCTGGTCTGTCTTCGACCTGGGCTCGACCCTTGTGAGGTTGAGGCCGTGAACTTCGTTCTGGGTTCTATTGGCGTGGTATAAAGGGATCGCCTATTAAAGGGAAAGAAATTAACTAGTAGGGGATAGTTTTCATGCTTGGCCTACATTAAAGAATATACTACACAGTTAAACTAAGTCTAAGATACAACCTATTATATTGGGAATATTTTCACCTAACAACATACATATATAAACTAACATTCAGCTAATCTACATTGATATATACTGGGCATACAGGCTACTTCCATTGTCAAAACAGGAATGAAAATTATTATACAGTACATGATATCTAATGTAACAATTTATGTATAAAAGTCACTCTTCAGGTCTTTTCTTTTGTATTCATGCTCAACTTTCCAATTACATTTGACAGAGTATTAGTCATGTACCTGGTATAGAGAGACAAAAGAAGAAGGAAATGATCAGCTGGGCAGTATGCAGTAAATACAGCAGCAGCAGACACACAGCAACAACACAGCAACAACCAACTAGACCAAGTGTTTTCCACAGCCACAGATAACCAACAATATCTCCCAGAATACAAGGACTAGCAGATAGTCGAAACCAAGCCAGCAATCCCAGGAAAGAGTAAGGAAATAACAGCAGTAACTGAGGGTTCAAATGCAGTAAAACTAACAGTTCAACAACCAACAAACAACTCAGCCAATGCAAGCAACAGAACTTGGCCAAGACAGCTTTGACCAATATGCACTCTTGTACAACTTTCAGGCAGTGTTTGGTTACAATGTCTATTGGAAACTACCTTGTGTTTACGCTATTGTGATTTGGGACTCACTAGACCTCTCTTCAGACTAAAGTTTTTTCTTTCTGAAGACTCAAAAGTCCAGCCTAAGACTCAAAACTCCAGCCCAAACTTCCACTTTTTTTTCTTTTTCTGAAGACTAAAAGTCCAGCCTAAGACTCAAAACTCCAGCCCAAACTTCCACTTTTTTTTCTTTTTCTGAAGACTAAAAGTCCAGCCCTGTTTAAGTTATCAAATGGCCTATTTATAGGCCAAATGAACCAGTACAGCTGAGCTGCCTGCCCTGCCAATTGGCAGAATGCCCATACCCTTTAAACCTATGCCTAAGCATCTTTGGTGCCAGCCCCTTTGTTCCCCACGCCTGGTCTTTGTTTAATCAAGAGTTATGGGCTCGTTTTATTTATTCATTTTAAACCCATACTCTTGTGTCTTGTCCCCCCATTGGCATTAGTTTAATCCTAATTTGGTACCCCATTTGTCAGCCCACTTAAACTAATTACTTCTGTTCTTTTTAACACCCCAGAATACCCCTGTCAACCTTGATTATTACTGCCCCTGCCTATTGTAGCATCAGGGCATTTTTTGAACTGATGAAAGTTCGAACTCAAGACTGCCTGGGCTGAACCTTTTCAGTCAGTTTTACAGTGCAAACAAACCATTTCAAACAATGCTGGGGCATACAGTTAGTGGCAAAGCTCAATTAGTCATGCGATATTATTAGCTCATTCGATTTATTAGTTATAGAAACTAATCAACGACATTTATCGAGTCGACTATACTAATTATAGCAGGTAATAATCAGTCGCTCACATAAACAATACGTTTCAGGGACCTAAGGGGTATCAGACAACTTTTGTTAAATTACTGGGCCTATATGAATTAGTTCATTTGACGACTAATCTAACTGACGATCATGTTTATCACAGAGTGTATTCAGAACAAACAGAAGACAATCGACCAAATAAAAGGCCTTTAACAGAGATGGGAGAAACCCGAAATAAAAATAACAACATAACAAACAACACAACAGAACAGGCTGACAACTTAACTTAAAACGAAAGAAAGAAAAACTTACCAAAAGGTTTGAAATCAAAAATGACCCAAATTCTGATTCAACTTCGAACCCTTGAGGCCGAACAAACTTTAATCAGGGTGTTCTCACATGAGAACACCTTGATTAAGGTCTATTAGACCTCAAACCCTTGTCGAAACTGGCCGGGTCCCCCAGGTGCATGTGTTTCAAGTTCTGGATTTCTAGATCTGGATTTTTAGGAGTTGTGGGTAGATTCGGACCAAACCAAGCTTGGTTTGGTCACGAGGAAGGTCAGGAGAGTGTCTAGTATGAAGATGGGGTGGTTTGGCATAGGTCCAGGTTCGACTCAAATCTTCAAATGAAGATTCGAGTCGAAGGAAAGTGATTCGAGTCTAGGGAGTAACAGATCCATGTTCAGGAGAGTGAGGGGGGCTTAGGGTGTTCAGGAGGTGGCCACCGGCGTCCATGCCGCCGGCTTTAATGGCGAGGGAGACGGGGGCGGCTAGGGTTTCTAATGGGAGGTCCGGCTTTGAGCTTGGGGACGAAGGGGTGGGGTGTTGGTATAGGGGGCGTGGGTGTAAGAGAAGGTTTATATATGGTCTATGGGATTGGATCTGAGCCGTTAGATCAGATGATCTCAACGGCTTGGATCTGATGCTGAGAAATGAGACGGGGTCGTTTGGTAGTTAAACGGGGTCGTTTGATTTAAGTGAGGGGTTGGGTCAGGCTGGTTATTTGGGTCGGGTTTTGAAGCGGGTTACTTGATAGAGGTCCTGAGCCGTTGGATCGAGAGTTTGAACGGCCCAGATTGATTTGCCTGAAACGGCGTCGTTTCAGAAGAGGCCTGGGCAGCCGGACTTGGACTGGGTCAGATCGTTGGTTTGGGCCTGTTTTTGTCTTTTTTTTTTTTTGGGCCCAAATTGATTTCAACTTTCTTTTGTTTTCCCATTTAAAGAAAAAAATAAAAATAACAAATAAAACAAATGAAATTAAAACAAATAACAATATGGCATTTCAACATAATTATCATACCAAGTAAGTTAAATCACAACCTAAAACGGACGATGCACATATATTTATATTTTGAATTTTCTTTTAACGCCACATATATTTTTTGTATTTTTGTTTGATAATGACTAGATGCAAAATGGACAGACTCACAAACGACTAACAACACATGTCACGGAAAGATCGAAAAATTGTACAGCGAAGTCTTTTGCCACTATTTTTATTTTCTTTTGGAGCGATAGTCCGTGAAGCAAAAATCACGTGCTTACAGCTGCCCCTCTTTGCACGAAGACACGAAGGGTTTTCGCGCAAAGATAAAGCGAGCGATTTTTGCCCGTCTGAATACTCCGTGTGAAGCATTTTTTGAAAAAGATTTGACCGAACCTTTGCTTCAGAGGTTTCCTACATATCCTGGGCTGAACAGGAATCAGGTCAATGTAGTTCGGGAAATTTTGGTAGCTGGGACTACCATGTGACTGTATTGCTTGTTGTTGTTGCGCTGTTGTATGCTGCTGTAGGATGCTACTGCTCAACCGATCTCCCTGTTACATTGCTCTAAAAGGAAAACAAGAAGTTAAGCTAAACTGAGGATCCTGAAATCTCATCCATCTTCGACTTGTTCTTGTTGCCTTGCTCTCTTGTCGGCTATCGCTTTCCTCTGACGCCTTTATCTTGTGACTTTGGGAGATGATGTTGGTCCTTTGCTGACGTTTGAATGCCAGTTTTCATCACTTTGCTTGATCCGCTGGGGATACGGCTTTCTTCTTTAAATCTTCCAATGGTTTCTTCAGTGGTATGTTTCTTCATCAGCATCGTTATACTGGGCATGCCATAATGTTTCTGAACTGCTTCTTTTGAGACGCGTTCCTTCTTCCCTTTGAATGTGCGCTTGCTTTTGCAGTTGTCTGCTTCTTGGTGCTGGGGATTTTATTGTTTCCCGTTTGGGGATCTCTGTTGTAACCTTCTGTCTTCAGGTGGGGTGACTGATTCCAAAATCTAGAGCTGAATGTATTCCCGCATTATACTGGTGGGCGACCTAGAACTTAAATGTATTCCCGCATTATACTGGTGGGCGACCTAGAACTTAAAAGTATTCCCGCATTAACTGGTGGGCGACCTAGAACTTAAAAGTATTCCCGCATTATACTGGTGGGCGACCTAGAACTTAAATGTATTCCCGCATTATACTGGTGGGCGACCTAGAACTTAAAAGTATTCCCGCATTATACTGGTGGGCGACCTAGAACTTAAAAGTATTCCCGCATTATACTGGTGGGCGACCTAGAACTTAAAAGTATTCCCGCATTATACTGGTGGGCGACCTAGAACTTAAATGTATTCCCGCATTATACTGGTGGGCGACCTAGAACTTAAATGTATTCCCGCATTATACTGGTGGGCGACCTAGAACTTAAAAGTATTCCCGCATTATACTGGTGGGCGACCTAGAACTTAAATGTATTCCCGCATTATACTGGTGGGCGACCTAGAACTTAAAAGTATTCCCGCATTATACTGGTGGGCGACCTAGAACTTAAAAGTATTCCCGCATTATACTGGTGGGCGACCTAGAACTTAAAAGTATTCCCGCATTATACTGGTGGGCGACCTAGAACTTAAAAGTATTCCCGCATTAACTGGTGGGCGACCTAGAACTTAAAAGTATTCCCGCATTATACTGGTGGGCGACCTAGAACTTAAAAGTATTCCCGCATTATACTGGTGGGCGACCTAGAACTTAAAAGTATTCCCGCATTATACTGGTGGGCGACCTAGAACTTAAAAGTATTCCCGCATTATACTGGTGGGCGACCTAGAACTTAAAAGTATTCCCGCATTATACTGGTGGGCGACCTAGAACTTAAAAGTATTCCCGCATTATACTGGTGGGCGACCTAGAACTTAAATGTATTCCCGCATTATACTGGTGGGCGACCTAGAACTTAAATGTATTCCCGCATTTTACTGGTGGGCGACCTAGAACTTAAAAGTATTCTCGCATTATACTGGTGGGCGACCTAGAACTTAAATGTATTCCCGCATTATACTGGTGGGCGACCTAGAACTTAAAAGTATTCCCGCATTATACTGGTGGGCGACCTAGAACTTAAATGTATTCCCGCATTATACTGGTGGGTGACCTAGAACTTAAAAGTATTGAAATTGTTTCCCCGTTCTTCCGAGAAAATTTTCGACAATCGGCAGAAAATTTTCTGCCCCGGTTTTTGGTGACTTCCATGGCATTGCATCTTGCTGCCCTCATCAATCCTCTGTTCCCCTGCAACAGACAAAAGGATTTAATTAGTTTTTATCGTGGTGGTAGAGGGTGCCTTTCTGGCGAGCAATTTTTCTCTCTTCCTCTTTTCTTGCTCTTCGTCCCCATAATTGGTTGGCGGGCAAAGTTGCCTGTTGGGGGTTTCTAGCCTGCTGGGGATGGGTTTTCAATTTATCCCCTTTTCTGCTTTCTCTTTAAGCGTATTCTGTGGGAGTCTGCTTCTACCTCCCGAAACCACTCCCTTTTGGAGCTTACTTCTTTCAAAATTTCTGAGCACAATCCCTGCATTGCCTGGGGCCGGCCTTTAAGACTGTTTGTATTCTCCTGCATTGGATGAATTCCCCTTCGATTTCTGGTAGTAAGCTTTGAAAAATCCTTTAAAAACACATTTTAGGAAAAGAAAATAAAGATATGGAAAAGAGAAAAACTTTCTGAACCAATATTTTGTGGGAGGAGACAATCCAAAGAACTTATCTGGAGGACACGACTGGTCCCCGTGATCATGACGTGCACCATAGATTCCCGACCCAGTCTATTTGTATCAATCAATTTGCCCGATGGTCTGACTTGCTGGGGATGATAAATGAGTGTCCGTTTCGGATGTTGTAGCTTTTTGTTGATCTGTCTTGTCGCCTCATAGTGCCCTTCGAGGGGTTTTCACTAATGAGACTCTCTCGTTTCTCTCATCTCCCGGCGCCTCATGGTGCCTGTGAAGGTTTTCACCAATAAGACTCTCTCATTTCATATCCCTCATCTTACATCGTCTCTCGGTGCCTGTGAAGGTTTTCACCGATAAGACTCTCTCGTTTTATTTCTTTGGGGAAATCGGGGTGTTGTAGATACGTCCTTCCTTTCTGGAGATTCCCTTGACCATCAATTCATTTCCAGTCTTACGATCCTCTTCTTTGCTGGGGATCAGTATATTATTCTCGGCCTTATTCGCCGGACTTGGCATCTCTCGAACATTGATCGGGAGGTCTTTTGGATGTTGACGTTGGTTTTGGTGTGGGTTTGAAGAAAGGCTATAAAAATGAAAACAAATTTGAAGGGTGATGTGCTACGACTTTTGGAATCAAACCTTTGTTGGAACTCAAAACATAACTTCTGCCCCAGTTTTCTTGCTTGGGGAATTTATCTTTTATGCTTATGTTGAGCTACGTGCGTTACGCACATTTGTGCCTATTATGCACACTATGTACATTATGCATCCTATATTTGCTATGATGCATACTATGACCGAGCCGTGAGGCGCCTACGTATCCTCTTTGAGGAATCAGGTCAAACGTAGTTCCCACGGTTTTGTATTTCTTGTGATTTTATCTTCTTCTTTTTTTCTTTTTCTTTTCTTTTTTTTTTTCTTTTCATTTTTTTTTCATGTCTTTTCCTTATTTTCATTTTCTTCTTTTTCATGTCTTTCCCATTATTGATTCCAAAAGAGGGGTATGAAGGAATAACTTAAGGCTCAAAGGGGGAAGCAAGGGTTAAAAGTGTTTGGATAGAAGAAAGAATTGCCTCCGTCATCTCATTATCCAATAAATGCCAAATACAAACAAATAAACCAAAAATTGCCATAATTAAAGAAATTACGCATAATATCTCTTGACTGCATCTGAATTGATAGCCATGTCGACACATCTACCTTCGACATCTGTCAAACACAAAGCACCGTTGGACAATACTCTGGTCACGATATAAGGCCCTTGCCAATTTGGGGCGAATTTGCCTTTTGCCTCGACCTGATGTGGGAGGATCTTCTTTAATACCAGCTGCCCTACTTCAAACTTCCTGGGGCGCACCTTCTTATCATACGCTCTTGCCATTCTCTTTTGGTACAGCTGACCATGGCACACTGCTGCCAATCTTTTCTCATCTATCAGGCTCAACTGTTCCAATCGAACTTTGACCCATTCATCATCATCAATCCCGGTTTCAGCGACAATTCGGAGGGACGGAATCTCGACCTCCGTTGGTATCACGGCCTCAGTTCCATACACCAACAAATAAGGAGTCGTGCCTATGGAAGTCCGGACGGTAGTGCGGTACCCCAACAAGGCAAAGGGTAATTTCTCGTGCCATTGTCTGGATCCTTCCACCATTTTTCGCAGTATCTTCTTGATATTCTTATTGGCTGCTTAGACTGCTCCATTCGCCTTGGGACGATATGGGGTGGAATTGCGGTGTGCAATCTTGAATTGTTGGCATACCTCTTTCATCAGGCTGCTGTTAAGATTTGCACCGTTATCCGTGATGATCACTTTTGGGATCCCAAATCTGCAGATGATATGGGAGTGAACAAAGTCCACCACTGCCTTCTTGGTTACTGATTTGAAGGTTTTAGCCTCAACCCATTTGGTGAAGTAATCAATGGTCACTAGGATGAACCTATGACCGTTGGACGCTGCTGGCTCGATGGGCCCAATGACATCCATGCCCCATGCTACAAACGGCCAGGGTGCTGACATCGTATGTAACTCTGTTGGCGGAGAATGAATCAAATCTCCATGTATCTGGCACTGATGGCATTTCCTTACGAAAGTGATACAGTCGTGTTCCATGGTTAGCCAATAACACCCTGTTCGAAGGATCTTTCTTGCCAATATATATCCGCTCATGTGTGGCCCACAAACTCCGGCATGTACTTCCGCCATAACCGTCGTTGCCTGCCCGGCATCTATGCATCTCAACAATCCCAAATCCGGGGTTCTTTTGTACAATACTCCTCCACTGAGGAAGAAACCATTCGACAAACGCCGAAGGGCTCTTTTTTGGTCCCCAGAGGCATGTTCTGGGTATATCCCCATCCTGAGGTATTCCTTGATATCATGAAACCAGGGTTCGCCATCTGCTTCTTCTTCTACGGCATTGCAGTAGGCATGCTGATCACGGACTTGGATGTGCAGAGGATCAACATACATTTTGTCAGGGTGGTGCAACATTGATGCTAAGGTGGCTAAGGCATCCGCAACCTCATTGTGAACTCTCGGGATGTGTTTGAACTTTACCGATCGAAATTTCTTGCTCAGATCATGCAAGCATTGTCGGTATGGTATGAGCTTTAGATCTCGTGTTTCCCATTCACCCTGAATTTGATGTACCAAGAGGTCCGAGTCTCCCAAGACCA
Source organism: Nicotiana sylvestris (assembly GCF_000393655.2). Classification (NCBI taxonomy): domain Eukaryota; kingdom Viridiplantae; phylum Streptophyta; class Magnoliopsida; order Solanales; family Solanaceae; genus Nicotiana; species Nicotiana sylvestris. The sequence goes on from NC_091066.1 coordinate 41,036,783, forward strand.
AGACGTCTTGGACACCCATGTCAGCAGCCAAGCGCAGACCCAGAATGCAAGCCTCATATTCGGCCATATTGTTGGTGCAATAGAAGCGTAGTTGAGCCGTAACAGGATAATGCCGTCCTGTTTCAGAAATGAGTACTGCTCCTATTCCAACCCCTTTTGCGTTTGCAGCTCCATCGAAGAAAAGCTTCCAACCCGGTTCCTCGGGTAATTCCAACTCATTCGTATGCATCACCTCTTCGTCAGGAAAATACGTTCTTAAGGGCTCGTATTTTTCATCAACGGGATTCTCTGCCAAATGGTCTGCCAGCGCCTGGGCTTTCATGGCCGTCCTCGTCACATAGATGATATCAAACTCTGTGAGCAGAATTTGCCATTTTGCCAACCTCCCCGTGGGCATAGGTTTCTGAAAGATATACTTCAATGGGTCCAAGCGGGATATGAGATAAGTAGTATATGAAGACAGGTAGTGCTTCAACTTCTGAGCTACCCAAGTTAGGGCGCAGCATGTTTTCTCGAGTTGAGTGTACTTGACCTCATGCACTGTGAATTTCTTGCTAAGATAGTAGATGGCCTGCTCCTTCCTTCCTGTGTCATCATGTTGCCCCAGTACACAACCAAATGAATTTTCCAAGACCGTCAGGTAAAGGATTAGAGGTTTCCCGGGCTTAGGCGGGACCAATACGGGTGGATTAGACAGATACCCTTTGATTTGGTCGAAAGCCTCCTGACACTCTGCCGTCCAACCTACTGCAGCATCCTTTCTCAGTAGCCGAAATATGGGCTCACAAGTTGCTGTGAGTTGAGCGATGAACCTGCTGATGTAATTGAGTCTACCCAGCAAACTCATTACCTCTGTTTTGTTCCTTGGCGGTGGCAAATCTCGGATGGATTCAATTTTGGACGGGTCTAACTCAATCCCCCGTCGACTGACGATGAATCCTAGCAACTTTCCTGATGGAACCCCGAATGCGCATTTGGCCGGGTTAAGCTTGATATCATACCTTCGGAGTCTTTGGAAAAATCTCCTTAGGTCTGCTACATGGTCCTCCTGACGCCAAGATTTGATGATCACATCATCGACGTACACTTCTATTTCTTTGTGTATCATGTCATGAAACACAGCAGTCATTGCTCGCATGTACGTTGCCCCAGCGTTCTTTAACCCGAACGGCATTACCCGATAGCAGTAGGTTCCCCATGGCATAATAAACGCTGTCTTCTCAGCATCCTCTTCGTCCATTAGGATCTGATGATAACCCGCATAGCAATCCACAAAGGATCCGATCTCGCGCCCAGCGCAATTATCGATCAGGATATGAATGTTGGGTAACGGGAAATTGTCCTTGGGACTTGCTTTGTTGAGGTTGCGGTAGTCGACGCACACCCTGATTTTTCCATCCTTCTTTGGGACTGGTACCACATTGGCCAGCCACTCGGGATATCGAGTGACCCGAATGACCTTCGATTGCAACTGCTTGATCACTTCTTCTTTGATTTTTACACTCATTTCTGTTTTAAATTTCCTTAGTTTTTGCTTGACCGGAGGGTATGCCGGGTCAGTGGGTAGTTTGTGAACCACTAAATTGGTGCTCAATCCAGGCATATCATCATATGACCATGCAAAAACATCTTTGAATTCCCTGAGAGTTTCGATCAATTCTGCTTTGACATTCGGCTCAATGTGGATGCTAATTTTGGTCTCTTGGATGTTATCAGCGTCTCCTAGGTTCACAGCCTCAGTGTCATTTAGGTTAGGCTTGGGTTTCTCTTCAAATTGGCACAGTTCTCGATTTATTTCTTCGAAGGCTTCCCCTTCGTCACATTCGGATTCATTATCACAAACGACCTCTTGCATCATTGAGTCAGATTCAGATTGATTTATTAGACTAGGTCGAAGATCCGCTGTGCATGCCATGTCATTAGGACCAGTAAAAAGAGAACTGTTCAGAAAGAAAAAGAACAAAACAAGAAATTAAAATGGGACCAAAAGAAAAGAACTTTATTAAATTTGCAGGATAAAAAGGGTTCACACTTTTACAAAACGAAAGTAAAGTTTGGATTACACCCTTGAATAATCCGATCAAACAAACAAACAAACAAAACATTAATCAAAGCCTACTACCAAGACTCCCCTCGGACAGGAAGAGGAGTAACCGTCCAATTGTTGGTCTTGGCCTCAGGCCCCACAAATTGTATCTCTGCTCTGCTGGAACCCTCTCCAGCTTCCACCATACTGACATCCGCGAATAGTCTCTCAAAACTCTGATTCAGGTCTTCACTTATGCCGATCAAAGGTCCTCGAATCTTTGGGATCGCTGACCCCTTGGCACTAGCTTTAACAAAAGACCTTGAGAGGCGTGGCACTGGTTTAGGCAGAGACCAGACTCTCTTCTTCATTTTTCGCGCTTGCTTCCTGTCTGCTACGGTTGGTTTGAACCCCAACCCGAAAGTTTCCAGATTCTTAGGAAGGGAGACAGGTTGGACTATCCCTTGAAGTTCAACTCCCAGTCCTTTTCCCGGCACAAACCCATTACCCAGCATTTTTGATACCATCATGACTGTTGCGGCAGTCACCCTAGGGTGCGGGATGATTTCTCCTTCAGAAATTTTGTTGGCCGACCCCGTATCGAGAATCTGGTAGACCCAGGGACCCTTGTCATCAGTGGTCTCTATGAAAGGCACAATGGTTCCGCCCATGGTGCATGTTGTATCTTCGCCGTGCAACACGACCTCTTGTCTTTCCCGCTCGAACTTCACTGTCTGATGTAGGGTGGAAGGCACCGCTTTAGCCGCATGAATCCAAGGTCGTCCTAACAGCAAGTTGTAAGATACCGTGGCGTCCAACACCTGGAATTCCATGGTAAATAGGACCGGACCAATGGTTAATTCAAGTACAACATCCCCCACAGTGGCGGTTCCGTTTCCGTCAAACCCCCGGACACAGATGCTATTCTCCCGGATTCTTCCACGGTCAATCTTTAACTGGTCCAGGGTGGATAATGGACAAATATTGGCGCTTGAGCCGTTATCCACCAATACTCGGGTTACCACCGAGTCTTCACATTTGACAGCTAGGTATAGAGCTTTGTTATGCTCCGTACCTTCCACCGGCAGGTCATCATCTGAGAATGTCACTCTGTTCACCTCGAAAATCTTGCTAGCAATGGTTTCCAGGTGGTTTACAGAAATCTCACTGGGTACATGGGCCTCGTTCAATATCTTTAACAGGGCCCGGCGATGTTCCTCGGAATGGAGGAGTAATGACAATAGTGAGATCTGGGCAGGTGTTTTTCTCAGCTGCTCAACCACAGAATAGTCTTGCACTTTCATCTTCCTCAGGAAGTCTTCAGCCTCTTCTTCTGACACTGGCTTCTTGGTTGCCACTGGGTTGGTTTTTCTTAACTCCACCGGAGCAAAACATCGACCTGATCGAGTCAGCCCTTGCGCTTCACAACTGACTTCTTCCACCTGTTTTCCTTGGTACGTCACCACTGCTTTTTCATATTTCCAGGGCACAGCCCTGCTGTCAAGCATAGGCAGTTGGACCACCGGCTTTATGGTCACCCGTTCTCTACATACCCCTTTCAACATGACTGCCGGTGTGGGCAGGATCCCTGGTATTACCAATTTGCTTGGCTCGGGTTTGCTTGCTATGACGGACGGGCTCTTCCCCCATATTACTACCGGCTTGACGCCTTCTTCCTGCGACTGTACATTTGTTCCTCCACTGGTTAAGACTTCTTTTGGGGCAGCCTGGATCATCATCACTGTTTGTGAGGGTTTTCTTAATTCTCCTCCCTCACACACCAACTCAATCATGTGAGTTTCGTGGTGCGCTGGCAGTGGGTTTTGGTTGATGTTAGGAGCCTCCGGTGTCTGGACCTCGATCTTATTGGTGTCAATAAGATCCTGTATGGCATGCCTTAACTTCCAGCACTTCTCGGTGTCGTGCCCGAGCATCCCTGAACAGTATTCACAACTGATTGAACGATCCAAATTCTGAGGCGGGGGATTTGGTTCCCGAGTATGGACAGGACTAACCAAACCCAATTGCCGCAGCTTGTGGAACACAGCGGTGTAGGTTTCTCCCAATTCGGTGAAGGTTCTTTGCTTCCGCAACCTGTCATTCCTAGCATCTGGATTTCCCCGGAAACCTGCCCCTGAAGGATTTCTATATGCCCTTGGTGGAGGGTAAGTGTTTTGTGGTGGTGCATATATGTTCTGGGGAGCCGGTGCGCGCCATTGTGGGCGAACCGGAGGCTGAGTGTATACCTGGGCTTGGTGTACGGAACAATGTGGTTCTCGAGGTGGATAGAAATTTTGTGGTGGGTTGTATGGGTAGTTTGACCTGTGAGGCCTGGGTTGGTTGTAATGTGGCCTGCCAGCCCTGGACCAACTGCCTGCCTCGATCGTGGCAACCTCTTCTTTCTTTCTTCTCAGCGCACCTCCCGTGCCGCTTTGAATAGCCTGGGTTGTGGCCTTAAGCGCCGAATAGTTCAAGATCTTGTCCGACCTCAAACCTTCTTCTATCATGACCCCTATTTTGACCACCTCGTTGAAAGATTTTCCAACCGTTGTCACCAAGTGACCAAAGTAGGTTGGATCCAATGTCTGCAAAAAATAGTCCACCATCTCTCCCTCTCTCATGGGAGGATCGACTCTAGCTGCTTGTTCTCTCCAGCGGAACCCGAACTCGCGAAAACTTTCCCCGGGTTTCTTCCCAGTTCTCAATAACGTGAGACGGTCAGGGACTATCTCCAGATTGTACTGGAAATGACCTGCAAAAGCCTGCGCCAGATCATCCCACGTGTACCACCTGCTGAAATCTTGCCTGGTATACCATTCCAGTGCAGATCCACTCAGACTTTGGCCGAAATAAGCTATCAAAAGCTCATCCTTGCCTCCTGCCCCTCTCATTTTGCTACAGAATCCCCGCAAATGTGCCATGGGATCACCGTGCCCTTCATATAAATCAAACTTGGGCATCTTGAACCCAGCCGGGAGTTGGACATCTGGGAAAGGGCACAGATCTTTGTATGCCACGCTGACTTGATTGCCCAGCCCGTGCAAGTTCCTGAAGGATTGCTCCAGGCTTTTGAACTTTCTCAACACTTCATCCTGTTCAGGGGCCTTAACCGGCTTCTCAACCTCTGCCGGTACTTCCAAATGGGGATTGTAAGCCTGTGGTTCCGGTGCGTGGAATGTAGGCTCAGGGGGATAGTATTGTGTATCGTGAGCCTGAAACAATGGCTCACTGGTCGTTCGCTGCAAAGGGGCTGATGCAGGTCCCACAAAAATGGGAATATTGGGTGTTGGGAGAGGTTGATGGGGTGGTGGAGCTTGGGAATCATGAGGGCTTCTTTCTTGATGATAGAGGGGATTTGGGCGGCTTGTGGAAGGGCCAGAGTGAGGGTACTCCGGCACGTGTCCCAGTGTCTCAGGGCTCTTTTGCGTTTTGGCCAGGGCTAGCTGCATTGCATGCATCTCTAGTCCCATCCTTTCAATCTTTTCCATTGCCTCTTTTAGCAACTGGCTCATCGGCCTTTCTTCCTCATTACTATTCTCTGAAGTAGTCATGCTTGTTGCTACCGGTCCTTTGGATCTGGTTTGGTATGAATGTGTTGCCAGAATTCTTTAACAACTAACTGTCTGATATCAGACAACAACAAACTTTGTTAGTGTTAGAGCTTAACAGATTTGATCATAACACATAGAGGATGCAATGCACCTAGGCAGTTAATCGTTTCTACATGCTTTGCCTCAAACAACATACGTCATCCCGGTTTGCTCATTCATCCCTTTTTAAAGTACTTTGGGAAACCCTGTGTTTTATTTTGTATTTTTATTTTTATTTATTAAAAGCGGTCGAATCTTATGGGGATTGCCTACGTATCACGTCCCCGCGTGAATCAGACCAGGCGTAGTTCTGCCTTAAAGTAAAGAAACACACAATTCTTGTGAAATCATTAAATTCATTCTCAAAATTTTGCTATTACAAATTACATCAAGCAAGGAATAGCAATAGTACAGACTCCACAGTTCTTAACCCGTTTTGACTAAAAGAAAGGAAAATAACATATGGAAAAACGACAAAGCCAAATAAACAGGACTCAACCAAAGATTAATTTTCCAACTTAGGGACCCGCGAGGCATCATTCGGCCTTTCCGCGGCCCTTGGTGTGAGGTCCCTCTGCAGGTTTTTCAACTCATTCATGATTCGGTGGACGCAACCCATGATGGAAACAAGGAGGGTCTTTCGAGGCTTTTGCTCGCATGCCAGGCATCTCATGTAGATGTAATGCCCAATCTCGTCGATCTTTCCCCGGATGTTGTCCCTTTCTGTGAACAAATGCCTTATCTGTTGGTTCTTCAATCCCAGTGTTTGCGCATTGTTGGCAAGCTGATCCTGGAACATCTCCATTTGCCTTTCCATTCTGGTCATTGCATCGTAATATTGCCTTCTGTCGGCTTGGGCATTTCGTGTTTGCTTGAGGATCCTTTCTCGAAGAGAGGCATTCGTTTCCCTTAATGTCCCGATGCTCAGTTCATACTCCCTTATGACTTGTTGCAGGCGCTGCCTCCGAGCCATCGCACCCTTTGCCCACTTGGTTCGCAATTTTGCTGCGCTGGCCCTGGCTTTTTCCAAATCTTCCTGGCATTCCGCAACCTGATCTTTTAACCCTGCTATCAATCTTTTATCTGCCCGGCTTCTTAGCTGGCTATTAGCCTCCTTTTTTCATTCTCCGGATCTGAGCTTTGAGGATCTCGCCTTCTCTGATTAACTTGTTCTTTTCTCCCTTGTGGGCAGCAGACTGTAATTGGCACTCAAACTTCATATCCTGAACTTGTTGCTTCAGTTTGCCTGCTTTGACAAGATATTCCTGCTCTTTGGCCAACCAGCCCCACTGTTCTTGTGAAGATTTGGCAAATTCTTGCAGGTGAGGTCTTTTGGTCGGTCTTCCAGATGATGTCTCCCCTTTGTACCAGGCCTGATACCCGGGCGAAACTTCCCCTTTTGCCCGATTCATTACACAAGTATTTGCTTCTAAGTATTGACATTGGCTCCAAATTTGACGAACCCTTGCTTCAGGAAACTGGCCGTCGGGACTGATCTCGATTACCTGGATGCTCAGATCCTCGTCTTTCGGCACTATCTGATACCTCCCAAGTTGCCTTAAAACCCGATGCGGCGCGTATGGTTGAATACTCTTAAGTCCCATCAAGAGAAAATGGGGCCTGGCTGCTGGCATGTATATGACTTCGTCGATCGGTAACCACCCTAGCGTCCACTGTATTTGACTGGCGTTGAGGGTATGGAAACATGAGGTCCATGCTGTGACTCCTTCTGGCAGGTAGGTTTCGTCAACTCTGGTATAGAACTCCTCTATGCAGGTCTTTCCAGCGGACCCATGGCTCAAAAACTGGGCTCGGTGACATAGGTGTTCGGTCATCCACATTTGCAACAACAAATTGCAACCCTCGAAAAAGCTTCCTCCGGCTTTGCAAGAAGTGAGTGCCCTGAATATATCAGATACTATCATGGGCGCCAACGTACTATCACTCTGTGTGAGCAACGTACTGACGACCCCTGCTATCTTTATGTCAATATTCCCATCTTTTCTTGGGAATACTAGTAGTCCTAAGAAAGTTATCATGAAAGCAATTCGTCTATGTTCTTCCCACTTTTGGCGATTACCTTTGCTGCACAACTGGTTTTCTGGCTTGTCGAATCCTCCTATGTGACCATATCTTTGATATATGAAACTCATGCTGCAAAAACCTTTTGCCAAGTCAGGGTTATGAATTGTTCTGACTATCTTTAAGGAGTCCAGGAACCGGTGTATTGCTACAGCTCTTGGAGCAATCAGATATTTGTGCCTCAAAGGAGTCTCAGTGCTGCCGATATACCCTGCTATTTCTTCTAAAGTTGGGGTAAGTTCAAAATCTGAGAAACGGAAGACATTGTGCGCAGGATCCCAGTGGGGGACTAGTGCCCTTATGATATCTCCTCGTGGCCTGATATCCAACAAACTCGTGAGGCCTTTCAGATACTTCTTGATTTCATCATGCCCTTCTTTGCCCAAATCATTCCACCAGAGCCGCAATTGGAGGGGAATTTTATTCATGATTGAAAAGGGTTCAGTCGGAATCGTGCTCATTCTGCACATTTATTAATAAGATTTTAACAAACGACACTTATCCTGATAAAAACAAAAATATATGCGATTTTTGTGAATTTGAATTTTCGTATATATATAAAAACTTTCTAAAGATGTCAATAACGGAAAATATTTTGGATTTTTGTTTCGAAAACTGGGAGCCTGAAAGGACTTTTCTAGACCTTCAGCAAGACAAATACTTTTGGCACAAATAAAGATATATATACATCTTGAAGTAAAGGAAAACTTTTGAATTTTTCATATATATACATATATTTGCAACAAATAATAAAAGTAAAGACAACATAAGACTCCTTTTTTATTATTATTTTCATAAAAAAAACCATTTTAAAAATAAGATCTCTTTTTTTTTTTAAAATTTTATGACAAGACAAACTCTATATTTCTATTGATTATTTTATTTTTTGAAAACAGAACAACGACTTTTTTCAAAATTTTGGCAGAGTTTTGACAGTATTTGTTTTTTCTTTTTTTCAACAATAAACAATCAATTCCTAACCGTTATTTCTTTTTTTTCACAATATTCCAAATATTCAAACCGGTCAGCATGCGGGCATGAGACAAATAAATGCACGGAAAACAATAGGATGCATCAGAATGGTCTTTTCATATCAGGTTGCTAGTCCTAGACGGACCCAACCCCTGTGTTGAGTCCCCTAAGTCATATGCAACATGATGCAAATAAGCGTTCCTACTAGGGATCCGGCATGAAGTCACGTTATTCTATGTTCAAAACCTGGGTCGGTGTTCTAGACAGTGTACCCGAGCGGACAACTCGAGTTGAGGAAGGAGCTCCTTTCCGGGAACCAAAAGGCCAGCCGGCTTAGAAACTTTCCGAGCCTCTTTTATTTAGGGTATGACACTAACAGAATAGGGAGTCTCAACCAGTGAGCACATCCCCGGAGGTAAGAAGAGAAAGGTTTCGGCACAATTTATATACAGTTCAGATAATATCAAAGCGGTAAAAGCAGCATTTAGCACATTAGGCTCAAAACATGTAAAAATCAGATAAAGCCAAATATAACAATTTATCTAAGCTCGAATTCTTAACCCTGAACCAGTGGTTCTGGGTACAAAAGTCCCTAGCAGAGTCGCCAGAGCTGTCACACCTCCTTTTTCCGCACCCGATGGGGCGCAGGGAGTTTTTCCAATTAAAGGACAATCGAAAGGGGATTTATTTATTTATTTCAGAGTCGCCACTTGGGAGATTTAGGGTGTCCCAAGTCACCAATTTTAATCCCGAATCGAGGAAAAGAATGACTCCATATTACAGTCTGCGTACCAGAAATCCGGATAAGGAATTCTGTTAACCCGGGAGAAGGTGTTAGGCATTCCCGAGTTCCGTGGTTCTAGCACGGTCGCTCAACTGTTATATTCGGCTTATTTATCTGATTTTTAATACAATTATGAACCTATGTGCCAATTTTATCTTTTATCCGCTTTTATCGTTCACTGTTATTTTTATAGGACTTGCAACGTCGTGAAAACATATCTCGAACCACGTTACATCAATGCACCCGTGGTTATTGATATATCTCGACTCGGTTGAGATTTGGATTTGGGTCACATAAATGTGCACCCGAATTAAGAAAAATAAATTATTTAAGACGCGCCTAAAGCAACTAACGTATGGTTGTTTTGGGGAGGGCCGTAAAATTCGCTAAATGACCTGTCCCGAATTCTAAGTGTTTTAATATATATACAGTTGGAGGGCCCCGTGGCTGTGTACATTTTTTTATTTTTTACGAGGCTCGTCTCGTTCTACTTTTAAAAGGAATTAGCGACGTCATGGATATGCCTCTCGGATCACGTCACAATCAATGTACCCGTGATTAGAAATACATTTCGAATCCGTCGAGATTTGGATTTGGGTCACATAAATGTGCACCCGAGTTTTTAAGAAGGTAAGGCTTATTAAAGCGCATCCTAAAGAGACTAACGTATTGTTATTTTAGGAGGGTTGTGAGATTTGCTAAACAACCCGTCCCGGAAACTAAATGCTTCAATAATATACATTTAACAAGGGCCCCGCATCTGCGCGTTTTGTTTATTTTCGTCGAGGCTCATCTCGTTCTTATTTTTAAAGGATATCCTATAGCAACTACGTTTCTTGTCGTGTTCGTCTCTACCAATTGAAAACAGTAGATAGTCCTAATTAATTACATGCTTGCAAGTTGTTTGTAATGTAATTAGGAAATGCTTAAAAATCAGGACCGAAGCTGCGTGCACAGTCGGCCAAACGAATAATCATGGGCCCAAATCCAGCCCACGCGCGGTTGGCCAGATCTGGGCCACTGCTCGTTCGATGCGGGCCTACCTGGTCTGTCTTCGACCTGGGCTCGACCCTTGTGAGGTTGAGGCCGTGAACTCGTTCTGGGTTCTATTGGCGTGGTATAAAGGGATCGCCTATTAAAGGGAAAGAAATTAACTAGTAGGGGATAGTTTTCATGCTTGGCCTACATTAAAGAATATACTACACAGTTAAACTAAGTCTAAGATACAACCTATTATATTGGGAATATTTTCACCTAACAACATACATATATAAACTAACATTCAGCTAATCTACATTGATATATACTGGGCATACAGGCTACTTCCATTGTCAAAACAGGAATGAAAATTATTATACAGTACATGATATCTAATGTAACAATTTATGTATAAAAGTCACTCTTCAGGTCTTTTCTTTTGTATTCATGCTCAACTTTCCAATTACATTTGACAGAGTATTAGTCATGTACCTGGTATAGAGAGACAAAAGAAGAAGGAAATGATCAGCTGGGCAGTATGCAGTAAATACAGCAGCAGCAGACACACACAGCAACAACACAGCAACAACCAACTAAACCAAGTGTTTTCCACAGCCACAGATAACCAACAATATCTCCCAGAATACAAGGACTAGCAGATAGTCGAAACCAAGCCAGCAATCCCAGGAAAGAGTAAGGAAATAACAGCAGTAACTGAGGGTTCAAATGCAGTAAAACTAACAGTTCAACAACCAACAAACAACTCAGCCAATGCAAGCAACAGAACTTGGCCAAGACAGCTTTGACCAATATGCACTCTTGTACAACTTTCAGGCAGTGTTTGGTTACAATGTCTATTGGAAACTACCTTGTGTTTACGCTATTGTGATTTGGGACTCACTAGACCTCTCTTCAGACTAAAGTTTTTTCTTTCTGAAGACTCAAAAGTCCAGCCTAAGACTCAAAACTCCAGCCCAAACTTCCACTTTTTTTTCTTTTTCTGAAGACTAAAAGTCCAGCCTAAGACTCAAAACTCCAGCCCAAACTTCCACTTTTTTTTTCTTTTTCTGAAGACTAAAAGTCCAGCCCTGTTTAAGTTATCAAATGGCCTATTTATAGGCCAAATGAACCAGTACAGCTGAGCTGCCTGCCCTGCCAATTGGCAGAATGCCCATACCCTTTAAACCTATGCCTAAGCATCTTTGGTGCCAGCCCCTTTGTTCCCCACGCCTGGTCTTTGTTTAATCAAGAGTTATGGGCTCGTTTTATTTATTCATTTTAAACCCATACTCTTGTGTCTTGTCCCCCCATTGGCATTAGTTTAATCCTAATTTGGTACCCCATTTGTCAGCCCACTTAAACTAATTACTTCTGTTCTTTTTAACACCCCAGAATACCCCTGTCAACCTTGATTATTACTGCCCCTGCCTATTGTAGCATCAGGGCATTTTTTGAACTGATGAAAGTTCGAACTCAAGACTGCCTGGGCTGAACCTTTTCAGTCAGTTTTACAGTGCAAACAAACCATTTCAAACAATGCTGGGGCATACAGTTAGTGGCAAAGCTCAATTAGTCATGCGATATTATTAGCTCATTCGATTTATTAGTTATAGAAACTAATCAACGACATTTATCGAGTCGACTATACTAATTATAGCAGGTAATAATCAGTCGCTCACATAAACAATACGTTCAGGGACCTAAGGGGTATCAGACAACTTTTGTTAAATTACTGGGCCTATATGAATTAGTTCATTTGACGACTAATCTAACTGACGATCATGTTTATCACAGAGTGTATTCAGAACAAACAGAAGACAATCGACCAAATAAAAGGCCTTTAACAGAGATGGGAGAAACCCGAAATAAAAATAACAACATAACAAACAACACAACAGAACAGGCTGACAACTTAACTTAAAACGAAAGAAAGAAAAACTTACCAAAAGGTTTGAAATCAAAAATGACCCAAATTCTGATTCAACTTCGAACCCTTGAGGCCGAACAAACTTTAATCAGGGTGTTCTCACATGAGAACACCTTGATTAAGGTCTATTAGACCTCAAACCCTTGTCGAAACTGGCCGGGTCCCCCAGGTGCATGTGTTTCAAGTTCTGGATTTCTAGATCTAGATTTTTAGGAGTTGTGGGTAGATTCGGACCAAACCAAGCTTGGTTTGGTCACGAGGAAGGTCAGGAGAGTGTCTAGTATGAAGATGGGGTGGTTTGGCATAGGTCCAGGTTCGACTCAAATCTTCAAATGAAGATTCGAGTCGAAGGAAAGTGATTCGAGTCTAGGGAGTAACAGATCCATGTTCAGGAGAGTGAGGGGGGCTTAGGGTGTTCAGGAGGTGGCCACCGGCGTCCATGCCGCCGGCTTTAATGGCGAGGGAGACGGGGGCGGCTAGGGTTTCTAATGGGAGGTCCGGCTTTGAGCTTGGGGACGAAGGGGTGGGGTGTTGGTATAGGGGGCGTGGGTGTAAGAGAAGGTTTATATATGGTCTATGGGATTGGATCTGAGCCGTTAGATCAGATGATCTCAACGGCTTGGATCTGATGCTGAGAAATGAGACGGGGTCGTTTGGTAGTTAAACGGGGTCGTTTGATTTAAGTGAGGGGTTGGGTCAGGCTGGTTATTTGGGTCGGGTTTTGAAGCGGGTTACTTGATAGAGGTCCTGAGCCGTTGGATCGAGAGTTTGAACGGCCCAGATTGATTTGCCTGAAACGGCGTCGTTTCAGAAGAGGCCTGGGCAGCCGGACTTGGACTGGGTCAGATCGTTGGTTTGGGCCTGTTTTTGTCTTATTTTTTTTTTGGGCCCAAATTGATTTCAACTTTCTTTTATTTTCCCATTTAAAGAAATAAAATAAAAATAACAAATAAAACAAATGAAATTAAAACAAATAACAATATGGCATTTCAACATAATTATCATACCAAGTAAGTTAAATCACAACCTAAAACGGACGATGCACATATATTTATATTTTGAATTTTCTTTTAACGCCACATATATTTTTTGTATTTTTGTTTGATAATGACTAGATGCAAAATGGACAGACTCACAAACGACTAACAACACATGTCACGGAAAGATCGAAAAATTGTACAGCGAAGCCTTTTGCCACTATTTTTATTTTCTTTTGGAGCGATTGTCCGTGAAGCAAAAATCACGTGCTTACAGCTGCCCCTCTTTGCACGAAGACACGAAGGGTTTTCGCGCAAAGATAAAGCGAGCGATTTTTGCCCGTCCGAATACTCCGTGTGAAGCATTTTTTGAAAAAGATTTGACCGAACCTTTGCTTCAGAGGTTTCCTACATATCCTGGGCTGAACAGGAATCAGGTCAATGTAGTTCGGGAAATTTTGGTAGCTGGGACTACCGGTGAACATTATTTCTTATTCTTCCATATTCCTAAGGAAAAAGGTGTCCTTTGAACACTAGGGATAGTTGTCTTCAGATTTCCATACATGTATATATGTAGTATCAGAGGTTAACTTTTCCCGGTATTATGTCAAACTTAAGAGATGTGTTTGTAGAAGCAAAACCGCCAAGCAAACGCTTAGTTTTAATTCTCTGATGTGTGAGGATGAAACATGAAAGTGTTCTGTGACAACTATGGATTTTTCCCTAATCCAGGTATGTTAAGGTTATCCCTTCTTTCTTTTGGCATGATCCATACGATATGAACGAAACGTGCAAATGCACAAATTCCATAAGTGACTCTACTCATAGAAGTAATAGAAATATCTATGTTCTTTAATTCCCATGTGTCATAATATTTTATCATCTGTTCATGGGTCTTAGAAAAATACGAAAGTTGAAAAGAGTTTACTTTATGATATTACTCAGAGGCAAAATGGTCTTATGACATTCCGAATAATTTTATTGACGTACTTTTTATGCACTGCATTCATGTGCACTGACCCATGACCAGATGGCGTTATATACGCGTATATATGTAAATATATGTATATGGGATATGGGAAAAGGTTATGGCGTTATATACGCACCACCACCTGATCAGCTGGTATATGATGATGATGTTGCCCACAGTGGCTGAAATATGATTCAAACGGCGTTATATACGCATATATGGGTATGTATTCAAATGGCGTTATATACGCATATATATGTATGTATTCAAACGGCGTTATATATGCGTATATATATATGTATATATATGTATATGGGATATGGGAAAGGTTATGGCGTTATATACGCACCACCACCTGATCAGCTGGTATACGATGATGATTTTGCCCACAGTGGCCGATATGATATGATGGGATGCCCTTCAGAGGCTGATAATGTTATGAAACATATACCTATGCACGACATGACATTCATACGCATATGTATGACGCTGAAAGTAATTTATGATTTACAAAGTTATTCAGACGTACGGGTTGAGTCATGTACTCCATATGTCTTCCATGTCTCCTATGTATTTATTTATGTGCCTTACATACTCGGTACATTATTCGTACTAACGTCCCTTTTGCCTGGGGACACTGCGTTTCATGCCGCAGGTCCTGATAGACAGGTCGAGAGCCTTCCAAGTAGGCTATCAGCTCAGCGAAAGATGTTGGTGCGCTCCATTTGCTTCGGAGCTGCGTATTTGGTTAGTATGATTTAGACGTCTATTGTTTGGTATGGCGGGACTCTGTTCCGACCTTTGTGACACTTATGTACTCTTAGAGGCTTGTAAACATATGTCGTGTACGTGGAAGATTGTACGGCCCTGTCGGCCTATGTTTGAGTTTATAAATGATTATGTTAGCCTATTAGGCCCATATGTCACATGTATATAATGAGGTAGTAATAAAGGTACATTACGTTGGTACTCAGTCAAGTAAGGTACTGGGTGCCCGTCGCGGCCCATCGATTTGGGTCATGACAAAAGTGGTATTAGAGCAGTTCTTTCCTAGGGATGTCTACAAGCCGTTTCTAGTAGAGTCTTGTTTATGGGTGTGACGTGCACCACATTTATAAGCAGGAGGCTACAGAGCATTTAAGACTGTCACTCTTTCTTCTTACTCTAGATCGTGTGGTAGAGCTCACTTATAAGAATTCAAGTGTCGAGCTTCTATTTTTATTCATAATAAGACGATGCATACGTTCAGAAAGATGATCGATAAGAGATATATCTGTGGAAGTTTGAATTAGAGGAACTCGACTTTGTATCATGCTTATGATAAGTAAATATGAGATCTTCAGCAAATCATGTGCGTACTGAAATGTGTAAGCCTCTTGATAGGGAGCCTTAAGGCAAAATGCCTATCCACCTTTATAGTGAAAGACAATGAGAGATTAAAAAGATAAATACAAGTTTCAACAAGCAAAAGAAGCAAGATGAAGAAGGGTACGAGGCGCCCAGTTAATAAAGGTTAACAACGTTTATAATTAAGGCAGAGGAACATATGCTTTTTGAGTTATATTCAATAGTAATAGAGGTATATAAAATTGGTCGCACCCCTTCCAGATATGCCCTATGGGGGTTAACAAAAGTAGTATAAGAAGAAAAGATGGATGACTTGATTGCGTCAGTTGACATTTTCGAAAGATATTGCAAATGTGCTAACAGATCTCTTTATGAGACACCTAGATGGTGCACTCTAAAATAGTGCAGCCAGATATGGGTACTACAAAGACACGCACTATAAGCCTTGAAGAGATAAATATTACCTTAGTGTGGCTCGCGTCCCTAGTAAAGCGAGGACATTAAGCAACTTGAAAAGCCAATGGATGGAGCAAAGGAAAGCTAAAAGCGAAAAAATGTCGTATTGAAGTTTTCACAAGAAAAGGGATATGCAGAAATATTAGCAAAATAATGAGAAGAGAGATAAGGAAACATTATGAATAAGGTGTGATACATGGATGAAAACGGTAAAGTGTTACAGAACATATAGTCAAATGAAGGAAGAGACGAAAGGTGATGGGCCTTAAGATAACAAAAGAGTATAGCCATAAGGTTATATCCCCATTTCGAGAAATAAGCTCGTGACTCCAACACGACTACCAGAGGGGAGAGTTAATCACCGGAATAATAGAAATTAATATGGGCTGGTAAACAAGATAAACTAAATATGAATTAGGGACTGAATAATTGGAAAGTACTCGGCATCATGGTAATTTTAGATTTCGTTATGGCGGTAATAGAATGGACCACAGAAGGAGATTCATGATGAATTCAGATAATGGTCATTCAGTGAGGCGCTTCCCTAGAGCAAGCAATGTGAGAAATGTTAAGCTTAAGAGACTGTATGTTCCAGTTATACTAAGTGTCACCTTCGCGAGTAAGGGAATTTGTCATCCTTAGTACAGAAGGATTTCCGCGAGGCGAGTAAGGATAATTGATGTTGAGAAACGACGCCAAAGATGAAGAGGTAAAACATCTATAGGTAGATCCTTGTGGCTTCAACTTTTAGTACACCCCTAAAGGGGGATTATGGAGTGATGTGGCATGTCAAAATTAAGTGGTTCTAGTGACTATAGAATGGTAAAGGAAGAATGCGATAAATGAAAGAGGAATGAGATGGCACTTATTCAGATCTTACATATACGCTACGATTTAAGAATATTGTGCAAGCACGACGTCAATGAGAGGAAGTAGAGGTTCCTGCCCGAGCTGTTATTACTAAATAAGGAGTCAGTGCGAGACGTAAGTTAAGACAAGGTAAATAACCCAAGAAAGATTACGAGGAATATTGATGTGAGAATGGGCCAACGAGTAGTTAGTAGTTGATTCAAGAAGAGCCTAGTTATGGCTAGTCTAGAGGATACAGACAAGATAGCAGGTCGTGCATGATAAAGATAGTAAAACCCAATATAGTGAATTTAGCCCCGCAGTTATGACATTGTAATACTTGAGAAACATTCAAATAGGAGTAGGGGTAGTTAAAGGTACCGTATGAGTGGTACAGAAATAAAAGATGTTTCACTGGGAAGACATTCAAAACTTCAGTTCAGAAGCAGTCGTACGAGTAGATGAGTGTGGAGGTAAGTAACTAAGGATAATTACAACTAAGCACAAACATCAAAAAATTCTATCAGGAATACGATATATAAGCTCGCATCTTTACAAGAGTCGGAGGATCCTCCCTAAGTACTACTGTGAAGGAATAGCGGAGGAAACGAGAAAGAAGGCTTCAACCTAAGCACAGTGACCTAAAGAGGAAATGATCTTGTAACAACAGTTTCACAACAACATTGTTCGTCCTCCATAAGAAAGAGGAATCTACCGTGGCTAGTAAACGGGAAGTAAAAATCAAAAGAAATATTCGAAGATCATATGAGTTGTACGGAAATTCCGGCATGCATAGGAGCTAAGATAAGCTAAGTATACACATAACAAGGGGGAAGAAAGATCAGAAAAGGTAATAGCTTACTTTAAAAGAAAGTTGAGAAGGAAAGAAAGGAATTATTTGATCAATGATCCCGAGTTGGCGACGTTATGAACACAGTTAAGAGTTTGGATTTTTATACATGCAGTATATATGTTGACAATCATATAGCAGTAAAAGATTATGGTATAAGTTAAAAGAAAGAATTGAGCCCAAGTCATAGACAAAGGAATGAATTGTTAGAAGATTGTATTATGGATACCCCGTAGCATCCATGGAGGGCTAAAGTAATTACTAATACCATGAGCCGCAGATTGGAAGATAACTTAAGCCAGCATAAAGGCCGATCGGAAGAAGAAGGAAACTAAAGATTTATATCGACAAAGTAAATCAGGAATCTGATTATTGGACCCAGAAGTTATAGGAATCATGATTGAGAACATAGCAGAATCACTCTTAATATTAGAGGTGGAAGAGAGATAGCATAACAACTATGTTCTATAACGGCTCTACGATAAAGCTAGTTAGAAGGGTACCAGTCTCATAAGAAGTTAGTGTGAAGCTCTTACGAGATTGTGTAAAAAGGTGCATGTATTATAATAGAAGTTCAAAACGTGGATATGAATTATATCTATATGGAGGGAAGGTCATGAAAGGGATAGAAGATGTTATGTGAGGCTTTAAGGAAAGTAAGGTAAAGTTGAACAATGAACGAGATTCTCAGAAGCAGAAGGTTGAGAATATTCTATACTTGGGATAGAATGCTAGAAGTGCGGGGATTCAATATCCAGGAATGATAGAAGCAACATCAGTAGCATATCTTCTAGCCTATGGTCTAGGTATCGAAAAGCCTGATTATGAGAGTAAAGAATAGTTAGAGACAATGTGATGTCTCGCTTGATGTTTCAAAACAACATAAGGAAATCTATGGTGCAAGTAAGTTGAAGGAAGGACGTGAATAATATAAATAGATATGTACGGGTCCCAAGCTAAAGTATAGTAAAGCGACAAGGTTTTATGATAGGAGTAAGAATGAGAAAGGGCGAGTGAGATGGTGACGAGAATGGATAAGTTCTCATGATTAAGCCCATAAAACAAGAAAGCTAATGGTTTCTCTAAAGTTATAGAAAGATCAGTATAGCCTGAATGAACTCAAATTAGTTTAAGACTACTAGCATTTAGAAACGATGGAATGCTGCCCTGATAGTACAATAAGGGAGTAATTGTGATGGCTAAAGGATGACGTTTGGACCTTTGATTGAGTAATGATTCAATGAAGAAAAGAAACGGATCTTATGAATTGGACAGGATTAAAGTACCCACGCAAGATGAATCGCATAAATGCACTTACAAAGCCAGGGTCATACAGGTTGCATGACAGAAGGTAACAACAATTGCAAGATTAGGAAGATTTCGACCACAGGTCATGATATGAGCAAAAAGACTAAAGGGGGGAATACCCTAGATTTTTGATTTATTCACAGAGCATCTGCTTAAATGGCAAGAAGAGTATTAAAGTATTCATAAAACCTATAAGTTACGAAAATGATAAGAGCATCAGCCAACATTCGAGGACAAATGTTCCAAAGGGGGGAATGATGTTACGCCCTGCAATATTATGTCGATATTACGCTTTGCAATATTAAGTTATAACAGTGTTGCACCCTGTGGTATTGTACGTTCGATTTGTCGTAAGGTAATTGACATTAGTCCAAGTAAAAGATTATTTGGAGATTATAAGGATTATGCTATTTATACCAAGCAATAAATAAGTGTTATGAAGAATAAATGGTACACGGATTAACGAAAATGAGTTTCGTTGGGAATGGCCAATTTGGAATAAAATACGGGTCGAGCGATAATATCCGATAATTATAAACTAGTACCATGCAAGGTACCATATGACCGCGGTAGTGTAATATATAAAGTATATATGAAGTATTTTGAAAATAAGAAGTATTTTAAGTAACTTGAAATATTTTTTTTAATTATGCGGGTAATTAGTTAATTATCGGGTAGTGGGATACTAGCTAATTAATTATTGGATAAGTTTAAATTTTTCAACATGGGATTACGTGGCAGCACCATGAATCTTCATCAAAGCCAAGTGTGTGACTTACAAATCTTGTTGAAAGGTGGCAAAATGAGGTTTTAAACAAAAGACACGATTGATTCTATTTTTGGGAAAAGAAATGCGTACATTATAATTTTCCAACCCCTTTTACAGGAAATTTTGGCTCTTTTTGGATGTATCTCAAAACCTTCTTTCCTCCTTGTTTGTACTTTTACATACTCAAACTTGATCTACTGTTTTATTCCTTTTTTATCATTTGAACTCAAGTTGAAACTAAGATATTAAACTTTGGTATTGTATTACTGGTGAACATTATTTCTTATTCTTCCATATTCCTAAGGAAAAAGGTGTCCTTTGAACACTAGTAATAGTTGTCTTCAGATTTCCATACATGTATTTATGTAGTGTCAGAGGTTAACTTTTCCCGGTATTATGTCAAACTTAAGAGATGTGTTTGTAGAAGCAAAACCGCCAAGCAAACGCTTAGTTTTAATTCTCTGATATGTGAGGATGAAACATGAAAGTGTTCTGTGACAACTATGGATTTTTCCCTAATCCAGGTATGTTAAGGTTATCCCTTCTTTCTTTTGGCATGATCCATACGATATGAACGAAACGTGCAAATGCACAAATTCCATAAGTGACTCTACTCATAGAAGTAATAGAAATATCTATGTTCTTTAATTCCCATGTGTCATAATATTTTATCATCTTTTCATGGGTCTTAGAAAAATACGAAAGTTGAAAAGAGTTTACTTTATGATATTACTCAGAGACAAAATGTTCTTATGACATTCCGAATAATTTTATTGACGTACTTTTTATGCACTGCATTCATGTGCACTGACTCATGACCAGATAGCATTATATACGCTTATATATGTAAATATATGTATATGGGATATAGGAAAAGGTTATGGCGTTATATACGCAACACCTGATCAGCTGGTATATGATGATGATGTTGCCCACAGTGGCTGAAATATGATTCAAACGGCGTTATATACGCATATATGGGTATGTATTCAAATGGCGTTATATACGCATATATATGTATGTATTCAAACGGCGTTATATACGCGTATATATGTATGTATATATATGTATATGGGATATGGGAAAGGTTATGGCGTTATATACGCACCACCACCTGATCAGCTGGTATACGATGATGATTTTGCCCACAGTGGCCAATATAATATGATGGGATGCCCTCAAAGGCTGATGATGTTATGAAACATATACCTATGCACGACATGACATTCATACGCATATGCATGACGCTGAAAGTAATTTATGATTTACAAAGTTATTCAAACGTACGGGTTGAGTCATGTACTCCATATGTCTTCCATGTCTCCTATGTATTTATTTATCTGCCTTACATACTCGGTACATTATTCATACTGACGTCCCTTTTGCTTGGGGAAACTGCGTTTCATGTTGTAGGTCCTGATAGACAGGTCGAGAGCCTTCCAAGTAGGCTATCAGCTCAGCGGAAGATGTTGGTGCACTCCATTTGCTTCGGAGCTGCGTATTTGGTTAGTATGATTTAGACATCTATTGTTTGGTATGGCGGGACTCTGTTACGACCTTTGTGACACTTATGTACTCTTAGAGGCTTGTAGACATATGTCGTATACGTGGAAGATTGTACGGCCCTGTCGCCTTATGTTTGAGTTTATAAATGATTATGTTAGCCTATTAGGCCCATATGTCACATGTATATAATGATGTAGTAATAAAGGTAAATTACGTTGGTACTCAGTCAAGTAAGGTACTGGGTGTCCGTCGCGGCCCATCGATTTGGGTCGTGACATAGAGGTCCAAAATTGAGGTGATCTCCAAACTCTCTCCCCCTACATCCGTGAACGGAGTGAGGAGCTTCTTGGGTCATGCGGGGTTCTATCGCCGATTCATCAAGGATTTTCCAAAGTGGTGAACCCTTTGTGTAAAGTTTTGGAGAAGGATGCCAAGTTCCATTTCAATGAAGATTGCATGAAGGCATTCGAGTTGCTTAAGTTCAAGTTGACTACTACTCCTATTATTACCGCACCGGATTGGAGCTTGACTTTGGAGCTCATATGTGACGCAAGTGATGTGGCAGTTGGAGCGGTGTCAGGGAAACGTATCAACAAAATCTTCCATCCGGTCTACTATGCAAGCAAGACCATGAATGATGCCCAAGTCAACTACACTCTGATCGAAAAAGAGCTCCTTGCTATTGTTTTTGCTATGGAGAAGTTCCGCCCGTACTTGATGGGTACAAAGGTGATTGTTCACACCGAGTCACTTTGGTATTTGATGAGAAAAATAAAATCTAATGCAAGATTGATACGTTGGATACTTCTATTGCAAGAGTTTGATCTAAAGATTCAAAACCTCAAGGGTAGTGAAAATCAAGTGGAAGACCACTTGTCCCGGTTGGAGGAGGAGGGGAGGCCACATGTCGGCCTTGAGATCAATGATTCATTTCCCGACGAGCAACTCATAGCTGTTTCAACGACCGCGATGCCATGATTCGCCGACTTAGTAAACTATATTGTAAGTGACATTGTACCGAATGAGTTCCCTTCAAAGCAAAGGAAGAAACTCAAATGGGATTGCCTTGACTATTATTGGGATGAGCCATACCTCTTTCAGATTTGTACCGATGGTGTGATTCGATGATGTGTACTAGTGGAGGAACAAGTGGGTATTCTTGAGGCTTGCCACTATTCACCGTATGGTGGTCACCATGATGGAGCAAGAACAACGATAAAAGTTTTGAGTTGTGGATTCTATTGGCCTAAGCTTTACAAGGATGCTAGTGAGCTTGTTAAGCATTGTGATGAATGCCAAAGTGCCGGTGAGATCTCAAAGAAGAATGAAATGCATCTCACCACCATTTTGGAGATAGACATTCTCGATGTGTGGGGTATTAATTTCATGGGTCCGTTTGTTAGCTCTTGTGGGAACACCTACATTCTAGTCACAGTTGAATATGTGTCTAAGTGGGTTGAGGATGTTGCTTTGCCCAACAATGAAGCGAGGAGTGTGGTGACATTCTTGAAAAAGAGCATCTTTACGAGGTTTGGCACACCAAGGACCATTATTAGTGATGGGGGTTAGCATTTTTGCAATAAGGATTTTGATACCTTACTCACAAAGTATGGTGTCACTCATAAAGTATTGGCCCCTTATCATCCTCAAGCAAGCGGACAAGTTGAAGTCTCCAACCGGGAGATCAAGAGTATTTTGTCAAAGACAGACAATGCCAACCGGATGGATTGGTCAAGAAAACTTTATAATACTCTCTGAGCTTATAGGACGGCCTACAAAATACCGATTAGGATGTCTCCATACCGGGCAATGTTCAAGAAGGTGTGCCATCTTCCGGTTGAACTTGAGCATAAGGCCATGTGGGCTTTGAAGAAGTTGAATTTTGAATTGGATGTCGCCGCAAACCTAAGGGTATCACAATTGAATGATCTAGATGAATTTCGGTATTATGCCTACACAAGCTCGCCCTTTTAAAAGGAGAAGGTGAAGTACCTCCATGACAAGTACATCCACAACAAGGAGTTTAAAGAGGGTGATCTTGTGCTATTGTTAAATTCCCGGTTACAGATGTTTCCGGGCAAGTTGAAGTCAAAATGGAGTGGCCCATTTGAAGTGGTAAATGTAACCCCCTTTGGTGCTCTAGATTTGAAAAATAAGAACGATGAGGTGTTTAGAGTCACTGGGCGACGGGTTAAACACTATCTTGGCAAGGTTGATGATGGCCACATCATGGGGGTTCTCCATTTCAAATGATTGGTAATCTACATCGTGTCACGGCGTTAGATCAGGCGGTTCTTGAGAGGCAACCCATATGTCTTTTTCTTTTTCTTGGTTTTCTTCTTTAAATTAGATAGGCTTTGTTTTGTGCTAACTATTTTTACAGTGTATGTAGGAATAGGTGTGCATTGCAGGGACTGTGCAAGAAAAATTGGCTAAGTGTCATAAAAGCGCGGACCGCACTAGAATTATGCGAGCCGCACAATCACTCTGCGGCCGCACAATTTCTTTGTGCGGTCGCACAATTTCTTTGTGCGGTCGCACAACTGAACGACCAAAAGTGCATGCTCTATGAAGATGGACCTGTCTAATTTCCTTAAAAATGTGTGGCCTCACACAAAATTATGCGGTCCGCACAAATTCTGTGGCTGCACACACATTTGTGCAGACCGCAGAACTTCTTTAAAGGTACAAGTAAGGAGTGTGGACCGCACTCAAAATTGTGCGGCCTCACTCAAGTAAGTTTTAGGCTCGACTGGGTCAACTATAAATAGGGCTTTTCACCACTATTCACACTTTACACTCTCTCAACTCTCAGGCCCTAAGAAAATACAGTGCATACACCATTAGTTCTCAAACTTCAAGCATTTTGTCTGTGTAGATTTTCATCTGCATCCTTCATTACTGGTATGTTAATTTCATTTTTAGATTTTTCATCTTTTCTTAGTTTTGTTATTTTGTCTAGGGTTATTTTCATGCCTAAAAATGTCAATAGTTAGCCATTTTTTCATGGAATCTTGTGGGTAGTACCTTAAATGTTAATTGGGGCCTGGGTAAGTAGTTAATCATGTTTAATTGCTCAAACCATGTTTTTGTGCAATCTGCAATTCTCTAAGTTAGGGCATCTGTGTGCTTGAAGTGTGCGGACTGCACTCAAAAATATGCAGTCCGCAGTGAAAATTACGCGGTCCGCACTATTAAATAATCAGAGACCCAGTAGTCTGAACCTGGGGTTGTGCGACCACACTCAAAATTGTGCGGTCCACACTTTTGTTTGTGCGGCCACACTATGAAATTGTGCGGTCCGCACTTGACAGTCTGAAACAACACTCACTTTTGTGTGGTCCGTACTGCCTCTTCTGAGTCTGCTTTACTGCAACTATCAAACATGCTTCTGTATTCACTATGAGCTTTAATTCAAACTGATTCCTATTACTTATGTGTTATAGACAATGGTTAGATCACGGGACAGAGGCGATACATCAAAAGGGAGGGGTGAGCCCTCCCGAGGCCGAGGCAAGAGTAACCTACCACTTGCCATTCTGAGAACCATAAGTAAGAAACCAACCGCCAACAGAGTTCCTGAACTCTCCGAGTCCAGTGAGTATCTCCCATTTAGGGAAACTTCTGAGGGTAACTCTGAGCAAGCACTGCCTGATACCCAATCTCAACAAGTCCCGGGTAGATTTCACTTGGTAGATGAATCCTCTTCCGCTTCTAGTTCTTCTGAAGGTTCGAAAAAGGGTAGCCAAGATTCTGAGCCCTCTTCCTCACATGCCCCGGCTGTACCAATCAATGTAGATAATGATGATGATGTCCCAGATGATGGGGGAGGAGGTGACACTCTAGTGGGCGGGCTTGAGAGATCGAAGAGAAGAGAGATGTGGGAAGACAGATTTGTCAGCTTAACTGCCTTCAACAAATTTAGAGAATGGTGGCCCCAGAGATCGCTCACTCTTGAGCGATAGTTCTTATTGAAAGATTTGGACATTCACAACCCAAATGTCCTTCGACAGTTTCAGGAGCGAAAAGGGTAGAGGTGGTTCAACCAAAGTGTCCTAGATGCAAATGAGCACTTGGTCAAAGAATTTTATGCAAACATGGCTCACGTCAAGAAGGGAACCAAGATAACCAAAGTGCGGAATCTAAAAATCAAATTTGACGCCCTCTCCTTGAACAAGTATGTAGGGTTTGAAGAAGTGGAAGTTGTTCAATACTTGGAGAAGCTTGCCATAGGTGATGCAACTCGCCCGTGGCTAGCTGAGATTTTGGCGAATCAAGGACCACCACCCCCGTGGCTCATAGCAGGGGTTCCCATAGTTTGGGCCACCCTAAACTTTGAAGCCAAAGGGTGGAAAACCTTCATGTGCAGCCGTATTGACCCGTGATTAAATGAGAACAACCTCCCACTTCCCCGAGAAGTCCTTGTGGATTCAATTATGGCAAGGTACCCAATCAATATGGGTGCTATAATGTCCACCAACATCACTTTAGCTGTCCACAAAGATGAGAGATCCTACCCTTACCCGAACATCCTCACGGAGTATTTCAATGATCAAAAGGTGGAGTCGTGGCAGTATGATACTAAAGTAAAGGCCAAGAAGCTTTTCTCATGGTACCACCTCCAGGGTGCTGAAAACCGAAAGTTCAAGGGTAAGGCAACTACCTCCGTTGGCCAGTCTGAGGAGCCAATGGTAGTAGTTATTGATTTAGCTGTTGAGCCTTCCACTGATGCCATGCCTTCCACAACAGCCGGTCTTTCCACCAGGATAGCAGCCATGCCACCACCTACTTTTTCCAGACCATCAGCTCCATTATAAGTGCCAACCTCATCCACTTGTCCACATATTGCGTTGTGAGTCTCCCAGACATTGGCGAGTCTCACAATTGGATGCAGGTAGCTACTTCAAAGATGTCTGACATATCCAGTGCTGTTGCAGCACAGTCTTCTTCCCCAGCAGAACCACAGGTACCTCCATTAGTGGAGGAAACATTGAAGAAGATTATTGACAACCAGAAAACCATTATGGAGACCCTGGTGGCACATGGGGGATTCATTGAGGAGTTGGGCAAACAGGTAAAGAAAATGCGGAAGTCTCAGGCATCGAAGAGGCCAATGGACAAGCTGAGAAAAGAAGTTGCCAAGATTGCATCTGCCGGAGATCTACCACTGGACTTACTTATGGAGGGAGCACCTTCAGCCCTAGCAGCACAGGAAGCACTAGCAGGACCAGAGGCATCACATATAGCAACTAGCCAGTCTGAGGAGTCGGTTGCGACTGCCCACACCACTGAGGAGATGCTCCAGATGCTCAGCGACACTGTTGTCCCTCGGTCAGGTGATGATGAGATACATCTAGAGGAGACCGAGAGTGCTAGGGATGCCATGCAGACTGAGACTGTCACACCTCCTTTTTCTACCCCCGGAAGGGTATATAAGGGAGTTTTTCCAATTTAAGTGATAATCGAAATGGGATTATTTATATTAAAATTCAGAGTTTCCACTTGGGATAATTTATGGTATCCCAAGTCATCGGTTTAAAATCCCGAATCGAGGAAATTTAACTCTTATTTATGGTCTGCGAACACAGAAATCCGGGTAAGGAATTCTATTAATCGGGGAGAAGGTGTTAGGCATTCCCGAGTTCCGTGGTTCTAGCACGGTCGCTCAACTATTATTATTGGCTTAATTATCTGATTTAATTAAACATTTAAAACCTACGTGCCCTTTTTAACCTTTTAGCCGCTTTTAATATTTCAGAAAAATTCAAAGTTATTTAAAACACATCGTAAGTCACACTACATGAAATGCACCCGCTGTTCACGACGTGTTCAATTTAACCTTGTTGGAAATTAGAATCGGGTCACATGAAATGTACACCCAAATTTGAAAATTATACATCGCAGCTACGTCACGGGAACCATACCCATAGCCATGATGATTTATTATTCGCTTAACCAACCCAGCGGACAAATTCTGCGACCAGTAGCATAAAGCAAGAAATTGGAGCTATGTTGTATAATGCTTTTATAAAGATGTGTCTTAGGATTTAATTTGCAGTACTATAGATATATCCAATATATTGCATCAACAAATATTCCTATGAAGTGAGGCTAGTACATGATCAACTTCTGATCTTTATTGCATCAGTTCTTTATGATAAATGACCAAGATTTTGACAATGACTAACCAAGACATACAACATTTAGCATAAGTCAATAAATATTCCGACTGCTACATAAATATAGTAGTCATTAAATAAAATATGGGCATGAAAAAGCAATAACCGTAAATAATGAAACAAAAGAACAAAAATTGGAGATGGATTGAACACTAACTCAAGCAACAAATTAAGGCAACATGATAATTATTAGAACAAAGTAGTAAAAGAATAGAAGGAATAGACCTTTGGTATAAATCAATGAAATTGGAATTACAAGAGGTTAAACAACTCGATGACTCTCGACCAGTGCTTTCGCCGGTGAACACGGACGGAACCGGTAATTCGATAACTCAACGGAAACCTCGAACTCCACTTCGATGGAGTGCTCACTTTATAGTTGTTTCGTGAAGTACAGTAAAGGTTCTTTATTGTTGTTTGCTATGTCAAGAGAGATAGGAGTTATTTTTTGAAGAAGGCAGCAGCTGAAGTGGGGAATTGGGGGTGGGCACCGTTCTTAGCTTGGAATTTAGGTTAGCTCCACAATTGTGTGTGACTCATGATTCAGTGTTGGTATCTTTGATTTTTGATAACAAATGGAGATATGGGGAGGGGGCAGAAGTCGTTAGGTTAGGAAAATGGTCGTCTCCCATTTTGGACTTCCTCTGCCGTTTTTGGCTTTTTCGGAATTGGAACTTTTTGTTCCTTTCCAAGAAGATAGGCTGCCATTCTAGATTTAGTCTAGGTCCTAGGTTAGTTTTTGTAGAGTTTTTTAGGTTAAGGAGTATGGGCCTAAGAATTATGGGCTAGGTCCGAAAATTAGGCTTAAAAATGGGTTATTTGAGCCCAAATTTTATTTTTTTCTCCGTGAACAAGATCAAAAATATGACCTCATTTACCAATTAATCCTACTTAACTAAAAAAACTATTAAGATAAGACTAATAGTTAAAACAACCTATTTTTTGGCATTTTCAAATATCATATTAAAAGAAAAATAAGGCATTATTTTTGTATTTTTTTTAGTTTCACGAAAGGTATATAAACTAAAAGCAACTAAAAAGAAGAAATATTTTTATAATTTTTAATGTTTTGATAAAATAAATTAAAAGAGTTAAAACTAATAGAAATATCGATATTAGGCTTATACTAAATATTTTACGCTAAAATGGGTGAAATCTCGGGGAGGGTCAAAAATCACATGTTTACAGCTGCCCTCTTTGACTGGAAACATGAAGTATTTTCATACAAAGAATGACTAGACAAGTTTTTTTATCCGACCCTTATTTAGGGAGACCAACAACTAAGAGAAAGGAGAATGTGACCGAGCCTTGGTATTTGAGCTGCCCACATATCCTTGTCTATAAAGGAATCAGGCCACGTGTAGTTCAAAAGTGGGAAGAGTGATGGAGTTTACCGAAGTGGAGAGCCGATCGAGGTGCCGTTCCATCGAGGTTCCAGTCCGCGGTCTTGTTATTACATCAAAATAAAAAATAAAAAAAAGACTAACTAAGCCTATCAACTATGAGTTACAAGATTCCTATCTATAAGTCTTCTGAAGCTTGATCTTGAGTCTTGAATGGTTCTTCATGCAGACTTTAGATCTGAACCTTGACGCTTGCTAGCTGCAGGTGCTAGTTCATTCTTCTTCATCTTTTTCGGATCAAGACCGGACATGCAGTGCTTGTGACCTCAGTCATGTCTTGAGCAGCTCACATTTTTCATCTACTTCTGCATTTGGATTCACTTCTTGTTTTTCTTTCTTTTTTATTCTGGATTGTGACTCTCTTCTGTTGATCATCTCGGACTGTTGACTCGCATTCTTGCTGCGAGCTTTCGCCACTTCTAACTTGAATTGTATTCTGAAATGACTTCCCTTGTTCTCCAGGTGGGTCCCTGATTGTCAAAAACTTGAACTGTATTCCCTTATTCTCCAGGTGGGTGCCTGATTTCCAAAAACATGAACTGTATTCTCTTGTTCTCCAGGTGGGCACCTGATTGCCAAAACTTGAACTGTATTCCCTTGTTCTCCAGGTTGGCACCTGATTGCCAAAACATGAACAGTATTCCCTTATTCTCCAGGTGGGCGCCTGATTGCCGACACTTAAACTGTATTACCTTGTTCTCCAGGTGGGCGCCTGATTGCCGACACTTGAACGGTATTCCCTTTTTCTCCAGGTGGGTGCCTGATTGCCAAAACTTGAACTGTATTCCTTGTTCTCCAGGTGGGCGCCTGATTGCCAAAAACTTGAACTGTATTCCCTTGTTCTCCAGGTGGGCGCCTGATTGCCAAAACTTGAACTGTATTCCCTTGTTCTCCAGGTGGGCGCCTAATTGCCAAAAACTTTAACTGTATTCCCTTATTATCCAGGTGGGTGCTTGATTGCCAAAACTTGAACTGTATTCCCTTGTTCTCCAGGTGGGTGCCTGATTGCCAAAACTTGAACTGTATTCCCTTTTTCTCCAGGTGGGTGCCTGATTGCCAAAACTTGAACAATATTTCCTTGTTCTCCAGGTGGGCGCCTGATTGCCAAACCTTGAACTGTATTCCCTTGTTCTCCAGGTGGGCGCCTGATTGCCGATACTTGAACTGTATTCCCTTGTTCTCCAGGTGGGCGCCTGATTGCCGACACTTGAACTGTATTCCCTTGTTCTCCAGGTGGGCGCCTGATTGCCAAAACGTGAACGGTATTCCCTTGTTCTCTAGGTGGGCGCCTGATTGCCAAAACTTGAACTGTATTCCCTTATTTTCTAGGTGGACGCTTGATTGCCAAGAACTTGAACTGTATTCCCTTGTTCTCTAGGTGGGTGCCTGATTGCCGAAACTTGAACTGTATTCCTTTGTTCTCCAGGTGGGTGCCTAATTGTCGAAACTTGAACTGTATTCCCTTGTTCTCCAGGTGGGCGCCTGATTGCCGAAACTTGAACTGTATTCCCTTGTTCTCTAGGTGGGCGCCTGATTGCTAAAAACTTGAACTGTATTCCCTTGTTCTCTAAGTGGACGCCTGATTGCCAAAACTTGAACTGTATTCCCTTGTTCTCCAGGTGGGTGCCTGATTACAACAAAACAAACAAAACCAAAGAAACCTTTCTGCCCACTTTGGTATCTGGGCACATCTGTGAGTGTTAACCGAATCATGTTACCTATGAAGAGCTATAAGAATCTGAAAGCTAAATCTCATTATCTAGGAGGGCCCTGAAATTTTTTTAAACTAAATCTCATTATCTATGAGGGTCCTGAATAGCCGAAAATGAACATACCTGAGCCATGCTCTCTTCTTGGAGGATCTCTGTAGAACGAACAAAATTCCTTGCCACTGAACCATGCTTTCCTCATGGAGGGTTCTTGCAGATCGAACAAATTTTCTTTCCCCTTCTCAAACCGCCTTTGTGCTTACAAAATTTGGGCACGACACTTGAAAAATTCAAGCTTCCAAGCTTTTATTTGGACATAGTCTTCGTCCCTGTTTCAAACAAAGAACACTTGTGAGTTTAAACATGGTGGTTGGTTTGTAGCCTTGACTTTGAGGGCGATTGCTCCTTCACTACCCATGATAACTTTGATTTCAACTTGAAAAACCTTGCTTGTTTATTGACTGACCACTTTCTCTGTCACCCTTATCACGGAAAATATCTCTGATCCATTCAAACCCAAATCCATTTATCTATTGTGTTGTGCTCATGCATTGATATATACCGAACCTTTGTGTTTTCACATGAATCCCAACGCACGTCAATTTCTACCCACTCAGTGTGTATATTGTTCTTTCCTAACTTAAACCACTGACCTTGGCCTTGAGGTCTATTGCTTCTTCACTTTCCATGATAACTTTGATTTCTACTTGGCAGACCTTGCTTGTTATTGGTTAACCACTTTCTCGGTCAACATTATCACAAAAAATACCTTTGATACGTTCAAATCCAACACCCTCTATCTGTTGCATTGTTCATGAATTGACATATACTGAACCTTTGTATTTCACATGAATCCCAAAGCACGTTGATTGTTACCAACTCAGTGCGCATGCTATTTGTTTTCCTGACTTATGGAACTTTGATGTGCTAGCCAAATCTCGTTTTGTGAAATTGGAAAGCTGGTGGCAGATTTTGAAGTCATTTCTCACTTGTTCTGACCAAACAAACTCAGGAAGAGGAAGTAAATAAGATAAAAGGAACAGAGTAAAGGACAATAGAAAGAGATGATTCCTAACAAGAAAACTACAAAGTATAAACTTATCAGATGTGGATACCAACTCTAATGACCATGACATGCACCTTTGGATTAAGTGGCCTAATCTGTCAAGCAAGTCTGATGTTAAACTCTTGTAATACACCTAAACCGAAAACTGGGCTTCAATGCTCCGATTATCCAATCAGATTCACAATCCTTATTCGACTTGTAGTGCCCGAAGGGTTTTCACCATCAAGCCTCTCTCATTTTGTTCTTTCTCTCAACTCACCATCACTTTATGGTGTCTGTGAATGTTTTTACCAATAAGACTCTCTCATTTTATTCTTTTCTTCTTATTTCCTCTGATTCTGCAGATGACAAAGCATTAACCATGGTAAAAACATCATATACTCTTGTCATGTCTAAGCTTCAGCACTCTTAAAGATTATCTAGGAGGTCTTTTTTGGACTGTAATATGGCTTTTGGACAAGGTTAGAAAGAAAGGATATCATAAAGGCTCAAAATAACTAAGATAACAAGGTTAATTTATTTACAACTTTTGGAATCCATTTTAAAAAACTTTGCCCTAATTCTGAAACAAGGGAATTTGATTCTATTTTTCTTTTTCTTTTTGAGATGGAATTTCTAAGAAAGACTGCCCCACTCTTGATTTCGTGGGATTATGAAATATTTTATTTGGTATGACTCAACCATAAGGTTGCCTACGTATCTTGCGGTGACAAGAATCAGGTCAAACGTAGTTCACAAGACTACTTTTGTTACTATTTCCCTTTTTTATTTTTTTATTTTCCTTTTTCCTTCTTTTTTTCTTTTTTTCCTTCTTTTTTCTTTATCTCTATCTTTCTCTTTTTTTTTGAATTTTCCTTTTGGAATAAACTTTCTAAAATAAACCTATGGGGATATGAACTTTTTTTTTCTCTCTCTCTTTTTTGACTCTAACTTGATTCCAAAAGAGAGGAGGTCAAAGAAATCAGCACAGGCTCAAAGCGGTACCAAAGGGTATAAAATGTTTAGATAGCTGAAAGAGGGCCTCTCAATCCCTGAAAATGCCAAGTACAACACATGCAACTTTAAATGAAAAAGGAAGAGCACACACAACATTTCTTTTATAGCTTCGGCATTGATATCACTGATGTGGCCTTCCACTTTTTTTAGTGGCTTGTTAGGTACAAAACTCTCGTTGGGTGATTCCTCTTCACAATGGATATCCTCCGTAAGTTCAAAGCAAACTCCCTCGGCTTTATCTTGTTGCTTGAGGTGCACTCAAAATTGCTCGCTCCAAATTGTCTGGGATGCACTCTCCTTTAACGAATTCTTATCATCCTATTAATTTCCCAAATTATCTGCCCTAGTTTCATACCGTTCGGGCTTCAAATGATCTCAAAATGTCCAAATCTGTACTTATTTCCCTCAAACGTCCCAATCATCTTCAAAACTATTTCATTGATTCATGACTAAACTAACTTTTAAGACCGGGCCTAGAATTATGCGTGCATGTCATGTCACTAGATCCAGCATGAAAAGAACTATAAAAAGGAGAAGAGAACTAAACAAAAAATGACTAGTAATAACAAAAAGTAGAAAATTACATTACACATACGGTTAAAGGGTTTGAACAATGAGACAAACAAAACACACTAGGGTTACGACCCTGGAATAACCTAAATAACACTAAAAGGGGTACTACGACTAAATGAACTAGGCAAAATAAAAGGATAGAAGGGTTTGAGTCACAAGACAATATCCGGATTACAACCCTGAAAATAACCCGGACAATATAAATGACAATAAAATAAACCACCAAGACTCCTCCCCGACTAGCCAAGAGATGGAGCGTCTTTCCAATTACCAAGCTCGATATCTTAGCCACTGAGTTCCACATCAATATCACTGGGACCTTCACCAACTTCAATCACATTATCTTCACCAAGTGGCTCGTTGACTTCCTTTAACCAACCCTTCGTCATTGCAGACAATCCCAACAATTTGTATGTTGTCATGTACCTGTAGAGGATTATGTGTGACACTTGGGGTATTACTGCCTTAGACCACAATTATTCCTTCTCGAATCATTCTTTCTATTTCCCTTTTCAAAGCACGACAATCTTCAACATTGTGTCCCTGGGCATTGGAATGGTATTCACACCCTTTAGCAGGGTCAAACCTTCTCGCACGTGGGTCTATATAATTTAGAGGAATAGATGCAATCATGTTGTAATGCTTTAATCTCTCAAACAAGCATACATAGGACCCTCCTATTGGTGTAAAATTATCTTTCAGCCTTTGTTCCCTTCTACACCCTTGTCTTGAATGTGGGTTATAGGGCACTTGGAAATTTTGTGGAGGCTGGTGGGGATTCTACAGTGCTCATGCTTGCCTTTTGGAGTGACCCAGTGGTTGGACAGATGGCCGGACATTGTTCGGAGGATAATACTGGGGTGGAATATGTGGAGCTCAGGGATATTCATAGGGTCGGTATTGAGGCTAAAAGTGTTTAGCAGGAATACCCACTAGATCTTGTCATTAGCGGGACTCAACGACATCTTTTCTATCAATGAGAGGACTGCCCCGAGCAACTTGTTTGTTCCATCTGAACCAAAATTCCCTAAAACTTTTCTTGGGCTTCTTTTCCATATGAGATAAAGAGGAGCGGTTTGGGACAATGTCTATATTGTACTGAAAGTGTTGCACAAAATCTTGAGCCATGTTATCCCATGTATGCCGCTTACCGACATCTTGACGGGTATGACATTCCAAAGCTGCCCCAATCAGGCTCTTACTAAAATACGCCATCAGCAACTCATCTTTCCCGCCAACACTTCTCATTTCACTGCAATAACCCCTCAGATGGGCTACTGGATCTCCATGCCCATTATACAAATTAGACTTTGGCATCTTAAACCCTTTCAGCTTTCTGGATATCTCATCTTGCTCCACTGTCTTAGCAGGCTTTGTAGTCTCACCAGGGGGATCAAAATGAGGAGCGTAAGAGTACGAACCCGAGACCTTGAAAATTGGTTCTGGAGCATAGTGTTGGGCATTGGGGATTTTGAACACAGTCTCGCTGGAGGATCGAGGAAAGGTAGCAGGTGGATGAGCTGCAAAAACATGAGTGGTCAAAGGAGCGGGATATGAGGTGGTTCTGGGGTGTGGAATGTGAAAAGGTTGTGGGAAGATATCCTGGACTTGTGACAGTGGCAGAATGGTGACAAGGCTTTCACTGTAGCTAGTGGGAACTGATGGTGGAGGACGCCCACTAATCCAGTCTTGGTATATTTCGGCTATCTATCCTTTCAACCTTAAGACCTCTTCTTTCAACTCAGATTCTGACTCAACCATCTCCTTAGATGGATCAGTAACACCCGTGTTCAACTCTTTGCTAGCGATGACTACCTTGCTCTTTGACCTTGTGTTGTACGGATGAGTTACTCAAAAACCACAAACCAACCACCCTTCTGCTCAATGAAGATAACAAAAGGAACAAAATGAGGACATCTCGTTAGCATTAGGGCATTTAATAGCTAAAAATATCACATTGTGTGCAATGCACCTAGCAACAATTAACGGTTCTAGAATGACTATGAGGGTTACAATCACTTGGCATCATCCCAATTTGTTCATTTCAATCTTCTCTTTTCTTTCTTTCCTAGTACTTCTTGGCTTGCTCATTTTCCGTCCTCTATTTTTCTTCTAATTATCACTCTTTTCTTTCCTCTCATTTCTCACCTCCCATAATTTCATCTTTTTTTTTTGGTTTCCTTCTTTTTTTTCTTTTTTTAGTAAATAAAAAATGATTCGATCAAACCCTATATAGGTTGCCTACGTATCATGACGCCACATGAGTCAGATCTTTGCATAGTTCGGGAAAATTGGGAATAAAGGAAACAAACTAACATTCTCTTTTTTTTAAACAGATACTCTATAAGAAATTATTAAGAAAAGAAAAAAAACCTAGAAGAGAAAGATATTTTTTGATTCCGTTTCATTTTTTAGGAAGGAAATCTAAAGAATAAACCAAAGAAAAATATTTTGAATTTTCATTTGATACCCTGAAGAAAACTTCGAACCAAGAAATGAAAAAGATAAAAATATTTTTGGATTTCAATTTGATTACCTAAGGGAGAAACTCTGAAAATAAACCAAAGATAAAGTATGTTTTTTTTCTTCTATGTACAATGTCCCAAAGTTCTAATAAAAAGATTTTTTATTTATTTATTTTCCATTAATTTCCCAAAGAAGAACCTCAAAAGAAAATCTTTTTGGATTTTGGAATTAATATCTTAAAGAAAACTTTTAAAGAGGTACTAAAAGAAAATTCTCTTTTTTTTGAATTTTCAGTCTTAATGTATTAAAGAAAATATAAAAATAATTTTTATTTTAAGTTCTAGATATTAATTGCCTAAAGAAAAAATCACCTCAAATGAAATTTATTTTTTTAAATTCCTAGAATTAGTATTCTAAAGAAAAATTCTAACGGAAATATAAAAACACAAATTTGTTTCTCTTTTTTTCATTTGTAACACATTCTTTCAAATTCAAAATAGGAAATACAATAAAAAAAAGACTCGACAAACATAACTAGACTATGACAGACTTCAACATCCCTTAAAAGACTCGATACTACTGTACAAAGACGGCATAAAAAGAAAAACAGACTCAAAAAATAAAAAAATAAAAATTTCCTTAAGCAACTCCTGAATGAGCGACCCTGACTGGATGGTCCTAGGGCGTCTGCCATGATTAAACTCCGGTAAGTAAATCCACACCTGTAAGAGAAAATTAAGACCAAATAAAGTTAAAGACCTAGAACACTATATGAGATAATAACACTTCATGTTAGACACATGCAAGACATGATTATGATTCTTTTTCTAAAATTAACCTATGTGGCTAAAAGTGGCTAAAAATACAAAATTTGGCTAAGACTGCGCGAAGTCAAGAATCTAAGATTTACTAGGAAGACCAGACCCTATGTGGGTTGCCTACGTATCCCGCCCCAAGAGACGAGAATCAGGTTCGCGTAGTTCAGGCAGATTGGATACGGGCAAGAATTAAAAAACAACTAATTTAGAGAAAATGTATTTTTTTTGTCTTCTTTTTTTTTTTGAAAAAAATGAAACATGTAAACTCTTTTTGGATTTTTTTTTCTCTTTTTTTTTTAAAATAAAATGATGGGGAAAGTGCAAAATCTTTTTGGATTTTTTTTTATTTTTGCTTTTTTTTTCTTAAACAAATGTGAAAGAAAACATAACTGGGCCCTACTTGCTTTATTTTTTACACTTCACCCTCTTTTCTTTTTCATTTACCCTCTATCATCATTGGTCCGCCAAATGACCCCTTTTACCCTTGAAGATTGCAATATGTAGCACATTAGGATGCATCATGATGGTCTTTTATTTTTGGGTACACCTGTCCTAGACGGACCCAACCCCTGTGTTGAGTCCCCAAAGTCAAATGCACATGACGCAACAAACGTTCCTACTAGAGATCCGGCATGAGGCTATGTTATTCTAGGTTTAAAAACCTGGGTATATTTATTCTAGACCTGACTTACCCGAGCGGACAGCTCGAGCCGGGGGGGCAGCGTACTGGGAATACAGAAGCTTCACCGGCTTTGCAACTTGTCCGAACCTCGTTCTAAAATTGGGATATGACTCTAACGAAGAGAAGCTACATGAAGTGCACCCTTCCCAGATGATTTAGAAGACTCAGAGAGAGGAGGGTTTCGTAACAATTTATATACAATCCAAACAATATCAAAGCGGTAAAAAGCGGCAATTAGCACATTAGGCTCAAACATATAAAAAATCAGATAATAAATAAAAGCCAACTATAACAATTATTTAAAGCTTGAATTCTAAACCCTGAACTAGAAGTTCTAGGTTCTTTTCCCCAGAAGAGTTGCCAGAGCTGTCACACCTCCTTTTTCACACCCCTGAAAGGGTATAAGGGAGTTTTTCCAATTTAAGTGATAATCGAAATGGGATTATTTTGTTTGTTCAGAGTCACCACTTGGGATAGTTTATGGTGTCCCAAGTCACCAGTTCAAATCCCGAATCGAGGAAATATTGACTCTGTTTTATAGTTTGCGAACATAGAAATCCGGGTAAGGAATTCTGTTAACCTGGGAGAAGGTGTTAGGCATTGCCAGGTTTCGTGGTTCTAGCACGGTCGCTCAACTATTATTATTGGCCTACTTATCTGATTTAAAACACTTTTAAACCTATATGCATTTTTAACTTTATCATCGCTTTTATTTGTTTAAAGAATTAATTCAAGGTTATTTAAAATACATCATAAGCCACGCTACATGAAATGCACCCTGATTCACGACACGTTCTATTTATCCTTTTTGGAGATTAGAGTCGGGTCACATGAAATGTACACCCGGGTTTTAATAATTGCCAATCACAATTACGTCATGGGAGTCGTACCCGTAGCCATGATCATTATTTAATTAAAGCGCCTAAAGCAAAATACAAAATTCATAAATTATCTAAGTTGCAATATTGGTGAGGGCCATGGATGATTTAACTAAAATGGCACACCTCAACCTATTTGTGAAGGACTATATTTAATTAAGACAACCTACATATGTTCTTAAAAATGGCTTGAGCTATTAGTTAAAAAAAACTTAAGGTACATGCATTGGCCCTTTAATTATTTATGGGAAAAGCAGGTCAACTATAGGCCCAAATTACTGCAGACACGGAGGAAATAAATGGGGCTAATGGGGATTGGGCTCAAGGGAAAGCCTAAGGTCAAAACTGAAACTGCAGGAAGCATCAATGACTAAACTGGGCTAGAGACAAAGCCCAAGCATGCAGATTATTGATTATTCAAAGCAATTTTCATTATACTACCAAATGAAAAAATTGAATTAAGTACTAAACGAAATATAAGGGAGACAAATAATCGACATTGATCTGAAACGCCCCAACTTGAGGCTGGGCCACCTGAAATTGGGCCCAATGTCAAGCTCGTTTGAGACCTAGCAGCTTTTCTTTACCCCATTGGCCCAAATAACTTGCAGCATTTAACTAAATGGAAAGACACATTATGAAATCAAACACATTACAATATTAATGAAGCAGCACTTAGCATTACAACATCCAATACATAGCTCATTTATCATCAGAACATAATAAAAATCTTAGCTTAAAGCATAGTCACATGATTTCAAAAGCATATGGTTTACTAACATGGATTCACCCTCGTCTAGTTCTAATTATCTAAGCATGCATATTTACAGAATCAAATAACCAAGGCATGCTGAAAATGTTCAAGTGTCTCACTCAGTTGGCAACCTTACAGCCATAGTTTAACATTCCACAATTACAACTAAAACATCATACAAATCTAAAACCAGAAATCTGGCTTCCAAGCTCACTAAAGAAAAGAGTAACAATGCTAATACTCAACTATAACTGGAGAATTAACAGCCATTAAACCAACAAACAGGTTAAATGCTAACAACACAAAGATAAAATCCGAGAAATCAATTTCCATGTTATACTTCAGCTTGTCATTTCAAAGGTTGTGACAATACCTGGTTACAGCCAAAACAACAAAAATTTCAGTAAGATGACAATGAGATCAACAGAACTTTAAACAACAGTAAACAGCAACAACACAATCAGCTTAATCCATGTTCAAAAAACCAGAAACTAGCAAGGTGTTCAAGCTTTCAAAAACCCAGAAAGATGACACCAACTAACCAATGGAACAGTGTTCTGATTCCTTTTTTTGTATTTTTTTACTCTCAAAAATTCTATCAATGTGTGCTTTCAGGTTTTTAGGTGTAGATAAAAGTGCTGAAAGGCCTGTATTTTAAGAAAATGCTTCAGCCGTTTGGTACTTCTCTTTTGCTTATAGAATGATCAAAAGGTCTTTTTATAAGCCAACCTTAGGGCAACATTGTCCAGCTTTCCTCTTGTCTCAATTATCCCTTTTACCCCTTGTTTTCCTTAGTCATTTTACCCCTTAACCCCTTAAAAATATCTAAGCCCTTCCTTATCTCTTAACAAGCCAGCCTAACCTTATCCTCTAGAAGCTTCCCATAACAGAATATATTCCCCCAGCCCTCAAATAACCAAAACACTCCTTGACACCCCTGTATTTACATCCAAAATAAATCATTCACGGGTCAAATTGACCCAAGACCCAACCCAAACCCATTGGCTTGTCCTACCCAAACAGGAATAAACCAACAACCCCAAAAAAAGCCTAGGCATCAAAATCTGAATAGTAAAACCTTAAACCTAGCTGGTTTCAATTAAACAAACGGAATTGAATTAATCAATGAAAAATGTAATTGGCCCTGAACTAGAATATGCTAAAATGTTTTAACAATTGACTAATTTAAACAAAACAAAAAATGAATGGCATGCCTGTTAAATGCTCTAACCTAAACATGCAAGTAGAAATTAATCGACAATGAATGAACAGAAGAGACGAAGACACAATAAAACAAAGGTAAACTAACTAACCAAAGCCGGAGAGTATAAATGACCAAGGGAAGCAGAGATGGAAGCCATGGCCGAGGTCGAGATGCTTCGACGAAGCTTGAAACTGACCCTAATGACCACTCTAGTCAAGAATGATCTATCAGGGTAAGCCTCGAACCACGACGAGTAGAAAACGTCAGCAAAATCCCAATTCTGAAATTAGGTCAAATTTTAGATCCCCAATTCGACAAATTCCAAAGGTTGTTTGGGGAAATTGCCAAGGGTTTTGAGTTTGGGGAGGCTTGGTGGTTATAGGGTGTAAGTTAGGGTAGATTTGCAACACCTAGGGTTTTTGGCATGAATTTCGGATTTGAAATTCGAGATTCTTGGTGGTGATTCGGAAGACACTAATGGGAGATTTGGAACAAGGAGGTGATGGGGATTTTGTGGTGTTAAAATGGGGTGGATTGGAGTATCACCGCCGCCGTGCGCGATTTCCGGTGGGTGGTTGGCGGCAGAGACGGTGGAGACACAAGGGCGGCTAGGGTTACGTTGTTTAGAGAGGGAGATGAGAACTGAGGAGGTTTGGACTGGGGGGATTAATTGCGGATATATATGTATTAAACAAACCATTAGTTCTGAGCCGTTGAATTATCAAAATCCAACGGCTGTGATCAGATCATTACCAAACAGGGTCGTTTGGCATGGGAGAAAACTTGGTCCGGGTTTTTCGGTGCTTGGGCTTGGATTTGGATCGGGTGGAAAAGTCTTTGGCATTTTTGCCCAATAACAACAACCTTTTTTATTATATTTTCCTCTAATTCCCTTTTTTTCTTCTCCTTTTTATTTAATTAATTAAAAGCCTAAATTAAATTCCTAAATTAGATTAATTTGAAAAATTAAGCTAATTATCTACTATAATATTTATAAAAATTAATTACTCCTAGATTAAAAGAGAAAATTACTAATCTAAAATTTAAAAGCTAAAAATGCAAAAGTAAGCCAATTTTTGTGATTTTTATGTTTAAATAAAACAACTAATTTACTAATTAATCCTAAAATATGAAAACAAAATCTCAATGCAATGCATGTTATTTTTGACATTTTTCATGATTTTTTAACAAAAGTAAACATGCACAGAAATGCAAACAATTAGCATAAATTTCTACAAAATCCTATAATATTGCATAAAAATGGAAAAATTTGTTTTCTTATATTTTCTGGGAGTAATTCCTATAGGGAAAAAATCACGTTGTCACAGCAGAGTCGCCAGAGTTGTCACACCTCTTTTTTCTACCCCCGGAAGGGTATATAAGGGAGTTTTTCCAATTTAAGTGACAATCAAAACATGATTATTTATATTGAAATTCAGAGTCGCCACTTGGGATAATTTATGGACACTACTAGAAATCCTAAAAAAAAAAAAGAGACCACACAAAGCGACCTCTTACAAGTCACAAAGCGACCAAAAAGCGTCCAAATTGGCTTGGTCGCTATTTTGTTCGTCGCTTTACCTTAGAGACAAAATATTCCAGGTAAACAATATACCGACCAACTTTGGACGCTTTAATATTTTAATAATATAAATTTAGCGACCAAAGTTGGTCTCTATATTTAAATTACTTTTTTTTATTTATTATTATTCAAAATATAGCGACCAGCTTTGGTCTGTAAACCAAATATTATATTTTAAAATCTGAAAAATAGCGACCAAAGTTGGTTGCGTTTTTTTTAATTTTTTAATTTTTTTTAAACATAAGTGACCAAAATTGGTTGCTAATTTCCAGAATGTTTTTTAATAGAATAGCGCACACACACAGACACTTCATTATAATACTATAACGTATATATAACTTGTTATAGTATATGTTAGTATGTGTATATATATAACACACACATTTCGTGCTGCTTTAACTACATATATAGCATATTATAGTATATGTTACTGTATTCATTATTTGTAGTATAACAGAGTTAATGAATTATATTCATTCATCACTAGGTTATAAGTCGATGAATCAATTATAACAGATTAATTAATATAGGTCGAGACGTTTTGTTTTAAATATTCAATGATGCATCTGAGTAGGTTATAAGTCGATGAATCAATTTACACACAGATATATTTGATGAAAAATTATATATACTAATTAGGATCTTGACAAGTCAATCAATTCCTAAAAGAACCCGAGGTTGGGTTCTTTTAGGGATTGATAGACTTGTTAAAATCCTAATTAATATATACTAATTGTTGTTAATGTTGTTGTGTTGTTGTTGTGTTATTGTTATTGTTGTTGTTGTTATTGTTGTTGGTATTTTTGTTGTTGTTTCTTGTAATAGGGAATTTGGTATGCTGGCAGAAGGTGTAGCTGCCAAAACAGGCAGTTTCTGCCAAAATTATACCTAGAAAAGCGACCAACTTTGGTCGCTTTTCTATTTAGAAAAATTATTTTCTGGGCAATAGCGACCAAGGTTGGTCGCTAGTTAACCCAGATTTCTATAAAGCGACCAGATTTCTATATATATATATATATATATATAGACACACACTTTGATAGTCGTATATATGTATCAATCCCTAAAATAACCCGACCATGTGTTCCTAGCGCTTCATGTTCTTATACACACACACACA
Organism: Nicotiana sylvestris; assembly: GCF_000393655.2. Classification (NCBI taxonomy): domain Eukaryota; kingdom Viridiplantae; phylum Streptophyta; class Magnoliopsida; order Solanales; family Solanaceae; genus Nicotiana; species Nicotiana sylvestris. Next base: position 41,079,604 of record NC_091066.1, read on the forward strand.
CACAAAGCGCTAGTAACACAGGGTCGGGTTATTTTAGGGATTTATACACTTGTAGATTGATTCATTGACTTATAACCTACTCAGATACATCATTGAATATTAAAAACAAAACGTCTTGACTTATCTCTCTCTCTCTCTCTCTCTCTCTCTCTCTATATATATATATATATATATATATATATATATATATATATAACACGCTTCGTTGTACAATTTTAACTATATATATAGCATGTAGAGTATATTTTAGTGTATTCATCTCTTGTTTTACAAAAGTGTTAACGAATTACATTTATATTATTTAGATAGTAAATATAAAAGTAATTTTTAATTTTGACCAATGTTGACCTGGAAAGAGACCAACTTTTGTGCCTAATTACCCAGAAATTAAAATTAGCGACCAAAGTTGGTTGCTAAATTTAAATCAGATTTATTTATATTTTATATAATATTTAAAATAATAATATAATTGTTAAACGTTAGAACAGGGTCCCAAATTAGCGACCAAAGTTGGTCTCTATCTGCTTTCCCTTTCGTAAGCCACCAACTTTGGTCGCTAATTTTAAATTATATTTATTTATATTTTATATTTTTTTTTAATAATAATATAATTATCAAAATTTTAAAACTGGGTCCCAGATTAACGACCAAAGTTGGTCTCTATCTGCTTCCCCTTTCGTAAGCGACCAACTTTGGTTATGGGATATGTTGGCATGTTTGGTTGAGGTCCCAAGGGCCTCGAGTGAGTTTCGGATGGTTAAACGGATCAATTTTGTACTTTGGACTTGGCAGTTTTTGCTGGTTTTGTGTTGCAGACAATTTGTTCTTCGCGTTCGTGGTCAGGGACCCGCGTTCGCGAAGGATGTTTTTCTGAGGCGACGATTTTTGCCTTCGCATTCGCGTTTGGTGTGTCGCGTTAGCGATGTTGGGATGTTTGATTCTCCGTGTTCACGTGGCCTGTGTTGTGTTCGCATAGAGTAAGTGGGAGCAGATGGGGTCCCGACCTTTTTGTGCTATGCGTTCACGTAATGAGGTCGTGTTCGCGATGGTTTGGAAAGCGGACGTTTTGCGTTCACGAGCTGGAGGTTGCGTTCGCGTAAGGGGAAATTTTGGTCAATAGATTTTTGTGCTTCGCGAATGCGAGGTTTTGACCGCGTTCGCGAAGAAGGTTTTTTATACCTGGGCAGAATGTTTAAATAGCAATTGTCTGCGATTTTGGGGCTAACTTTCACCATTTTTGGGAGATTTTGGAGCTTTTTGAGAGTATTTGAAGAGGGATTCAAGATATAACACCTGGAGGTAAGATTTTTGAACTCAATACTCGATTCTATATTGATTCTTACTTGTTTAATCATGAAATGTATGGAAATTAAAGCCTAAAAGTGGGAAATTAGGGTTTGACTTTAGAGAGTGTAAATTGGGAATTTGAAGGGGCAATTGAGGTCCACTTTTGATGTTCTTTGTATGTATAGACTCGTGAGAGGATGAGGATTCTATTGATGTGACATTTATTGGATTCCAAGACGTGGGACTGGGAGCCGGGTTTGAGCAATTTCGGGATTTTTGATGTAAATTGGATATTTTTGAATGGGCTTCGTTACCTTAGCATATTTTAAGGATTATGTACTGATTGTGGCTAGATTTGGAGCATCCGGAGGTCGATTCGTGCGGGCAAAGGCATCGCGGGCTAGAGTTTGGACCGGATCGAGGTGAGTAATGATTATAAATGATGTTCTGAGGGTATGAAACCACGGATTGCACATCAATGTGCTATATTGAGGTGATGCACATGCTAGATGACGAGTGTGGGGTCATGCACTATTAGGGATTGTGACTTAGTACACCCCAAATGACTGTTTTACTGTGTATTTGATTGGAAACTATTTGCTATCATCATGTTTTGGACTGAATGCCATATTTGGGCCTCGTGCCGACTATTTGAACTCTTCGGGAATTTTTATTGATATTTCCTCATTGTTTTGACTTTACACTTGAACTTAGTCATGCTATATTTCACTGTTTTCATAACTCAGCCATGTTTACTCTGTTTTAATAAATCAAATGATATTTCAAATAATATTTTCGGCTGAGCATCATATTTTACTATTGCCCGAGTGGCTTATGTGATTTTGACTGAGAAAGGCCGAGGGCCTGTGCTATAAGGATACTTTTGGGTCGGGATGCACGCCGTTGCGGTGATATACTGATTATGATTATGAGGCCGAGGGCCTGACATATGTACGCCATGAGGTGGCTTGATGATATGAGGCCGAGAGCCTAGTGATGATGCCACGAGATGGCTTGATATTGCGCTTGGGCTGTAAGGGGCCCCTCAAGGAGTCTGCACACCCCTAGTGAGCACGGGTACCCATTATGATGTGAGATATAGCCCTAGGGGATGGTATTGTTCTAATATACCTGAGTGGCGGATTTGTTGACATTATGCTCGAGGAGCGAACCTTTATATGCTTATCTTTTTTATTGCCTGTCATTACCTGTTTAATTGTGTATTTGTGCCTGAGGGGCGGATTTTATTCGGCTTATCTATTCTAATTACTTTGTGTTCAATTGCTTTACTGTTGAAAAGACATTTTAAAGATGTTTAAACTGAGCTAAAATGCTTTAAGAGATTTCACAGCTTCATTGCTTTCTTATTGGTTTTGTACCACTTCTATACAGCATATTGATGTACTTTTCGTGATTTCCCATCACTCAATCTTTAGTTATGATTATTACTTACTGAGTTGGAGTACTCACTTTACTCCCTACACCTCGTGTGCAGATTCAGGTAGTTCCGCACCCGGTAGAGGGTATTGGTTGATCAGCGGTAGAGTCTTTGGAGTTTAGCAAGGTAGCTGCCCGACGTCCACAACACTACTTTTCTCCTTTTGATGTCATTAGACTGTATTTAGTACATTTACAGAAATTCCGTTGTATTTTAGACCTTATTAGATGCTTGTGACTAGTGACACCCCAATGTCGGGCTGTATTCATTTCCGCACTTATTTCATTTCACTAAATCAGTACCTGTTGGGGATTATCCTTATAAATGACTTAAATTGACTTATTAAACTAGAAAAATTTCATTTGGGAATTGTGTTGGCTGGCCTTGTCTTCACGAGAGGCGTCATCACGACCATGCCGGTTTTTAGGTCATGACAGAGTTGTTATCAGAGCCTAGGTTACATAGGTCTCACGAGTCATGAGCAAGTTTAGTAGAGTTTCACGGATCGGTACGGAGACGTCTGTACTTATCCTCGAGAGGCTGCAGAACCTTTAGGAAAAACTTCACATTCTTGAATTCTTATTGTGCGTCCTTGATATAGCTTGAAAAGTAACTCTTTGAATTCCTTCCACACATTCGTATGTGCGCATGAGTGCTCAGTAACTGATGTGCATCAACGGCTTGTGAATCCCTGATCAAGAGGCGAGATGTGATCTCTGTGTGTTGATGTTGGGCCAGTCTGGAAGACTTGAGGCCGAATTTTGGCCTCTAGCTCGAACCCTGAGCTGTTGATTTCGTGAGCGCGTGCTTCTGGATCTATATGTTCTGTTGTGTCCCTATTAATGGGAGTAATGATTGGATAGCTACGTGATAAGTATGTTATGACTGCGAGCTGTATTCATATGATTTGAAAACGACGAGAAGGGTCTGCTGGAGGATAGAAGAACTATTAGGTACTTGATTTTCATCTCAATTTGAGGTATAGCCCCAAATTATGGGTGTGTGAAGAATCTTTTCATGTGTTCTAGTTGGGAGTGAAGTGAATTTCATGTTGCAGTATGAGTTCAGACTCAGGAAGATTAAGTGACTGCATAATATTTATGACGGTGGAAGGTATACAGAAATGTTAGTTTGAGGCAAAGCAGGTGGGGTTATCTCCTGCAGATTGTTATAAAGTTTGCGTAATCCCTTGTGTCATTTTTTGGAAGATCTATGTTACTAGGGAAATATATGTTTTATAATTTGAATTTGGGTTGCTCAAGAGAGTAGGCTTGACTACTACGAGAGTGAATGCAAGATCTACAGAAGATATAAAGTACCAGATGGTCTGTGTTCCACGAGCTTATGAAGGATTGAGTTTAATCTCACTATGGTATTATGGCAGCAATAAAGTATATGCGTTATGAGTTATTGTGTATGTTTTGGTCTATGGCCTCAAGCCAAATAGGGGAATCCACTATTAATTAGTCGACTGTATGGTTATGTGCTATGTTGGTTCCAGTTTGAGGTGTGCGGGTGAATCACTTATGGATTATGGAGATTGAGACAGAGGATGGCTCGAGTAAAAGAAAATTTTGACAAAGGTTATGTCATGCTTCATAGGTGTATGAGAATCACAGAATGTTATGAGTTGTTGTTGGTAAAGGATGCTCAGTGCATAGAGCAGGAAGTTGCTCAGTTGTTTTAGGATGAGGTTACACTCTGCGGTGTCGGAGTGCTAATAAGGCACATGTTGCTCGGTTCGTTTAGTCAGGCTAATTTCAGTTTGAGTAGAGTGAATGATTCTCGGGAATGGTTCTAAGGGGTTCAAGATTTTTCATGTAATAAGTGGAAATTTTTAAGTTGTATTTTGGATAGAAATTGAAGTTTGCAGTGGAGGGTGTCAAGACTAATGGTATTTCTATATCATTATGGGATTGTATGTATCAATATCAAAAGGAGAAGGTAATGGCTTTGGATTCGCAGGGAAATCTCTTCAGGGGTAGGTATTTTGAATGTGGTGCGTTTGGGAATATTTAAGAGAAAGTTCGGCGGCTTGTGAGCCTTAGACGGTGTGGTTTTGTGATTGGGTCTCATGTGGTGAGTCTGGGTTGAAGAATTGTGGTGTTACGACAAGGAGAAGTATCAATTTGAAGGTAATTTAGAAGGAACTAGGACCAATAAGATAGCTTGGTAGTAGGCCGGATCGGCATGGTAAAGATATGATTAGTTCTTTTGGTGATTACAAGGCAATGAGTTTCTGCAGGTGTTTCGCGACAATTCTCTTGGGTTTTTAGTGGCCTGCGTAGCTTGGTTAAGTTAGAAGGATTAAGTCCTGACAATTTAGTTTTGTGCGAATGGAATTCGGGAAGTTCTTGATGATTCTACCACGGTTAGAAGTGTATAATTTCCACGGGCATGAGGAGCATGGGATGTATAGTGATTTTCTCCCAAATGATGTCCAATGGAAAAGTTCTTGGCTAGTTGAGTACGTAGTTGCGTGTGGCTTGGAATGGATATGAAGTTCTCATGTTTACCTTAGGATGGCATGGTATATGCGGTATGTTGTGCAAGACTTAGATTTGCAGGTGTAAGGTCACGGATCGGTTCTGAAAGGAAGGACACAATTCTTAGGCAGCACAGGCAATTTCAGATAACTAGAGAAATGTGCTCCAGATAATTAGGGAAATGATCTTCAGATGATTTGGTACATGATATTCAGATGATTAAGTAAATGGTATTGCTAATCGGGGTGATTTGATGAGGGTATAACATTTCAGAAAGGGTGATGTGTTTGAGTTATGGATGCTTTATTGGTATTGCAGCACTATCTTGTCTGATCGACGGATGATATTTGAGTTTGCTTGGTGGCTCAGAAGAACTATAGGTGTACCTCTCATGAGATGATTGAGTACTAGAGGTGTGTTATATATGAGAGCGGCGGAATTGGGAGCAGATATGGTAATTCGTGTGCTTTATGGACTTGGAGGCTGGAAGTTCTCATATACAGGTTAGCTCGTGGTTGTGGATGGCAAAGATGTGGGTATGTTAGTCAGACGATAGTATGTGCTATGATTAAATCATTGTGAACCTTCGTAGGATTATTTATCTGTTGTAGGTAACTAAAGTTGATGTGTGGTTCATTGGTAGACCTATATGGATGTGTGTTTGACATCGAGACGGCTTTGTTGACTTCGAGTTGTTATTAGTGAGGAATATGTTGATTCGGTTGTTATTGAGCTATTAGTAATTAGGGGGATCTATAAGTTACCTTTTCGTGTTGCGAGCCATTAGGATTTGTTGGTTATAGGCATATGTGGTGCGGTGTTATTAGGGCCTCTCAGTAGAATTCAAGCGGGAAGAGTACTGGGTATTGCTCGGGGAATGGCGTATTAGTTATGTCCTTTAGTTGTGTGGTGTTATGTAATTACTTTGCGGTGGTTATGATGATTTCTTTGGTTTTAGACATCATATTGCGCACGGTTGTTGATTTTGAGCATAGTAACTTAAGGTGTCTCATGCGGACCAGTGTTTGGATGAGGTCGCGCATTGGAGGGAAGCTGTGTGGAAGTATGATCCTGCGGGTTCGATTCGTGTGTTCTATTTCTACAATGTGTGGTGGGTTCCCAGCCTTGTGTTGTGGTGGTACTAGTGAGCTTGTGGTACAGCTCTTTCATTTGAGTCATTTTCATGATTTGAGTAAGTTCGGATTGTGGCTTATTGGTGCATGGATTGCACAAGTCATGACTTTAGTCTGTATTGATGTGTCAATGTTACCAGAGTAATTGTGTTGGATTAGATTAGATCATCGGTATCTTTAATGACAGCAAACAGATTTGATTTCGGCATGTTAGAAGGATAACATCGAGGTTCGACGCAGAAATTTGCTATGGTCTTTGCCAAAGGAGAAGTGGCTTCAAGAATAGTTGATCTGAGTAAATAGTTATGGCTTACTGCGTGTTTCATTTATCATTGGTAGTATATGAAAGTGTTGGAATGAGACTTTAGTTGATAAGAGGTTTCCTATCGATATTCGGTTGTTGTGTGCAGCTGCTGTGATCAAAAGTTATCGCTGCAAGCATTTGAGTTATGTGGTATATCATGTAATTGAACCGAGGTTGTGGGTATGGTTATTACAACTTGTTCGGGCTTAGTCAGACTATAGATGTGAGATTTTTATCTTGTGGAGGATTTCAGAAGTGGAAATGTGGTTCTAAGGTTCATGGGCTAGGTTGGGCTATGAAATTTCAGTTAAATTGTGTTATCAGACCTATACGAGGTAGGGTGACATGGGATCACCCCCGGGTATGTGCATGGTAAGGTTATTCAGCGATTAGTTGGCTTTTGTAACAACTCTGGGCATGTTCGCGGATGAACGTATGTTTAAGTGGGGGAGGATGTAACAACCTGACCGGTCATTTTGAGATTTTGCACTTTGCTCGCCACTTCTCGGGCATGACTTGCCCCGTGTGATGGATTATGACTTAGGTAAATTGTTGGTCTTGGTTTTCAGGGTAATTAGAATGAATTTGGAAGAACAGTTCTTAGTTTGAAGCTCAAAATTTGAAAAGTTTGACTTGTTGGTATATGATCTCGGATCAGAATTTTTATGATTTGGTTAGCTCCGTTAGATGATTTGGGACTTAGGAGTGTGATCGGAATACATTTTGGAAGTCCGTGGAAGGTTTAGGTTGGTTGGGACGTGGTTTGGTTGCGCTTTTGATCAAAAGAATAATTTGGAAGTTCTTGAAACTCTTAAGCTTGAATCCGATGTGATTTTGGTGTTTTGATGTTGTTTTGAGCGTTCCAAAGGTTGGAACAATTTTGAATGAGGTTATGGGATACGTTGGCATGTTTAGTTGAGGTCTTGAGGGCCTCGAGTGAGTTTCGGATGGTTAAACGAATTAATTTTGGACTTTGAACTTGGCAATTTTTGATGGTTTTGTGTTGCAGACAATTTGTTATTCCCGTTTGCAGTCAGAGACCCGCATTCGCGAAGGGTGTTTTTCTAAGGCGACGATTTTTGCCTTCGCGTTCGCGTTTGGTGTGTCATGTTCGCGATTTGGGATGTTTAATTCGCCGTGTTCGCGTGGCCTGTGTCGCGTTTGCATAGAGTAAGTGGGAGCAGATGGGGTCCCAGCCTTTTTGTGCTACGCGTTCGCGTAATGAGGTCGCGTTCGCGTAAGGGGAAATTCTGGTCAACATATTTTTGTGCTTCGCGAACGCGAGGCTTTGACCGCGTTCGCGAAGAAGGTTTTGGATGCCTAGGCAGAATGTTTAAATAGTCACTGTCCGCGATTTTGGGGCTAACGTTCACCATTTTTGGGCAATTTTGGAGCTTTTTGAGTGGATTTGAAGAGGGATTCAAGATATAACACCTGGAGGTAAGATTTTTGAACTCAATACTTGATCCTATGTTGATTCTTACTCGTTTAATCATGAAATGTTTGGAAATTAAAGCCTAAAATTGGGAAATTATGGCTTGACTTTGGAGAGTGTAAATTGGGAATTTGAAGGGGCAATTGAGGTCTGATTTTGATGTTCTTGGTATGTATAGACTCGTGAGAGGATGAGGATTCTATTGATGTGACTTTTATCGGATTTTGAAACGTGGGCCCGGGGGCCGGGTTTGAGCAATTTCGGGAATTTTTATGTATATTGGATATTTTTGAGTGGGCTTCGTTCCCTTACCATATTTTAATGATTATGTACTGATTGTGGCTAGATTTGGAGCATCCGGAGGTCGATTCATGCGGGCAAGGCATCGCGGGCTAGAGTTTGGACCGGATCGAGGTGAGTAATGATTGTAAATGATGTTCTGGGGGTATGAAACCTCGGATTGCACATCGTTGTGCTATATTGAGGTGATGCACACGCTAAATGATGAGCGTGGGGTCGTGCACTGTTAGGGATTGTGACTTAGTCCATCCTGAATGACTATTTTACTGCGTATTTGATTGTAAACCATTTGCTATCATCATGTTTTGGGCTGAATGCCATATTTGGGCCTCGTGCCGACTATTTGAACCCTTCGGGGATTTTTATTGACATTTCCTCACTGTTTTGACTTTATACTTGAACTCAGTCATGCTATATTTCACTGTTTTCATAACTCAGCCATATTTACTTTGTTTTAATATATCAAATGATATTTCAAATAATAGTTTGGGCTGAGTATCATGTTTTACTGTTGCCCTAGTGGCTTATGTGATTTTGACTGAGTAAGGCCGAGGGTCTGTGCTGTGAAGATACTTTTAGGTCGGGATGCACGCCGCAGCGGTGATACACTGATTATGATTATGAGGCCGAGTACCTAAGATATGTACACCACGAGGTGGCTTGATGATATGAGGCCGAGAGCCTAGTGATGATGCCACGAGATGGTTTGATATTGCGTTTGGGCCGTAAGGGGCCCCTGTAGGAGTCTGCACACCCCCAATGAGCACGGGTAGCCATTGTGATGTGAGATATAGCCCGAGGGGCTGGTATTGTTCTGAGATATTGCCTGAGGGGTGGATTTGTTGATATTGTGCCCGATGGGCGAACCTTTATGTGTTTATCTTTCTTATTGTCTGTCATTACCTGTTTAATTGTGTATTTGTGCCCGAGGGGTGGATTTTTTTGGGCTTATCTGTTCTAATTGCTTTGTGTTCAATTGCTTAACTATTGAAAAGTCATTTTAAAGAAGTTTAAACTGAGCTAAGATGCTTTAAGAGATTTCACAGTTTCATTGCTTTCTTACTGGTTTTGTACCACTTCTCTACAGCATGTTGATGTACTTTTAGTGATTTCCTATCACTCAGTCTTTAGTTATGATTATTACTCACTGAGTTGGAGTACTCACTTTACTCCCTGTACCTCGTGTGCAGATTTAGGTATTTCTGCACCCGGTAGTGGGTATTGGTTGATCAGCGGTAGAGTTTTTTGAGTTTAGCAAGGTAGCTGCTCGACGTCTGCATCACTGATTTTCTCCATTTGATGTCATTAGACTGTATTTAGTACATTTACAGAAATTCCGTTGTATTTTAGACCTTAGTAGATGCTCGTGACTAGTGACACCCCGATGTCGGGCTGTATTAATTTCCGCACTTGTTTTATTTCGTTAAATATGTACCTATTGGGGATTATCCTTATAAATGACTTAAATTGACTTATTAAACTGGTAAAACTGAATTTGGGAATTATATCGGCTGGCCTTGTCTTCACGAGAGACGCCATCACGACCGGGTCGGTTTTTGGATCGTGACAGAGCCATTTGTGATTCTCAATCTTAACTAGGGTTGTTATGAGCCTTCGAATCCATTCTCTTTAGCAATCTAGCAACGTGAGAGGTGAGGTATTGAATTTCAAGTCCAAGTACCCGTGATAATAGTCTAGAACTTGCCTCGAATGTTTTTCTAGGCAAAATTCTAAGTGTAGCTTGGCTCGAGAAATGATTGTAGGCTCTCCTTGATCCAATTTGTAATTTGAAATCTTCCATATCCTACCAATGTGTTATCCCTAGTCAACCCATTTGAGCCTAAGACCTTTTTCTTTCAATAACCACGTTATAAGCCGTTACCCATTTTGTAATGACCCTCTCTTGGCACCTAATCTTTCCTTAGCATTCTTGAGAAACAATTGGCAAAAACATAAGTTTGGGAGAGATACGAGGAGTTTGAAAGTGATATAAAGGTACAAAGAAGAGAAAGAAATGAAGAAAGGGAACGCAAAGAAAAGAAAGAAAGAACAAAAAGAAAAATGCCAGAAAAAAAAAAGTGTATAAAGTAAAAAGTTGAAGGGATTCAAAGAAAGACAAGGATAAAAGGCATTGAGTAAATAGAAAAGGAGAAAAATGAATGTCATGACTAAGAAAGAGTGACGTTATGTCTCTCTTGTTCCCCCAAGGAAAAAAAATTGACTCAAAGAGTCAACAAAGTATGAGCCAAAAAGAGAAAATATAGTGCTTAAGGAAAGATGAACTCATTCTATTCCATCAAGTCCTACCTTGATCCAAAAAGCCTTCATTACATCCCGAAAAAGCCCTACATGATTTCAAGTTGAGTGAGCTTGCATTAGTGGTGATTTACTTGAGGGGCAATCTTATGGTACTTAGAGTAAAACTTGTGACATTCTTTTGAGAGAGATGAGTGAACTTTTCACAATCCTTGCTTCGAGTGTTACGTTCTAAAGTGAGATTTTCTAATGGAGAGTAAAGGAGGAGGAGTTTGGGATCCACAATGACCTACATGAAAGAGCGAGCTTCCTTGAATAAAGTTAACTCTTGATGCTCTAATATCATATTAGAACTATTGTACTCAAAAAGTCAAGTCATTGCATTATTGATAATTCAAACATGGTATGGGTAATTGTTGGTCCCAATTGATGTGTGATTGATTCACCTTATGCCAGCTGAAATATCCGTTTTTCTCATGGAGGTGGGAATTGCCTTAATTGCTTGAGTACAAGCAAAAGCTTAAGTTTGGGGAAGTTGATAAGTAGGGATTTTGACCGCTTATTTGCTCTCTTTTACTTGTGTTTTAGCTCAAAAATGCTTAAAGATATTCCCGAGAACTAATGAAATGTGCTTTCGTACAGGAATATTGGGAAACGAGCCAAAGAAGTCAAAATCAACTCATAAATGTGTCGAAATTGGACAAGGACCAAAACAAGGAAAAAAGGCCTACAATGCGGACCGTACAATACTGTGTGCGGATGCAAACAATGAAAGAGCACTGTCAGATTTCCTTCAGAGTATGCGGACCACACAATTATTGTGCGGCCATAGAAGAGGAGATGCAGAGAGTTCGTTTTTGGGCAGGCTGAAGATATGCGGACCACACCATAATTGTGCTGCCGCAGGATGACAAGTGCGGCCACACTCACAATTATGCGGCCCGCAGAAGAGAAGAATCAGAGAGCCATGTTCCAGTCCAAGTTCAAGTGTGCATCTGCACTCAGAATTGTGCGGTCCGCACAATCAAATGAAGTGCGGCCGCATCCCACTTTCATGCGACCGTAGGAGGCCCAGTTGACCAATCAAGCTCAAAGTGCGGACCGCACAAATAATTGTGCGGCTGCACAACCTCCGCAAAGGCAATTTTGTCAGATATTTTCAGCTTAGTATAAATAAAACTTTTTGTCATATTTAGGTTAAATGGTATCAGTGTAGAGAACCTGAGCTATTTTTCTTTACTATTTTGAGTAATATTATACTAGATTAGCTTCTAAATATAATATTTTCTTTCCCTAATCAATTATTATACATTCTATCTTAATTTCTTCATTTTTCATGAGTAGCCAAATTTCTAGCTAGGGTTGTGGCCCAACCCTAGTGTGAGTACTTAATGGGTGTTTGATTTAGGGCTCGTTTGTGATTGAGTTAGTGATATTTAACCTAGTTCTTGTTTGAATTCAAGAATTAATGGTTACAAACATTGATCCATGCCTAATTGACTTAGTCTTTACTTGAAAAAGAGAGACTAAGTCTAGGAAATCTTGGCTAACAAGAATTTGAGGTGAACTCAAGAAATTGATAGCCCCAATTAAAAGATCAAATCTAGAGATAGTAAGACTCGATTTGAGCATAGATCACTTGTTTTGTGCAATACCTATTTGGACTTGAGAAAGCAAAATTGGGCAAAATCACTCAAACTACCGAGAGGTATAGAGTGGGTAGTTGTGTTTGATTGCTATATTACAACCCCGACCAATCAAACTTGTCCTAAATTTTACAGCCCATCAGGTAACCACCTAGGTGGAAGTCACGACCCTAGATCTTTTATCATTTAAAAACAACCAAAACCAAAAATATTGTCTTCTAGTTTTATAATTGCAATCAATAGCTTAAAGTAGAAGTAGAAACAACAAACAAGAATGCCGAAGTGTAATTTGAGGCATATCATACAATTACACTAAATATATACCTTAATCCCAATTCTAACTCTCTGTGGATTCGACCCCGACTTGCGTTGGGTTTTTATTATTACTTCGACCACCTCACTACCTGTATTTGTGGTGTGAGTTTGGGCGATATCACCAGCCATACAAGAGGGTCAGAGAGAAGGAAGTCATCAATTTCATTTGGACCACATCATATGCCGGTTCGAAATGTCGATCGAGATCGTATGCGACAATGGGAAACAATTCATCGACAGCAAAGTAAGCAAGTTTATCTAAGACCATAAGATCAAAAGGATCCTATCAAGACCCTATCACCCTAGTGGGAATGGACAAGCAGAATCGACCAATAAAATCATACTCCAAAACCTTAAAAATAGGTTAACCGACGCCAAAGGAAAATGGAAGGAAATCCTGCCCGAAGTCTTATGGGCATACCGTGTGACCTCAAAGTCTAATATCGGGGTCACCTCGTTCTCAGTAGTTTACCGTCCCCTATCGGTCGAAGTTGAAGAACCAAGTCTTAGGTTCCAATATGCAACCAAAGAATCAAGATACGATGCCATGACTACGAGCCTAGAGCTATTAGAGGAAAAGCACGAAGTCGCCCTTATCCGGTTGGCTGTCCAAAAATAGCAGATTAAGAGATATTACAATCGAAGGGCCAATCCTCAACACTTCAATGTCCGAGACTTAGTATTAAGGAAGGTCACACTAAGCACCCGAAACCCGAATGAAGGGAAGATGGGGCCGAACTAGGGAGGACCATATCAAATTATCAATATCACCAGAAAAGGATCGTACAAATTTGGAGCGATGAACGGTGAATGACTACCGAATAACTAGAACGTAACTCACTTGAAGCAATATTGCTACTAAGGTACGACCCCATTCATTCCTTTTACATATTTTTGAACTAACACTTGCAGGAGACCGTTAAGGAACGACATAATTTTTAGGCCTAAAAGCACGCGTTGCACTCTTTTTTCCTTGAACCGATTTTGTCGCAGATGGGTTTTCCGGCAAAGTTTTTAACAAAGCAATAGTAAATTATGCTAACTTAGAACTAAAGTCTTACAAACCGATATCGAAGATCACAATAGCAGTATTCGAGGCCTCCCTACGATTGCCCACGGACACTGGGGGCATTACCTTCGGATAACAACATTAGCAAGGAAAGAAACTTTGTGATTGAATGGTCTCGGCTCGATCGATAGGATTTACTATAAGGGCCAAATAGTTAAATGAACCGTGTCTGCACTGACTGCTCGAGCTCGGACACAAAGCTTGTACACATGTGTAATTATTACATACAAGAATAAAAAGAAGTCTCTACCTTGCAGATAAATATCTTGTCCCTTAAAAAAAATTCTTAAGGAGGAATTTCCTACATCTGATCCCCTAAAGGTATCGAGCTCAAGGGCCGCCTTAATAAGGGTTCAAACGATCGCTCCCACTCAGGGATTGCCGTCTAAAAAGAATCTCGGACGGCTCGGGCTATCGGAGCCCGGGGCGTAAGACCTATTAGGCAGCGCCCATACTTTAAAGGCTATGGCCATCCCCATTCGGGGACTATTATCTTAGGCAAGCCCGTATAACTCGGGGTAACAAGCTCACTGGGCAACACCCGAACTAAAATGTCTATGGCCATATTAAAACGGCTTGGAGACATCCAAGACTCGTAACAAAAAACAAGGCCTTCAAAATTTCTTAACTGGTTCTAAAGGCTACCATTGGCAAACTATAACCTAAAAATTTATAAATACTCTGGGGAAAAGTTTCTGCTCATACCGAACCCCCACGACGCCTTAAGCAAAATAATGATGAAGGCACCAAACATGCCTAACTATTTCATGCTAATGCACTTCGATCTTTGAAAATATAAATAATAAAGCTAAGGAAAAAAACTCAGGGATTGTCGAAGGGAAAAAGAAGCCTTGTATTATATATACGTATCGTCTTTACAAAGGTCAAACAGCCTTGGCAAAAAGTACAAAGGCCAAATGATCTTGGTCAAAAGTACAAAAAAAAGCTAAAATACAAGGCACTTAAATGGCCTGGTCTTCATCGGAGCCCGCCTCGTTGCTGGGGTTTTCGGAGCCTCTTCCTTCCTCGGATCCGCTTGAAACCTCGGAGTCTTCTTCATCCTTGAGATAAGCCAACTTCTTGGCCTCGGCTTCGAACCCCTTAACACTCTCTATTTCAGCTGACAAGTCGAAACCTCAAGCATGAATTTCATTGAGGGCCTCCCTTCGGGATTCCCGCTTCGCATGCTCGACAATATCCTTTGTTTGATCCTGGGCCGCCTTGGCATCGGTCTTATATTGGGCTACCATCTCGTCGGCATCGGTTTTGACCATCATGGCCGCCGACTTGGCAATTTCAAGCTCCTTGGCCAGAGTTTTTCGATCAGAGACAGCCAAACTTAGCTGAGACTGGAGCTCCTCAACCTTTTTGGCATGCTCCTCGGCCTTTTCCTTTGCCGCTTGAAGCTAGACCTCAGTCAAAGTTAGTTGTGCCCGAGCTGTCTCCTTTTCCAAGGGCAAGCAGTACATCCTACCTCTCCATTCATCTGTCTCGGCTTTGATAGCATCCATCTCATCTCGGAGTTGGTCGATGTGACGGCCCGACCAGTTGTCTCATGAGTTATCACTCTGTTTTTTCCATTTATGCTTCTTTACACTACGTTATCTATTTTTTTATATGATCGGGTTGATTAGTTGAGTTCGGAAAGGACTTGGTAAGAAATGAGACACTTACTCTATTGTAAGAAGGCTTAAGTTGGAAAAGTAAACCGGATGTTGACTTATGTGCTAGAGAGCTCGGAGGTGAGTTCTGATGGTTCGGCTAGCTTCGGGAGGTGATTTATGACTTAGGAGCATGATCGGAAGTGGTTTTGGAGGTCCAGAGTAGAATTAGGCTTGAATTGGCGAAGTTGGGATTTTTGGCGATTTCTGGTTGGTGGGTGAGATTTCTATTCGGGGGTCAAATGGAATTCTGAGAGTTCTCGTAGCTTCGTTATGTCATTTGGGATGTGTGTGCAAAATTTCAGGTCATTCAGAGGTGGTTTGGTTAGGTTTTTGATCAAAAGCGTATTTCCTAAGTTTAAGAAACCTTAGGCTTGAAATCAATGTGAATTGGTGGATTTGGTGTTGTTTGAGGTGTTTTGATGATTGGAACAAGTTTGAACGAGGTTTTAGGATGTGTTGGTGCCTTTGGTTGAGGTCTCGGGGGCCTCGGGTGAGTTTCGGGTGGTCAATCGGACCATTTTGGAACTTGGGAAATTGTAGAAAATGCAGGTTCAGTGTTGCAGAGATTTATCTCTTTGCATTCGCGAGAGGGTCCTCGCGTTCGCGAAGAAGGAATTGTGGAAGGCCAGGGTTAAGCCTTCGCATTCGCGAGTGGGGCTTCGCGTTTGCGTAGGGTTGGCAGGTTGGGCATCGCGTTCGCGAGAGGGTACTCGCGATCACGTAGTGTAATTTGAGATCAAGGCCTTTTTGTTCATCGCGTTCGCGTAAGGGGTTCGCATTCGTGAAGGTATAGGAGGAAGAAGCATCACGTTCGCAATGGGTGAGTCGCGTTTGCGAAGAAGAAAAGTTGGTCAATGCGAAGTTGTGCTTCGTGAACGCGAGAGGTTGACCGCGTTCGCGAAGAAAGGGGAACAGACCTGGGCAAAAAGTTTTTAAGTTATTTCATCCGCAATCTTAGGGCTCATTTACCCCATTGTTGATCATTTTGAGAGCTTCTTAGTGGAGATTAAAGAGGGATTAAAAGGGAATCGATTGGAGGTAAGATTTTTGAACTTAAAACTCGATTCTATTGTGAAATCTACCTAGAAATTCATGGAAACTTAAGTTAAAAGTGGAAGAACTAGGGCTTGAGATTTTGAATTTTTGATTGGGGATTTGGAGGACCATTTGGGGTTGGATTTGAGAACTTTTGATATGTATGAACTCGTGGGAGGATAAGGAACCCATTGATGTGAAAATTTCTGAGTTTCGTGAAGTAGGCCTGGGGCTCGGGTTTTGCTAATTTCGAGATTTTTGATATTTTTCGATTGTTTTCGCTTGGGCTTTGTTCCCTTAGCATATTGTGATGTATTCATTCTGATTTTGGATAGATTCTACGCGCGTGGAGGACGATTCGAGGGGCAAAGTTGTAGCCAGTTCGAGGTGAGTAATGATTGTAAATGATGTCCTGAAGGTTTGAAACCTCGGATTGCACATTGTAGTGCTATATTGAGGTAAGGAGTGTGCTTGATGATGAACGTGGGGTCGTTTACCATTGGGGATTGTGACTTGATCCATTCCGATTGATGATTTTACCGCGTATTTGACTGAAACCTGTTTGTCAACATCATGGTTTGGGCTGATTGCCATATTTGGGCTTCGTGCCAACTATTTGAACCCTCCGGGGATTTTTATCACTATTTCCTCATTGTATTAATTTATTACTTGAACTCAGTCCTGTTGTTTCTTATTATTTTATAACTCAGCCACTCTTACTCAGTTTTGAGACTTAAATGATATTTCTAAATGATGTTTGGGCTGAGAACTACTGTTTTACTGATGCCCGAGAGGCTTGTGATGATTTTTGGACTGGGGGAGGCCTAGGGCCATATGTAAGGATATGCTGAGTGATATGAGGCCGAGGGCCTGAGATATTTTTATACGCCACAAGGTGGCTTGAGTGATGTAAGGCCGAGTGTCGAGTGATGTGAGGCCGAGTGTTGATAGATGATGCCACGAGGTGGCTTGATAGAGCGCTTGGGCTGTAAGGGGACCCTTCGGAGCCTGCACACCCACAGTGAGCGTGGGTACCCATTATGATCTGAGAGTGAGCCCGAGGGGCTGATACTGTACTGAGAGTGGGCCCGAGGGGCTGATACTGTTCTGAGCGATTGTTACGGAGCCCGAGGGGCGGATTTCTACTTGTTATTTACCCGCTAAATTACCTGTTTTACTTGGTTTAAAGTGATTTCATTTGACTTCTTCATTGATTTACTGCTTTAAGTGATTTTACTACTTGGTATAGAATTTCTTTGTGCCTTTACGTGTTTTCTTGCTTTCAGACATTATTAATGAATATTTCTCACTAGGTCGAAGTACTCACATTACTCCCTGCACCGTGTGTGCAGATTCAAGCATCGCAGAGCTCGTTTCTGAGTATTGATCCTTCCAGTCCAGGCAGTGTTTTCGGAGACTACGAGGTAGTTGTTGGCGTTCGCAGCCCCGTGCCTCCCTTATCTTACTATTTTCATGTTCTTGAATTTCTGTAACGGATTTCATAACTAGTAGACTGGTATCCGGAATTATTAGTTGCTCATGACTTGTGACACCTCGGTTTGGGCTGTGTCGGGATAGTTTCTTCTATTGTTATATATATTTCTATGAATTATTGCTATTAAATCATGCTTTAAACTGCTTTATAGTAATTAACTACTTAAAGAAGTGTACTGTGTTGGACTGGCTGGCCTTGTCTTCACGAGAGGCGCCATCACGACCGGGTTCGGGGTTAGGGTCATGACAAGTTGGTATTAGAGCCTAGGTTACTTAGGTCTCACGAGTCATGAGCAGGTTTAGTAGAGTCTCGCGGATCGGTATAGAGACGCTTGTATTTATCCTCGAGAGGCTATAGAACCTTTAGGAAAAACTTCATATTCTTGTCGTGCGAACTTGTTGGTCCGAGTACTAAACTTCTGTTATTCCATTCTCTCACAGATGGTGAGTATGCGAGCTACCAGACAAGGTGGACGGCCACTAGTGCTACCAGCTGAGACCACCAAAGGCCGTGGACGCGGTCGTGGTCTTGGAAGAGGCAGAGAAGCGAGGGCAGCACCTGTAGATCCACCAGCTACCCTAGCTCCAGATCAGGCTCCAACTATGGATGCTCCAGCAGCACCAGTTCAGGCACCAGCTGTGCCCATCGTGATTCCGGGTCTTCAGGAGGCCTTGACACAGATATTATCAATTTGCACTGGCTTAGCTCAGGCAGTTTCAGCCACTATAGCAGCAGCTACTTCACAGGCCAGGGGAGGTAATCAAACCCCCGCTGCTCGCACACCTGAGCAGGTAGTGCAGGGACTTCAGATGCTGGAGGCACCTCCAGCCCAGCCAGTTGCACCAACCCAGGAGTTTGTTATGCCAGATGATGAGCAGCGTCGTCTTGAGAGGTTTGGTAGACTCCGGCCTCCGTCATTTAGTGGTGCTGAGGGTGAGGATGCTCAGGGTTTTCTAGATAAGTGTCAGCGGATGCTCCATACAGTAGGGATTCTTGAGACTAGTGGTGTGGCATTTACCACCTTTCAGTTTATTAGGGTTGCCTTCACTTGGTGGGAGGCATATGAGAGGCGTAGGCCTGTGGGAGCAGCGCCCCTCACTTGGCAGCAGTTCTCCACTCTCTTCTTGGAGAAGTATGTACCGCAGTCTTGCAGAGAGGAGCTGCGTAGATAGTCTGAGTGGTTGAGATAGGGGGATATGACTGTGTCACAGTATGAGTCGAGGTTTACTGAGTTGGCTCATCATGTCGTTTAGATGGTTCTGACAGATCGTGAGAGGATCAGGAGATTTGTTGATGGCCTTAACTATCATCTCTGTATTCTTATGACCAAAGAGAGAGTGTTGGTTGCTATGTTCGAGGAGGTGGTTGATATCGCTCCTGAGATTGAGACGGTTCACTGTTAGGATCAAGAGGAGAGGAAGGCCAAGAGGCCTCGAGGATCGGGCAGTTATAGTGGTGCTCCTTCGAGGGGCCAGTTCCAGCATGGTAGAGGTCGTTCTTTTAGGCAGACACATTCATCTCGTCTAGAGTATCGCGGGGCATCTTCAGGTCGTGGTTATCATGGGTCTTAGCAGGGCCAGCCTTCACTCAGCGCCCTCTCAGCTCAGAGTTCATCTCGTGCCCCATCAGCTTAAGGTTTTTTTATGCCGAGTGCATCAGCTAGTCATTCCGGTACGAGGGGTTCCCTTCAGTCCCTTACTCCAGCACTTGGGAGTTGTTTTGAGTGTGGATAGTTTGGGCATGTGTGGAGGCAGTGTCCTCGTCGTGTTGCTAGTTCATCCTAGCAGAGGGGTCAGCCCTCGACTTCTGCTCCAGTTACTTCACCACCCGCCCAGCCAGCTCAGGGTGGAGGTCAGGCAGCCAGGGGTCGCCCTAGAGGGGGAGGTAGATCAGGGGGCGGCCAGGCTCGTTTCTATGCACTTCAAGGCAGGCCAGATGCCATTGCTTTAGATGTTGTCATTACAAGTATTGTTTCAGCCTGCCACAGAGATGCCTCTGTATTATTTTATCCCGGTTCCACCTTTTCTTATGTGTCATCATACTTTGCTTGTTATTTGGGTATGCCCCGTGAGTTTCTTGCTTTACCTGTTTATGTATCTACCCCGGTGGGCGATACTATTATTGTAGACCGTGTGTACCGGTCATGTGTGGTGACTATTGGGGTCGGGAGACCCGAGTAGATCTATTGCTATTGAGCATGGTGGATTTTGATGTCATTTTGGGCATGGATTGTTTATCTCTGTGGCGTGCTATTTTAGACGATTATACTAAGATAGTCACGTTGGCTATGCTGGGTGTATCGTGGATCAAGTGGCGTGGTGTGACCGATTATGTTCCTAGTAGAGTGATCTCTTTCTTGAGGGCCCAGCATATGGTTGGGAAGGGTTGCCTTTCATATCTAGCATTTGTGAGGGATATTGGAGCTAAGACTCCTAGTATTGATTCTGTCCCAATTGTGAGGGATTTTCTTGATGTTTTTCATGTAGACCTACCGGGCATGCCACCGGACAGGGATATTGATTTTGGTATTGACCTGGTGCCGGGCACTCAGCCCATTTCTATTTTGTCGTATCATATGGCACCAGCAGAGTTGAAGGAATTAAAAGAACAGCTTCAGGAACTCCTAGATAAGGGGTTCATTCAGCCTAGTGTGTCACCCTAGGGTGCGCCAGTTCTGTTTGTGAAGAAGAAGGATGGCACCATGAGAATGTGCATTGATAATAGGCAATTGAACAAAGTAACAATTAAGAACAAGTATCTTTTGCCTCGCATTGATGATTTATTTGACCAGCTTCAGGGAGCGAGAGTGTTCTCCAAAATTGATCTCCTTTCGGGCTATCACCAGTTGAAGATCAGGGATTCAGATATTCTTAAGACTGCTTTCAGGACCAGATATGGTCATTATGAGTTCCTTGTGATGTCTTTCGGGCTAACCAATGCCCCAGCAGCTTTCATGCATTTGATGAACAGCGTGTTCCGGCCTTATCTTGATTCGTTCGTTATAGTATTCATTGATGATATTCTGGTGTACTCGTGTAGTCCGGAGGAGCATGCGAAACATTTGAAAGTTGTGTTGTAGAGATTGAGGGAGAAGAAGCTTTATGCAAAATTCTCCAAGTGTGAGTTTTGGCTTAGTTCAGTGACTTTCTTGGGGCACGTGGTGTCCAGGGAGGGTATTTAAGTTGATCCAAAGAACATAGAGGCGGTTTAGAGTTATCCTAGACCGTCTTCAGCCACAGAGATTCGTAGCTTTCTTGGTTTGGTAGGCTATTATCGCCAGTTTGTTCAGGGATTCTCATCTATCACATCGCCCTTGACCAAGTTGACTGAGAAGGGTGTTTCATTTGTATGGTCGGACGAGTGTGAGGAGAGCTTTCAGAAGCTCAAGACAGCCTTGACCACAGCTGCAGTATTGGTTTTACCATCAGCTTCAGGTTCATATACCGTGTATTGTGATGCTTCAAGAGTTGGGATTGGTTGTGTATTGATGCAGGAGGGTAGAGTTATTGCTTATGCTTCTCGTCAGTTGAAGCCCCATGAGAAGAACTACCTTTTTCATGATTTGGAGTTAGTTGCCATAGTTCATGCATTGAAGATTTGGAGGCCTTATTTGTATGGCGTATCTTGTGAGGTATTCACCAATCATCGTAGTCTTCAGTATTTGTTCAAGCAAAAGGATCTTAATTTGAGGCATTGAAGATGGTTGGAGTTGCTTAAGGATTATGATATCACTATATTGTACCATCCGGGGAATGCCAATGTGGTGATCAATGCTTTAAGCCGAAAGACAGTGAGTATGGGGAGTTTGGCATATATTCCAGTTGGGGAGAGACCTTTTGATGTTCAGGCCTTGGCCAATCGGTTCGTAAGGTTGGATATTTCGGATCCCAATCGAGTGTTGGCGTGTGTGGTCTCTCGGTCCTCCTTATATGATCGCATCAGAGAGCGCCAGTATGATGATACACATTTGCTTGTCCTTAAGGACAAAGTTCAGCATAATGATGCTAGAGATGTGATCATTGGTAATGATGGGGTGCTGAGGATGCAGGGCTGGATTTGTGTGCCCAATGTGGATGGTCTTTGGGAGTTGATTCTGGAGGAGGCCCATAGCTCGCGGTATTTCATCCATCCGGGTGCCGCGAAGATGTATCATGATTTGAGGCAGCACTATTGGTAAAGGAGGATGAAGAAAGATATTGTGGATTTGTAGCTCGGTGTCTCAATTGTCAGTATGTGAAATATGAGCATCAGAGACCGGGTGGCTTGCTTCAACAGATGGTTATTCCTGAGTGGAAGTGGGAAAGGATCACTATGGACTTTTTTGTTGGACTTCCACGGACTTTGAAGAAGTTTGATGTTGTTTGGGTGATGGTGGATCAGCTGACCAAGTCCGCGCACTTCATTCCTGTGTGTACTACCTATTCTTTAGAGTGGTTAGCAGAGATTTATATTTGGGAGATCATTCGTTTGCATGGTATTCCGGTTTCCATCATTTCAAACAGAGGTACTCAGTTTACTTTGCAGTTTTGGAGAGCCGTGCAGAGAGAGTTGGGTACTCAGGTGGAGTTGAGCACAGCTTTTCATCCTCAGACGGACGGGCAGTCCAAGCATACTATTCAGATATTGGAGGACATGTTGCGTGCTTGTGTTATTGATTTTAGAGGTTCATGGGACGAGTTTATACCGGTTGCAGAGTTTGCTTATAACAACAGCTACCAGTCGAGTATTCAGATGGCTCAATATGAGGCTTTGTATGGGAGGCGGTGTAGATCTCCAGTTGGTTGGTTCGAGCCCGGAGAGGTTAGGGTATTGGGGACTGATTTGGTACCGGATGCTTTGGAGAAGGTGAAGGTAATCCAGGAGAGGCTTCATACAGCGCAGTCGAGGCAAAAGAGTTATGCTGATAGGAAGGTTCGAGATGTGTCCTATACGGTTGGCGAGAAGGTTCTGCTGAAGGTTTCACCTATGAAGGGTGTTATGAGATTTGGGAAGAAAGGGAAGTTGAGTCCTCGGTTCATTGGGCTTTTTGAGGTACTTCGGAGGATTGGGAAGGTGGCTTATGAGCTTGCTTTGCCACCCAGCTTGTCGAGTGTACATCTAGTATTTCATGTTTCTATGCTCCCGAAGTATATTGGGGATCCGTCTCATATTTTGGATTTCAGCACGGTTCAGTTGGATGATGATTTGACCTATGATGTGGAGCCGGTGGCTATTTTGGGTCGTCAGGTTCAGAAGTTGAGGTCAAAGGATATAGTTTTAGTGAAAGTGCATTGGAGAGGTTGGCCCATAGAGGAGGCTACCCGGGAGATCGAGCGGGATATGCGAAACAGATATCCTCACCTATTCGAGGCTTCAGGTATATTTCTTGACTCATTCGAGGATGAACGTTTGTTTAAGTTTGATGATTGGAACAAGTTTGAACAAGGTTTTAGGATGTGTTGGTGCCTTTGGTTGAGGTTTTGGGGGCCTCTGGTGAGTTTCGGGTGGTCAATCGGACCATTTTGGAGTTTGGGAAATTGCAGAAAATGCAGGTTCAGTGTTGCAGAGATTTATCTCTTCGCGTTCCCGAGAGGGTCCTCGCATTCACGAAGAAGGAATATGGAAGGCCAGGGTTAAGCCTTCGCATTCGCGAGTGGGGCTTCGCGTTCGCGGAGGGTTGGCAGGTTGGGCATCGCGTTCGCGAGAGGGTACTCGCGATCGCATAGTGTAATTTGAGATCAAGGCCTTTTTGTTCATCGCATTCGCGTAAGGGGTTCGCGTTCGCGAAGGTATAGGAGAAAGAAGCATCGCGTTCGCAATGGGTGAGTCGCGTTTGCGAAGAGGAAAAGTTGGTCAACACGAAGTTGTGCTTCGCGAACGCGAGAGGTTGACCGCGTTCGCGAAGAAGGGGGAACAGACCTGGGCAGAAAGTTTTTAAGTTATTTCATCCGCGATCTTGGGGCTCATTTACCCCATTGTTGATCATTTTGAGAGCTTCTTGGTGGAGATTAAAGAGGGATTCAAAGGGAATCGATTGGAGGTAAGATTTTTGAACTTAAAACTCAATTCTATTGTGAAATCTACCTCGAAATTCATGTAAACTTAAGTTAAAAGTGGAAGAACTAGGGCTTGGGATTTTGAATTTTTGATTGGGGATTTGGAGGACCATTTGGGGTCGTATTTGAGAACTTTTGATATGTATGAACTCGTGGGAGGATAAGGAACCCATTGATGTGAAAATTTCTGAGTTTCGCGAAGTGGGCCTGAGGCTCAGGTTTTGCTAATTTCGGGATTTTTGATATTTTTCGATTGTTTTCGCTTGGGATTTATTCCCTTAGCATATTGTGATGTATTCGTTCTGATTTTGGATAGGTTCGATGCGCGTGGAGGCCGATTCGAGGGGCAAAGGTGTTGCAAGCTAGAGTTGTAGCCGGTTCGAGGTGAGTAATGATTATAAATGATGTCCTGAGGGTTTGAAACCCTGGATTGCACATCGTAGTGCTTTATTAAGGTGAGGCACGCACTTGATGATGAGCGTGGGGTCGTTTACCATTGGGGATTGTGACTTGGTCCGTCCCGATTGATGATTTTACCACGTATTTGACTGAAACCTTCGTGCCAACTATTTGAACCCTCCAAGGATTTTTATCACTATTTCCTCACTGTATTGATTTATTACTTGAACTCGGTCCTGTTGTTTCCTACTATTTTATAACTCAGCCACTCTTACTCAGTTTTGAGACTTAAATGATGTTTGGGCTGAGAACTACTATTTTACTAATGCACGGGGGGCTTGTGATGATTTTCGGACTGGGTGAGGCCGAGGGCCATATGTAAGGATATGTTGAGTGATATGAGGCTGAGGGCTTGAGATATTTTTATATGCCATGAGGTGGCTTGAGTGATGTGAGGCCGAGTGTCGAGTGATGTGAGGCCGAGTGCCGAGAGATGATACCACGAGGTGGCTTGATATAGCGCTTGGGCCGTAAGGGGACCCTCCGGAGTCTGCACACCCACAGTGAGTGCGAGTACCCATTATGATCTAAGAGTGAGCTCGATGGGCTGATATTATACTGAGAGTGAGCTCGAGGGGCTGATACTGTACTGAGAGTGAGCCCGAGGGGCTGATACTGTTTTGAGCGATTGTTACGGTGCCCGAGGGGCGGATTTCTACTTGTTATTTACCCGCTAAATTACCTGTTTTACTTCGTTTAAAGTGATTTCATTTGACTTCTTCATTGATTTTCTGCTTTAAGTGATTTTACTGCTTGGTATAGAATTACTTTGTGCCTTTACGTGCTTTCTTGCTTTCAGCCATTATTTATGAATATTACTCACTGGGTCTGAGTACTCACATTATTCCTTGCACCGTATTTGCATATTCAAGCATCGCAGCGTCCGCTCCTGAGTGCTGATCCTCCCTGTCCAGGCAGTGTTTTCGGAGACTACGAGTTAGCTGTTGGCGTCCGTAGCCCCCGTGCCTCCCTTATCTTATTATTTTCATGTTCTTGAATTTTTGTAACGGATTTCTTATCTAGTAGTCTGGTATACGGAATTATTAGTTGCTCATGACTTGTGACACCCCGGTTTGGGCTGTGTCGGGATGGTTTCTTCTATTGTTATCTATATTTCCACGAATTATTGCTATTAAATCATGCTTTAAACTACTTTATAATAATTAACTACTTAAAGAAGTGTACTATGTTGGACTGGCTGGCCTTGTCTTCACGGGAGGCGCCATCACGACGGAGTTCGAGGTTAGGGTCGTGACAGTCGATCCGATCAATATTCTGTTGGACTTGCGGATCCCGACCATTAGTCACCGAATCTAGCTCATCGTCACCAAACTCAAATATATTTACGTGCTCAACCAGGTCGGCGTGCTCCTTCCGAGCCACCTCTAGCTCATCTCTAAGGCTCTTAGCCTCCCCCTTCACGTTGCTCGCTGAGAAGTTTGTAAGTATCTTTCTTCTGAGTGAGCCCTCGAACCTCCCCTCAAGCTGGTTTAGCTCGTCCCGATATCAGAGAAAAGTCTCATGATGAAGCATCGAGGCCTACAGACACAAGGAAACATGTTATAATTTTCAATAAATTAGTCTAAGTACAAATTAAAAGTCATCAAGAGATATTTGAAGTTACCCGGTTTAGCGCCTGTTGTGCTTCGCTGAACAGGCAAGACGCGTCCACCTTGTTCATATTGGCTTGGTCTTCCTCAGTCACCAGGCACTGAAGGTAACTGGCCACCCCTATGGGGGCAGAGAGGGCCTGGGCATCCTCTGGAATAAAGATGATGATCTATCGCTTCTAGGAAGGATCCACACTAGGAGATGGGAACCGCTTGATTAGTTTCGGGCTTGAGGAAGGCCCGCTCGTTCTTGAAGATGGACTCTTCCTTGGCACCTCTATGTCACCCAATCCGGTGACGTCCTCTGTGGAGGTAGAATCCACGCTATCAAAAAAGTTGCGGATGGGGTCATCCGCTCTCTGGGCCCCCTGGCGTTCTATCACTGTTTGAGCCTTGTTATACATGGACTTAGTGAACGAAGGTGACTCGATGATGTCTATCACACCGAATGCATCCTTTGGGGCGTTGCCCACATCCCGGGAAGCCTCGTCCATAGCCTCCTCTTCGGCCTCCCTTACTTAAGGAAAATAAGCCTCGCCTCTTTCTGGTTCGGAAGCCTTGGCCACGGCCTCCTCGTCGACCTCCCTAACTTGAGGCAAATCAGCCTCGCCTCTCTCTGGTTTGGAGGCCCCTTGCCCCTCAAGAAGTGACAGTTCGCGGGCCACCAGATCAAATGCTTCTTCTTCTTCTTCGGACTCGTCCCTTAGCCGGTAGAGTGAGTCCGATGATGGCGCTTGGGTCTTGATACCCAACTTTTCTCTCATATATTTTAAAATTCATATATGCTTTCAAAATAGTGTATGAGCATCAACCAATATTTTTCCATAATTTTTTGTAATTTTAAAAAGATTTTAATTAATTTATTCTAGCATTTTATTATCCAAATAATTACTAATTGCATCACAAACGGTTTTATGATAATTTTACCGCTTAATTTTATCATTTATATTTATACTAAGCTTTAATTATTTCATGAATATCCATATGTACATGTTAGGGTTACAATTGCAATAATTTTGCAATAATAGCCCATGTGTGCATAATTACCTTATTTTATAAGAAAATAACATTTTGTGTTTTTATAATATTAAATAATTATTTTAAATCATATTATGCCTAAAAATTATTTTTTATCATTTATTAACTATTTTTACAAATTATTTTATCAATTAATTGTGTATTTAACAAATAGTCTCTTCTAATTTTGGTTTAATTTCGGACCTTAGCCCAATTTTCTACCACATCCCAATTAAATCATACCCATGACCCAATTTCCTAACTCGACCCAGCCCAAGATTTAATTCTGGCCGTTGATCTCAGAAGATCAACGGTCTAGGATCAATTTTCCTTTTTTAACTTAACCAAACGACCCTAACCCTAGTCATTTCTTCTGCCCCGCCGCCCTTGAATCCCTCCTCCTCCCTTCTCTCTCAAACTCTCCCCTAACCCTAACCCGCCATCACCGGAAACCCTTCAATCCATGGGGTTTCCCTTTGATTTTAGGCCCCATCCGGCCTCCTATCTCTACTGGCTATTCGATTCTTTGTTGTTTGATTGAATCTCGAAGAGATTCAACACAGACTTGGCTTCAACCTTTCACTTTCTCGATGAACCTACCCGTGTTCATTTCTATGTTTGTGAATACTGTTCTCTTCATGTTTATGGCTTAAACCTATGGTTCCAAACCGGATTTGTTTCTCACCTCTGTCATTTTTTTAAACCCTAGTCACTTTCTGCTCGAGTCTGTTCAGATCTCTATAGATCTGAGATGATTTTGAGTTTATCTGATATTTCTCTTTAAGAACCTTCTATTTTTCTTGTTATTAACCAATTTTAGCTTTTCCCTAAAACTAGGGTTTCATCTATTTACGTTTCTGCAAAAGTTCTAAACTTTTTTAAGTGTTTAACTCTGGTTCTCTTTACTTGTTCGACTGATTTTCATATCTATGTTCTAATCCATAGGGTTTCTAATCATTTCACTATTTGTTCTGATATTTGTCCGTTATTGTTTGGCCCTGTCAATTAACAGAGATTAGCTGATTCTTATTTGCCTAATTTCGGTTTGAAATTATATTTTTCTTGGAGATTTTACCGATTCTTTCCTTATTTGTAACTCATAATTGGTACTACTTGCCTTAATTATGTTACTAGCCTAATTTATGGGATTTGATTGTTTTAACCGACCCCAGATGGTTTCTGATTTATTTGTTTACCTTATTAAATCTCTAACTTGGATGTTAATTGATTCTCCCTAATTTAAGGGGTCTTTTTTGGGATCCTGCTGTGTTAATTGATTGGGTTTAGCCCTAATTAACTGGTTAATTTGATTTGCATACCTTATTTATGAACTCTTAATTTTCTTTGCCTTATTTATTTTACTCTGTTGAATACTATATAAACCTCCCCATTCTGATTTTTAGAACACACAAACACACACGGAAAGACACAGAAACACCTACACACATAAACTCTTACTCTTACTCATACACTCACAACTGTAGTTCTTTCTGTTACTTCTATTTGCTATTCTGTCTAGCCGGCTGAAAGCCAAGGCTACACTCTTGGATTCCACTTGCCTTCACCTTCTTGTTTGCTACCTCTTAATTGGTATGCCTCAATTACTGTTATCATGCTCTCCTCTATATGCTATGTAGTCAGTTCCTTATGAATTTCAACATGCTTCTGTTTGCTCTGTCTTCCTGTTTATTACTTTCTTAACTAGCATGCCTCAATTCCTATTAACTTATTGCTGATACCCAATTTTTCCCTATATATATTTTCTAATATTCAAAATACTTTCAAAATAGCATATGTATGCATATATAAGTATGTCCAATTATTTTATTATTTTTCCTTATTTTTTAAAAGGTTTTAAACCAATTTATTTCCTTATTTCCATCCCTAAAATCCAATGATAATTTCCAAAATTATTATTGATGATTCATTTATTGGATTCTCATATTCATACTAAAATATAGCTAATATAATATTTGCATATTTTTACAAAGTCATTTAGTATTTTTAAAGCTAAATTACATATAATATCAATATTAGCCTCTTTTAGATTTAATTGTGTTTATATTTATAAAAATTAAGTCCAGTATTTTTAAATTGATAATTATGTATTACAAATCATTTTAGTACCTTCAATTTGTTTTCAGAAATTAGTTTGCTATTTTTTATAAAATAAATAATGGAAAAGTGGCTATTTAAAATCTAGCTCCAATTGCATTTCAATTACAACCTGAATTGGACCCCCAATTTAAACCCAATTACCTAGCCTAATTGCATCTGAACCGACCCAAGCCCTAAATCTGCCTACCCGACTCAAGGCCCGCTAAATCCTGGTCGTTGATCTAAAAGATCAACGGCCCTCACGATTCCTTTCCTTTTTTAATTCCAACGACCCCCAACCCTAACCTCATTTCCAAACTCTGCCGCCTCTGAATCCCCCTTCTCTCTCAATCCTCTCTCAAATCTTCTCAAACCCTAGCCGCCGCCATCAAACTACAACCCTAATACCTCCCAAATCTATGGCTTTCGAGGTCATCGGAGACCTATATCCACCTCCCATGGCTTCTACATGTTCGATTCTGTGGTCTCATGACCAGATCGTAAAGGGGCTTTGTCCAGTCTTTTCGCGATGACTGTTTTCCGGTCGTCTCTGACTTTTCTCCGGCCAGCCATGGCTATTCGAGTCAGACTTTTGACTCTCCTGCTTAGATCAATGGTTTTCAAAGCCTTTCTCATCATTTGGGGTTCTTTTGAAACCCTAATCTCTAAGGTTCTTTCGGTTTCTCTTAGATCCATTTCAGATCTATGTTTGCTCTGAACTTTTAAGCACTTTTCTCGAAGTTTCTTTTAAAACTCTGCTTTCAAAAATCCTTATCTTTTCAATTAGGGTTCTGTTAAGTTATTTCAAAAACTTTTCTTTAATTTTTGACATGTTTTGTTGTGATTGCTCGTATTATTCTTCTGCCTGAGTTTGCATGTTAAAAATCTTAATTCCTTTTGAACTGTTTATTAGACTAATGTTGGTTCGCTTGAGTTTTATCCGATTTGTTTGTTTATCCATCTTTTAAAATTCTTCTATTGTTGAAAACCCTATTGCTTTGGATCTGAGACTATTATCTTAAGTACAAGGCTCGATTTGAAGTTTTTTATTTCGAAACCTCTATTTCTTTGTGTGATCCTTTTGATTCTGGGTTCCTATTTCCTCTAGAACTCAAGTATGCTCGAAACCCTAATTTTTCAAAAGGGGTTTTCCTCACCGGCTACTACGAGACCTTCGCATGCTTTTGATATTCTATGTTTCTTCACTACTAATTCAATTGACTATCATGCTTCGATTGTTGCTATCCATTGAATTTTCTTTTTGTGCTACTACTGTATGTTATTTTCCTTTTGCCAATAGGTTTGGACTCGCATGTATAATGTTTATGCACCCTAATTATATGTTGAGTCTCCTCCTTTGACTGATTTTCAAACTTGTGACTGATTTCAAACTTTTCTTTTGTGAAATTCTGATTTCACCCGCCTGTTAAAGTTAACTGATTTCTTTTCTTGTTTTACCTTACTGAATCCTTTCCAAAATTAGAGTATTTCTATACCTAGCCTCTATTGCTTGCTTAATGTTTTACTACTTCTTTTATGGCAACTGTTAGCCTGCTGACAAATTGATTTCTTTCCTTGTTTTAAACCTGTCAATGCGCATAAAGCAAGTGATCCCTTAATTAAAGGGAATCACTTGTATAATTGATTCTGAATCATGATTATTTCCATATTTGTAACTTATTACCTCTCTCTTACTCGTTTTCAAAAACTATAAATACCCTGTACTTCTTCTCTTTCAAACACACGAACACAAGGCATAAACACTTGAGTTCAAACACACACTACACTAAACCTCTCTCTCTCTTCTCTGCTACTACTATATTGCTACCTTACCTAGCCGGCTGAAAGCCAAGGCTAGGCTGTGGGGAAATTTGCTTATTTTCTGCATTTGCATTTCTTACTGGTATGTTCTAATTAAGTTTTCTGCCCCAACAACAACATGCTTATTTACTGTTTCTTGCATTTTTGTCTGCCTACTGTTTGTATTTAGCCCAATACCATTATTTAGCATGCTGTAATTTTCGTTCTCCTGTTCTGAATCAATGTATTATGACCTTTAAATCCCAAATCCCTACCCCAATGTGTTTAATACTTCTAGTTGATTTGGGGCATGGCATCATTGGAAATTGTTGTGCATGACCCAAACATGATCCTTTTAGGATCATAACCTCCATGTTTCTCTTATACGTTGTGTGTTCTGGTTGATTAACAGGCATGTCAGCACTTCCTATTGTTGTGCATGCCCAAAGTTTAACCATGCCTAAGTGTATAGGCTCCTTGCAATGGATTCCCAATCTCTTTCCCCGTTGTGTGAAGTTATTGACTCCCTGAAATGTTAATGGTTGTCTCTCATCACCTTTCCCCTCTCCTTTATTCCCTTAGCTCCTAAAACTCAGTTTCTGCACTTTCACTCTCTTCTTAGACTTAAGTTTTGCCCCCCTCATGTGAGCCTTGCCTTGGGACCCATGAGCTCCCTCTAAACTTGGACACATGAGGGCTGGCATTTCCACACTGCACTCATCTCTATTCTAGTTATGTAACTTAGGTGTGAGCACTGCTCGGGGTCCTATTGAGGCCCTTAGAAAACTCTGACACATTCAAGTCTGAGAAAGGCTTTGGATCAATGGCATTTTGAGGTGGTTTATTCCATAACTCAGAGAGGAAGTCAAGAATCAGGCTTCCTCTGGTTGTAACTTTTCTTTGTACTCTTTTGATGTAATTCAGTATTCCTGGTTTGTAATAATTTGTAATGAACATTTGGGGTTGGCTAGTGAAAAAGAGTTGGGTAGTTATGCATGCACAAGGGTACAAAACATGCCTATAGGACTGCTTTTTCTACATGTTCAATTCGCATTTAGAAAATATGCCTATAGAACTGCTTTTAAATTTTGCATACTCACATCGCATTTAGAAACCATGTCTATAGGACTTACTTTAAATCCTGCTTGTTCACATCTAGATAACCTGCCTATAGGAATTATCTAAAATTCTACGCGTTAGTCACCGTTTAGATATCATGTTTTTAGGGCCCAATTGGTTATAACCCAGTAGCATGTTAAAATCGGTATAATGTATAGAAATCATGCTTATAGGAATTCCCAAGTAAAGGACCTGTATGTTTCCATTGTTTACTAGATATTATGCCTATATGGTTTAACGTTATTCATTTAAATACTTTGTATACAAAGGTTTAAAATCAGCAATTATGTCTATAAGGGTCTAAAATTAGTAATCCTAGATCTCGTGTTCATAGGAGTAAAAATCAACGATAGTGGATATTGTCATCTGCAGAAACTGAAACTAGTCTAATTTAAAATTCGTCCATTTTGGACCCTTTTTAATAACCTAATTCTCTTATTTTAACAAGGTTTAGCAAGCATGCCTATAGGATTTTAAGCAATTCGTTTTGAGTTATCATTGTTTCACCACCTTCTGAATTAAGTAGATATCATGCCTATAGGACCCCGTCTAAACACTTAGGCAAGCCTTAGAGTAATAACTGTAAAATTGAATCCATTTTTTTGTTAATTTCTACAACCAGTAGGCAGTCCTGATTCAGACTTCTTATCTGAGTTATGTAATAAACAAATCTGCTTCAATAATTAAACTCCCCTCGTCTTTAGTATTTTAATTAGACCTAAAAAGTATGTACAAGTCATGCTAGTTATGTGCTTTTGTTCAAGGAGGTGTATTTGAGCCTTTATCTGTTTATATGCTTCCCCAACATGCAGTATGTGTTTTGTATGTCACCTTAGATTTTTATCCTTTGAAACCAATCAGCCTAATATCCTACCTTTAGGACTAGTAGACCTAAGTGCCTCCGGGACTGATAGGAATGAGACAGGTAATAGCATGCAATAGAAATCTAGACCAATCCGCGCTTTAATACCTTAACGGGGTGGGAAGGGTAGATATGGATATAATGACCGGTGTGCTAATATCACATGTATCCTCTCTTTTGAGGAGTGTCTTACCGGGTATTGCATTAATGTGATCCATATCAAATATAAAACTAGGACCCCCCCCCCCTTCTTCTTTTATTAGCAAACTCTTTTTACTCTTCTTTTAATTGTTCTTTCTTTTTATGTGTTTAAATCCCCTAATATTTGAGCCCATATTTGTCTATTTGCTAAATTCATAATAAACTATCTGGACGGAAACCACACTGGTGGATCCTGAGGGGTGCCTAACACCTTCTCCTCAGGATAATTTCAAGCCCTTACCGAATCTCTGGTTATCCAAACAAACTTAGAATTGAACCCCATTTGTATCCTAATGCACCTCAAATCATTAGGTGGCGACTCTTCAAAATGAAAAACCCAGTTCCCAAAAGGAACGAGTTGCCCTCCAAATGTCATAAACCCAATTTTGCGAGAAAAAAGGGGGCGCGACACTTATCTTGTTCTACATGTTAGTATGATGTTTAGTCCATGACACTTGTTACTTGTTTTTGAAAATAGCATGTTTAAATCCTATTACCCCACCTTGTTCTGTATGGCTGTTTGGCTAGTCATTTCAATTTCAGCATGTTTTCCTCTGCTTAATAACTGTCTGCATGATTTTACCTAGTGATAACCAGTAAATCGAGCTAATTCCAATAATGTGAACTTTGTTTTGATTACCTGGTCCATATTCAGAAGTTGTTTAGGGATTATGAATGTGTGTGGTCAGTTCTGTCTATGATCCAAGTGTTCCTGTTTTGTTGTGATTGTTTAATTATTTGAATCTATATCTGAACCAATCTGTTGGAATATGATTCTGTTCTGTTTTTGTTCACTTCTGAAAAATCAAACTACTTTCTTTCTAAAACTGCCCCTATCCTTATACACTATTTTCAAACTTCTACTCTTAGTTATCTAGGGTCCTACCACCCCTAGTGTGAGCAATGCTTAGGATCCAGGAGACTCCTTTGAACTCTAACACACTGGGGATAGCCTTCGAAACTCTTTACAAAATTGTTTCTTTGAAAAAGTTCTGGTGTGAGCATTGCTCGGGGTCCCTGAGGCCCTTGGGAACTTTGACACACCAGAAGCCCATTTGTGTGTTATGAGCTACCTGTGGACATCAGACTTGCTTGAAGGCCTGACTTCCAGGTTGACATTGGGCCTGCCAAGGCTCCCTATAGTATAATGATTCTTTCATTGTGTAATTTATTCATATTGGCATGTAATAATGTAATAACCCTTGTAAAAAAACAGATATGGGTTATTAGTAAAAGTTGGGGGGTTATTTTATATCTTAGCTTAAAACTCGGGCAGAAATCCTGCCTATAGGATTATTGATGATTATGTGAGAGTTATACTTGTTTATAGATCATGTCTATAGGGCTTTCTAGTTGTTTTGTTATGTACTTCACTCGCATGCTAGAAATTTTGTTCATAGATTCTTTGCATTAGAAATCATGTCCACATGATCCATACACATTTTATGCATTAGTAACCATGTCTATGGAATCTTGTCTGTTTGAATAACAATTTTTCTAGCAATGTGCTTAAAGAATTCTACCTACACATGATTAACAGAGATCCTGCTTATAGGAACTAAAAATCACTTAGATATCATGCCTATAGGAAATAAAATCACCAATTTTGCACTTAGATATCATGCCTATAGGAAATATATATAAAATCATTCTTGACACTGAGACATCATGCCTATAGGAAGTAAGTGTAAAAAATCAGTGTCTGTTTAGATATCATGTCTATAAGAAATAATGCTTATAATAAGTTTCAGCACCTAGAAAGCATGCCGATAGGATCTAAAAAGATAAAATTTTCCCGTTAAAATCAGTAACCGGTTTACGGCTTAGACACCATATCTATAGGGTTCTGCCTGACTATCATTTAGGCAAGTCTGTAGGTTAATTCAAATTCTGGGTCTAAAAAACTGTGACTGCTTGTTTGACATATGCCTGGATTCAGAAGTATTAACCAAATCAGTAGGCAAACTGATAGGTACTCGTCTGCTCGCTTTAATAAAACTTTTGTATATTTTGTTTGTGCTCGTTTAGATATCCTGCCTATATGATCCTAAAATCATTCAAAATTGCTTGTTTGAACAGCATGCATTTGTTTGTCTATTTGTGGAGGTTAACATGAGCCCACTTAATTGCTCCTTATGTGACAGTCCTGCTTGACTTTTGTTTAGTTTTCTCCTTTTAAACAACATATGTGAGTCTAGAACCGTCTTAAATAGAGGTCCTAAACATCTCCAGGGCCAAAGGTAAGGGACAGTTAGTGCACGCATAAGATACGTACCGGATGTTATTAGATTAGGTAATAATTGAAGGGGGAGGGGGATAACTGGGTAGTAAAGGAGATGATGACCTGTGCGCTAATGCTGCGCGTAATACCTCAATTTAGGGAAGGTTACCAAGTATTGCATAGAAGTGATCCTATAGGCTAATAAACTTATGACCCCTTTAATTCCCGTTTAAAATCATTTCTATTTGTTTAAACTGCTTTATTTCCTTAAAGACTAATTCTCTTAAATTGAGTTTGGCCGGGACCCACCATTGTGGACCTCGAGGGGTGCCTAACACCTTCCCTTCAAGGTAATTTCATGCCCTTACTCGATCTCTGGTAATGTAAACTAGTTCATGAGTTATTTGCTCTAGGTGCCCTAACGCACCTTAATCTGTTAGGTGGCGACTCTACAATTCCCTTACCCAATTCTCAAAAGGAAAGGAGTTGTCCCAAAATGTCAAAACCCGAACTCAACGAGGAAAAAGAGGGCGTGACATCGAGCGCTGGTGCTTTCTTTGGATTTGCACACTAGCCATCTCCTCGATTTCTTCTTTTCCGAGTCCGGAGAATTCAGATCCTTTTTTCTTTTCTTCTCATCACCCTATCTCAGAGCAGGGGACTCGGCGGGAAATTTCTTGCCACCGGATGGAGGCCTCAATGTGACATCCTTGGATAAACCTGCAAAAGAAAATGAAACAAAGTGAGAACTTAACGATATGAGAGGAACCCAAATATTATTCAATCGGGAAAGGAATCTCACCATGAGAACGGGCCTCCCATCGGCCCTTCAAAAGTTCGCACCATGAGCGCTCAGAATATGGCCTTTGTAACACGATGCCCTCGACCCACTACTTGAGTCGAGGGACTGCATTCGGGACCCGGGCTACAGCTGCACCACCACAAAGCACCAATAAGAAGGAAGGACAAAAAAGTAAAATAAAATTTTGAAAATAAAATTTTGCTTACGTGATATATTCCACTTCTCTGGGAACAGTATGCGCTCAACTAGGATCAAGTTCGAGCTCCTCACTCGGACAAAACGGCCTAGCCAACCTCGATCCTGATCTTCATCAATACTCGAGAATGGGGCTTTACTAGCCCGACGCGTGATCTTGATCAATTCCCCCCCCCCCCCCCCGAAAGAGTCGGGGATTGTATAGGCGCATGAGGTGGTCGAGGGTGAACGTGCATGCATCAATCTTGCTCACGAAGAACCGAAGAAGGACCATGATCCTCCAGAATGAAGGGTGGATTTGACCAAGGCATACCTCATATCTTTTGCAAAAGTCGATGATGACCGGATCCAATGGGCTCAGGGTAAACACTTAAGTATCCCTCAACATGGGTGGTGATGTCTTCATCGGGTCCGGGAACCACCATGTGCTTATCAACTCAATTGCAATCTTTTTTTACCGCAGGGAGGACCTCTTCAGTGATCGAGCATATATATCTTGAGACCTCCTCACACCGGCCTTGTATAGGGAGGGTTTTTCAACCTTAAAATCGGTAGTTACCAAGCATCCTCCAGGGATGAACATTTTCAATGGGGGTTTCTATACTGGTTCCTCGATAGCAGTACGCGAAACGGTCTCCTCGGTAGCTGGCTGCGAGGTAGAAGTTTTTACTTTTTGGGGAACGATTTTTGAAATCTTTGCCATTTCTTTGAAAATTGAGGAAAAATGAGGGGAAAAAAGAAGTTAAAGGAATACGCTTGATGGTTTGGAATGAAGACAAACAAAAGTTCTTGTAAAAGATCTCAAATAACCTCGATATAAGTGCCAGAAAATATTAAGATCTCTAAGGTATGAAGACAGAAGGTTTAGATGTAAAATTTGAATAAACAACGGAGGGGGTATTTATAGTGTTTCAATGACGGTTCGTATCCAGGAGTGGTCGACCGAAAACTGACAAGAATTTAATGCCATTAAGACTTGTCTGACGAGAGGTTTCGTTTATTTTGTCATTTCTATCACGGGGTATCGAAGTAAGAATCAGAAGCTCATATCGTTTCTCGTTGTCTACTCTCCAAAAAATGAGAGGACTATTTGTATACGGTCAAAATCGAGCTCGCCTACGGCATGGTAGGTCAGGCTCGTAACATGGCAATAAATGATTGAAGATCGACCACGGTCCCACCGGGTTAGAACCCGGGGTCAAAACGCCTGCCTTCGATAACATCGAGATCGTGATCCCGGGATCGATCCTAGCCTCGAAAGAGCTCGAAGCAATATTGTTAGCATAGCCATTAGAAGACCGAAATATCCGTGACCGGTCGTATATTACAGCGGGAATCTCGACACTTATCAATAAGGAACCGGCAATCGGCAAATCAAGATATTTTTTACCTTCTATAGAATTGTACCTAAAGTAGGACTCTTCTATTATATAAAGAGGGTCTAATAATTCATTTAGGAGAGGGAAACATGCATTCCAAAGCAATACATTATTACTCTCTTTAAAGCTCTTATTCTTCTGTATTTTGATACCGATCGAAGTACATTCAGTTCGAGTGTGACTGATCTCCAATATTGTAACTGTTCAATTCGTGTGGTTTGAATTTACTTTATCATTATTTATTTCAATTGCAACTTAATTTATCACTTTGTATCAAGTTAATCCGCATATTCTTAAAACCACTGACAAATTCAATTGTTATCCGGTTTTGAAAGTAAACAAATATTTTTCAGAAAAAAATTTCACTCACTAACCAAAACAAGAAAAATAAGTGATTTTTTTATTAAAATATTTTCTAGGAAAACATTTTTTATGGAAAACACTTTTCTTCATACCAAACACACCCTTTATCTCCCTATCTTTTCATGGTCCAATTGTCCATTCTTCAAAAATCAAATAAGAAACGAATATTGGAAGTATCATGGTAAAGAATATTATGGTCACCTTTAGCATACCAATGTCGTAGTCTCCTAGTATATAGGAACTAGCTAAGTTGTCCGCGCTTCCCGCTGTTAATAAGAAAAGTAAATTTACGATACTATTTTATTGTTAATTTAATTGAGATATATAACAGATGAAATTTTCATGCATATACTTCATATATAGACTATAGGGGGGGAATAAAGAACAAATATCACTTTATTAAATCTTTAAAATAGAAGAGGATTATGATCTAATTCCCAACTACTTCTCGAAAAAGGTTAAAGACATATCAACAAAGATCAGCATCACGAAGCTTAGCCTTAATATTTAGCAGGAAAAGTCTTTGCTCAAATAATATATCCCTACCCTAATCACTTATAGAATTCACCTTTTAGAAAAATTGCAAATATTTAATTCAGTTAATAAGAAAAAATATGTGACATAAATTGAATACTTTGAAAAAATGCATAGTTCTCAATATGACAAATTTCTATATATGAACAATGAAAAATATATGCAATACTTCTTTGGAGTAAAGGCATACTACAATGCGATACTACTTCATATTTCAAAGAAACTCAATATTCAAAATCCAGAAATATGTTTTCTCACTTTTCTAATACTTAATATGCCAAAGTTTAATGAACATATATATTATATTACAAATATTATCACTATGCATGCAAAATTTCAACTCTGATGCTAGTACATCCGAGAATACCGATATCAGAAGTTGAAGAAATAGTCAATGACCACAAAGCCACAATTTAAAGT
This sequence comes from Nicotiana sylvestris, assembly GCF_000393655.2. Lineage (NCBI taxonomy): Eukaryota > Viridiplantae > Streptophyta > Magnoliopsida > Solanales > Solanaceae > Nicotiana > Nicotiana sylvestris. The sequence goes on from NC_091066.1 coordinate 41,118,581, forward strand.
AAAATGATTCTTCAATATCCAGATGGAACAAAATACATTCTTGGAGGATCTACATTTTCATTTCTTCCATATTAATGACATGACGTATTATGCAAAACAAAAAACAAAACACAATAAACCTAAACTGATCCATAAAAATGATAACACAAATATTTTTGCTCCTGCTTTTCTTTTTTTTCTTCATATTACATATGGTTATCAGATTAAGAAAAATCAGTAAAAACTGAACAAAAACAGAGAAAATCGCAAAATGAAAGAGTTGTATTATTAATGAAACAATTTATTCTCTCATATAGAATTACTTTTTCTTTGAGTAATTACTTTTTAATTCCGTTATTGCAATCACCATTCTTAATTTGGGTTTACTTTTTAGAAAAATTTAACAAACTAAAAGCTTTAAAACTTCTATAAAAATAACGAAATTTTCTTTTTTTCATAAGTGTGGTTATTTCTCAAAGTAGTGATATTGTCATTAATTTTAAGAAAAAAGAATTTAGGAGAACTTAATAGTAAACTATATGAACAGAAAACTTGCCTTTAAGGATTCAAAGAAATTTTGCAATATCTTGATGTCGAACTCGATATGTGTATAGCAACGGCAGTAGTGTTATAAATGCTTATGAAGAACGTAGTTAAGAGAAAAAAGAGAAGGAGATCAGCCGGGACCTATATCACAATGCATCGACATTTGATTGAGCAATTACTTAATCTTCAATGAAAGCAACAATAAAGTAGAGAAATAATTTTTGACTTCCCAATGTAGAATTACCCAATAAAAAATTATTCTGGAAGAAGAACAACTTCTTGATAAAAAGAACAAGCATTAGAGATGAATTACAATTGAAATTGTAATGAATTGTAAAGAAATTCAGAAATGAAATTGTAATAGAGATGATTAGCGGAACTCAAATGGTTTTATTAGCTCAATGAATCAAAGTACAATACACTGCCATAGCTACACTATTACAGCTTCAATAGAGTTTGTAGAAAAGAAGAAGAAGAAGAAGAAGAAAGAAAGAAAGAAAGAAGAAGAAGAATCAAAGAGAGAGAAAGTAGGTGAATCTGGTAAAACGTAACTGATTCTTTGAGTCTTCTCCTACTAATAGATTCTAGAATATTCTTCTTTTGATTTCCACCCTTAGATCATAATAGGCTTGTAATCTGAACTACACATCTTATATGACCATGGACGCTCCTGATGATGCCACGTCACTCTTCTTATTCTTTTATCCTAATCCTACTTTCCTTATTCATTTCATTTCCCTTCACTTCTCAGCCGACAACCTTAGGTCTTGACAAATTAAGACATTAAAAAATCATGACAATTGGAAGAGACGTTTTTTTTTACTTGTAGAATTGCACAATTGGTGATGTTAATTTTTTAGACGGTTACTCTCTAGAGAGATTTAAAAAGGTAATTTTTAAAATTCTTAAACCGGAAGAGTCACGCCTAGTTATACATGTCGCCTCTTGAATTTGAATAAGGGAACCGATAGTCAATAGGAAAAATGAAAATGAAAACAAATATTATAAAAAGAAAAAGAAAAAAAAGAAAAATAGGATCTGGGCCAAAGCGAGATACAAAATCACCCTCCCTATGGGCAATTCATTTGTAAATTAAATAAGCTAAAAGTCCTAAGAATGAGTCTTACGTTGTCCCTGGCTGCTATTTTACATGCAATATCGATTACAGAGGCCCAGCCATTGACTGTGTCAGTAAGAATGACGTGACTCAATTCATTAGTAAATCAGCTAAAGGTCCTAACTCCTAAGAACCTTCATGATTAAATTATTATACTCCCAAAAGATGTGATCAACATGTAGCCTTATATAGGTCAAGTCCGAATCCGAAATGTGGTTCTTTTGGACTCGAAATATTTTTTTAGGTGGAAAAAAAAAATTACCATTCTATATAAAATGCGGTTATGGGCTGTTAAGGTAGAGCGCAGTCCATAACCGCGTTTTACATAAAACACAGTAATGAACCGCATTTTACATGTTAGCTGATAAGACAACAATGTAAAACACGGTTTATTACTGTGTTTTATATAAAATGTGGTAATGAACCGCGTTTTACGTATTTTGTGGGTCCACCAATAACTCTTCTGCGCTTAACTGACATAACAATAATTCAAATATGTAAAACGCCCTTTTAAACCGTGTTTTACTTTCAAAATTTTGACCCTTTCTCCCCTCCCCTCGGATTGGGCATTGCCTTATTTAATTCCGGGGGTGCATTTCATGTGACCCAATTCTAATTTACAACAAGGTTAAATAAAGCGTGTCGTGATACGATGTGTTTTAAATAACCTTGAGATTTCCTGAAATAGTAAAAGCGATTTCAAAAGTTAAAATGCACATAGGTTCAAAAGTGTTTTAAAATCAAATAAATAGGCCGATAATAACAGTTGAGCGACCGTGCTAAAATCACGAAACTCAGGAATGCCTAACACCTTCTCCCGGGTTAACAAAATTCCTTACCCGGATTTCTGTGTTCGCAGACCATACATAAGAGTCAACTTCCTCGATTCGGGATTTTAAACCGGTGACTTGGGACACCACAAATTATCCCAAGTGGCGACTCCGAATTTGAATAAATAATTCTGTTTCGATCATTGTCACTTTAAGTTGGAAAAAACTCCCTTATACTCCCTTCCGTGGTAGTAAAAAAGGAGGTGTGACAGCTTTGGCGACTCTGCTGGGGATAAGAACCCAGAATCTCTGGTTCAGTGTTCAGAATTCGAGCTTAGAATAGCTGTTATGATTGGCTTTTATTTGTTATATGATTTTTACATGTTTGAGCCTAATGTGCTAAATGCCGCTTTTTAACGCTTTGATATTATTTGGTCTATATATAAATTGTTACTAAACCCTGTTCTCTCTAAGTCTTTTAAATCATCTGGGAAGTGTGCACTTCGTGTGACTTCTTTTCTGTTAGAGTCATATCCCAATTTTAGAACGAGGTTCGGACAAGTTGCAAAGCCGGTGAAGATTCTGTATTTCCGGTACGCTGCCCCTCCTTGGCTCGAGCTGTCCGCTCGGGTAAGCTTGGTCTAGAACAATACACCTAAGTTTTAAACCTAGAATAACATAGCCTCATGCCGGATCCCTAGTTGGAACGCTCGTTTGCATCACGTGCATTTGACTTTGGGGTCTCAACACAGGGGTTGGATCCGTCTAGGACAAATGTACCCGAATTAAAAAAACCATCCAGATGCATCTTACGTGCTACTTGTGTATCTGTCTGTTTCGGCCTGCATGTTGATTGGCTTCTAGAATAGGGAAAGAAAATGAAAAAAAAAAGAGAAAAAAATCAAAATCGAAAAAGAAAAAAGAAAAAAAATCAAGAGTGGGAGGTAGGTATTTGAAATATCCTGAAACTCTGTCGAATTTTTGAAAAAAAAAAGTCATTTCAAAATAAGTCATGTTTTTCCTGTTCCGTCAAAATTGGGTGAACTACGCGGGTCTGATTCTCACCGAATGTGAGATACGTAGGCAAACCTCATCGGTTCCAGCCCATAATTTTCAAAAAATCCAAAAATATTTTCCTTTACTTCATCTCTAGAAAAGTCTTTTTATGAGACCCCAATTTTTAAAAAATCCAAAAATATTTTCCATTACTTGCTTCTTTAGAAATCCTTTCTTTTATACCCTAATTGTTTTTTTAAAACAAAATCTTTTAATTTCTTCCAAAAATATTTTCATTCTTCTTTCAAAATTGAAAAGAAAATTCAAAATTCAAAAATATTTTTTTTAGAAGCATTTCTTTCATAAATTCAAAATAAAATTCCAAAAAAAATCTTTCTTCTTTAGAAGTCTTTCTTTGCGAAAATGCTGAAGAAAAATCAAAATCCAAAAATGTTCCATTTCTTCTTTATAAGTCTTTCTTTCGAAAAATGAAATAAAAATTTCAAAAAAAAAGTTAGTTTATTTACTTTATTCATGATCTTCCCAAACTACACAAGATCTGATTCATGTTCCCACATGATACGTAGGCAACCCACATCAGGTTCGATCAACCATTGAAAATAAAGATGAGAAAAAAAATGAAAAAACAAAAATGAAAAAATATTGCTAATAATAAGGACCGACTGAGTCCATTCTAATATGTTTTGTTTTGAATTGTGAAGAAAATTGAGGTGATCTGTTTGTGGTAAGATGGAAACACAAGATCTAAGGAAAAATGATAACTTACATCAAAGCTGTTACAAGTGCTCAAGAGACTCAGGGTTAGAGGGTTCAACAAGAGGCTATTGTATTTGAGAAAAATAGAATACTGAAACGGCAAATGACTGAAATGTGTCAAGCATGGGCCAGTGGTCAAGGACAGCCTCGTCATGAGTCACAATTTTCTACACAGCAAGAGCAGTACCACTCTTCTGAGTACCACTCGTACTCGTTTGATCTTCCTGCAAATATTAAGAAGTCTGCCCGAAAGATGGTACAGGAAGAAATGACCCAAAGAGTGAAAAGCATAGAACAACAGTTGAAAAATATGCAAGGATTGGCGGGTCAAAAGAGTGTTGCCTTCAAAGATCTATGTATGTTCCTCTATGTCCACTTGCCGCCTGGTTTCAAGACTCCCAAATTTGAAAAATATGATGAATATGGAGATCCCATAGCCCACCTGAAAAGGTATTGCAATCAGCTGAGAGGTGCGGGAAGAAATGAAGAATTGTTGATGGCTTATTTTGGGAAAAGCCTAACGGGAGTAGCCTCCGAATGATTTATGGATCAAGAAACATCTCGCTGGTATGTCTGGGATGACATGGCACAGGCCTTTGTCAAACAGTTCCAATACAACATTGACATTGCCCCAAACCGCAATTCCCTTTCAAACTTGAAGAAGAAACCAACTGAAAGTTTCAGGGAATATGCCATTAAATGGAGAGAGCAAGCAGCTAGAGTTAAGTCATCCATGGACGACCACGAGCTAATCACTGTCTTCCTTCACACACAAGAGCCAGATTATTTTCAAAATATGATGTCCGCAGTTGGCAAATCCTTCTCGGAAGCAATCAAAATAGGAGAAATGGTAGATAACGATCTTAAGACAGGAAAATTATAAGTCAAGCAGTTCTTAAAGCCACAACTCAGGCTGTCCGGGTTGAATTTGATAATTTCAGTGGCACGAATAAGAAGGATGAAGAAATCATGATGACAATAGGTTCGAGAAGAGGTCCCAGGAAAACACCTCGAAGGTATGCGCAGCCTCATTAGGTTTCTCATGACTCCCCTGAGCATTGCTATCCACCTCACAACCCACAATACTTTGTCACTCCACATCAGTATGTTGTCCAGCCACCAAAACACCCCAGAAGGCGAGCACGAGTATCACAAAATCTCCATCAGCTTCCATAAAATTTTCAGGTACCCTATAACCCACATCCAGGCCAGAGGTATAAAGGGGAACAAAAGTTGAAAGATAATTTTACACCAATAGGAGAGTCCTATGCAAGCTTGTTTGAGAAATTAAAGCAGTATGACATGATTGCACCTATTCCTCCAAATCATATGGACCCCCGTGCAAGAAGCTTTGACCCTTCTAAAAGGTGTGAATACCATTCCAATGCCCAGGGTCACAATGTTGAAAGTTGTCGGGATTTGAAAAGAGAAATAGAAAGGATGATCCAGGAAAACCTGATTGTGATCCAAGACAGTGACACCCAGAATATCGCGCAGAATCCTTTACCTGCACATCATGATGCACACTTTGTGGGGATGATGTCTGGTGACATGGAGTATGAGAATCCTCTCGGGAACTTGCTAACTGAAGTTAATGATGTTGAAATTGGAGAAGGCTCTGCTGATTCTGATGAGCAAATTTGTGGCTAAATACCAAGCCTGGCAATTGAAAAGTCATTCCCTTCTCACTAGGAAGGAATCTTGGTAGCTTGTTTTGATATTTTTTCTATTATCTGGGTTATTTTAGGATTGTGATCCAGATATTATTTGTTTTATTGAGTCAAACCCTTCTATCCCTCCATTCTGTTTGTGTGAGTCTTGTATGTCTGTTCTGTTGCTATTTTTATTATTCGAGTTATTTTAGGGTTGTAACTCGCATTTTAGGTTGCTTGTTTAGTTGTAATACCCTTTTATCCTTTACTCAATAAAATACAGTTTGTCCTTTTGTGTCATTTTGTTCCTAGTTCTTTTCTCGCTAGTTCTAATGACATGACATGCATGCGAAACTTTTGGCCAGATCTTAGGAACTGATTTAATCTGGAATTCGATAACTAAAAAAATACTTTTGAGTATGAATAAAGAGTTGGAATACTTTGGAACTAAGGTCGAATAAAATTCACCTTCAAATCATTGTGAAGATCGGGCTTGAGGATGTTTAATCAATTGATGTTTGTTGGAAAGTTTGAAACTAAGGGATGAAAAAATGTCTTGTGACCACGGCACACCAAGAAGACAGACATGTTCGCCAATGTTGTGATCGCGAAAAGATACCATGTTTGACATTCTTGAGGTTGGGAGGCCATTTTTCTGATACCCAAACACTTTATATCCTTTGCTACCCCTTTTGAGCCTGTGTTATTTTTCTTTGACTACCCTCTTTTGGAATCAAGTTTAGAGTCCAAAAAAAATTCATGTCCCAAGAGTACAAACTGGGGAAATTCTTAGAAAGTTCAGGAAAAAGAAAAGAATTGTCAAAGGTCCATGCCCTAAAAAATAGAAGCTGGGGCAAACAAAAAAAAGAAAAAAAGAAAAGAAAAAAAAAGAGAAACAGAAAGAAAGATGAAAAATAGTTTAGTTCAGATGTTTGAACTACGTTCGACCTGATTCCTTAAAAAAGGATACGTAGGCAGCCTCACGGTTCAGTCCAACCAAATAAGACTTCAAAAAAAAAGAGAAAAATCCCAAATAATCCCCAATAGCTGAAACTGGGGTAGAGATTTTATTTCACTTTTGAAAGAGTCGATTCCAAGAGTTGTAAGTCCACAACCCCCTTTACTTTGAGTTTATTTTGAGCCTTCATGACGTCCTTTCTTTCCAACCCTATCCAAAATTCTTCCAAATAAAGACCTCCCAATATGCCTTCAAGAATGCCAAGAGAAGCATACAATGAGAAACGGTTGTCACATGACGTAGAACACTATCGAGTTTCTCACAAAAAGGGAAAGAAAAAGAAAAGAAAAATGAGAGAGTCTTATTAGTGAAAACCTTCACGGGCACTGTAAGACGACGGTAAGCAGAGATGAATAAATGAGAGAGACTTGTTGGTGAAAACCCCTCGGGGCACCACTGGTCGAAAGTGAGTCGCGAAGCTGATGCAAAGAATTGGCACGAACAAGCCAGACTTCAAAGCTCATAAGAATGGCAAAAGGGAAGATTGGATTAGTTTGATAGATTAGGCCGTTGAGTCCAAAATGCATGTCATGACCATTAAGGCTAGTTATTGAAAAAAAAAAACTCTTCCTTCTGTCCTTCCGATAGGGGGTATTTCTTGTTAATATTTTTTCTTTATAGCATTGTGTCCTTCCCTCTGAGTCAGTCCTTGTCAAAACAAGTAAGAAAAGATTTCAAAATCTGCTACCAGCTTTTCAGTTGCACAAAGTAAATTTGGCCAGTACACTCGGTTGTTACTGTCAACGTGCCTTGAGGATTCATGCAAAGGCTCCCCTAAAAGAATTTTGTCAGCCTATTTGGCATAAGCAAAGATAACTTGTGATTCTCTCTGACAGACAAATTGCTCAAAAGCAGGAAGTCATTCAAGATATCATAAAAGGTCATCTAAGAAAAGATCTCCAGTTGGGATAATGCTGATTGAGCCAGAAATACAATGGTACCGGGTGTGAAAAAATTAGGGTTGATGCAGAGCAAAAGTCTCTTGAAGCCGACTCAAGCTGATTGAGCAGAAGCCAAGCTGCCCAAGACTCAAGGCCAAAAACCGACCATCATTTTCAAAACTGACAAATTTTCCTTTGTATGAAACAAGAACAACGCGGTGCAAGGAAAGTGATTCAAAAAGAAAAAAAATGAAAAAGAAAAAAAAACAAAAAAGAGAAGAAAAAGGAAAGACGTGAGGAGCCGACAAAGGGAAGTTTCTCAAATCTTTGCCTTTATTTGTCTTGCTATTGTGCATAAAATCTTGCCATTGATCTTCACATTTTTCCTCCTAGGATAAAAGTCCTAGTCTGATGGATTTTCCTCCCAATATAAATCTTAGTCTGATGAATCTTTCTCCTAAGATAGAAAACCTAGTCTGATGAATTTTCTCCTAGGATATAAATCTTAGTCTGGCGAATCTTTCTCCTAAGATAACAAATTAGAAGATCTAGTCTGATGACTTTTCTCCAAGGATCAAAATCTTAGTCTGATGAATTTTTCTCCTAAGATAGAAGACCTAGTCTGATGAATCTTTCTCCTAGGATCAAAATCTTAGTCTGATGAATCTTTCTCCTAAGATAGAAGACCTAGTCTGATAAACTTTCTCCTAGGATCAAAATCTTAGTCTGATGAATTTTTCTCCTAAGATAAGAAAAGAGACCTAGTCTGATGAACTTTTCTCCTAGGATCGAAATCTTAGTCTGATGAATCTTTCTCCTAAGATAGAAAACCTAGTCTGATGAACTTTCTCCTAGGATAGATGTCTTAGTCTGATGAATTTTTCTCCTAAGATAGAAAACTTAATCTGATGAATTTTTCTCCTAAGATAGAAAACCTAGTCTGATGAATTTTCTCCTAGGATTAAAATCTTAGTCTGCTGAATTTTCTCCTAGGATAAACGTCTTAGTCGGATGAATCTTTCTCCTAAGATACCAAAAAAACAAAAAAAAGGAAAAAGGACCTAGTTTGATGAATTTTCTCCTAGGATTAACGTCTTAGTCTGATGAATCTTTCTCCTAAGATAGAAAATCTAGTCTGACGAATTTTCTCCTAGGATATTTTGAAAAAAAAAGAAGTCTGAATTTGAAAAAAGAGAGGGGTCAATTTTTAGTTTTCTTAAGTTATCAATGTTTAGTTTTCTTGAAATCAGGGGTCCCGCCTGGAGAATAGGGTCAGTCTTTACTTTAGTCAAGCTTAGTTTATAGTTTTTTGCAAGCTCAATCACTTTTAGGAGACGTACATCCTAGTCTAGTCTTTAGTTTACTCATCATTGCATCAATAGTATAAGTGATTTACAATATTGCTAACAACTCACAAATCTTCCTAGTACAAACTGGGGCAGAAGATTTCGTTTGTTTTGTTGGTTTTGATTGCAGGTACCCATATGGAAAACATGGGAACACAGAAAGTTTCAGCAATCAGGCACTCACCTGGAGAACAAGGGAAAACGGTTCCAGTTTCGAAAGAACACAGGTCAAGTTCAGCAATCAGACGCCCACCTGGAGAACAAGGGAAGATAGTTCAAGTTTCAAGGAAAAGCAGTTTCGAAGGAAGACAGTTCAAGTTTCAAGGGAAAACAGTTCGAGTTTCAAGGGAAAACAGTTCAAGTTTCAAAGGAAGTCAGTTCAAGTTCAGCAATCAGGCGCCCACCTGGAAAAAAGGGAATTCAATTTAGAATGCAATTCAGGTCAGCAACAAAAAAAGCTCGCGTCAAGAATGCGAGTCAGCAGTCCGAGATGATCAATAGAAGTTTGTCACAATCCAGAATAAAAAGAAAAAAAACAACAACAAAAAGATAGATAAGAAGTGAATCCAAATGTAAAAGTTAATGAAAGATGTGAGCTGCTCAAGATAGGGCTGAGGTCACAAGCTCTCCATGTCCTGTCTTGGTTTGAAAAGCTGAAGAAGATTGAACCAACACCTGCGGCTAACAAGCATCAAGATTCAGATCAGGGTCCGTATGAAGAACCAACCAAGACTCAAGATCAAGATTTAGAAGACTCATAGATAGGAATCTTGTAACTCGCAGCTGATAGGCTTAGTTAGTCTTTTTCATTTTTGGTTTTGATGTAATAACGAGACCGCGGACCGGAACCTCAGCGGAACGGCACCTCGACCGGCTCTCTACCTCAGTATACTCCATCACTGTTTTTACTTCTGAACTACACGTGGCCTGATTCCTTTATAGCCAAGGATATGCAGGAGCTCAGATACCAGGGTTCGGTCACATTTACCTTTCTTTTAACTTTCGGTTTCCCTAAATAAGGGTCGGGTCAAAAAACCTGCCTAGTCGTTCTTTGTCTGAAAACTCTTCGCGTTTCCAGTCAAAGAGGGGCAGCTGTAGACATGTGATTTTTGACCCTCCCCAAGATTTTTTATATTTTAGTACGTAAATATTTAATTTAGGCCTAATATAGCTATTTCAACTCATTTTTACTCTTTTACTTTTATTTTATTACAAGAAAATGAAAATTACAAAAATATGCTCATTAATGTTTTGTAGTCATTTTTTATCTTGAAAAATACCAAAAAAATAGTTTTGATTTAACGGTCAGTCTTTTTTCTTTAATAATTATTTTTACTTAAGTAGATCTAATTAATATTTTTGATAATACTTTTAGTTAATTAAGCTAATTTTAAACATAGCTAGTCATAAAGGCCCAAGTTTCTATCCCGTTCCTTAAGCTCAATATCCAATACCCATTAACTTAATCCTAGGGACCCTTCCAGACTCTTCTTTGAAACAAAAATAAATAAAAAGACTCTAAAGACCTAAGAGCAAATACACAAAATATAAACCTAGGCTCTAGGACCTAGATATATAGACCTAACGCCTAATAAGCTGGAAAAAAAAAAGAAGATGAGGAGCGACGATTCCAAAAATGGAAAAGAAGAATACCATCCGTTTCAGTAGCTAAAGTTTTTTAGCCATTTTGATTTTCTCATACACAAGACCAAAAGGAGACCCAAATCAAGATGGTCATTCTTGACTTCTTAAAACACACACACGAGACAAAGAATATAAGCTTTTCTGAATAACAAAAATCGAGATGGCCATTCTTCAATTTTGTACATAGAAACTATCCTGATCTACACAGAAATCTGAGGCATCCGTCAAGGTAGCGAGTGATATATTTATAATTTTTATCCCTTTGATATTCCTATGATTTTTTAGAATGAGTAATTGTATTGTTGAATAACTGATATCGTATTTGGACCGTTGGAACTGTCTGCCTGCTTGTTCTGTGTATAAATGGATCTATATTTTGTTGAGATACATGAAAATTTTGTGTTCCACCTGCTCTACTATTATGCGATTGATCACTTTTCTAATGTCTGAGAATTGGTTAATCTTGTGACTCTTATGAAAGGTTGGTTGCTGCTTCAAGGCAGTGATTCGTTGGTTTGATAAAATAATTGCGCTTTGAACTTGTGATGTTGTACTAATCTGCTTTTGAGTGTTAATCATTAATTTTCCTCAAAGTTCTGAAGCTAACGAAGTAAATTTTTGTTACTGAATTGTTGGTTTTTTAGTTATTGGAATGAAAGTCAATAAAGTTGAATACTTTTCCCAATTCATTAATTAATTGTTCAATCATTTGAGGAATAAAGATAACTTTTTTTTAATTACTTAGTTGTTGGTTTTCAGTTGTTGGGATGGAAGTAAAATAATTTGATTGGTATTCCCCATGATCTTACTATCCGGACCTCAATTTTTGTTCTCTAAGATTTTTAAATCAATTTATTTAGAATATAAATCCTAAAGCAAAATCAGTTATCCGAATAGACTCCAATTATTTAGAATTTTGACGCGATTCGCAATGTGTACAAAACATACGAGCGCGCGTCATCGCGACTTGTTACTAAAATCCAGGGGTGCATTTTATATGACCCGATTCTAATTTCCAACAAGGTTAAATAAAGCGTGTCTTGAACCGCGGGTGCATTTCATGTAGCGTGGCTTACGATGTGTTTTAAATAACCTTGAGATTTCCTGAAATAGTAAAAGCGGTTTCAAAAGTTAAAATGCACATAGGTTCAAAAGTGTTTTAAAATCAATTAAATAGGCCGATAATAACAGTTGAGCGACCGTGCTAAAACCACGGAACTTGGGAATGCCTAACACCTTCTTCCGGATTAACAGAATTTCTTATCCGGATTTCTGTGTTCGCAGACCATAAATAAGAGTCAACTTTCTCGATTCGGGATTTTAAACTGGTGACTTGGGACACCATAAATTATCCCAAGTGGCGACTCTGAATTTGAATAAATAATCTCATTTTGATCATTGTCACTTTAAGTTGGAAAAAACTCCCTTATACTCCCTTCCGGGGGAGTAAAAAAGGAGGTATAACTATATTTATAGTATGATCACGACCGGGGTATTTTTGAAGTTCGCACCGCCATCCATCAACATGGAGGGAATAATATACACACCATAAATAAAGCCAACATGTTGTATTCATGTGGAAAATGGACCATCTACCACATGTCGTGCTCACATGCCATGAAGTGCTTTCAACAAACAGGTTTAGGATCAACCAACTATGTTGATAGGCAATAGAGTATTGCTGCATACTTAAACACATATAGTGAGCAGTTGCAGCCAGTAGGTATTGAGCATTATTGGGCGTCGGAACCATTTAAATGCTGTGTAACAAGGACTATTTGCGCAAGCTACATGTGTAAAAGAGAACGTGTATACAGAACCAAATGGATATTGGTAATACCGTTTATGCGCGTAAATAAGACATATGCTCGCAAACAATTGTCATAAATGCCCTTCAGCTGGTTTTGGTGGCGGTGGTAATCCAGCTCCTGGTGCAAGTTCATCTAGTGTGCCCAACTATCAAAGATACACATAGTGTTTTATTTTTTAGTAATGTTGTTTGTAATAAGTGTATGTACTTGTTTATGTTGCAATATGTATCAAATAAAATTATGTTTCCACAACCTTGTTACATCTTATTGATATTTAACATTTTTCAGTTGAGTAAATTAATGAATTTCTCCCTCCCGTTCATGTAATCAAAAATAGTATTGGATTAAAAAACGGAAAAATTTTACGTTCACTTTCGAGTTTCATTATAAAATTATTAGAATATTACACTGTCATAGAGGAAGATGTTTGATAAATAATTGTATACATATATAGCGCGGTTAAATACTACATTTTGTGTGTTGTCTTGTCGATCTGAAAAGCTGCCCGACTGTGAAAAAGTTGTTTTGTATCTGAAAGAATTTTTAACATGCCAAGCATAATGCGGTTAAATACTATGTTTTTTGTGAATATATATAGCGTGGTTAAATACTACATTTTTTGTGTTGTCTTTTCGATCTGAAAAGCTGCCCGACTGCGAAAAGTTGTTTTGTATCAAAAAGAATCTTTAACATGACAAGCATAGTGCGATTAAATACTGTGATTTGCGTGAGTATATATAGCACGGTTAAATACTAAGTTTTGTGTGTTGCCTTGCCTATAAATAACGGGCACATTCTAGTTGTTTTCTGTGCTTAACCATAACAAATAGCAAAACTTTCCATAAAAGCAGGGTTTTTTTAGCTTTAACAAATGTCTGACCGCATGTATGTACCAATGTGCCAATGTGGCAAACACTGTATGATGGCGGATTGTTGGGATGACAGTCAAGTTGGGCGCAGATACTTGATGTGTGTGAACAAGTTTGGAGGCAACAGCGAAAATTTTTGCAACTTTGAGGTATGGCTTGATGAACTATGTGAGAAGGAATGCTACAAAAAATCTTTGCAGTATCTTCATGATTTGACCAAAAAATAGTGGAAATATGAACGAGAATATAAACAAAAAATTGCGGAGTCGAAGGAGAAACTCAAAGAGGGGGAAGAAGAAAAAAATAAGCTGGAAGAGAAATTTAAGTGGTTGGAGCAGAGAATACTAGGCGGTGGTGACTAAACAATGACATGTATTTGTTGAGTGTAGTGGTTTATCTTTATATTTTCCGTGTCATGTGTTTTTATTAATTGTACTGCATTTAAATTATGTTAAGTTTCTGTGTTTGTGTTGTAGTGTCAAAATACAGAAGAAATGGGGAAATAAAAATATAATGCGCATATTATGTAAGCATAAAAAATTATTGTTATTATTTACATAAAATAATATTTACATAGTGTACATAAAATACAAAAGAAGAAAATCAATGTGTCCCACAGCCTGTATGCTTTAATGAGGCCACTGGCCTGAGGCGTATCCCATCCCGTCCGGATATGCTATCAGGATCATCCTCATCACGTCGCCTCTTTATATGAGGATGCGCTGCAGCATGATCGTCAGTAGTGCTAGCAGGATCGGTAAAAGCGGTGGTTGGTTCATCAGCAACCTACAAAAGAATAAGTCAGCTCAGTATATGAAAATATATATTAGTACTGTACTTGTTAAGTCAAAAAAAAAATTATTACCGTTTTCTTGTCGGACTCCTAAATATAAGCATCCATCGCAACCTGCTCAGCATCGCACAAAGTGGCCTCAGTGATGGGCTGGGATGAAGACTTAATAAGAAATTATAAAGTTATTTATTGCGAATCAATGAGATAAAAACATATTTAAATTTAATAGTAATACAAACATACTTGCGCCTGTGAAAGATCCACACCAACCGTGGATGATGAGCCATAACTCAACCAGCGCCCACCATCCACATCTCGGGTCGGCCAATCCTCAGCAGCAGTTGATGGGCCTGAAAAGAACTGCTCCCAATCTCCGATAATGCTCGTGCCCGTGATCAATAATGGATCTGACGGGGTCACCTGCGATGATTCTAGAGTCAGCGCCAGCTGAAGGCTGTACGACGGCATGATGCTGGGATGCTCGTCTGGCTGAGGGAGGTAACCCGGCAGATCAGTTCCAACATCCTCAGTAGGTGCTGATAACTAGGAATTTTAATGCATTTTATACTCCTTCATGCTCAAGTTTTGATTAGAAATGTGTACAAAATAGTCTCAAAGGCTCACAAGTTGTGCTTGATTGCAGGTTTGATCAACAAGGTGTCAAAAACCAGCTCAAAAGGGAGTGAAACTTGCACAAGTACCAAAACAAGGCAAAGCTCAGTCAAACAGGGCCAGTGAGGCCGCACACCATTCTGTGCGGTCCGCACAAGTGAAGTTCCGAGAGTGTGCATCTCAGGACAAAAGGCAATGCGACCGCAAAGGATTTTCTGCAGTTCGCATTGGATTCACTGCGGCCGCATTCGATTTAGTGCGGTCTGCAGAGCCAAGGTTCAGAGAGTTACCAGTTTGAAGATTAAAACCCAATGCGGTCCGCGCTCCATTTAATGCGGACCGCACTAGAAGCCACCGCGGCCGCACTCGATTTTGTGCGGTCCGAGTTGCCCAAGTTCAGACAGCTGGATATTCAAGTCAAGAGCCTTAGTGCGGCCGCACTTGATTTTGTGCGGTCCGCACTAGCCCCGCCGGGGTATTTTTGTCCAGAATTGTCAGCTTAGTATAAATAGCTTATTTTCCCATTTTTAGGTCAGAAGATAGTTTTTCCTCAGAGTTGCGGTCGTGACTTCGTTTATTTTAGCTGTTTTGAGTAATTTTAGCTTCATTTCAACATTGAATCTTCAAGTTTAATTTAGCAATTAATTAATATGAGTTTTTCTTCATCTATTTCTTTGTTTTCTTCTCTAATTATGAGTAGCTAGACTCATAAGCTATGGTTGTGGCTCAGCCCTAGTGTGGGTAATTGATGAGTCTTGTGTTTTGATGCTTGATTGTCTATGGGTGTTTGATATTTGGACTAATTTCATGTTTAATTGTTGAATTAGTGGTTGCAAACACTAGTTTGCGTTTAGTTGACTTTGGCTCTTCTTGAGAAAGAGAGCCTAAGTCTCTGAAATTGGTCCAACAAGGAATTGGGGCGTACTCAAGAGATTGATAGCCCCAATTAAAGGGTTAAACCTAGAGATAGTAATACCCGACTTGAACCTTGATTGCTTGTGCAAATTTGCATACCCAATTGGTCTTGAGAAAGTCAATTCGGGCAAAATCACTTGAACTACCGAGAGGTATAGAGTGAGTAGAATCGTGCAATGGTTATATCATACTCCCCAAATGTGACAATCTAGCTTTAGACTCAAGAATCCATCAATTGACCACCTAGACGAAAGTCACTACCCTAGTGCCTTTTTAATCATTTGAACAACTCGCAATAGTTTAACCTTAGATTATTTTAGTTTAATTGAGCATTGTAGTTTTATACAATTAGAATCATAATCAAAACCAAAAAATGTGTAGAAGTGCAATTTGGAGCAAATATACAACTCCACTTTAGATAGACACCCGAATCCAATATCTAGCTCCCTATGGAAATTGATCCCGACCTTAATCGGGTAAAAGCTGTTTCGACCTCTCACTACTCAATAGTAGTGCAGGGTTGGCCTCGATCAGGTGCCTCAACGCCCCCTTACTGGGGACCACCTCCTTGCCGGCCCTCACGACCCCGTGAGGCACCCTTGGCTCGTGGGACATCCCTGCCTTATCGTCCCCTCGCTCATGGGACAGACCTACCCCGATGGTAGTGCTCTGGTGCCACATAAGCAGGGACATGCTCTAAGCGCTCGTCCTCTCTGGCTCGATGCAGTGTTTGGGCAGCCAGCTCTGTAACATGCCGTCCATACTCCTACAATGCAACAGTAGGGTTGCCGACATGATGTTGCATCTGCAATTCCAACTGGTGGACTAAATGTAGACCAATAGCCTGCACAAATTATAAAATATAAATTACAGAACGCTATATCACAGTTATAAGTAAGAATACCAAATAACATAGCAGTGCCTCGTACCTCCTGGCGTGTGGAACGTACCGACCGCCAGCTCGATGAATGGGGTTCCCGATCAAAATTCGGGTAACGCCGCGATACCAGGGCATATAATCATGCTCAATATCCTACCAACTTTGTAAAGGGAGGAGGGCCGGAATCAGCTCTAATCGCTGTCCTAAGTAAATATCTAATCCTGTAGCCATGCCAAATATTGGTCATCCACCGTGGTACGATCATCCCGCTGGTAATGTGTGGTCTCCCAGGTGGGCGGTGTCGGTACGAGTTGCGGCTTGCCAAACTGGTAAAGTACCCGCTCGGTGGCATGATGCTCCACAATATCAAGGCAGAACAACTGGATAGAAGAGCCCCACATAAGTCGGTCGGCCGAGCAATAATCGGGAAACCCAAATATCAGCGCATCATTGTATGGAATCCAGATGAACTATTAAGGAAGAACAGAAAACGTTAGTATACGCAACTTGTGTTAGAAGCAATGACAAGTAAACTCAGATATACATTTATATGTGCGCCATCCAGCAAATCTAATATATCCTTGTACAAGGAGAGATTATGCCGAGCCTCGTACTCGCGCGTATGTCCCTGTCGGAGTACCCACCTCCTAGCTAGAGGGAGAAACTCCGGTGGTACATCCAGATCTAACGGTGGTAGAGGTGGCTGCAACTGCAGAAACCGCTTCGAGGCCCAAACCTAACATAAAAAGTTGACGTAAAATTTAAGATATATTTTTACTTGGTATATTAATATGAATAGAATATTCGAATATGTTGTCACCTGTAGTAGCGGCAAGAATCCAGCAACCTCATGCTGGGTGCCCATGCTTGCCCGGCACTTATGCCTATACAAGTAGGCAAGAACAGCAGAGCCCCAGTTGTACTGGGGTAAATTATCTAGCCGCTCAAGATGATGAAAAAATCTCAAGCTGACTAGGTTCCCCAAAGATTTCGGGAACAAGACCCCTCCAAACAACAGGAGTAGTAGCAACCTCGTATACCGATCAATATGACAATCCGGTGTATTTCCATCGATCCGAGGATGCAATGCCTCCAACCACAGTCAAATAGTCGTCAACGAAAAACGACTGGTCCCATGTAATACATTCTCATCCTCTGGGCGGAAAGCAGTGAGCCGTTGCAGCATGTCCAGGTACTGCACATGTGTCATCTCTCTCATGCCAGGCGGCAGAGCAATGGGCAGTCCATCAATGGGCAGCCCATATAAAACCTCCACATCCTGCAGTGTGACGGTGGCCTCGCCAATGGGCAGGTGGAATGTGTGCATATCTGATCGCCACCGCTCTATCAGGGTCGTGATCAAAGACCAATCGAGCTGCAGAAGACCGATCTCAATCATCCTGTAGAAACCCGTGTCCTGCAGGCGCGCGACTACACGGTCATGGAGAACTCTGTCATGCAGAAAGTCCCACATGTCGTCCACTCTCCTGGCGTGGAAAGTTTGGGTCAGTAATCCATCCTCCCATATGTGGGTAGACCTATGATCGCCCTATAATAATAGTGTATCACTGGAAAGTCCGGGATGAACAGGCGACACCTCTATGTTGTCTACTGTAAATTAAACAACATTAATTATATGTTAGTTTTATAATTTTATATGTTTGTTTATAAATTAATTAATTTTTATAAATAAATATTAACATATGGGTTCCAGGCTCGATATTTGGAGCCCAGTAGCACCAATTTATCCTGAATTCTTCTATGTGTTAGTTATATTATAATTTTATATGTTTGTTTGTAAATAAATAATTAATTTTTATAACTAAATATTCACAAATGGGTTCAGGTTCGATATTTGGTGCCCAGTAGCACCAATTTATCCTGAATTATTATATGTGTTAGTTATATTATAATTTTATATGTTAATTTGTAAATTAAATAATTAATTTTTATAATGAAATATTCACAAATGGGTTCTTGGCTCGATATTTGGAGCCCAGTAGCACCAATTTATCCTGAATTACTCTATTTGTTTGTTTTATTATTTAACATGTTAGTTTGTAAATTTTATATGTTTGTTTGTAAATTAAATAATTAATTTTTATAATTATACAATATTTAATTATTAAATATACATGTAGACATGTGATTTTTTACCCTCCCAAGATTTTTCATATTTTAGCATGTAAATATTTATCTAAACCTAATATAGCTATTTCAACTAATTTCTACTCTTTTACTTTATTTTATTACAAGAAAAATGAAAATTATAAAAATTGTTCCATTAATGTTTTGTTAGTCATTTTTAACCTTGAAAAATACCAAAAAATAGTTTATTTTAACAGTCAGTCTTATTTTAACAGTTATTTTACTTAAGTATGACTAATTAATAAATGAAGTCGTATTTTAGTCTCGTTCGCAGAGAAAGAATAAAACTTGGGCTCGAGCAACCTATTTTTAAGCCTAATTTTGGATCTAGCCCATAATTCTCAAACCCATAATTTCTAGGCTCATACCCCTAACCCAATCCCTACCCCTATATAATAATACTTAATCCCTAAATATAGACACCTAAAAAAAAAAACCTTATTGAATCCGCCGTTTTCTTCAGCAGAGCACACAAATATACAGAACGGAAAAAGCAAAAAGCTAAAGGAAAAAAGGTCTGACAAGCGCAATTCTCAAAACACCACCCCCCCCCCCCCACACTCAACCTTGAGTGTCGTCTTCTTCACGAAGACTGAAGAATAACTCTTCAGCAGATGTACCAAAAACACCAAGCCTTCTTCTTCTTCATGAAGATTGAACCCTAGACACCAAACGCAGCGCCAACACCCAAAAACACACCCCTCCCTAATCGAATCCTCATCTACTTCTTCAACGTTGGAACGAACAACGACCCTTCAACAATCTTCATCTGAAATAGTAGCACACGCACAGTAGCTAGAAAAAACAGAGTAGGAAAATGGGAAACTGAGGTTGAGGTTCAGGTCAGTCGCCGGTTCAAGTTCGGGTCCGACGAGATCGTCTGTTCATTAATTAAGTTCGTAGTTCACAGCTCGGTTTCAGAATTTGGCATCTTCATTTGGTCTCTGCTTGGAAATCCATGTACGTTCTTTTAAAAGCTTCAAAGGAAACCTGAATTTGTTTAGCAATCTCGGTTATCTTTTGGATAATGTATAATGGTTCTGCTATCTTGCTATGTGCTTAAGATTTGCTTAAATTAATTCAATTTGTTGAGTTTTATGTTACTTATTTTCATGTTCTGTTATTCGTACTAATTTAGAAATGGATGAAACTTTGAATTCCTTTGTACTAATTTAGCATTGGAGCAGTGCTACTAATGTAGTATTTGTGGTTCGATACCAATGTAAAAAGACAGTTTGGTTCGATTTACTGTTAAAGAGATAGCACATTAGTATTTGTGGAATTCGATTGTGTTCGATTATTATTGTTGAATGCAAATCTCTACTTTAAGGAAACTGAGGCGCGCCATTCACACAATTGAATCACATAGCTCATGACCCTCATATAATTAATACTAACTCTTTAGAAATCGAAGTATGCCATTAGTTGAATTTTTCACTACCCTCGCAAATCTTGTCATTAATTTGAAAGTGCTATTTGCTTTAGGCGCGCTATTTAAATTAATTTCCTTAAACTCAGGTGTGCATTTCATGTGACCCAACTCCAATTCTCAACAACAATAAATAAAGTGTGTCGTGGACCGCCGGTGCATTTCATGTGGCGTGGTTCAAGGCGTGTTTTAAATAACGTTGAAATTTCCTAAAATAATTAAAAGCGGTTAATGAGTTAAAAATTGTACCATAGGCTAAAATATGCAACAAATCAGATAATAGGCCAATTATAATAGTTTAAGCGACCGTGCTAGAACCACGGAATCCGGGAGTGCCTAACACCTTCCTTCGGGTTAACAAAATTCCTTATTCAGAATTTCTGGCTCGCAAACTTCAAAAGGAAAATCGAAATTTCCTCGATTTGGGATTTAAAATAAACCGGTGACTTGGGACACCAAATAAACTATCCCAAGTGACGACTCTGATTAAATAAATAATCTCATTTCGAATAATATCACTTTAATTGGAAAAACTTCCTTATATGCCCACAGGGTGTAAAAAATGAGGAGTGACAACTCTGGCGACTCCACTGGTGATCCAACCCCAGAACTTTGGTTTAGAGTTTAAGAATTCGAGCTTAGAATAACTGTTATAGTTGTCTTGTTTTATCTGATTTTACATGTTAAGCCTAATGTGCTAAATGCCGTTTTTACCGCTTTGATATTGCTTGAATTGTATATAAAACTGTTATGAAACCCTCTTCTCCCCGAGTCTTCTAAATCATCTGGGAAGTGTGCACTTCGTGTGACTTCTTTTCTGTTAGAGTCATATCCCAATTTTAGAACGAGGTTCGGACAAGTTGCAAAGTCGGTGAAGCTTCTATATTACCGGTACGTTGCCTCCCCCCACCCGGCTCGAGCTGTCCTCTCGGGTAAGCCTGGTCTAGAACAATACACCCATATTTTAAACCTAGTATAACAAAGCCTCATGCCGGATCCCTAGTAGGAACGTTTGTTTGTATCACGCGCATTTGACATTGGGGACTCAACACAGGGGTTGGGTCCGTCTAGGACAGGTGTACCCAAATTAAAAGACCATCTTGATGCATCTTACGTGCTACTTACGCATCTGTTTGTTTCAGCTTGCATGTTGATCGGCTTCTAGAAAAGGGAAAGAAAATAAAAAAATAAAAAAAGAAAAGTGAGAGGTAGGTATTTTGAAAATTTTCGAAATTCTGCCGAATTCTGAAGAAAAAAAGAAGAAAAGAAAGTCATTTCAAAATGAGCCAAAACTTTCAAATGTCATGTTTCCCTTGATCCATCAAAAGTGACCAAACTATGTGGGTCTGATTCTCACCGGATGTGATATACGTAGGCAAACCTCATCGGTTCCGACCCCGATTTTCAAAAAAATCAAAAATATTTTCTTGTAGTTCCTTCTTTAGAAATCTTTCCTTAGAAAATTCAAAAAAAAAGGAAGTTTTTAAAACTAAAATAAAAGTATTTCATACGGTTTTCTTTGTTTTGAAGTATTTTTCCAAAAAATTAAAATAAAATCCGAAAAAAATATATGTTTTCCTTCTTTAAAAGTATTTCATTCGTAAATGTCAAAAAAAAATTGAAAATTGAAGTCCAAAAATATTTTGCTTTTCTTTAGAAGTACTTTTTGTAAATAAATAAAAAAACTCAGAAATTCAAAACATTTTCTTAAAAGTCTCTCTTTCGAAATTAAGAGGCAACATCTAAAATCCAAAAAAATATTTTCTTTCTTCTTTAGAAAAAGAGAAAACAAATAAAAATTCAAACAAAAATATTTTCTGTTTACTTTTAAAATTCCCAAAGTTCAAATCAAAAGCAAAGGAATTTTTAGAAGTCTTTGTTTCAAAAATAAAAATAAAATCATAATCAAAAATCCAAAAGAAAATATCTTTCCTTTCTTCTTTTAAAAGTATTTCTTTCGAAAATTCCAAAAAAAAAAACAACAAAACAAAAAATTCAAAAAACAATATGTTTTTCTTAAAGCTTTCATGGTCTGAGTTTTATAAAAGTAAAAAAAAAAAGAAGAGTTAGTTTATTTACTCTATTCTTAATCTTCCCGAACTACGCAAGATGTGATTTATGCGGGGTCATGATACGTAGGCAATCCTCATCAGATTCGATCATAGCCATAAAATTAACTGAGTAAAAAATAAACTGAAAAAAAAAAGAAAGAAAAATTGAGTGAAAAAAAGAGTGACAAGAAAAAAAAAGAAAAAAAAGAAAGGAAAAAAAGAGAGTGATAAAAAATAAAAGAGTGAAAAAGAAAAGAAAAGAGAGTGCCAAAAATAAAAGAGCGGCAATCACAAAATGAGAAAATCAAGAGAGATAGGCAGAAATAAAAGAAAAGGGATACATACTGAAAGAGTTGGTTAAGGTCAGGATGAAACATGCAATCATTCAAACACATGGTAGAAGCGTTTAACTTTTAGGTGCATTGCATCCCAACATGCGATTTCCTATATGCTAAAAGTCTCAAAACTAACAAGGTTGTTGGGTATGCAAATTAGCCAGGTTTTGGTGGTTGGTTTTGTTGGTAGTCTAGCCTCCCCTCCTTTACAAGAACCAAAGGCACAGATAGCCTCAACAAGCAATCTACCAATCATCGTTCCTGAGGATAGCCCGGCATCGGCTATTCTGCAGCTAGAATTAGTAGCTGCTTAAGAGAATAAGATGTTGCGTCTTCGCATATTGGAAATGTGGGACGCCTGGTTTAATGGTAAGGAACCGCCAAGCGTAATCCCTAGGTTCCCTGAGTTGATCCCCAGGTCAGGTGAGGTTACCAACGCCACTGTGCCTAACCCGCTCATCCCATGCGGGTACCCTCTAAAGCTGTCCAATGATCCTGGCATGCCTTCTGTGGTTCGCCCCCAGGCACCGGCTTCAAGGGCACCGCCTCCAACGTTCATCTTTCAGGGTCCACAACTTCAACAAGAAAAAACATATGTGACCCCGTACTCTTTCACTCAACCTCCGCAATATGATCTCTCGGGGGAGCAAGGAAAAGTTGTTAAAAATCCCGTGCAAGAGGAACTGGCTCGGAAGATGAAGAGCCTGGAACAAAGCCTGAAAAACATGCAAAGTCTGAGTGGCCAAAAGAGTGTCTCATACTCTGACCTCTGTATGTTTCCCAGGTCCACTTGCCAGCTAGCTTCAAGATGCCAAAATTTGAAAAGTACAACGGGCACGGAGACCCGCTCGCTCATCTAAAATGATACTATAACCAGTTAAGGGGTGCTAGTGGAAAAGAGGAGCTACTAATGGCCTATTTTGGGGAAAGCCTCATCGGAATCTCTTCTGGGTGGTATACAGATCAAGAAATTACTCATTGGCATGTGTGGGATGATATGGCTCGCGATTTTGTCCGCCAGTTCCAATATAATGTGGACATCGCTCCCGACAGAAACTGCTTGTCCAATTTGAAAAAGAAAACCGTGGAAAGCTTCCGCGAATATGCTGTCAAATGGCATAAGCAAGTTGCGAGGGTAAAGCCTCCAATGGACGAAGTTGAAATGCTCACGGTCTTTCTGCAGGCCCAAGAGGCTGACTACTTCCGGAACATGATGTTTGTTGTGGGTAAGCCATTCGTTGAGGCTATCAAAATTGGGGAAATGGTTGAGAATGGTCTAAAAACGGGCCGAATCTTAAGTCATGTTGCGTTTAAAGCCACATCACCAGATGTTCAAAATGGTTCAGAGGGTTTGATAAATGGAAATGGGGTTGAGGAGGGAGTCATGATAGTCTCAAGCTCGAGGGGGGCCCGCAGGTCATTCAGCCAGTCATATGTGCCTCCTATAGTCCCAGCACACTATTATCCCCTTCAAAATGGTGCTTATGCCATGGCACTGCCTCCCTATGCGGTGATGAGCGCTCAATCTTATGTGCAACCACAACATTATACACAAAACCGAGCTCCACCTCCTAGAAATGTCCATCCTTACCAAGCTCCATATAATCCTCAACCAAATGATCCCCAATACAATCCTCGCCCAAGAGAGCCTTTCAGAAAGAATCAGTTCACCCCTATTGGTTAATCGTATTCAAGCTTGTTCCAAAAGCTAATCAGGCTAGATCTATTGCAGCCAGTGGCCTCGAACTGGCCAAACCCCGAGTCTCCCTCGCACCGAGCTGATGCTAGATGTGAATACCACCTTGGAGCAGTAGGACACAGTACTGAGGACTGTTGGACCCTCAAAAAGGCAGTTGAAGATTTGATTGAAGCTGAAAAAATTGTTTTTCGGGATGAAGAAGCTCCTAATGTGATGAACAATCTATTGCTTGCCCACGACATCGGGCCAATAGTCGGAATGATTTGTGAAGATGAGGAATTTGATCCGGCACTGAAGGCCATTGCAGCCACTGTCGAGACAGAAGAAAAGCCAAAAAATGGTAGCCAAGCATGAAAGTTCCCCATCAGACGAGAGTCTCGGTAGCCAGTCTTGTTATCCTTCTGCGTCCGGATTATCATAGGGTGTGATCTGGATGTTTTACTTTATTGTCTTACTTTCCGATGTAAACCATTCTATCTCCAAAAAAATCAAAAATCAAATGAAATTAATATTTCATTTTCCAGGAATGTCTCTTTTCTTAATCTTGTCATTTTTCTTTCTTATTCTCTTTTTAATTCTGTTAAATGCAGATTTCAATAACATGACATGCTTGCGGACTTTATGCCCGGATTCTGAAAGCTGTCAGACCTCGAAATAATGAATCAAGGATTAGATCGCAATGAAGATAAAGTTTAAGGAAATAAAACAAAGAGTTGGAACAATTGAAGGAAAATTGGTTCAAGAATTGGAAAGGTCAATACATTACAATAAGAGTACTGCCAAAAGAGTGCGTTGTACTTGGGACACATAAAAGGAAATGTCCCTGAAACAACTGTCAATACAAATGCAGTCAAAAGGTACTATGTTGGATCCATTATATAGCATTAATGTTCTCCGGTTGGGATGAAGAAGGCTTTTCTTTTTCACTATCCAAACACTATCAACCCTTTGCAGACCCTTTGAGCTGGTTACTTTTCTTTGATTACCCTCTTTGGAACCTGAAAGTGTTATTGAAAAAAAATTCAAAAAATGAGATGAAAAGTAAAAAAAAGGGAGAAGAAAAAGAAAAAAAGAAGAAGAAAAGACAAAGAAAATGAAAAAAAACGAAAAAAGAGAGGAAAAAAGGAAAGGAAAAAGAAAGAGAAAACAAAACAAAAAAGCAAAATAAAATCAAAAACAAAGTTTCCTGAACTACGTACGACTTGATTCCGAAAGGATACGTAGGCCTCTCTCTGGGGTTCAGTCACATCAAAATAAAAATCCAAATTCCCCCCAAAAGTGAAACTGGGGTAGATGTTGTAATAGTCCGGCGATGATCCCGTCTGAATGATTCCTAAGTTGTAATTCTATCCAAATCATTTTTACCCAAATCCTTTCAAGTCCTTCCGATCAATCGGTGAGAATCTTTAAGGATCAGAGAATACGGCTACTTGGATCCGATGCAATAAAAATGAGAGAAATAAAATGAGAGAGTCTTATTGGTAAAAACCCACACGGGCACCATGAGGCGATGGTAAGCAGAGAAATGAAAAACGAGAGAGTCTTGTCAATGAAAACTCATAAAGAGCACTATAAAGCGAGAAGCGAAATGAGAGAGGTCAGCTCATGAAAACCCGCAAATGGCGCCCCTGATCAAAAAGAGGATCCTCACAGCCATTGACATTGATAGAGTCCTGGCAAGGTTTCTCAATTTTGAGGCAAAAGTTGTGATGAATTTCTGAGAGTCGGACGGCTTACACAGATTAGACATCCAATCCAAAAGGCATGTCATGTTCATTAAAGTCCGCATGTACTCCAGATAAGTCCTTCTTTCCTTTCCCCGAAAGGGACACTTCTTGTTTTAAACTCATTCTCCACTCCATTGTTTGTTTTCTTTGAATCCCTTTCGGTCTAACTCTGTTCTGAAACTAAGACAAAGAAAGGATGGT
This sequence comes from Nicotiana sylvestris, assembly GCF_000393655.2. Lineage (NCBI taxonomy): Eukaryota > Viridiplantae > Streptophyta > Magnoliopsida > Solanales > Solanaceae > Nicotiana > Nicotiana sylvestris. The sequence continues at coordinate 41,144,777 of NC_091066.1, forward strand.
AAGACTGATTTACAGAGTTCTCATTTGATATAAGCTAATATGCAAAAAGGCACTCAGCCTCGTCGGGGGCATCAAGTCAACCTCGACCGGCCATGGCGGATGATGTTTGGAAATTGAAAAACTCTTAAAAAGAAAGGAAATCAAAGTCAAATGCCCACAAAGGCAAAATGAAGTTAAAAAGGTTGAGTCCCACGTGGCTAACTGTCTTGGCAAAGGTTTGAAAAGTCAAGGCACCCAAATGCTTTGAAATTGAAGTTGGAAGAAAGAATTCAGAAATGAAAGGCCTACGAAGGCGAAATAAAGTTGGAAAAGGTAAGTCCCATGCGACTAGCCGTTGCAGCAAGTTTGAGGAGCCAAAAAGTTCCCTGATGCTCCAGAAAAAAAAGTCAGAAAGGAAAGGCCTACGAAAGCAAAATAAAGTTGATAAGGTTGAAGTTTCACCGACCAATCATCATGGCAAAGTCTGGAAAATCCAGAGGTTCTTTAGGGCTAGAAATAAAATCGGTCCTCAGAGAACAAACAATTGCAGTTGAGATCTTCATCAAAGAATCTGGGCCGAGATTAAGTGATTGAAACAATAAAGGCAACAAAACCAACCAGCGTTTCAAACTAACAATTTTCCTTTGTTTGAAAAATTTGAAACAGGTGCAATCCAAAGCAACCGTTCAAGAAGCAGGTGCAACCAAAAAAAGGAAAAAGAAATGCGCAAGTGTTAGAAACAGCTTTGTAGCAACAATCCATAAAAAGGGAAGTCCCCTCCAAGTTTTCTCTCGCATTTACTCATTCCATGAAATAAAAAAAAAAAGGAAAACAAGATGATAAAAGAGATGAGAAGAAAATTCAAACAAAAATGGTAGTTTAGAATCCCCAATCTCAATCTTTTACGACTTTCCAACATAGGGCCTCCAACCCTTAGTTGAGATTTTTAGACATAGGGTCTCCATCCTCTAGTCACCTTTTGCCAACATAGGGCTCCAATCCCTAGTTGAGATTTTAGAAATAGGGTCTCCATTCCCTAGTTGCCTTTTGCCAAAATAAGGCTCCAATCCCTAGTTGAGAATTTTAGACATAGGGTCTCCATCCCTTAGTAGCCTTTTGCCAACATATGGTCTTCAACCCCTAGTTGAGATTTTTTAGACATAGGCTCTCCATCCCCTAATCGCCTTTTGCCAACATAGGGTCTCCAACCCCTAGTTGAGATTTTTTAGACATAGGGTCTCCATCCCCTAGTCGCTTTTTGCCAACATAGCGTCTCCAACCGCTAGTTGAGATTTTTTAGACATAGGGTCTCCATCCCCTAGTCGCCTTTTTGCCAACATAGGGCTCCAATCCCTAGTTGAAATTTTAGACATAGGGTCTCCATCCCCTAGTCGCCTTTTTGCCAACATAGGGCTCCAATCCCTAGTTGAGATTTTAGACATAGGGCCTCCATTCCCTAGTCGCCTTTTGCCAACATAGGGCTCCAATTCCTAGTTGAGATTTTAGACATAGGGCCTTCATTCCCTAGTCTCCTTTTGCCAACATAGGGCTCAAATCCTTAGTTGAGATTTTAGACATAGGGTCTCCATTCTCTAGTCGCATTTTGCCAACATAGGGCTCCAATCCCTAGTTGAGATTTTAGACATAGGGCCTCTATTACCTAGTCGCCTTTTGCTAACATATGGCTCCAATCCCTAGTTGAGATTTTTAGACATAGAGCCTCCACTCCCTAGTCGCCTTTTGCCAACATAGGGCTTCAATCCCTAGTTGAGATTTTAGACATAGGGTCTTCATCCCCTAGTCGCCTTTTGCCAACATAGGGCTCCAATCCCTAGTTGAGATTTTAGACATAGGGCCTCCATTCCTTAGTCGCCTTTTGCCAACATAGGGCTCCAATCCCTAGTTGAGATTTTAGACATAGGGCCTCCATTTCCTAATCGCCTTTTGCCAACATAGGGCTCCAATCCCTAGTTGAGATTTTAGATATAGGGTCTTCATCCCCTAGTCGTCTTTTGCCAACATAGGGCTCCAGTCCCTAGTTGATATTTTTAGACATAGGGCTTCCATTCCCTAGTCGCCTTTTGCCAACATAGGTCTCCAATCCCTAGTTGAGATTTTTAGACATAGGGCCTCCATTCCCTAGTCGCATTTTGCCAACATAGGGATCCAATCCCTAGTTGAGCTTTTAGATATAGGGTCTCCATCCCCTAGTCGCCTTTTGCCAACATAGGGCTCCAATTACTAGTTGAGATTTAGACATAGGGCCTCCATTCCCTAGTCGCCTTTTGCCAACATAGGGCTCCAATCCCTAGTTGAGAATTTTAGACATAGGGTCTCCATCCCCTAGTCGCCTTTTGCAAACATAGGGTATCCAACCCCTAGTTGAAATTTTTTAGACATAGGGTCTCCATCCCTTAGTCGCATTTTGCCAACATAGGGTCTCCAACCCCTAGTTGAGATTTTTTAGACATAGGATCTCCATCCCATAGTCGCCTTTTGCCAACATAGGATCTCCAACCCCTAGTTGAGATTTTTTAGACATAGGGTCTACATCCCCTAGTCGCCTTTTTGCCAACATAGGGCTCTAATCCCTAGTTGAGATATTAGACATAGGGCCTCCATTTCCTAGTCGCCTTTTGCCAATATAGGGTTCCAATCCCTAGTTGAGATTTTTAGACATAGGGTCTCCATTTCCTAGTCTCCTTTTGTCAACATATAACTCCAATCCCTAGTTGGGATTTTAGACATAGGGCCTCCATTCCCTAGTCGCCTTTTGCCAACATAGGGCTCCAATCCCTAGTTGAGATTTTAGACATAGGGCCTCCATTTCCTAGTTGTCTTTTGCTAACATAGGGCTTCAATCCCTAGTTAAGATTTTTAGACATAGGGCCTCCACTCCCTAGTCGCCTTTTGCCAACATAGGGCTCCAATCCCTACTTGAGATTTTAGACATAGGGCCTCCATTCCCTAGTTGCCTTTTGCTAACATAGGGCTCCAATCCCTAGTTGAGATTTTAGACATATGGCCTACATTCCCTAGTCGCCTTTTGCCAACATAGGGTTCCAATCCATAGTTGAGATTTTTAGACATAGGGCCTCCATTCCCTAGTCGCCTTTTGCCAACATAGGGCTCCAATCCCTAATTGAGATTTTAGACATAGGGCCTCCATTCCCTAGTCGCTTTTTGCCAACATAGGGCTCCAATCCCTAGTTGAGGTTATTTTAGATATAGGGCTCCACTCCCTAATCTAATTCTCCTAAAGACACACAATCTTTATTTTATCGCTCTAAAAAAAGACGAAATAGTTTAGATTTAGTTACAAATAACTCACGAAATTTTCCTAGTGAAAACTGGGGCAGAAAAATTTTGTTTGTTTGTTTGTTTTGGTGTCTGAGCAGGTTTGGCCTCGAGGCACAGGGTTCGAGACGACCAAAAGAATGAGTCTCAATCCAGAATAAAGAAAAGAAGAAAAGAGCAAAAATAAATGAACTCAAAGTGTTGAAGTGGAGAAGGATGCGGACTGCTCAAGATATGATTGAAGTCACAGGCTTCGCATGTCCCGCCTGGATCCAAAGCGGAAGAAAGAAACAACTCATGCAGCTGATGAGCATCAAGATTCAGATCGGAGTCTGTAGTAAGATCCAGCCAAGACTCAAGATCAAGCTTCAAGAGATTTATAGATAGGAATCTTGTAACGCGTAGTTGATAGGCTTAGCTAGTTTAGCTTTTTATTTTTTCATTTTTTGGTGTAATAGGGAGTTCAACAAGCAGTAGAAGCAACAACAACAGTGAAATTACAGCTTCCCGGCAGTCCCAGCTACCAAACTTCCAGAACTACACTGACCAGATTCCTTTATAGCCAAGGATATGTAGGCAGCTCAGATACCAGGGCTCGGTCACATTCTCTTTTCTTTTAGCTTTTGGCCTCTCTAAATAAGGATCGGGTCAAAACCTGTCTAGTCATTCTTTGTCTTAAAACTCTTTGCGTTTCTAGTCAAAGAGGGGCAGCAGTAGACATGTGAGTTTTGACCTTCCCCAAGATTTTTCATATTTTAGCACGTAAATATTTAATCTAGGCTTAATATAGTTATTTCAACTAATTTTTACTCTTTTACTTTATTTTATTACAAAAAATAAAAATTACAAAATTATTTCACTAATGTTTTGTTAGTTATTTTTAACCTTGAAAAATACCAAAAAATAGTTTATTTTAACAGTTATTTTACTTAAGTAGGACTAATTAATAAATGAAGTCGTATTTTAGTCTCGTTCGCGGAGAAAGAATAAACTTGGTCTCGAGCAACCCATTTTTAGGCCTAATTTTGGACTCAGCCCATAATTCCTAGGCCCATACCCCTAATCTAATCTCTACCCCTATATAATAATACTTAATCCCTAAATAAATATAGACATCTAAAAAAAACCTTATTGAATCTGCCGTTTTCTGCAGCAAAGCACACAAATATACAAAACTGAAAAAGCAAAAAGCTATAGGAAAAAAGGTCTGACAATGGCAGCCGCAATACTCAAAAGACACCCCCCCCCCCAACCTTTGAGTGTCATCTTCTTCATGAAGACTGAAGAATAACTCTTCAGCAGATGTACCAAAACACTAGGCCTTCTTCTTCTTCATGAAGATTGAACCCTAGACACCAAACGCAGCGGCAACACCCAAACACACACCCCTCCCTAATTGAATCCTCATCTACTTCTTCAACGTTGGAACGAACAGCGACCCTTCAACGATCTTCATCAGAAATAGTAGCACACGCACAGTAGCTAGAAAAAACAGAGTAGGAAAATGGAAAACTGAGGTTGAGGTTCAGGTCAGTCACCGGTTCAAGTTCGGGTCCGACGAGATCGTCCGTTCATTAATTCAGTTCGTAGTTCACAGCTCGGTTTCAGAATTTGGCATCTTCATTTGGTCTCTGCTTGGAAATCCATGTACGTTCTTTTAAAAGCTTCAAAGGAAACCTGAATTTGTTTAGCAATCTCGGTTATCTTTTGGATAATGTATAATGGTTCTGCTATCTTGCTATGTGCTTAAGATTTGCTTAAATTAATTCAATTTGTTGAGTTTTATGTTACTTATTTTCATGTTCTGTTATTCGTACTAATTTAGAAATGGATGAAACTTTGAATTCCTTTGTACTAATTTAGCATTGGAGCAGTGCTACTAATGTAGTATTTGTGGTTCGATGCTCATGTAAAAAGACACAGTTTGGTTCGATTTACTGTTAAAGAGATAGCACATTAGTATTTGTGGAATTCGATTGTGTTCGATTGTTATAGTTGAATGCAAATCTCTATTTTAAGGAAATTGAGGCGCGCCATTCACACAATTGAATCACATAGCTCATGGCCTTCATATAATTAATACTAGCGAAATCGAAGTATGCCATTAGTTGAATTTTTCACTACCCTCGCAAATCTTGTCATTAATTTGAAAGTGCTATTTGCTTTAGGCGCGCTATTTAAATTAATTTCCTTAAACTCAGGTGTGCATTTCATGTGACCCAACTCCAATTCTCAACAACAATAAATAAAGTGTGTCGTGGACCGCCGGTGCATTTCATGTGGCGTGGTTCAAGGCGTGTTTTAAATAACGTTGAAATTTCCTAAAATAATTAAAAGCGGTTAATGAGTTAAAAATTGTACCATAGGCTAAAATATGCAACAAATCAGATAATAGGCCAATTATAATAGTTTAAGCGACCGTGCTAGAACCACGGAATCCGGGGGTGCCTAACACCTTCCCTCTGGTTAACAGAATTCCTTATTCAGAATTTCTGGTTCGCATACTTCAAAAGGAAAGTCGAAATTTCCTCGATTTGGGATTTAAAATAAACCGGTGACTTGGGACACCAAATAAACTATCCCACGTAGCGACTCTGCTTAAATAAATAATCTCATTTCGAATAATGTCACTTTAATTGGAAAAACTCCCTTATATGCCCTCGGGGTGTAAAAAAGGAGGTGTGATAATTCATATATGGGTTTCAGACTCTATATTTGTAGCCCAGTAGCACCAAATATATGTTGACTACAATTGGAGTGAGTTTGTGTTTGATCTATCAGTTATTTTGACGTATTTTTTAGTATAAAAGATACCTAAACTACAGGAAAACTATGCTAAAAGGCACTACATTTTACTACGCTACGCTAAAAGGCACAACATTTTACTACGCTAGAAGGCATTACATTTTACTACCCTAAAAGGCATTATATTACTAGTCTTTAAGCAAATAAATAATTTAAACCAAATAAAACACAACAAATACATTGTAATCACAAAAATACATATAAAACAATAACAGTAATTTATTAACATTTTTATTAACAAATAATGACGATTTTACAATTTTTACATATTTTTTTACAACATTAATATTTTAGTCCGGATAAAAATAACATACCAATTTAGTCGCAAAAAAAAAAAAAAATACAAAACAACATACAACACATTCAAAACAACTAATATGCATTATTTATACGAGTTTGGACATAAACTAAATCGGAATACCTCGATTTATGTTTTCCGAAAAGTTGAAGATTTGAAAATTTGACTCCGAAACAAGCAACCCACAACAATAGAAGGCTTGACTAGGATGTGGGACCAACTTTGATTAGTTTTTGTGGGACGGGTGGGGTCCACTTGAGTTTTTTTAATCTTTTTAATAGGGGAGGGGGGACCGCTGTTGGAGTTTTAAAAATGGGGGATGATGCTTCTGTCGAGAAACGTGGGGGAAAGGGGAGGGAATGATACTTATATAGGTAAAATGCGATTTGTTACCGTATTTTATATAAACGCGATAATGAACCGCGCTTTATATAGCTGTTTTTTCAGCTACCACATAAAGCGCAGTTCGTTACCGCGTTTTATATAAAACGCGGAACGGCCATCAAGGTAAAACACGGTTCATAACCGCATTTTATATAGAATTGTAACTTTTTTTGCACCTAAAAAAGTATTTTGAGTCCAAATGAATCACATTTCGGTTTCGGACTCAGGTCTCAACGCATGAATTTACTTTTTAAGTGTATTTTCCATCCGTCTCAATTTTATATGAAGTTATTTGATTTGATACCTAATTCTTTCAGCAAAAACAATTTAAAAATTTATGGTTTAAAATAAGCCATAGATATTTTTATAATTATAAATTATCATACAAAAGAAAAAAGATAAAATTTTAAAAATAAATTATTTAAGATAAAATTTTAAAGATAGCTTATTTTCTTATATAAAAAGTCTCATTCTTTAGAATATACTAAAAAGAAAAAAGTGTCATATAAACCGAAAGAGATTGGTGTGATTTGTGCAGATAATAATCTTTTAAATACCTTAAGTCCAAGTACAATGTGAGCTATTTTCTCTAAAGCTTCAATGAATTTTAATGTAGAAAACAAGGTATTTCTAGGGAGTTTTTATGAATTTAAAAAAGAATGAACAATCAATACCATCTAAAGTTAACCTCTTATAATTAAATTATTTTATTTGTAATAAAAATTTGACTTGAATGGGAGGAAATTTGTTGAGAATTTATTAGTTATAACCTTCCATCTAACAAATTCGTAGAGAACTTACTTCCTCTGTTTTTTTTCAAGGCGATATTTAACAAGATGTACACAGAAGTCAAGATGGATATACGGGCACACTAGGATGGATAAGATTAAGAATGAAGATATTTGGGAGAAGGTGGGCGTGGCTCCTATAGATGACAAGATGCAGGAAGCGGGGCTTAGATGGTTCGGGCATGTGCGGAGGAGAAGACCTGATGTCCCTGTAAGAAGGTGTGAGCGGTTGGCTTTGGCGTGTACGAGAAGAGGTAGAGGGCGGCCTAAAAAGTATTGGGAAGATGTGATCAGGCAGGACATGGTGTGGCTTTAAATTTTCGAGGATATGACCCTTGATAGGAAGGTGTGGAGGCCGAGCATAAGGGTTGTAGGTTAGGAGGTAGTTGAACATTTTTCTACTTCGTTCCGGATGTGAGGCTAGTCTGATAGGGTTTGTCTTAGACTGCTAGCAGTTAATATTGTGTTCACACTATTCTTCGCTTTTTATAACACCGGGCCTTATTTACTAGTTATTGTTATTGTGTTTCAACCATTTTCTGGTTCATATAATGCTGTTATTATTTCTATGGTTTCTGTTAATGGTACCGATATATTGTCTCTTTTCGTCTTTTTCGTTTTCTTGAGCCGGGGGTCTATCGGAAACAACCTCTCTACTCTATCGGGGTAGGGATAAGGTCTGCGTACACACGACCCTCTCCAAACTCCTCATCTCTGAGATTTTACTGGGTTGTTTTTGTTGTAAGTTTTTAACAAGCTTTGACATTTCTATAAGTATAAGAGTATGTCATAAAAAACAAATAAATTTTTTAAATTAATCTCTTTATAAGTGATGCATTATTTTCTTAAATCAAATTAAAAAGGAAAAATATGCCAGGTAAAATGAAATAAAGACATGGTATTACATTACATCAACTAATAGTTCGTACTTCAAAATGTTCACATATACGTGTTTCACACGTGGACCAAACCTTTGTTTCCTCAAACCAAATTAGAAACGAATAAGAAGACTCATTCTTCTACTATATCCAATCTCTGCAACGTGGGCTAAAACCCCAGAAGTATTTTTTTAATCCGTAAATATCTATTTATTGACACAGTCAAGCAGGCCCCACAACAAATAAAACATTTTCCATTTCGTTTCACCTGCTCACTCACTTCCGTGTGCGTGTCCATGTATCCACGTGATCCTTCTTCTCTCTTCATAATCCAAATCTATATATACGCTTTACAGATTTAACGTACACCCTAAAACCTCAGCAACAAGCAGGCAACAACAGTACTTAGCACATATAACTACAAGAAACTCAGCAATTTGGAGCCTTGTTCAACGATGAATAATTCAAGTTCATGCTCTTCAGTTAGAGTGGCAGTTTCCGATGAAGAAGATATCAATATATTAGCGTTAAGGAAACCGAAGAAGCGTGCGGGGAGGAAGAAGTTCAAGGAAACTCGGCACCCAGTGTACAGGGGAGTGAGAAGGAGGAACAACGACAAGTGGGTTTGCGAACTGCGTGAGCCCAGCACACAGAAGCGAATATGGTTGGGAAGTTACCCAACTGCAGAAATGGCTGCGCGCGCTCATGACGTAGCTGCATTGGCGCTTAGAGGGCCGCTGGCCACTCTGAATTTCGCGGACTCTGCTTGGCGGTTGCCAGTGCCGGTATCAAAGGATCCCAAGGACTTGCGCCATGCAGCTGCGAAAGCAGCAGAGCCGTTCTGGTCAGGAGAGGAAACTGATGTTAATTCTAGAGTGGCAGCTAATACTGGCAATGGTAGTGAGGAAATGAAGGCGGCAGCAGAAGAAGATAATGCAGTGTATAATTGCATGCAGAATATTGTGACTGCAGAAAATGTTCTGTACAGCAACTACTCATGTAGTGAAGTGGGAATGGTAGGGACGCAAGAATGGCAGGCAAACATGGAAGAAAGGAGTTTGTTTTCACCAAATCCTTGTTTATTAGGTAGTTGTTTCAGCTGGGATGATGATGTGGAAAGTGATGTTGAGGTGTCATTGTGGAGTTACTCTGTTTGATAGCTCGTATGTAGTTGGAGTATATCCATTTTTGTAATAAGAAGGTAGAACACATTCTATTGTAATCCACGTGGATTATTTTCTCCCATTTTCTCAAGAGCCTGTTTAACCAAGCTATCAAAAACGATTTAATTATTTTGAAAAGTATGTTTAGTCAAAAAGTATTTTTTTTAAAAATATTAGTATGTGTTTGGCCCATTTATTTGAGTAATGCTTTTTGTAAGCACATTGTATTTCGCCAATTTTTTTCAAAAAACAATTTTAAGTATCCATTTTGTGATCTTAATATGAGTCTATGTTTGAAAGTGAGGATTTGAATCTTGTCAAATCTATAGCAACCCACAGCTTGACTAGGCATACCTCCAGGATCAAAATCATCGTGTCATGTTCCTCAAATTTCCATTTTGCTAATACGTCCGTTGCATATTACTCGATTCCCTTCCGGAGACAATGTGAAATTCTAAAGCTTGGTCGGTGGTCGTTTTAGTATACCGACCAAGGTTGGTCTCTAATTATCGATCAAGGTTGGTCGCAAAGGTAAAAGGACCAACTATGCAATTTAAAGCACATACCGACCAAAGTTGGTCGGTGTATTTACATTACGTTATTTTATTAATTATTAAAATTTAAAAATTAGTGACCAAAGTTGGTCGGTAAAATAAAATATATATTTTTTTAAAAAAATAAAATTTAACCATATCGACCAAATTAAAGTTGGTCGGTAAAGTTGAAATCTAGGTAATCCTTGTTCATTAACCGACCAACTTTGGTCGTAATTTTAAATTTTTTTTTTAAACTTAAACGACCAACCTTGGTCGCTAATCAGCAGAATTTTTTTTTAATTAAATACCGACCAACTTTGGTCGGTTTTCTGGGTTTTAATTTTGGCATAAAATGCCTGTTTTAGAAGTTACACCACCTGCCAGCATACAAAAATTCCTACACAATAATAACAACAACAACCCAGTAAAATCCCACAAGTGGGGTCTGGAGAAGGTAGTATGTACGCAGACCTTACCCCTACCCTGAAGGCGTAGAGAGGCTGTTTCCGAAAGACCCTCGGCTCAAGATAATAAGTAAAACAAAAGAAGAGAATATTAGTTTCACCATAGAGATCATAGGAAAAATAGGAACATAAATGGCAGAAATGATGGCTAGTAAATAGATCTTGCACCGAAAAGAGAAAGTATTAAGACATGGCAATGCCCCTAGTTATTTTAGACTAAAACCTTACCAGACTAGGCTCACAATGGTACAAAGTAACGCGAGACTCAACTACCTCCTAGTCTACAACCCTAATACTCGACCTCCACAACTTCCTATCAAGTGTTATGTCCTCGGAAATCTGAAATTTTGCCATATCCTGCCTGATCACTTCTCCCCAATACTTCTTAGGCCGCCCTCTACCTCTTCTCGTGGCCTCCACAACCAGCTGCTCACACCTCCTTACTGGAGCATCTGGGCTTCTCCTTATTACATGCCCGAACCATCTGAGTCGCGCTTCCCGCATCTTGTCATCAATGGGAGCCACGTGCACCTTCTCCCGAATATTATCATTTCTAATCTTGTCCATCCTAGTGTGCCCGCACATCCACCTCAACATCCTCATTTATGTTACTTTCATCTTTTGGATATATGAGTTCTTAACAGGCCAACACTCAGCCCCAAACATCATAGCCGGTCTAACTACCGCTTTATAGAACTTGCCATTGAATATTGTCGGCACTCTCTTATCACACAAAACTTTGGATGCTAACCTCCACTTCATCCATCCTACCCCGATACGGTGTGCGACATCTTCATCGATCTCCCCTCCCTTGTGGATAACCGACCCAAGGTACTTGAAGCTGTCTCAAGTTGGGATAACCTGTGATTCAGGCCTCACATCCACGCCCACTTCCCCCGGCTCAGTGCTTAAAATACACTCCAAGTATTTTGTCTTCGTTCTGCTCAGCTTGAAACCTTTAGACTCAAGAGTCTGTCTCCAAACTTCCAGTCGTACGTTAACACCGGTTCGTGACTCATCAATCAGAACTATGTCATCAGCAAATAGCATGCACCATGGCTCCTTCCCTTGGATATGGTTTGTTAACACATCCATCACCAAGGCGAATAAGAACGGACTACGCGCAGAGCCTTGGTGTAACCCCATTTCAACCGGAAAATGCTCAGAGTTGCCTCCTACTGTCCTAACCCGAGTCTTAGCCCGATCATACATGTCCCTAATCGCCATAATATAGGGAACCGGCACACCTTTTACCTTCAGGCATCTCCAAAGAACTTCTCTAGGAACCTTGTCATACGCTTTCTCTAGGTCAATAAACACCATGTGCAGATCCTTCTTTCTCTCCCTGTACAGCTCCACCAACCTCCTAACAAGATGTATAGCTTCTGTGGTTGAACGACCCGGTATGAACCCGAATTAGTTGTCTGATATAGACACTTTCATCCTCACCCTCGCTTCAACAACCCTCTCTCATACTTTCATGGTATGACTCAGTAATTTGATACCCCTATAATTGTTACAACTCTAGATATCACCTTTGTTCTTATACAATGGAACTACCGTACTCCACCTCCACTCATCTGGAATCCTCTTTACCTTAAAAATAACATTAAACAGCCCAATCAACCACTCCAAACCTACTCTCCCTACACACTTCCAAAATTCCACTGGGATCTCGTCTGGTCTGGTTGCTCTGCCTATACTCATCTTACGCATAGCCCCCACGATCAGAATGCTCCAATTCGCCTAGCATAATATCCCGATCCCCTTTTTCGTTCAGAAGTTTATGGAAGTAAGTCTGTCATCTCCTCTTAATCTGGGAATCTTCCATTAGTATCCTACCATCTTCGTCATTAATGCATCGCACTTGGTCCAAATCTCGAGCATTCCTCTCTCTCAACTTGGCCAGCCGAAATAACTTCTTCTCCCCGCCCTTTCCCCCAGTTCCTCGTACATATGACCATAAGACGCAGTCTTAGCCTCTAGGACTGACAGCTTAACTTCCTTCCTAGCTACCTTATATATCTCCATGCATGCTCGCCTCTCCTCCTCACCTATGCTCCCCACTAACTTCAGGTATGACGCCTTCTTTGCTTCCACTTTACCTTGGACTACTTCATTCCACCGCCAGTATCCTTTATGCCTACCAGAGACACCGGTCATGACCCCTAACACCTCTCTCGGAGATGTCCTTATATAGTCTGTTGTTGCTGACCACATAGTATTTGCGTCCCCACTGCTCCTCCAAGATCCCATATCCGACAACCGCCACTCCAACTCTTGGGCTTTATCCTTAGTCAGGGCTCCCCATCTGATTCTCGGTGATCCCCGAGCAGAGCGTTTCCTCCTCTCTAACCTAATACTAATGTCTATCACCAAAAGTCTATGCTGCGTCGCGAGTGTCTCACTCGGAATCACCTTGCAATCCTTGCACAACCCGCTGTCACACCTCCTGAGGAGGAGATAGTCAATCTGAGTCTTCGCTACCACATTTTGAAAAGTAACCAAATGCTCCTTCCTCTACGGAAATCTAGAGTTCTCAATCACTAACCTGAAAGCCTTAGCGAAGTCCAGCAGCATGGTACCTCCTCTGTTCCTCTCCCCAAAACCAAATCCTCCATGCACCTCGCCATAACCACCTGTGCTCGCCCTAATATGACCATTGAAATCCTTTCCTATGAATAGTTTCTCGACAGGCGGAACCTGGCACACAATCTCATCTATCCCCTCCTAGAAGCGCCGTTTAACCTCTTCATCTAGGCCCACATATGGAGCATAAGCACTAATGACGTTCAGGGTGTACTCTCCAACCACCAACTTAATAACCATAAATTTATCATTCACTCGTCTAACTTCAACCACAGACTCTCTAAGTTCCCTATCCACTAACCCACTCCATTCTTACCTCTCGACTCATAAGTACCAAAGTTTATACCCGTCTGCATCCTTCGCACTCGACCCTATCCACCTTGTCTCCTGGACACATGCTATGTTGACCCTCCTCTTCTGGAGAATCTTTGCTAACTCTATAAAATTACCCGTCAATGTACCTACGTTCCATGACCCGATTCTTAACCTATAGGCACCCCTGTTCCCTTTACCTCCCTTGCCTCCCGACCTACCCCCTAACCCCTTCCCTACCTCCTGCCCCAACCCCCGAGGACATGACCTCACTCAACCATCCCAGACCACAACTACTATGCCTACAACAGACTAAGGGGAATCACTAACACACACAAATCAACTGGCCATGATAGGCAAAGACAGGCTACAACTATAAGTGCACTAGTACAATGGATAAACTAATAGGAACTATGATTGCAACAACTTAACTAACACAATAAAGGGGAAAATGAAAAACGGGAGGTATCAACTCCCGCGAGTAGAACCTGGGAATTGTCTTGGTATAAACGACGAAGTTGCGTCCACCTAGCACGTTTGCATCCAACTCCTTCTGACCCTTGTCGGGGTTGTTCCTTTTGCTTGCACACGTGCATCCCACTCACCGATAATAGCTAGAGTCCATAACCTAAAATACACACAAAACACCACGAAGACAAACAGAGAAGGGGGTTGTCACCGCTACAACTGGTGAGGCCCCACTCGTAACAAAGGAGCGTTAAAAGGTTGTAATAAAACCTTAAAATGATTTTTTAAAAATTAATTAATTAATTAATTAAAACAGTAAAAGGAAAATGCACAAATTATTAAAATAGTAGTAGGTAGCTAAATAAAGGTGAACTACAATATTGCAATAATTTCTAACAAAATTTTTAACAAAGATAATGTGAACTAATAGAACTAAGCTGTTAACTAAGTCAAAGTAAGAAGCAGAAAGATAACAAGACAATCGGAAAAAATGGGGTTGCTGTGTCTAATAAACAGATAAAATTTGCTGAATTAATAAACAGATAAAAATAGGGTTGCTGTGTCTAATAAACACCAGCTACCAACGTGGAAATAACAACAACAACAACACAATTCAATAAATACATTAAAACTAACAAATTAAAGTTTAATAGAAATAAAAAAATCCAAAACCAAGTTAAAACTTATTACAACTAGTTTAAAACCGGTTCTATTTGTCTAGTTCAAATGATATAAAAGTCAAGGAGTGTTTTGTACAACATCATCATCACCGTCTGATGAACTTTCATCTAAAAGATGGTGTCGAGAAGGGTCTTGTGGAGGACGGGAAGAACGACCACGGGGAGGACGGGAGGAACGATCATGGGGAGGACAAAAGGAATGCTCACGTTCAAGTCGAGCCTCTGGCGATGACTCACGAGACCGGGGCAACGAAAAAGCTCTAGTAGATAGAAGAGTTCTGATCTGAGCTTGCATGCCAAGGAACTGAGCATCTCTAATCCTTTCTCTTTCCTTGGCCACTTCTAGCTCGGATGTGAGCTATCATAGTCTCCCGCATAACGGAGAAGCTCTCCCCACTAAGTTACTCGCCTTGCAAGGAAGTCCCTATTCCTTGCATTCCACACTTATAGCGATGGAATTTCTTAGCAGGAAGCCCGTATACCTTTCCCCATTTTGGACCGCCAGCAGACTCCATCCATATTCTTTCAGCATCCTCGTCCGAAGGTTGGGTTGGCTCGCCCGATTCACCAGCTGGCTGAGTGCGGATGAATTCCTACACGTTAGTTTGGTAGCAACCCTATACGAAAATTTAAATTGAATTAGTATTTCAAAATTTATATAAAAGTAAATTAAAATTCTTAAAGAAAAGTGAAAGCTTACATATACAGTCGAGGCCCAGTCCTCGACCCACCTTTCTTGATCCGTCTCTTTCTTCTTCTTTATAATATGCGTCTCCTTGAATAGCTCATCATGGTTCATTGGACGCCCCAACTTCTTTTCCTGAAAATAAATTAATTTAGTTAATATACAGAATAGATACACTTTGAAAATTAAAATAATTTAAGCAATTACGTACCAATCTTTTTTTATTGTCCCTAGGCTGATCGCACCTCTAGTGTGCAAGGAGCCTCCTTTCTCAGATGTGTAAGCTTTCTTTCCTTTTTCGCTCTTCTCTAAGAACTTTACGGTAAGTCATTGCCTTTGCAAATCATCCCATAAATTTTGAAGTAACCAGTCAGACTTCTTGTTCTTCTTTCTAGCTTCAGAGAAACTATGCGACAATCGCTTGCGAGGTTTATGATAAAAATTTGTAGCCACCTCCGCGCTATAGCGATGTTCCCATACACACTTGCTCTGTATTTCAAAAGTTAAATATTATATGGAAATATCATAAATATAAATTATTAAACTGCTTAAAAGAACATTTACACCTTAAATTGATTGAAAATTTGCTCCTTCAGCGAGAATGGGAAATCAGTCCAAGTCGCATAAGGGCCATCATAAAGTTTTCTGATGGCTTTGGTGATTATCCTTGTAGTCTTATTACTCGGGATGAACCTGCAATTTAACAATAAAACACATTAATATCTTAGTAAAAACATTACAAAAAAATAAACGCAAAAATAACAAATAACTCTTACCCATCACCCTCATGGACTATGATGATCATGCCATATTGATCATAATGCACCCCATCATCATCATCAGCATCATCGTCCGAAGCATGTATATCAGAGGCATGTGTGGACGATGTAGGAGGGTCAGAGCTACTACCTCGCAGGCGAAGGCCTGAAATAGATGGAGTCGATGATGAAGATGGTTGTGATCCCTATGACTGCAACATAGCTAGTTGGACCCCAAGTGGCTGTGATACTGATGACTGTGACCCGAGTGGCTGTGATCCATGTGGCTGTGACATGGATGGATGTGATCCATGCGATGCAAATGGCTGCGATCCACGTGGTTGTGAGGCAGCTAGACTGTATGTCGGACGTATAGTCCTATGGCCCTGTGATGAAAGACCTGGTGTTTGCATGAAGGTGTAGGGCTCGTGATGCTGCGGTAGCTCAGTATAGCCGTGGGGTGGAGGATAAGACATAGGAATAGGCATCTCTGAAGAGGGTGGAGCAGATGGAGTATTATTCTCTACCCTCCTCTTTCCCTTCCTAGCCTTTTCTCGACCTCGAGAACCAGTAGGGTCATTGTTACCTTGACCCTTGCCTGCCATCTGCATAATATAATACATATTTAGATTGAAATATATAAGAAACTAGCTATAAAATGAGAGTTATTTAAAAATCCAACTTTTTAAAGCTCATCGACGTATTGTTCCTCGTCCGAGAATTCCTCGTACTTACTTGTTTGAGTTTCAGCAGTTGATTCTTCGTCCTCATTTTCTATAATTGCTTCATTTATATCAACTTCTTCTAATATGTATTCAGGATGTTCCAAATTACTTTCTAGCTGATCGTCCACTATTTGGTGAACACTGGAGATATCGTTTTGATATGTAACATCTAACACATTCTCGGCTTCCACCCTACCTACAGGCTTAGTTTTTATTACAACCCATCAATCGGACTTATTCTGCCACAATGGATAAGGAGCATAATACACTTGCCTAACATTATGTGAAATTATGAAAGGATCATAGTCATAATACTCCCTCGTATGATAAACCTAAATTATGTTGTATTGGTTGTGTACTCTTGTACCTCTTGTTAGATTTGGGTCAAACCACTTGCATCTAAAGAGTATCAATTTCTTATATGACCAACCTGTATATTCTAGTTCTATTATTTCTTTGAGCATACTATAATAATCAATATCTCCAACTTGGTTGCCATCACCACCTTCAACCCACACCCCGCCGTTGTTGTTATTTTTATTTTTAGAGCAATCCTCTGTATGGAACTTATAACCATTCACTACGTACTTAGACATTGTTGTGACCTGAAGCCCAGATCCCCAAGATATATCTATCAAAAATTGATTTACACCATTATTTGAATCATTTACCTATATGGTGTTAAAAAAATTCATAAGTTAGCATAACTTACAAATATTATTTACTTACATAGTGTTAGAACATTATCAGGATAAACTTACAAATTGTTTGAACCACGTATCAAATCTCGTATATACAACATCATGGCCAAATTGACCCACGAAGTGATTGTGACACATCAAATATTTTTAGTAGTTGCATCGAGATGTAATCACAGTAAATTTTATATTTTGATAACTAGTAAATCAATACTTACTTGAGAAATGGTACAACTTCGGGACAATTTAGCAACACATGAAGTGTAGCTGACTTGTACGCCATATCACTCAAACTTCTCTTTCTGACATCATTAGAACATCGGCCTGGTTGATTGAATATGAACATTGGCGGATATAATGGATCATTCACACATTTGACCATGTGCCTATTGGGCCTATTCCTAGAACATGGCACGTTACTCTCAAAATAATAAGAACAAGAGTAGTTTTCTTTGCAAGATAAGCTTCGCATATAGATCCTTCAATCCTATTCCTCTGCTTAATAAATTTTTTGCATATTCCAATTGTCCTACATAATGTCATGTTATCCAAGAACATTCAAATAAACTAGAAAATTACATCAAACTTATAATATTACCTCTCAAAGGGATACATCCATCTGCATTGAACACGCCCTTCAAGTCGTGCCTCGTGTACAAGGTGGATTGGAAGGTGTTCCATCACATCAAAAAAAACTAGATGGAAATATCTTTTCCATCTTACTAGAAGTTACACAAATGTTCAGGTCCATCTGAAGTAGGTTTTCTTCCCTTAATGTGGTAGAACACAAGCCTTTGAAAAACAAACTAATCTCTGTGATGGGTTTCCAGATTCTTACAGGCAAACCACATAATGCAATAGACACTAAGGTCTCCATGAAAACATGACAGTCATAACTTTTCAAATGGATCAACTTCCCTACCTCTATATCTACTTTTTTTCCAAGATTCGACGCATAACCCTCAGGCATCTTCAATTTCTTAACCCAATCACAAATTTGTCGTCTTTCCTCCAAAGTGAATGTGTAACTTGCTTTGGGATTGAACAACTTACCATTGTTTGTTGTATGCAAGTATAATTCAGGCCACATACAATATTCTTGTAAGTCCATTCTAGCCTTCGGGTTATCCTTTATCTTACCTTTAACATCCATCACCGTGTTGAACAAATTGTCAATATAATTCTTCTCAATAAGCATGACATCAAGATTGTGACGGAGAAGATTATCCTTGTCACGACCAAAAATCTAACCATGGTCATGATGGCGCCTATCGTGTTACAAGGCAAGCCTATTCCCAAAATATTTCTACTAATTTGATTATAAGAATTTAATAAAATATTTCCAATAATTTAATTCCTAATAAATTAAACCAACTCTAAATATAAATAATATTAAACGAGTCATAAACATTAGGGTGTCACTAAGTCATGAGCGTCTAAAACTATAAACTAAGATATATAAACTGTCTAACTGTCCAAAAGAAGAAAAGACAAGAGGAGTAACAAGGTCCTGCAGACACTAGCAGCTACCTTGCAATCTCCACATATAGCTGGCCTGAACTTAAACGATCACTGCACTCTAACTCACATGGATCTGCACATAAAATGCAGAGTGTAGTATGAGTACAACCGACTTAGTAGTAATAGAAATAACTAAGAAACTCAACAGTAGTGACGAGCTAAGTAAAACAGTCCAATTATTTATTTTCACAATTTACAATAAACATAAATAAACAGTTAAATTCCATAAAACCAACAAATGCCACAAAGAAATTAACAGGTAAATGCAACAACATCAAAAGTAAATGCAACCTCATAACAATGTCACTCCATCACTCATCACTCGCACTCAGCATTCAACACTCAACACTCAATACACTCAACACTCTGCGCTCACTGAGGGTGTGTACAGACTCCGGAGGGGCTCCCAAAGCCCAAGCGCTAAGCACGGACAACTCATGTGCTGCACGGATAACTCACATGCCATAATATCAATACCTGGATCCGCACGGTTAACTCACGTGCTACGCGGACAACTCACGCGCTATGGTATCAATACCTGGATCCATACGATCACCTCATATGCTACGCGGACAACTCACACACTATGGTATCAATATCCTCACAACCAGGCCCTCGACCTCACTCAGTCATGTACCTTACTAGCCTCACCATCATCAACAAATAAGGGAACACAACCCACATCAAGTATCATATTATATTAGCAAATAATAGAGACTGAGGTAAACATGTACAATAATTTCTATAACTGAGTACAAATAATATGAGCATGAATAAAGCCTAAGCATGATCTCTAACTTGAAGGCAGACAAGTTCAACAAGTAACTACGTAATCTCAGATGATGGCCATGAGGCCTCACGGGACGGACCAAGTCTCAATCCCTCGAGGTATACACCCACACGTCCATCACCTAGCATGAGTATCACCTCCAAACAATCATATGATATCACATTCTCCGGGTTTATACCCTCAAAGCCAGAGTTAAAAATGTACTTACCTTATCAGCGTAAAATCCTACTTCGGGATGCCCTCGTCTCTGGAATAGATATCCAAAAGATCTGAATCTAACCATAATCAGAATACTACTATCAACATAGTCTAAAGAATCGAATTCCATAATAAAAACTACATAAACATGCCAAAAATCTGAAATCGGCCAAAACCCAACCCCTGAGCCCACATCTCGAAACCAATCCAAAATGGCAGAATAATAAACCTCGTCCTCTCCCAAGTCTAACCAAATAAAATTTATCAAAATCGGACTCTGTTTGGTCCCTCAAATCCCTACCTAAAACTCTCCAAAACTCAAGCCCTAACTCCCTTAATTTCACTTTGAAATCAACAATCAAATCCCAAAAACGAAGATGGATTCATGAAATATAACCAAACCTGAGTAAAGAACACTTACCCCAATACCTATGGTGAAACTCGCCTCCAAAATCGCCCAAATCCAATCTCCACAACTCAAAATATGACCGAATGAACAAACCCTAGTTTTATATTTTTTTGCCAGTTATTCTACCTCGTTTCTCGTACCAAACAATCCGGAAACTCATATTTTATGCCTCCAATGGAATCCCTGTGAAATTCTAGTCAAGTTAGGCTTTTGAATCACTCAATTTGACTTTATAATGAATGAAATATGTAGGTTTTAATATTTGCAAATAGTGCATATTTTTAATTACGCCATCAGTGGCAATTCCGTAATTACTCTGAAAAATCTGGCAACCTAATTCTTAGTAAAATGACCCTAAAATCCTCATACGATGTCCAAATTCGATGATTCTTTTTGCTATGGGTCCGTAATTACGATATGGATCTAATGCTTCAATTAAAAAAAATAGGAGCTCATTTGTATGATATCATTTATACTTGAAGAAACAGCGTCGAAACATAAGAAAACATGTGTAACACAACCCAAACCTATTCAAAACTCACCTGAGACTCTCGGGACTTCAACCAATAATTCCAACAAGTCATATATCACTACCCGAACTTAGTCGAACCTCTGGAACACCCAAAACAATACCAAAACACCATATCAACCTTGGATTCTAGCCTAAGAACTTCTAAACTTCCAAAACTCGCCAACGACTCCGAAACCTATCAAACCAGTTCCGAATGATCTCAAATTTTGCACACACATCACAAATGACACTACGAACCTACTCCAACTTCCAAAATTACATTCCGACCCCGATACCTAGTTTTCCGCTGCCGACGAAAATCGCCAAAATTTCCAAGTTTCGCCAATTCAAGCCCAATTCTACCACGGACCTCCAAATTACATTTCGGACACACTCCTAAGTCTAAAATCACCCAACGAAGCTAACTGAATCATCAAAATCCAAATCTGAATTCGATTACTCATAAGTCAACTTTTGAATGACTTTTCTAACTTAGCTTTCTAACTAAGAGATTAAGTGTTCATTTCACTCCAGAACTACTCCGAACCCAAACCTACCAACTCGATACAACTTAACATAGTTGAACAACACATAAATAAGTATATATGGGGGAAATATGGCTATAACTCTCAGAACGGACGACTGGGTCGTTACATCCCCCCTCTTAAACAAACGTTCGTCCTCGAACGAGTCTAGAAACATACCTGGAGTCTCAAATTGGTGAAACCTTCAGTAATACCTTCTCGTCACATTCAAATCATATGAACTCATCTCGCAGTCACATCATACTCATCACGTATCCATCCAGCCACTATTTTCACTAATAGGAATACTACCGGACATATAAGTCCACAAGCAAGCGCTCACAAAATCAACACCTCAGAAATCACATCTCGTACCTCATCCAGGGAATCACAAGTCGTCGATGCACAACTGATACCAACGGTCATATACGCATAGGAATGCATGGAAGGAATTCAAAAGTTACACTTCAAGCTGAATCAATACCGCACGGTAAGAATTCAAGAATGTGAAGTTTTCCAAAGGTTCTACAACCTCTCGAAGATAAGTACTGACGTTTTCATACCGATCCACAAGTTTAGGACTGGTGATCATACCATATACCGAGTAGTTTAGGAACCGTATCATACCATATTTGCGAATGTTTATATACTTTCTTGCTAGTGTGATCACTTAGGATATGCTAGATAATTAGAAATGAACATATGTGAACGTATGTACTTGTTGAACACTTGTATGAATTTATTTGAATATAAATGCGCCTTTATGAAATTTCTTGATGATAATTGATATTTGTGGATCAGGCCGATTGCCTCGGTAGAAATAGATACATCTATGGTTCGCACTATTTGACCCTCTAGCAGTGCATAGTTTATTTTCTGTTGGACCGGGCCGTACGACCTCGGCATAATGTGCGCATGGTATCTATGTGAAATCATATTCATGACTTACTTTGTTAAGTGTTTTGAAATGTAAATGGCTAACTGTGATATCATCTAGGACATGACTTATCGCTTCTTGCTATAAATTGTTATTTATTTGTGACATCCATGCCTAGCATAACACTTTCTTATATTATTTGACCCTAGTAAGTATCAGGTCAACCTCTCATCTCTACTTTTTCGAGATTAGACGGGATACTTACTGGGTACATATTGTTTATGTACTCATACTACGCTTATGTACTTAATTGTACAGGATCTGAGGCAGGTACATCTAGCTACCAGCCGGTGTGCGTTCTTGATCATAGCCCGAGACTTCCACGATGAGCTGCTACCTTCCTATGACAATCAGCAGCATGTTGGAGTCTCTCTGTATTTTTGGCTGTCTATTATATTTCAGACAGTAGGATATATTTATTCTTTTGTATATTCTACTAGTTGCCCATAAACTTGTGACACCAGATCTTGGCACACACATTAGTAGACTATTCTTTTGGGGATTGTATAATTAATCTTGTACGTTACTAATTATCACTTGTTTTAAACTTCAAGTTTAGAAATTGTTGTACTTATTTTAGTAAAGTAAAATGAACACTTATTAATATTTCTGCATTGGCTTGCCTAACAATGGTGTTGGGAGCCATCATGACCTATAATGGAAATGGGTCATGACAACATGGTATCAGAGCACTAGGTTTACGTAGGTCTCACAAGTCATGGACAAACCTAATAGATTCTTGTGGATCGGTACAAAGACGTATGTATTTATATTCGAGAGGCTATAAGGTGTTAGGAAACTACTCTTTATTCATCTCCTATCATGCAGTGGTTGGTATACTAAATTTTCCCTCTTCTATTCTCTCATAGATAGTGAGGACACGCACGACAGATGTTCACGACCCGGGAGGAGCTGCTCCCCCATTGCTAGAGGCTGAGGTAGGGACCGGGGGAGGGAACTGGCCCGAGGTCGGGGACGAAGGCATCCTAGAGCTGTTCCAGTAGCACCACCAGCAGATCATTCGGAATATCCTATCATTGAGGAGAAGGGCGAGGTGCCCGCAGCTGAGCCTACCCCGGCAGACTTTATGACAGCATTGGGTTTTCAAGAGGTCATGGGCCGTGTACTATAGTTCATGGACACCATGACTCAGGATGGTTTATTTCCAGCGGATCCAGCTACATCATAGGTAGGAGGGGGAACAAAGACCCCTACTGCTCAGGCTCCAGGTCATGCAGCTGCAGTGTATCAGACTCCGAGTTCACTACTCACAGATGAGGCTCAGACAGTTGCTGCAGTGGTGCCCGAGCTTAGACCAGCAGCGGATGGTGACCCGCAAAAGTTGTTGGATAGATGGACTAGACTTTACCCTCCTGTATTCAGGGGTGAGCATCATGAGGATACCCAGGATTTCATTGATAGGTGAAGGGACACACTGCACAACATGAGGATATTAGAGTCGCATGGGGTTGACTTTACTACTTTTCAGCTAGAGGACAGGGACCGTAGATGGTGGCAGCCCTATGTTCTTGGTAGGCCAGCAGGTTCCCCTCCCATCACTTGGGTCTAGTTCACACAGTTATTCTTGGACAGTTATATTCCACCCTCTAAGAGGGAAGAGCTGTGGTATCAGTTTGAGCAGCTTGAGCAGGGTCAGATGTTCGTGACCGACTATGAGGCGAGGTTTTTTGAGTTATCCCGCCATGCATTGATGATACTTCCTACTGATGCAGAGAGGATATGGAGGTTCGTTACAGGGTTTGATTCTGGCATTAGGGCCAACATGGCCCGAGAGATGGAGATGAGGACTTCTTATTAGCTAGTAGTAGAGATTGCTCGGAGGATTGAGGGCTACCATCTGAGGGGTAGGGAGCAGATGCAGCAGGATAAGAGGGTTATATTCTTCGGAGAGTTCATAGATGCCCCGACTAGGGGTAGAGGTCAGTTTGGGAGGGGTTAGCCCAGCAGACCCCCATATTTAGAACCACCACCTGCTAGGGGTGCTCCAGTGCGCCCATATTTTGGTTCCATGCCAGAGAGTTCTTATCACCCGCCAGCTATTCAGGGTTCCTCCAGTGGGTATTCAGGTCCTCAGGGTTCTTCAGGTTCCTATTTCAGTGCTATGACGGAGAGTTCCTACCGTCCACCGGCTATACAAGCTTCTTCTAATGGGTCTACAGGCCATCAGGGTCAGCCATCAAGGCATCATGTCGCTGTGCCACGGGGTTGTTTTAAGTGCAGAGACCTTGGTCACATGAGGAGATACTGCCCCAGGCTTCCGGGCAAGGCAGTATAGTAGGGTCAGTAGCCCATGATTTCAGCACCGGTTGCCCACCTGTCTAGAGGCGGAGGATAGACTGGTAGGGGTCGTCCTAGAGGTGGAGGCCAGACAGGGAGAGGTCAACCAGCTACTGCTCAGACAGGTGGAGGCCTGCAAGTCGGTGCACCAGCCAGATTCTATGCCATTCCGGCCAGACCAGATGCATTGTCCTCAAATGCCGTTATCACAGGTATTATTTCCGTCTGCGGTAGGGATGCTTCAGTACTATTTGATCTAGGGTATACTTATTCATATGTTTCATCTTTGTTTGCTCATTTTCTGGATAATCCTCGTGAGCCTTTGGGTACTATTGTTCATGTGTCCACTCTTGTGGGCGATTCTGTGGTTGTGGATTGGATCTATTGGTCCTATGTGGTTACATTTTGCAGTTTTGAGACTAGAGCAGATCTCATATTGTTTGCCATGACCGATTTTGAGGTCATCCTGGGCATGGATTGGTTATCTCCATATCACGTCGTCCTAGATTTCCATGCTAAGACTATTACATTAGTAATGCAAGAGTTGCCAAGGTTGGAGTGGAAGGGTTCCTCAATTAATACATCTAGTAGGGTTATCTCTTTTCTGAAGGCTCAGCATATGGCCGAGAAGGGTTATTTGACTTATCTAGCTTATGTTCGGATATTACCGCAGAGTCTCCGACAATTGATTCAGTTCCAGTAGTCCGGGAGTTCGCCGATGTGTTCCCTTCTGACCTCCCTAGCATACCATCGGATCGTGATATTAATTTCTGTATTAATTTGGCTCCAAACACCTAGCCTATATTTATTCCACCATACCGTATGGCTCTAAAAGAGTTGAAGGAGCTGACAGATCATCTTGAGGAGTTGTTAGAAAAGGGGTTTGTTAGACCAAGTGTGTCACATTGGTGTGCACCCGTGTTGTTCGTAAAGAAGAAGGATGGGACCATGCGGATGTGCATTGATTACCGCCAGTTGAACAAGGCTACCATCAAGAACAAGTACCAGTTGCCACACATTGATGATTTGTTCGACCAGTTGCAGGATGCTAGGGTGTTCTCTAAGATCGACTTGAGGTCATGGTACCATCAGTTGAATATTCAGGACTCGGATGTTCCGAAGACTGCATTTTGGACTAGATATGGCCATTATGAGTTTCTAGTGATGTCCTTTGGCTTGACTAATGCCCTAACAACATATATGGATTTGATTAATAGGGTGTTCAGACCTTATATTGATTGCTTTGTCATCGTCTTCATTGACGACATCTTGATATACTCTCATAGCCTGGGGGAGCACGAGCATCATTTGAGAGTAGTGCTTCAGACCTTGCGAGAGCAGAAGCTATATGTTAAGTTCTCCAAGTGTGAGTTTTGGCTAGAGTCAGTGGAATTCTTGGGGCATATTGTGTAAGGAGAGGGTATTAAGGTGGATCCCAAGAAGATTGAGGCAGTTTAGAGTTATCAACATCCTACTTCAGTGACCGAGATTAGGAGTTTCCTGGGGTTAGCAGGTTATTACAGACGATTCGTGCAGGGCTTTTCATCTATTGCATCACCTCTAACTAGATTAACCCATAATGGTGCTCTTTTCTATTGGTTCGATGATTGTGAGGCGAGCTTTTAGAAGCTCAAGACAGTTTTGACTACAACACCAGTTCTTGTGTTGACTTCCGATTTAGGGATATATACGGTATATTATGAAGCTTTGCGCGTTGGATTGAGTTGTGTATTGATGCAGGAGGGGCGAGTTATTGTATATGCTTCGCGTCAGCTGAAGATTCATGAGAAGAAGTATCTTGTGCACGATTTAGAATTGGTCGCGATTGTTCATGCTCTTAAGATATGGAGGCATTACCTATATGGGGTGTCATGTGAGGCTTATATTGATCATTGCAGCTTATAGCATTTGTTCAAGCAGAGGGATCTCAATTTGAGGCAGTGTAGATGGCTTGAGTTACTGAAGGATTATGACATCACCATTCTTTATCACCCACGCAAAGCAAATATGGTTGCGGATGCCTTAAGTAGGAAAGCAGAGAGTATGGGTAGGTTGGCATTCATTCCAGCAGAGGAGAGGCCACTAGCCTGGGACATTCAGTCCTTGGCTAACAAACTTGTGAGGTTGGATATTTCATAGCCCAGCCAAGTCCTTGCATGTGTTGTTGCTCAGTCTTCATTATTGGGGCAGATCAAGGCCCAGCAGTTTGATGATTCACGTTTGGCGGTTCTCAGAGAGATAGTACTACATGGTAGTTCCAAGGAGGTTTCTATTGGTGAGGATGGTGTTTTGCGACTCCAGGGTCGCCTATGTGTTCCTAATGTTGATGGTCTGAGAGAGAGTATCCTAGAGGAGGCACACAGTTCACGGTATTCCATTCATCCGAGTGCTACAAAGATGTATCGTGACTTGAGACAGCATTATTGGTGGCGGAGGATGAAGAATGACATAGTGGAGTATGTGGCTAGGGGCTTGAATTGCCAACAGGTTAAGTATGAATACCAGAGGCCAAGTGGCCTACTTCAGCAGATGCCTATACCTGAGTGGAAGTGGGAGCGCATTACTATGGACTTCGTAGTTGGGTTTCCCCAGACTTTGCGGAAGTTTGATGCAGTGTGGGTTATTGTTGACAGGTTGACCAAGTTGGCCCACTTTATTCCAGTGGCGACTACTATACTTCAGAGAGGTATGCTCAGATTTACATTCGGGAGATAGTCCGGTTGCAAGGTGTGCCTGTTTCCATCATATCAGACAGAGGACCTCAGTTCACTGCCCATTTCTGGAGAGCTGTTCAGAGTGAGTTGGGGACCAGTGTGGAGCTTAGTACAGCATTCCATCCTCAGACCGATGGGCAATCGGAGCGGACCATTCAGATTTTGGAGGACATACTTAAAGCATGTGTGATTGACTTTGGAGGACAATGGGATCAGTTCTTGCCTTTGACAGAGTTTGCTTACAACAACAACTATCAGTTCAACATCGAGATGGCTCCATTTGAGGCTTTATATGGTCGGCGATGTCGTTCTCCTATCGGGTGGTTTGAGCCTGGTGAGGCTAAGTTGTACGGCACAGACTTGGTGAAAGATGCCTTGGATAAGGTGAAGTTGATTCAGGAAAGGCTTCACATAGCTCAGTCCAGATAGAAGATCTACGATCAGAAGGCACGTGATGTATCACTCATGGTTGGCAAGAAGGTCCTCTTGAAAGTCGCCAATGAAAGGTATTATGAGGTTCGATAAGAAGGGCAAGTTGAGCCCAAGGTTTGTTGGCCCATTTGAGGTGTTGAGGCGAGTTGGAGAGGCTTTACCCCCCAGCTTGTCGGGAGTTCATCTAGTTTTCCATGTATCGATGCTACGGAGGTATCACACCGACTTGTCCTATGTGTTAGACTTCAGTACTATTCAGCTGGATGAGAGTCTGGGTTATGAGGAGGAGTCGGTTGCCATTATTGATAGACAAGATCGCTAGTTGAGATCCAAGAGAATTTCCGTGGTAAAGGTCCAGTGGAGGGGCCACCCAATTGAGGAGGCGACCTGGGAGTCCGAGGAGGACATGCAGAGCAGATACCCCCATCTTTTACCTAGCTCAGGTACCTTTCTATGTCTGTTCGAGGACGAACGTTTGTTTAAGAGGTGGAGAATGTAACAACCTAACTGGTTGTTTTGCTTTTTAGAATCTCGTCCCCCTAAATAAAACTTTCCGCACTTGCTTTAACCAATTTAAGACCTGCGGGGATGGTTGGTTTGGAATTTGGAAGAGTTTTAGTTGTAATATGCACACTTGATTCCCTAAGATTTTCTTAAAAGACTAAGTTTGACTTTGGTCAATATTTTTAGCAAACTAACCCGGACTTGTGTTTTGATGATCCCGGAGGGTCTGTAGACAAATATGAGACCTGGGTGTATGCTGGGAATCGAATTCCGAGGTCTCTAGCCCGAGTAATGAATTTATGTTAGAAATTGTTAAACTGAAATTCTAAGGATATAATGAAATTAAATAATGCTTGATCATATTGGTGTTGGGCCCGTATGTTGGTTCCGGAGCCCGGTATAGGTCCAATATAGCATTTAATACTTGCCTACAAAATTTGGTGTCAATCCGAGTTGTATAAGTACGTTTCGGCGCGTTAGAAGTGAATTGAAGAACTTGAAGTTCATAAGTTTGATTCATTTGGTTTTAGAGGGTGATTATTAGATCTAGCATTGTTTCGGGCATTTAGAGGGTTCGAGTGAGTCCGTTTTATGATTTCAAACTTATCGGTATATTCGGGCAAGGCCCGAGAGCCCCGAGCGTTAATCAGGCGAGGCTCGAGTGAAGTTGGAAAACTTGGGAAGGAGCTGAAGCTCCAGGTTGCTGTCATAACAGCACCTGCGGTTGGTCAGCCGCAGGTACGAGACCGTAGAATTGATCATCCCCTTGTAGAAGCGGCCAAGGCAGGCCAAGCCAGAAGCCGCAGAAGCGGTTGCTTCCCGCAGAAGCGGACACCTTTCCGCAGATGTGGTGGGTGCAGGTGCGGCCCAGGACCGCAGGTGCGGAAATCACTGAAGCTGTTACCTTCATTTATTATGGGCTCTAGGCCATTTTTGCTCATTTTCACTCATTTATCGGGCGATTTTGGAGCTCTTGAGAGAAGACTTTCACCTAGCATCTTGAGGTAAGTTCATCCTACTTATTTCTAGTTTAATACTTGAGTTTTGGGTAGATTAACACACAAAGATTAAGGAAAAATCATGGGGTTAGAGCAAAACCTAGGGTTCTTGCTTATGTGATCACTTAGGATATGCTAGAGAATTGGAAATGAACATATGTGAACGTATGTACTTGTTGAACACTTGTATGAATATATTTGAACATAAATGCGCCTTTATGAAATTTCTTGATGATAATTGATATTTGTGGATCATGCCGATTGCCTCAGTAGAAATAGATACATCTATGGTTCGCGCCATTCGACCCTCTGGCAGTACATAATTTATTTTCTGTTGGACCGGGTCGTACGACCTCGGCATAATGTGCGCATGATATCTATGTGAAATCATATTCATGGCTTACTTTGTTAAGTGATTTGAACGTAAATGGCTAACTGTGATATCATCTAGGACATGACTTATCGCTCCTTGCTATAAATTGTTATTTATTTGTGACATCCATGCCTAGCATAACACTTTCTTATATTACTTGACCCTAGTAAGTATTAGGTCGACCTCTCGTCTCTACTTCTTCTAGATTAGACGAGATACTTACTGGGTACATATTGTTTATGTACTCATACTACGCTTATGTATTTAATTGTGCAGGAGCTGAGGCAGGTACATCTAGCTACCAGGCCGGTGCGCATTCTTGATCATAGTCCGAGACTTCCACGGTGAGTTGTTGCCTTCCTATGCCGATCAACAGCATGTTGGAGTCTCTCTGTATTTTTGGTTGTCTATTCTATTTCAGATAGTAGGATAAATTTATTCTTTTGTATATTCTACTAGTTGCCCACAAACTTGTGATACCAGGTCTTGGCACACACATTAGTAGACTATTCTTTTGGGGATTGTATAATTAATCTTGTACGTTACTAATTATCACTTATTTTTAACTTCAAGTTTAGAAATTGTTGTACTTAGTTTAGTAAAGTAAAATGAACACTTGTTAATATTTTCGCGTTGGCTTGCCTGACAATGTTATTGGGCGCCATCATGACCTATAATGGAATTGGGTCGTGACAAATATAACTATTAAAAGTTTATAACTGGGTCCCATATTACCGGCCAAAGTTGGTCGGTAATGTGAAATTTTCTTTGACTAAACAAGTATGACCAGCTCGATCAACTTGTTGACTACTTTACCGATCAACTTTGATCACTTTTTTATCAATTTTGGTTGCTAATTACTGGATTTCTAGTAGTGAGTTATTCTTATTGGCCTGATTTGGGTGAGATGCAAAGCCAAACTTGCGTGTTTATTGCCAACGTGGTTTGGTTATCGATGATATGGAGTGTTTATTAATTTGTAATGTCATAAATTATAACCCGCTAAGAATGTTGTGTTTGGGACATCTAACCCCATTGAAGCTTTACAGTACTAGCGCAAACTTAGTACTTGCAGCCTTTTATGGTCTAAAGTTGACTTTAAAGAATTATAATTTGCATAACTAAGGATATGTTTTTCAAAAGAATAATTTATATCAATATAGAAAATAACTGCGTTAATTTAAATGATTACTATTGATTTTTTATTGAGTTTGTTCATTTAAGATGTGGCCTTGTGTGGATATATTTAATCATGAAGGAAGTGCTTGTTTTGGTGTTGGTTTTGATATTAAGTGGAGTAGAGTAATTTGGAACAAGGGAAAAGAAAGGGAACTTCAAGTTAGTGCTTCGCTTTCCATTTAGAGCTAGTACAATCGGCAGTGCTTAATACGAGTGACAGGGTCAGAATATTCAACAAGGAAGCTATCTCGCATTCATGTAGGGTCCGAAAAAGGGCTGCATCCAAAGGGTGTGATATAGATAACTTACCCTAATGCTTGGCTGCTTCCATAATATGAACGGGTAAAATCGAGGCAAAGTTTTTCTCGATTTCCCGATGAAGGAACAAAAGGTAAGCACGGCTCGAAGTGATGATAATCGAGGTCAGTAGCCCCTCGTATCGAAACACGGGAGGAATGAACGATGTACTTGAGATAGGACACGGTGAAATAACGGACCCGGGCCAATTATAGCTTCTCTGGATCTCGGGGAACACAGTGAACTGTTATGCATGACGAGCAGGAGGCCGTAATGTTCGCCCTCAATCGGATATTACCGTATAAATCCCGTTTAATATCAACTGTAGATCAATATTTACCAGAAAAAGAACATTTTTTCTTTTTTTAGACTTGTATTAGGACTGGAATTCTCCTACTATATAAAGAGGAAGATTTTCTTTATTCTGACACATGGTGACTGATAAATGATGAAAAGTGCATATTTTTTAGTATATTTTCATATTAATTCTTGTGTGAGTCACGGGAGATTACATGATTTGTGAAGTGATATATGCTCATTATGTATTTCTTATGTGTAGGAATGGGTTTGGATGATAAATGATCAAAAGATGACAATTCGACACAAAAAGAAGAGGTAGAAAGAATTGGGAGCTCGTCCAATTTTATGTGTGTCACGAAAACGAACTCGAAAAGGGAGAAAAATGAAGGCACAAAATAACGAAGCGAAGGCACGAACCGCTTCGCGAACTGAAAAATTGCAAAAGCTAAGTCTGCGTCTATGAGCGCGCCATGCGCAAAGGCAAACGCGGATTCCAGCTCTCCTATCCGATTTTGGATTGCCTTGGACAGCCCTTCACCCTACCTAGGTCATATAAATACATCCTAAAACATAACTTTGGAGGAAGAGACACTACTTTAGGGTTACACAACACTTTTGGAGGCAAGAACACACTAGGAGCAAGGAGGAAGATTCAACCACGAGTTTTCTTTCTTCTTCCTATTTTCTATTGTTGGTTATGAATTTTAATATTGTAGTTTTGCATACTATTAAGAATAGCTAATTTGTTATCTAGTATTTTGATGGAACCTTTTGGAGGATAAATCTTGTTAAGTTTGAATATAATTTAGCTTTTGGATTTCTTTACTTGTTCAACAACGTGCTTTTTTTTTGTTGATTGAGTGGCCATCAATTGACTGTGCCTATTTATTATATATTTCTTGGGAAAGAATACATATTTAGGTAATTGTTGAACAACGTCATTCCTAACGTATATGAGGAATCAATACGGCAGGTTTAAAGGTGGGTTTAGGAATAACAAAGCCTTGATGTGGTCGTAGTGAGCGGTGAGATTATGCCAGCTAGTGTAGTTCGGGATAATATGTCTAGTAAATTGTTGTAGTTGTTTGGGAGAGAATTACGACACCTGAGGTGCTCCCGATCAATAGAGAATAATTAAGCGAAATTAAATGAGATGTAGCGGGAAGGATCCGACAATTGTGAAAATCATAACTTTAGACCTCCTTAATCTTGTCTCCAAGCCTTAGTATCTTTAGTTGTTAATTTGCTGTTTTAATTTGTTAGTTAATTAGTTAGACATAAGAATATTAACATTTATAACTAAGGAATTGTTTAAGCTTATCTTCTTGGTAATAGTGAACAGTTGTAGCTAAACCTTAGCTCTTTGTTGGATTTGACTCCGAATTTTTAGATCAGATTATATTTGCAGTGATCGCTTATCCTTTTTAGGACTAGAGTTGGGCGTGATCAAATTTTGGCGCCGTTTACGGGGAACTAATAATGTAGCTGTAGGTGTACATATTGCTAGATTTCAGGTTTGAATTTTTATTTTGTTTTCTAGTATTTGATTATTTATTTTCCTTGTTTTACTTGTTGATTTTAAAACATGGCATCTTGGAATTATGAGAGTTTTGATGTTGGTAATTCTACTTTTGATCCTCCTTATGCATATTGTTGAAGAAACCACCAATGGTAAAATTGTCAAAATATTCCCGAGAGCGAGTTATGTGCACCAACTCAATCTTATGTGTGGAATGTGTGTGATATGTGTGGTGTTCAAGATGGTCACTTTCATGGTTGTGCTTATATTTCTTTTCTTTCCCCAACCCCTTACTTTAATGGTTCTTCTTTTTCTTGTGAAGTTAATAGGAACAAATAACCCAGGGATGATGGCCTGAAAGAGATCAAGGATATGTTAAGGTGCCTTGTGGAACAAAATAATGAGAAACAACTACACATACAAAGGCAAGATACTACTATTCGCAACCTGGAGGCACAAGTGAGTCAACTTATTGAAGCATTTAATGATCAATAAGCAAATATTATGGATAGTAGCCAAGAAGAGCATGAATTAGATACCGAAATTGAGGTTCTAATGGAGGATGTCAGAGTAGAACACCAACAATCTAACCAACTAGAATTTGAAGATGCCGATGTTGAAGAAGTAATACTAGAGTCAACCAGAGACATTGAAGATACAAATTTAGTTGACTCTAGTGTGATTGGTGTTGAGGAGGTCAAAAATCTTGAAGTTGATGTATTTGAGCGTGTTGGACCTCATTCCAAATGCTTCTCTACATTATGGTCGGATGGTGAAATGGGAATGGATCCTTGCGAACATAAAAAGGAGTCCAGGAAAGAGGTAGATGAGCGTTATATTTTGAAATTTTCAAGGCCGTCTAGGCAAGGTGACACTCCTCGATCGAGAGCCAAAAAGTGCATGAGACTTTATTTAATTTTTGTCTCATAAGAATTTATACCGCCCCAAGAGCATAATAATAAGCTTGAAGTAAAACTTGGGGTTTAATTCATAAGCTCAAGGCGGAGGCAAAAAGTGATTCGCGTCATGCCGCAACGTTAAATCAAGCGCTTTTTGGGAGGCAACCCAGCTTTACTACTTTCTTTATTTTTTTTTTATTTTTTATTTTTTTATTATTGTATTATTTTTGTAGTGTTGTTTTTGATTTCTCTATGAGAATGGGAAGCAAGGCCATTGGAAGAAAGCAAAATAAAGTGAGATGGTGAGAACTAAGTGTGGATGCCCGCATAAAGAATCAAGTCTGGGAGAAGTCTGAGTACCCCATGAGCTGCTAATACTTCGGCCTATGGCCTACAAGGGAGTTTTTCTTACCCTCTTGTATTTATGGATGTACATTGGGGACAACGCACAATTTTAAGTATGAGGTGAAGAGATTGTTTGGGTGGATTCCTATGCTAGTTTAATTGTATTATTTTATAAGTATTGGAAAAAAATTTAAAAACTTATTAGGTAGAAATAATCCCTCTTGGTTTTTATTATGACCACGGTTCTTTTTCAAGGGATGACTCTTTGAAACGGATAGCAGTTTTTTTAAGCAGAATTTTCAAAATCTTTTGGACTTTACCCAATGATAGACTTCCTAGACAGTTTTTTTGAGGGTATAAAGTCTAAAGAAAAATACAAAAAGTTTTTTTTTCTTTTTTTGAACTGATAATGGAATGGGAAGAACTTGAGTATCTATGCTTTTTGACATATTTTATGGTGGGGCTTAGAGCTGGAGCATTTGCACTGAGTACTTTCTTCTTTATTCTTGTGACTATATGCCTTGAGAGTATATGTGTTTATTTTGACTCTTGGGCTTGTCTATTAACTCTTGTTGTTACTTCCTAGTGTTTGGATTATATGATGACTGTGCTAGTTGCTTTAACTTGAGAGTGGGGTCTAAGCCGTCCTGAGTAAGTCATGTGCATTGTGTGAGATGAGATTTTAGTTGTACTCTGTGCCACCCCTTGTTAGTTTAGAACTTGCCCCGTGTGTGAGTCGAAGCGAAATGATTAAGTTTTATGAGCTTAGGAAATGATATAGGCATTTCTTTGATTGATCTTTCGGTCTATTTGCCTACCAGTGATAAAAGTTATCCCTTGTTAGCCCATTTGAGCCTGTAAACCTTTTCTTTGGTACCCACATTACAAGAAGAATTCCTTTTGTTCTTAATTAAATCTTGTTGAACCTATACCTCCGAAAGTACTTAAGTCGCTAGAAGAGAAGAAAAATAGATTGGATAGTTTTTTAGTGGAACCATAGAAAGGCCAAAAGGTGCATGGGTGTAGAGAGAGCCACTAGTTGGAAATACCAATTTATGGAGGGTGTTAAAAAGATTTTGAAAAAAGAAAGAAAAAAATACCTCCAATTCACTTTGATATGTGCTAGACTGCTAGTGCTTATATAGATGTGCTTAAAGTTAATAGGCTACGTTATCTACAATTTTATAGCGATATGTTGAGTGATCATGAAGAGGATGTGCTTAAAGTTAAAGTATATTGTATTAAAAGTGCTTAGGAGGGTTAGTCACTATTATCCATTTTTATCTTACTCATCCTTTAGCCTACATTACAACCTATGAAAACCTAATTGATCATAGACTTTACGAGCTTAAATTAGTAGAGACTTATATTACGGGCAAGCCAATGGAACGAGCTTTGGGGGCACATGAGTTTCTTTGCCAGAGTGAGTGAATTCTTTCATTCTGTGAGCCCTTAAATTATACTTAAATTTATATTTGAGTGTGCGGACTGATTACTCTCTTTGTTTTGTTGGTGAGGGTACATGCTTACAACGGATTGGTAAGGAACTCGTATCTTTAGTTTGCACAAGAACCGAGTCACAAAGAGGAATGTAGTGGAGTCAATTTTTGAGGCTAGGATGTTAGAAGAGTTACATAAATATTTTTAAATAATCTTAGCATGAGTTTATAACTTGAGAAAATGTATGAAGAGTGCATATGTTGGGTTCTAAGCGTTGATATAAACTATTGTCATTGGTGTGATGTTTGAGTATGTTTTGAAAGATATTTCTGGCCTATGCGCTTAATTTTAAGTTGTTTGAGGACGAGCAAGAATTTAAGCATGGGGTGGTGATAATGATGAAAAGTGCATATTTTTTAGTATTTGCATATTAATTCTTGTGTGAGTCGCGGGAGATTACATGGTTTGTGAAGTGAAATATGCTCATTATGTGTTTCTTATGTGTAGGAACGAGTTTGGATGATAAATGATCAACAGATGACAATTCGACACAAAAAGAAGAGGTGGAAAGAATTGGGAGCTCGTCCAATTTCGTGCATGGCATGAAAACGGACTCGAAAAAGGAGAAAAATGAAGGCACAAAATAGCGAAGCGAAGCGAAGGCACGGATCGCTTCGCAAACTGAAAAATTGTAAAAGCTAAGTCTGCGTCTATGGACGCACCACGCGCGATGGCAGACGCGAATTCCAGCTCTCCTATCCGATTTTGGATTGCCTTGGACGGACCTCCACCCTACCTAGGTCATATAAATACATCCTAAAACATAACTTTGGAGGAGGAGACACTACTTTAGGATTACACAATACCTTTGGAGGCAAGAACATACTAGGAGCAAGGAGGAAGATTCAACCACGAGTTTCCTTTCTTCTTCCTGTTTTCTATTGTTGGTTATGTATTTTAATATTGTAGTTTTGCATATTATTATGAATAGAGAATTTGTTATCTAGTGTTTTGCTGGAACCTTTTGGAGGATGGATTTTTGTTAAGTTTGAATATAATTTAGCTTTTGAATTTATTTACTTTTTCAATTTAGCTTTTGAATTTATTTACTTGTTCAACTACGTACTTATTTTTGTTGATTGAGTGGTCATCAATTAACTGTGCCTATTTATTATGTATTACTTGGGAAAGAGTACATATTTAGGTAGTTGTTGAACAACGTTACTCCTAACGTATATGAGGAATCAATACGGCTGGTTTAAAGGTGGGTTTAAGAATAACAAAGCCTTGACGTGGTCGTAGTGAGCGGTGAGATTGTGCCAACTAGCATAGTTCAGGAGAGTATGTCTAGTAAATTATTGTAGTTGCTCGGGAGAGAATTATGACACCTGAAGTGCTCACGATCAGTAGAGAATAATTAGGCAAAATTATAGGAGATGTAGCGAGAATGATTCCGATAATTGAGAAAATCATAACTCTAGACCTCCTTAATCTTGTCCCCAACCCTTAGTATCTTTAGTTGTTAATTTGCTATTTTAATTTGTTAGTTCATTAGTTAGACATAAGAATCTTAATATTTATAACTTAGGAATTGTTCAAGCTTGTCTTCTTAGTGATAGTGAACAATTGTAGTTAAACCTTAGTTCTCTGTGGGATTTGACTCTGGACCTTTAGACTGGATTATATTTGCAGCGATTGTTTATCCTTGTTAGGACTAGAGTTGGGCGTGATTAGTGACACGCAAATCAAAGCAATAAAAGTTTATTTTTGTCTTCTAGCTGCTGTTCAAGGCATTATTCATTTGTTCTTTTCTTCACTCGTGACCGAGCTTGTGACGAGGGTCCAATCGAGAACGAATTCTACTGTTCAATCTAAGATCAGGCTTGGTAATTACATTGCGATTGGTTTGATTATTTATTTTGTCTTTAACCCATTTATCTGTTGTTCTTAATTATTCATATTGAATCAAACTACGTATCCTTCAAATCGCGTACAAATTTAATTGTTACTCATTTTTGGAGTAAACACATAACTTTATCGTTGCTCCATGGTTCCCCTTCTAAAATCAAAATATAAGGAAATAAATATAATAAATGGAGTCCCTGAAGCTCAAATTATTTGTTGACTTGTTCGTTGCTGAGGCATTAAAGTGTACTGAAAATATGAACGTTCTTTTCAAACTTAACAAGAATTCAGTTCTCAAAAATTTGCCGGTGAAAGGAACTGTAGCGTGGGTCTGCTTGACTGCGTCAATAAGTATATCTTAGCAAAAAATTAGAATGTTTAGGCTTTTCCTAGCACGTGTTTTTTGGAATTTTATGTACACTGATAAAAGAATGATTCCTATATATATTCTCGTTTCCAATTTTGTCATTTGGGATAAAACAATTTTGTCACGATCGATAGAGAAGACATAGGCAAATTTATAGGAAACATAGCGGAAAAGATTTCGACAATTGGGGAAATCATAACTCTAGACCTCCTTAATCTTTTCTCCAACCCTTAGTATCCCTAGTTGTAATCTACTAATTTAATTTGTTAGTTAATTAGATACAAGAATCTTAATGTTTATAACATAGGAATTGTTCGAGCTTGTCTTCTTAGCAATATTGAACAGTTGTAGCTACGCCTTAGTTTTCTGTGGGATTCGACTCCGGACTTGTAAACCGAATTATATTTGCAACGACCGCTTAGTCCTTTTTATAAGGCATAGTTGGGAGTGATCAAATTTTGGTGTCATTGCCGGGGAACCAACGGTGTAGCTGTAGGTGTACATATTTCTAGGTTGCAAGTTTGAACTTTTATTTTTATTTTTTTGTATTTGATTATTTTTTAAAAATATTTTTTATTTTTTTATTTGATAACATGACATCTTGGAATTATAAGAGTTTTGATGTTGGTAATTCTACCTTTGATCCTCCTTATGCATATTGTGGAGGAAACCACCCATTGCAAAATTGTCAAAATATTTTCGAGATCGAGTTATGTGCACCAACTCAATTTTATGTGTGGAATGTGTGTGATATGTGTAGTGGTCAAGATGGTCACTTTCATGGTTGTGATTATATGTCTTATCCTCCCTCAACCCCTGACTATAATGGTTCTGCTTTTTCTGGTGAAGTTAATAGGATCAAAGAACCCTAGGAAGCTGACTTGAAAAAGATCGAAGATATGTTAAAGCTGACCATGGATATTTTAAAGTGTCATGTGGAACAATATGATGAGAAACCACGGCAGATACAAAGGCAAGAGGCAACTATTCACAACTTGGAGGCTCAAGCGAATAAATTAATTGAACCTTGTAAAGCGCAACAAGTTGACATTATGGATAGTAGCCAATATGAGCATGAAATGGCTACAGAAATTGCCATTATAATGGAGGATTTAAAAAAATATGGGGAGGAGCTAGAGGAGAAGGCCAAAGTAGAATACCAACAATCAATCGAACTAGATTTTGAGGATGCCGATGTCGTAGAAGAGATACTAGAGTCAACCAAGGATATTGAGGATACATATTTAGTTGACTTTAGTATCATTAGTGCTGAGGATGTTGACAATGCCAATGTTCATATAGTAGAGCGCATTGGTCCACATTCCAAGCATTTTTCTATATTGTGTTTGGATGATGATATGGAAATAGAGTCGTCCGAGACACTTGAGAAGTCAAGGAGTAAGGAACAAGATGACTACATTCTGGAATTCTTCTTGCCAGAAAGTCGGGAATACACATCTCATCCAAAAGCCAAGAAGCGCAGAATACTACATTGTTTTATTGGGCCAGTCAGATTCGTTCTACCACCCCAGGAGCATGATCATAAAGCAGAATCAAAACTTGGGGTCCAATTTATAAGTTTGAAGTTGAGGCAAAAAGTGATTCGCGTCATGTCGCAGCGTTAAATCAAGCGCTTGTTGGGAGGCAACCCAGCTTTACTGCTTTGTTTTATTTTTTTATTATTTGTTTATTGTATTATTTTTGTTATGTCAATTTTTGAGTTTCTAGGAGCATGAAAAACAAAGCTATTGGAAGGATGCAACAACAAACCAGATGGTTGGAACTAAGTGTGAGGTACCCGCACGAAGGACCAAGCCTAGGAGAAGTCTGAGTACCCCATGAGCTGCTAGTGCTTCGGCCTTTGGCCTACCAGGGAGTTTCTTTTACCCTCTTATTAGTATGGTGTGCATTGGGGACAATGCACAATTTTAAGTGTGGGGTGAGGAGATTGTCTGGGTGACTTTCTATGCTATTTGAGTTGTGTTAGTTTCATTGAATAATTTTTTTATTTTATTAGAAAAATGAAAAAAAGATTGGATTTTTTTCGACGACGGATATCCTACACAATTTTCTTGAAGGATTTAAGACTAAAGAAAAAATATATTTTTTTATAGGTAGTGTAGTAATTCCCCCTTGATTTTTTTTGTGTCGCGGTTCTTTTCCAAGGGTTTTGTTTGAACCGAGTGTAGTTAGTTTTATTTTTTTAGGAGTAGGAGCTAGTGTGTAAATGAATTGAATTGCAGTGATATCTCTGGACTTTGTTATACCTTGAGAATAATGAGTACTTTGGTTGTGACGCTTAGGCTTAGTTGTTGACTCTTGTATAAGTACCTTAAATCGTATGATCTTAAATTTTTTTAACTGCTTTGACTAGAGTGTATTGATGAACCAATCCTGAATGAATTATGTGCCATGTGGGTGTAAAGTTTTGTGTTATTCTATGTATTGCATTTGATGTCTAGAATTTGCCCCCGTGTGTTTGCAAAGCAAAATAGTAGTTTTGTTCAGTCTTGGAAGTGATATAGGCGTTTCTTTATTGAACCAGATATGTATATTTTACCCGCATAATTGTTATGTATCGTAGTTAATCCCCTTGATCCTGTAATCCTGTTTCTTTGGCAACCACATTACAAGTCTTACCCAATTATTTGAATTAACCATCTATTTGAACCTTTTCACCTTTCATGAGCACTTAAATAGGTATGAACGTTGTAAAAATTAAAGTGTGGGGTGATTGGTTTGACATTTGAGTGGAACTAACGAGATAAGGAGAAAAGTGCACTTTGTTGAAAAAAATAAGTAAGAGCCACTTGAATTGAAAAAGAAAAGAAAAGAAAAAAAAATAGTTGTATTGTGTGCAGATATTCATTGAAAAGCGGTAACTCTTGATGTAATTGTGCTTAAAAAAATTGGGAGTTGATTTATATTGATGTGAATGTGGAATCATGGTTTAACATAAGCATGAGCTTGAATGTTAAAGTATATGTATTAAAATGCTTAGGGAGGTGTACTCACTCTTATATCCAAATATATCTTACTCGTCCCGCAGCCTACATTACAACCAAATAAAGTCATACTTGATCCTCGACTGAATGAACTCAATTAATAGAGTAGTACGCTACAGGCAAGCCTATGGTTCATCTTTTGTGGCATATGAATGTTGTTTCTGAGAGTGAATGAATTCTTTCTATTTAAAGTTCCTAATAGTTCTTAAATTTTATTGTGTGTGGGACTACTCTCTGTTGTTGTGTGAGGGAACATGCTTCATGAAGGAACGGTAATGTCAGTGACCTCTATGTTAGAGTAAGTGAGTGAGTTATGAATCATGCGTGGTACTTGTGAGTCAAATCTTGATGTGAAGATGTTACGCTTTTGTGCTTCGTCTATTTTAAATATTCTTGGTATGATGAGTTAGGAGAATTGTTTAAAAATGTCGTGTATATATAAAGTGTAGTTTGATTGCTCGAGGACGAGCAATAGTTTAAGTGTGGGGTGTTGATGATCGACTATAATTATGTATTTTAGTCGCTTATTATACTCTAATTTACTGCGCATTAATTGGGTTTGAGCTTTAATCGCTGGTGTTTTGCACTAATGATGTGTTTTATGCCTTGAAAGAGTGATTTCGAGCTATGTAGATGTTATGGAATAAATTCAAGTGACTTGGAGCTTTGAAGTATGAGTAAAAAGCCCGAAAAATTAAG
Source organism: Nicotiana sylvestris (assembly GCF_000393655.2). Classification (NCBI taxonomy): domain Eukaryota; kingdom Viridiplantae; phylum Streptophyta; class Magnoliopsida; order Solanales; family Solanaceae; genus Nicotiana; species Nicotiana sylvestris. The sequence continues at coordinate 41,186,448 of NC_091066.1, forward strand.
CTGGGACCGTGTTCGGGGATCAAAGGATGATAGTTAAGAACGAACGACGAATCGAGTAAGTATATTGTATACTGTCTAGTAAAATGCACATAACCTTTCTCTTAGAACTCCAGTTTGGCTCCACAATATATGGTTGGAAAGCTAACTCAAAGGACTACAACTGTTATGTTTTACATTTTTCCCAGTTCCAAAGAGAACAGGGTGAAAGGTGCGCGTCAAGTGCACGGTCGCGCAAATAGGGCAGAACAATGATCAATATGCGCGGCCCATCCGCGGCAGCGTACGTATGTCTGGGAAAAGTGTCCTTTTTCGCTTATGAGAAGGTATAATTTTTTGGGCCCAATCCTACTTGGTATATATATATATATATATATATATATATATATATATATATATATATATATATAGAAAAATAGTATTTTGAGCACTTTTGACATAATTTAGACCTAAGGAGGCTAAGGAGACCGGGGTTTCGACCTAAGGAGGCAAGACACACTAGGAGCAAGGCGGAGAATTCTTCCACGAATTTTTCACTTCCTTCTTCCTATTTTCCTTATTGGTTATGAATTCTAGTATTGTAGTTTTTGCATACTATTATGAATAGCTAATTTGTTATCTAGGGTTTTGATGGAACCTCTTAAAGGATGATTTTCTTGTTACGTTAATATAGATTTGATGTAGTATCTCCTCTATTTGTTCAACTATATTGTGATTGATGTTGATTGAAGGCCCCTCAATCGACTGTGCCTATTTAGTATGTATTACTCGGGAGAGAGTACATATTTAGATAGTTGTTGAACAACATCACTCCTAACGTATACGAGGGATCAATACGGAGGGTTTAAATGTGGGATTAGGGATAACGAAACCTTGGGTGCGATCTAAGTGAGTTGTACTTAAGGCTAGCTAGCGTAATTCGGGAGAATATGTCTAGTATATTGTTGTAATTACTCGAGAGAGAGTTACAACAGTCAGAGTGCATATGATCAATAGAGAAGACTTAGGCAAATTTATAGGAAACATAGCGGAAAGGATTCCGGCAATTGGGGAAATCATAACTCTAGACCTCCTTAATCTTTTCTCCAACCCTTAGTATCCTTAGTTGTAATCTACTTATTTAATTTGTTAGTTAATTAGATACAATAATCTTAATATTTATAACATAGGAATTGTTCGAGCTTGTTTTCTTAGCAATATTAAACGGTTGTAGCTATGCCTTAGTTCTCTGTGAGATTCGACTCCAGACTTATAAACCGAATTATATTTGCAACGACTCCCTATATATAGTTATTTAACATTTATTGTTGCCTTTTTATTAATGTATATCAACGATAAAAATAATTATATTATTTGTATATCGCTGTGTATAACACATCAAATATATATCAAAAATTTATTTTCTTTCTTTGTATATCAAAATTTTATTCCTCCTATAATTATATTTATTATTTTATTTTTAAAACTTGCTCAAAACCTGTTATATCAAAAAATTGTTTTCCTTTTTTGATCAATAAAAAAATTGTAGTAAGTTTATTCAAAATTAATTTCACTCCCTTAAAATTACTTAGGGAGATTTGATTCCGATTTAACCTTTTATTGCCTTATCTAACAATGTATATCATGATATACAACGTGATATACACACGGGTACACATGATGATATACATAGATGTACACCTCTGTTTTAAAAGACAGAATTGGAACTCGCCCGGGGCTTACCCCGGGGCGGAGCACTCGTAAAATGCCCCTGGGCTTATGTGTGGGGCTTAGTTCTTTGAGACTTTCGCCTCGGCCATTGAGGCTTACGCCCCGGACACGCCCAACGCCTAGCGTACTGGGCTCGCCTAATAGATTTTTATGCAATTGTATATAACTAACCTTGTAAATCCTCAAATTTTCTTAATAAATCGTTGACTATTCAAAATTACTTTTTTCCTAATTATAAATCATTAATTTGAGAGTATTTTATGTCATAATTAAAGTAAAAATTATTGCACGTTATCCACTAAGACTACTATAATAGTTAATTTTAAATAAATCTTTCATTTAAAAATTATTTATTTATTAACTTTGTTATGTCTGTACTATATAATAGTCCATAATATTTTTTATAAATATTATTTTATTTCATATTTATGAGATACAATACTTATTAATTCAATAGCTTAGTATTAGCTAGTAACTATTTTACAAGTAATTAGTTATCATGGTATTGTATGGTAAATTATGTGTCACTTTATGAACTTGTTAAAACTTAAAATGAACTATGCTTGAGAATCACATTTAAATTGTGAATAATATTTTTATATAAATTCTCTTTCAAATACAAAGCATATTCAATCAAAGGAGTATTTTAAGAAAAATATCAAATTATAATATTGAAATTCTTTTAAGATTCATTACTCCTTAAGAGATACATATTAGATTTCGCAATCGAATATATTACTTTTGATGTTTGAGCTGTAATGACGTTACAACTAATTTGCATATTATGATATATATCATACTTTTCGAATTATTCATAGTTAAATTATAATTTATAAATATTTTAAATAGATTATTTGTTATAATTTTGTGATTTTAATGTAGTTTTATAATTATTTTTTATTTTGTACTATCTTAAAATTCTTGAAAATAGTAAAATTTAAAGATCCTTGGGATTTACGCCCCATGTCGCAGGGCTTACGCCTCGCCTCGCCAGAGGTAAAACGCCTTGCTTCACGTCCCCACCTTTTAAAACACTGATGTACACCACCTCAAACACATATATTTTCTTTTTATCAATCAAAAAATGAACAGGGAATAAGAAAAAAAAAAAGAAAAATGGAGTCTGCCAAAGAGATACAAATCAAATCGAACAAAGTAATAATCAGACGATGACAAGAAGAAAACTAGATAAAACACAAATCTTTTTACAGAATTGGCATCATGATGAAAAGATCTAAACTTCATAGAAAAATGTATTCAACCATTACAACTTCCCAAATATTATCAAAGAACACATGCCCTTCCAAATCCAGATTGAAGAAGAAAATTTGCTAGATTGAAGATAAAAGAAAAGATTGAAGAAGAAAATTGGAGAAGAAATAGGGGGAGTGAGAAGAAAAAATACAGGAAGAGTGAATAAATAAGAAACTAGGGTTATTTAGGATTTGGCTATATAATGTCAATTTTTGGGATTACCTTTGCCAACCCTAATATAAGGCTAAAATATTACCAATTTTCTTTATGTGTTATCATATCATGCCATTTTGTTTTGCCGATTTTAGGCTTACTTTAGACGTCCAAAGAATCATATGAACATCTTCTTTAATTGGACTCTACGGTACGGCTGTCTAAGGGGAGGGTAATGGTTTGTAAGGGTTAAGGGTACATGGACGGTAAAGATAAGAGAAGCATTCCTTAAAGGTACTTTTCTTAAGGGGATTTAAGGGTACGAGGTAAGGGTACTTTTACTGGTACCTACCAATATCTCTACCGGTCCTAAGGGTGCGATACTAATTAAGGGTGTGGTACCGGTACTTAGGGGTAATTTTAAATTAAAAATAAAAAAATTATAATTAAATACAAACAAATTTTAATGGATGAAAAAAATTCAATGCTTTTTTTTCAATACTTATTAAAATAAAATTACAACTTATGAATTTTTTTAATAACTTCTATTGGTTCTTCGCTTGAAATTGATTACACTTGTTCTTCTGCGTTCCTGTTGTCTCCGATAGATGGTATTTTACTATAGGCATTGTCGTCTTCTTAAATTATTTATGGAAGGCCAAAGTTTCTTCTCTTCCAAAATTTCATCAAGTTTTCATTTCCTTCATCATCGCAAACATTATTTCTAACAGTTGTTCAGAAAAACTTGAAAATTAGGATTATGCGTTTCTTATATATTTAAAGCCTGAACCCAGACCGAATAGGATCTGTTTCAAAACAAGGATCCCTCTCTTTAGCATTAGCCTTAGTCAATCTATTACATATTTTTTTATTAGTTTAGGAGCTATTTTTAATAATAAATAATTAAAATTACAACGAAACAAGAAATACTAGCTTAGTCACAAGTTCTCTCTTTTCTCTCTCGGCACAAGTTAAGCGTGAATTGCTAAACTGCGCTCGCCGGAAATGGGGAGGGCTAGAGGTCGGCCATCGAAGGCAACAAATCAAGTGATAGAGGAAGAAAGCAAGCTCGCAAAGGAAAGGAAAGCAAAAGGTCTTCGTATTATAACACCAAAAAATACAGTAACGAAAGTTGCTAACACTGTTTTATCGGCAAAAACAGGGACAAGTGGGAGCAATTTCATCGTTAATGGAAGGACAATGACTGAAGAAGTACCAGGAACCAAAGGGAAGGAACATGCAACAAACAGGCCAGAAATTTGGCCAAATCTCCATGTTCGTAGTGAAGGCACCAAAACTCCAGTGCCTACAAGGACAAATCTGATGTACATACAAGTGTACAAAGTTCAATGGATACAGGACAGATACAGATTCAAGGCACAAATCTACAGCAGAAGCAAATTCAAGGTGATAAGACTAATGGAATTCAAGGTGATAAGACTAATGGAACAGCAACTCAAAATGAGGGAGCACGACGAAAATTGCAACTAGAATCAGGAAAAATAGGAGGAAAACATGGGCGACGTTATTTGAAGAGAACAAAATCGCAGCAAGAGGTATGGATTTGACATTTATACCACCAGCAATTGTTGACGGAGAGGTGATTGTAGAAGTAGAACATGAAGACATGGATAGTGAGATTGAGAAATGGAAGTACGCAGCAATAACATATGTTATTGGGGGATCTCCTACAATTGGAGCTATGGAGAGGTTTGTAGCAGCTCAAGGAGAATATACAACAAAGCCAAAGGTATTTTATCATAATGTTGGGTATTTTGTAATCAATTTCTCAAGTATAGAAGAAAGGAATCAAGTGATGTACTCAGGGCCCCATATGTTGAACAATAGGCCAGTGATAATTAAAGCATGGACAACGGATTTTGATTTTGATGCTGAAGATTTGAAAACAATCCCAATTTGGGTCAAGTTGCCAAATCTACCGTTGGTATGCTGGAGTGCAATTACATTAAGCAAGATTGGGAGTGGGCTGGGACAACCTATCTATGTTGATACATGTACAACGAATGCAAGTAGAATTTCATATGCACGAATCCTCATTGAGATAGATATGACAAAGGAGCTGCCAAATGTGATCAACATAAGGGATCCAAAGGGCAGAATGATTGATCAGGAAGTATGGTATGATTGAAAACCCACATATTGTCCAAAGTGTATGCAAATTGGACATAACTACCAAAAACAACAGGTTCAAGCAGGAATGGTGGAGAAGAAGATAGGACAGCTGCAACAACCCACAAGCAAAAGACAAAAAACAGAATGGAAACCAGTAAATGGAGCTAACAATGTGCAGAGTGGAAATCAAAAGGAAATGCCAGAGAAGAACATAGAACAACAGAATACAGAGAATTCAATGATGGAAGCAGGAGCAGCATGACAACAAGTTAAGAATAAATCAGCTGCAAAGGGGCAGAAAGTGGTAAATGTTGGGCAGCATATCACTGTGCTGAACTATTTCAACACCTTAATAGATGGAAGGCAAGAACAAAGAACTAAGGAGGTAGAATGTAGTTCAAGTAGAGGAGGGGGAGCGGAGATGATATCAGAAAATCCTTCCAAACAACCAATATGATAGTAGCATGGAATGTGATGGGACTAAATAAGGTGTTTAAGCAGAAGGAGCTAAAGGTGTTCTTGAAGGAAAATAAGGTGAAGATGATAGCAACAAGTGAACACAGAGTTCATGAAGCAAAAGCTGACTAAATCATAAATAAAATAATGTCGGGGTGGAGTTGGTGTCATAATGTCACAAATTCCTGTAAAGGCAGACTATGGGTAGTATGGAATCCAAAGTTTATTAGCTTCACAGTCATAGAGTTCTACTCAAATTATTCATGGACAAGTCCAAATGGTGTACAATAATAAAGAATTCCAGTTCACTGCAGTGTATGGTTTACATACAGTGCAAGACAGGAAAGATATGTGGAGTTCACTCAGGAACAGAGAGAAACAAATCAGAGGAGCCTGGTTGTTGATTGGGGATTTCAATGCAGTTCTAGGGGTGGATAATAGAATGAATGGCAGAGAAGTGCAAGATCATGAAACAAAAGATTTTAGGGAGTCATTGGAAGATTGTAGCCTAACAGAATTACCAACTGTTGGGAAGTCATTTACATGGACAAATAGCCATGTCTTCAGCAGAATAGATAGGGCAATCGTGAATGATCAATGGATAACTAGTATGCCTCCTTTACAAGCACATGTAATGGAGTCTCTTTTCTTTGATCACTCTCCAATAAGCATAGAAGTTGAAGATTATTGTGATAGTAAAAAGAGGCCTTTCAAGTTTTATAATTGCATGGTGAATCATCCTGAGTTTGAAACGCTAATAAAGGAAAATTGGTACTTGCATGAAGGGAAAATAACAGTTGTATGGCAGAGTTTGAAGAATGTTAAAGCATCTTTGAAGAGGCTGAATAGAACTGAGTACATGAATGTAACAGAGAAGATAAAAACTAGCAGAGAACAACTAAAAGACATACAAAAGAAAATGAACCATGCAGACAGATCAAGTAATCTATTTGAAGAAGAGAAAAAATTGCTAGTGCAACTGGAAAAATGGAGTATGATAGAAGAATCAATATACAAACAAAAATCTCGAGTGCAATGGCTGAAAGAGGGGGATACTAATAATGCATATTTCTTTGCTACTATGAAGGGAAGAAAAATGCAGAATCGGATAACAAAGCTAGTGGATAGCAAAGGATGTGTATTGACAAAACCTAAATGTATTGAAGAGGAAATAACTGGTTTCTATAAACAACTTCTAGGGACTGCTACTCCGAGTATTCCTTCAATTCACCTTGGGTGGATAAAAAATGGACCAGTGCTTTCAAGGGAACAACAGCTGCAGTTTGTAAGACCTTTTACTAAAGAGGAGGTCTTACAAGCATTAAAGGGGATTGATGATATGAAAGCACCAGGAGGAGATGATTTCAATTCATACTTTTTCAAAAAAATATGGCATATTACTGATGATGAAATAATTGAAGTTGTTCTGGATTTCTTTAGCACATGGAAGATGCATAAGGCAATTAATACTACAACAATCACTCTAATTCCCAAGGTTAAGAATCCTGCTTCTATCAGATAATACAAGCCAATCTCATGCTGCACCACTTTATAAAAGATTATATCCAAGATGTTAACATGTAGGCTAACACAAGTGATGAACACCTTAGTGGATGAGAGCCAAGCAGCTTTATACTTGGAAGAGTGCTAACAGACAACATTTTACTTAGCCATGAGCTAGTAAAAGGATATGGTAGGAAAGGTACTTCTCCAAGATGTATGCTAAAGAAAGATATGCAAAAAGCATATGATTCTCTTGAGTGGAGTTTTCTGGAACAAGTACTCGCAGGACTATGCTTTCCCAAGCAATTTGTGGAGTGGATCATGGAGTGCATAAAGACAGTATCTTATTCAATAACTATCAGTGGGAGTCCCACTGCTCCATTTGAAGCTACGAGAGGAATGAGACAAGGAGACCCAATGTCTCCACTACTCTTTGTGTTAGCAATGGAATATCTAACAAGGACACTGAAAAACTTGAGGGAGCAGCCAAATTTTAATTTTTATCCTAGGTGTGAAAAGTTACAGATTATCCAACTTAGTTTTGCAGATGATTTCTTTTGTTTTGTAGAGGAGATGTGATTTCTATGCAGATGCTATATGAATGCTTTCAAAGTTTCTCCAAAGCATCAGGTTTAATTGCAAACCAAAGTAAAAGTTGTGTATACTTTGAGGGGATTAACAGAAGTTGGAAAACAGGAGATACTGCAGAAAATTGGATTCACAGCAGGAGAACTCCCGTTTAGATATCTGGGAGTGCCATTGAGCTCCAAGAGACTATCGATAAACCAGTGTCAGCCTCTTTTGGATAGAATGCTGGGAAGAGTAAAATAATGGACTGTGAAATTCTTAAGCTACGCAGGAAGATTGTAGTTGATAAGAAGTGTGTTGATTGCCATACAATCCTTTTGGTCTCAGATCTTCCCTCTACCAAAGAAAATCATTCGAGCAGTAGAGACTATATGTAGAAAGTTTCTGTGGACAGGTGATGCAAATGCAAGTAAAAAAGCTTTGGTGGCATGGGACAAGCTGTGCAAACCAAAATCAAAAGGGAGCCTAAATATCATTGACATGACTACATGGAACAAGGTTGTTTTGTTGAAGCATTTATGGAATATATGTAAGAAGAAGGACAAATTGTGGGTCAAATGGGTTCATGTGTACTATACCAAAGGGAGAGAGCCTTGGACAGTGGAAGAAAAGCAAGCATCATGGATAATGAAGAAGATTTTACATGCAGCAAAGTATATAAATGAAGCAGGATTAGAGATAGAGAAGATTCTGATAGTTGAAATATATTCTATTAGCAGAATGTATAATCAATTACGCGGAGACTTTACAAATGAAAGCTGGAAAAGATTGATTTGTAACAATAAAGGGTGCCCAAAGTGGATCTTCATTATGTATCTAGCACTACAGGAGAGACTATCTACCAAAGACAGAATGAGTAAATGGGGGATACAAGTGGAGCAACTTGTCCATTGTGTGAGCAAGAGATGGAGAGTCATCAACATCTCTTCTTCTCTTGCAAGTACTCGGCAGAGATATGGAGTAAGATAGTGACATATATAGCTGGGAATAACAAGACAAGTATATAGCTGGGAAGATGAAGTTGAATGGGCTACAAGAAATATAACTGGGAAGGGAGCTAAAGCAGAACTATATAGGTTGAGCATGGCTGGTGCAGTATATCATGTATGGATTGAAAGGAACTGTAGAATTTTTCAACAAGTAAAGAGATGCAGTGGGGATATCACAAGGCAGATTATACGTGAAGTCCATTGTCGAGGAAGTATACATAGAAGATTGAAAAAAGAGCTACAACATAGAAACTTTTATCCATGGCTTAGTTGATGAGATAGATAGATGTTTAGAAATGATGTACTAAGTTTGGGGCCATATGTCCAAACTTAGAGTTTTGCTTCTGATTATACATGTAACTATTACAAGTGATAATAAAAAGTTTCTTAATTACCAAAAAAATATATTAAAATTACAACAAATAGCAACACAAGTATAACAAAAATAAATGCGAAAATTAATATGGGTTTTAGAACGTTAATTGCAATTAGAGATAGATAGAGATAGAGAATTAGAGAGATATGAGAGTTTTGAGTAAAAATTAAAAGAATGAAATGGGGTATTTATAGTTTCAAAATAGGGCCAAAGTGTATTTGAACAAACTTAGAGGTTATGAAAACATAAATTAGGGGGTAATGGGTATTAGGGGCTAGGGAGGCAAAAATAGCCTTTTTGGCCGTTGTCAACGGCTATTTTTTAAAAATAACTGTTGGCTAACGGTGCAAAAATGGCCATATTTTTTTAAAAAAAAAAACAAAAAAAACTTAAGGGCACCAGTACGGACTGGTTCGGTACTGGTACTAAGGGTATGTTTTCCGCACCCTACCATTATCTTTACCCTTTACCCAAATCCTTCACCCCTACCCCTAATTCGGAGCGGTACAGTCAGGTACAGGTACGGGTACCGATAATACCGTTCCCTTAGACAGCCCTACTCTACGGGAAGAAGAGGTGTGCTCGTGGAGTAAATGATGATGTCAATAAAAATGTTATTAATAATGAATTGTAGCCAAAATGGAGCGATGTGGGCAGTGAAAATTTACATAATATATCTGCCAGAACTTGTTTGAGATTGATGAATCTTAACCTAAATATCTAGGCTTAACCCAATAATGAAGACGTGGAATGACCAAATCAATGTCGGGCCATGGACTATAAACTGTAAAGAATTCGAATGATGTTTGTCCCTGGTTTGGTAATTTTTTCAGATGGGCAAAGCAATTGTTAGGCTTTGGTCTTCTCCTACTTCAGGTTTCCACAAATGAGTGCATTCAGTCTACAGTTGATTATCTTATGCATATGGCATTTGGAATTCTATATTAATCCATTTCAGTGTTTTGGTCAAGTTTTGATCGTTTATCAGACACGCATCGCAAGTAGTGACAGAGCCATGATTTTTATTTAGGAGATTCAACATAAATTATTTATAAATAAAATTATTTTTGACCTTGTATATACAGTATAATTGTTCGTAGAAAAGGTTCAGATGAGCAAGTCATCATATTTTCATTACCGTTTGACAGCAGAGCAAGTTTTGCTAGGAGAATATTATTTACGGATTGAAATCTTGTCGCTAATTTCAGTGGATCGAATATCATGACTTGCAATACGTACTCTTTAGAACTTGAGAAAATGTATATATTTGTACTAAATCCTAGTACATGTCACAAATGCGTGTAACGTGTGCATGTCAATCGACTTAAAATTTTAACCCGTTTCTATTGATAGTGATGTGTCTGATGACTCTGATCTTGGTTTGCATTGACTTGTATTGATTTTTAGTTGTTTGTCAAATGGGGCTTGTATATTCTTTAATGTGCTGACCAATAATTGAAAACCATACACATTCATTAATGTATATAAAGCTATAGCCGTGTAGGAATATATTAAGATTATAATTAAATATTCTGAAGTGATCTAGAGCTGAGTCATTTGGAACATGGACATGCATGGTTCTCGTCATATTGTTCTTATTATCCTCTATTAATGGCTATTAAGGTCCGAATTCATATATTTCATAAAATATCATTTGTTGATGTGGTCATGTGGCTGCAAAATCTGAGAGTATAAGAAAGAAGAATAAACATAGAATTTGGTCTACTATTTGCGCACGGTTAAGCTTTCATGTTAGCACTTGTAAAGTATTGAGAGAATGGATTACCTGCGAAAATTACACTAGTACTATATATATATATATACTAGTTGCTCGACACGTGCGCTGCGTGTGTATGCCAAACTTGATGACTTCCCAAATATCATGCTCCTTATTCTTAGATAGGTCAACGCATTTGGCATAGCAACAACCCTCAATGTTTTTAACACAGCATGACCACTCCAACAGTGTTCATCGTCTCCAATTAGATACGTATATATTATGGTGTGTAGATAGTGTGGTCTTGCCGTTCCTAAAATAAACATGTCCACAAAAAGAAACATAAATTACATAGTGGATGATAAAATGTTCCATGAAATATAAATGGCACCTATTAGATGGTACTTGCAACTTCTTGAAAATGGACGACTAATATGTTTATAGTGTACCAAGAATGACCATTTCCCTCCTAGAACGATTAATATCAATGATAGTTGAGGAAGTCATATAGTGGGCGTAATGGTTACGTGAAAATTTACCAGCATTATATATTGTAAAGACCAAAATACCAAAATTCTCAAGTTCTTCAGGAGTGGGTCGAACACACTTGTCATCCTTGGTTATGACATTTCACTGGCCAGCATATTTTACCTCTTTGGCAATTATGTTAATTCACTTATATAAGAGTATCAGTTGTGTATTGGGAAAGATTGCATTTATATATGTAAGTGACATGTTGAGACACGTGGACTGGTCAAATAGTCAAAGAATTATAATTAGTCAAGAGGCACGGGCAGCAATAGAAACGAGTAAAGGCAAAGGAAGAGACACGGGAGGACATTCGAAGGATTCAGCGCTCGTACCTATTTAAGTCATCTATCAAAAGGAATGGATCTGACCATAATAAAGAGCGCAGATACGGAATTTGACAGGCATTAAATACTGGATACGTTAGAGAATTTGTATTGATTATAATGATTGTGTAATGTGGCATTCATTGTCTTTAATTATTCATAATAGCCTCATTATGATTTGGGGAAAACGCATATCTTCAAGATACCTATAAAATGGAGGTATCTGATCACTTGTAAACATGAGATACTATTGGAATATACTTTGATTCACTTGTTTTTCTCTTGATTATACTCTGGTTACCCCAAATTACTTTCTTTTACATATTCTTTTGATTATCAGTAACCCGCGTTCTTCTAAATTCTAGCTTTGACTAAAATTCTATTTTTTGGTTAAACAAATTGGTTCCATTATCGGGAATCTGATAATCTATTTTCTTTTCACTTAACCCTTCCTTATTGCATCAATTATGTCGAATAACAATGACAACACTCAAGGAAACCAAGAGAACCAACAAAGTCAGGGAGATCCACAGAATATTAACACTCAAGTTCTTACTCCGCAAGACTCTCCACGACAATCTCGCCAGGGTTCTCCTAATGAGTCTCAAACAAACGAGTACACTCAATTTCAAAATGTTGAAGCTGATGAAGAAGCTTTGCAGAAATTAATTACTGCTCAGGTCAACAAAGCTGTTGAGGCGCTTGTTAACCAGTTACCTGTTGCAACACCCACACCTACTCCAAATAATAACACTATAGAAAACCCTCGTTCCGGGCTTGTTAACTCAGGCAGTGGTGGAACTCCCAGTAAATCGCAGGAGAGAGAACCAGGTAATGTTATTAATTCTGATTTACAAAATTTAGTACTAACCTTGTAGAAACAGCTCAAGGAGCAAAGTGAACGCATAGAGTAGATACTCGGGGTGCCGCCCATAATCAAAGGGGTAGACATGGACAGATATTCGCAACAACCCTGGAAGCCAAGTGCCGCCCCACTCCCAATTCCAAAAAAGTTCAAAATGCCTGATATTCCAAAGCATGATGGAACAACAGACCCACGAGACCACGTGACTGCATTCACAACGGGCGTAAAAGGCAATGATTTGACTAAGCAGGAGATTGAATCGGTATTAGTCAAGAAATTTGGTGAAACACTCACCAAAGGAGCACATCATGGTATTCCCTTTTACCTGAAAATTCTATAAATTCTTTTGCTGAGCTTGCAGTTTCTTTCATCAAAGCACACTCGGGAGCCCAAAAAGTGGAAAAAAGAATGGAGGATATTTTCAAAATCAAGCAAGGAGATTCAGAATTGCTTAGAGAATTCGTGGACAGATTTCAACGTGAAAGAATGACATTGTCGCGTGTACCTGATAACTGGGCAGTTATAGCTTTTACAAGCAATTTGAATGAAAAAAGCTCATAAGCTACGAGGAGACTCAAGGAAAGCCTTCGAGAATTCCCAGCTACAACTTGGAATGATGTTTATAACAGGTATAGCACGAAGTTGAGGATTGAGGAAGATACTATTCCACGATCTCAAAAAGAAGAAAATATACGTTCAAGACGTGCAGAGACCGAAAAAAGATCCGGTAAAAACAGGTACGAGCCCTATATGGGACCTGCGGGAAAAGACTCACGGTCAAAACAGGATAATCAAAGGCACGATCACAGATCAAGAAACAGAGAATCAGGTTCTTCATCAAGATTTAGGAACGAGCGAAACAACTATGAGTCACGGGATGATGATAGAAATTTAAAAGCGAGATTCAGAGGTTACAACTTCAACGTCAGCACCTCCGAGCTCGTAGCTGTTTTGAAAAGCATGGGAGATAAGGTTCGATGGCCAAAGGAAATGAGATCGAATCCAAACAGGTGCAACCCTGACCATTGGTGCGAGTTCCATAATGACCACGGGCATAAAACAGCAGATTGCAGATTTTTACAAAGTGAAGTTGATCATTTATTAAAACAAGGATATCTTACTGAGTTGTTCAGCGATAAAGTCAAGCAAGCTTACGTGAAGAACATGCAGGAGCCTCCAAAACCACCTTCTCCCAAAAGAATTGTTAACGTTATAAGTGGGGGTGAAGACATCAATGGTGCGTCATATACTGCAGCTAACAAAACTTCCAAAGTAACTATACCCAAGGGAAACGGGTGCGGCATGTTTTAGAAGAAGGCAATATTACATTCAATGATGCAGATACAGATGGCGTATTAACCCCTCATAACGATGCACTGGTAATATCTTTAATTGTGCATGATACTAATGTGAAACGAGTTTTGATTGATCCAGGTAGTTCCGTGAATATTATTTTGCTAAGAGTGCTACGTGAGATGCAAGCTGAAGATAGAGTAATACCAAAGGCGCATACTCTATCTGGATTTGATAATTCCAGTGTCGTCACGAAAGGAGAGGTAACACTCACCACTTTTGCTGAAGGGGTCGTCAAAGATACAAAGTTCCAGGTAGTAGACATGGAGATGGCTTACAATATGATTCTGGGGAGACCATGGATCCATGAAATGGATGTTGTTCCTTCAACCTTGCATCAAGTTATCAAATTTCCATCGCCATGGGGAATTTGTCAAATTCCTGGAGATCAACATACATCCAGGGCTATTAACTCTGTTGCAGATACAAGCACGAGAAGTGAAGGCAAATAGCAATCACAGAAGGCAGTTGAGGACATCACAACACAAACCTTAACTGAACAAGGGCAAATAGATGTAGACTCAAAGCCTGATACCATTCAAGAACCAGAAGAGAATGAAAATATCAAAACAACGATAGAGGAATTAGAACCTGTCATGTTATTTGATCGATGGCCTGATAAAAAAGTCTATGTCGGAGCTAATCTTGACCAAGGAATGAAAGGTAAGTTAATTGAATTTTTGATAACTAACATGGACTGCTTTGCTTGGTCCCACTCCGACATGACAGGAATACCACCGGAGGTGATGACTCATAAACTAAATGAAGATCCGTCATATCCTCCTGTGAAGCAAAAGAAAAGAAAGTAGGGAACTTTCAAAACAGGTGCACCGTATCAGAGGTTAGTTACCAAAATGTTTCAGGAATATTTAGGAAATACTATGGAGGTATATATAGATGATATGCTTGTTAAAACTTAGTACTCAAAAAATCACATATCACACTTATCTGACACATTTTCAATTTTGCGCAAATTTAATATGAAGTTAAATCCCGAAAAATGTGCATTTGGAGTTGCCTCAGGTATGTTTTTGGGTTTCTTGTTTCTAACTGTGGAATTGAATTAAATCCTGCACAGATTAAAGCCATTGAGGAAGTTCCTGACATACTTTCAAACAAGAAAGAAGTTCAAAGATTAACAGGGAGAATTGCGGCCTTGAGAAGATTCATCTCTAAATCATCAGAGAAGTGTTTTAAATTCTTCTCAGTCCTTAAGAAGCAGGATCATTTTGAATGGAATGAGGAATGTCAACAAGCACTTAGTAATTTGAAAACATACTTATCAAATCCACCTTTGTTGGCAAAACCAATGGCTGGGGAAAAGCTACTCCTCTACCTTGCTGTTTCGAAGTGGCGGTAAGTGCTGTTTTGGTCCGAGAAGAGCAAGGTAAACAATCCCCTATCTATTACGTAAGTAAATCCTTGTTAGATGCAGAGATGAGGTATCCTCAGTTAGAAAAACTTGCACTTGCGTTAATCATGTCATATAGAAAGTTAAGACCTTACTTTTAGTGTCATCCTATCGCTGTGGTAACTACCTACCCTTTACGTAATATATTACATAAGCATGAGTTATCAGGTAGGTTAGCTAAGTGGGCAATAGAGTTAAGTGAATACGAAATTGCATACCAGTCTAGAACTGCTATAAAATCACAAGTATTAGCTGATTTCGTGGCTGATTTCAGTCAGGGAATACAGTTAGAAGCAGAAAAAGAATTACAGGTGTTCAATGGAGCTAACCCAGGAACTTGGACTTTATTCATTGATGGCTCATCTAATGTGAGATGAGCAGGTTTGGGGGTCTTATTGGCACCACCTACGGGTGAAACCATTCGGCAAGCTATTAAATGTCATTCCATAACTAACAATGAGGCAAAATATGAGGCTATGATTGCAGGTTTAGAACTGGCACGAGAACTTGGCATAAATCAGATTATAATCAAGAGTGATTCACAACTCGTAGTTAATCAAATGCTGGGGACTTACACAGCCAGGGAAGCAAGGATGCAGCAGTACTTGGGAAAGGTACGAGAATTGATAAAACAATTTCAAGATTGGAAAGTTAGACAAATACCCAGGGACGAAAATCTTGAAGCAGACGCCCTAGCTAATCTCGCATCTGCGGCCGACGTGGCAAATGATGCAAATGCCTCAGTGATACATTTATTTCATTCAGTTCTTGATCCTGATGCTAATGAGGTAAATTTTAATAACTTAACCTGGGATTGGAGGAACAAAATTGTTGCTTTTTGGAGTATGGAACCGTCCCTAATGACAAGAAAAATGCTTATGCGCTTCGAAGACAGGCTGCTCGGTATTGCTTAAAACAAGGCAATCTATATCGTAAAATGTTCGGTGGTCCCTTAGCAAGATGCCTTGGACCTTCGCAAACAGAATATGTAATAAGATAAATACACGAGGGTCATTGCGGGAATCACGCAGGCGGAAAATCACTAGTAAGAACCTTAATTAGGGTAGGTTATTACTGGCCTAAAATGGAAGAGGAGGCAGAAAGTTTCGTGGCCAAATGTGATAAATACCAGAGGTACGGTAACAATATGCATAGACCTGCAGAATTATTACATCCGGTCATTGCGCCATGGCCATTTATGAAATAAGGAATGGATATCGTAGGTCCATTACCGCAAGCAAAAGGACAGGTAAAGTTTTTGCTTGTTCTCACTGATTATTTACTAAATGGGTAGAGGCAGGTGCATTCAAACAGGTGCGAGAAAAGGAAGTCAGAGACTTTATTTGGCGGAATATCATATGTTGATTTGGCGTACCAAAGGAGATAGTATGTGATAATGGTCCTCAGTTTATTGGAGTTCAGATCACGGAATTTTTTCAAAGCTGGCAAATTAAAAGGATTACATCAACACCCTATCATCCGGTGGGTAATGGACAGGCAGAATCAATAAACAAGGTCATTATCAACAATTTAAAGAAACGACTAGAGGAATCAAAAGGAAACTGGTCTGAAGTGTTACCTGGAGTTTTATGGGCATATCGCACAACTGCAAAAAAAAGTATAGGAGAAACACCGTTCTCATTGGTTTATGGAGCTGAGGCTTCAATTCCAGTTGAGATAGGGGAACCAAGTACACGGTTCACACAGGCGACACAAGAATCTAATGACGAGGAGATGCGGGTCAACCTAAATTTACTCGAGGGGCGGAGAGAAGCTGCTTTAATAGGAATGGCATCACAAAAGCAAGTCATAGAACGATACTACAATAGAAAAGCACGCCTCAGGTTCTTCAAAATTGGGGATTTCGTGCTTAAAAAGGTTTTTCAATCTACAAAGGTAGCTAACATAGGGAAATTAAGTCCAACATGGGAAGGACCCTACAAAGTTCGTGATGTTGCAGGAAAGGGGGCATATGAACTGGAAACAATGGATGTCAAGATACTACCTTCGCATTGGAATGCTGTTCATTTAAAGAGATATTATTTCTAAGGAAAACCCACGGTCAGGTATAACCATTTTAAATTTCATTTTTGAATTGTTAAAATTTTACTAACGATTTTAGATGATAGGAAAAAAGCTAAACCGTACTAAATGATGAATCATGACCTGTAAGGCACATGGAGTAACCTAAAATTCCTGGCCTAATGTTACAATTATTTTGATAGAAATGCAAACGGGTTATGCAGTCTTCATCTATAATCGTTCCTCCGAGTCCCGTATGTTTTTCCTTTTCAGGAAAAGGACCAAATGAGAGAAACTATCAAGTGCTCGAGGCTTCATACTTCAACACTCAAACACTTGGGGACTACATAATATACACGGACATGTGTATAAAGAAGGCAAAGAAGATTAAGGAAAAATCAAGTCTGAAAGAGTCAAGTGCAGAATAAAAGTCATAAAGCCACGAGCTAAGGCCAAAGAAAAACCTCACTATAGTTAGGGTAAAGGCTATGTACTAAAACGGGTTATAAGGAAAAACCCCGTGTCTATTATTCTTCTTTTAAATCTGTTACAAGAAAAACAGTTACGAGAAAATTATAGATTTAATTCAAATACATGTAAAGTTTTATTCGGAACTAGACAAGGTTCAAAAATAAAAACTTGTCAAATTTATTTCAAAGAAACATGTGTGTTCCTATTTCTTTTATCGTATAACAACACCATTATGAAGTTGAGACGTCTTCTTCATTAAGTGTCGGAATATAAAAGGGCTCTCTTTTATAAAACTCATGTTTAAATTAATCATGAGGTTAACAGAAGCATTTTCGGAAAACAAAAATGCAAATTATTCTGTAAGTCCTTAAAAATAAAGGCGAGAATAAAGCAAACAAAAGTTTAAGATAATAACATGAAAAACTTCTTAATATGTAAAAAAATCTAAGACTAAGTTCGAACTTAGTCATAAAACTACGAAATTGTTTATATAGATTGCCCCATAAAAAGACTCAGGGACTGACGTTTCCAAAATCAACCCTCAAATGAACCTAAGGGTTTGATTACAATTTTCCAAAATCAAAACAAAAACAAAATCATTTGAATGATTAAAACCGGTCACTGAGAAGTTTGTGGTACTGAGACATGAACATCAATAGCAGCGGGCTCAATTTGGGCAGGTGCATCAGCAAGTGCGGTTTCAACTTGGCTTGCAGCAACAGGCTCGATCGGGCTTGAAATAGTCGGGATACCCGTATTAGCTTCAACATTCATGGGAACTTCATCCACGGGAGAAGGGAAGTACTGAGTTTGTTTAGCCTTTTCAATGGTATTGTTGATTTTAGCTAACTCCAACTCCAGGTTGAAGTTTTCTTGGCCAGCTTCAAGTAGGGCATCACGACGGGAATTCAAAACTGCCCAACTTGCCTCAACAACAGATTTTTCTTCAAGGATCTCATAATCCTTTTCCCAAGCAGCGATCTCATTTTTTAGCTCTTCATTTTCAGCCAAGGCGGAGCTGTGGGAAGCTTGAAGAGAGGCGAGGGAGCATTCTAAAGCACGCACCTTATCAGCAGAGATTCTGAGGTCCTCTGTCAAATTTTGCACAAGCTCCCCAGCGTAAACTTCTTTTTGGTTTAAAAGAGCCTTTAATTCTCTGATCTCTTCACTAGCTTTAGATAGCTGCTCTGAGAAGGAGGACTCGAGACGCTCTTTTTCTTTTTCTGATTGGTTTGAAGAGGCTTTGGTAACCGCCAATTCTGAAGTTAAAGCCCGTACTCGCTGCTCTAAGGTATTCTTGCTCTCTTGTAAGTCCTCTATATCAAGCTGTGCACTCTCAAATTGCTCCTTCCAATTGATTGCTTCCAATTGAGAGTCGCGTGCTATCTTCTCCAAAGGGGCAATTCTTTTCATCAATTCTGTGCCGATAAGATTGGCCTAAAAAAAAAGAAATAAGAATCCCAAAGATGAAAAATTTTGCAAATTAAAAAAGGGAGAGAAGAAAAATACCTTCAAAGTGGCATGCACGATATCATTCATTAAAGTCAGGGAACTATGGCTCTCCATCTTTGCTTTTTCAATTGGGCCAATAAGAGTCTCCAGCCATACATCTGCCTGACCTGACTTTCTCAAAAGGCTGCTCTCAGCAGGAACTTCAATAATTACCCGCCTCATAGCGGCACTTCTACTTGAAGAGCCCATTTCAGTATGATGAACGAGGGTGAATAGTCAAAGGAGGAGCCGGAGAAGAGGTAAGAGCAGTAGAAGAAGGAACGGAAATAGCTGGGGCCGGTAAAGAAGGAATCACAAGCACGGGTGATGAAAAAGATGATAAAGGTACTTCGTCTAAAACAAGCCTGACATTTTCACGACTAAATCCACTGATGAAAAGTTGGTCAATAGACTCACGAGTATCGTGGGGAGTGACATTCATCAGGAATTATTATTGGGGTTTCAACAGGTTCGGTAAGAGAAACCGAAACTTCAGCTTCGTCATCGGAAACGATGCATCTCCTAACTCGTGGCCTCGTTACCAGGGAACTCTCATCTTCCTCTTCTTCAGAATTTTCCTCTTCAGTAGCCTTCCTTTTCGCAGAAGAGGAACCCAAAACTATTTCTCAGGCTCTTTCTAAAGAGATACAGGTTCCCGAAGGAGTACGGGTTCCCAAAGAGACACGAGAGGCTGCAACTGCTTCAGCAGTAACCCCTCGAATAGCAAATCCTGACAAAAAGAAGGATAAAAGTTAAAACAATAAAGGAGAATGTAGGCACGAAAAGAACAAAATGTGAACTCTTACCATGAGTCTTTACCTTCCAACCAAAGCGGTTAGAAAGTGTTTTCCAAGATCTACCATCCGTTGGTACGATCTTCAGCAATTTATCTACCCAACTACGGAAATTGGGAACATCCCCCACAACTCCCATGGTTGCTAAAAAAGGGGGGAGGGGTAAAATTAGAAAAGCTGATAAACTTGAAAGAAGAATGTACGAGAGGGATAAAAGACCTATGTGCAAAATTTCACTTCTCAGAAAAGGGAACATTATCTTCACCCACTAAACCAACAGTGGGGGCAGCAACAAATCAGGCATACCAGCCACGATTCTTGTCATCTTTAGGGCTCACCAAAACCATCTTACTCCTGGCTACTAGTGTAAAAACACCATTGCGAAAAAGCCTAGGCGAGTAAAGATGAATCAAGTGAGGGAAAGTAAAAGGAACTTCGGCTTTAGCAGCTAAATGCCTTAAACAGGCAACAACCCTCCATATGATTGGGCCAATTTGACCCAAGCAGACATTGAAGAAACGACAAAATTCAAGAATGACTGGGTCGATTGCTGGTCTAAACCCTAAAGTAAAAGGGTAAGTGTAAACAAAAGAGAACCCAGTTAAATAAGAAGTAATTCTTTGATTCGGATTAGGGATAATAATGGAAAAATCATTACTCCAATGACAGTCCTTACGGACCATAGAAGTCAAAACCTCTGTAATTTGAGTGGGGTAAGCATCGACACGATCTAATGCGGAAACCTGGTTTCTAAGAGATTCTCTGTCATGGTAAAAAGACAATTCTGAAGGGACTATCTCATCTACTAAAGGTTCGCGTAAAAGTTCAGAATGATCTTTACCCCTAGAAGAAAATTTGTGAGAAAGGGAACCTCTGGTCTAGAAGAAGGACCAGAACTAGAAGAAGGCATAGACGAACCACCTCGAGTAGATCCTAAACTACGAAGTCTACCTCCCTTCTGTGCCTAACAGGGGCATTGGGGAAGGAGTCAGTAATGGAAACTCTCTCAGGGTTAGGGCTTGGAGAAGACATATCAAAGAAGAATGATTTAAGGAAGAAGTAAACAGAGATTTGGAGAAATAAGTGTTCAATAAGCTTTATGTGATAAAAGACAAGGGAAAAAGTTATATTTATATCGATAAGCAACCGCCAAAGGTAAAAGTGCGGAGGTGGAATGACCACAATTATGATAACTGGCACTTCATTAATAGTGGAACCGTAAAAACCTTGAAAAAGGCTGCAATAACTGTAGAGCCAATGGAAAATCGATACGTGTACGGAATATTAAATGAAAGTGACAATTGAAGCGTCAATTTTGTCATAGCATTAATGGTGACAAAAATTCTCATTTTAATGAAATTCACTTCCCAAATATTCAATTGATGAATAAATGAAAAGTGGGGGAGACTATTTGTATTGGAAAAAATTATATTTATATATGTAAGTAACATGTTGAGACACGTGGACTGGTCAAATAGTCAAAGAATTATAATTAGTCAAGAGGCGCAGACAGCAATAGAAACGAGTAAAGGCAAAGGAAGAGACACGGGAGGACATTCGAAGAATTCAGCGCCGATACCTATTTAAGTCATTTATCAAAAGGAATGGATCTGACCGTAATAAAGAGCGCAGATACGGAATTTGACAGGCATTAAATACTGGATACGTTAGAGAATTTGTATTGATCATAATGATTGTGTAACGTAGCATTCAATGTCTTTAATTATTCATAATAGCCTCATTATGATTTGGGAAAAATGCATATCTTCAAGATACCTATAAAAGGGAGGTATCTGATCACTTGTAAACACGAGATACTATTGGAATATACTTTGATTCACTTGTTTTTTTCCTGATTATACTCTGGTTACCCCAAATTACTCTCTTTTATATATTCTTTTGATTATCAGTAACTCGCGTTCTTTTAAATTCTAGCTTTGACTAAAATTCTGTTTTTTTGGTTAAACAAGTTGTAAAACTCAGAAATAGATATTTGTCAAAGTAAAGGATATGTTTTGCAATTCTTTTAATTTACTTATACAAGAGAAGGTAAGAAACTGGACAATTTAAAGAAAATTCTGACGTTGTGCATGAAAGAACATGCCGTGATAGGTTCCGCTAGATATGATTCTAACTTTTACACGATTGTTTGGATCCCAGTTGAGAGATTGGTCATTTACATAAACCTGAAATGTAGATTCAAGTGGTTTTAACATATTGGCAGCCAATTAAGTTGCACCTCTCAGTCAGAACATGTTGTAACACGTGTAAAGATTTGATCATAAATAAAGTTTCTTCATTACATGTGCAAGGTTTGTTGTTTCCCTTAAATTATACAAGACATGTTTCAATAACAATTAATTGCATTTACAACAATTAAAAACATTGATGTATAGGTTGTAACATCATGTCACGACCCGGATTTCCCACCCTCGGGAGTCGTGATGACGTCTATTAATAGGAGCTAGACAAGCCAACTTAAATTACTTTCCATTTAACGCGCATTTCTTTTCCGAAATTATCAACATGTAATAAAGGCAACATAATTAAAATTTCATGCGGAGGTCTCAACTTATATAATAACTGAATAGAATTGCGGAAAGTTTAACAAAATCCTCTACCCAAGATTGGTGTCACAATTCTCACGAACTTCTAAGATTACTAAATACACTGAAAGAAAATTTTAAACTGTTTGTTTCGGTACAAAAGATAACAAACTAAACAAAGAGAGAGAGACTTTGTGCATGCGGACGTCAGCAAGGCTACCTCGGTGTCTCTGGACTGAAGGCCTGCTCCCGATCTACTGCTGCTGTCCAAAGGCTGCTCCAACTCCGTGATCTGTGCAAAAGAGCACAGAGTGCAGCATCAGCACAACCGACCCCATGTGCTGGTAAGTGCCTGGCCTAACCCCGACGACGTAGTGACGAGGCTAGACCCAGACTCCAGATAAATATGTGCATATATATATATATATATATATATATATATATATATATATATATGTATATACAAGTACAATGGAAAACAGCGGAAAGTAAACAATTAAAGCTGGGAGGGGGAGCATGCGTACGGGGATAGCAGATAAAACAGAATATTAGAAATAATAAGGGAAAACTACATTTGCTCACTTCTACCGTAGAATAAGGGAAAAACAACCACTTTCACTTGTCTCAGTTTTCTCTTGTTGCAGGCGTGCAGCCCAATCCCATTTCATCATATCTTGTGGTAGGCGTACCACCCGCTCCCTTTTCATCACATCTCGTGGTAGGCATACCAGCCGCTCCCATTTCATCATATCTTGTGGTAGGCGTACCACCCGCTCCCATTTCATTTTATCTTGTGGTAGGCGTACCACCCGCTCCCATTTCATTCCAATACAATATCACAGGATAATCCCGACAAGGGAGCAAGATAACATAATAAGTTTCCCGGCAAGGGAACAAGATACCAAATCAACTATCCTGGCAAGGGAGATCCAGCTATAACCAATTTACTCAATTTCTACTTAACACAATTAATACAAATGCTCAATCATAACATTTACTTACTCAGTTTCAAAGATCTTCAACCAAGTTCTCATAAGCATTACTTAAGAATACAACAATTTAGCAATTTAGGACTCACGGTCATGCTCGATCCCCAACGTATAGATACTCGTCACCATGCCTATACGTTGGACACAACACAAAGCAAGTAGTAAGTAAGACTCAACTCCTAATCCCTCAAGCTAGAGTTAGACCAAACACTTACCTCAACTTCCATGGCTAAATTAATCCACAACGACCGCTTTCCCTCTCGAATTCGGCTCCAACTCAATCAAATCTATGAAATAACAACTTTATAGTATCAATATAAGCTAAACAAATCAAACCTAATGTCTAAACATAGATTTCTAAGTTTTCTTCCCAAAAATCCAAAAATCGACCCCGGGCCCGCTTGGTCACAACACGAGGTTCGGGCCTAATTCATATCACCCATTCATCCACGAGCCCGAATACATAATTTATTTTAAGATCCGACCCCAAATTGAGGTTGAATCACTCAAAATTCCCAGAAACCTAACTCTACCCAAAACCCCTAATTTCTACTTTGATTTCATGATTTAGGTTTAGAAACTCATTAATTGATGAAGGAAGATGAAGGAAATGAGTGGGAATTTACTTACCCAAGAAGCTTTGGTGAAGAAGTGCTCAAAAATTCGCTCAAAAGCTGTGGAGAAGAAGAACTCGTGTGAAATATGGACTAAATCTCGTCACTGTTCTGTTTTGGGTATTTAAAAATCGCTGGGCAAAAATGCCTATGCGATCGCGAAGAAGGTAATCCGATCGCATAAGGTAAGGGGAAGCTGGTCATTGCAATCGCAGAAGGGCTGCTGCGAACGCATAGAAGAAAAGGTTGTGCATTCCAGGTTTGGATTTAATGAAATGCGAACGTGGATTAAAGGTTGCGTTCGCATTGAAGGATCTGGCTAAGCTATGCGATCGCGGATAAATCTATGCGATCACATAGAACAAATGTGGGGCACCTGAAGGATTACTCTATGTGATCGCAATGCTACCTATGCGATCGCATAGAACTAGGTACCAGAACACCAGAACTGAAACTTCTACAACTTTTCTAAGGCCAAAACCACTCCGAAACACTTCTGAAACACTCCCAAGCCCTCGGAGCTCCTAACCAAACACTCACACTAACTCAACAACATCTTACGAACTTAACCATGCGATTAAATAGCCAAAATAACATCATAAACGAGGAATCAAACCTCAAAATCATCACTTTTTCATCAAACTTCATAAACTTTCAAACTTAGTGTTTTAAGTCCGAAACACGTCAAATGACGTCCGATTTCAACCAAATTTCACAGAAAGCGCTTAAACCACATATAAGACCTGTACTGGGCGCCGAAACCAAAATACGGGCCCGATGCCAATGCTTTCTAATTCATTTTTATTTCAAATTTCCAAATAAATTTCAGAAAAACAATTTCTTTTAAAAATTCATTTCTCGGGCTCGGGACCTCGGATTTCGATTCCAGGCATACGCCCGAGTCCCATATTTTTTTACGGACCCTCCGGGACCGTCAAATTACGGGCCCGGGTCCGTTTACTTAAAATGTTGACCAAAGTCAACTTTAACCATTTTAAAGTCACAATTTATCAAATTTCACATAATTTAACACATAAGCTTTTCCGGCTACGCGCCCGGATTGCGCACGCAAATCGAAGCAACTAAAGGTGAGGTTTTCAAGGCCTCGAAAATACAGAAAAAGAGAGAAAACCGGTGATGACCTTTTGGGTCGTCACACATCAGTAACTCCATAATTTGATAGAATTGACAATCGTTGTGCCAAAGAACCAAATTAACAATAAGCGGTACAATAAAGCAAGCAAAAAAACTGAGCAGAGGTATATGACTATTGGTTTATTACGACAAAAAAAATAGCATCTAGGAAAGCAAGTGCAATAGCCATACCATTTAGGCTTGGAAATTTAACTCTTAGGACAAAGAATGAACCCATGTAAGCTATTTGAGAGATTCGAAGATGAATCTTTACTTGAATTTAGCTATATATTATTTGTAAGTTACCCATATGAGATAAAATATTGTGATAATCAAATAAACACGATTAGCTTTCAAAAATTCTCTACTCTCAGGAACCCAACATGAAGATGAATGCTTAATTCTAAGATAGAGCTCCAACCACATGAGCGTATAAGATGAAATAAAATGCAATAGCTAACTTTATTCCTCTGACCACTCTAGACAAATAAAGAATTTATTTAACATGGGAGAAATCATAATTAATTAAAATCTCCAATCGCATCTACTGAACAAATTAAACTCTCGTAACATAAGTAGCAATCTACGTATAATAGTAAATAATAAGTAACATTCTTGTTTGAAAGTACTCTGAATTAATTAGTAAAACATATTAGCATTACCAGTCGTGTGAGCGAGTCATCGAGGTACGTAATCTATTAGAAGAGATGAAAGCAATTTTACATTAAATCAATATTAAATCTCTAAGGAAAAAAATAACAATTTTTAAATGAAATTTCTTTTTGAACAAATGACAAATTTTAAATGTTTTTTTAACCAAACTCCAAACTTTGCAAAAATGCGATTAACTTAGCCCAAATACCATCAGGTAACAAATATAGATATATGCATGTGACATCATGATTAATGTCTATTGCAATCATCATCATCATAGTAAAAGTATTAATGATACTATAACAACAACCATAAAACAAAATAATTTTAGAAACTAATGCAATAACCAAACCTCTACTTTGGAATTTTGAGATTTCGATTGTTCGGCAACCAAACAACAATTTATTCGATCGGCAGTACAGTTCTATAAGAGACCAAAGTACATTTTAATTATATAACACAGGCAAATCATCAAATCGCTTCATTTTTTATGATTATAAGTGAAGAATGTAATTCAATGACTAAATACTTAAGGGACAAGTTCGATAATAATCACGTCAATAAAATTGCCCCTGATTATTCCAAATCAATGAAAATAATCAAGCGAAATTAGTATCATTGACTAATCAATAGCATATAAATTGTTACACAGAACTTGTTAGAAAAGAATAGGCTAGGAAATCAAAATAAACAATTATTTGAAGGGATATAGATAGACCTTTAATCACCTGACACCAAATTTCATCCTTTTTCAATGACCTTTTACCTAAAAGCAAATATCTTACCTTAATGTTCGTTTGGTTTGG
Source organism: Nicotiana sylvestris (assembly GCF_000393655.2). Taxonomy (NCBI): domain Eukaryota; kingdom Viridiplantae; phylum Streptophyta; class Magnoliopsida; order Solanales; family Solanaceae; genus Nicotiana; species Nicotiana sylvestris. The sequence goes on from NC_091066.1 coordinate 41,213,328, forward strand.
TTGACCAGATTTCTAATTCTTTACGCAATTCTCCCAATAACTTTTACCATAAAAAATATCTGATAAAGAGGAGATTAGGAAAAGCTGAGTAGGAATTTGGTGAAATAGAGTTCAGAGTTCACACATGTTGCTTTAATGGAGAAAAACGAAGATTGAGAGAAAGTTGTCATGGTATTCTGACTTTTAAAGAGAACAAAATGAACCGATTGGAGAAGATGATTAGGCGTCTGTCCCCAGAGAGATGAGAGGCACGTGTAGGGTTTTTTGTTTTTTTGTTTTAAAAAAATAAATAAATGAAGGGTAATTTCGTATACATAATAAGAAATAAGGGTAATTTTATAATTTGATCTTTAACTTAAAAGTTAATTACTATATTATCCCTGTTATTTACTTAAATACCCTATTGACTTATTAAAACCTAATTACCTTATAAACAAAAATCTGACGCCTACAAACCAACACAACGCTTCAGACACAATCGTTAACGGTCACAAACCTTCAAACTATAAATAAACACAAATCTTCACAGTCTGTTGATGAGCCCCAGCTTCTAACGTTGCTTTGGCCTCTTATGTTTCACCAAACTTATTGGCTGGACAATTCTATGATGGATAGGATGATACATATGTTTTCTGGTATTTTTTACGTAGAATCGATTCTCGATATCTAAATTTCTTAAGATAGCTCCTCGAAAATTATGTATTGAATATTTGAATGAAGTGTTAGCAATTACTTTATTTAATTTAGTGGTTGAAGAGATTTATGTTATTGAATGGGTTCGTATTCTGAGACTTGGGATAATACTGTATTTGATATCTGGACACTTGAACACTGCTACTAATTACATCCATCTATCTATTCAAATAATAAACTGGGGACTACATATTCTCTGATAAACTAAAATAACTATTATTGCATTTTTAAGAAATACACACCATAGCTGCATAATAAAGTCTGTTTGATACTTTTAGCCAATTGATGTGAATATAAGTTGTGATTCTCCACCATTAAGGAATTAGCCAAATAAAACTGACATATAGCACCTGAGCAGTGCAAGAGAATCAGATAGTTTATTTCGATGTTAAACCCCATATAATACCCATATCGTTTGAAGGGTTTGCAATTTAAAGTTATTTTAGGAGAAGATATATAGTTGATTTTAGTGTTATGCATTGCCAATAGAGATGAGTTCAAACTTAAAATATCAAAAACTTGGACTCTTCAGTTTTGTACAATTAGATACACACCACTTTGTAAAGCATCTCAATTGAGTAGTTTTTGTGGTTCTAACTTTATCATGCTAATCATATTTTAAAGTACTTTAGAACCATATTTATTTTCATATATAGACTGATTCTTTTATTCTCAAGTCATTAAGCTTTATTATTTCTCTTTGGCAACGGCATACATAAACTCTTTTTTATTTCATATTCCTAAACTTTGTTCGTGTCATTTGCCATGTATGACTTATTCTATTTTCAAGTATCCAACTGAGTTTTTTTTTTGTTTACTTCTTCAGATGAACTTCTTTTCGTATATATACATATTGCTGAATATATTTTTGCAATTCATCTATTAACCTTCACACATATTAATCTCTCTAGATTTTTAAAGAAATTATCGTATTCCTTTTTTCATTACAGGTTTAAGTAGTTGCCTTGGTAATTCTGAATCAAGAAAACTAAGTTTATTTTTGTGTTCATGGGGAAGGAGGACTTGAGGTTAACATTTTGTTTAATGTGGTAGAAAGATGATTCTTACGTGACAAATTGCACATTATTGAAAGAAATATTTCACATTGAAGAAGAGGAAGAAGAAATCAGCCATAGTTTAATGGGAGAAAATCAGGAAAGATTTTCTCCTATTTCATTTAACTACATGAGAAAGACGAATTTTTTTGGAAGAATTCTTAAATTTGTGAACATGTTGAGGATCATTATTACTACTTGCTGCCAAGGGGTAAAAGAACCAATTAAATAGTTGAGAAGGCTTCCTATTTCTCTAAAACGGAGAAGAAGAGAACTAATTAATAAACGATGAGAAGAAAAAGCATTAAGGAGAAGATAATGGTAATTAAAGAAGTGAAAAGAAATTAGAACGCATAGCCATGAATATGCTACTGTTGTTGATGTCTTGAGGGAATATTTTTCCTAGAGTTTATATTCTTGAGCCCGTTTATGTCATTTAGAAGCAAATGATAATACGATCCAATTTATATGAGGTGTAGACGTAGCTTAAGTACATAACTATTTATTACCATAGTCTTATAAGTTCAATTAGGAACTTCATTTTTTGGGAAATATTTCTTACAACATTTACACTAATTATATATGTAGAGCCATCTGTCTATGAATGCGTTAATGGGAGTAATATACAATCGCTGTCTAATTGTGATGCTTATCTTAGTTCAGGTGTATTTAATTGTACTTTGCTTGTTTATCTTCGTAGGATTAACTGACTATAATGATCCTTATTAGTCAGTCACTTAAGCTTTATTATTTCATGTATAATTATTTATTCAGAAACTTCACTTTAATAAAATTGATATTATTTTATATAAATGTATATTACATGACTTAACATACACGTGCAATCGCACGTGAGGAGAAACTAGTATATTATAAAAGCATGAATACAATGTCGGTTTACCAAAATAACCTTATAATATTAAGTATAATAACTCATAATAAAAGGACAAAACCGAAATTCTAGATATTAGCTTTATAATCCTATTAGATTTAGGACATAACACTACACGCTAATATTTAGGACTTTAAAATTAACTAAATTTTGGTTATTAAATCTTTCCTTATTGAACTAGGTAAGATTCATAAATAAAAATATTAAATTTAACCTTGTATTAGAAGAATAAAGAGAGAATGGTCTAAATTCGTATGGAAAGGCTTTGAAAAAATTTGGAGTTAAAAAAATCCAAAAATTATAAATTCAAGAGTCCACTTTGACTCAACGTTTTAAGAACGAATAATAGTGTATATTTTACCTTCTTTATTTATATTACAAATTGAAGGAATTTTTTTTAATTTGAACAAAATACAGTTCCTTCAAAAGTTGTAGTTGCATTTTATGTCGATTTTAATTAAAATTAGTCTTAAATTATTTTATTTTATTTGTTGTTTGATCTTCATGATTTTTTCTATCTTTAATTATTTGAACATTTACAGAAAATTTTGTTTACTTTTCATGTCAAAAATCAAATATGTTGTTTAATGAAAAATTTACGTGAGTTTTCAACATTGAATAGTTTTTGATGGGGTACATACACAATACACATACCAAGATTAATCTATCCTTACTTATTTTCTATTTTCATGTATTTTGGAAATAGTAAGTAAATAAAAAATTCTTACAAATTACATCGTGACTCCAAGCTAATGTCATGTCCTAATGATAACTAACCTAACTTGTTGGTTTACAAAAATAACCTTATAATATTAAGTATAATAACTCATAATAAAAGGACATAATTCTAGATATTAGCCTTATAATCCTATTAGTTTTAGGACATAATACTACACGTTCGGAATCCTATTAGTATAATTACTTTTGGGCTGTCAAATTCATATAAAATTGAACAAGTAAATATCTTTAGTCATGTAATCCTATTACCTTTAGGATATACTTCTTAAAAATTTCTATTACTATTTTAATTTGAAAATTATTATAATGTCCTATTATTAATTTAATTTGAGAATGTATTATATTGTTCAAGTCCGTTCAGAAAAAAGAGAGCACATATCATTATAAAAGCATAAATACAATATTAATATACTAAAGTAGCCCTAAAATTTTAAACGGAAGAACTCATTGGGAAAGGACATAACTGCAATAACTTATTTTTTGGACTACAATATCTTCTGTGCTAATTTTTAATATTTAATAATTTAAAATTAATAAAATTTGGTTTATTAAATACTTACTAAGAATATGTATGAAGATTTAATAAAATCAATTTCATCAGAATTCTTCGTATTGGCAATACATTATCACTCCATAATGCCCAATACCAAAAAGAATTATTAAATGGACCGCATAAAGAGTTGAAATTGAGGGAAAATAAGACCCCCACGATAATATATTTTTATATTATATTTGAACTATTTTTTTACTCAAATAATATATTTTTTAATTAATTTTTCGTGTATTATTAAAAAATACCCAATTATTAAACAACAAGTAAGAAAATTTTTAAGATTATAAATTTGTGAGAAAGAGAAAAAAATGGTTCGTAAGAGTCAATACCACTAATGATTCTACAGACTAAAGATCTAAAAGTGAAATGTCATATCAATATTTTACTCTTTGAAAATAAAATTTATGGTGGATAAAATTATAATTAAGATTAAATATTCAAAATAAGAGATGAACTAATATTAAGATCTGAATCAGCATAGAATAAATTATTTTTTATTTTAAAACCAAGTAATAAAATCTGATAATTTTATTTAGCAAGAGAATCCAATTCAATTATTTTTTAAATTCATTATATGGGCAACATTCTTATTCAAGTTAAAGAAATCTTTTGGTGCATAAATTTATTCCATAAAAAGAGCATTAGAATACAAAGTAAAAATATTAATATATTATTAAGAATCAAAATGCTATACAAGTGTCTGAAGAAGCACAATCAAATCTAAATCCTAGAAAAGAACAAGCTTTCAAAATTATATTATAAAGAGTCGACTCTGCTATAGCGGGATTATTCTTTCTAAATGCCTCCGGCGGAATCGAAATAATATTTTTATGTCATACATTACTTGCAAATATCATATCAAAAGGCATGCCACTGTTAGCAATAATAGCAATGATGTACCAACAACAATTTTATTGTAAGACCACCCACTTTAGATTTGATATACCTCTTCAAACAACTTAAATAACCACCACAAATATATCAAAGCTGAGCAATGATGCTAAATTTATAAGGAGAGCAAAATTGATAATGAAACACTTATGACTAAGTGTCAAACGACCGAAATAATTGCCTGGAGTTCTAGAGATATATTGGATATTAATGAACCGTAGATGGTGTAATAGTAGTACGTTTAATAAGAGAAATATTTCTATCATTAGATTAAAACACTATTTGTGCAAATCAGGATAGAATTAAAAGGATATCTTAGCTAGAAGAAATGAATATGTTGATCGACTAAATAAAAGGTTGATTGCAAAATTTTATAATAAAACAAAAAGTTTTTCTGTTTTTGACTCAATAGAAAATGATACCAATAATTACTACCAAGAAGAACACTTAATACTTCAATACCAAATGGCCTTCTACCATATATGTTTGTTGTCAAGTTTATTATTTCTTATATATGTTAGTGTCACCGTATATATAATATACTAAGTTAAAATTGAAATTCCATTGTATATATGTTGATTTTGAAGAAAAAATTGTTTGTCATGCTACTGAAAAACTTAGATACGCCAAATAGCTTATATAATAGCACACACATGGTATATAATTTTTTTGACAATAACGTCATACATGCAAAAAATTATGATACTGGTCAATGTGCTTCTAAGTATTATCTTATCCCTGAATTCAACTTTCATCTTTCGAACTAAGGAATATCCTTTTAAATTTGTGTGAAAATAATTTTAGTATGTTTATGTTTTGCAAATATAATAAATAAAATACAAAGACAAACATCCTAAATATTGGATTATATTTACCATACTATGTTTTCTTACATGAATAACTGCATGTTTCAAGAGGCATATCAAGATCGACAACAGAAGTTATGGTTAAGGCAGAGCAACCAAAGCATTAAGATGAAATATACACAAAAAAATATTGTCCACAAAGAAGTGTTGGTTAAGATACCATCACATTAAACACTTTTAAATTATAATACATAATTATCTAATTAACATGACAAAATTGATCATTTGTATAAGTTTTGATGATGTCCTTTTATTTTAAATTCATGTATTATACTAATGTAATAATATTTTTCGGCATTTAGATAATTGTTGTATTATTATACATAAAAATTTTCTAATTAATTAAGTTTTACTGTTCCTTTATATAAATAAATATTTAAATCATCACGTGTGCACGTTAATAGATACTAGTCTCGAAAAAGAAAATTGCTGCACAAGTAGATTGAAATATGTTACTTCTCAACTCCTTGTTTAGCATTGGTAACTTGTTGGCTCGATTAATTCGAATTCAGGCAGGTAGACTACTATAAAAAGGTGAAGGACTTCGATTTAAGTTAGGAATGCCAAACTTATTAGACTTTGACATCATCGTCAAGAACATATATGTTTGCCACATGCACAAACTTATTTACATCATGTTAATCTAAATAATTTATTTAATTATGTAATTATATTTGTCAACCAAATATGATAATGAGAATTTTACTATAATTATATTATGACAAACAAATATGTAAATATAATTACTATATTTTATAATTATTAGAGTGCATGATTAGTAACCTAGTAATTACACATGACTTTTCGGACAAATCCCTAAAGTTTTACCAATAAGGAACTCAGAAACCTTGTTTTTACTTTTTACCCCTTAGTAGATAAAACATCTCGGCCTTTACGGCTTGTTTGGATGATTGTTATATATTGTAACATATTATATTGTTATCTCAAAATAATGTTTGTTTTGATTGTTTATTTAAAAAATTATATCGTATTGTTAAATACGTTGTTCCGGAACAACCAAAAGCCCCATTTTATGAAACTACCAATTTGATGTAGTGAGATTGTTTCCTATTTTCTTTTTCAGTTATGCCTCTTACTTATTACTCCATAATTCTAATTTATCTTTTACTTTTTTTTTTATTTTAACTCGAAATATCCAACCTATTGACCTACTATGTTTACGTCCATCTTTTCCAGAGTTCGATCATGCCGTTCTTTTTATCCGAATCTCCGTTCGTTTCTTTATCTCTTTCCATCGTTTTAGATTTTTTAAAACTAGAGATAGTTAACTTTTTTTTCAAGTTTCTGCTCTTGTTTTCGAGCTACATAATTTGTGATAAATTAGTAGAAAGAAGTTTTCTTAAATTAGTTATATATGTAATTCTTGATATATTTTATTTAAAATAATTGAAGGTATTTTAGTAAACTTATCGGTTACAATACAGTACGATACAGTCAAACCAATAACAAAAATGTTATTTAACAACAACAATGATACAATCTATACAAACGTTATATCCATAAAAATGATACAATACAGTACATTAAACAATGATCCAAACACATTGTTAGCTTGTAGGCAGAGTAATATTATACGGAAGGTACGGCAGTCTGATTTTAAGGCTTTTCCAAGAGTTCAACTTTATCATGAATTTCATAGTTATGTGTCTGATTTTGACCAATTGGTGGCTCTTTATTCAAATGGGGAGGCTCAAAACTTGGACCATTAATATTAGACGGCAAAGTAGCAGCAGTAAAATTCAGATGCGAAGAGTTGGAAAAAAAGGTTAGAGATGGCTCCGTTTGCTGACATTAAAATTTATTCTGATGTTTTAACTGATTTATCATGTCTACTTGACTTTCCACGGACTTTCTGATCAACTTTATTTTCTGAATAACCATTATCAATCACTGATTTTAAAGTGACGATAATTATTTCAGTAACTTTTAAAAAAGAAAAGGATATTGATGATCATTTGAGAAATATCTTATATAGTTGATCATTATAAGAATAAATTGATAAAATGTGTCAGTCGCTATCAACAATGATTCAAGCATGTATTAATAACGCCTTCAATTGAATTGGCTCTCCTTTTTTATTAATAAGTGGTGTAAGGATGACATGATAAGTCAACTCAATCATCTACTATGTATGATTTTTCTGATGCACGTCTGTGTACAATTTTGAATCTCAATTGGCAAGTATTTTTCCATACTCAGGGCTCGAACCTTTGGTAGCAGCCCCATCCGCTGCACCACATACTTTTTGGTGGTCAGATGTCACCTACTTTAACTCTATAGTCTACAGAAAACAAAATCTCTTCATATGAACTTTTGATCTACAATTTATTTCATCTGTTTTTTGAGGTAACTACAGTGAAAAATGGTTGCTTTTGGGAAGAAGTTGAAGGAAAGGCAAATCGTGGAATGGCAAGGGTATGTCCATTCTCCTTTATAGACCCAGTCTCTGTGTCCTCTTTTTTTTTTGGTTTAATGTATATATTCCATTAATTTTTATTCATATGAGCGGACTATGCAGGATTAATTCCCTTGAATCCTGTCATTTGTTTATGTTTAGTTTTTCTTCCAACTTAGCTATCTTTAAGTGTGTTAGTCTTAAAACTAATTATGCTTAAGAAATAACATGCTGTTAAACTCAAGTATATGCTATCTGCCTCTTGAGCATAAACTTAGTTGGAATTCTCAATGATAATGTTATTTGATAAAAAAAATAACATTAACACTGAGAATTGCAAACAGGAAGATACATTGCTTAAAAAGAAAGCAAATTCTACTTCTGGTTGTTTTGTGCTAATAAAAGAGATAAGGGTTAACTCTATGTTGCACGGGCTCTCCAAAACAGTTGTCATTCCCATGTCGGATCCTCCTTAAATGCACTATTTTTGGAGGATCCGATATGCACCCATCGACATTTTCGGAGAGTCCGAGCAACATAGGGTTAACTTCTCTCAATTCATATGAAGCAAAGTGATTGAGCAAACAGAGAAATGAGGCACTACCACTTAATGAGTGGAAAGGAAACAAGAAAGCTACAAATAGTTTGAATTCCAATGTTATGTTGATTTATAAGGATTATCTTGTACTTTCAGATACTATATCAATTACAAAGTAATGAAGAAGAAGGTAAAGCAATACGCTGATCAAATCCAGGCTGGAGCACTCAATCAGCGATATGTTCTTAAGGATTTCTCAAGGATGCTGGACAAGGAGGTATGAATTTGTGAAGTGAATATCTACTACTCCCTCAGCCCTAAATTGTTTGGTACTGTTACTATTTGGGGAGTTAAACCATTTTCAAAATATCTAAACTATTTAAAAAAGTGAGTTATAGTACTTCTATGTAATTTCTGGTTATGTACATTTTTTATCAAAAAGTTTAAGAAATTAATATCCTAGTCAACACTGAAAATTAGATGTTTTGACCTTCCTACTTCGAGCCCAACAATTCTTTTTGGAACGGGGTGAGTAAATCTTACTAGACATTTTGTTTAAGGAGCTGTGTGGCATGTGAACAAGGAGAAAGGGAAGGAAGAAGAGGGAAGGCGTTGATGAAATCTGAACCATTCACCTAAGTGGCGGAGGTGAAAGTGCAGCAAATAGGCTGCAATCCAGTCTCATCTACTAAATATTTTGTTCCTCCTGAAGTAATCTATTGAGTTCCGAAGTTTGTCAATATTATTGTCTGAGGTTTTCAAGGAATGTTGTTGTATTAAGACCTAAGGGTGATTTTGATGCTCGTCAGTGGATTACTCGTTATTCTTTCAACAAAATATCTGGTGTTTTTTACTGAGCAATCCATGCCTAGTGCAACTTGAAACAGGAAAAAATAAATAAATAAATAAATTTAATTTCTTGTAGTATCAACGCATTTAGTGGTTGATTGGAAGGATTCTTTTTGTAGGGAAGAAATTTCCTGGTACATTGTGGAGTACCGATGTATAAGAGCTCATGTATTTATCTTTGTAACATTTGCAGATTGAGAAAGTTGTTCTGTTTTTGTTGGAACAACAAGGAGTACTTGCAAGCAGGATATCTGAACTCAATGAACAGCAAGATTCTCTTCAAGAACAGCCTGATCTATCCAAAGTAACTGAGCTACGAGAAGGCTATAGATATGTGGGGCGTGATCTTTTAAAGCTTCTCTTTTTTGTTGAAATAAATGCCATTGGACTGCGGAAGATCCTTAAGAAATTTGACAAACGTTTTGGCTATAGATTCACTGATTACTATGTCAAAACCCGGGCAAATCATCCATATTCCCAACTTCAGCAAGTCTTCAAGCATGTGGTATTATGCTAAACTTAACTACTAGTCTCTTCCTCTGATGATAAAGCTGTTGTTGCTACTACTTAAGTTTTACTGCTAGTACACTTAGTCTAAAGTTTCTCTCTAATGAATTTTGCTTTAAGCAGAAAAAAAAATATAACCTAGTCATTACGCATTACAGCGGCATTGGTTCTTAATCAAACATGAATGAGGAAATGTGGATTGCCTTAACAAATTTGATAGCTCTCTTTCACCTAAAGCAAGCTGTCCGTGTCAGTAGCCCAGTGGGCGTCACTGACCAATAATGAAAATTGCAGGGATTAGGGGCAGTTGTTGGAGCAATATCTCGTAATCTTGCAGACCTTCAAGACCGTGAAGGAAGCTACTTGTCAATTTATGATCAGCCTGCTCTTCCACTTCAGGTTTTCGCCTACTTCCTTTAATCAACTTTAGGTTTTTGTTTAGGTTTTGTTAACACAATGTTTTTTTTGGCTAGTAAAATTCTGGTTATGCTCTATTATATTCTCATACGGTATAAAGCCATTTTGCAGGAGCCCGTCGTTGATGCAATGGAAGCAGCTATTGATAGATTAGGTTACTCAACTACCTTCCTTAACTTTTCGGTCCAACGTTCACTAATCATGCTAGAAGAGTTACCTACTCCTGTTGAGGAACATGTTGATGATCAGAGATACCATTTTATGTCACTCCTCTTGAACCTGGCAAATACATTCCTTTATATGATCAATACATATATCGTTGTTCCAACAGCTGATGATTATTCTATGAGCCTTGGTGCTGCGGCGACAGTTTGTGGAATTGTGATTGGAGCCATGGCTGTTGCGCAGGTCTTTTCTTCTGTGTATTTCAGTGCCTGGTCAAACAGGTCTTACTTCAGACCTCTGGTATTTAGCAGTATAGTTCTTTTTGTGGGGAATGTGATGTATGCATTGGCCTATGATCTCAAATCAATACCAATTCTCCTTCTCGGTCGTATATTTTGCGGGTAACTCTCTCTCCACCCCCTCTTTGAGCGAAAACATCTGTGCAAGTATACCGAATGGACAACTAGTCATGCATAAAAACAAACTTCGGAATGGAACAAGAAGAAACAGGATTAAGAAAACTATTGTTAATGTTATGTCTCTATATGTTAGTAGTTGATGAAATTCTTTAATTTATTTATTCTTCTTAAATACTTTTCACGTTGGTTCTTCCTCCTTGATTATAAATGCTCCTTTCATCCAACCAGCCGAAATAAAAAATTTCCATCTTTTCGCTACTGTAGCCACATTTCCAAGATTCTGATCTAACTGTTGAGGATAGAATTTTTAAGCTAATTTAGAGCAGCTATCTCCAAAACATCAAAAAAACAGAACTAAAGGGAAGTTCCTCCCTGTATCTTCGCAAAGGAAAAAAGATCTTCTATCTTTTGGTTGATTTCTTAGCGAGAACAATAGTGCTAGAATGGAGAGAGTGGACTGTGGACCTCTAAAGAAATCTCCTGGTCAAACATTTGCACAACTTAAATGATTTCAGCGGCAACATTGGCCAAGAAGTTGGTCAATTATTGAGGATTACCAAAACTAAAACATCTCTTTTGGATACCATGTGAATCAAATAATTTCAATGGAACACTCGAGATTGTACGAACCAATAAATTCTCACAAACAATGTGATTTTGAGTAGCATCACCTGCTTTATCGTTTTTACAGCATAATTCAGTGTCATTGTTGTCTGTGTTTTTGGGAGGTTACTGTGATATTCTAAAAGCAATTTGCAGTTGACTATAAGTAAACAAGATCTGGCTTTTCTCATCTTCGGAATTGCAGTTTGGGTTCCGCCAGAGCAGTGAACCGACGTTACATCAGTGACTGTGTGCCACTTAAAATCCGGATGCAGGCTTCAGCAGGTTTTGTAAGTGCTAGTGCACTTGGAATGGCATGTGGCCCTGCAATTGCTGGGCTACTTCAGACAAATTTTAAGATTTACAAGTTAACATTCAATCAAGATACTTTGCCTGGTTGGGTTATGGCTCTTTCATGGTTAATCTATTTGGTATGGTTGTGGATCTCTTTTAGAGAACCTGCTCAAGAGACTGAAGCAAACAATGTTCCTCGGAAATCTAATGCTGGTAAGTTCAACTTTATGTTTTTATTATCAATGCTGTCACTTGTGGTCTTAATTCCAAAAATGCCTATATGAGTGCTTGTAAATTTTCCTTTCCCCTTCATTCTCTCTGTTATCCTCAAACTAAGTTGACACCACTCAAGAGAAACAGGGGGAATGCCGAACTTTTAATTTCAAATTTTGCTGCACGACTAAATAATTGAAACTGTAAGCTCCTAAGTTATGTGGGGGCAAGGTGAAGTACAGAAAAGAAGTAATGCATTTGGAGTTTTAGTCTATTGGTTGAATAATTATCTCAACATTCTGTTAATTTGTTATCTCGCTCATGGAATTGCTAAATTCCTTGTCTTTTAGTTGCGTTGTAGGCTGGCCAGAGCACAGTCCCTGGAGAGAGTTAGGCTTTATATTCTTGTAGCCTCAAGTGAAGCCATGGTATTGTTGGTAAAACAAGAGTTTTCTTTAAATGCTTCTGATATTAAATCTTTTGATACCAGTAGAAAACGATGCCCTTGAAAAAGGTGTTGTGCAACCATTGCTATTAAAATCAGCGGATGATGAACAAGAAAATGAAGGTGAATGTGATGGCAGTGAAGAAGCTCCCGAGGAGTCTCGTCGTCCAGCCAACTCCATTGTAGAAGCATATAGATTGCTGACTCCTTCTGTGAAGGTATGTGGAGATCCTTTATCTTTCCAAGGTTCATGTGCGAGTAATATTCTTTTTGCTTTTTATGGGTAAAAGAGTAGTCCAGTGAAATTAGATGCTTTTACTGTTCAATGGCAATTTGTCTGTTGGGAATCAACCCACTGATCCGGTGCACTTGCTTCCCTAATACTGCTTGTCGTTTGAAATTATTTGTCTGTGGAGAGAAAGATCATGGTGTTAAAGAAGGAAAAAGGATTGTGGATACAGCCTATAAAGGCCTATAACTATAATACAGCCTAAAGGATAATCATGGAGCTGTGCACATGTCACATTGAATACGGTGCATAATTTAGCTGCATAAGCTTTTCTTGGTTGAAATCAACAAATCATGCTAATGATTGACTTGAAGCTCCAACTAAAGTCTTAACAAGCTCCTTTTTGGGCATTGGTAGTCTACAAATACTAATCAAATGAGAAAAGTTCTTCTACCACTTTTGAAATAATTCCTTGTGAAACTTTAATCTATTTTTATATTTTCCTCTTTACCTACCAACTTTTAAAGAGTCACATCCTCTATTGCTATTCATCACGTTAAGTGGAGAAACGTAGACTGATGACAGATTCTCCATTCTTGTTTAAAACTTGTTATTTTGGAGGGGTGATCTAGGATAAAAGTTAGTAATTAACAGATAACCGTGTTGCTTGAGAACTGCAGAAGTGAGATAGAAATCAAGTGCACTGGTTTGAAAATCCAGTTGAGCAATGCCAACATCCCCTTAGAACCACCAAGAAAGGGAAAAACAAACAAAAAGGATGGACCACTTTTTACTTGCTGCCCAACATCACATTATGTTATCTGTGGTTTGGTTACGCTATTAACAATTATACTAACCAATGACCATTCATGTTACTCCTTGATGCAGGTTCAATTATTAATCTATTTTATGCTGAAATATGCTATGGAGATTTTACTTTCAGCATCTAGTGTCATCACGGCATATTACTTTAGCTGGTCAACGAGCACTGTCGCAATTTTTCTTGCATGTCTGGGCCTCACAGTTCTTCCAGTAAATGTTGTTGTTGGGAGCTACATAAGTAACATCTTTCAGGACAGGTAATCTATCTTGAAACAAGAACATATTTTTGAAGCTTATTTTCTGGATGCTATAAACATGGCTAGTTGGCTATATACATATTTGCCAATGTGTATAGTAGAAGTGCTTTGCTTGCAATGGAATGTTGTTAGCGGATAGTATTTAATTTATTAGAAGGATTAATTAACTGTAGCATTTTTAGTTTTTATGAGCCTTCATGTTTGCAAACAACATCAAGTTTCTTGCTAGAATGCTCATTCATGTATTTTTATAGCCGTTCTGAACTAGTTTCGAAATAATGCATAGATGATTGACTGATTGATCAAATGCTTCTGCTCATATTGGATATTTCTCATGCTTTGCCTAAAAATTAAAAGAAAAAGAAAAAGAAAAAGAAAAAGTTTTAGTAGTTATGTCGCATTAATCAATTATAGAATTTTAAAAAGTTTCATTTCCTAGTTTTGAAAACTGTGACTGAGTTCTTCATGATTAGTGCATTAAACTATATAAAAGTGGAACAATCTTACTACAGAGAGCAAGTCAAGCCCGTGAAAATTCACGTTTGCTCTATCATGTTGAATGTTCGCCATTGGAATTTATGCTCTATCATGTTGAATGTTTGCCATCAGAATATGATAAGTTTATTCTCTCTGCAGGCAACTTTTGCTGGCATCTGAAATCATGGTTTGTCTTGGTATACTCCTGAGCTTTAATGTTATAATCCCGTATTCAGTACCACAGTATGTCTGCTCAGGCCTCCTAATGTTTGTATCTGCTGAAGTATTAGAAGGTGTGATCTCTATTTTCCCTTTATTTTGCTCCTTGAGAAAACATACTTGGTTCTTAATTCTCAGTAGAACCTATCATGATGATAACAAAGAATAATGTAGTTCCTATGCTCAAGAGAAAACCTGGTGGAAGAGAACATAATGTATTTTTGAACTAGTAAGCTTGGACTTGTCCTCGGCTAATTTGGCGTGTAAGATTGCTGCAGTGGACAGTATCATAACCATTTATAACACATCTTTGGTGGTAGGAAGATAGATATGCTGCATCCTAGTCTCTAGCTAATCTCAATTGGAGCGATGTTGTGAACATACTATGTTCTGTTAATACTTTGGATTTGTAGTTTTTGCCTTTTAACTAGTGCAGCATAATTGAGTTAAAGCACAATTATACAGTTCTTTCTACCAAATGAGTCACAAGATTACCCGTACATCCCATCACAACCTACGGAAGTTGTTGATTTAAGCAAAAAAGGTCAACATAACCACATTTTAGATAAGCGAATACAATTCTGAGAACAATATCTATAGTTGGTGTGAGCGGCGGAACAACAATTGACACTCCTTTGCTGGAAAATTACACTATATAGCTAGATAAAAAAATTACCCCTTGGCTTCTTCATTGATTTATTTCTTACATTTTGACCCCCCTTGGTAAAAATTCTGCCGCTGCCACTGGTTGGTGTTAATATTTACCAACGACTACCGTACTATAGACAAAAGCCTGTCATTTAAGCAGAGAAGGGTAGAGGGATAAGTGACAGGCCCATTATACACGGAGTTTTGAACTATGCATCACTTATCCTCGGGATTTCTCGGTTATCCAAAAAAAAAAAAATCCTAACCCCTTTGAAATCTAACAAAATTAGGAAGGTCTAATGGTGAAATTTTGTTGGTTTTATTCCACTTTGCATTCTAAAATATCTATGATTTGGCTGATGACTCCAGGTGTAAATTTATCTCTTCTCTCTCGAGTAATGTCATCAAGGCTTTCCCGGGGAACCTACAATGGAGGTCTCTTGTCCACAGAAGCTGGCACAATTGCTCGGGTGATTGCTGATGTAACTATAACTCTTGGTGGATATTTAGGGCAGAGCAGGCTCTTGAATGTTACTCTTCTTCCTTCACTTTTGATATGCATAGCTTGCATTTTTGCAACATGTCGTACCTATAATTCTCTTTACTGATTCACAATCTTGTATGCATACAAATTACAACGATATACGACTATTGTTTTTCCTTCTCTTTATGGTTTCTGAGTTGATTTGCTTGTTAAATTGAGGGATTTGAAACTTCCACTAACAAGATGGTGAGGGTACATACAAAGTGAGTTGACTCTCATACCATGTTGGATGTACTTTTGATTGGGTTTTTATGAATTATTGTTGTAAATTTTCATGATAAGAAGTTAATGTGTTTCTTTACCTCAACTGGGTGCTGGTGGTCATGCTTGGCTGCTTGTCCCTGGAAAAATGGAACTTCTTAGTGCACATATATTCTTTAGTTGGCTATGTTTTGAGGGCGATAACAGGTAAGTCTAAATTTGATCCTTGTAATCGCCCTTTGTTTGTGTGGCCCAACTCAATATATAGATGAAAATGTGTTGTTCTTTCTTGTGAAAATTCAATGGATTAATAGCCTGTTTAGCCAAAGCTTCTGATTTCAAACAAACAAACAAACAAAAAAAGAACATATAGTTTTTTAGAATTTAAAGAATAAAGTTGTTTGGCCAAACTTCTGGCGAAGAAATAAGTACTTCTGCGTAGTAGCAACAATAGCAGTAGAAGTTGGTTTTAAGCATTTAAGTTTATGCTAAAAAGAAGTACTAGCTATTTCCAAAAATAAGTGCTTTTGATTTTTAAGAACAATATTACTTATACTCATTTGTATGTTTTGGTGTAAACATCAGTGAGAATAATTTTACCCTAGTACAGTGAGCTAAATTTCCAAACGACACATAACACTCAATTTATGGCCTATTTGAATGGTCGTTACCTATGGTTTTATAATGTACAATATCATATTGTATTGTATTGTACTGTATTAATGAATATAATATTTGGATAGATTGTATCGTTTATTATGTTTTAGTAATATTTTTATTGTTTGGTTGACTGTATGGTACTATATAATGAGTATAATGAAGCCTCCTAATCCGTAGTTACAAAAATTGAGCTTTTTTATATTTATATAGCAACAGAGTTTCGACGGGTTTACAATAATACCCTACAATATAATTTTAAGATCAATGGAAGCAAACATGATATTAGTGAAAACAATATAATATTGAACCACTAAAAACAACCATCCAAATAGGGGGTTAGAGAATTGGTCAAAATGGACAAAAGTTAGGACATAAAGGGGAATAATTCAACTTCCAGAGATTCCACAGGAAATTGTATTCTAAATATATACTTGTGTATAAGGAAAATCTTTATATCGATACCATATATAAACAAGTTAATCAGTAATACATAGATAAAAATTCATATGTATATACAGATCTCGCACGTTAATAATGGAAAAGAAATAATTCCCACGTTAATACATGCAATCCGTTCCATTTTAGGATTTACATTGAATATATGTCCCTTTCTGAAAACTATACTATACAATACATCTATTCAATTATATAACTTCAAAATAAACAATCAAAATTGAAGAGAAAATAATTAAAGAAAAATGACACCATCATCTTCATCTTTACGTTCAACACTGATTTTATTATGTCTCATAGCTGCTTTTTTCACGAGTCCAAGTACAAGCAACCCTTTATCCGACGTATGTGCCAAGTCCAAAAATCCAGGCTTATGCTTGAAAGTCTTAGAAGGAAATTCGCATCAAAATCCTCATGACTTAACAGAAACAGCCATCAATTTAGCAGCAGCAAACGCCTCCGCCACGGCGGCGAAGATCAACATGCTGTTCAATCAAACAAATGATCAAAAACTGGAAGAGATATATAACTTGTGCACAACTTATTACAGTGCAGTTATTAGAACTTTGGGCAATGCTGAACAGTTTTTGAATATGGGCCAATACCAGAATTTAAATACTGCGGCGAATCTTGTTGGACAAGATGCTTTTAATTGTGAGACTGCATTTGAAGTTACACCTGGTATTGTCTCCACTATTACTAAGGAGAATGATGATCTTCAGTTTCTTGGTAGCATTATTGTTGCTGCTGCAGGTTTTCTTACTGGCTCGTCTTCTTAGGAAAATGCCAAGAGAGAGTGATAGGTTATAAATTTTAAAACGTTGTATGCAATAATACTACTCTAGAAACGTTTTTATAATTGTTTATTTTACATTTGGGGATTGAATTTTTAAAGGGGGAATTCGCCATGAATTTTGGATGAATTAGTTAGACCCCTATTGAAACAATAAACTATCTTGTTTTTTCATCGCTTTGAATTTTGGTTTCACCCGAAGTTACAGCAGTAGAATTTCTAATCACCAAACATTGTGGTGGAATGAATTGAATTTTTCAATCCTTAATTATTTTGAGTTCGAGCTCTGAAAATAAAATAAAAATCGGTGGAGAGTATTTCACTCTTTAATGGGCCTTATGCGACACGAATTTAGATTAATAGCAGCCCCACTGGGTATTGGACACAAGATGCGAAACCAAAGAAAAGGAGGAGCATTATGCAACGCCCGCTCTAAGCCTAAGCTCACGATTAAAGCATGAGAATATGGGAGTAATTATTTTTTTAGAATCACAATGTTAATCTCATTCTTCTTGATCTGAATCAGGATATTGCACCTTATTCTCTGAATTCTTGGACTGGGTTGTAAGTTGAAGTACCAATTTTTGGATTCACTTGCTTTTCAACACAATGATCAAATTATAATTTAATTACCTCAGCCTAGATTCATTTACCAAGCTAGCTAGCTTGAACATGAGAGCGTGCTTCGTGAACCGGTACAAAGTTTTCTATTAGTTCGCTGCGGTCCACGACATTTACCAACTACTTAAAAGTTAAAAATCTCATAAACGTGATTTCCCTTGAAAATCACTTGAATTCGCCTTCATCCTAAATCATCTTAATCAATTTTGGCTTGCAATTTGCTTCTTATTAAATTTATAACGTTGAAAACGACTAAGTTGGATAAAGTAAAATAATAAAGATGAATTTTCAGACACCACTATTGTTTAGTAGCTATAATAGAATATAAGGGTACACCAAACTCTATAGAGAATCAGGTTCTCTATCCAACAATACATAGACACATCAATAATTTAATGGCAAGAGGAATTTTACGTGGAAAATTTTCAGCTCAACGGGATTAAAAACCACGACCTACCCTTGTAGGATTTCAACTTCACTACTGAACAACTTTTAGGTTACAACTTATGCAACCTAGGAATTAACCTCTTAATCCTTCACTAACTTGTAATACTCTATTACAAGCAACTTTGTAATAACTCTATTACAAAGACTTTACATCACGACTAACTCTAGCCAAGACTCAAACACACTGGTTTAAGGTTTACAAATGGGTTCCTATAAAATGCTTCTAAACAAGCTAGATAGGAATTATAATTAAAGAAATATTACAAAGTTACAACTCAACTAAGGACATACAATAACTCTATGTGGGAACTGGTCCGTAGTTGTTTTGTTCTTTGTTCTTGAAGCACTTGAAACTTGTCTTTGGATGGTCACATTAATGAGCTTGTCAAATGTTCAAGTGTCTTTGTTTTACCTCCCTTGAATGTATATATACATGTGTGACATCACATGTAATGATGCAAGCAAGGTAGGTAAACAGTCTTCCCTAGAAAGTTGACTGCAACACTGTTCCTGCACTGTAGCATGTGCAGGCAGAAACTTTCCAGCTGCAGAGTTGACTTCGTACAGTCTCCTCGGGAATTGGTAGGGACCTGGTCCCTCAGCTGTTCCTTCCACTCTGAGGAGTTAAATCATATTCCACGCTGAATCTCAACCTGGAGTCTCGTGAACTTGAGGTCTTGTAAATGTGTAACAGATTCCTTATCTGGTTCTGGATAGTAAGTTTGTTAGATCATCAAAACATAAAGTAAAGTACTTATAACCAGAGTACTTGTAACCTATCAACTTCTCCCTTTTTGATGATGACAAACTTATAATTGAGAACCCTAGAAAGAGCCGTAAAGAACCAGATTGTGAGCCAGAAGGACCTTAAGTTCCATTTGAAGCTCTACATTCCCCCTTAATCAGTGTAAATATTCTTAAGTTCCCCCTAAAGCTCTGCATTCCCTCTTAATCAGTGCAATTATTTTTTTCCCTTTTGGCATCATAAAAAGATCAAAAATAGGTAAGTAGGAAGGAAGTCTAGTTTTAAGTTAACTCATACCACATATGTGCACACAGTCATGATTAAGAACAGAGTATAAAAGCATAGTACAAACAGCAACAAGGGAAAATCTTGCATTAACAAAGTTTTTGATTTACAGCAGGAGCAGAATCAATGTTACTACCACATCCACACATTAGAACAATCAACAAAACTACCACGACTTATCATCATAAGAACTGACCCGGAGATACTGGACACTGAGGAGACAAATTTTAAGAAGCACTGGGAGGAGAAGGTTTGGAAGCAGAGGAAATTGTTTGGAGGACTAGATCCATACGAGCATTCGCTGACATTTGCTCATTGAGCAGTCTTTCTTTCAGGTCCTCCACTTGTTTCTTGAGCTCAGTGTACTCCTTTGTCAGGCGAGCATTCTCTTCATTCTGAGAATGACTGGAACCAGGTGCCTCTTGCAGCTGACTTATCTGAGTATCAAGGATATCATTCCTTGCTTTCAATTGCCTTATCTTATTAGTAGCACTGTTTTGAGCATTGATTAACTAAGAAATAGTTGAAGTGCTTGCAACCTCTCCAAATTTTTCTATACACTCACATTCTTCAAGAATGTTTTTCGAAAAAGTTTGCTCCTTGGCACCTAGTTTGACTGGTCCGAAAGGAACCTTGAAGTGCTCGAAGACCTTGGTAAGAAGGAACCCATATGGCAGCCCATGATTACCATCTTTAAAATCAGCCATTTTGTTCATGTGCTCTATCATGATCCCAGACAGATTGATGGTAGTAAAGTCATCCAGTGCTTCCATGAGGAATAGGTCTGCACGAGTGGTGATGGATTGTCTCTTAGCTCGAGGCAACAATACTTTGTTTACCATCTCAAATAGCAATTGGTAAACAGGAAGGAGGGCCTTCTTCAGAACCCGTTCCCCCTACTGAACTACTCTGTCCTTGAAGATTGCATTTCTGAAGTTCTGAGTACAAACTCCTTTAGCACTAGATATCCCTTCAGTGAGCACACCAAGAATAGATCCTAGCAAGGAAGCGTCTAATACCATATCAACTCCATTCACCAAGGCACAAATATGATCATCATCAACCTTGTACAGGTTGGCATAAAAGCTTTGAACTTCCTCCTCATATACCCTAGCAGCTTCACTTGTGAACAAGTGTGTCCATTGTTGGAAATCACAGATCTTAACAAATTGTCTCATACCAGCCTCTTCCAAGACATCAGAGGCGAAAGTACGCCACCATAGTACCTTTTGATTTCTTAATCTTTCTTTCCAAGAACACCCCGGATCATCAAGCTTAGCCTTCTTTGAGGAACCAGGTTCATCAGCAGTATCAACCTTTCTCTTAGCAGTCTTGCGGACACCCTTCTTCTTTTTATCAGACTTCGTAGGTTTTTTACCTAAATCTTTCTCCATATTCTCAGTAGCAGCAACATCAACAGGCTTAGTCCGATGTTTCAAAGACACAAAAGATCCCCCTTTTGGTTTGAGAAGACCATGCTTTTGTGACATCTTCCTAGTCAACGTACTAGGTTCCTCCGCTTCTTCTTCATCCACACTCACAACCGGAACTATCTTGTCACGACCCCAAATATTCGGTCGTGATGGCGCCTATAACATTACTAGGCAAGCCAACCCAAACATCGATCATAGCCCTTTCTCTTTTAATAAATTATTTTCTAACACAGGTTTAAATACCAATTTTTTATAAGAAGTGATTAAACAACTAAAAATGTGCAGAAATCAATAAAACTTAAGACAACACAGGCCAAACATCTGGTGTCACAAGTCTAGAGCCTCTAACATATAAAATCTGACTGTTTGATACAAAACAAGTCTAAAATGCGGAAAAACAAGGATAGAGGAAGAAAGCAGGGTTGCGGACGCCATGCAGCTACCTTGCAATCTCCGGCAAACTCTGGATAAGCTACAGACCCTCACTCTGCTGCTCGAACACTGGGATCTGCACATAAGGTGCAGGGAGTAACGTGAGTACGCCAACTCAGTAAGTAACTAAAGTAAATAAGGCCTGAAAGCAGTGGCGAGCAGTTAAAATCATATAAAGGAGTAAACAACAGGATAATAGATCAAACTCTACAGTTTAAAACCAGTTTTGTCATAAAATCTCCAGTTTCATTTGGAATACATGAAATCATTTACTTAGAAATTCATCAACAGAGGCTTATTTTAAAAAGATGAGTGAAAGCAGTGAAAATATCATAAATGGGCCCCTCGGGCAAGATATCACTCAAAATATGGCCTCTCAGTCACGCGTGACTTAGCTCTCGCCAATCATGTACTCACACTCAGCACTCATGCTCATTAATATCTCATAATAGTAATAATCATAGTAACCGCTGCTACGTGCAGCCCGATCCATAGTTTATAGTCGACTATGCTCACTGGGGTGTACAGACTCCGGAGGGGCTCCTACATCCCAAGCGTCATATCGCTGCGGCGTGCAGCCCGATCCACAATTTATATATGTATAAATCCTTACCATTAGGTTCTCAACCTCTCTTAGTTATTAACCTCATAGCCTCTCAGCACAACAGTAGAAATTAGGGAACTCAGTCCAAACAGTCCTCACATTTAAGAAGTAGAATGATAAAACCAGTTTTAAATAATAAACAGGTAAAACATGACTGAGGATATGCTTTTAAACAAGTAGAGTGAGGAAAGACAGTAAAAATGCCCCTAAGGGTCTCAACAGGTCGGCACAAGGCCCCAAACATGGCATACATCCCATAATATATTATAAATGACTAAAGTATGGAATATCATAAGGTTCTAAATCAAATACGCAGCTTAATAGTCGCTATAGGACGGACCAAGTCACAATCCCTACTGGTGCACGCCCACACGCTCGTCACCTAGCATGTGCGTCACCGCATTTATCAAAAACAATTCAAATACCGGGGTTTGTACCCTCAGTTCCAGATTTACAATGGTTACTTACCTTAAACCGGTCCAAATTCTAGCCCGCGATGCCTTCGCCCCTCGAATTGGCCTCCACTCGCATCGAATCTATCCAAAATCATAATCACAACGTCAAAATATTCTAAGGGAACGAAGCCCAAGCGAAGATATTCAATTTACAACACAAATCTCGAAATTGCTCAAACCCGGCTCCCTGGGCCCACGTCTCGGAATCCGACAAAATTAACATAAATGGAATCCTCATCCTCTCACGAGTCTATACATACCAAGAACATCGAATTCGGACCTCAATTGCCCCCTCAAATTCACAATTTACACTCTCCAAATTCAAGCCCTAATTCCCCAATTTAAGCTTTAATTTTCACATATTTCATGATTAAACAAGTAAGAATCAACATAGGATCGAGTATAGAGTTCAAAAATCTTACCTCCAAGTGTTTCCCTTCGATTCTCTCTTCAATCCTTCTCAAAAGCTCCAAAAATCGCTCAACAATGGAGAAAATAGACAAAAATCGCGAAACTCACTTTTAAACATTCTGCCCCAGGTAAAATTACCTTCTTCGCGAACGCGACCGGCCTCTCGTGTTTGCATAGACCAAATTCACTACCTTTCCAATTTTCCCTTCGCGAACACGGACAATTCCATGTGAATGTGATGATTCGCCATACCAGGCTTTCGCGAAGGCGATGCAACTCTCGTGAACGCATAGCACATGGGCCTGGGGTGCCCAACGACCTTACTCCTCTACGCGAACGTGACCCCAGTCTCGCGTTCGCGATGCACATGAATCCTCCACCTTGGCGCTCGCATTCTCATCCTTGCGAATGTGTAGAACAAAAATATCATCACATAAAACACCCTTCGCGAACGCAAATCCCTGACCGCAAACGCAAAGAACAATTCGTCTGCAACAAAAACCAACAAAAACTACCAAGTCCAAAGTCCAAAATTGATTCGTTTAACTACCCGAAACTCACCCGAGGCCCTCGGGACCTCAACCAAACATGTCAACATATCCCATAACCTCATTCAAACCTGTTCCAACCTTCGGAATACTCAAAACAACATCAAACACCAAAATCACATCGGATTCAAGCCTAAGAGCTTCAAGAACTTCCAAATTCCGTTTTTGATCAAAAAGTCTATCAAACCTCGGCTGAATGACCTAAAATTTTATACACACATCAAAAATGACACAACGGTACTACTGCAACTCTCGAAATTCCACTCCGACCCTTATATTAAAATCTCACCTATCAACCGGAAAATGCCAAAATCTCAATTTCGCCAATTCAAGCCTAAACCTCCCACGGACTTCCAAAATGTATTCCGATCATGATCATAAGTCCCAAATCACCTAACGGATCTAACCATATCATAAAAATTCTAATTCGAGATCATATACCAATAAGTCAAATCTTGGTCAAACTTTTCAAATTTCAAGCTTCAAAATGAGAATTGTTCTTCCAAATTCATTCCGATTACTCTGAAAACCAAAAACAACAATTTACATAAGTTATAATCCATCACACGGGTCAAGTCATACCCGAGAACTAGCGAGCAAAGTGCAAAAGCTCAAAATGACCGGTAGGGTCGTTACATATCTCTTCATTAAAACTTTGTCATCTTTCACTAATTGTCTTCTCCTTGAAATTGTCTTCTCCTTGAATCAGTTTGACTATTCTTAAGAGAAGACTGAAGAGCCTCCTTATTTTGCAACCTTGTTGTGGGTCTCTTAGAAGTGGGATCTTCACCAACAGCTACTCTACGCCTAGGCAGACTGGCGATTGGTAAGTCATCAAAATCTTCTTCACTATCATCCTTTTGATTTTCAGACGCAGGACCTTTCTCAGGCATGATTACACTTATAGGCTCAACATCTAAATAAGGAAAGGGAGCATTGTCAGTACTAACCTAGGGTTCCTGAGTAGGACTCGGAGTTGGATCCTCCGAAGGCAGATCAGGTCCTCCAATAGCTTCCCCAATAGTACCTTCCTGTGCTGAAGGATCAACATGCACAAGCTCACTATACTCCTCAATAGGCTTAGATGCTTCCCACTGAGTCTTAAAACCATGCTCACTTCCTCCGACAAGAACCCCTTTACTGGCGATGGACAACATATTTTCTATTGCTTCCTTTTCTTGCATATTCATGAGAAGTTCAAGAGAAGTAGGACAGGCACATGTGGACTGGGGTTTAGGAGCAGTATTTGTTAAGTCGATGACTTTATTTTCCTCAACTTGGTCTGCTTTTGATTCTTCTTCTATAGGAGAGTTTGAGATTTTTCGATGTTCTTCATTCTCAGCAATATTCGTGACATTTCTCTATTCTGGCGAGGTAAGAGATAGGCTATGGGCAACACCTCCTGCGAGAGTTGATGCTTAGTAACTCTTGTGAGAGCAGGAACTCGAATGGGTAGGAGAGGAGATGGAGTGTTGGGTTGACTCTGGTCTAGGGTTTTGGTTATCAGTAGTGTGGGGAGAAGAGACTGGTGTTGGTGTTTCGCCTAGTGAGGACTCGATATTACTAGAGATCGTTTGATCTTCAGCCATGGTGAGAGGAAGAGAAGATTTGGTGAACTGAAGAGAGTGAATAGGAAATAGGTTTGGAAGTGTTGGTATGTGAAGTATAGTGACAAAGATGGATGTATTTATGATGACAGAGAGATTGGTTAGAAAAAAAGGGCAAGTTCTAAGGAGATGGGTCAATTTATAACTGGTGAGGCGTTTGGGTTTAAAAGATGCAAAACTAAAAGCTGACATGCTAATGATGTAGCACTTGTTTTAATTGTTCAGAATTGTGCATGAGAGAACATAGAAACTACTAACTTGTGTCAGGAGAACAAGGTTCCCTGACTGATCTCTTGTTGGTAAGCTTTGCACTTTTTACTAGTGTATACAACTTCAAATGCTTATTTGCTCTATAATCATCAAGCGTGTCTACCTGTAACGGTATATAGATGAGTTAGACTTTGCTAGAAAACACCTTTTAGCTAAGTACCTGAACCTTTCTTTCATAGCCAATCATTGAGGGACCGGGTTCTCAATTGGGTTTTATCAACCCCAATGCCAGACGATTTTGCTCGAAGTGTTCTCTGCTCAGGGCTTTGGTGAATATATCTGCAATTTGGTCTTCTGTGCTACAGAATTTCATGCATATAAGCCCTTTCTCAACATTGTCTCTAAGGAAATGGTGACGTACATCAATGTGCTTTGTCCGCTTATGTTGAACTGGATTTTTTGCCATGTTGAGTGCACTAGTATTATCATATAAAAGAGGCACACAGTCTTAGAATACTCCGAAATCTTCCAATTGATGCTTGATCCACAAGAGTTGAGCACATCAAGAGGTAGCTGCTACATATTCAGCTTTTGTAGTTGAAAGTGCCATAGAGTTCTGCTTCCTTGTACCCCATGAGATTAAGCAGGAACCCAGGAAGTGTGCCATTCTAGATGTGTTTTTCCTGTCTACCAGATATCCAACATAATTAGTGTCAGTATACCCAATACGGTCAAGTTGTCTCCTGAATGATAATAGAGGACCAGGTCCTGTGTTCCTTTGAGATATCTCAGTATTCTCTTGGTAGCCTTCAGATGAGATTCCTTTGGATTGGATTGAAACATTGCACAGAGACCCACACTAAAAACAATGTTTGGTCTGCTTGCAGTGAGATACAATAGTGACCCTATGATCCCTTTATAGATGGTCTAGTTTACAAGAGAACCAGGTTCATCCATGTCTAGACGCATAGCTGTTGCAATGAGCGTATTGATAACTTTTGAGGCTTCCATATCAAACCTTTTCATCAGCTCTTTGATGTGCTTTTGTTGACTTATAAATGTTCCCTTCTTAGATTGTTTCACTTGAAGTCTTAGGAAGAAATTCAGTTCTCACATCATACTCTTCTCAAATTCACTCTCCATCAGTTTAGCAAAGTCTGCGCAGAGAGAGTCAGTTGTGGCTCCAAAGATGATGTCATCGACATACACTTGAACAATGAGTAGGTTCCTCCCTCGTTTCTTTAGGAAAAAAGTGTTGTCAATCTTCCCTCTTGCAAAGTCATTTTCTAGATGGAATCTTGACAGCCTTTCATAGCAAGCCCTGGGAGCCTGTTTTAATCCATACAATACCTTATCTAGTTTAAACACATGAATAGGGTGTTTGTGACACTTAAAACCAGGAGGTTGCTTGACATAGACTTCTTCTTTTAGATAGCCATTAAGAAATGCACTTTTGACATCCATTTGGAATAAAGTGAACTCCATGTGAGATACAAAGGCAATCAGAATTCTAATGGCTTCTATTCGAGCTACAGGGGCGAATGTTTCATCATATTCAATCCCTTCTTCCTGATTGTAGCCTTGAACCACAAGCCTTGTCTTGTTTCTTGTTGTATTTTCAAACTCATCAAGTTTGTTTCTGAATACCCACCTGGTTTCTATAATGGTTCGATCAGCAGGTCGAGGAATCAGGTGCCATACCTTGTTCCTTTCAAATTGATGCAACTCCTCTTGCATAGCTGTGATCCAGTCTGCGTCCTTCAGTGCTTCTTTTATATTTTTGGGCTCTATTTGGGAAAAAAACTGAGAAGGCAAGTGAGTTTCTTGATTTTGATATGGTCTGAACTCCTAAGTCAAGAGGAGTGATTATGTTGTCAAGAGGATGTAAACTTTTGAACCTCCAATTTGGTGCCTGAGTCTCATTAGTAGAGGAACTAGGCACATCTGGCTGGGATTCTTGAGCACTTATTACTTCATAGAGTGGAGTTCCTTGGACTGCATCAACAACTCTATTTTCAACTTCAGTTGTTGCAATCGGGGGACCAGGTTCCTCTCCAATTGATGGAGATGTATTTGCATATTCTTCATTGGATTCCTTGACATGGCTCATTATGTCTGCCTTTCCATTTTCCATGTCAATTACTTCACCTGACACAAATAAGGGCTCTCCATCTTGATCAACATGTCTGTTCTTTTCACAGTAGAGGTGAGCTTCATCAAAGATCACATGAATGCTTTCTTCTACACATTAAGTCCTTTTGTTGTAAACCTTGTAAGCTTTGCTTTGAGATGAGTATCCCAGAAAGATTCTTTCATCACTTTAGGCATCGAACTTCCCAATATCTTCCTTTCCATTGTTATGAACAAAGAATTTACACCTAAAATTTCTTAGATGTGACAACTTGGGCTTCCTTCCATTCAGCAGTTCATATGGAGTTTTGTTCAGAAGGGACCGGATCATGCACCTGTTTACCAAGTAGCACGCAGTATTAACAGCTTCTGCCCAGAAATATTTTGCGATCCCACTGTCAATTAACATTGTTCTTGCCATGTCTTCAATAGTTCTATTCTTCCTCTCCACAACACCATTTTGTTGAGGTGTTCTTGGAGCAAAAAAATTGTAAGTGATGCCATTTTCAGTGCAGAACTCATCAAATTTGACATTGTCAAACTGCGTCCCATGATCAAATCTGATGCAGGCTACTTTATTACCCATCTTCACTTAGATCTTTTTGACAAAGGCAACAAACACTTCAAAGGTTTCATCCTTGGGCAGACTACGAACCAGGTCCTTCCTTACTAATTTGTTTAATAATGTGAAGCTAGCGTGACCTAGCCTCATGTGCCATAGCTCAGTATCATCATCAACAACGCATAGGCAACTTAGATCGCCATTCTTCAGCGATTCAAAATCAGCTACTTAAATATTCTTGTATCGTTTTGCCACTAGCACCACCTCACCGGTCACCAGGTTTATAACTGTACAGATTTTTGACACAAATTCCACCTTGTTTCCCTTGTCATAGATTGGGAAACGCTTAGTAAGCTATACTTCAATCCGTTCACGTAGTACACATTTTTGATTGAGTGAGAGAGAGACTTCCCAATCTTTCCTACTCCCATAATGTATCTCTTCTTGCCATTCCCAAAGGATACACTCCCTCCTTACAGGGCTTTTAGTGAAATGAAATCATTTGTACTTCCAGTCATATGCTTTGAGCAACCACTATACATATACCATTGTAGGTCGCTTCCTTTCACTGTTCTATGCACAAGAAGATTAGGAGTTAGATTTAGGAACCCAAGCCAATTTGGGTCCCTTTTAATGAGAAAAAGGGTGAATAAGAGATCTTTTGGTCCATACAGGCATTATGCGGATTTTAAATGAGGGACCAAGTTCTCTACTTGTAGTTACTTTTTCAGCAAAGGATTTGTTTTTCTGCTGTGAATGACATCTGGCCTTACAGTTTTCTTTAAGGTGCCTATTATTACCACAGTGGGTGCAAGGCCAATTGTCAGGTACATGTAACGTACTTGCTATTAGGGTTGTAAGGGATCTTTTCCCTTTGAAACCCAATCCTCTGCCTGTTTCCCCCATTGTTGGAGTACATGGCAGTAATAGCATTAGAGGACTAGGTCCACTTGAGTGATTTTTCAAGATCACTCTTCACGCTACCTAGCTCTTCCTGAAGTTGTTTGTTTTTTTCAAGCTCAGCACACAGACTAAACTGCACTGACTTTAGCTCATTTTCAAGCTTAATATGTGCCTCGCTTGCAACTTCCTTTCCTTTTTGATAATTTTTAGCCCTACTTTCTATTGTAGGTTTCCCAATGATTTCCTTCAAGTCCATTACTAACACTAGACGGTCATCTCTTTCTTGTTCTACGTTTTTAATCCTTTTCTTTAAGACATTTCTTTATTTCTTTAGGTTCTCAATTAACTCTCTTAGATCAACTGCAACTATTACTAGGTCATCTCTAGATTGTTCTGCTTCTCCTAATTCAACTATTAAGACATCTCTGTCATTTATAAGACTATAATAAGCATCGATTAGCACATTTTTGAAAGACATGAGTTTCTTAGGAGAATAAGATTTCAGATTTCTCTGAACATCTAGAAAATTTACCTCATCATCATCGTCATCTTCATCATCATACTGGGCCATCAACGCAAAAATTGAATCATACTCAGTTGATTCACTTTCTACTGTCATCATAGAGCTATTACCTGGTTCATCATCTTCTCTAGATTCGCTTGATGAATTTCCCCATGCAGCAAGAGCTTGTCTCACGACATTGTCAGTGGCATTTCTTTCTATTGAAGCGCTATCAGGAACTAGGTTCCTTTTGGCTGCTTTGTCAGAGTTGTTCTTATACTGATCCTGCTTTAGGATAGGTAAATCCTTGATTGAATGTCCTGGATTGCCACATTTATAACATAGGTCATAATTCTTTGTCTTGCTAGAACTTCCCCTATTTGGAATGCCTCCATTCCTGCGAACCATCTTCTGGAATCTTCTTGTTAGGTATGACATATCACCATCTTCACCACTTGACTCGTTGTTTTCTATTTTGAGAACCAGGTTATTCTCCTTCTTGGGCTCTCTTCTTTCACTGTCTTTCTTCTTCTTCATTTCATATGTTTTTAGATTTCCAACAAGCTCATCAATAGTTAGCTCCTGCAAGTCCTTCGCCTCTGTAATGGCATTCACTTTGCTTTCCCAAGAACTAGGTAGCACACTTAGGATCTTTCTAACTAGCTTTTTTCTTGGAATAGTTTCACCAAGGGAGTGAAGCTCATTAATGATAGAGGTGAACCGGGTACGCATTTCTTGGATAGATTCATCATCTTGCGTCCTGAAGAGCTCGTATCAGTTGTGAGCATGTCAATTTTGGATTGCTTGACTTGTGTTGTTCTTTCGTGAGCTGTCTGAGGGGATTCCTAGATTTCTTTGGCTGACTAATATGCTGATATAATGTTGTATTCATCAGGTCTAACACCACACACCAGAATTGTCACGACCCGGATTTCCCACCCTCAGGAGTCATGATGGCGTCTACTCGTAGAAGCTAGGCAAGCCGCGAAATAAAGAATCACTAACTCTTTCATTTTAGCCCTTTTTAACAATTTGAATTAATAGGTAATCAACATTGAAATACTAACGATAAATAAAATCAAGCGGAAGACTTAGTCTGATAAAATAACCAAAGCCAGTACGACAATGCCAACATACGTCTCTACCCGGAATCCGATGTCACAATATCACGGATTGTCTATGATTACTACAACAAAAGTCTGAAAAGAATGTACAATCTGTTTCGGAAACAATGAAAACAGAATACATAATAAAATAGAAGAGAACGCAGGGCATGTGGACGCCTGCGGGATAGGACTACATCGGGATCTCTAACTGGACTGAAGGCATCCACCCAAATGCTACTGTCCAAAAGCTGATCCGGGATCTGCACATAGTGCAGAGTGTAGCATCAGCACAACCGATCCCATGTGTTGGTAAGTGCCTAGCCTAACCTCGGCGAAGTAGTGACGAGGCTAGGACCGACTATCAAATAAAGTTGTACAGTTATATAAAAATATAAATAAGCAAGTAAAGATGGGAGGGGGGTACATGTTGCGGGGGTATATCAATACCAACGGTAAATCAAGAGTAAAGGCATAAGGACAACTTAAAATTTACAACAAAACAATAAGGAACCTGTATCAAATCTATAAACACTTTGTATCATCAATTGTTGCGGCGCGCAACCCGATCCCAATATATAACAATACTGTTGCGGCGTGCAACCCGTTCCATATCATTTATCACTGTTGCAGTGTGCAACCCGATCCAATTATATTATTGTTGCGACCTGCAACCCAATCCATTTATATCATTGTTGTGGCGTGCAACCCGATCCATTTATATCGTTGTTGCGGCGTGCAACCCGATCCACATATAATATTATTGCGGTGCGCAACCCAATCCAAATAAAACATTGTTGCGGCGTGCAACCCGATCCACGTATACAATCAACAACAATCATAACAAGAGTCTCGGCAAGGGATCAATAATGAACTACCCTATCCCGGCAAGGGAATCGACAGTATAAGTAAATACGTCCCGACAAGGGAGAAACAGCTATAACCAAACTTGTTCCAACATCTAACTACCTCAGCTAACACCAATACTCAACCATAAGTAATTTCCACGAGAATAATCATAATCCTTGTTCAATTCAGAGGATCATCAATTTAAGCATCCGTAGTATTATTTAAGAATAGAATAAATTACAATTTGAGACTCGCGGTCATGCTCGACACCAATGTATAGATAATCATCACCATGCCTATACGTCGTACTCAACAAGAAACAAGTAGTAAATAGGACACAACTCCTAATCCCTCAAGCTAAGGGTAGACCAAACACTAAGCTCGAACATCCACGGCCAACTCAAGCCTCAAACACCGCTTTTCCTTTTGAATTTCGCTCCAAATCAATTTTATCTAGACATAATCGACTTAATAACATCAATAAACGCTAAACAATCCAATTCCAATGCTTAATTATAGCTTTCCCATCATTCGTCCCAAAAAGTCAAAAATTGACCTCTGGCCCGCTTGGTCAAAACACGAGGTTCGAACCAAAACCTGATCACCCATTCACCCACGAGCCCGAATATATAATTAGTTTCAAAATTCGACCTCAAAACGAGGTCTAAATCACAATTATACAAAAAAAGCCCTAACTCTACCCAAATTCCTAATTTTCTACCCTTAAGAACATGATTTAAGCCTAGAAATCTAATGGGTGTTAATAGAAATTGAAGAAAATGAGTCTAAGATTACATACCTATGGATTGGTGGTGAAATCCTCTTTCAAAAATAGCCCAATTTGGAGTTTGGAAGAAGAAGTTAGGAAATTTTGATTAAGTCCCGTTTTGCTTCTGTTTTAAAAATCACTGGACAGGCCTTCATCGCATTCGCGATAGGCCTGTCATGTTCACGATGAGTTAGGCCTCAGTGACCTTCGCGTTCGCAACATTGGGCTCGCGTTCGCGGATCTTTGACCCCTCGAGCTTCGTGTTCGTGGGACAGTGGCCGCGTTCGCGTATAACAAAATGTGAACCCTCCCCCAGGCCTTTAACTTTACGCGTTCGCGAGTGCTTGGACGCGTTCGCGAAGGGTATCCCCCCCTCAACCTCGCGTTCGCGTCTTAGGATTCGCATTCGCGAAGAAGAAATCTGGCACCTGGGAGATTTGCCTTACGCGTTCGCGAGTGGGACCACAAGAACGTGAAGAACAAAATCCCTGGGCACTGAACAGCCAAAAACCTGCAATTTTTTATAAGTTCAAAACTTTCCGAAATCCATCCGAAACTCACGTGAGCCCTCGGGGCTCCAAACCAAATATACGTACTAACTCAAAAACATCATATGAACTTATCAGTGCGATCAAATCGCCAAAATAACCTCTTAAACAGTGCATTTAGCATAGAAATCTAAGAAAAATCTCAAAACTTTCAAAGTAGGAATTTTCACAACTACGGGTCCGAATCACCTCAAATGATCTCCGTTTCTTACCAAATTTTGCAGGCTCATCTTATTTCACATATAAGACCTGTACCGGGCTCCTGAACCAGAATACGGGCCCGATACCATCAAATTCTAAATGCATTTAATTTCCAAAACTCATAGAAATTTCCAAAAAATAATTTTCTTTAAAAATTCATTTCTCGGGCTTGGGACCTCGGAATTCGATTCCGGGCGTACGCCCAAGTCCCATATTTTTTCACGGACCCTCCGGGACCGTCAAATCAAGGGTCCGGGTCCATTTACCCAAAATATTGACCGAAGTCCACTTAAATGCATTTTAAGTCAAAATTTCAACATTTTCACGGATTTTCACATAATAGCTTTCCGGCTACGCGCCCGGACTGCGCACACAAATCGAGGTGATGCTAAAAGAGGTTTTTAAGGCCTCGAAATGCAGAATTCATTTTAAAAACAAGTGATGACCCAAAAGGTCATCACATTCTCCACCTCTAAAATAACCGTTCGTCCTCAAACGGACATAAGAAGGAAGTACCTGAGTCGGGGAAAAGATGGGGATAACGGCTCTGCATATCAGACTCGAACTCCCAGGTCGATGCCTCAGCAGGCTGACCTCTTCACTGAACACGAACAAAAGGAAAACTTTTCGACCTCAACTGACGAACCTGCCGGTCTAGAATAGCTACCGACTCCTCCTCAAAAGACAAGTCCTTGTCCAACTAGACAGTGCTGAAATCTAACACGTGGGATGGATCACCGTGATATTTCTGAAGCATGGACACATGAAACACCGGGTGCACGGCTGATAAGCTCGGCGGCAATGCAAGTTTATAAGCCACCTCCCCGACTCGATCAAGAATCTCAAACGGGCCAATGAACCTAGGGCTAAGCTTTCCCTTGTTCCCAAATCTCATCATGCCCTTCATAGACGACACTCGAAGTAATACCCGTTCACCGACCATGAAAGCCAAATCTCGAACCTTGCGGTCGGCATAGCTCTTTTGCCTGGACTGACCTGTACGAAACCTATCGTGAATAACCGTTACCTTGTCCAAGGCATCCTGAACCAGATCCGTCCCTAACAACCGAGCCTCCCCCGGCTCAAACCGTCCAATCGGAAACCGATACCGCCTACCATATAAAGCCTCATAAGGAGCCATCTGAATACTCGACTGGTAGTTGTTGTTGTAGGCAAACTCTACTAAAGGCAAAAACTAATCCCACGAGCCTCCAAAGTCAATGACACAAGCTCAGAGCATATCCTCTAAAATCTGAATAGTCCACTCGGACTACCCGTCCGTCTGAGGATGGAACGCTGTGCTCAACTCAACTCGTGTACCCAACTCTCGCTGAACTACTCTCCAAAAATGGGTGGTAAACTGCGTACATCTATCCGAAATGATAGACTCGGGCACACCATGAAGACGAACAATCTCTCGGATATAGATCTCAGCTAACCTCTCGGAAGAATAAGAGACTACCATAGGAATGAAATGTGCTGACTTGGTCAGCCTATCAACAATAACCCACACTGCATTGAACTTCCTCTGAGTCCATGGGAGTCCAACAATGAAGTCCATAGTGATCCGCTCCCACTTCCACTCAGGAATCTCAATATTCTGGAACAAACCACCAGGCCTCTAATGCTCATACTTAACTTGCTGACAATTCAAATACCGAGCCACATATGCAATGATATCCTTCTTTATTCTCCGCCACCAATAATGCTGCCACAAATCCTGAAACATCTTCACGGCGCCCAGATGAATAGAGTACCGGGAGCTGTAGGCCTCCTCTAAAATCAACCCTCGGAGTCCATCCACATTAGGCACACAAACTCGACCCTGCAATCTCAAAACTCCATCATCACCTAAGGTAACCTGCTTGGCACCTCCGTGCTGCACTGTATCTCTAAGGACACACAAATGGGGATCAACATATTGCTGATCACGGATACGCTTCAATAAAGAAGAACGAGCAACCGTGCAAGCTAACACACGACTGGGCTCAGAAACATCCAACCTCACGAACTGATTGGCCAAAGCCTGAACATCCAAAGCAAGTAGCCTCTCACCGACCGGAATATAAGCAAGACTACCCATACTAGATGACTTCCTACTCAAAGCATCGGCCACCACATTGGCCTTTCCCGGATGATATAAGATGGTGATATCATAGTCCTTTAATAGCTCTAACCACCTTCTCTGCCTCAAATTCAACTCCCTCTGCTTGAACAAGTACTGCAGACTCTTGTGATCCGTGAACACCTCACATGCCACGCCATACAGATAATGCCTCCAAATCTTCAACGCGTGAACAATGGCTGCCAACTCCAAATCATGAACCGGATAGTTCTTCTCATAAATCTTCAACTGCCATGAAGCATAGGCAATGACCCTGCCATCCTGCATCAACACCGCACCAAGTCCAATACGAGATGCATCACAATAAACTGTATAAGGCCTTGAACCTGTGGGTAAACCCAACACCGATGCCATAGTCAGAGCTGTCTTGAGCTTCTGAAAGCTCGCCTCACACTCGTTAGACCATCTAAACTGGGCACCCTTCTGGGTCAACCTGGTCATCGGGGTTTCAATAGACGAAAACCCCTCCACGAACCGACGATAGTAGCCTGCCAATCCCAAGAAACTCCGGATCTTTGTAGCTGATACTGGCCTAGGCTAGTTCTTAACTGCCTCAATATTTTTCGGATCAACCTGAATATCCTCTGCTGATACAACATGACCCAGGAATACAACTGAACTCAGCCAGAACTCACACTTTGAAAACTTAGCATACAACTGACTATCCCTCAAAGTCTGAAGAACCACTCTAAGATGTTGCTTGTGTTCTTCCCGTTTGCGGGAATAAATCAAAATATTATCAATGAGGACTATCATGAACGAATCCAAGTAAGGCCTGAACACTCGGTTCATAAAATCCATAAAAGTTGTTGGGGCATTTGTCAACCCGATTGACATCACCAAGAACTCATAATGCCCGTACCGAGTGCGAAAAGTTGTCTTAGGGACATCGGATGCCCTAATCCTAAACTGATGGTAGCCAGATCTCAAGTCAATCTTCGAGAATACCTTGGCACCCTAAAGCTGATCAAACAAATCATCAATCCTCGGCAATGTATACTTATTCTTGATTGTAACCTTGTTCAACTGCCGGTAATCAATACACATTCTCATCGATCCATCCTTCTTCTTAACAAACAACATCGGCGCACCCCAAGGCGAAACATTGGGTCTAATAAAACCATTCTTAAGCAAGTCTTGCAACTGCTCCTTCAACTCTTTCAACTCAGGTGGGGCCATACGATACGGCGGGATAGAAATGAGCTGAGTGCCCAGAGCCAAATCAATGCAGAAGTCAATATCCTTGTTGGGTGGCATACCCAGCAGGTCTGAAGGAAATACCTCTAGGAACTCACGAACAACGGGCACAGAATCAATAGAAGGAACCTTGGCACTAGAATCACGAATATATGCCAAATAGGCCAAACACCCCTTCTCGACCATATGCCGAGCCTTCACATAAGAGATAACACTACAGGTAAAATGACCAGGAGCCCCTCTCCACTCTAAACGAGGTAAACCCGGCAAGGCTAAGATTACAGTCTTGGCCATGAAAGTCCAAGATAACATGGTAAGGTGATAACCAGTCCATCCCCAATATGACATTGAAATCAACCATGTCTAGAAGCAACATATCTATACGAGTATCAAGACCCCCAATCACAACTATACAAGAGCAATGGACTCGATCCACTACAATAGAATCACCTACCAGTGTAGACACATATATAGAGGCACTCAAGGAATCATTAGGCATGACCAAATACGGTGCAAAATAAGATGATATATAGGAGTATGTAGACCCTAGATCAAATAAAACCGAAGCATCTCGGCCACAAACCAGAACAGTACCTGTGATAACTGCATCGGAAGCCTTAGCCTCAGGCCTGGCTAGAAGAGCATAACACCCCACCACCCTGGACTACATCTCTGGGACGACCTGCAGCAGGCTGGCCTCTACCTCTAGCGGTCTGAGCTCCACCTCTAGCACATCTACCTCCACCTCTACCCCCACCTCTAGCTAGCTGGGCAGGCTGTGGAACACCTAGTGCCTGAACCATAGTACGAGAACCCTGCTGCTGTAACTGAGTACCCATCAATCTCAGATAAGCCCTTCGGATATGACCATACTCACCGCACTCAAAACATCCACCTGAATGTTGCGACTGAGGAAACTGAGACTGACCCTATCGACCTGAATGACCACCCCGAAAACTCTAGAGCGGTAGTGCACTAATAGGGGCTGGTGGTGCACTGTAGGGTTGCTGATCAGAATATTGCATATGAGAACCACGGCCACCTGAAGCACCGTGAGAAACCTGAAGTGCTGACTGAAAGGGCCTAGGAGGATGGCCCTTACCATACGAATTCCTGCCTCCAGACGAGGCACTACTAAATCTGCCTGAATGACGAGGCCTCTTATTTGACCCATGACCACCTCCCTGCGATAGAACCATCTCCACTCTCCTGGCCACATTAGCCGCCTCCTAGAAAGAAATCTCACTTCCTATCTCCCTAGCCATCTGAAGACGAATCGGCTGAATAAGTTCCTCAATGAACCTCCTCACCCTCTCTCTTACGGTGGGAAGTATGATAAGAGCATGATGAGCCAAGTTGGTGAATCTGGTCTCATACTGGGTAACAGTCATAGAACCTTGCTGGAGACGCTTAAACTACCTCCGATAGGCCTCTCTCTAAGTAATGGAGAGAAACTTCTCCAGAAATAGCTGAGTAAATTGCTCCCAAGTCAAAGCTGGCGATCCGGCTGGTCTAGCCAAACAATAGTCTCTCCAGCAAGTCTTGGCGGATCTCGACAAGCGAAAAGTATCAAAATCGACCCCACTGGTCTCTACTATCCCCATGTTCCTAAGAACCTCATGACAGTTGTCTAGATAATCCTAGGAATCCTTAGAAGATGCACTGCTGAAAGTAGTAGTGAAGAGCTTGGTGAACCCGTCCAATCTCTACAAAGCATTGGCAGACATAGCTGCTCCATCACCGGTCTGAGCTACCACACCTGGCTAAACTGCTCCAACTGGCTCAGCTGCTGGAGTCTGAAACTGGGGAGCCATCTGCTCCGGGGTGTGAGTAGCAGGAGTTTGGTCACCTCCTCCAGCCTAAGAGATGGCTAGTGTTACAGGAAGCAAGCCTGCCCGGGTGACGCTCTCCATAAGGCCAACTAGACGGACCAGAGAATCTTGGAGTATTAGGGTAGCAATAAACCCCTCTAGGACCTGAGTTGGGCCCACTGAAACTGTCTGGGCCGGAACCTCATCATCAAAGTCAACCTGAGGCTCCGCCGCTGGTGCTGCTACTCTAGGATGAGCTCTACCTCTGCCTCGGCCTCTAGTACGGCCTCGGCTTCGCCCTCTGCCCCTCGTGGGAGCTGCTGCTGGGGGCTCGGGCTACTGATCGGTGGATGAGGAAGCGTGTGTTCTCGCCATCTACGAAAGAACAGAGTAGAAATTTAATTAGCATTGAGAAACCAAACCGCACGACAAGAAAGAATAAATGTGAAGTTTTTCCTAACTCTATAGGCTCTAGGGGATAAACATAGATGTCTCCGTACTGATCCCTCAGACTCTAAGCTTGTCCGTGAATTGTGAGACCTATGTAACCTAGAGCTCTGATACCAACTTGTCACGACCCTAATTTCCCACCCTCAGGAGTCGTGATGGAGCCTACTCGTAGAAGCTAGGCAAGCCGCAAAATAAAGAATCACTAACTCTTTCATTTTAGCCCTTTTTAACAATTTGAATTAACAGGTAATCAACATTGAAATACTAAGGATAAATAAAACCAAGAGGAAGACTTAGTCTGCTAAAATAACCAAAGTCAGTACGACAATGCCAACATACGTCTCTAGCCGGAATCCAGTGTCACAATATCACGGACTGTCTATGATTACTACAATAAAAGTCTGAAAAGAACGTACATTCTGTTTCGGAAACAATGAAAACAAAATACATAATAAGATAGAAGAGAATGTCGGGTCTGCGGACGCCTGCAGGACTACCTCGAGATCTCTAGCTGGACTGAAGGTAGCCACCCAAATGCTACAGTCCAAAAGCTGCTCTGGGATCTGCACATAGTGCAGAGTGTAGCATCAGCACAACCGACCCCATGTGCTGGTAAGTGCCTAGCCTAACCTCGACGAAGTAGTGACGAGGCTAGGACCAGAGTATCAAATAAACCTATACAGTTATAAAATATACTGTGGAAAGATAAAACAGAAATAAGCAAGTAAAGATGGGAGGGGGGTACATGTTGCGGGGGTATATCAATACCAATGGTAAATCAAGAGTAAAGGCATAAGGACAACTTAGAATATACAACAAAACAATGAGGAACCTGTATCAAATCTATAAACACTTTGTATCATCAATTGTTGCGGCGCGCAACCCGATCCCAACATATAACAATACTGTTGCGGTGTGCAACCCATTCTATATCATTTATCACTATTGCGGAATGCAACCCGATCCAATTATATTATTGTTGCAGCGTGCAACCCGGTCCATTTATATGATAGTTACGGCGTGTAACCCGATCCATTTATATCATTGTTGCGGCGTGCAACCCAATCCATTTATATCATTGTTGCGGCGTGCAACCCGATCCACATATAATATTGTTGTGGCACGCAACCTGATCCAAATATAACGTTATTGCGGCGCGCAACCCGATCCACATATATAAGCAACAACAATCATAACAAGAGTCCCGGTAAGGGATCAATAAAGAACTACACTATCCTGGCAAGGGAATCGACAGTATAAGTAAATACGTCCCGGCAAGGGAGAAACAGTTATAACCAAACTTGTTCCAACATCTAACTACCTCAGCTAACACCAATACTCAACCATAAGTAATTTCCACGAGAATAATCATAATCCTTGCTCAATTTAGAGGATCATAAATTTAAGCATCCGTAGTATTATTTAAGAACACAATAAATTACAATTTGAGACTCACAGTCATGCTCGACACCAACGTATAGATACTTGTCACCATGCCTATATGTCGTACTCAACAAGAAATAAGTAGCAAATAGGACACAACTCCTAATCCATCAAGCTAAGATTAGACCAAACACTTACCTCGAACTTCCACGACCAACTCAAGCCTCAAACATCGTTTTTCCTTTTGAATTTGGCTCCAGATCAATTGTATCTATACATAATCGACTTAATAACATCAATAAACGATAAACAATCCAATTCCAATGCTTAATTATAGCTTTCCAATCATTCTTCCCAAAAAGTCAAAAATTGACCCCGGGCTCGCTTGGTCAAAACACGAGGTTCGGACCAAAACTCGATCACCCATTCACCCACGAGCCCGAATATATAATTAGTTCCAAAATTCAACCCCAAAACGAGGTCTAAATTACAATTATACAAAAAGCCCTAACTCTACCCAAATCCCTAATTTTCTACCCTTAAGAACATGATTTAAGCCTAGAAATCTAATGGGTGTTAATGGAAATTGAAGAAAATGAGTCTAAGATTACATACCTATGGATTGATGGTGAAATCCTCTTTCAAAAATTGCCCAATTTGGATTTTGGAAGAAGAAATTATGAAATTTCTATTAAGTCCCGTTTTGCTTCTGTTTTAAAAATCACTGGACAGGCCTTCATCGCGTTCGTGATAGGCCTGTCGCGTTCGCGATGAGTTAGGCCTCAGTGAACTTCGCGTTCGCAACATTGGGCTCGCATTCGCGGAGCTTTGACCCCTCGAGCCTTCGCGTTCGCGGGCCAGTGGTCGCGTTTGATTAGAATAAAATGTGAACCCTCCCGTAGCCGATAAGAAGCCAACTCTACTGCCTCTGTATCACTAACATGCATAACCCGAAGTGTACGATGAACCTGGTCAATAAAAGTCTGTGGGTCCTCCTTGGGGTCTGATCCGGTAAACACTGGAGGGTCTAAATTAATAAAATCACGAACTCTTGTACTAACTGGTTTCTCAGCAGCACCTGTATTCTGCCTCTGAGCCTGAGCAGCTACCAAGCTAGTCAATAACTGCAAAGCACTCCGCATATCCTGGTCTGGAGTGCCAGACGGAGGAACTGGAGGCGCTGGGTGCCTTCTAATATCCTCTGGAGGAGATGGAGTAGATGAGGTATGAGAGGGCATCTCACTTTGAGCCTCACTTTGTCCTGCTCTGACTTGGGGCACCTGACTGGTACCCTCTCCCGCTGCTGTATCAAGCCGTCTACTAATCGTTTGCTTCCTAGTCGAAGGCATCACTGAAAAAAAACAAGGTGAATATTAGAGACAAACACTTACGACTCAACTCTACGCACGATCTAGATTCAGGAAGAAGGTAACAACCCTAGATGTCATGTAGCCTCCTGATTATAAATGTGGCGCGCTACACATCCATAATCAAGACTCTACTAGACACGGCTCATAGACAACCCCTAGGACAGACTTGCTCTGATACCAAGTTTGTCACGACCCAAACTGAAGGGCCATGACTAGCACCCGACCACACTTGCCGAGCACCAACGTACATTTCATCTAACCTTCATTATTATCTTTTAAGGCTAAAGAGATCAATATAAATGGTAGACCTAGATCATGGACAACCAGCAATAAAATATGATGGCATGAATATACATAGCAGGGGATGACCAGACAATCAAGAAACTACATATAAGGTATGAGCTACCACGCTACTATGAAAGACTATACAACAAAAACTAGCCTACAAGGCATACCAAACTATACATGAGCCGACACCTGTCTATGAGCCTCTAAAAGAACATAAGTGTTGCAACATAGCCGGAACAGGGCCCCGACATACCCATAATGTCTATAACAAAAATTGCATACCAAGACCAAGGCAAGTCCGGAGAAGGGATCTCGCCAATCACCGCTGAACTGGACAGTCTACTGTGGTGGGGGAGCTGCACCTGTCTGTCTATCAGGACCTGCAGCACGACATGCAGCGTCCACAAATAAAAGGACGTCAGTACGAATAAAGTACTGAGTATGTAAGGCAAGGAACCATAAATACGATCAGTAATGTAAGCAAGGATAGAGAATATACAACCTGTAACATCTTAGTACCTCTGAGGGCTACTTACATGAAATGCATGATACATATGTATAAATACATAAACCTTTAAAGCATTCGCCTCTGTGGGCATCATCATCATCATATCGTACCCGGCCATAATAGGCTCGGTAGAATCGTACCCGGCCACGTGGAGCTCGGTAAAACCCAACTGATCAGTGGTTGCACAATAGGTGTCGTACCCGGCCAACTATAGCGTGGCTCGGTAGAGTAAAATAGATACATATATATAATGCATGCTCGACTCATGGAATCACATTCTAAACCTTTCGGAGTGACGTAAGGTCGGTATCCTCTGTACACGTTATTAGGACTAACTCTTCACTATGAACCTTATAAGAATCAGGAAGTACCAACAACATTGATAACATAAGACTAAGAGAAGCAACATTAACATCAATCGTTCCATAAGAGGGAAAACAATGTAAGTACTGCTAGCTTCTAAGAGTAGAGTATCTTGGAAGATCGTTCATTACATTATGTGCAATCGGAGTCGTGCAAAAGAAGGAAAGGGATAGCCTCACATACCTTGTATATACTTCCCCAATCTCAAGCTATGCAATTGTCAAAACTCCTTAGTCTACAATAAGAGAAACAATACTATCGTTATCATTTAAGCGTCATAACTATTATGTATCGACCACAACCTATTTTACGATGAAACGGACAGCACCTCCCCTATATATATGACCTCACACCATTCAAAATAGTCACCAAACAGCCCAAACAACATCAATAATAAACATATTGAGCCTCCCAATATAGTCCACACACAGCCTAATCACTCCATACATACGACGACCACCATAGTCGTGTCAAACAATCTGGAAATGTTACGAATAACTATCAGCCCATAACCCTACATATATATGGTGTTTCCCCATACCCTTCCTCCTCCAAAACTCCACAAGATAGTAGTAAAATACACAGCCCAACAACAACGCAAAACAGTCCACAAAACAATAACATTACTACCAAACCTTTCGATATATATCTCACAAGTTCTAGCTTCAATGGCTTAGCCGCAACTTGGATAATCTTAAATACATATAGAGTAAGAGGTTACTTACCTTTATACAGAAAGAACAACTCCAATTTGACCTTAAATTTCCATGAAATATCCCTCCAATGCTGCCACAACAACAAAAAAGCGAAACTAGCGATCAATTAGTGTTTTTCGGCACTAGAATCACTTTAGAAGGCTTGAAATCACCTAGGATTGATATTAAGAACATGAGGGAGTATTTACAGAACATAAACCCTTTAAAACAACCTCCCACACGAGCTGGAACGACACAAAAATGAGCAACAACAAGAAGAACAAGAGACTTACTAGCGCCACGGAATTCCCGACACTTGATTTGTGTTGTTTGCCCTTTTTTGGGTCTTGAATCTTGAGAGAACCTTGAGAGGATGTTCCTAGGGTTCTAAGGTCTGAAAATAGTGAAAAGAAATGACTTAAAACGGGTTGTAGTCATCCTATATAGGTCCAAATATCTTAAACCGACTTAGTGGGCCCCATAGAGAGGTGCTTGGCGCAGTCTCGCGAAAACGCGAATATCTCTCTACTCCGAGATCGTATCGATGAACGGTTTAATGCGTTGGAAACTAGACTCATAGATCTTTAATTTTGGTGGGTAGATCACCCCGTAATTCCTTGTAAATTATGAGAAAAGATTAGAAACATTTGACCTAATGTTTAAGTAAAATTATGAACCTAAGTTGCGACAACTTTTGTCGACTTTTGTTTCATAACTCGTTTGACTTCAAGACTTATGATACGGATATTATATGATTAAAATACCTTAATAAATGACCTCTTGAGTGTATTAAGCACCGCTAGATTACCTGAAAATACGAGTTACAACATCCTTGATTCGTTTAACTTCTAATACTGGTTAATCACCCTTATACACTCTTGTATCACTTAAGACCAATAGGATTGACTTCTTATCATCTCAAAGATAATTCCTTCTTGGATTTATGTTAACTAATATATGGCATGAACTAACACATGTGGATATGGGTTGTAACACCCTCCCCCCCTTAGGAACATTCGTCCTCGAATGTAAGGGTTTATGGGGAGTTTAAATCATCGTGGATTCCAATGGAAATTTCCGATCAATTTTCCCCTATAAAATGGTTACTAGCAAAACTTGCA
This sequence comes from Nicotiana sylvestris, assembly GCF_000393655.2. Classification (NCBI taxonomy): domain Eukaryota; kingdom Viridiplantae; phylum Streptophyta; class Magnoliopsida; order Solanales; family Solanaceae; genus Nicotiana; species Nicotiana sylvestris. The sequence continues at coordinate 41,257,861 of NC_091066.1, forward strand.
AGTAATTAAGCCCAACATATGGTTTCACAAGTCTACACAAAGCATTATGCGTATTTACATTATCTACATATCATCATTTTGTATTAAAGAGGAGTATTCTCAAATTATTGCTTACCTCATAGAGCCGTTTCTTCTTCCAATGTATCCTGTCTTCCACCAGCATCCTTGTTATCTTCATTCTGGAATAAGTAAGGGTATTTTGACTTCATCTCCTTTTCTGCTTCCCATGTCATTTCTTCCATATTTTTGTTCCTCCACAATACTTTGACGGAAGCTACATCTTTTGTTCTCAGCTTGCGGACTTGCCGATCTAATATCGCCACTGGCACTTCTTCATATGATAGGTCCTCTGTAACTTGTACATCTTTGATAGGGACGACTCGAGAAGGGTCTCCAATACATTTTCTCAACATAGATACATGGAATACCGGGTGGACAAATTCCAATTCGGATGGCAATTCTAACTCATAAGCAACCTGTCCAATCCGTCGAAGAATTTTATACGGCCCGATATACCTTGGACTCAGCTTACCTTTCTTCCCAAAACGCATAATACCCTTCATTGGTGAGATCCTCAGGAAAACCCAATCACCAACCTCAAACTCTAGATCACGACGTCGGACATCAGAATAAGATTTTTGCCTGCTTTGTGCCGTCCTCAATCGCTCCTGTATCACTTTCACCTTCTCAATAGCTTGGTGAATCAAATCTGGCCCATATAATTCTGTTTCACCGACTTCGAACCATCCAACTGGTGATCTACATCTCCTCCCGTATAGTGCCTCGTATGGGGCCATTTTAATACTGGAATGGTAGCTATTGTTATAGGCGAATTCTATGAGTGGAAGATGATCATCCCAATTCCCCTTAAAATCTAGAACACATGCTCGTAGCATATCTTCCAGTGTCTGAATGGTACGTTCAGCCTGTCCGTCAGTCTGCGGATGAAATGCAGTGCTGAGATTTACTTGTGTGCCTAAACCCTTCTGGAAAGACCTCCAAAAGTTAGCCGTAAATTGAGCTCCTCGGTCTGATATAATAGATATGGGCACACCATGAAGCCTAACAATCTCCTTGATATACAACTTTGCATAATCTTCAGCCGCGTAAGTTGTCTTCACTGGCAGAAAATGGGCACATTTTGTAAGTCGATCAATTATCACCCAGATGGAGTCAAACTTATGATAAGAGCGAGGTAATCCAATAATGAAGTCCATATTAATCACCTCCCACTTCCAGGTCGGAATCTCTATATTTTGAAGCAATCCACCGGGTTTCTGATGTTCTATCTTTACTTGTTGACAATTGGGACACTGGGCTACAAATTCAGCAATAGACTTCTTCATATTATCCCACCAATACTGCTCCTTGACATCATGATACATCTTTGTCGAGCCGGGATGGATGGAATATCGGGATTGATGAATCTCATTCATAATCTTCTCTCGCAACCCTGCCACATTAGGCACACACAATCGGCTCTGGTATCTCAGTGCCCCATCTTTTCCGATCCTAAAAGCCATACTTTTACACTGTTGAATGCTTTCTCTTAATCGTACTAAGATAGGATCTTCATATTGTCGTGCTTTTACCTCGGCTACCAAAGATGATTCTGATGTATTCTGTACAGTAACACCTCCATCATCAGAGTCTAACAATCTGATTCTCATATTGGCTAGCTGATGAAGCTCTTTAATCAACCCCCATCTACCTGCCTCAATATGTACTAAGCTTCCCATTGATTTACGGCTGAGAGCGTCTGCCACAACATTGGCTTTACCGGGATGATACAATATCTCGACGTCGTAGTCTTTCAATAATTCAAGCCACCTACGCTGCCTCAAATTCAACTCTTTCTGCTTGAAGATGTATTGTAAACTCTTGTGATCTGTGTAGATGTCAACATGGACGCCGTATAAGTAGTGCCGCCATATCTTCAAAGCATATATTACTGCAGCCAATTCCAAATCATGGGTTGGATAATTCTTTTCATGCTTCTTCAATTGTCTTGATGCATAAGCAATCACATTCCCATGCTGCATCAATACGCACCCCAAACCTATACCTGAGGCATCACAATATACCACATAACCTTCTGTTCCTTCAGGAAGAGTTAGCACTGGTGCAGATGTCAATCGATTCTTCAACTCCTGAAAACTACGTTCACAAGTGTCAGACCACTGGAATTTGGTAGCTTTTTGTGTTAACTTAGTCAATGGTGATGATATAGAGGAAAATCCTTCTACAAACCGCCTATAATATCCTGCTAGCCCTAGGAAGCTGCGGACTTCTGATGGTGTTGTAGGTCTCGGCCAATTCTTTACTGCATCGATCTTCTGAGTGTCGACACTAATACCCTCATCAGATATCACATGGCCAAGGAATGCTACTGAGTTCAGCCAGAATTCACATTTGGAGAGCTTAGCATATAACTTACGATCCTGAAGCGTCTGTAATACTATCCGCAAGTGGCCCGCATGTTCCACCTCCGAACGAGAATACACTAGAATGTCATCAATGAATACAATCACGAACACATCAAGATAGGGCCTGAATATAGTATTCATGAGATCCATAAAAGCTGCTGGGGCATTTGTTAGCCCGAACGACATCACCAAGAACTCAAAGTGCCCATATCTTGTCCGGAAGGCCGTCTTTGGAATATCCTTCTCCCTAACCCTCACCTGATGATACCCTGAACGTAAATCAATCTTAGAGAAATACTTGGCACCCTGGAGTTGGTCAAACAGGTCATCAATTCTTGGAAGTGGATACTTGTTCTTTATAGTAGACTTATTCAACTGTCGATAGTCGATACACATCCGTAACGACCCGTCTTTCTTCCGCACGAATAGGACTGGTGCACCCCAAGGTGAAGTGCTAGGCCTAATAAAGCCCTTATCCAGCAAGTCCTTCAACTGCACCTTCAACTCTCGCAACTCTGCCGGGGCCATTCTGTATGGAGGAATAGAGATCGGTTGAGTGTCAGGCAACACATCAATGCTAAACTCAATCTCCCTTTCAGGAGGAAGGCCCGGGAGTTCATCTGGGAAAACATCTGGGAATTCGTTAACCACAGGGATTGATTGTAAAGTAGGCGGTTTCGCCTCCGCATCCCTAACGCGAACGAGATGATAAATGTAACCTTTTGAGATCATTTTCCTTGCCTTAAGATAGGAAATAAACCTACCTTTCGGTGTAGCAATGTTCCCTTTCCATTCAATGACGGGTTCACCCGGAAATTGGAACCTAACCATCTTCGTACGACAGTCAACATTTGCATAGCATGAGGCCAACCAGTCCATTCCCATTATCACATCAAAATCAACCATTTCTAACTCAAATAAATTTGCCGAGGTTTGACGACTACAAATCATCACAGTGCAACCTCTATATACCCTTCTAGCAATCAACAGAATCTCCTATCGGAGTAGATACCGCGAGGGGTTTACTTATCAATTCAGGTTCAATGCCAAACTTATTAGCCACAAAGGGTGTAACATATGATAATGTAGATCCCGGATCAATCAGCGCATATACATCATAAGAAAATACAGATATAATACCTGTAACAACATCTGGAGACGACTCGAGATCCTGTCGACCTACTAGAGCATAGGTTCGATTTTGAGCACCACTCGAACTCGGCACTGCACCTCTACCCCTACCACGACCTGTCGACTGCTGAAAACCCCGTGCTGGAGGTCGAACTGATGAGGAAGAACCAGACACAGATCCAGTCGGCTGAGCCATACCATCACCTCCTCTATTAGGACAATCCCGCATCATATGGCCAGGCTGCCCGCACGAATAGCATGCATCAGAACCTCGACGACACAGTCCAAAGTGGGCCTTGCCGCACTGATCACAATGTGGTGTTGGGGGTCTCATCTGACTAGTATCCCTGTGATGTTGCGAGCCAGATGCCCGCGAACTCTGACCTGGACCAGAATAGGATCGATCATATCGAGGCCTCTGAAACTGTGGAGGAGCACTAGCTACAGGTGGCGCCGAACTCCTCGAAAACTGTGGCCTGATGCGGCCTCTGAAGTCATCAGAATACCCTGCAAATCTCGCCCTCTTATGCTGGCCTCTATCCTGCTCCCTAACTGCCCTCTGCTGGCGCTTACGATCCTCTAGGGTCTGGGCATAAGCTTGAATACGGGAAATATCCATGCCCTCCACCAAGGAGGCTGTCGTACACTCATTTATTAGATGTGGTCCCAACCCATTCACGAACATATGCACCCTATCACTCATCTCGGCCACCATATGGGGAGCATACCTTGCCAAAGAATCAAACTGCATACTGTACTCTCGCACACTCATATTACCTTGTCTAAGGTTCAAGAACTTATCAGCTCTAGCTCGTCGTATCTCAACTGGCAAGTAGTGACGAAGAAAGGCCTCAGAAAATTCCTTCCACATAGCTGGAGGAGGGTTCGGACCCCTGGATCTCTCCCAACTATCATACCAGAGAACCGCTAAATCCCGTAGCCGATAAGAAGCCAACTCTACTGCCTCTGTATCACTAACATGCATAACCCGAAGTGTACGATGAACCTGGTCAATAAAAGTCTGTGGGTCCTCCTTGGGGTCTGATCCGGTAAACACTGGAGGGTCTAAATTAATAAAATCACGAACTCTTGTACTAACTGGTTTCTCAGCAGCACCTGTATTCTGCCTCTGAGCCTGAGCAGCTACCAAGCTAGTCAATAACTGCAAAGCACTCTGCATATCCTGGTCTGGAGTGCCAGACGGAGGAACTGGAGGCGCTGGGTGCCTTCTAATATCCTCTGGAGGAGATGGAGTAGATGAGGTATGAGAGGGCATCTCACTTTGAGCCTCACTTTGTCCTGCTCTGACTTGGGGCACCTGACTGGTACCCTCTCCCGCTGCTGTATCAAGCCGTCTACTAATCGTTTGCTTCCTAGTCGAAGGCATCACTGAAAAAAACAAGGTGAATATTAGAGACAAACACTTACGACTCAACTCTACGCACGATCTAGATTCAGGAAGAAGGTAACAACCCTAGATGTCATGTAGCCTCCTGATTATAAATGTGGCGCGCTACACATCCATAATCAAGACTCTACTAGACACGGCTCATAGACAACCCCTAGGACAGACTTGCTCTGATACCAAGTTTGTCACGACCCAAACTGAAGGGCCATGACTAGCACCCGACCACACTTGCCGAGCACCAACGTACATTTCATCTAACCTTCATTATTATCTTTTAAGGCTAAAGAGATCAATATAAATGGTAGACCTAGATCATGGACAACCAGCAATAAAATATGATGGCATGAATATACATAGCAGGGGATGACCAGACAATCAAGAAACTACATATAAGGTATGAGCTACCACGCTACTATGAAAGACTATACAACAAAAACTAGCCTACAAGGCATACCAAACTATACATGAGCCGACACCTGTCTATGAGCCTCTAAAAGAACATAAGTGTTGCAACATAGCCGGAACAGGGCCCCGACATACCCATAATGTCTATAACAAAAATTGCATACCAAGACCAAGGCAAGTCCGGAGAAGGGATCTCGCCAATCACCGCTGAACTGGACAGTCTACTGTGGTGGGGGAGCTGCACCTGTCTGTCTATCAGGACCTGCAGCACGACATGCAGCGTCCACAAATAAAAGGACGTCAGTACGAATAAAGTACTGAGTATGTAAGGCAAGGAACCATAAATACGATCAGTAATGTAAGCAAGGATAGAGAATATACAACCTGTAACATCTTAGTACCTCTGAGGGCTACTTACATGAAATGCATGATACATATGTATAAATACATAAACCTTTAAAGCATTCGCCTCTGTGGGCATCATCATCATCATATCGTACCCGGCCATAATAGGCTCGGTAGAATCGTACCCGGCCACGTGGAGCTCGGTAAAACCCAACTGATCAGTGGTTGCACAATAGGTGTCGTACCCGGCCAACTATAGCGTGGCTCGGTAGAGTAAAATAGATACATATATATAATGCATGCTCGACTCATGGAATCACATTCTAAACCTTTCGGAGTGACGTAAGGTCGGTATCCTCTGTACACGTTATTAGGACTAACTCTTCACTATGAACCTTATAAGAATCAGGAAGTACCAACAACATTGATAACATAAGACTAAGAGAAGCAACATTAACATCAATCGTTCCATAAGAGGGAAAACAATGTAAGTACTGCTAGCTTCTAAGAGTAGAGTATCTTGGAAGATCGTTCATTACATTATGTGCAATCGGAGTCGTGCAAAAGAAGGAAAGGGATAGCCTCACATACCTTGTATATACTTCCCCAATCTCAAGCTATGCAATTGTCAAAACTCCTTAGTCTACAATAAGAGAAACAATACTATCGTTATCATTTAAGCGTCATAACTATTATGTATCGACCACAACCTATTTTACGATGAAACGGACAGCACCTCCCCTATATATATGACCTCACACCATTCAAAATAGTCACCAAACAGCCCAAACAACATCAATAATAAACATATTGAGCCTCCCAATATAGTCCACACACAGCCTAATCACTCCATACATACGACGACCACCATAGTCGTGTCAAACAATCTGGAAATGTTACGAATAACTATCAGCCCATAACCCTACATATATATGGTGTTTCCCCACACCCTTCCTCCTCCAAAACTCCACAAGATAGTAGTAAAATACGCAGCCCAACAACAACGCAAAACAGTCCACAAAACAATAACATTACTACCAAACCTTTCGATATATATCTCACAAGTTCTAGCTTCAATGGCTTAGCCGCAACTTGGATAATCTTAAATACATATAGAGTAAGAGGTTCCTTACCTTTATACAGAAAGAACAACTCCAATTTGACCTTAAATTTCCATGAAATATCCCTCCAATGCTGCCACACAACAAAAAAACGAAACTAGCGATCAATTAGTGTTTTTCGGCACTAGAATCACTTTAGAAGGCTTGAAATCACCTAGGATTGATATTAAGAACATGAGGGAGTATTTACAGAACATAAACCCTTTAAAACAACCTCCCACATGGGCTGGAACGACACAAAAATGAGCAACAACAAGAAGAACAAGAGACTTACTAGCGCCACGGAATTCCGACACTTGATTTGTGTTGTTTGCCCTTTTTTTGGGTCTTGAATCTTGAGAGAACCTTGAGAGGATGTTCCTAGGGTTCTAAGGTCTGAAAATAGTGAAAAGAAATGACTTAAAACGGGTTGTAGTCATCCTATATAGGTCCAAATATCTTAAACCGACTTAGTGGGCCCCATAGAGAGGTGCTTGGCGCAGTCTCGCGAAAACGCGAATATCTCTCTACTCCGAGATCGTATCGATGAACGGTTTAATGCGTTGGAAACTAGACTCATAGATCTTTAATTTGGTGGGTAGATCACCCCGTAATTCCTTGTAAATTATGAGAAAAGATTAGAAACATTTGACCTAATGTTTAAGTAAAATTATGAACCTAAGTTGCGACAACTTTTGTCGACTTTTGTTTCATAACTCGTTTGACTTCAAGACTTATGATACGGATATTATATGATTAAAATACCTTAATAAATGACCTCTTGAGTGTATTAAGCACCGCTAGATTACCTGAAAATACGAGTTACAACATTCTTGATTCGTTTAACTTCTAATACTGGTTAATCACCCTTATACACTCTTGTATCACTTAAGACCAATAGGATTGACTTCTTATCATCTCAAAGATAATTCCTTCTTGGATTTATGTTAACTAATATATGACATGAACTAACACATGTGGATATGGGTTGTAACACTACGCACTCGGACTACGCACGCAAATTGAGGTAATGCTGAAAAGGTCATCACAAGAATTTTCTTAGCACGAAAGTTCTTCTCTATGGCCTTTCTATCTGCATCGTTGAATTCTTTCCTTATCTTGGGAATTGAATCATATTCCACGCTGAATCCCAACCTGAAGTCCTGTGAACTTGAGGTCTTGTAAATATGTAACAGGTTCCTTATCTGGTTCTGTATAGTAAGTTTGTTAGATCATCACAAACATAAAGTAAAGTACTTATAACCAGAGTACTTGTAACCTATCAAGCTATTAACTTCCTATAGCTATCATATACATAATTAATTCCTATAGCTACTATTCTGTTATTATTGAAGTGTATTCACATGTATTCGCGCTGTTGTATTTATGAATACAACAGAAAAAAGCGCCTAAAATCAGGGCAGTCCAGCTGTACGTGCATGTATTCAAATATATTTGCACCATGTGAAATCACCTTAAAATAGGTATGTCCAGCTGTTTAATAACGGAAATAATATCAATTAGTGTGATACACTCATAATATAACTCAACAAAATTAATTCTTACATGCCTCATTTTCAATCCAATTAATTAAAATGATTTTCAGTGTATTTTACTGTATTTTAAAATTAAATGTATCCATTGTTTATATTATGTTCTATTTTAATATTTGTATTCAGTGTATTTCAAAGTTTATATTATGTATTCATGCATGAATACAGGTGTATTCGGCTGTATTAAAAAATACAAACCTTCGAAATACATAAATACAGGAAAAAAATAATGTATTTATACAATATATAATGTATTTGAGTGAATTTGCACATAATACAATGTGTCTGTATCATTATATGTGACTAAATAGCAAAGAAAGGAAGAAAGTTCGTCGGAGATGACATTTTTCGGTCAAGCAAAATATTGCATACATTGTATTAAAACTAAAAATGGATACGAACAAAAAACCCCGACCCTCAAATCTTCCCCATCGTAAAAAATATTGCAGTGTCTGTGTATAGGAATCCATTGCAATATCCGGCGTAGAAGAAAGCCGCAGATAAATCCATTGCAAATATCTGGCATAGAAACTAAGCAGTACAAATCCATTGCAATATCTAGCGTATAAACTAAGCAGGTATTCTGCTTGAACGGAGAGAGAAGGAAGAGAGAGAAAGAAGAAAAATTTTATTGGGATTTTGAGAGAGAATTGTGTGTTAATTGAAAGAAAGTGAGAAGGAAGAGATAGAGAAAGAAGAAAAAATCTAAGAGATAATCTTGTGTTAATTGAAAGAAAGAGAGGAAAAAACATAAATAGCATATTTCATGTCTCAATCGTAGTATATACCATAAATACCTATTTTGCTATAAAATATAAAAGATAGCTATAAAAAAATAATATTTTAAAATATTTTTAGTTTATAATAAATAGGGTATATACCTTTAGTATAGGAGGTAAAATTTTCAATAATAAATAAGGAGAACTTCCTCAATTATTACAAGCGGAAACTTTCAAACATTTTCCTTCTTTGTCTTTTTTTTCTTAAAGGGGTTAAGTGAAATTTACTCTTAAATTATTGAGTTCAAAATTTTCTAAATTATAATACTTCATTACGATACTTACAAAAATAGATTGGCCTATGTGAAGCATAGGGGAAGGAAAAAGCCTCTCTTGGTGACTAATTAAATCATGCCATTAGCAAACGTCATGGATGGCTCGATTATAAGACCAGTAAAAGAATTGCTTGGGGCTATAATTTTTTAGAGGCCCCATTTTTTTTTTTTTTAAAGATGTATTGTATATGTATTATTCAAAAAATGCGTGTACATTTTAATTTAAAATAATTTTTGAAACGAAAGTACAATAACTTTAATGTCATGAGAATCGTTGTAATAATTAGAATAATAGTTAGAGAATAGAATAATTTTTAGTGAATTATTCCTTACATGGGTAGGGTAGCTATTTTCTTGCGTCATTTATATCCTAACAATTAATATGTGCCCACACTATTATTGACATATTTACCTTTTTCATTCTCTCTTTTACTATTTTTATTCCCAATTTTGAAAAGTCTCTCAATCAGCAGTTACCGCGGCTTAAAAGTTGTTTTTTTCAAAGCATTACAACAAAGAATCATTATATTGAAGCAATACAACACTTATTTATATCATTATATCAATTTATCTTGCTATATAGTTTCTTACCCTTTGATTTCTGCTGCTATCTTTTGTTTCTTGTACTTCGATTATTTATATGTGATAACTACTGCTCCTTTTTAGATAACTTTATCGTGACTTATTCGCTTTCGTTACTTTTATTTTCATACTGCATCAATTGATTGTCCTTAGCTGACCTCTTTTTGTCATGCTTTCTCTTGAGCCTGTGGTCTTTCAGAAACAACCTCTCTGCCTCCCAAGATAGGGTAAGGTCTGCATACACTTTACCTTCTCAAACCCCACTTTGTGGGTTTGCACTGGGTATGTTGTTGTATATCAACTTATCAAATTCTTGAGCCGATTTTATTATTCTGCATTTATTTTATACCTTTTCATTGTAAATTTGTCTTTAATATTCTTACTTAGGGTCTCTTTCTGAAATTTGACTTTAGACCCCTAATCTTGTTGAGACGGCCTTGCCTAACGTACACCAACTTTTTCCATGAAATTTTTCTTTTTTCGAAAATCTATGGCCAAAAACTGTCTTGTTATTATTGCTAATGAGTGTACGTAATTTATCATTCGTATTTGGAAGATGAAAAAGTGAAAGAAAAAAAAAGTTAGTTGCCGAAAGAGATTGCGTCTGTCAATGAAGGTGATCTCTAAATATTTCATTGAAGGTACACGATCAATTAAGGCCGCCTTTTTCTGGTGAAAGAGGAGTTGGATTTCACCTGTAACATTATACTACTAGTAGATAAATATCTTAGAAAAAAAGAAGAAAAAAGAACATAATTTTAATAATTATTCCAAAATGTGTCCGATATAATGGTCATCACAGTAAGCACACGTGACAAGACATATAGCAGCTACTCCGTATCAAATGTGTTGGTGGAGTTTGTAACATTTTTTGCCCGAGTCAATATTTGACGACTAAATGCAAATCTGATGCAAAATTTTAAATGAATGAAATGAAAAGAATTTGCCTTCATCCTAGATATTCATGGTAATAAATTATCCTGTTCTCTCATCTCCTATCCACCCCCACCCTCACCCTAGCAAGAAAGAAAGATGAGTAGAGACTAATGATCAAATAATCTGGGCGCGACAGATATTTTATTCCTTTTTATCTAACTTTTTAACTTGCCCATATATGAGCCGACCCCCTCATCTATTCTATCTATGTATAAAGGGGCGGGTTTAGGGGTCGGAAACAGGTTTACGAACCTCCTTCAACTGAAAATTACCATGTATATATATAAAGTAAAATTCATTTTGCGCCTCTATATGTTATAATTTAAATTTTCTTGATAGAACTCAATGTATTGGGAAAAATCAAATTAACATTTGATATTAATTAAGTGCTGATACGTCAAGACACGTGGATCAATAACATAACGATTGTTAGCGAAGAATAGTCGAAGAGGCACGAATCTTAACAGGCACGGGTAAAGATTCAAGAAAACAGAAAGGAACGGTTACTCAGACCTCTTGATAATTCAACGAGACATCAGAGGGATGAACCTAGATAGCAAAAAGTACAGATACGTATTATCTGTAATTAATGAGCATCAATGATAGAAAACGTCATAGAATCTTCATACGACAGTTACAATTGCCAATTATAACGTTACATTAATGCCATTAATTGCTCATAATGACTCTATTATTAGAGGAAATAAACGTATTATTTAGAAATAGCTATAAAAGGAGAGAAATAACATTTGTAAGGACGGAGAATATTATTGGAATACACTGATTTACTTTGCTTTTTTTTTACTTATTCAGTTATCGTCTAAGTCAATTCTTCTTATTTATATTTGATTATCAATAACCCGAGTTCTTCTAAAAATTAGCTTTGACCAAAATTCCTATTTTCTGGTTAAACAAATTGGTTCCATTACCGAGAATCTGACAATCTTCTGCTTTCCAAATCTATTCTTTATCGAAAACAATCATGTCAAATGTCAACGATAATAACCAACAAAATTTACCACTCCAAGGAAATCCACAACATCAGCTGAACCAATAAGGTGACAGAACTCCACCCCCTTCGCCACAACATTCTCCTCGACAATCACGAGAGGGGACTCCTGACAGATTTGAATCAAATTAAAATGATCAAGCTATCGATGAAGCTTTGAAAAAATTAATCGCTGAACAGGTCAGCAATGCTCTTCAGGCTTTTACTAACAAGTTTCCGGTTGTACCACCAACACCAACTCCAAACAACAACACCCTGGAAAATTCTCGCTCAGGACTCGTTAATTTAGGCAGTGGCGGAGCTCCCAGCGAATCTCGTGATGGAGAGCCAGGTAACCCAGTTAATTCTGATTTACTAAATTTAGTACTAACTTTGCAGAATCAGCTCAAGGAGCAAAGTAACCGCATAGATCAAATACTTGGAGTGCCGCCTGTGATCAAGGGAATAGATATGGACAAATATTCACAGCAACCTTGGAAGCCAAGTGATGCTTCTCTACCAATTCCAAAGAAATTCAAGATGCCCAATATTCCTAAATATGATGGAACAACTGATCCACGGGATCACGTAACTGCATTCACAACTGGTGTAAAGGGCAACGACTTAACCAAGCAAGAAATTGAATCAGTATTTGGTCAAAAAAACGATGAAACGCTCACTAAGGGAGCATTAACATGGTACTCTCTTTTACCCGAAAATTCTATAGATTCTTTTGCTGAGCTTGCAGATTCATTTATCAAAGCACACTCGGGAGCTCAAAAAGTTGAAAAAGAATGGAGGATATTTTCACAATAAAACAAGGAGATACGGAGCTGCTTAGGGAATTCGTAGACAGATTCCAACGAGAAAGGATAATGTTTCCACGTGTACCTGATAATTGTGCGGCTATGGCATTTGCCAGTAATCTAAATGAAAAAAGTTTAGAAGCCACGAGGAGACTCAAGGAAAGTCTACGAGAATTTTCGATAACAACTTGGAATGATGTTTATAACAGATACAACACGAAGCTGCAGATAGAAGAGGATACCATCACTCAGTCTCGAAAAGAGGAAAGGGTAAGTTCAAGACGAGCAGAAACTGAAAAAAGGTCCAGTAAAAATAGGTACGAGTCTTACATGGGACCAGCAGGAAGAGACTCACGTTCAAAACAAGAAAACCCGAGGTATGATCATAGATCACGAGATAGAGAGTCAGGTTCATCATCAAGGTTCGGAAAAGAACGAAACACAGGAGAGACGCGAGATGATGACAGAAGCTCGAAGGCAAAGATCGGCGGTTACAGTTTTAATGTTAGCACATCCGAGTTGCTGGTTGTTTTAAGGAGCATGGGAGACAAGGTACGGTGGCCAAAGGAAATGAGATCAAACCCGAACAGACGAAATCCAGATTTTTTGTGCGAGTTTCACAACGATCATGGTCGCAAAACGACGGATTGTAGATTACTGCAAGGTGAAGTTGAACATTTATTAAAACAAAGATATTTAACCGAATTGTTTAGTGAAAAGGGAAAGCAAGCATATATGAAGAATAGGCAGGAGCCCCCAAAACCTCCTTCACCAAAAAAGACGGTTAATGTCATAAATGGAGGAGAAGAGATCAATGGCGTAACATACACGGCAGCTAAGAAAGTGTCAAAAATAACAGTTACAAATGGGAAGCGAGTTCGACAAGTTCTAGAAGAAGATAGTATTACATTTGATGATGCAGATGCAGATGGCGTGCTAATCCCGCATAATGATGCACTAGTAATATCTTTACTCGTACATGTCACTAATGTAAAATGAGTTTTGATTTATCCAGGTAGTTCCGTGAATATCATTCTGTTAAGAGTGGTAAACGAGATGCAAGCTGATGATAAGCTGATACCCAAGGCACACACCTTGTATGGTTTTGACAACTCGAGCGTCGTAATAAAAGGGGAGATAATACTCCACATTCGCAGAAGGAGTGGTCAAAGATACAAAATTTTTGGTGGTATAAATGGATATGACCTACAATATGATTCTTGGCAGACCATGGACTCACGAAATGGACGTTGTTCCATCTACCTTGCATCAAATTTTCAAATTTCCATCACAATGGGGATACGGCAAATCCGTGGTGACCAACAAGCTTCACGGAGCATTAATTCCGTGGCAGATTCAAACGCAAAAAGTGACAAAAATAGCAACCACAGAATGCAGTTGAGGATGCACCGACACGAACCTTAACTAAAGATGGGCAAACAAATGTAGATTCGAGGCCCGATACTATTCAGGAACTGGAGGAAAATGAAAATATCAAAACAACGATCGAGGAACTGGAGGTTGTGGTGCTATTTATACATTGTCCCGACAGAAAAGTCTATATTGGAACCAACCTCAGCCCGGAAATGAAATGTAAGTTGATTAAATTTTTAAAGGCTAATGCAGATTGTTGTGCTTGGTCCTATTCTGATATGACAGGTATACCACTGGAGGTAATGATCCACAAATTAAATGAAGATCTATCGTACCCACATGTTAAACAAAAGAAAATGAAGCAAGGCGTATTCAAGAACCAGATGATTCAAGATGAGGTGCAAAAAGTTCTAAAAATTGGGTCCATCCACGAGGTAAGGTATCCAGATTGGTTGGCTAATATTGTGGTAGTACCTAAAAAGAATGGTAAGTGGCGAGTTTGTGTAGATTATACTGATCTAAATAAAGCTTTCCCTAAAGATTCTGTTTCATTACCGCACATAGATCAACTAATTGACGCTACTGCAGGGCATGAATTGTTAAGTTTTTTAGATGCCTATTCAGGATATAATCATATCAAAATGGATCCTCTAGATGAAGAAAATACTTCCTTCATCATAGATAGGGGGACTTACTGCTACAAAGTTATGCCATTCGGCTTAAAGAATGCTGGGGCCACATATCAAAGGCTGGTGACAAAAGTGTTCCAAGAACACTTGGGCAAAACCATGGAAGTGTATATAGATGATATGTTGGTTAAATCAAAACAAATAGGAGACCACATTCAACATCTGACTGAAACATTTCAGATTCTTTGCAAATTTAATATGAAGCTAAATCCTGAGAAATGTGCATTTGGCGTCTCATCTGGTAAGTTCTTGGGATTTCTTGTTTCTAATTGTGGAGTTGAAGTAAATCCTGCGCAAATTAAAGTTATTGAAGAAATTCCGGATATACTCACGAGCAAAAAAGAAGTACAAAGGCTAATAGGCAGAATAGCAGCCTTGGGCAGGTTTATTTCCAACTCATCAGAAAAATGCTTCAAATTCTTTTCAGCTTTAAAGAAGCAAAACCAATTTGAATGGTCTGAAGAGTGTCAACAAGTGCTTAAAAATTTAAAGGCGTACCTGTCAAATCCACCACTGCTAGCTAAACCAAAAGATGGGGAGAAATTTCTTGTATACCTTGCAGTTTCAGAAGTGGCGGTAAGTGCCGTATTAGTTCGAGAAGACCAAGGTAAGCAATCACCGATTTATTATGTTAGCAAATATTTGCTCGATGCTGAGACTCGATATTCTCATTTAGAGAAATTTGCATTAGCTTTGATTATGGCATTTAGGAAATTAAGACCTTATTTCCAATGTCATACTATTTCCGTGGTAACTGTCTGCCCCTTACGTAATATATTGCATAAACAAGAGTTATCAGGTAGATTAGCCAAGTGGGCTATAGAACTAAGTGAATATGACATTACATATCAACCTAGAACTGCAATAAAGTCACAGGTTTAACCAGATTTTGTGGCAGATTTTAGCCAAGGAATACAGTTAGAAGCAGAAAAAGAACTGCAGATATTTAACGGATCTAATCCAGGTACATGGACCTTATTTACTAACGGTTCATTAAATGTAAAAGGAGCAGGTCTGGGCATTGTCCTGGTACCACCTACGGGTGAAATCATAAGACAAGCAATAAAGTGTCATCCAATCACTAATAATGAGGCAGAATATGAAGTTGTGATTGCAGGTTTAGAGTTGGCACGAGAGCTCGGAATAGAGCAGGTAATAATAAAAAGCGACTCACAACTTGTGATTAACCAGATGCAGGGGACTTATATAGCCAGAGAGGCAAGGATGCAGCAATACCTAGAAAAGGCACGGGATTTGGTCATGCAATTTCAAACTTGGAAAGTCATGCAAATACCAAGGGAAGAAAATACCGAAGCAAATGCTCTAGCTAATCTTGCATCTACTGTAGAAGTAACAAATGAAGAAAATGCTTCCGTAATTCATTTGTTTCATTCAGTACTTGATCAAGATAAAAACGAGGTAAATTACAATAATCTAACTTGGGATTGGAGGAACGACATTATCAATTTTTTGCAGTATGGAATTTTACCTGAAGATAACAAAAAAGCTCAAGAACTTCGCAAAAGCTGCTCGCTACTGTTTAAAGAAAGGCAATCTTTATCGAAAAATGTTCGGTGGTCCTCTAGCAAGATGCCTCAGGCCTTCTCAAACAGAGTACGTGATGAGAGAAATACACGAGGGACATTGTGGAAATCATGCTGGAGGAAGATCTTTGGTAAAAACTATGATTAGAGTCGGCTATTATTGGCCAAAAATGGAAGAAGACGCAGAACATTTTGTGGCTAAATGTGACAAGTGCCAAAGATACGGTAACAACATGCATCGACCAGCTGAATTATTACATCCGGTCATTGCACCATAGCCTTTTATAAAGTGGGGGATGGATATCGTAGGTCCACTACCATAATCTAAAGGCAAGGTAAGATTTTTATTAGTGCTCATTGACTATTTTACTAAGTGGGTAGAAATAGGAGCTTTTAAACAAGTACGAGAAAAAGAGGTCAGAGATTTCATCTGGCGGAACATCATATGCCGATTCGGGGTACCAAAGGAAATCGTATGTGATAACGGTCCACAATTTATAGGCGCACAAATCACAGAATTTTTCCAAAGTTGGCAAATTAAAAGGATTACCTAAATGCCTTACCATCCGGTGGGTAATGGACAAGCTGAATCAACAAATAAAGTCATTATCAACAACTTGAAGAAAAGACTGGAAGAATCTAAAGGCAATTGGCCAGAGGTACTACCTAGAGTCTTGTGTGCTTATCGAACAATAGCGAAAACAAGTACGGGGAAAACACCATTTTCACTTGTAAAAGCCTTAATTCCAGTTGAGATAGGGGAACCAAGCACGAGATATACTCAAGCTTCTGAAGAATCGAACGAAGAAGAGATGCGGCTAAACCTGGATTTACTTGAAGAAAGGAGGGAAACTACATTAATAAGGATGGCAGCATAAAAACAAGTTATTGAACGGTATTACATCGGAAAGCTCATCTTAGATACTTCAAGATTGGGGATGACATACTCAAGAAAGTTTTCCAATCCACGAGAGCAGCCAATGAAGGAAAGTTAAGTCCAACTTGGGAATGACCTTATAAGATTCGTGGTATTGCAGGAAAAGGAGCATACGAGCTTTAAACATTGGATGGCAAAATTCTACCTTCAAATTGGAATGTTGTTCATCTAAAGAGATACTACTTCTAAGGAAAGAAAATACCTACGGGCAGGTATCCTCACTAACAATTTTTATTTTTGAATTATTAAAATTTTACTAACGATTTTAGATGATAGGCAAAAAGCTAGCCCATACTAAATGATGAATTACGACCTGAAAGACACGTGGAAAGAAGATAATTTCCGGTCTAGGGTTACAACTATTCTGCTAGAAATTTAAATGGATTAAGCAGTCTTCATCTAAAATCGTACCTCCGAGTCCCGTATGTTTTTCCTTTTCAGGAAAAGGACCGCATGGAAGGAATGATCAAGTACTCGAGATTTCATACTTCAAAGCTCAAACACTTGGGGGACTATATAATATACATATGATATATGTATAAGGAAGGCAAAGAAGACTGAAAATAATTAAATTTCAAGTCAAGCCTGAAAGTCTACTCATCAAATATCAAGTTCAGAGCAAAGTTATGAGCCAATAACACAAGCCTGATCAAAAAGCCTTTTAAGAGTACACTCGTGGATATAGATTTCAAAATATTACGATGTTTAGGTTAGAGACAGTATTTAGCCATCTATCATAAAAAACTCTTGGATTTTCTTTCTTTTTTGCAAATCTGTTGTAAAGAAAACAGTTACGGAAAAGTAATAGAAGATATTTAAATGCATGTAAAATATCACTTACACTTGACAAAGTTCGAATGAAAACTTTATCAAAGTTGTTTCAAGAAACATGTGTGTTCCTATTTCTTCTTTCGTATGTTTACACCATTATGAAGTTGAGACGTCTTCTTTATTAAGTGTCGTATATAAAAGGGCCCCCTTTTATAAATCCATGTTTGATTCAAAGATCCATGAAGTTAATAAAGCATTTCTAAAAAATGCAAAAAGTCAAAAGGGTAAGACCAAAAACTCGCGAACTAAAAACAAGACCTTGGACTTATATAAAAAAACAAGGCAAAAAAAGTATAACAGAAACTCAAGAGAATTGAGTTGAAACGGAAACTTTATAATATTAAGTTTAAACTAAGTATGAACTTAGTTATAAAATGATTGTCATTTTTATAAAAAACCCCGAAAAGACCTAGGGACTTGTTATCAACAAAAACATAACCCCCCAAAATTGGACCAGGGGTAAAACCACCACATATTCTACCAAAAAAGAAAAAAAAATTCAAACTTCACAAATAAACTTTCACTATGGAGCAGGAGAAGGGTTCAAAACAACATCATCAGCAACTGAAGGCTCAACTTGATCTAAAAGAGATGGGACATCCACCGCACTAGAGTCAGCTTCAACGTACTCGGGAGTATAAGCCATGGGAGAAGAGAAACTTTGGCCTTGCTGAGTTTTCTCAATGGTCTCTTTAATATTTGCTAACTCAGTGTCTAAGTTAAAACTTTCTTGGCTAACCTCCGTAAGGGTATCATGGCGTGTGTTCAATATAGCCCAACTCACTTCGACAACAGCTTTGTCCTCAAGAGCCTCGTAGTCTCTTTCCCAATAGTCAATTTCACTCTTGAGCTCCTCCCTTTCAGCCAAAACAACATCGTAAGAAGATTGTAAAGGGGAAAGTGAACTCTCCAAAAACTTGACCTTATCAGAAGACAAACAAAGATCTTCTTGTGGGTGAGTGTTTGAACAAGTTCTCATGCATAGACTTCTTTCTCGTTCATCAAGGCCTTCAAACCTCTGATCTCCTTTGTGGCTTTGGAGAGTTGTTCGGCAAATGATGACTCAAGGAGAGTTTTATCCTTTCCTGCCTGGTTGGAAGAAGCTTTTTCAACTGTTAACTCCGAAGCCATGACCCTCAACTGCTGCTCTAAGGTACATTTGCTTTCTTCTAAAACTTTCATATCAAGCTGAAGACTTTTATATTGTTCTTTCCAATTGTCTGCCTTAATTTGGTAATCATGCATCAACTTCTCTATATGGGAAACCCTTTTCATCATCTTCGTACCGATGAGATTGATCTAAAAAAAAGAGGGTAAGAATCTTGGTAAAAGGAGAATGAAATAAAGCATGAAAAGAAATTAATACCTTCAGTGATGACTGCACGATATCATTCATCCAAGTCAGAGAACTATGACTTTCTAGTTTGGACTTTTCCGGACCAATCAAGGGTTTCAACCATACGTCAGCCCGACCTAACTTTTTCAAAAGACTAGGGATTTCAATGGTAATCTGCTTCATCACTCTACTTCCACTTGAAGAACCAACTTCAATGTGAGGAACAGTATTAGTAGGGACTGTAGAGGAAGTCATAATAGCTTGGATCGGGGCAGAAACAACAGCAGTAGAAACAGGTAAAGAGCATTCCACCGGGACAGACACGAGGAAAGAGGCAAAAGGTACTTCATCAAACACCAAATCAAAACTTTCACTATCAAACCCACAGGAAAAAAGTTGTTCATCAGAGCCACGAGCAGCCATAGGACTATCATCAACAGAACTCACTAAGGTGGATTCAACAGGCTCGGTCACAGGGATAGAACGGGGAGGAGTAGCTTCGTTATTCGAAATAACGCGTCTTCTAGCCCACGGTCTTCTAACCAAGGAACTTCCATCTCGTTCCTCTTCCTCCTCAGAATCCTGGGATGCATCAGCTTTCCTTTTCGATGAAGAACTCAAAATTATCTCTTGAGCTTTTGCCAAAGAAACCCTGGAAGTTACGATTGACTCGACACTTACACCACGAATAGGAAACCCTGATAAAAAGAAGGGTCAAATACATTCTAAATGAAAGATGGACAAAAACAGAAAGGGAAAAATCAAAGTTTTTACCATGAGTTTTAACCTTCAAACCAAACCTGTTTGAAAGGTATTTCCAACATCTAGTCTCCATCGGAGCAATTGTCAACAACTTATCTACCCAACCACGGAAATTATGAATCTCTTCAATAGTTCCCATGGTTGCTGAAAAAGAAAAAGTGAAACAGTCACGGGAAGAACAAACCTTTTCTAAAAAAGGGGGGAAAAGGGAAAAAGAGGCAAGAGAAAGTTGTAAAGAAAACTTACGTGCAAAATTCCACTTTTCAGGGAATAGAGTATTTTCTTCACCTACTAACCCTACAGTAGGAGCAACAACAAATCTGGCATACCAGCCACGGTCCTTGTCATCCTCAAGGCTAACTAAAACCCTCTTATTCCTTGCCACCAAAGTAAAGATCCCATGTCGGAACAACTTAGGGGAGTAGAGGTGGATTAGATGAAAAAAGGTAAAAGGAAACTGAGCCAAGTTCACCAAGTACCTTAAACAAGCAACAACCCTCCACACAATGGGGCCAATTTGTCCTAAACAAACATTGAAAAAACGATAGAACTCGATGATAACATGATCAATGGGGGGTCTAAAATTTAGTGTAAAAGGATATGTATACACGAAAGAAAATCCAGTCATGTAGGATGTGATCCTTTGATTTGCATTCAGAATTATGATTGGGAAGTCAAATTTCCAATGGAAATCTCTACAGACAACAGAGATTAAACCCTCAGTAATCTGAGAAGGGTAAACGTCAGCACGATCATGAGAGGACATAGAGGAAACTTGGTTCCTAATTGATTCTATATCTGTATAGAAGGAAAGTTCATAAAGGATAATCTCGTCTATTGTAGGTTCACGGATTGGCTCATTGGAATCCCTACTCCTGGCAGAAGATCTATGTAGAAGAGAACCCCTAGTTCTAGAAGAAGAAGGAGTAGAACTAAGTGGAGGCAAAGAAGCACCTCGAGTAGATGATGATCATAAACTGCGTAGTCGTCCCCCTCTTCTGCTTCTAACAGGAGCAAGGGGAAATTCATCAACAATAGGAACTATTCGGAGATTAGGGTTCGAAGAAGACATAGTTGTACGAGGAAGAAGACAAGAATGAATATTCAAATATGGAAAACTTTTATGAGAAAGAAAAAATAAAGGTTATATTTATACTCAAAAGCAACCGTCAAACAAAAAAGGTAATGATGGGAACGTCATAATGAGAACTGTCACTTCATGATTGATGCAAGTCGGAACAAAGCCTCAAAAGGCGTTGAAGGGTTGCAGAACCAATCAAAAGTCACGTGTCACGGGCATTAAATGGAAGTGACATGCGAAGCGTCAATTTTGGAGAAGTTATAATGATACGAAGGATGGAGGCAAAAATTCCTGCTTTAATGAGATCCACTTCCCAAATATTCAATTGATGAATAAATGACAAGTGGGGGGACTATCTGTATTGGGAAAAATCAAGTTAACATTTGATATTAATTAAGTGCTGACACGTCAAGACATGTGGATCAATAACGTAACGACAGCTGGCAAAGAATAGTCGAAGAGGCACGAACCTTAACAGGCACGGGTAAAGATTCAAGAAAACAGGAAGGAACGGTTACTCAGAGCTCTTGATAATTCAAAGAGACATCGGAGGAATGAACCTAGATAGCAAAAAGTACAGATACATATTATCCGTAATTAATGAGCATCAATGATAGAAAACATTATAGAATCTTCACAAGACAGTTACGATTGCCAATTATAAGTTACATTAATGCCATTAATTGCTCATAATGGCTCTGTTATGAGAGGAAAGAAACGTATTATTTAGAAATAGCTATAAAAGGAGAGAAATAACATTTATAAGGATAGAGAATATTATTGGAATACACTGATTTACTTTGCTTTCTTTTACTTATTCAGTTATCGTCTAAGTCAATTCTTCTTATTTATTCTATATTTGATTATCAGTAACCCGAGTTCTTCTAAAAATAAGTTTTGACCAAAATTTCTGTTTTCTGGTTAAACACCCAAAAACATAGCTTAATAGTAAAAAAGGTTCAAAACTTTTATGAGGCACCGATTCAATTTTTACTAGGATCATAGACTCTTTTAATTTTTTAACTTTTTCTTATTTTAATTCCTAAACGAAAATCCAACCTCCGGCCACTGTGTACGACCATATTAATCTACTACTCAACTACCAAATTGATTTGATTGGCCTGACTCGAAGTCTAATGTGGGCCACAAAAACTTGGACCAATATTACCTGCGGAGTTGCCTTAAGCTAGCAGATTTGTTTCTTTCAAGTGTTAGGTCTATTAACCGACTTTGACTTGTCTAATTTAAAAGAAAAACAATACAAACGTAATTTCGTTTTTTCCACACAAAACATTTGAATGACCTTCAATTTTGGTTGCTAAACTGCGTCAGCTAGCTGCTTTGAGGAGTTCGTAGTACTGTGTTGACTGTAATAATTGGGTTGCAAAATAATACTCTGAAATCATTTAACAGGGTACAAAATTTAAAATATTTTGTTTGACTTGTAGTTTAAACCAATACTAGCTAAAAAGTTGGTCCAAATGAAACTACATTGTATCAAACTTAAATTTGATAATATAGAAATATTTCGAAAGTTATGTAAAAATAATATATTATATGATTGAACTTAGAATGGCCATTGACGTTAGTGATTCTACAATACTAATAATTGTAGGACCAAATGGGACCCTATGCGGCGTGAATCCAGATATAGTCGAGTTCCAATGAGGATACCGACATTGAATGGGAAACCAAAAAAATAAAAAAAATTGTAGGACCAAAAAGGAAAAGGAAAATAAGGAGGAATTTTTTTTTTTTTTGGGTGGGGGTGGTAGAATCTTTTTACCGGATGAATTTCGTCTGCATATTAAAATATGTTTGCTGGCTTGCTTCTGGATTTAGCAGTAATTTAGTTTTGACGTCAGCACCACTATCCTATATTTGTTCTTCTTTGACTAATACTACGTATTTAGTTGCTTAATGTAGGTCAAGTTTGGCTGTCAGCACGACTTACAATAAAACTCGAATAAGTCCAAAACAGAGAAAGAGAGAGTAATAAAATTTATGTGTTATGAAATAAAAACAATTTAATAAAACATGAACAAGAAATAGAGATAGAGAGAAGGAAGAGATTTTCTTCTTCAATTGTGTGTATTTTCTTATCTATTACAAGGCCTTTATATAGGCATAAAAAGTGAAGAAAATATATCATGGAATATGTCATTGAACATACAAATTATGTCATTAAGCATTTGAGATGAAGATCATGGAGAAAGAGTAGACATCTACCATAATATGATATTTATCATAACAATATGATGGTTTTCAGATTTGACATTTTTTTATTTCTTATGAAACAAGAGAAAAAAAAAAAGTATTCAATTGAAATTCATGGTTCGACAGTCACTGAATTTGAATTCTCATTTTTTTTATGAAACAAATAGAAAAAAGAAGAATTCAACTGAAATTCATGGTTCGAGAGTATCACATATGAGTTAAATAAAAATAATAATAATAGTAAAAAATTGTATGTGCTCTAATTGCTATAAAATAAAATAAAATTAAGTAACAGTAAATTAAGATTAATAAAATGTTATAGTAGGTAAATTTATACGACAACATGAAGTTGTATAAGTGTGTGTAAATTAAAGTTTTGACTTTAAATCAGAAATCCACGTCGAAAAAATCATTTGAAGGGTAAAACACTCTATATAAAGGCAATTTAATTCGCACTTTTTTTTATGAAACAAGAGAAAAAAGAAGAATTCAATTGAAATTCATTGTTCAAGAGTCACTTAATTTGAAATCGTATTAATTCAATTAGAAATATAAGTTCTTGACGGTTGAATTGATTTCCCAACCAAATATTGATTTTGAGGCTACGACTAGTCCAAATTTACGCCGTATAAGAACTATTGACGGGAAATATTTAATACCAAGTTTTTGTTTTTGTTTTTTTGACTTGAACGCGAAACATCTAATTAAAGATAGAAAGATTTTATATATCCTATCACTATCTTTGTAGACAACACGTACAACAACGATTAACTTCTTAATCTAAGCTAGTTGGAGATATCTTCTTGGTAATGCAGGCAATAGATCCAAATAGAGGAATTCTCACTTCTAATTTATAAAATAGGTAACATAGAGAGATGGAGAAGAAATTAAAATTTATAAGATTTTAATATGCTTGTCAATAGAAAAGTTAAAATTTTCGTAAAATAAATACAATGACTATGGTTTAAAAGTGGAACTCTAAGCGGCTTACAATATTGAACATTTGAATTATGCGTATTACGAAGAAGTAGTAACTTATTTCATGAGCTCTTTTTTGTTTCTCGTCATTTTCATCTTAAATAAGTCACTGAGAAAGTTAGGTGAGCATTAATTTAATAATCCATATGCCAAGAAAGTAATGGATCTAATCTGCAAACTGAAAAGTAATTAATATCAGTTATTATAAATATTAGATTCCATTAAGAAGAGTCCAAATCCTGTCACTGCCACAGACATGGAACACATTGGCACTAGGAAGAGGGACTTTAGGGCTGGCTGCCAATTGTAATATAATATAATATATTTACTTTAATATTTTTCTTTCCAATTATCTTTTCCTATAAAAAAATCTTGGGATAAGCTAGACTCGTGAATTATGGGAGGAAAGTAGAAAATAAGAAGGCGGTAATACAGAAATGTATGCTCGATCTTTAACATTAAATTAAGTAATTTAATTTTAAACGCTAAAATTAAAAAAAAATGTTACTTAACTATAATAAGGTATAGATATATCTATAAGAAACACATGTATTGTATTAATTAATTTAGTGCAAACAAAAGTCCGAATAAGCTTTAGTCCATGTTTTCTTTTAAAGATAGTTTACACCTTTTAATAACGATATCTAATAGTTTTAATCAGAAAATATTCTTATACATCTCACTTATTAAATGGAACGGTAGGGGGTTGATTTCTTCTTCTTTTTCTAAAATGTTACGTAAATATTTTTAAGAAGATTATATTTTATCAAAACGACTACTAATATTCTGAAATTGGTGACTTATTAATAAGGGTTACTTTATGTTCTTTTTGCTTCCCGAAATCAGGAATTAATTTTTGCAGTAGACAATCTTTCTTCAATTTTGTCTTAACGATCAGACTGTTACCAAAATTGACTAGTCATGAATATTTTTACTATATTCAAACATCAAATAATTTTTTTTTGTTTGTAAATTTGTGAGGCATATAATTAATCCTTGTATAAAATGGCCTTGGGATATGTATAACATTTCGTAAATATTGAATATTTGTAAATCGATACTTGGACATCAATTTTGCTAGGCACTTCAATTTTACTTAAGACAGAGAATTGGAAGTTGAAATGAAGGGTTAATGGCTTAATGCTGTATTATGATTTTGACGCTGACATTTTTTATTTTTGCAAAAATGTTCCGACACGTTTTCAATTTACAATTCACTCCAACTTTATTACAAACTTTATTGCCTTACCCACTGGACCTGCCAATTTCTTTTTTCTCAGCAAATGCTGGTTCCCTTCCGTCTCTTTATTAAAATTCTCTAGAAATATTTTAACAAACAATTTCTTGAAAGATTTTTGTGTGTCACGAACGGACCCTCAGGATAGTGATGGCGCCTAAAGCAGAAAGGGGTAAAAGTAGAAAGGGACTTCAGGGCCGTTGTAACTGACCGCCACCGGGACCGACTCTAAAATTTGCACAAGAAGTGCAGAGTGTAGTATGAGTACAGCTGTCACGACCCGGAATTTCCACCGCCGGAACCATGATGGCGCCTAACATTTCACTTGCTAGGCAAGCCAACGTTAGAACAATTTATCCATTTTCAACGGTTCAAATTAAATGATAAAAAAGAACTGAAATAACTGTAATAATCTAAAGTAAAGTGCGGAAGCTATAACAACTAAAATATCTGATACAACCCTGGACCCGGTATCACAAGTGCACGAGCGACTAGAATGGTACAAATAAAGGTCTGAATAAAACATAAAGCCGTCTGAAAGGAAAGTACACAGCTAAATAAAAAGGAGAGGGGACTCTAGGAGCTGCAAACGCTGAGCAGCTGTACCTCAAGTCTCCACAAAGCTGGCCAATTCGAGCACGCTATTAACCGCCGTTGGGATCGACTCCAAGATCTGCACGAGAAGTGCATAGTGTAGTATGATTACAACCGATCTCATGTACTCTGTAAGTGACGAGCCTAACATCGACGAAGTAGTGACGAGGCTAAGGCAGGTTACTTACACTATAACCTGTACGCAATATATAATGAAGACAAAAGAAAAAAATACGGAACAAAATAAGACAGTTAACTTAAGAAAATAGCTAAACCCTCAAAGAAAATCCAGTGTCGATCAGAATTAACAATCCTTAGAGTTCCGTATGAAAATACCGAAAACTAGCACAACTTAAGAAAATAGAAACACATAGATTGTTGCGGCGTGCAACCCGATCCCACCGTACAACACAATCCTTCATTATTCCACCGTAACAATATGAACAATCATAAATAAATATATGTTGCGATGTGCATCCCGATCCCGCCATATAATAAAATTAGTATCATAATTCACCCGTATTTCACCGTATCAATCCACCCTCATTTCACCTGTTGCGACGTGTAACCCGATCCCACCATATAACAAAATCAGTATCAAAATTTACCTTTATTTTACCGTATCAATCCACCCTTATTTCACATGTTGTGGCATGCAACCGATCCGCCAAATCAGTACAAATTCACCCTTATTTCACCATATCAATCCACCCTTATTTCACTTATTGCGGCGTGCAACCCGATCCCTCCATATCATTATCAAATATTCAATTAGTACAATCAAATCAATAACTCAAATCACAAGAACCTCTCTGATTGATGAATATGAAGCTGAATCAGAAAGGAAGCCTCGTACCAGATTGAGAATTAACATATGTAATAATATTACAAGACAAGACAAGCCCGGTAAATAACAATTATAAGGTGCAAATAAGTCAATTAAGGCAATAACAGCGAGTAATGAAAGCATGGAAAGGTCTAACATTTTTTAACAAGAGAAAAAATGATTAACATGTAGAAAATAAAGCATGAGAGACATTTAGAGCACATATCAATCAAGGCATGGAAGGAAATAATTAAGGAAAAGCGGAAAATCAGGAAAACAAGTAATTCGGCGGCGTATAAGCACTCGTCACCTCGCATATACGCCGCAACACATGAAATTCACATAGCACATAGTCCGAGAGTTTCTAATTCCCTCAAATCAAGGTTAAACTCAACACTTACCTCGCTATAAGATCGACTCAAAGCTAAACCACGGCTTTGCCTTTCGAACAAGCCTCTGAACCAATCAAGTATAGCAATTTCACAACCAAACGATTCAAAATAAGCCTTAGGAACTACCCATGAATGAAAGAGGTTAAATTTAAGCTCTTATTGAAAAAAGTCAACTCCCGGGCCCGCTTGGTCCAAACCCAAATTTCAACAAAAATCCGATTACTCATTCACCCCTAGCCTGGTTATGTAACTTGTGTCGAAATTCGACCTTAATTTGAGGTCTAAATTCTAATTTTATAAAAATACCTAATTCTACCCAAATCCTCAATTTTCTACCATGAAAATCATATATTTTAGGTTGAAATCTTATGAAATGTAATGGGTAATCGAAAGAAAGTAGGTAAAAATTACTTACCAATGAAATGGGGAAGAAGAGTTCTTGGAAAAATCACCTCTAAGGTTTCTAGGGTTGAAAATTTGATAGAATAAGGAAAATCCCGTCTAACTCAACTTAAGTCCAGACGCAGATGTCGCAATTGCGATCTGGGGTTCGCAATTGTGAACCCCGCAAATGCGAGATTTCCTTCGCAAATGCAAATTCCCCACATTTATGCTGCCTTCACAAATGTGAACAACATGTTCGCAAATGCGAACCTTATGGGATTGCAAATGCGACCCCAGATCTCACAAATGCGAAAGTCCACCCTCGTCCCCTGCTCGCAAATGTGAAGTCTTCTTCGCAAATGCAAGGCTCGCATTTGCGAGCCAGACCTCGCAACTGCGAAGTCTGCAGCAGACACCAGAAGCACAAAAGCTTCAGCTATGATTCTAAGTCCAAATCCACCCCGTAGCTTATCCGAAACTCATACGAACCCTCGAGATTCCAAACCAAACATGTACACAAGTCCAAAAATATCATATGAACTCGCTCGCGCGATCAAAATACCAAAATAACACCTAAAACTACGAATTGTGAACCAAATCAAATGAAATTTTGAATGAAACTTTAGAATAACTATTTTAACAACCAGACCTCTGAATCACGTCAAACCAACTCTGTTTTTCATCAAATTTGGCAGACAAGCTACAAATATAGTAATGGACCAATAGCGAGTTCTAAAACTAAAATACGGACCCGGTATCAACAAATCAAACATTGGTCAAATCTTTAAATTCATTAAACCTTTAAACTTTTAATTTTCAACAAAAAGCGATAACTTGAGCTAGGGACATCCGAATTCAATTTCGGACATACGCTCAGGTCCCAAATCACGATAAGGAGCCACCGGGACAGTCAAAATACGGATCCGATTCCGTTTTGTCAAAACATTGACCGAAGTCAACTCAAATAGATTTTAAAGCAAAAATTCATATTTTATCAATTTATTTAACATAAAAACCTTCCGAAAAAAGGCACAGACTGTGCATGCAAATAGAGGAAGGCTAAAATGAGATATTTGAGGTTTTAAAACACGAAATTAAGGTTTAAAAATCTAGATTACCTATCAAATCATCACATTCTCCACTTCTAAAACAATCATTCATCTTCGAGCGGACATGTAAAAGTACCTGGACTGGTGAAAAGGTGTGGATATCTACTCTATATGTCTGACTTAGACTCCCAAGTAGCTTCCTAGATCGGTTGACCTCTCAACTGCACTCGAATTGAAGGATAACTCGTTGACCTCAACTATCGAATCGGTCGAGCTAGAATAGCCACCAACTCCTCCTCATAAGCCAAATCCTTGTCCAAATGGACTGAGCTGAAATCTAACACATGGGATGGATCACCGTGATACTTCCGGAGCATAGACATATGGAATATCGCATAAACTGCTAATAAGCTAGGTGGCAACGCGAGCCTGTAAGCCACCTCACCCACTTTATCAAGAATCTCAAAAGGTCCGACATACCTATGGCTAAACTTGCCCTTCTTCCCGAACCTCATCACACCCTTCATGGGTAAAACCCGGAGCAACACCCTCTCTCCGAACATGAATGCAATATCACAAACTCTACGGCTGGCATAACTCTTCTGCCTGGACTAAGCTGTGTGAAGCCGATCCTGAATGATCTTGACCTTATTCTAGGCATCCTATACCAAATATGTACCCAACAACCGAGCCTCCCCCGGTTCGAACCATCCAACTGGCGATCGTCATCGCCTACCATATAATGTCTCATAAGGAGCCATCTGAATGCTTGATTGGTAACTGTTGTTGTAGGTAAACTCCGCAAGTGGCAGGAACTGATCCCAATAAACCCCGAAATCTATAACACAAGTGCAGAGCATATCCTCCAATATATAAATAGTGCGCTCGGACTGTCCATCCGTGTGAGGATGAAATGTTGTGCTCAACTCAACCTGATTGCCCAACTCATGTTGTACTTCCCTCCAGATGTGCGAGGTGAACTGTGTACCTCGATCCGAAATGATAGACACGGGCACACCATGAAGACGGACGATCTCGCAGATGTAGATCTCAACCAACCGCTCTAAAGAATAGGTAACTGCCACAAGAATGAAATGTTCTGACTTGGTTAGCCTATCCATAATAATCCAAACCATGTCGAACTTCCTCTGAGTCCATGGGAGTCTAACAACAAAATCCATAGTGATACTCTACCACTTCCACTCAGGAATCTCTAACTTCTGAAGCAAACCACCAGGTCTTTGATGCTCATACTAATGCTCATATTTTACTTGCTGACAATTTAGACACCGAGCTACATATGCAACTATATCCTTCTTCATCCTTCTCCACCAATAATGCTGCCGCAAGTCCAGATACATCTTGGCGACACCCGGATGAATAGAATACCATGAACTGTGGGCCTCCTCAAGAATCAACTTACAGGGCCCATCTATATTAGGCACACAAATGTGTCCCTGCATTCTCAAAACTCCATCATCTCCAATCGTAACCTACTTGGAACCACCGTGCCGCACTGTGTCCCTAAGGACAAGCAAATGAGGGTCATCATACTTGTCACGCCCCAACCTCGGGAGGCGCGACCGGTGCTCAATCGAGAAAACCCAACTGAGCAAGCCTTATCAAACACTTCCTACCCAATTTGATACGAATAAGGAAACCATGCTTTCATTCATTTATTTAGACGAGGGAAGATAGTGCATTCTACATCGTTAGTTTATTTTAAATCACAACATTAGGCCGTTGATAAGTTCCAAGATTCCATACAAGTACACTTTTAGAAAAGCGAGAATTAGAATTACATCATAGTTCGTGGACCCATCCAACGCCCGTACATAACCCACACATATGTCTACGGAGCCTCTAAGGATGGAAAGACAAGTTATGACAATGCCGACAACAAGGCCCCGGCTATACCTCAAAAGTAGAAGTCTACAACAAAAGATGTGCAATATAATCCCTTGAAGGAGAAAGGGGCTCACCAAGGCTTCAAGAAGAAGGTACTCCGCTACGCTGGACCCCCACTATCTGCAATGGAGCCGGCTACATTCATTTAAAAATGTAGCGCCCCTCGGCAAAAGGCACGTTAGTACCATGGAATAGTACTAGTATGTATAACTAAACACCATCTAGTTAGAAAGAACTTTCATACAAGAATAAAAAATCACAAGTATAACTCAAGCCTTAAACGATCACCACATTATCAAATAAAAGAATCATATAACTTCCACATCATTTTTTACTTAGCTTTTAGTTTGGGGCATTTCCCACTATTCATCATTGTCCATAATACCACCGCTATCTTGAGCGGAGTCCGATCTCGACCCGATCGGCTAGGTCACCTCATTTGAGACATATATTTCAATCACAATCTCATTTTCCTTTCCGGAATTCATTCACAATACCACCGCTATCTTGAGCGGGGTCCGATCTCGGCCCGATCGGCTAGGCTGCCTTACCAAGGCATTGTTCCCTTCTCATTACTCAATTTGTTTCATATATATCATCTCATAGGAACTTGGGGACACAACTTATCATATCATTCTTGGCACTAGGTCGCATTTTACATCGTTCCCAATTTCAATATTAGCTTTGCCATTTATGACAGTAGGTGCACATAAGAACAATTTAAATTGTAAGCATAGATAAGACTTCACGTAGATGGCACAACAATGCAACTTCGATCTAAATTTAAGGTCTAAGCATTTCACTACATAATTCATATCTTTTGCCCCTTTCAAGTTATCAAGATAGCACGTTGATCATGTCGAGACACATCTTTCATGCATATAAGGTTACAATACCAATTTATGTAAAATAACACTCAATGCAACAATTCAACTTTAACCTTACCATATTCACACAAACATCGATGAAGCTCAATTTCTAAAAGACGGGGTTTTATCCATATATACCTCAACCGAGCTTTCCTTAATCCTATAACGTTCCGGAATGTTCGCACTTCAATCTATTTAAGCAATATAGCACAATTTAACTCATAATCAAGAAAAGATCATAATCTAAGCTCTCTTGAGCATTTTACCGAGCAATTAGTGTTCATTAAGGCCTTATGGTTCTTTTATGCAAGATTACACTAGCCCATTACCCATGCCTCCTCTTTTATAATTCCTCATACTATTCAAGAACACATGCATGCAATTCAAACCCCCTTACCCCCATGAATTACCTCACTAATGACCCTTTATAGCTATGTGTAAAAATGAGAGCTGAGGTGATGAAGCCTTACCTCTTGGGATGAGGGTTTAGGTCCCTCACTTGATTATCTTAAATGATTTACCAAGAATTCATGGAGTAATTTTGATGGGAAGCACTTCCCCTCTCTTAGACCCATCTCTCTATCTCTAAAAATGTCAGGAAAATAGGCTCAAATTGAGCTATTACACTGTATATAACAATAGGGGGGTCGAGTTTAAAATTTAGAAAATTGGAGCCTCGAGTCAGATATGCGATCGCATTTGCGATCGCAAAGCTGACATGCGTCCTGCATAATGGACCGCAAAATGCTCCCCAAAACCTGAACACACTATCTGGGTATGCGGCAGAAATGCGGTCCGCATACCCGTTCTGCGGTCGCATAATGCACCGCAGAACTGCCCCTTACAAAATCCCTAGGGAAATATGCGACAACTATGCGGTCCGCATATTGGTTATGCGATCACATACTTGACCACATAGTTGACCTCAAATTTGACCAACACACTGACTCATTTTGCGGTGACTATGCGGTTCGCAAACCTGATATGCGACCGCAATCTCGACCGCAGAATCGCACTTTTCTGGAAAACATTATTTCTTGACTTTTTAGAGCATAGATCAGTCCAAAATGGTCCGAACCGCGGTGAGCTTCTCTAACATATGATCCTAATTTCCACTACGAGCTTTCGGGTTTAGAGTGGAAATTTTTCACGGGGCCTCACAATACTGCCGCTCACTAATACGCTCAAACAAGGAAGATCGAGCGACTGTACAAGCTAGAACACAACTGGGCTCTGAAACATCCAACCTTACGAACTGATTGGCCAAATAGTTGAACATCTGATGTAAGCGGTCTCTCACTGATTGGAATGTACATAAGGCTGCCCATACTTACTGTCTTTCTACTCAAGGCATCGGCCACTACATTTGCCTTCCCGGGATGATACAAAATGGTAATATCATAGTCTTTCAATAGCTCTAACCACCTCCTCTGCCTCAAATTGAGATCCTTTTGTTTGAACAAATTCTGCAAGCTCCGATGACCTGTGAATACCTTGCACGACACGTCGTAAAGATAGTGCCTCCAAATCTTCAGTGCATGAACAATGGCTGCCAACTCTAAGTCATGAACAGGGTAATTCTTCTCATGAACCTTCAACTACCGCGACACATATGCAATCACCCAGCTATCCTGCATCAATACTACACCGAGCCCAATACGAGATGCATCACAATACACCGTGTAAGATCCTGAACCTGTGGGAAACACCAACACTGGCGCCGTAGTCAAAACAGTCTTGAGCTTCTAAAAGCTTGCCTCACACTCGTTTGACCATCTGAATGGGGAACCCTTCTGGGTCAACCTGGTCAATGGGGCTGCTATAGATGAAAACCTTTCCACAAACCGACGGTAATATCCTTCCAAAACCAAGAAACTCTGGATCTCCGTAGCTGAAGTGGGTCTAGGCCAGTTCTGAACTGCCTCAATCTTCTTAGGATCCACATTTTTGCCCTATGTCGATACTACATGCCCCAATAAAGCGACCAAGTCTAACAAAAACTCGCACTTTGAAAACTTGGCATATAACTGGCTGTCTCTCAGAGTTTGAAGTACGATCCGAAGGTGCTTCTCGTGCTCCTCACGATTGTGGGAGTAGATCAAGATATCATCAATAAACACAATCATAGAGGAATCCAAATAGGGTTTGAACACCCGGTTCTTCAGATCCATAAATGTTGTTGGGGAATTTGTCAACCCAAATAACATCACTAGGAACTCATAATGCCCATACCGAGTCCGAAAAGTTGTCTTAGGGACATCAGATGCCCTGATCCTCAACTGATGGTAGCCAGACCTCAAATCAATCACTGAAAACACCTTGGCACCCTAAAGCTGATCAAATAAGTCATCAATCCTTGACAATGGATATTTGTTCTTGATGGTGACTTTGTTCAACTGCCAGTGATCTATGCACATCCTCATCGATCCATTTCTTCTTAAACAACACATGCACACTATAAGGAGAGAAACTAGGTCTAATAAAGCCCTTATCAAGTAAAACTTGCAATTGCTCCTTCAATTCTTTCAACTCTGGTGGGTCCATACGGTATAATGGAATAGAAATTGGCTGAGTGCCCGGAGCCAAATCAATATAGAAGTCAATATCTCTGTCGGGAGGCATCCTCGACAGATCTGGAGGAAACACCTTTGGAAACTCACGAACAACTGTCACTGAATCCATAGAAGGAACATTTGCACTAGAATCGCGGACATAAGCCAAATAAGCTAGACATCCCTTCTCGACCATATGTCGAGCCTTCACATAAGATATAACCCTACTGGTAGAATGGTCAAGAGTCCCTCTCCACTTTAATCGAGGCAACCCTGGCAAGGCTAAGGTCACCGTCTTGGCGTGACAATCCAATATAACATGATAAGGTGGCAGCCAATCCATACCTAAGATAACATCAAAATCTACCATGTCTAGAAGTAGGAGATCTACGCTAGTCTCAAGACTCCCAATAGTAACCACACATGAATGATAGACACGACCTGCAATAATAAAATCTCCAATAGGTGTGGACACATACATAGAAGCACTCAACGAATCACGAGGCACAACCAGGTATAAAGCAAAATAGGATGACACATAGGAATAAGTAGAGCCCGCATCAAATAGAATTGAGCATCTCTATGGAAAACTGGAACAATACATGTGATGACAACGTCAGATAACTCAGCCTTAGGGCTAGTTGGGAAAGCATAATATCTGAGATGGGCCCCACTACTCTGAACTACATCTCTAGGACAGGCTCTAGCTGGCTGGCCTTCACCTTTAGCGGCCTGACCTCCACCTCTAACGGTCTGACCTCCACCTCTAACGGCCTAACCTCCACCTCTGGCTGCCTAACCCCTAGCTCTAGCTGACTGAGTGGGTGGTGGTACAACTAGTGCCGGAATCATGGCATGGGACTCTGTTGTGGAATGCCGCCCAATATACTCAGACAGGTCTTCTTGATATGCCCAAAACCACCACACTCAAAACATCCATCCTGGTGTTGTGGCTGCTGAAACTGAGACTGACTCGAACGGGCCGGATAACCATGGTGATAACTTTGAATCGGAGGCACACTGATAGGAGCTGATGGTGTACTATAGGCTGGCTATCCAGAACAAGGCACATAAGGACCACGACTCCTTGAAGCATTATGGGATACCTGAAGCTCCGACTGGAATGGCCTAGGAGGATGGCCCTACCAAAAGTACCCCTACCTCCAAATGAGGCACCACTGAAACCACCGGAATGGTGATGCCTCTTATCAGACCCTACCCTCTCTCCTGTGCAAGAACCATCTTGATCCGCCTAGCAACTTTAGCATCCGTTTAAAACTGCATGTGGTAATCCTCCCTTAGTGTGATAGGAAGGAACTTCTCTAGAAATAGCTGAGAAACTGGTCCCAAGTAAGAGTAGGCGACCCAGCTAGTCTAGTAGATGCATAATCCTTCCACCACCTCTTGGCGGAACCCGTCATCTGAAACATAGTAAAATCGACCTCATTGGTCTCAACTATACCCATGTTCCGCAATACCTCATAGTAGCAGTCAAGATAATCCTATGGGCCCTTAGAAGGTGCACCACTGAAGTGAACTGAGAAGAGCTTGGTAAACTTGTCCAATCTCAATAAGCCCTTAGAAGACATGGCAAGCCTATCACCAGCTTGTGCTGCAACAACCGGATGAACTACCCCAACTAGCAAGACAGCTAGTGTCTGATACTGGGGAGCCATCTCTTCCGGAGTGTGAGTAGCGGGAGTCTATGCTCCTCCCTCAGCCTGAGAGACGGTTGGTGCCACAAGAAATGTACTGACCTGGGCCACACTCTCCATAAGGCCCACCAAACAGACTAGAGCGTCCTGAAGCACGAGGGTGGCGGTGAACCCCTCCGGAACCTGAGCTGGTCCAACATGTACAGTCTGAGCTGGAACCTCCTCATCAAATCTACCTGAGGCTCCATTGCTAGTACTGCTGCTCGAGCTCTAGGCGGGGCTCTGCCTCAGCCTTTGGCGCGACCTCAGCCTCGACCTCTGTCCCTCGTAGGAGTTACCACTAGGGGCTCCAGTTGCTGCCCGCTAAAGATGCAGTACGTGTTCTCGCCATCTGCGATAGAACAAGAATAGAAGAGTTCAATCATCAATGACGGAATAAAATCACATGACAAAGATGAATATAAGTGAAATTTTTCCTAAACTCCATAGTCTCTGGAAGATAAGTACGGACGTCTACATACCGATCCTCCAGACTCTAGTAAGCTGCTCGTGACTCGTGAGACCTATGTAACCTAGTGCTCTGATAACAACTTGTCACGATCCAGAATTCCCTCCGTCGGGACCATGATGGCACCTAACATTTCACTTGCTAGGCAAGCCAACGTTAGAAAAATTTATCCATTTTTAACAGTTCAAATTAAATGATAAGAAAGAACTGAAATAACTGTAATAATCTAAAGCATAGTGCAGAAGCTATAACAACTAAAATATCTAATATAAT
Organism: Nicotiana sylvestris; assembly: GCF_000393655.2. NCBI lineage: Eukaryota > Viridiplantae > Streptophyta > Magnoliopsida > Solanales > Solanaceae > Nicotiana > Nicotiana sylvestris. The sequence goes on from NC_091066.1 coordinate 41,294,591, forward strand.
CCTGGACCCGATATCACAAGTGCACGAGCTACTAGAATGGTACAAATAAAGGTCTAAATAAAACATAAAGTTGTCTGAAGGAAAGTACACAACTAAATAAGAATGAGATGGAACTCTAGGAGTTGCAGACGCTGAGCAGCTATACCTCAAGCCTCCACAAAGCTGGCCAATCCGAGCACGCTAATAACCGCTGCTAGGACCGACTCCAAAATCTGCACAAGAAGTACAGGGTGTAGTATGAGTACAACCGATCCCATGTACTCTATAAGTGCCGAGCCTAATCCCGACGAAGTAGTGACGAGGCTAAGGCAGGTCACTTGCACTATAACCTATATGCAGTATTTAAGAAAGACAGGAGAAGAAAATACGGAATAAAATAAGACAGTTAACTAAAGAAAAGAGCTGAATCCTAAAAAAAAACCCAGTGTCGATCAGAATTACCAATCCCTAGAGTTTCGTATGAGAATACCGAAAACCAACAAAGCTCAGGGAAATATAAACACATAGATTGTTGTGGCTCGCAACCCGATCCCGCTGTACAACACAATCCTTCCTTATTCCACCGTAATAATATCAATAATCATAAATAAATATATGTTGCGATGTGAAACCCGATCCCACCATATAAAGAAATTAGTATCATAATTCACCCTTATTTTACCGTATCAATCCACCCTTATTTCACCTGTTGTGGCGTGCAACCCGACCCCACCATATAACAAAATCAGTATCAAAATTCAAATTTATTTCATCGTATCAATCCACCCTTATTTCACATGTTGCGGCATGCAACTGATCCCACCATATCAGTACAAATTCACCCTTATTCCGCCATATCAATCCACCCTTATTTCACTTGTTACGGCGTGCAACCCAATCCCACCATATCATTATCAAATATTCAATGAGTACAATCAAATCAATAACTCAAATCACAAGAACCTCTACGATTGACGAATATGAAGCTAAATCAAAAAAGAAGCCTCGTACCAGATTGATAATTCACATGTGTAATATTACACGACAAGACAAGTCCGGTAAATAACAATTAAAAGGTGCAAGTAAGTCAATTAAGGCAATAACAGTGAGTCATGAAAGCATGAAAAGGTCTAATATTTATTAATAAGAGAAACAATGATTAACAGGTAGCAAATAAAGCATGGGAGGCCTTTAGAGCACATATTAGTCAAGGCATGGAAGGAAATAATTAAGGAAAAGCAGAAAATTAGGGAAACAAGTAATTCGGTGACGTATAAGCACACATCACCTCGCATATACGCCGCAACACATGAAATTCATATAACACATAGTCCGAGGGTTCTTAATTCCCTCAAATCAAGGTTAAACTCAACACTTACCTCGCTCCAAGATCGACTCAAAGCTCAACCGCGACTTTACCTTTTGAACAAGCTTCCGAACCAATCATATCTAGAAATTTAATAACCGAACGATTCACAAAAAACTTTAGGAACCACCCATGAATGAAAGAGGTTCAATTTAGGCCCTTATTGAAAAAGTCAACAAAATTAACTCCCAGGCCCTCTTGGTCAAAACCCGCAATTCGGACAAGAACCCGATTATCCATTCACCCCGAGCCCGTTTATGTAATTTGTGTTAAAATCTGACCTCAATTTGAGGTCTAAATTTCAATTTTATAAAAATCCCTAGTTCTACCCAAATCCCCAATTTCTACCATGAAAATCCTAGATTTTTATGTTGAAATCTTATGAAATGTAATGGGTAATCGAAAAGAAGTAGGTTAGAATCACTTACTAATGAATTGGGGAAGAAGGGTTCTTGGAAAAATTGCCTCTAAGTTTTCTAGGGTTGAAAATTTGAAAGAATGAGGAAAATCCCGTCTAACTCAACTTAAGTCCAGGTAAAGATGTTGTAATTGGCGACCTGCGGTTTGCAATTGCGAACCTTGCAAAAGCGAGATTTCCTTTGCAAATTTGATGTCCCACATTTCTAATGCCTTCGCAAATGCGAACAACATGTTCGCAAATGCGAACCTGATGGGATCGCAAATATGACCCCAGATCTCGCAAATGCGAAAGTCCACCCCATCCCCTGCTCGCAAATGCAAAGTCTTCTTTGCAAATGCGAGGCTCGCATTTGCGAGCCCGACCTTGCAATTGCGAAGTCTGCAGCAGTCACGAGAAGCACAAAGGCTTCACCTATGATTCTAAGTCCAAATACACTCCGTAGCCTATCCGAAACTCACCCGAGCCCTCAGGGTTCCAAACCAAACATGTACACAAGTACAAAAATATCATACGAACTCGCTCGCGCATCAAAACACCAAAATAACACCTAGAACTACGAATTATACACAAAATCAAATGAAATTTTCAATGAAACTTTAGAATTTCTATTTTAACAATCGGACGCCTGAATCACGTCAAACCAACTCCGTTTCTCACCAAATTTGACAGACAAGTCATAAATATAGTAATGGACCTATACCGAGTTCCGGAACCAAAATATGGACCCGGTATAAACAAAGTCAAATATTAGTCAAATCTTTAAATTCATTAAACCTTTAGATTTTCAATTTTTGACAAAAAGCAATAACCCGAGTTAGGGACCTCCGAATTCGATTCCAGGCATACGCCCAGGTCCCAAATCACGATACGGACCCACTGGGGGCCATCAAAACACGGATCTAGGTCCATTTTCTCAAAACATTGACCGAATTTAACTCAAATGGATTTTAAGGAAAACATTTATATTTTATCAATTTTTAACATAAAAGCCTTCCTGAAAAAGGCACGGACTGCACACACAAATCGAGAAAGACTAAAATAAGATATTTGAGATTTCAAAACACGGAATTAAGGTTTAAAACTCTAGATGACCTATCGGGTCATCACAACAACCGACCCCATGTACTCTGTAAGTGCTGAGCCTAACCTTAAAGAAGTAGTGACGAGGCTAAGGTGGGTCACTTACAATAACCTGTACGGAATATAATAATAATAGGAAAGAAATGCAGGAAAAGTAAAGCAATTAACTGATAAAAAGTAAACTTAACCCTCGAAATCACTAAAACCAGAAACATCAGTCCTCAGCAGCTCGTATGAAAACATTGAAAGCTAACACAATGTAATAATGAATACAAAACACACAATCCGTTGTGGCGCGCAACCCGATCCCACCGAACAAACACAATCCTCCTTTATTTCACCCATTGCAACGTGCAACCCGATCCCACCGTATCAATATCAATATCATAGTCCCCCCTTATTTCACCACATCAATATCAATATCATAATCCTACGTTATTCCACTGTATCAATATCACTTATAAAAATCCATTGTGGCAAGCAACCCGATCCCACCATATCAATATCAATCCTCCCGTATTTCACTTGTTGCGGCATGCAACCCGATCTATAAACAGAATCAATAAATGAAATCAACTCAGCAACTCAAATCACTAGAATCTCTATGATTACAGAGTACAAAAGCAAAGACATAACAAAACCTCGTACAAAAATCAAGGAATGCTACAATTAATACAAAACAACAAGACAATCAAAGATATGACAATTAAAGTGTACAAATAAGACAATTAAGGCAAGTGGCAATTAATCATGGAAGCATGAGAGAAATGAACACTTTTATATGTGGGAAATAAGTGACAAGTAGCAAGTTAAGGCATAGGAAACAATTAAAGCATGTAACAGTTAAGATATAGAACAAAACAATTAATGAAATGCAACAAAACATTGAAACAAGTATTTTGACGGTGTATATACACTCATCACTTCGTATATACACCACTATACATGCAATTCACATAGCACATAGCCCAAGGGGTTCCTAATTACCTCAAATCAAGGTTATACCCAACACTTACCCCACTCCACAATCAACTCAAAGTTCAACCATGGTCTTGCCTTTCAAAGAAGCCTTCAAACCAACCAAATCTAGCAAATTATTGACTAAACGATTCAAAATAAGCTTTAGAAACTACTCACGAATGAAATAGATTCAATTTATGTCATTATTGAAAAAATCAACCCCGGGCCCACTTGGTCAAAACCCGAGATTCGGACCAAAACTCGATCATCCATTCACCCCAAGCCCGGTTATGTAAATAGTTTCAAAATCCGAGCTTAATTTGAGGTCTAAATTCCAAATTTAGAAAATCCCTAATTCTACCCAAATTCCTAATTTTTACCATAAAAATCCTAGATTTGATGTTGAAATCTTATGAAATTTAATGGGTAATTGAAAAAAAGTAGATTAAAGTCACATACCAATATATTTAGAAAGAAAATCTCATGGGAAAATCGCCTCTAGGGAGCTTAGGGTTGATAGTTTGAAAGAAATGAGCTAAATCCCTTTTTTCCCTTCTTTTGTCCAGGCGTAAATGTTGCAATTCCGACTTGGGGTTCGCAATTGCGAACCCCGCAAATGCAAAAAAGTCTTCACAAATGCGTGGATTCCACATCTCTGTTGCCATCGTAAATGTGATGGTTTTGTTTGCAAATGCTAACTTGGACTTCTGCAAATGCGAACATTTTAATCGCAAATGCGAACTAATCTCCCCCCTCCAAGCACTTCATCGCATATACGAACTATTTGTTCGCAAATGTGAACCTGACAGAGGCCCTAAACTTTCGCAAATGCGAACATTGATCTTGCAATGGAAATGTCTAAGGCATGCACCAGAACCAGCAAAGTTCCTAACTCCTTCAACACTCAGCCACGCGTTCGAAACTCACTCGAGCTCTCAGGGCTCCAAACCAAACATGCATACAAGTGTAATAACATCATACGAACTCACTCACGCAATCAAAACACAAAAATAATACCTAGAACTATGAATCAGACACAAAAAAAATGAAATCTTTCAAGAAACTTAAGAACTTTCAATTTTTCAACCGGACATCCGAATCACGTCAAATCAACTCCGTTTTGAACCAAATTTTGCGGGCAAATTATAAATACTGAAATGAACCTATTTCAAGTTCCTGAACAGAAATCTGAACCCGGTACCAAAAAAGTCAACTTATGGTCAAACTTAGGAATTCTTTAAACCTTTAAATTTCTAGTTTTCAACAAATCATGTTAAATCAAGCTAGGACTCCCGAATTCAATTGCGGGTATACTCCCTAGTCCCAAATTACGATATGGACCCACCAGGATCGTCAAAATATTAATCCGAATCCATTTGCTCAAAACGTTGATCGAAGTTAACTCAAATGAGTTTTAAGGCACGATTTTACATTTTCATCAATTTTCTCATAAAAACTTTTTGAAAGAGGACACAGACTACACACACAAATCGAGGAAAGTTAAATGGAGCTATTCGGGGTCTCAAAACACAAACATAGGGTAAAACTATAAATGACCTATCATGTCATCACATTCTCCACCTCTAAAACAAGTGCTCGTCCTCGAACGGACATAGAAAGGTACCTGGACTGGTGAAAAGGTGTGGATATCTACTCTACATGTCTGACTCGGACTCCCATGTAGTTGTCTCGATCGGCTGACCTCTCCAGTACACTCGAACTGATGGATAACTCTTAGATCTAAAGTGCCGGACCTGCCGGGCTAGAATAGCCACCAACACCTCCTCATAAGTCAAATCCTTGTCCAATTGGACTGAGCTGAAATATAACACATGGGACGGATCCCCGTGATACTTCTAGAGCATGGACATGTGGAACACCGAATGGAATGATGATAAATGAGGTGGCAATGCAAGCCTGTACGCTACCTCACCCACTCTCTCGAGAATCTCAAAGGGTCTAATATGCCTAGGGCTCAACTTGCCCTTTTTCCCAAACCTCATCACACCCTTCATAAGTGAAACTCGGATCAATAACCTCTCTCTAACCATGAACACACCATCACGAACTCTACGATCGGCATAACTCTTCTGCCTAGACTGAGCTGTGAAAAGTCGATCCTAAATAATCTTGACCTTATCCAAAGCATCCTGTACCAAATCTATACCCAACAATCGAGCCTCCCCCGGCTCGAAGCATCCAACTGGCAAACAACACTGCCTCCCATATAATGCCTCATAGAGAGCCATCTGAATGCTCGACTGGTAGTTGTTGTTGTAGGCAAACTCCTCAAGCGGCAAGATTTGATCCCAAGAGCCCTCGAAATCCATAACGTAAGTGCGAAGAATATCCTCCAATATCTGAATAGTGTGCTCGGATTGCCCATCCGTATGGGGATGAAATGTTGTGCTCAACTCCACTCGTGTGCCTAACTCACACTGTAAGGTCCTCCAGAAGTGCGAGGTAAACTGTGTACCTCGATCAGAAATGATAGGCATAGGTACATCATGAAGACGGAAGATCTCGCAGATGTAAATCTTAGCCAACCACTCTGAAGAATAGGTAATTGCCACTGGAATGAAATGTGCCGACTTGGTCAACCTGTCCACAATGACCCGTACTACGTCGAACTTCTTCTGAGTTCGTGGAAGTTTAACAAAATCCATAGTAATACGCTCCCACTTCTACTCAGGAATCTTTAGCCTTAGAAGCAAACCACCAGGCCTCTGATGCTTGTACTTAACTTGCTGACAATTTAGACAATGAGCTACATATGCAACTATATCTTTCTTCATCCTCCTCTACCAATAATGATGTCGTAAATCCTAATACATCTTGGCGGCACCCGGATGAATAGAATACAGGGAACTGTGGGCCTCTTCAAGAATCAACTCACAAAGTCCATCCATATTGGGCACACAAATACGACCTTGCATCCTCAAAACCCCATCATCTCCAACAGTAACCTACTTGGCACCACCGTGCCGCACCGTGTCCATAAGGACACGCAAATGGGGATCATCATACTGACGCTCTCTGATGCGCTCATACAAGGAAGAACGAGAAACTGTGCAAGCTAGAACATAATTGTGCTTCGAAATATCTAACCTCACAAAATGATTGGCCAAAGCCTGAACATCTGATGCTAGCAGCCTCTCAACAACTAGAATATACGCAAGGCTACCCATACTCATAACCTTTATACTCAAGGCATCGGCAACCATATTGGCCTTTCCGGGATGATACAAAATGGTGATATCATAGTCTTTCAACAGCTCCAACCACCTCCTATGCCTCAAGTTAAGATCCTTCTGGTTGAACAATTATTGTAGACTCCGATGATCCGTGAATACCTCACATAATACACCGTAAAGATAGTGCCTCCAAATATTTAGTGCATGAATAATGGCTAACAACTCTAAGTCATGAACAGTGTAATTCTTCTCATGAACCTTCAACTACCACGACGCATATACAATCTCCTTGCCACCCTGCATCAATGCACCAAGCCCAATACGAGATGCATCATAATATACCGTGTTGGATCCTGAACCAGTGGGCAACATCACTCGAGCGTCATAGTCAAAGCAGTCTTGAGCTTCTAAAAGCTCAACTCACACTCATCCGACAATCTGAATGGGGCACCATTCTGGGTCAATCTAGTCAATGAGGCTGCTATAGATAAAAACCCTTCCACAAACTGGTGGTAATAACCCGCCAAACCCAGGAAACTCCAGATCTTTATAGCTGAAGTAGGTCTAGGCTAGTTCTGAACTATCTCAATCTTCTTAGGATCCACCTTTATGCCCTCGGCCGATACAACATGCCCCCAAAAGGCGACCGAGTCTAACCAAAACTCACATTTTGAGAACTTGGCATATAAACTCACTATCCCTCAAGGTCTAAAGTACAACCCGAAGATGTTGCTCATGCTCCTCTTGACTGCGGGAGTAGATCAAAATATCATCAATGAATATAATCACAAAAGAATCCAAATAGGGATTGAACACCCGGTTCATAAATCTATGAATGCTACTGGAGCATTTGTCAGCCCAAATGACATCACTAGGAACTTACAATGCCCATGCCGAGTCCGAAAAGCTATCTTAGGGACATCGGATGCCCTAATCTTCAACTGATGGTAGCCAGACCTCAAATCAATCTTCGAAAACACATTGGCACCCTGAAACTGATCAAATAAGTCATCAATCCTCGACAATGGATACTTGTTCTTGATAGTGACTTTGTTCAACTGTTGATAATTTATACACATCCTTATCAATCCATCTTTCTTCACGAACAACACGGGCGCACCGCAGGGTGAGACACTAGGTCTAATGAAGCCCTTATAAAGCAAATCTTGCAACTGCTCCTTCAATTCCTATAACTCAGGCAGGGCCATATAGTATGGTGGAATAAAAATGGGCTTAGTGCCTGAAGCCAAATCAATACAGAAGTCAATATCTGTGTTAGGTGGTATCCACGGCAGATATGTAGGAAACACCTCTGGAAACTCATGAACAACTAGTACTGAATCTATGGAAGGAACCTTCGCACTAGAATCGCGAATACACGCCAAATAAGCTAGACACCCATCTCGACCATACATCGAGCCTTCACATTAGATATAGCCCTGCTGGTAGAATTGCCATGAGTCCCTCTCCACTATAATTGAGGCAACCCCGACATCACTATGGTCACTGTCTTGGCGTGATAATCCAATATAGCATGATAAGGTAAAAGCCAATCCATACCCAAGATAACATCAAAATCTATCGTATCAAGAAGTAGGAGATCTATTCTAGTCTCAAGACTCCCAATAGTAACCACACATGAGCAATAAACATGATCTACAATAATAGATTCTCCCACAGGCATGAACACATACACATGAGCACTCAAAGAATCATGAGGCACAACCAGATATAAAGCAAAATAGGATGACACGTAGGAATATGTAGAGCCTAGATCAAATAGAATTGAAGCATCTTAATGGAACAGTGCCAGATGACTCAGCCTTAGGCCTAGCTGGGAAAGCATAAAATCGGGGCTGGGCCCCACCACTCTGAACTATGTCTCTGGGACGAACTCTAGCTGGATGGCCTCCACCTATAACGGCTTGACCCCCACCTCTGGCTGCCTGACCCCTGCCCCTAGCAGGCTGAGTGGGCGGTGGAGCAACCGGTGTCGGAACCATGGCATGAGAAATCTATTGGGGCATGCCGCCCAATAATCTCGGATAGAACTTCCTGATGTGACCAATAACACCACACTCAAAACACCCATCTTGCTGATGTAGTTGCTAAAGCTGAAGCTGACCCGAATGGGCCAGATAACCATGGTGATAGCTCTGAATAGGAGGCGCACTAATAGGATCTAATGGTGCACTATAGGTTGGCTGCCCAGAATGAGGTATATGAGGACCACGACTCCCTGAAGCACTGTGAGATGCCTGAAGCGCTGACTGAAATGGCCTAGGAGGATGGCCTCTACCAAAAGTACCCCTGCCTTACCATTGAAACTAGAGAAATAGCAAGGCCTCTAATCAGACACGTGCCCCCTCTCCTGAGCATGATGCATCTCGATCCGTCTAGCAATATCTACATCCGTTTGGAAGGAAATGTCACTCCCGATCTCCTTGGCCATTTGTAGCCTGATAGTATAAGTGAGTACATCAATAAATCTCCTCACTCTCTCCCTCTCAGTAGGAGCAAGATAATGGCATTGCGAGCTAGGTCCACAAAATGAGTCTCGTACTGGGTAATAGTCATATTACCCTGGTGAAGACGCTCAAACTACCTGCAGTAATGCTCTCTTAGAGTGACCGAAATGAACTTCTCTGGAAATAGCTTTGAAAATTGATCCCAATTAAGTGCAGGCAACCCAGCTGGTCTACTCAACATATAATCTCTCCACCACCTCTTGGTGGAACTAGTCATCTGAAACACAGCAAAATCGACCCCATTAGTCTCAACCATACCCATGTTCTGCAGCACCTCATGGCAGCAATCTAGGTAATCCCGTGGGTCCTTAGAAGATGCACCACTGAAGTAAACTGGAAGAAGCTTAGTAAACTTGTCCAACCTCAAGAAAGCCTCAGAATACATAAGGGGCCTATCACCAGCATGTGCCACAACAACCGGTTGAACCACTCCAACAGTGGGGCTACTGGAGTTTGATACTGGGGAGCCATCTGCTCCGGGGTGTGAGTAGCGGTAGTCTGTGCTCCTCCCTCAGCCCGAGAGACAGTTGGTCTGACCGAGAATGTACCGATATGGGATACACTCTCCATAAGACCCACCAAATGGACTAGAGAGTCTTGAAGCACTAGAATGGCTATGAACCCCTCCGGGACCTGAGCTTGTCCAATGGGTAAAGTCTGAGCTGGGACCTCCTCCTCAAAATCCACCCGAGGCTCCACTGCGGATGCTGCTGCTCAAGCTCTAGGTTGAGCTCTACCTCTGCCTCGACCTCTGGTGCGACCTCGACCTCTGCCCCTAGTCATAGCTGCCACTGGGGGGCTCCATTTGCTGTCCGGCTATAGGTGTAGTACGTGTTCTCGCCATCTGCGAGATAACAATAATAGAAGGGTTCAATCATCAATGATAGAATAAAATCGCACGACAGAGAAGAATAGAAGTGAAATTGTTCCTAAACTCCATAACCTCTGGAAGATAAGTACATGCATCTCCGTACCGATCCTCTGGACTCTACTAAGATTGCTCGTGACTGGTCAAACCTTATTAACCTAGTGCTGTGATACCAATTTTTTACGACCCAAAATTCCCACCTTCGGGACCGTGATGGCGCCTAACATTTCTCTTTCTAGGCAAGCAATGTTAGAACAATTTATAGCTATTTGTAACAAATAAAATCAATTGATACCAAGTAAACTTGTCACGACCCACTTTTATTATAGGTCATGATGGCGCCCAACACCGTTGTCAGGCAAGCCAACCGGAAGATATTTGTGAGTTCTCATTTATTTTACCCAAACAATTCCAACATTTTCTTAAATTGAATTTAAAACAAGTGATAATTAGCAACTTAAAATAATAGATATACATTCCAAAAGAATAGTCTACTAATGTGTGTATCAGGAACTAGTGTCACAAGTACTAGAGCGACTAGTAGAATGTACAAAATATCACTATCCTACTGCCAGAAACAGGATAGACAGTACACAATAACAACAAAAGAAGAGAACTCTGGTATGCTGCTGAACGGCTCAGGAGAGGGCAGCTCATCGTGAGATCTCGATCAAAAATCAGGAACGCGCGTCGGAGGGGTAACTGGATGCACCTGCCTCAGATCCTATCCAATTAAGTACAGAAGTGTAGTATGAGTACATAAACAACATGTACCCAGAAAGTATCCAGTCTAACCTCGAAGAAGTAGTGACGAGGGGTCCACTTGATACTTACTAAGATCAATATTAATAATGATTAACAATTACACTAAGCATGGATAACATGGACATAATGGCAATCTCAGAATTTAAAGAGGACAATATATCAGTTTCAGTCATGTCTTATAATAGTTGCACTCCAAGGCATTTAACAGAGTAAGTCATGGATAAGATTTCACATAAATATCATGCGCACATTATGCAGAGGTCGTACGGTCCGGTCCAACATAAAAGAAACTGTGCGCTGCCAGAGGGTCGAATGGCGCGAACCATAGATGCATCGTTTTCTATTGAGGCGATCGGCCTGATCCACAAATATCAATTATTATCAAGAAGGAACATAAAGGCACATTCATAGTCAAATAAATTCATACAAGTTCTCAAGTAAGTGCATACGTTAGTATATATTTATTTTCAAGCCCTGACATGTCTTAAGTGATCTCATTAGCATGAAAGAATACAAGCATTTGCAAGTATGGCATGATATGGGTCCTAAACTACCCGAACAATTAGCATAATAGTAGTTATGCACGGACTCTCGTCACCACGTACGTATGTAGCCCCCACAAACAATCACATTCATTTATTAGATTCACTTAGGGGTTTATTTCACTCTTAGGAGGTTAGAAAAGAGACTCACCTTACTCTATAACTTACTTCCAATATCAAGAACATGCTCAAACCCTCAATATGGAGCCGAACGATCCAAAACTAACAATGCTAGGTTGAAATCCCCTCTTTGAAAGCTCCCAAATCGCCCAAACAATGAAGGAAATGTGTCAAAAATGACACATTCCCATATTAAATGAAGGCATTGCCTTCAGCAATTTCCGAACTTGCAGTTAGGGGACCGCATCTGCGGTCTCGCTTCTGTGTGGGAACGTCTGCATCTGCGAAGTTGGGCTAGGCTAGATGGGATCGCTTCTGCGGTCTGGGGGCCACTCTTGCGGGTCAACTTCTGTGAAAAGGGATCCACATGTGTGGTTCCTGGGCTCCCCCCCTTGGCCGCACTTTCGAGGGCTTGACCGCTTCTGTGGTCTCGCACTTGTGGCTGACCAATCGCATGTGTGGTTATGATAGATACCTGGAGCTTCAGCTCCTTCCAAAATTTCCAACTTCACTCGAGCCTCGTTCGATTAACGCTAGGGGCCCCCGGGCCCCGCCCGAACATACTGACAAGTTTGAAATCATAAAACGGACTAGCTCAAACCTTGGGAATGCCCGGAACAATGCTATATCTAAGAATCACCCCCTAAAACCAATTGAATCAAACTTATGAACTTCAAGTTCTTCAATTTACTTCCAATGTGACTAAACACACTTACAATACTCCGATTGACACAAAATTTTGCGTGCAAGTATTAAATAGAAATACAGAACTATTCCCGATCTCGGAACTTCGTTAGGATCTTAGTAACATAAAAACCCGCTCCAAACCAAATATTTAAGAACTTCAAAATCCTTAAGGAATCAACTTTCACTATTAGACGCCAAAATGCTCTCGGGGCATCCAAAACCCGATCCGGACATACGCCAAGTCCGAAATAATCATATGAATATGTTGGAATCTTCAAATCCAGATTCCGAGGTCGTTTACTCAAAATGTTGACCAAAGTCAAACTTGGCCTTTTAAGCCAACCTTAAGGAACCAAGTGTTTCGATTTCAACCCAAACTCTTCCAAATCCAGAACCAACCATTCCCACAAGTCATAAAACAGTAAAAACAAGTACGGGAAGTCTTATCTAAGGGAACGGGGTTTCAAAAAGCAGAACGGTCAGTCGGGTCGTTACATTCTCCACCTATTAAACAAATATTTGTACTCGAATGGGTTTAGATTCATACCTGAAGTGCCGAATAAGCATGGATATCTGCTCCGCATGTCCTCCTCGGACTCCCAAGTTGCCTCCTCGATTGGTTGGCCCCTCCACTGGATCTTCTCCGCAGAAATTTTCTTGGATCTCAACTGGCGATCATGCCTGTCAATAATGGCAAATTGCTCATCCTCATAACCCAAACTCTCATCCAGCTGAATAGTACTGAAGTCTAACATGTGGGACAATTCAGCATGATACTTTAACAGCATAGATACGTGAAAAACTGGATGAACTCCTGATAGGTTGGGAGGTAAAGCAAGCTCGTAAGCAACCTCCCCAACTTGCCTCAACACTTCAAATGGGCCAATAAGCCTTGGGCTCAACTTGCCCTTCTTCCCATCATTGGCGAGACTTTCAAGAGAACCTTCTCGCCTACCATGAATGATACATCAAGCGATTTCTGATCCGCATAACTCTTCTGTCTGGACTGAGCTATGCGGAGCCTTTCCTGAATCAACTTTACCTTTTCTAAGGCGTCTTTCACTAAATCTATACCATACAACTTAGCCTCACCGGGCTCAAACCACCTGATAGGAGAACGACATCACCGACCGTATAAGGCCTCAAATGGAGCCATCTCAATACTGGACTGATAACTGTTGTTGTAAGCAAATTCGGCTAAAGGCAAGAACTGATCCCACTGTCCTCCAAACTCAATCACACATGCTTTAAGCATATCCTCCAAAATCTGAATTGTCCACTCCGACTGTCCGTCGGTCTGAGGATAGAATGTTGTGCTAAGCTCCACACGGGTCCCCAACCACTCTGAATAGCTCTCTAGAAATGAGAAGTGAACTGAGGGCCTCTATCTGATATGATGGAAACGGGCACATTGTGCAACCGAACTATCTCCCGAATATAGATCTGTGTCAACCTCTTTGAAGAATAAGTAGTCACCACTAGAATAAAGTGGGCCGACTTGGTCAACCTGTCGATAATGACCCAAGCCGCATCAAACTTCTGCAATGTTCGCGGCAACCCGACTACGAAGTCCATAGTAATGCGCTCCCATTTCCACTCAGGTATAAGCATCTACTGTAATAGTCCACCTGGACTCTGGTGCTCATACTTAACCTGCTAACAATTCAAACATCAAGCCACATACTCAACTATGTCTTTCTTCATCCGTCACCACCAATAATGTTGTCTCAGGTCCCGATACATCTTTGTAGCACTTGGATGAAAGGAATACCATGAACTGTGTGCCTCCTCTAGAATCCTCTCCCTCAGGTTATCAACATTAGGAACATAGGCAACCTTGGAGTCACAGAACACCATCCTCGCCAATAGAAACCTCCTTGGCACTATCCTGTAGCACCGAGTCTCTGAGAACTGCCAAATGCGGATTATCGAACTGCTGAGCCTTGATCTTCCCCAAAAGTGAAGACTAAGCAACAACAAACGCAAGGACTCGGTTGGGCTCTAAGATGTCCAACCTCACAAGTCTGTTAGCCAAGGACTGAATATCCAAAGCTAGTGGCCTTTCTTCCGCTGAAATGAATGTCAAGCTACCCATACTCTCTGCTTTCCTACTCAAGGCATCCGCGACCATATTTGCCTTGCCTGGATGATAAAGAATGGTGATGTCATAATCCTTTAGTATCTCAAGCCATCTGCGCTGCATCAAATTAAGGTCCCTCTAATTGAACAAATGCTGCAAGCTGCGATGTTCCGTGTAAACCTCACAGGACACTCCATACAGATAATGCCTCCATATCTTAAGAGCATGGACAATCGCTGTTAATTCCAAGTCATGCACAGGGTAGTTCTTCTCATGAATCTTTAGCTGATGTGAAGCATATGCAATAACTCGCTCATCCTGCATCAACACACATCCCGAGCCGACGCGTGAAGCATCAAAATATATCGTATACATCCCTAAACCGGAAGGCAACACAAGAACTGGTGTTGTAGTTAAAGCCGTCTTGAGCTTCTGAAAACTCGTCTCACAATCATCGGACCAATAGAAAGGAGCACCCTTCTAGGTCAATCTAGTCAGAGGTGATGCAATAGATGAAAAGCCCAACACTAATTGACGGTAATAACCTGCTAACCCCAGGAAACTCCTAATCTCGGTCACTGAAGTAGGATGTGGCCAACTCAGAACTGCCTCAATCTTCTTGGGATCTACCTTAATACCCTCTCCCGACATAATATGCCCCAAGAATGCCACTGACTCTAGCCAAAACTCACACTTTGAGAACTTAGAATATAGCTTCTGCTCTCGTAAGGTCTGAAACACTACCCTCAAATGCTGCTCGTGCTCTCCCAGGCTACGTGAGTATATCAAGATGTCGTCAATGAAGACGATGACAAAATAATCAATATAAGGTCTGAACACCTTATTCATTAAGTCTATAAATGCTGCTGGGGCATTAGTCAAGCCAAAGGACATCACCAGAAACTCATAATGACCATATCTAGTACGAAAAGCAGTCTTCAGAACATCTGAGTCCCGTATCTTCAACTGATGGTACCCTGATCTCAAGTCGATCTTAGAGAACACCCTAGAACCCTGCAACTGGTTGAACAAATCATCAATGCGCGGAAACGGGTACTTGTTCTTGATGGTAGCCTTGTTCAACTAGCGGTAATAAATGCATATCCGCATGGTCCCATCCTTCTTCTTTACAAACAATACTGGTGCACCCCAAGGTGACACACTTAGTCTAACAAAACCCTTTGCTAACAACTTCTCAAATTGCTCCTTCAACTCCTTCAACTCTTTCGGAGCCATACAGTACAGTGGAATAGATATAGGTTGGGTACCTGTAGCCAAATCAATACTTAAATCAATATCACGATCCGGTGACATGCTAGGAAGGTTAGAAGGAAACATATCGATGAACTCCCGGACTACTAGAACTGAATCAATCATCAGAGACTCTGCGGTGGTGTCCCGAACATAATCTAGATAAGCCAAACAGCCCTTCTCGACCATATGTCAAGCCTTCAGAAAAGAGATAACCCGACTAGATGTATTAATTGAGGAACCTTTCCACTCCAACTTTGGCAACTCTGGCATTGCTAATGTAATAGTCTTGGCATGGCAATCTAGGACGCGTGATATGGGGATAATCAATACATGCCCAGGATGACCTCAAAGTCGGTCATATCAAGCAACAAAAGATCTGCCCTAGTCTCGAAACCACAAAATGTGATCACACAGGACCGGTAGATCCAATCCACAACCACAGAATCGCCCACACGAGTGGACACATGAACGGGAGTAAACAAAGGCTTGCGAGGAATATCCAGGAAATGAGCAAATAGAGATGCCACATATGAATAGGTAGACCCTGGATCAAATAACACTGAAGCGTCCCTACTGCATACGGAAATAATACCTGTGATAACGACATCTGAGGCCAATGCATCTGGTCTAGCCGGAATGGCATAGAATCTGGCTGGAGCACCAGCTGGCTGGCCTCCACCTGACTGAACAGTAGCTGGTTAACCTCTACCTGCTTGGCCTCCACCTCTAGGACAGCCCTTGCCGGCCTGTCCCTTGCCTCTAGGCGGCTAGGCAACCAGTGCTGTAATCATGGGATGCTGACCCTGTTGTACTCCCTTGCCGCGAAGCCTGGGGCAGTATCTCCTCATATGACCAAGGTCTCCACACTCAGAACAACCCCCGCGTTGCGGTGACCTTCTCCCCTGATGGCTGACCCTGATGGCCTGTAGACCCACTGAAAGAAGCCTGAATAGCCGGTGGACGGTATGAACTCTCCGGTATAGCACTAAAATAGGAACAAGAAGAACCTGCATACCTGAATACCCACTGGAGGAACCCTGAATAGCTGGCGGGCGATAAGAACTCTCTAGTATGGTGCTGAAATAGGTGCGTGCTGGAGAACCTCGAGGAGGTGGTGGTGCTGAATATGGGGGTCTGCTAGGCTGAACCCTCCCAAACTAACCTCTGCCCCTAGTCGGGGCACCTCTGAACTCTCCAAAGAATCTAGCCCACTTGTCATACTGCATCTGCTCCCTACCTATCAGACGGTAGCCCTCAATCCTCCGAGCAATCTCTACCACTAGCTGATAAGGAGTCCCCATCTCCACCTCTCGTGTGATGTTGGCCCTAATGCCAGAATGCAACCCTACAACGAACCTCCGCACCCTCTCTGTGTTAGTAGAAAGTATCATTAGTGCATGGCGGGATAAATCAGAAAACCTCGCCTCATAGTCGGTCACTGACATCTGACCCTGCTCAAGCTGCTCAAACTGATACTACAGCTCTTCCCTCTCAGAGGGTGGGATATACCTGTCCAGAAATAACTATATGAACTGACCCCAAGTGATGGGAGGAGAACCTGCTAGCCTGCCAAGAGCATAAGACTGCCACCATCTACGGGCCCTGCCCTCCAGCTAGAAAGTAGTGAAGTCAACCCCATGAGACTCCAATATCCTCATGTTGTGCAGTCTGTCCCTGCACCTATCAATGAAATCCTAGGCATCATCATGATGCTCACCCGTGAAGATAGGAGGGTGTATCTTAGTCCATCTGTCCAATAACTTCTACGGATTACCATCCGCAACTAGTTTGGGCTCGGGTACCACTAAAGCAACCGGTTGAGCCCCATCTGCGGGTAGTGCACCCGGAGGCTGATACTACAGCTGCATGACTAGGAGCATGAGCAGTAGGGGTCTGTGCTCCCCTTCTCACCTGGAATGTATCTAGATCCGCTAGAAATAAACTAGCCTGAGTCATGGTATCCATGAACCGCAATATATGACCCAAGACATCCTAGAAACCCGGTGTTGTCATGAAATCCACCGGGGTAGGCTCAGCTGCGGGCACCTCGCCCTGCTCCTCGATGATAGGATCTCCCACAGGATTCGCCTGTGGTGCTACTGGAACAGCTTTGAGATGCCCTCGTCCCCTACCTCGGGCTGGTGCCTTCCCCGAGCCTCTACCTCAGCCTCTGGCAATGGGAGGAGCAGCTCCTCCCAGGTCTGGAACATCTGTCATGCGCGTCCTCACCATCTGTGAGAGGATAAAAGAAGGAAATTTAGTATACCAACCACTGCATGATAGGAAATAATTAAAGAGTAGTTTCCTAACAACCTATAGCCTCTCGAAGATAAATACAGACGTCTCTGTACGGATCCGCAAGATTCTATTAGGTTTGCCCATGACTTGTAAGACCTACGTGAACCTAGTGCTCTAATACCATATTGTCACGACCCACTTTCATTACAGTTCATGAAGGCGCCCAACACCGTTGTCAGGCAAGCCAACCCGAAGATATTAGTGAGTTCTCATTTATTTTACCCAAACAATTCCAGCATTTTCTTAACTTGAATTTAAAACAAGTGATAATTAGCAACTTAAAATAATAGATATACAATCCAAAAGAATAGTCTACCAATGTGTGTGCCAGGAACTAGTGTCAAAAGTAATAGGGCGACTAGTAGAATGTACAAAATATCACTATCCAGAAACAGGATAGATAGTACACAATAACAACAAAAGAAGAGAACTCTGGTATGCTGCTGAACGGCTCAGGAGGGGGCAGCTCACTGTAAGATCTCGATCAGGAATCAAGAACGCTTGCCTGAGGAGTAACTAGATGCACTTGCCTCAGATCTTGTCCAATTAGGTACAAAAGCATAGTATGAGTACATAAACAACATATACCCAACAAGTATCCAGTCTAACCTCGAAGAAGTAGTGATGAGGGGTCCACTTGACACTTACTAAGGTCAATATCAATAATGATTAACAATTACACTAAGCATGGATAACATGGACATAATGGCAAACTCAAAATTTAAAGAGGACAATATATCAGTTTTAGTCATGTCTTATAATAGTTACACTCCAAGGCATTTAATAGAGTAAGTCATGGATAAGATTTCACATAAATATCATGCGCACATTATACAGAGGTCGTACGGCCTGGTCCAACATAAAAGAAATTGTGCACTGCCAGAGGGTCAAATGACACGAACCATATATGCATCTATTTCTACCGAGGCGATTGTCCTGATCCACAAATATCAATTATTATCAAGAAGGCACATAAAAGTGCATTCATAGTCAAATAAATTCATACAAGTTCTCAAGTAAGTGCATACGTTAGTATATATTTATTTTCAAGCCCTAAAATGTCTTAAGTGATCTCATTTGCATGAAAGAATATAAGCATTTGCAAGTATCGCATGATATGGTTCCTAAACAACCCGAACAATTAGCATAATAGTAGCTACGCACGGACTCTCGTCACCACGTACATATGTAGCCCCCACAAACAATCACATACATTTATTAGATTCACTTAGAGGTTTATTTCCCTCTTACGAGGTTAGAAAGGAGACTCACCTTGCTTCAAAGCTTACTTCTAATATCAAGAACGTGCTCAAACCCTCAATATAGAGTCGAACGATCCAAAACTCACAATTCTAGGTTGAAATCCCCTCTTTGAAAGCTCCCAAATCGCCCAAACAATGAAGGAAATGTGTCAAAATTGACACATTCCCATATTAAATGAAGGCATTGCCTTCAGCAATTTCCGCACCTGCGGTTAGGGGACCGCAACTGCGGTTTCGCTTCTGCGAGGGAACGTCAGCATCTGTGGAGTTGGGCTGGGCTAGATGGGACTGCTTCTGCAGTCTATGGGCCGCTCCTGTGGGTTCACTTCTGCGGAAAGGGTGACGCATCTATGATTCCTGGGCTCCTCCCCTTTGGTCGCACCTTCGAGGGCTCGACCGCTTCTGCGGTCTCGCACCTACGGCTGACCAATTGCAGGTGTAATTATGACAGATACCTAGAGCTTTAGCTCCTTCCAAAATTTCCAACTTCACTCTAGCCCCATCCGATTGACGCTCGGGGCCCCGCCCAAACATACCGACAAGTTTGAAGTCATAAAATGGACTCGATCGAACCCTCAGAACGCCCAAAACAATGCTAAATCTAAGAATCACCCCCTAAAACCAATTGAATAAAACTTATGAACTTCATGTTCTTCAATTTACTTCCAGTGCGACGAAACACACTTACGCTACTCGGATTGACACCAAGTTTTGCGTGCAAGTCTTAAATGGCAATACGAAACTATTCCCGATTTCGGAACTTTGTTCTAACCTCGGTAAGACAAAAACCCGCTCCAAACCAAATATTTAAGAACTTCAAAATCCTTAAGGAATCAACTTTAACTATTAGGCGCCAAAACGCTCTCGGTTCATCCAAAACCCGATCCGGACATACGCTCAAGTCCGATATTATCATATGAACCTGTTGGAATCTTCAAATCTGGATTCCGAGGTCGTTTACTCAAAACGTTGACCGAAGTTAAACTTGACCTTTTAAGCCAACCTTAAGGAACCAATCGTTCTGATTTCAACCCAAACTCTTCCAAATCCCGAACCAACCATTCCCGCAAGTCATAATTCAGTAAAAGCAAGTACAGGAAGTCTTATCTCAGGGAGCGGGGTTCTAAAAAGCAAAATGACCAGTCAGGTTGTTACAAAACTGAATACTAAAATAGAACTGAAATAAGTGAGGAAATCATAATAGCCGCAATATATAGCTACAATCCCAGAACTGGTGTCACAAGTGCACGAGCGACTAGAATAATACATATAATGGTCTGAATGAAAAGTAAAACTATCTGAAATGAAATAAACAGCAGGGGTAAAAGTAGAAAGGGACTTCAGGGCTGCGAATGCCAAGCTGTTGTACCTAAAATCTCCGACAGATGCCCGATCCGAGCAATATACTGACCACCACTGGGACCGACTCCAAATTCTGCACAAAGAAGTGCAGAGTATAGTATGAGTACAACCAACACCATATACTCTGCAAGTGCCGAGCCTAACCTCGATGAAGTAGTGACTAGGATAAGACGGGTCACTTACAATAACATGTACGCAGTATAATAATAATAACAGGAAAGAAATGCAGGAAATGTAAAACAGTTAACTAATGAAAAGTAAACTCAACCCTCGAAATCAGTAAAACCAGAAACATCAGTCCTCAGAAACTCGTATGAAAATGCTGAAAGCTAACACGATATAATAAGGACTACAAAACACACAATCTGTTGCGGCGCGCAACCCCGATCATCGTACAAATACAATCCTCACTTATTTCACCCATTGCGGCGTGCAACCCGATCCCACCGTATCAATATCAATATCATAGTCCTCTCTTATTTCACCGCATAATTATCATAATCCTCCCTTATTCCACCGTATCAATATCACATATAAAAATTAGTTGCGGAATGCAACCCGATTCCACCATATCAATATCAATCCTCCCTTATTCCACCTCTTACGGCGTGCAACCCAATCCATAAACAGAATCAATAAGTGAAATCAACTCAGCAACTCAAATTGCAAGATTCTCTACGATTACAGAATACGAAAGTAAAGTCATAATGGAACCTCTTAAAAAATCAAGAAATACTACAATTAATACAAAGCAACAAGACAATCAAATATATGACAATTAAAGTATACAAACAAGACAAGTAGCAATTAATCATGAAAGCATGGGAGAAACAAACATTTTTATATGAGGGAAATAAAGGACAAGCAGCAAGTTAAGGCATAGGAAACAATTAAAGCATGTAATAGTTAAGACATTGAACAAAACAATTAATGAAATGCCGAAAAACATAGAAACGTGTATGAGGCTCTAAACTTTCGCAAATGAGAACACTGACCTTGCAATTGCGAGGTCTGAGGCCTGCACCAGAACCAGCAAAGTTCGTTACTCCTTCAACACTCTGCCACACATCAGAAACTCACCTGAGCCATCGGGGATCTAAACCAAACATGCACACAAGTGTAATAACATCATATGAACTTGCTCGCGCAATCAAAACACCAAAATAACATCTAGAACTATGAATCACCTATGTGCATGTTTGATTTAGATCCCCAAATATGTTATATGAATCACCACGCGTCAGAAACTCACCTGATCCCTCGAAGACAAGTTATAAATACTGAAATGAACTTATTTCATGTTTCAGAATAGAAATTTGAACCTGGTACCAATAAAGTCAACCTACGGTCAGACTTAGGAATTCTTTACACCTTTTAAATTTTTAGTTTTCAACAAATCACGTTAAATCAAGCTAGGGACTCCCGAATTTGATTCCGGGCGTACGTCGATGTCTCAAATCATGATACGGACCCACCAGGATCGTCAAAACACTGATTCAGTTGTGTTTGCTAAAAATGTTGATCGAAGTCAACTAAAATGAGTTTTAAGGTACGATTTTATATTTTCATCAATTTTCTAAAAAAAACCTTTGGAAAAAGGACATGGATTCTGCACGCAAATTGAGGAAAATTAAGAGGAGCTATTCGAGATCTCGGAACACAGAAATAAAGGGTAAAACTATAAATGACCTAACGGGTCATCACATTGTGTTTGAGAAGTAGTTTACTTTAATTAATTTATAAGGGAACTTTTGACTATATAATAACTTAAGAAATATCTTAAAGCTTGATAAAAATATCGTTTCATAAAAATGTGGCAAAGCGTGGATATCCTTCCACATATTATTCACAAAAATCTTTGCACAAGTTGAATTCATTCGGTAACTTCTTTCCATCTCTCGTGTTGGTGAGTTGGATTACTTTACTTGTGCTAGTGGAAAGAAACAAGTACTCAATAAAATAATTAACACGCGCGCAAGTAGAGGCGGAGCCAAGATTTAAACTTTATGGATTCAGGATTGTAATCCTTTTAAGTTACTGGGTTCTAAATTAATAAATTATATATATTTAATTAATTTTCCAAGACAAATACATTATTTGAACAAAAGCTACTGGGTTCGGTGGAACCCGCATAATACACTCTACCTCCGCCCCTGCGCGCAAGTTAGTTACGACACCAATGACATCAAGTTATATTTTCGATACATACTTCTTAAATTAATTGGAATGTTAATGAGAATTTTTCCAAATAAACTTAACCATGTATAGAGTATATAGTGTATGTATTGATTAAAATCTGACCGCTGCGATCGAGCTGACCAACATCCCGTCCAGGCGGTAAGGCAGCAAAAGATGACATGGTCTATTCCACATCCAGCACTCTCGATACCCGTCGAGTCAGAAGAAGCAATGTTTTGAGGACGACCAAGGTAGACATAGTGTGAGAGAGCGTCTGACCAAGTAAATAGCAAAGGTCCCATGATTATATATAGTAGGGAAAAACCTTCGGTTAGGGAGGGGGGTTCTCCACTTCATCCTCTCTCCTTAGTTCTCTCTTTTGTAATTTTCATAATGAAAAGAAGAATGAAGTAATCTCCAGAAAAACATGTAAAACAACCTCACCTATTGATTAATGGGAGCTACAATGAAGAGTTTCAATAAGATTGATTACCTCTATTTCATCTCATTTTCCTTTTATTCAATTAGTTCATTAATTTGGAATTTATTATATTTAACTAAGATTTACCCTTTCATCTTCTTTAATTGATTTGTTCAAAAAAGTTCCAATATCTTTTGAGTCAAACAATTTGGAGCCGTCTGTGGGGTTTTCTTAGTGAAATTTCCTAGTCTCTTCCAAATCAAAGATAAGAAACACGATTACCCACTGAAAAGAGCGCTAAGGCAAAGCCCAACCCACGCAGGGCAAAGGCGCAACATAGGAGAGGAAAGAGAGCTGAATAAAGTCGCCGAATTTCGAAATCATCGTCCCATCAAACGTCGAAATGCCAGACAAAACGAGCAACGTTACAAACCTACTCTCTTTCACCGATCCATCGGATGGGGTTAAGGAAAGTATCATTTTAACTCACCTTCTGCTCTTTGCTCAAGCAGGAACATAAGTGTCATGCGGGCGAGCGAGCAAAGAAACATCTCAATCAGAGAACAGGAAACTAGTACAAAACAACCGAAACATCGCCCGCCGATGACACCTATGTCACACGTCCTTTTTACACTACCCGAAGGTATTACAAGGGAGTTTTTCCAATTTAAGTGACATTATTTGAAATGAGATTATTTATCTATTTTTCGTTTAGAGTCGCCACTTGGGATGATTTATTTTTGGTATCCCAAGTCACTAGTTTATTTTAAATCCCAAATCGAGGAAATTCGACTTTCCTTTTGAAGTCTGCGAACCAGAAATTCTAAGTAAGGAATTCTGTAAACCCGAGGGAGGGTGTTAGGCACCCCCGGATTCCGTGGTTCTAGCATGGTCGCTTAAACTATTATAATTGGCCTATTATCCGATTTTAATAAATGTTTTAACCTATGGAGCATTTTTAACTTTAAAACCGCTTTTATTCATTGTTTAGGAAGATTTCAACGTTATACAAAACACGTCTTTGGATCACGCCACATGAAATGCACCCGAGATCCGCGACATATTTTATTTAACGTTGTCAGGATTTGGATTTGGGTCACATGAAATGCACACCCGAGATTAGGAAGGATATTTTTAAATAGTGCGCCTAAAGCAACTACGCACTTTCAATTTGCGAGGGCCATGGAAATTCAACTGAATGGCACGCCTCGATTTTAAGGATAAAATAGTAATTAAGCGAGGGCCCTGCATTTTTGAGATTTTATTTGGCGCGACGCACCTCAATTCCAATGTTTAAAGGAAATTCAAACTAAGCTTTAGAGGGCCACAAGCTGTTTGAGTTATCTAATATGGCGCGCCCCAAATCCACTTTAAGAGTCTAATTAATCAAGGAAGCTTAAAAGAATTATCACTACTTTTCAGACTAAATGTTTGAACCATTTTTAAGCCCATGGACCAACATTAGAAGGGATAAGTGAATGGTAGAATGGTCTTGGATAAACAACAATTAAATAAAACATTGGTCTTAGATAACTAGCCCTACATATCAAGGAACACGACTTGTCTTAAATCCAGGCCTAATGTGAGCCCAAATCTTTGGAGAGTTGAGCATCAACAGGTGCAGAGCTCGAGATCGAGTCTTCAGGCACGCAAAACAGCAGAATATTGAAATGCAGATATGCGCCCAACATGGTTTTTAATAACACAATCATTTGACAATCATGATTACTTGAATCTTCAGCAAACTCAAGGAGGAATTATGCGAAATTTTAGACTTAATAGAGCTTGTTTTCTATACATGCAAGAAAAGATCACATTTCATGAGATGGTCGAGTAAGTGAATCTGGATTCAAACCATAGACTCACATTCCACATGTTTGCAAATAATCAAGGTAGCTCTATGTATGGCTCAAACCTTAAGGTGATAAACTAAAATATTTTCTTGTCCAAAAGTACTATAACACTAACTATCACCTTAAAGCCTGGAATCACATAGCAGAAGAGACAAAACCCACACCATTTGACACAACCTACTACACAACTTAATCATCAAAAGTTTCCTTAATCATTCAAAATCAGATTCAAAAGATAAGAGTTCAATAATTAAAACTAACATCTAGCCATACCATCCTTGACAACACATTGAATCCCATATTAATACAGACTGAGCTACATCTTTTTTAGGGAACATTGTCAGCAGTAGAACAAATGATATGCATCAAAATAAATTAGAATAACAGAGATTCAGGGAAAAGAAAAAGAAATGAGACTAAATTATGACCAAATAAGTTAGTGCTAGGCTTCAAACTTCTATTTTCCATTTCATTCTTCAACTTGATCATCACATTAGATAAGATTCAGGAACATGTACCTGATTACAGCAAAATAAAAACCAAAAATCAAGCTTTGGGTCAGGAGGAAACAACAGCAGCAGAACAGAGCCACGGATTCGAGCAATAAAATAGCAAAACCAAACAGCAACACTTAACCCAAGCTTTTAAAGATCCAGAACTCAATCCATTTCAATCCAAATGCAAGACTTTGTTCATTTTTAGTAATGTTAATTAAGCAATAAAGATCAGAAGCTGAAATCAAGTGAGATTTGAGCAATTTTTAAAGAAAGAAAAATGTAGAACCTTCAGTGTTATATCAGAATTTTTACTTAAAATACTCAGCCATTTTCTTTTTCAGTGTTTTTAATCTCCTCAAATCTGCCTTGAGCCTGAAGAAAATGTGCCTTTATAGGTAAGCTTTAAGGGCAACAGAATAAATTCAGTTATTATACTTTAAACCTTTTGATATTTCCATTTTTTCTCAAATACCCTTAGCTTAAAAAATCAGTTTTCAAAATAGTCCCAACCCCCACCTTCTAGGCAGCTTCCCATTCAGTTATTAAAGATTCCCTCACCTAGAATTCCTAGACTACCCCTTGAACCCCTGCTTTTTACTTCAGAAAACTTAGGGATCATGGGTCAAATTGACCCAATGGCTTAAACCAAAAAAGCATGGGCTGCCTTTTGCAAATGGGTTAGAAACGACCCAAAGCCCAAACTAAAATCTGTATTCTATGGAAGGCAGAAGAAAAGAAAAAGCCATTCAGATGATTTCAAAACTAAACCTAAACAAAATGAATAATTACTAATCACAAGTGAGCATGGAATTAACTAAGTTATTAAATCAAAATAAACCTAATTAAACTAAACTATGAGACTAAAATAACAGGATAAAATTAGAAGTTTAACTATGACATTAATAAAACTAAACATACCAAAAATATGAGAAAAGCTTTAAAGGTGTGAAAAAGAGAAACAAATAGAACAAACAAACACAAACTCAATTCTAGGCTCAGAAACTTGGTCGAGTTTCAATTAAGGTGAAAACTTAATCGAAGGAAAGGAGAAGAAAAGAAGAGGAATAAGAGGTAAAAATAAAACAAAAATGGACAGAAAGATGGAGAGAACTCACCACCTAAACTTGAAATCACACTTGATATCCTGACTTGCACGAAACTGATGCTAATCACTTGTTCTTTGTCAAGAACAAATGAACAACATCAGTTTTGTAGTGGATCAGCCTTCTAATCGTGAAAAACAAAGGCTTGAGTCGATGCATGCCACCGGGTTCAACGGAAATTGATTTTGAACTTTTAGGGTTTGAACTTAGATTTAAGATTCAAGAGGTTCTGGCAAGATTCGAGGGAAAAAGGAGTGAGGGTTTGGAAAGATGAGGATGTGAGGCTTTTGGGGTGTTGATTTGGGGCCGGTCAGAGGTGACGCCGCCGGAGGTGGCGGGGAAATGGGGCGGCGCTAGGGTTTATAGGGACGGATCTCTGAAGATGGGAGAGTGAAGAGAGATGAGTTTGAGGGGGGTAGGGCTTTAGGACAATTAAATAGTAACATGGACCCCAATTTCGGACCGTTCGATCAAATAAGATCAACGGTCCTGATCGAAGGCTATTAAAACGGGGTCGTTTGGTCTCTACGTGGGGCAGACCGGGTTGGGGCGGAAATTGGGCCGGTTTTAACGGGTTCAGGTATTAAAACAAATGGGCCTGGAGAAATTAAGTGGATTTGGCCCAAATCAGACTTCCCTCTTTTGTTTTTCCTTTTTCTTTCAATTTCAAAATTATTTTAATTCCTTTTCTTTTACAAAAATAAAAATAAAAACCTAACTTAATTCCTAACCCAAATTATCCAACCAAATTAAATTAATTAACTAAAATAATTAACACAAATAATTAAATAACAAATAAAAAGAAAAAACTACCAAAATTCGAACTCAAAAATTAAAAATGCAAAAAAGAGTTATTTTTTGTGATTTTTTTCCATTTTTTGTAAAACATACTAATTTATTAATTAATCTAAAAAATATAAAATTACATCCTAAATGCAAATGCAATGTATTTTTGTATTATTATGATTTAAATAAAATTAAACATGCACACAAAATGCAAACAAACAGAAAAATTCTACAATAATTCTTAAATAACAAATAATTAAAAGGAAAAATCTAATTTTGGGAGTTTTGTAGGAGTAGTTCATGTGAGGCAAAAATCACGTGCTCACAGCTGCCTCTCTTTGCTCGGAGACACGAAGGATTTTCGGGCAAAGATAAAAATGAGCAATTATGAGGGATTTTTGCCCGTTTGACACTCCATGAGAAGCATTTTGAAAAGAATCGGACCGAACCTTGCTTCAAAGGTTGCCTACATATCCTTGGCTATAAAGGAATCAGGTCAATGTAGTTCTAGAAGTTTTGGTAGCTGGCACTATCGGGAAGCTGTGATTTCACTGTTGCTGATGTTGGTACTGCTTGCTGCACTCCTTATTACACCAAAAAAAAAAGCTAAGCTAGCTAAGCCTATCAACTACGAATTACAAGATTCATATCGATAAACCTCTTGAAGTTTGATCTTGAGTCTTGGTTGGTTCTTGCTGTGGACTCCGATCTGAATCTTGATGCTCGTCAGCTGTAGGTACTGGTTCTTTCTTCAGCCTTGGATCAAGGCGGGACATGCGAAGCTTGTAACTTCAATCATATCTTGAGCAGTCTGCATCCTTCTCCGTTTCAACCTTTAAGTTCACTTCTTTTTTTTGTTCTTTTTCTTCTTTTCTTTGTTATGGATTGAGACTCATTCTTTTGGTCATCTCAAACCCTGTGCCTCGAGGTAAAACCTTCTCAGACACCAAAACAAACAGACAAACAAAATTTTCTGCCCCAGTTTACACTAGGAAAATTTCGTGAGTTATTTGTAACTAACTTTTTGGAAAGCGATAACATAAGGATTGTATGCCTTCAGGAGGAAGAGATTAAGGAATGGAGCCCTATATCTTAAAAATCTCGACTCAGGGATTGGAGCCCTAGTGTTGGAAAGAAAGGAGACTAGGGAATTGAGGCCCTATGTCTAAAATCTCAACTCAAGGATTGGAGCCCTA
This sequence comes from Nicotiana sylvestris, assembly GCF_000393655.2. NCBI lineage: Eukaryota > Viridiplantae > Streptophyta > Magnoliopsida > Solanales > Solanaceae > Nicotiana > Nicotiana sylvestris. The sequence goes on from NC_091066.1 coordinate 41,323,391, forward strand.
ATGTTGGCAAAAAAGGTGACTAGGGAATGGGGGCCCTATGTCAAAAATATCAACTCAGGGATTGGAGCCCTAATGTTGGCAAAAGGCGACTAGGGAATGGAAGCACTATGTCTAAAAAATCTCAACTTAGGGATTGGAGCCCTAATGTTGGCAAAAAGGGCGACTAGGGAATGAGGGCCCTATGTCTAAAATCTCAACTCAGGGATTGGAGCCCTAATGTTGGCAAAAAAGGCGACTAGGGAATGGGGGCCCTATGTCTAAAATCTCAACTCAGGGATTGGAGCCCTAATGTTGGCCAAAAAGGAGACTAGGGAATGTAGGCCCTATGTTTAAAAATCTCAACTCAAAGATTGGAGCCCTAATGTTGGCAAAAGGCGACTAGGGAATAAAGGCCCTATATCTAAAAATCTCAACTTAGGGATTGGAGACCTAATGTTGGCAAAAAAGGCGACTAGGGAATGAGGGCCCTATGTCTAAAATCTCAACTCAAGGATTGGAGCCCTAATGTTGGCAAAAAGGCGACTAGGGAATGAGGGCCATATGTCTAAAATCTCAACTAAGGGATTGGAGCCCTAATGTTGGCAAAAGGCAACTAGGGAATGGAGGCCCTATGTCTAAAATCTCAACTTAGGGATTGAAGCCCTAATATTGGCAAAAGGCGACTAGGGAATGGAGGCCCTATGTCTAGAAATCTTAACTCAGGGATTGGAGCCCGAATGTTGGCAAAAGGCGACTACGGAATGGAGGCCCTATGTCTAAAATCTCAACTTAAGGATTGGAGTCCTAATGTTGGCAAAAGACGACTAGGGAACGGAGGCCCTATGTCTAGAAATCTTAACTCAGGGATTGGAGCCCTAATGTTGGCAAAAAGGCGACTAGGGAATGGAGGTCCTATGTCTAAAATCTCAACTTAGGGATTGGAGCCCTAATGTTGGCAAAAGGCGACTAGGGAACGGAGGCCCTATGTCTAAAAATCTCAACTTAGGGATTGGAGTCCTAATGTTGGCAAAAGGTGACGAGGGAATGGAGGCCCTATGTCTAAAATCTCAACTCAAGGATTGGAGCCCTAATATTGGAAAAAGGCTATTAGGGAATGGCCCTATGTCTAAAAATATCAACTCAGGAATTAGAGCCCTGATGTTGGCAAAAGGCGACTAGGGAATGGAGGCCTTATGTCTAAAATCTCAACTCAGGGATTGGAGCCCTGATGTTGGTAAAGAGGTGTAAAAGATTGAGATTGGGGATTATGAACTATAAATTTGTTCGGATTTTCTTCTTTTCTTCTCTTTTTTTTTTCATTTTCCTTTTTCATTTCATTTTATTTCAATAAAATGCAGGAAAGAACTTTGGAGGAAAACTTTCCTTTCGGATTGATTGTTACTACGAAGTTGTTTCTAGCTTTTGTAGCTTTTCTCTTGGCTGCACCTACTTTTGTACGGTTGCCTTGGTCTGCACCTATTTAAATTTTAAACAAAGAACAATTGTTAGTTTGAAACGGTGGTTGGTTTTGTGGCCTTGATTGTCTCGATCACTCGATCTCGGCCTGAACCGTTGTTGAGAACCTCTGCTGCTTTGTGGTTTTCTAAAGATTGATATATATTTCAAACCGAGGGACTCAACTTTTAAGATTTCATGACGGCTCACCCGCGTGGGACTTCGATCCTTTCACTTTATTCCGCCTTTAGGCTTTTGCCTTTGGCTTTCTTTTCCTTTTCAATAACTTTGATTTCAGAGCATTGGCCATCATGGCCAGTCGGGATCGACTTGATGCACCCGCTAAGGCTGGGTACTTTTGTTTAGCTTTAGGCAGAACCCTGTAAATCCAATCTTGCCACCTTTTCTTTATATTAGCTTTGGAAACAGAGTTAGACCGAAAGAGATTCAAGGAAAAGTAAACAAAGGACAAGAAAATGAGTTTAAGGAGAAGTGTCCCTTTCGGGAAGGGAGGAAGGACTTATCTGGGGTGCATGAAGGCTTCAATAGACATGACATGCTTCTTGGACCGGATGCCTGATCCACACAACTATCCCAACTTCTCATAAACACATTGCGACCCGTGTTTCAAAACCAAGGAACCTTGCTAGGACTCTTTCAATACCAATGGTGGTGAGGGGTTTCTTCTTTTCGATCAACGACGCCCTTTGCAGGTTTTCGCCAATCGATCTCTCTTATTTCTCTTCTTACCATCGCCTTATAGTGCTCTTTTACGAGTTTTCACTAACAAGACTCTCTCATTTTCAATTTCTTTGCTCACCATCACCTTACGGTGCTCATAGGTTTTCACCAATAAGACTCTCTCATTTTATTTCTCTCATCTTGATTGCATCGAATCCAAACAACTGCGTTCTTTTTTTTTTTGAAAACCTTTCACCGATTGATCGGAAGGACTTTGAACAAGGTTTGGGTAAAGAGAATCTGGACGAAATTACAACTTTGGAACCGTTCCGGTGGGCTCATTGCCGAACCATTATAATATCTGCCCCAGTTTCACTTTTGGGGGAAATTGGATTTTTATTTTGGTGTGACTGAACCCCAGAGAGAGGCTGCCTACGTATCCTTTCGGAATCAAGTCGAACGTAGTTCAGGAAAACATTTTGCTTTTGTTGTTTTTTTTTTCGAGTTCCAAAGAGGGTAATGAAGGAAAGGTAACCGACTCAAAAGGTTAGCAAAAGGATTGGAGTGTTTGGGGTAGAGAGAATAAAAGCCTTCGTCATCCCAATCGGATAGTGCTATTGTTGCAGAAGGACTAGACATAGTACCTTTTGACCGCGTCCGCGTTCACAACTGCCTCAGGGTCGTTTCCTTTGCTATCTCCCTGATATAGCGCTCCTCTTGGTAGTATCTTTCAGATAATGTATGGGCCTTTCCAGTTAGGAGCAAATTTGCCTTTTAATTCCTGATGATGAGGAAGAATACGCCTTAAATCAAGTTGTCCCACTTCAAAATTTCTGGGTCATACTTTCTTGTTGTAGGCACGGGCCATTCTTCGTTGGTACAACTGCCTGTGGCAGATTGCGGCCATTCGCTTTTCATCAATCAGAGTTAACTGTTCCAGACGGGCTTTGACCCACTCACTGTCTTCAATTTCAGCTTCAACAATGATCCGCAGAGAAGAGATTTCAACTTCTGCGGGTATTACGGTTTCAGTGCCATAAACCAAAAGGTATGGGGTTGCTCCGACCGATATGCGCACAGTAGTGCGATACCCCAATAATGCAAATGGAAACTTTTCATGCCACTGCCTGGAACTTTGAATCATCTTTCTCAAAATCTTTTTGATGTTCTTGTTTACTGCTTCGACGACATCATTGGCTTTAGGCCGGTAAGGCGTAGAGTTCCGATGCGTTATCTTGAATTGTTTGCATATCTCCCCCATCAAATGACTATTCAAGTTTGCAGCATTATCTATGATAATAGTTGCAGGAATGCCAAAACGGTAGATAAGATTGGAGTGCACGAAATCTACCACAGCTTTCTTGGTGACAGATTTGAGAGTGATTGCTTCAACCTATTTCGTGAAATAGTCGATGGCGACCAATATGAATATGTGCCCATTTGAGTCTTTTGGCTCGATTGGCCCAATGACGTCCATGCCCCAAGCAACAAATGGCCAAGGTACCGATATGGGATGCAGTTCTGTAGGAGGTGCATGAATCAAATCACCGTGCACCTGACACTGATGACATTTTCGAACAAAACTGAAGAAGTCTTTTTCCATTGTCATCCAGTAATAACCCGCTCGAAGGATTTTCTTTGCCAAAACATACCCGTTCATGTGGGATCCGCACACTCCTGCGTGCACTTCATACATGATTCTTCCGCCTTCTTCGGCGTCAACACATCTTAACAAGTTGAGGTCTGGGGTCCTTTTGTACAAGACATCACCACTCAAAAAGAAGCCACTTGCATACCGTCTAATGGTTCTCTTTTGGTCTCCACTGGCTTGCTCAGGGTATTCTTTGGTTTTCAAAAATCTTTTGATGTCATGATACCATGGCTGAATATTTGGTTCTGCCTCAACCGTATTACAGTAGCCATGTCTTTCCTTGATTTGGATTTCCAAGGGATCAATGTGGGCATTGCCTGGGTATGGCAGCATCGAGGCCAAAGTAGCAAGCGCATCAGCCAGTTCGTTATGGCAACGAGGTATGTACCTAAACTCTATTGACTTGAATCGCTTGCCAAGATCTTCCACATGTTGCCTATAAGGAATAAGCTAGACATCTCGGGTTTCCCATTCTCCTAGAGCTTGTCGGATAATCAGATCCGAGTCTCTCATGATTAACAACTCTTCGACATCTTGGTCGATTGCCATGTTCATACCCATAATACAGGCTTCATACTCGGCGGTGTTGTTTGTGCAGAAAAATCGAAGCCTCGTTGTGGCCGGATAATGCTGACCAGTGGGTGAGATCAAGATTGCACCAATTCCAACACCCTTTGCATTTACTGCTCCATCGAAGAACATTTTCCATGCATTGGTGTCTTCGGATATTGCCTCAACTAAATTTACCTCTTCATCCGGGAAGTAAGTGTTCAAAGGTTGGTATTCATCATCGATCAGATTTTCAGCCAAATGATCTGCTAACGCCTGGGCTTTCATTGCAGTGCGAGTGACATAGACTATGTCAAATTCCGTGAGCAGGATCTGCCACTTCGCTAACCTCCCAGTGGGCATTGGCTTCTGGAATATGTATTTTAAAGGATCAAACCTGGTTATGAGGTAAGTGGTGTAGGCTTGCAAATAATGCCTCAGCTTCTCAGCGACCCAAGTTAAAGCGCAGCAAGTTCTTTCCAGTAAAGTGTACTTGGCTTCATAACTGGTAAACTTCTTGCTCAAATATTAAATGGCCTGCTCTCTCTTTCCAATCACATCATGTTGCCGAGGACACAGCCGAAAGAATTTTCCAAGACTATCAGATACAGGAATAGAGGCCTCCCTGGTCAGGTGGGACCAACACTGGCAGATTCAACAGATATTCCTTGATTTTATCAAAAGCCTCTTGGCACTCATTTGTCCATTTGATTGCCACATCTTACTTCAACAATTTGAATATGCGTTCACAAGTGGATGTCAACTAAGCAATGAATCGGCTAATGTAGTTCAATCTTCCCAACAAACTCATAACATCTTTCTTGGTTCTTGGAGGAGGCAAATCTCGAATAGACTTTATCTTTGTTGGGTCCAACTTGATGCCCCTCCGATTGACTATGAATCCCAAGAGTTTGCCGGATGGTACCCCAAATGCACATTTGGCTGGGTTCAGCTTCAAATCATATTTGCGCAATCGCTCAAAGAATTTTCTCAAGTCCCGAATGTGGTCATCTTGGGTTTTGGATTTGATAATTACATCGTCCACATACACCTCTATCTCTTGGTGCATCATATCATGAAAAATGGCAGTCATGGCCCTCATGTAGGCTGCCCCGGCATTTTTCAGACCAACTGGCATGACTCTGTAACAGTATGTACCCCAAGGTATGGTAAAAGCTATCTTTTCTACATATTCTTCATCCATCAACACCTGGTGATATCCTGCGTAACAATCCACGAAGGACTGTATCTCATATTTGGCGCAGTTATCAACAAGGATGTGGATGTTTGGTAAACGGAAGTTATCCTTGGGACTTGCTTTGTTTAAATCTCTGTAATCCACACACGCCCGAGTCTTCCCGTATTTTTTTGTATCTGGAACTACATTAGCTAGCCATATGGTATACCGAACTACTCGGATCACCCCCGCTTTCAGCTGTTTCGTGACTTCTTCTTTGATCTTGTCACTAATGTCAGTTTTAAACTTTTTTGCTTTTGCTGGACAGGGGGTATTCGGGGTAAGTCGGCAACTTATAAACCACCAAATCAACACTTAGTCCTGCCATGTCGTCATATGACCAAGCAAACACATCTTTGAACTCAAACAGGAGTTGGATTAATGTGTCCCAGGTTTTTCCATCTGTGTGAATGCTTATCTTGGTTTCCCTGATTTCTTTAGAACTACCTAAACTAATCGGCTCGGTATCATTTAAGTTCGGCTTAGGTTTATTCTCAAATTTCTCCAATTATCAATTGATTTCCCTAAAAGCCTCTTCTTCATCGTATTCCGATTCTTGGTTCATTATTCACAGTTAGACAGCATGTTTGAATCTGGGCATGAAGTCTGCAAGCATGACATGTTATTTAAAGCCGCATTATTAGAACTGAAAGAAGAAATAAAAGAGAAAAATAATCGAATCAGAAAGAATAAAGAAAGATGAACGATGAAATATTAATTTTATTTCATTGAATTTGAAGATAACAGAGTTTACATTGGAAAGTAAAAAGAAAGGAAACTAAAGAAAACATCTGAGTTACACCCTGGAATAACTCGTGATGCAGAAAAAGTGGTAGGATAGGTCTACCGGGACTCCCCCTAATTGGGAATGGCATAGCCTTCCAATTCTGCAATTTGGCATTAGGTCCCATATACAACACCTCAGCGGTGCTTGAGCCTTCCCCTGGTTGAACCATGTGGGCTTCATACAGTATCTTCCTCATGGCCCCACAGATTTCTTCGATTTCTTCGGCCGTAAAGGCCTTATCTTCCTCTTTCTCATTGTATTTCGGCTTGACAAATGTTTTGTACAGATGCGGCACCGGCTGAGGCAAGACCCAACCATCACTCTTTCTATCATCTGCCCATCTTACATCAGCTGGAGTAGGTCGGAAGCCTACCCCAAAGAACTTTTCACTGGCGGTCAGGGTGATAGGTTCAGTTATTCCTTGCAACGATTTCCCAAGCCCTTTCCTAGGTTTATAGCCGTGCCTGATCATTTCATTGGCCACCATGATTGATGCATTAGAAAGGAAGGGTTGAGGGCAAGATTTTCCTTCTTCGCACTGATCAGCGACCACGATTTCAAAGGCCTGATAGACTATGTGTTCACTCCTCTCTCTTGCTTCAAGACACGAGACTGATGGGTCCAGATAAATTGATTGCTCATCTTCCCCGTGAACCACAATCTCTTGATCCTCGAACTCGAGCTTCACCATCTGGTGAAGAGTAGAGGGTACAGCCCCCGCTGTATGGATCCACGGCCTCCCCAAAAGAAAGTTTTAGGATATGTCCATGTCCAGAATCTGGAAGGTTACTTCAAAGTCTACTAGGCCGATGGTCAGAATCAGATCAATCTCTCCAATTGTGTCTCTTTTGATACCATCGAAGGCACGTACACAGACGTTGTTAGGTCGGATTCTTTCGGTACCGATTTCCATACGCTGCAGAGTTGAGAGTGGGCAAATATCTACCCTAGAGCCTCCGTCCAACATAACCCTTTTCACGTAGTACCCTTCGCATTTGACTGTTAGGTGCAGGGCTTTGTTATGTGCGGCCCCTTCTGGGGGCAAGTCATTTTTGCTGAAGGAGATCTGGTTGATTGAGAAAAATCTTTCGGCCATTCTCTCCAACTACTCTGAAGAAGTCTCAACAGGCACATATGCTTCGTTAAGGGACTTGATCAATACCTTTTGATGTTCGGTGGAGTTCATTAACAGAGATAACAAGGAGACTTGTGCGGGAAATTTTTGAAGCTGGTCGATCACCTCATAATCCGCCATTTTCATCTTTTGAAAGAAGGCCTCCGCTTCTTTGGCACTCACGGGCTTCTTAGATGGGAATCTCTTTCTAGTGGCATCGTTCACCTCTTCCAAATTGAAATACTTTTTAGCCGGGTTATTTTCTTGAACTTCTCCCGAGATTTCTTTTCCTTTGTAAGTCATCACTGATTTGTTGTAGTTCCAGGGCACAGCGGTAGGATCCGTCAAGGGCTTTTGTGGTGCGCGGCCAATAACCACGGGCTCACTCAGCCTTGGTGGATTAATTGGCTCCCGCATCACATAAGCTCCCTTGGGAACATACATTTGGGTTATCTTATTCAACTCGAATCTCCTGGGAGGACTCAAAGTCATCTGCTTTTCTTTGCGGCCTCAAGGGACATAGAGAACATCATCTTTGGGAGGCGTTGCCCCGGTTTCAATTTCAACTTTCTTCTCTGACTTTGGAGGGGTGGTTTTGTTCTTTTTCTCCCCTTTGTCTTACTTCAGGGTAGCCTTTGGTTTCTTTTCTACATCAACGATGGCAATGATGGCCTTCAACACTGGGTCAAATTCCTTGTCCTCACAAATCATTCCGATTACCGGCCCGTTGTTGTGGGCCAGCAGTGGGTTGTTAGTCACATTGGGAATATCTTCATCCCTTAGCACTATATTCCTTTGTTCTATCAAGTTCTCCACGGCTCTCTTCAGAGTCCAGCAATCATCTGTGTCGTGCCCTTCTGCCCCTTAGTGATAGGTGCATCGGGTACCGGCTCTATAAGCGGGTGATGTTGGGTTTTGCCTAGTTTGAGGAACAGGCTGTAGCAGACCCATTTGAACGAGCTTTGGTAATAGGCTGGAGTAGGGTTCGCCAATTAGTGTAAAATTTGGCCTCTTGGGTTGTTCACGAGAGTAGAAATTGTTTTGTGGAGGCCGGGGGTTGTAATGGTTTTAGTAAGAAGGTTGGTTTCTAGAAAATGGAGCTTGGTTCCGGCTGGCTTGTTGTTGTGGCCGGACATAAGGTTGAGCATTCATGACCGTGTATGGCTGAGGAGCATAGGCTATATCTTGGTAGGGGTAATAGTGCTGCGAGGTCCTTTCTGAGAAAAGAGATCTAGGAGTATGGTGTTTTCTTGCACCCGACGCTTCCCCTTCGCTACTCCCCCAGACCCACCCTGAATGGCTTGGGAGGTAGCTCTGATGGCGGATTGGCTCAAGATTCGCCCTGTTTTCAACACGTTTTCAACCATTTCGCCAATTATGATGGCTTCAGCGAATGGCTTACCCGTTGCGGACATCTTGTTTTGAAAATAATCAGCCTCTTGGGCTTGGAGGAAGACCGTGGCCATTTCAATCTCGTCCATTGGAGGCTTTACCCTGGAAGCTTGCTCACGCCATTTGACAGCGGACTCTCGAAAGCTTTTCGAGGACTTCTTCTTTAGAATTGTCAATGAGTTCCTATCAGGGGCAATATCAATGTTGTACTGAAACTGCCTGACGAAGTTTCGAGCAAGGTCATACCAGATATGTCAACGGGATATATCTTGATCCATATACCATTCAGACGCGATTCCGACCAAACTCTCTCCAAAGTAGGCCATGAGGAGCTCCTCTTTTCCACCCGCTCCCCGCAACTGGTTGCAATATCTTTTGAGGTGGGCAATGGGATCTTCATGCCCATCATATTTCTCAAACTTCGGGGTTTTAAATCCCAATGGTAGATGCATGTGAGGGAACATACATAAGTCGGCATAGGATACACTTTTTTGTCTACTCAAACCCTGTATGTTTTTGAGACTCTGCTCCATGCTTCTCATCTTTCTCGCAATCTCCTCTTGCTCAGGGGTTTTAATGGCTTTCTCTTGTCCTACGGTGAACTCATGCCGGGGTGGTTGGGAGTAAGTATAGGTGGGAAACGGTGTAGGTTCCAGTGGAAAAGATGGTGTTTGGAAGGTGAAGGATGATGGGTCAAAGCTGGGCCTGGGCAGTGTAGGTTGTGCCGTAGACGAGCAAGGCGGAGCAGTGAAGATATTCGAAGCTGCACCTGAAGCTAACATCTGGGGGCGAGCCTCAGAAGGTATTCCCACAAAGTTGGCGGAAATAGTAGGGTATCATTTGGATAGTTTATCGGGATGTTGGAGGTCCCACTTGCCCTGGGAAAAAGCTCGGGAAATCCTGGGATTGCACTTGGTGGTTCTCTTCCGTTTGCCCAGGCATCCCACCTTTACATCATGCGGAGACGCAGTAACCTATTTTCTTCGGCAGCTGCCAATTCTGAAGTTGGGATACCCGAGATCGGACTCTCATCTATAATAGGAACTGTTGGCAGAGTCATTTCTGAAGACATTTCAATGCTTCCCTTCGACCTCGTGAAGTATGGATGCGAAGCCAGACTACCACAAAATCAACCACCTTTCTATAAAACCAGAGCTTAACAGTAGACAACAAACCGGTCAGTTTGAAGCAAATAACACATAGGTAATCGCATGTTGGGGTGTGATGCACCTATACAGTCAAATGTGTTTCTACGTGTTTCGCAACGGTTGCATGTTTCATCCCGGCTTTACTTATTTTCCCCGATTTTCTCTTTTTTCCACTTCCCAATCTTCCACTTTTTTTTTGCTCTCTTTTCTCATTTTTCCTTTGATTTTCCTTCGGCTCTCTTTTCTTCCTTTTTGGGTTTTTCTTTTGGGTCTTTCTTTTCACATCCCTCTCTTATTGGAATTATTTACAAAATCATGACCGGATCTGATGAGGATTGCCTACGTATCACGATGCCGCGTGAATCAGATCATTACGTAGTTCAAGAAAATAAATGCAAAAAATAAAGAAACAATTTTTTTTTTGGGAATTTTTGATTTTCATTAATAAAAACTCCTAAACTTTCTATTACAAAAGGCTTCAAACTACTCATTTTCTTGGAAAAACTATGAACAGACTCAAACTAAACCAAAATACAGACTCGATAAGTGAAAAATCAGGAATACATTAAGGCTTCGACTCCTGGGGCCCGTGGGACATCATTCGGTCTCGCCACGGGCCTATATGCGAGATCCCCTTGAAGCCTCTCCAAATCACTCATTATTTGGTAGACAAATGTCATCACTACAGAGAAGAAAGTGGTTCGAGTCATGTCCTCACATGCTTGGCATTTCATGACAATGTAGTCGGCAATGGCTCTAACCCTCTCTCGGATTCTACCCTTTTCTTGAAGCAGACGCCCGACCTGCTGATTCCTGGCTTCTAATACCTGAGTGTCGTGATGGTTTTGATTTTGCAATTGTTGCATTTCTTCCTCCATCTGAGCCATCAAAGCATAACAATGTTCCCTATCAGCTTTAAAGTCCTTGGCCTGCTTGGCCACCTCATTCTCAAGGGTAGTTAACTTTCTCTTCATATTGGTGATTGTCCCTTCATATTTTCTTTTCATTTGATGCACAAACTGTGCCCGTCCTTCTACGTTCTTTTCCAGTTAGGCCCGGACTTTTGCTAGACTGGCTTCAGACTTTTCTAGGTCATCTTGACACTCAAGTGCTTTCTTTTAAGACTGCTTATAAGCCTTTCGTCCGCTCGGCTTCTTTCCGGGTTTCTAGCAGCTATTCTCATTTTCTGGATTTGAGCTTTGAGGGCTTCATTTTCCTGAGTTAGCCTTTTCTTTTCCCCTTCATCTGCAGTAGCCTGGATATTGTTGCCAAACTTGAGGTCCCTGATTTGTCCTTCTAATTTACTTATTTTGGCCCTATAGCTTTCTTCTTTTGCCAACCAGCCCCACTGCTCATGCAAGTCGTTGGTGAATTGTTGAACATGAGCTCTCTTAGCGAGTCTCTCAGGAACCTGGAACCTTTTACCGAACCAAATAATGTACTTGGGGTCTACTTCACCTCTAACTAGATCCCGCACCATAGTCTTAGGTTCAAGAAATCTACATTCATTCCACACTTGGCGAACTCTTCCTTCCGGAAATACGGCCTTTGGGCCCAATTTGACGACATGTCCACTCAAATCTTCATCATGGGGTACGGTTTGAAATCTGCCCAATTGACGCAAAACCCTATGATGAGCATATGGTTGGATGCTCTGGATGCCCATCAGGAGAAGATAACATACTTCGGCTGACATGTACACAACCTCGGTGACAGGGAGCCATCCGAACGCCCATTCAATTTTATCAGAAGTCAAAGAGCTCAAACGTACCAACCAAGCCTCGGTACCCTCGGGAAATCCAACACCCACCACTCGGCTTTCAAATTCTTCGATGCAGTTCAAACCGGTCATGCCATAATTCATATACCCGGCCCGGTGGTAGAGATGTTCATGTATCCACAACTGTAGTAATAAGTTGCAACCTTGGAAGAACATTCCGCCTTCTCGACAGATAGTCAAAGCTCGGTAAATTTCAGACAAAATTAAGGGAACCAGAGTGCCATTAGCTTTCTTGATTGAGATGTCAACCATTCCCACTAGGCCCAGTTCTATGTTGCGGTCTTTTTGCAGACAGATTATAACTCCCAAGAAGACTACTATAAAGACCAAGCCTCGCCTTGCCTCCCATTTATCTTTATTTCCAGGATGAGTCAAACTAGTATTTGGTGCTTCAAAGCCTTGGGGGTTACCATAACGTTGGTACAAGAACTGGAAAGTGCATGACCTTTCAGATAAATTCTTATCCTGGATATCCCGGCTAATACTCAACATATCCAGAAACTTGTGGGGAGATACCGGCCTTGGTGACACCGGATACCAACTTCTAAGATTTCCATTAAGGCCGGTGTAACCCGCAATTTCTTCTAGAGTGGGTGTGAGCTCAAAATCAGAAAAGCGGAACACATTTCGAGTCGGATCCCAAAAGGGTATCAAGGCTTCAATTATGTCCAGTTTTTGGCTTGATGTTCAACAGTCCGACAAGACCACCCAATACTTTAATCACAGTTCCTCTACTACCTTTTTCCAAATAATTCCACCATATATGAAGTTGTAAAGGGATTTCCTCAAGAGCTGCGAAGGGTTCATTTTCGTTTGTGCTCATCCTGCACATTTATTAGGGTGATTTAATAACTCATTTTTTACTCAAGAAAAGATTAACACTTTTTTTTCAAAAGTTTTCATTCAAAAACAAAAATCCGGCTTTGCAAATACGGCCTTTCAGCACTTCGGGGAAGAAGATTTTAAGGCTGTGCTTGCTAACCGGTCGAAAAGAAATGACCAAAGGTGGTTGTTCTTGCAAAACCAGTCTTCCGGTGCCCTTTTGGGGACATTCGGCTTATTTTAAACAAGAATGGCATCACCCAGCTGATTTGTGACAAAAAATAAAATTTTGTTGTTTTTGGGTTGTTTTTGCAAAAAGGGAAGTTGGACCCGATGGGGGTTGCCTACGTATCCCACATCCGGTGATAATCAAACTGGCGTAGTTCGGGAAAATTTGTCGAAAAATAAAACCAACTTTTTTTTTGAAAACAAGATTTTCTTTTCCTCTCTTTTTTTTTCTTCAAAATTTTGGCAGTGTTTTAGTACCTTTTGGACATTGTTTTTTTTTTCAAAACAGGCAATTATCTCTTTTAGCCCTCACATTGACTTTTCTTTTTCCCAACTTTTCTCCTATTATTCATAAGCCGATCAACATGCAAATACGAAGCAAATAAATGCACAAGTAGCAAGTAGGATGCATCAGGATGGTCTTTTCATTTCGGGTACACCTGTCCTAGACAGACCCAACCCTTGTGTTGAGTCTCCTAAGTCAAATGCACGTGATGCAAACAAATGTTCCTACTAGGGATCCGGCATGAGGATTTGTTATACTAGGTTTAAAACCTAAATTTATTGTTCTTGATCTGGCTTACCCGAGTGGACAACTCGAGCCGGGGGGGGGGGGAGGGCTCGTACCGGAAATACAGAAGCTTCACTGGCTTTGCAACTTGTCCAAACCTCATTCTAAAATGGGATAAGACTCTAGACAGAAGAGAAGTCACACGAAGTGCACCCTTCTCCATGATTTAGAAGACTCGAGAGGAAGGGTTTCATAGCAGTTTATATACAATTCACAAAATATCAAAGCGGACTACAACAGCTATTCTAAGCTCGAATTCTTAAACCCTGAACTGGAGTTCTGGGTTTCGATCCCCAGCAGAGTTGCCAGAGCTGTCACACCTCCATTTTACACTACCCAAAGGTAGTACAAGGGAATTTTTCCAATTTAAGTGACATTATTCGAAATGAGATTATTTATCTATTTTTCGTTCAGAGTCGCCACTTAGGATGATTTGTTTTTGGTGTCCCAAGTAACCGGTTTATTTTAAATCCCAAATCGAGGAAATTCGACTTTCCTTTTGAAGTCTGCGAACCAGAAATTCTAAGTAAGGAATTCTGTTAACCCGAGGGAAGGTGTTAGGCACCCCCGGTTTCCGTGGTTCTAGCACGGTCGCTTAAACTATTATAATTGGCCCATTATCCGATTTTAATACATGTTTTTAACCTATGGTGCATTTTTAACTTTAAAACCACTTTTATTCGTTGTTTAGGAAGATTTCAACGTTATACAAAACACGTCTTTGGATCACGCCACATGAAATGCACCCACGATCCGCGACATATTTTATTTAACATTGTCAGGATTTGGATTTGGGTCACAAATGCACACCCGAGTTTAGGAATGATATTTTAAAAATAGCGCGCCTAAAGCAGCTACGCACTTTCAAGTTTGCGAGGACCATGGAAATTCAACTAAATGGCACGCCTCGATTTATAAGGAAATAGTAATTAAGCGAGGGCCCTGCATTTTTGAGATTTTATTTGGCGCAGCGCACCTCAATTCCAAATTTTAAAGGAAATTCAAACTAAGCTTTAGAGGGCCACAAGTTGTTTGTGTTATCTAATATGGCGCGCCCCAAATCCACTTTAAGAGTCTAATTAATCAAGGAAGCTTAAAAGAATTATCACTACTTTTCAAACTAAATGTTTGAACCATTTTTAAGCCCATGGACCAACATTAGAATGGATAAGTGAATGGCAGAATGGTCTTGGATAAACAGCAATTAAATAAAACATTGGGCTTAGATAACTGGCCCTACATATCAAGGAACACGACTTGTCTTAAATCCAGGCCCAATATGAGCCCAAATCTTTGGAGAGTTGAGCATCAACAGGTGCAGGGCTCGAGATCGAGTCTTCAGGCACGCAAAACATCAGAATATTGAAATGCAGATATGAGCCCAACATTGTTTTTAATAACACAATCATTTGACAATCATGATTACTTGAATCTTCAGCAAACTCAAGGAGGAATTATGCAAAATTTTAGACTTAATAGAGCCTATTTTCTTTACATGCAAGAATAGAGCACATTTCATGAGATGGTCGAGTAAAGGAATCTGGATTCAAACCATAGACTCATATTCCACATGTTTGAAAATAATCAAGGTAGCTCTATGTATGGCTCAAACCTTAAGGTGATAAACTAAAATATTTTCTTGTCCAAAAGTACTGTAACACTAACTACCACCTTAAAACCTAGAATCACATAGCAGAAGAGATAAAACCCACACCATTTGATACAACCTACTACACAACTTAATCATCAAAAGTTTCCTTAATCATTCAAAATCAGATTCAAAAGATAAGAGTTCAATAATTAAAACTAACATCTAGCCATACCATCCTTGACAACACATTGAATCCCATATTAATATAGACTGAGCTACATCTTTTTGAGGGAACACTGTCAGCAGTAGAACAAATGATATGCATCAAAATAAATTAGAATAAAAGGGATTCAGGGAAACGAAAAAGAAATGAGACTAAATTATGACCAAATAAGTTAGTGCTAGGCTTCAAACTTTTATTTTCCATTTCATTCTTCAACTTGATCATCACATTAGATAAGATTCAGGAACATGTACCTGATTATAGCAAAACAAAAACCAAAAATCAAGCTTTGGGTCAGGAGGAAACAGCAGCAGCAGAACAGAGCCCCGGATTCGAACAATAAAACAGCAACACTTAACCTAAGCTTTTAAAGATCCAAAACTCAATCCATTTCAATCCAAGTACAAGACTTTGTTCATTTTTAGTAATGTTAATTAAGCAATAAAGATCAGAAGCTGAAATCAAGTGAGATTTGAGCAATTTTTAAATAAAGAAAAATGCAGAACCTTCAGTGTTATATCAGAATTTTTACTCAAAATACTCAGCCGTTTTCGTTTTTAATGTTTTTAATCTCCTCAAATCTGCCTTGATCCTAAAGAAAAGGTGCCTTTATAGGCAAGCTTTTAGGGCAGCAGAATAAATTCAGTTATTGCACTTTAAACCTTTTGATATTTCCATTTTTGCTCAAATACCCTTAGATTAAAAATCAGTTTTCAAAATAGTCCCAACCCCCACCTTCTAGGCAGCTTCCCATTCAGTTATTAAAGATTCCCTCACCTAGAATTCCTAGACTACCCCTTGAACCCCTGCTTTTTACTTCAGAAAACTCAGGGATCATGGGTCAAATTGACCCAATGGCTTAAACCAAAAATGCATGGGCTGCCTTTTGCAAATGGGTCAGAAACGACCCAAAGCCCAAACTAAAATCTGTATTCTACGGAAGGCAGAAGAAAAGAAAAAGCCATTCAGATGATTTCAAAACTAAACCTAAACAAAAATGACTAATTACTAATCACAAGTGAGCATGGAATTAACTAAGTTATTAAATCGAAATAAACCTAATTAAACTAAACTATGAGACTAAAATAATAGGACGAAATTAGAAGTTTAACTATGACATTAATAAATCTAAACAGACCAAAAATCCGAGAAAAGCTTTAAAGGTGTGAAAAAGAGAAACAAATAGAACAAACAAACACAAACTCAATTCTAGGCTCAGAAACTTGGTCGAGTTTCAATTAAGGTGAAAACTTAACCAAAGGAAAGGAGAAGAAAAGAAGAGGAATAAGAGGTAAAAATAAAACAAAAATGGACAGAAAGATGGAGAGAACTCACTGCCTAAACTTGAAATCACACCTGATATCCTGACTTACACGAAACTGATGCTAATCACTTGTTCTTTGTCAAGAACAAACAAACAGCATTAGTTTTGTAGTGAATCAGCCTTCTAATAGTGAAAAACAAAGGCCTGAGTCGATGCATGCCACCGGGTTCAACGGAAATTGATTTTGAACTTTTAGGGTTCGAACTTAGATTTAAGATTCGAGAGGTTCTGGCAAGATTTGAGGGAAAAGGAGTGAGGGTTCGGAAAGAGGATTTGGGGCCGGTCAGAGGTGGCGCCGTCGGCCTGAAGTGGTGGGGAAATGGGGCAGCGCTAGGGTTTATAGGGATGGATCTCTGAAGTTGGGATAGTGAAGAGAGATGAGTTTGGGGGGGAGGGCTTTAGGAGAATTAAATAGTAACATGGATCCCAGTTCCGAACCGTTCGATCAAATAAGATCAACGGTCCTGATCGAAGGCAATTAAAATGGGGTCGTTTGGTCTCTGCGTGGGGCAGACCGGGTTGTGGCGGAAATTGGGCCGGTTTTAATGGGTTTCAGGTATTAAAACAAATGGGCTTGGGGAAATTAAGTGGATTTGGCCCAAATTAGACTTCCCTCTTTTGTTTTTCCTTTTTCTTTCAATTTCAAAATTATTTTAATTCCTTTTCTTTTACAAAAATAAAACTAAAAACCTAACTTAATTCCTAACCCAAATTATCCAACCAAATTAAATTAATTAACTAAAATAATTAACACAAATAATTAAATAACAAATAAAAAAAACTACCAAAATTCGAACTCAAAAATTAAAAATGCAAAAAAAGTTATTTTTTGTGATTTTTTTCCATTTTTTTGTAAAACATACTAATTAATCTAAAAAATGTAAAATTAAATCCTAAATACAAATGCAATGTATTTTTGTATTTTTATGATATAAATAAAATTAAACATGCACACAAAATGCAAACAAACAGAAAAATTCTACAATAATTCTTAAATAACAAATAATTAAAAGGAAAAATCTAATTTTGGGAGTTTTGTAGGAGTAGTTCATGTGAGGCAAAAATCACGTGCTCACACCTCCAGGCCGAAAGGCAGGAATCAGACAAGGAAACTCCAATATGTGCGCAAAACGAACATAAGCGAAACAAAAATGTTTTGTACTCTCCAACATTACACTCTCTGATGCGAACAATATCAAGCGAACTGGGACTTCTCCAAAGGATGCCTGATTCTCCAAAAACTGGGACTGACGACGGGTTACTATTTCGACAAGTTCGAAATAACACCCTTTAAGGCCAAAGGCCTTCGCCAAAGAGAATAGTTTGACCTCGATCGAACGACGACAGGTTAACATTTCGACAAGTTTGAAATAACACCCTTCAAGGCCAAGGGCCTTCGCCAAAACGAAGAGTTCGACCTCGATCGAACGACGATGGGTTAACATTTCGACAAGTACGAAATAACACCCTTTAAGGCCAAGGGCCTTCGCCAAAGAGAAGAGTTCGACCTCGATCGAATGACGATGAGTTAACATTTTGACAAGTTCGAAATAACACCCTTTAAAGCCAAAGGCCTTCGCCAAAGAGAACAGTTCGACCTCGATCGAACGACGACGGGTTAACATTTCGACAAGTTCGAAATAACACCCTTCAAGGCCAAGGGCCTTCGCCAAAAAGAAGAGTTCGACCTCGATCGAACGACGGCGGGTTAACATTTCGACAAGTTCAAAATAACACCCTTTAAGGCCAAGGGCCTTCGCCAAAGAGAAGAGTTCGACCTCGATCAAACGATAACGGGTTAATATTTCGACAAGTTCGAAATAACACCCTTCAAGGCCAAGGGCCTTCGCCAAAAAGAAAAGTTCAACCTAGATCGAACGACGCCGGGTTAACATTTCGACAAGTTCGAAATAACACCCTTTAAGGCCAAGGGCATTCGCTAAAGAGAAGAGTTCGACCTCGATCGAACGATGACGGATTAACATTTCGACAAGTTCGAAATAACACCCTTTAAGGCCAAGGGCCTTCGCCAAAGAGAAGAGTTCGACCTCGATTGAATGACAACGGGTTAACATCTCGGCATGTTCGAAATAACACCCTTCAAGGCCAATGGCCTTCGCCAAAAAGAAGAGTTCGACTCGATCGAGTGACGACGGGTTACTACTTTGATAAGTTCAAAATAAAACCCTTCAAGGCCAAGGGCCTTTGCCAAAGAGAAGAGTTCGACCTCAATTGGCGACAACGGGTTACTATTTTGATAAGTTAGAAATAACACCCTTTAAGGCCAAGAGCCTTCGCCAAAAAGAAGAGTTCAATCTTGATCGAACAACGATGGGTTGATATTTCGACAAAAGTTTGAAATCACACCCTCAAGGCCACGAGCCAACACCGAAGAGAAAATTCAAAATATTTCTAAGGCAGGGAACCGTCAGAAAATATAAAGGGAAAGAAGGACAGGGACTCGCCATACGGGAATCTACCTCGCACCAAAGTCACGAAAAGCAAAATCAAATATAAAGTGCGAAGCAAATAACAACGAAAAAAATTCTTCTTTATACAAAGTCGCTGCGCAAACAGTCGCAGATTACATTCGGCCCAAGCCAACGATAAAATAAAAAATAAAGAAGAGGAAATGAGAAATAAACAACGACGACCGATAACAAATAAAAAAATAGAAAACAGACAAAGACAACATTCTTTCACTCGGCGTTATCATCGCCACCATCATCACCACTATCTCCAGGAAGTCCCCCCTCATCATCCGCGCCCTCATTAGCCTCCGGAGTCGCAGAGTCATAACCACAGTTGACACGAGCCTCTTGCGCCTTTGTCGTGCTCCTTCATACGCGGCCTCAGTAACATTGCCCGCCTCCCACAAACTCTTATATATGTCCTGCTGGGCTTCAGCATGAACCCAAAGTTCGTGCAAGTGGCAGGGGACGACGGCAGAGGAAGACTTGATTTGAGCCATCAGTTGCTCCTTTTCAGCCTCTAGAGCGGTGACTCGATCCCCTAAGACCGACGCTTCTCGATCAATCTTACCAATGCGTTCATCAAGTCTCACCTCCTTTAGCGTCGCCGTCGCCCTTTCTGATTCCTACTCGGATTGGAAGATGCAGATAGTATTCTCTAGGGCCACCACCCTTGCCGTAGCCAAGGACCAGGCACTCTCGATGCTCTCCAACTCGGCAACCTTTCTCTCCAACTCGGCCAACTTTCCCATCCACTCCGCACTCATCGCCTCGACCTTGATAAGATTCTGATCCATTTCGGCCTGCATTGACCTCAATCTCCACTGCAGCTTTTTCCCAACTCAAACTCTTCATCCTTCGCGCGAAGTTGCTCCTCAAGCACACTAATTCTGCGAACAGCCTCCATCAACTGGTGGTCTCTCTTCTCCAATTCCTCGTCGAGGGATAGAGCACCAAGATTCTCCCTCAGCCACTCGTGCATCTCACGGCACTTGTTGAGATAGCGTTGATACTTCTCCAACATCTTTAAGAAAATCTTGGCCCGAATGTCGGCCCTGCGCATACTCTCCACTTCCACCATGTACATCTGAAAAACGAGAAGATGGGTTAAAGCCATATCAATAAGAAAAACGAGAGAAGTATAAAAGAAAAGAGTAACGTACTCTCAAACCCATAACAACCACCTCATTCATCAAATCGATATCAGGAACGTTCCGGAAAGCCTCATTCTCGGCAGCGGAGCACAAAATGTCGAACTGTGGCACCGGATCCTCCCTATCCCCCAGGATATTAACATCTGAAGAGATCTCAAGAATACAGGTCGGGCCTCCCGCACGAACCACCGAGTGGGTAATACCCTCCTCAAACATCCTAACATCATCAGGATCGAGGTCCGACTCAGATTCATAGTCGTCGACCACAACTCCCTTTCCTCTTTCAGCAGCTGAGGAGGAAGCACGACCAGGTACAGAGGATGAGGTACATCCGAAACCACAATGGCGGCCTCAGAAATCTGGCCCCCTATCACAATAGGTTGCTGCTCAACGATAGTGGCAGGAATCTCCATCGACGGGGCAGACACGACGGCTGGCTCCATCTCTACGGGCGAAGTGGTATCAATCCCCACCCAGACCATTTCAAAAGGAGAGTCGTCTAGGTGTATTACAGTTGGAGAGGTTGTCTCGAATTCCACTCACCGCCTCTTGGACGACCCTTCTTCTTCCTCAGTACAGGGAGATTCACCCGCCAGACGAGCAACACGAGTCGGGACCTCATTCTAAGAGGTGGCCTCCGCAGGAATAACCACAGCCGCAAACTCAACTGAAGAAGCCCTCGAGGAAGACCAAGCGGTAGGTGATGCTGCAGGGAGAGCAGACGATGCCGACTGACGATAAGCTAATAGAGGAGCCCTCACTCTCCGCACTCTCCCTGGCATCGACAAACAGCACATAAGAAACTAAATAAAAAGGGAGGAAAAATAGCAAACAGAAATGACATCTCACCTGTAAGGGGCCTGCGCCCAAATTTTTCATAAAAGGCCGACCATGTGCGAACCCCCGCCGTATGGGGAAGGATGGTACTCAACCACTCGCGGATACCTTCGACAAATGTATGGGGTAATTTCTCGGCTGCAGAGATATAACAGGGTTTAGTACTGTAACAGAAAGCAGCCGGATATCTCACTGACTAAAAACATAAGAAACTTATGTGCAAAGTTCCACTTCTCAGGGAACCCCATTGGATCCGCCACAATGTGCTCGGTCCGCACATAGAAATAATTCTCGTAGAAATGATGGTTAGCCCTGTTGTCCATTTTCACCACCAGACTCTTCGACCCCCGAGGACGCATGTGAATCATCATTCTGTGAATGAGTTGAGGGGCGAAGATATTGAGCATGTGATCCAAAGTGATCTCACGGCCGGCGAGTTCCGCAAACTTGAGCAACATAAGGAACAACTTGTACAAGTACGAAGAAAGTTGGGCGGGGCATACCTCGTAAAAACGGCCGAAATCTACCACTAGGAGAGGGAGAGGAAGTGAGTATCCAATAAGAAAGGGGTAGGCGTAGAACACGCAGTACCCGGGACGGTCAAAATGAACTATGTCGTTCCCTACTGTCGGCCGCATGTCAACGTAATTAAGAATTCCCCACCTAGCTTTCAACTCTGCAATGTTTTCTTCTTTTATGACAGAGGGGACAGGTTCCGGCTCCACCCCGACGCAACTGCAGATGTCAGTCCATTCTCTCCCAGGACGACGCAAGATCTCATCTACCGACGGGACCTCCTCATCTTCCACCACTTCTACTCCTCCGATGGCCAGAGAAACATTTTTCGGTGCTGGAATTGTGAGAGGGAGATCAGAGCGAGAAGAATTACTAGCCATTTTGTCAAGATGGTATGGCAAAAAGACAATGGAAAGAAAGGATGAAAGTTTTCAGTCAACTGGGGGCAAATGAAAATTCGGAGTATTAGGAAGAAAGTATATTCGCAAAATTCTTTCAAACAAAGGGCAAAGAAGTGTGCCAATTGAATGATGAGTTCCTTCTATTTATAAGAGCCATAAATCCCCCAAGCACGAAACCCAAGAGTCGCCAATCGAATATGATAGGGCACGAAACGTTTCGGTTCACTAGGAACGTGTGCCATAATGGCGGCAACCACGAAACAACGCTTCAATACCAAATGACGTTTCAGTTCCGAAACGGTCGCAACGGTCCAGGATATCGAAAGAGCGTCGTCATCTCACTTGAAATCTAAGAAGCACAACCAAGGAACAAGCAGTCAGATTTCTCTCGAATTCGTAGCAATCATGATCCATCTGCTTGGCCCGACAGGGGACGACCCCGGCAGACGGAGGGACTAACTGTATTGGTCAAATCTGACCACTGCGGTCGAGCTGACCAACATCCCGTCCAGGCGGCAAGGCAGCGAAAGACGACATGGTCTATTCCACATCCAGCACTCTCGATACCCGTCGAGTCAAAAGAAGTAACGTTTAGAGGACGACCAAGGCAGACATAATGTGAGAGAGCGTCGGACCAAGTAAATAGCAAAGGTCCCATGACTATATATAGTAGGGGATAACCTTCAGTTGGGGGGGGGGGTATCCACTTCATCCTCTCTCCTTAGTTCTCTCTTTTGTAATCATCATAATGAAAAGAAGAACGAAGTAATCTCCAGAAAAACATGTAAACCAACCTCCCCCATTGATTAATGGGAGCTACAATAAAGAGTTTCAATAAGATTGATTACCTCTATTTCATCTCATATACTATTTTTCAATTAGTTCATTGATCTGGAATTTATTATATTTAACTAAGATTTATCCTTTCATCTTCTTTAATTGATTTGTTCAAAAAGGTTTCAATATCTTTTGAGTCAAACAGTGTATAATGAAACTTCATATTATACTCTCCTTTAACTTCTCATGTAATATAATAATAGAAAAAGTTAAATTACGCTTGTTTGAAAGGAAAAAAAGAAGTTCTCAGACCAGTTTGAGTAAATAGAATAATCTAAAAGTTAAAGTGGAACAAAATTAACATTCAAATTACTGATACATGTCAGCTATTAGTGAGTAAGCAAGTGTTTTATCAAAATTGATGTAACGTGAGCAGTCACAGACTCACAGATCACCAAGAAGATAAATAGATAATTAAACTTTAACCAAAAATAATAATAATAAAAATAATCGGACCATTTCCTAAAATAAAATGATGCCTTTTTTGACGTGACCCACTAATATTTGTGTGTGACTCTTTTCTGTTTAACATATATAAAAAAGAATGAAATTTTTATATTTAAAAATAATTTAATTTTAATTTTTTTCTAATCTTTAATAAGGTATTTTATAATTAATATATAACTTATTTTAGACGATAAATTTTAAAAATATTTTTTCTTTTCAAACTTAATCCTGAATCGCCCATCACATAAAATGAAACGGTTAAAGTAATTTTCAAGGTAAAAAGATCAACTAATTCCTACATACCAGATAGTCCATTCAAATAGTGCTGAATGTTTTTTGAAAATTCATTTCCAATTTTTTGTGAAACTAATCTCAACCAATTAGTATTTTCAAAAATCAGAAATTAGGATGACTGTTTTATTTATTAATCTTTGAAAAGCATGTTTTGGAAAAGAAATACAGCAATTGACTAGTTTAACCAATTTGAAACTTTTGAAAGCATTAAAAGTCGTATAAAGATGAAATAATATTAAGCATTTTGAGTTGTCTCAATAATCATATAAATTGTGACGGATACGGCACATTCCTTAAAAATATGATTTTGTTAGGAATAGAATTCTATTTAGAGTGAATATCTATCTTGTAGAGAATTTTACTTTGTGGCTAAGTCATTTTTTCCCTATAAATAGAGGGGGTCTTACCCCATTATAAATCATCCCAAAATTCAATAAGAATTTTCTTTCTCTCTTTCTCTGCAATATTGTTCTTCTACTTTTATTGTTTTATAATACGTTATCAGCACGAGACTCTACCGTTTCAAGAAGATTAAGGTATAACTTTTCTCCTCTTTTAATTATGACTGGTATTATGAAAAGAAAGTTCGTTGCCCTTGAAATTTCGGGCAAGAACTATATGACATGGGTGTTGGACGCTGAAATCCATTTAGATGCAATGAGTCTTGGAGATGCCATTAAAGACAAAACTAAAGCATCCACCCAAGACTGTGCTAAGGCCTTGATTTTCTTGCGCCATTACCTTGATGAAGGGTTGAAAATAGAATATCTCACAGACAAAGATCCACTTGTTTTGTGGAATGGCTTAAAGGAAAGATATACAACTTAAAGTTGGTCACTCTTCCACAAGCACGATATGATTGGGCTCATCTTAGGCTCCAAGACTTTAAGTCTGTTTCTGAATATAATTCTGCGATGTTCAGAATTACTTCTAAATTGAAACTCTGTGGAGATACTATCACTGATTATGATATGCTTGAAAAAACGTTTACAACGTTTCATGCCTCCAATATGGTTCTGCAACAGCAGTACCGAGAGAAAGGTTTCAAAAAGTACTCTGAGTTGATTTCTCTTCTTCTTGTGGCTGAGCGAAATAATTACTTGCTCATGAGAAATCACGAAAATCGACCCACTAGGTCTACACCATTTCCTGAAGTGGATGAGGTGTATTCCCATTATGCTAAGCGTGGAAAAGGCCGTGGCCCTATTCGTGGTCGTGGTCGTGGACAAGGAAGAAATTTTCCCGGTGTTAATCACCCCCCAAAGAAAAATAACTACCAAAAGTGGAAAGGAAAAGATGAGAAACCAAAAGCAAATGGTTCAGAAACTGAATGCTATCGTTGTGGTGGAAAAGGGCATTGGGCTAGTATTTATCGTGTACCAAGACATTTGGTTGAGCTTTATCAAGCATCTCTAAAGAATAAAGGCCCTGAAGCTAATCTTGTCTATGACAATGAATTTGACATCACCCACTTAGATGTGGCGGATTTCTTTGAGTGCCCTGATGGAAAAATAGACCACTTGATCGGTGATGGATCTGTGGTTAAAGAAGATTGAGTAGTTTTATTTTTATTTTTCGCCTATTCTTAGTAGCTAGTGAATAAACATCATGTAACCATAGTTCTTTACATGAATAGTAGTCATTAATATTATTTATTTTATAAAATAGTGTTAGTTCATTTTGATTAAATATCGTTCTAATATTCATTTTAAATAATTACTATTATTTGATATTACTTAATTATGTTGTTGCTGATACAACATGAACGCTGCGGTATGAAATCGTATTCGTTTTGCGCATGGTGATTATCATTGATGTCCTATTGTGATTATAGTGTTTGAACTGGTAAATAATTATGGTATTGGGCAAATATAATGCAGCACACTTTACAATGATTTGTGTTTAAGAATACACACGTAAGAATTTGGGCGGTGAAAATGGTTTCTTAGGCCGTATTTGATGTCCAGGACAAATATTAGGCGATTCCAGGCCAGATCCATCCGGGCCCACGGCA
Organism: Nicotiana sylvestris; assembly: GCF_000393655.2. Classification (NCBI taxonomy): domain Eukaryota; kingdom Viridiplantae; phylum Streptophyta; class Magnoliopsida; order Solanales; family Solanaceae; genus Nicotiana; species Nicotiana sylvestris. The sequence goes on from NC_091066.1 coordinate 41,348,894, forward strand.
AAAGGCATGGGCTATAGCACACAAAAATTTGGGACTCGCGCGAATTTCCAGTTTTATGGCCGTAAAATGCCAAAAAATGTAATTTGGTCATGGCGGGGCGGTGACAATGGTTTCTTAGGCCGTATTTGATATCCAGGATAAATATTAGGCTATTTCAGGCCGGATCCATCCGTGTCCACGGCGGAAGGCATGAGCGTATAGCACACGAAAATTTGGGACTCGCGCGAATTTCGATTTTTATGGCCGTAAAATGCCAAAAAATGTAATTTTGCATTGATACTCCTTTCAACGACAACATGCCAAGATCTCATCGTTCTCGCGAAGGGGTTCCTGAGGCCACCCCATTGTCCACGGCGCCCCTATAGGCAGTGAAGATACGGTGGTAGAAGATGGTGACAGTCCCCCTACGGTGGAGGAGTTATTACCGAGACACCCCATGTCTCGGAGTGACTTCCCCAAAGATACGGTTCCCGTGATGTCGTCGTGATTTTTAATTACTAATTTCGGGTGTACATTTCATGTGGCCCAAATTCAATCTCTCAAACAATGTTAAATAGAACGTGTCGCGAACTGCGGGTGCATTTCATGTTTTGCAGCAAATATGATATCTCTCAAAGCAAACTTGGATCAAAGTTCAATTGTAAAAATATTTGTTTAGTTGATTCATGTACGACACATACAATATTCAAAGAGAAGAAATATTTCTCTCATTTAAGTATGTGTAAGGCAGATGTTACTACAATTTCTGGTAGTAGTAAATTAATTGAAGGCTCTGGAAGAGCTACTATAACTCTGTCTAAGGGAACAATACTTATCATAGAGAATACAATGTTCTCCTCCAAGTCCAAGAGGAACTTGTTGAGTTTTAAAGATATATGTTGAAATGAATATCATATTGAGACAATAGATGAGAATAATCTTGAATATCTCATCATTACCAAGAATATCTCTGGCCAAAAGAGGGTTATTGAGAAGTTTCCATCTTTATTTTGTGGCCTGTATTGGACAATAATTAGTGAAATTGAGGCACATTCTACCGTAAACCAAAAGGTTACTGATTCCAATACTTTTGTACTTTGGCATGATCGATTGGGACACCCTGGATCAATTATGATGAGACGAATTATAGAAAACTCAAATGGGCATTCATTAAAGAATTTAAAGATTCTTTTAAATAATGAATTTTCTTGCACTTCTTGTTATCAAGGAAAGTTAATTATTAGACCATCACCAACAAAGGTTGGAATTGAGTCCCCTGCGTTTTTGGAACGTATAAAAGGGGACATTTGTGGACCTATTCACCCACCTAGTGGGTCATTTAGATATTTTATGGTCTTAATAGATGCATCTTCTAGATGGTCCCATGTGTGCCTATTGTCATCTCGCAACCTCGCGTTTGCAAAATTAATGGCACAAATAATTCAATTACGGGCACAATTTCCCAATAATCCAATTAAGTCTATTAGACTTGATAATGCTGCTAAGTTTTCATCCCAAGCATTTAATGATTATTGCTTATCAATTGGGATAAAAGTGGAACATCCCGTAGCTCATGTTCACACTCAAAATGGTCTTGCAGAGTCTTTAATTAAACGTTTGCAATTGATAGCAAAACCGTTACTCCTGAAAACAAGGTTGCCCACTTCCGTTTGGGGTCATGCCATTTTGCATGCAGCAATGCTAGTTCGTCTCAGACCGACAAATTATCATAAATATTCTCCGTTGTAACTAGTTTTGGGTCATGAACCTAATATATCCCATTTAAGAATTTTTGAATGCACAGTATATGTGCCTGTAGCACCGCCATATCGAATCAAATGGGTCCCCAAAGAAGGTTAAGAATATATGTTGGGTTTGAATCGCCCTTCATTATTCGCTATCTTGAAACATTAACGGGGGATTTATTCACTGCTCGATTTGCATACTATCGATTTGATGAGACACTTTTCCCAAAATTAAGGGGAGAAGTTGGTGAAATCAAACGGAAAATTTTGTGAAAAAATCCATCATTATCTCATCTTGATCCGCGTGCCTCTATTTGTGAAAAAGAGGTGCAAAAGATTATCCATTTGCAAAGAATAGCAAATCAAATACCAGACGCATTTACGGATTTGAAAAGGATAACAAAATCACATATCCCTGCAGAGAATGTTCCAATCCGTATTGATGTCCCTATTGGACAATCTTCTAGTGTCATAGCTAATGAGTCAAAAGCACGCCTAAAACGTGGCAGACCATTAGGTTCCAAAGATCGAAATCCTAGAAAAAGGAAAATAAATGATCAAAATGACACTACAAAAGAACCTCATGAAAAAATCCACGATTTAATAAATTCTGATATTCATGAGGAATCCACTGAGCCCGAGGCTCAAGAAAATAAGGAACTATCAATAAATCCAATCGATATTGAGACAAATTTGAATTGAGTGGATATAGTGGTGGATTTTGACTTTGCATATAATGTTGCATCTAGCATTATGCATGAAAGTGAGGATCTTGAACCTTAATCTGTTAGAGAATGTCGACAAAGACTTGATTGGCCAAAATGGCAAGAAGCAATCCAATCAGAGTTGAATTCACTTGCAAAACATGATGTTTTTGGGCCTGTAGTCCAAACACCTAATGGTGTTAAGCCTATTGGCTATAAATAGGTCTTTGTATGCAAGAGAAATGAGAAAAACAAGGTATAAAGATATTAAGCACGCCTTGTTGCACAAGGATTTTCACAAAGGCCTGGTGTCGATTATGAAGAGACATATTCACCCGTTATGGATGCTATAACGTTCTGTTATCTCATTAGTTTTGCTGTCCATGAAAAGCTTGACATGCATTTAATAGATGTGTTTACCGCCTACCTTTATGGCTCACTTGACAATGAGATATACATGAAAATTCCCGATGGATTTAAAATGCCAAATGCACATAATTCAAAGTCCCAGAAAATGTTTTCAATCAAATTGCAAAGATCTTTGTATGGTCTAAAGCAATCAGGACGAATGTGGTATAATCGTCTTAGTGAGTATTTATTAAAGGAAGGCTATATAAATGATGCCATTTGCCCATGTGTTTTTATAAAGAAAACAATATCGGAATTTGTTGTACTTTCCGTATATGTTGATGACATAAACCTTATTGGAACTCCTATAGAACTCCAAAAGGCAATTGATTATTTAAAGAAGGAATTCGAGATGAAAGATCTCGGAAAGACAAAATTATGTCTTGGTTTGCAAATTGAACATTTGGCAAACAGAATTTTTGTTCATCAATCTGCCTACATAGAAAAGGTATTGAAACGGTTTTACATGGATGGAGCACATCCATTAAGTACTTCGATGGTTGTTCGATCGCTTGATGTGAATAAGGACCCATTCCGGCCTCAAGAAAAGAATGAAGAGCTACTTGGTCCTGAAGTACCATATCTTAGTGCAATTGGTGCACTAATGTATCTTGCTAATACTACAAGGCCTGACATAACTTTTTCAGTTAATGTCTTAGCAAGATATAGCTCTGCTCCTACTAGGAGACATTGGAATGGAATCAAACACATATTGCGGTATCTAAAAGGGACTACCGATATGGGCTTATTTTATGGCAATAATTGCAGTCCCGATCTTGTTGGTTATGCTGATACTGGGTATTTATCTGACCCACACAAGGCTCGATCTCAAACAGGTTATGTGTTTACATGTGGAGGCACTGCCATATCTTGGCGATCGACTAAGCAATCAATTGTGGCTACTTCATCTAATCATGCTGAGATAATTGCTATTCATGAAGCAAGTCGAGAGTGTGTGTGGTTAAGGTCTATAATACATCTCATTCGAGACAAATATGGTTTGAAATGTGACAAACTACCCACGATTTTGTATGAAGACAATGCAACATGCATAGCTCAATTGAAGGGAGGATTCATAAAAGAAGATAGGACAAAGTACATTTCACCAAAGTTATTTTTCACACATGATCTTCAAAAGAATGGTGATATCAATGTACAATATGGCAGATTTGTTCACAAAATCTCTACCGACGTCAACCTTCAAAAAGCTAGTGCACAAGATTGGGATGCAACGGCTCAAGGATGTGAATTGATGCTCTCATCAGGGGGAGTTAATGCGCGTTGCACTCTTTTTCCCTTACAAGGTTTTGTCCCACTGGGTTTTCCTTGCATGGTTTTTAACGAAGCAACCAAAAAGCGTATTGTTAGATTTGTGTACTCTTTTTCCTTTACTAGATTTTTTTTCCCATTGGGTTTTATTTTAGTTAAGGTTTTAACGAGGCACATTACTTATCGAGTAGACATTCAAGGGGAGTGTTATGAATAGAATTCTATTTAGAGTGCATGTCTATCTTGTAGAGAGTTTTACTTTGTGGCTAAGTCATTTTTCCCTTATAAATAGAGGGGTCTTACCCTATTATAAATCATCCCAAAATTCAATAAGAATTTCTTCTCTCTTTCTCTCCAATATTGTTCTTCTACTTTTATTATTTTATAACAGATTTAACTTTTAAACACATTAAGTTAATTAAACTATTTTACATATTGGAACCTCTCTCTTTCTCACTTTGCATTTATATTTTGGGAAAAATGAAAATTGGTTGTCACGAAGTCTGCATTTGAGGGCTGGGGCAAACAACTACACATATAATCCCAACGGAAACATGAACTAATTCACCTTTCTTCTTCCTCTTCTTCTTGTTTCTCCTCCTCGAATCACTCACACATTTCCCCTCTCTCTTTTTCTTCTGTTAAAACAAAACATTCTCTCCATTTTTTTAGGGAGAAATTGTCTGGATCCGTTCCGTTTACTCAAAGAAGAATCAATGGCACCTCCTCAACAGAAGAATGTCGGAATCCTCGCCATAGAAATTTACTTCCCCCCCACTTGCATTCAGCAGGTAATCAATCTCCTTTATACTTACAGACACAGCATATGCGATGTGGATTTTATGAATCTGTTTCAATATCGTAATTTTCGCTTTAATTTTAATTGAGAGAGAAATGAAATACGAGCTTCTTATTTTCTGTGCGCGATCGGAAATATTGATTTTTACGCCTTTTTTAGTTTTATGATTAGGAGTCCTGAAGTTCATTAAAAAGTTGTCTTTTATGTTTATTTATTTATTGAAAAGAAATTTACTGCTGATGATTTTGCTTTTTCGATGTGGAGAAAATTTTAAAGAGGAACGACTAGGAAAATGCATGCGATCTTCTGATTTATAAGTTTGAAGCTTTTTCTCATTTTTAAATGAAGCGTTGCTATTTTATTATACAGAGAGAGCCTGCTTCCCTGTTATACAGAGAAACTACCACCTCTGTCCTGTGGCTTTGTTTGACTAGAACGAAGTTTAAGAAAGAAAGACGGACTCTTGTGGTCTCAAAATAATGATAACTTTAAAGTTAAATTGTTTAAATATAAAAAAATATTATTCTATTTTGGACAGAGTAACTAATCGTCATGCTTAAGATGATTCTATTAAAAGAATGTGATTTTATAGTCTGCTTAAGGGCTCATTGTTATGATCTATAGCTTGCAAGCATAGTTATTAATGCATGTAATTGATTTTGAGTGCATTCTTTTTGAAACTTCCTAATATGCTCATGTGGTAGCTATGTATATCCTCTATAATCATTTTGCTCTATTCTGGTCAATTTCATTGTAATTCTAAATTCGTTATATTTTACGGGAAATTAGAAGTTCTCAACTAACTCTTAATACCTATACAGTCCTCTGCATTCATCGATCTGTGGTGCTTTGCTAGGTTCATATTAACTCCAACAGATTGTTGGTCTTTTTCTTATAACCTCTCCCCCCTGTAATTTAGGTCTATCTCGCCTCTTTTAGCACTTTCAATAGTTAGCGCACCTTCAATCTATGTTGCATTTTGCCCCCATAGAGCTCTATAAGCTCTTTTCGAACATTATTAATGTAATTAACACTTGATTACAGTTATCAGTTTATGAGTAAGATAAACCAGCTAGTAAAATTGTAGGGAGTTAGTTTTCTGATTTCTGCTAATTCTTGTTCCTATTAACTATACATAGGAAGTATTGGAAGCTCATGATGGAGCAAGCAAAGGGAAATACACAATTGGTCTTGGACAAGATTGTATGGGCTTTTGCACTGAGGTTGAAGATGTTATATCAATGAGGTATTGCCTCCATTGCTTTTGACTAATGTTCACTGGCTTTAGAAGCTTATAATGCAAAATTGCTCTGTTGTTTGAAGTTGTCAGTAAATTATTTGGTTATCCTCTATTTTAAAGTAGTTTGTTTACTTAATGTAACTGAATGAGAAAGCAATTTGATCTTGGTATGTCACGACCCGGATTTTCCACCCTCGGGAGTCGTGATGGCGCCTACTAATGTGAGCTAGGCAAACCGATTGTTTAAACAAATTACCTTTTTACCAATTTATTTTCTTTAACAATTATAAAACAATAACGTGTAGACAGCGGAAATTGCAATAAGCGGAAGAAATGCAGTAAACTATCTGAAATATGTATCTGATACAACTTTTTGAGCCTCGACCACCTAGAACTGGTGTCATAGTTTCACAAACGATCTAGAATACTACATACAAAGTCTGAAAGATAAAAGATACACTGTTTCTGAACTAAGTAAATGAAACGGGAGTAAAGGGATAGAGGGAGATGCCAGGGTCTGCGGACGCCTGCAGGACTACCTTGGATCTCCGCGTGGACTAAAGGCAGCCACCCAATCTACGGTCCAAAAGCTGCTGCTCCGGGATCTGCACACAGTGCAAAGTGCAGTATCAGCACAACCGATCCCATGTGCTGGTAAGTGCCTAGCCTAACCTCGGCGAAGTAGTGACGACGCTAGGACCAGACTACCAAATAAACCTGTGCAATTTAACTATATACAGTGGAAAAGAAGAACAATAATATACAGTCAAGTATGAGAGGGGTAACATGTTGCGGGAAACTATCAATTTAGAATAGAAAGACAACAGGTAATTAAAGGAACAACATATCTCAGATATCAACAAAGAATCAGGAATCAATAAGTGCACGGCATCACCCTTCGTGCTTTTACTCTCGTCCTCGCCAAAGCAATCAAGTAATGAAAATATGCACGGCATCACCCTTCGTGCTTTTACTCTCGTCCTCACCATATAATCAATATAATCGGCACGGAATGGTACATCGTGCGGCACATCATCACCCTTTGTTCTTTACACTCTTTCCTCACAAATCATACACGGCATCACCCTTCGTGCTTTAACACTCTCTCACCAAAACAATACACGGCATCACCCTTCGTGCTTTAACACTCTTCACCCAAACAACAATCACAACAATAGGGCAAGAGAATAAATGCAATTACAATAAGAATCCCGGCGAGGGAACAATAGTTCAACAATCAAGTCCCAACAAGGGTGCAACATCAAAACAAAACATAAACATCCCGACAAGGGAGATAACATTAAAATCAACAATATCTCGGCAAGGGAGGCAACATAATGATACTCTTCTCTTCCTCACTTTTACTTCACAATTCACTTTTACACTTGAGCCAATGCTTTAAAAGGGTCAATTACCACTTATACTTTCACATTTCATTATACAACTTGAGCCAACGCTCCTCAATGTTCAAATGTCACAATTACTTCCACAAACTTTGTCCAACAATAGAAATCATCATCAAAGCATGAAAAATACAACGAAGTCATAATAATAACAATATAAGATTCACGGGCATGCTTGACACCAACGTATAAATACTCGTCACCATGCCTATACGTCGTACTCAACAAATACCACATAGCAAATAGGACTCAACTCCTAATCCCTCAAGCTAAGGTTAGACCAAACACTTACCTCGATGCCATAAACACAATTCAAGTCTCTACTATCGCTTTACCTCTTGATTCCACCACCAATTCGCTCGTATCTAGCCACAAATTACTTAATTACATCAATAAACGCTAAATGAATCAATTCTAATGCATGAAAATAAGTTTTCTAAAGTTTTACCCAAAAAGTCAAAAATCGTCCCCGGGCCCACATGGTCAAAACCCGAGGTTCGAACCAAAACCCGATTATCCATTCCCCACGAACTCAAATATATAATTTGTTTTGAAATCGGACCTCAAATCGAGGTCCAAATCCCCAATTTTTTGAAAAACCTAGGTTCTACCGAAAACACCCAATTTCCCCATGAAAATCATTGATTTTGAGTTGAAATCATGTGAAAAGATGTTAATGATTGAAGGAAACGAGTTAAAATTGACTTACAATCGATTTGGAAGAAGAGTTGTCTTTGAAAATCGCCCAAGAGTGTTTTGGTTTTGAAAGAGCGTGAAAAATGAAAGATTTTCGGCTAAGTTATAAAATTGCAGGTTGCAGATGTCGCAATTGCGACCAGGGTTCGCAACCTGCAAATGTCACAATTGCGACCAGGGTTTGCAATTGCAAACCTAGACTTCTGCTACCTTCGCATTTGCGAACATGGGTTTGCATTTGCGAACCCTGAGGAAAACCAAGCCTCTTCGCATTTGCGATGTTGCATTTGCGACCATTTCTTTGCATTTGCGAATAAGGCAGCCTATGCCACTTCTCGCATTTACGATACAATGCTCGCATTTGCGAGCCTGCAGGCCTGCAACATACCAGCAAATTCCCAAGTGAAATTTTCACTCCGTGACCTATCCAGAACTCACCCGAGGCCTCGGGGCTCCAAACCAAACTTGCACACCAACCTAAAAACATCGTACGGACTCGCTCATCCATTTAAATCACCAAAATAACATCAACAACTATGAATTTAGCATCAAAATCATGAAATTTCTTAAGAATTTCAAATTTTTCCAAATTTCTCAAATACGATCCGATTCACGTCATTTCAAATCCGTTTCTTACCAAATTTTACAGACTTATTTTAAATCACATATACGACCTGTACCGGGCGCCAGAACCAAAATACGAACCCGATACCATCAAGTTTTAAACACATTTCATTTCCAAAACACATAAATAATTCCAGAAAATAATTTTCTTTAAAAAATTCATTTCTCGGGCTTGGGACCTCGGAATCCGATTCTGGGCATACGCCCAAGTCCCATATTTTCCTACGGACCCTCCGGCACCGTCAAATCACGTGTCCGGGTCCGTTTACCCAAAATGTTTACCGAAGTCAACTTAAATCCATTTTAAAGTCAAAATTCATCATTTTTCATAGATTTTCACATAATGGCTTTTCGGCTACGCGCCCGGACTGCGCACGCAAATCGAGGTGATGCCGAAAGAGGTTTTTGAGGCCTCGAAACGCAGAATTTACTTTTAAAACAAGTGATGACCTTTTGGGTCATCACATGGTATTGCATAATTATTCTAATTATATTGTTTGTCTTCAGTTTGACAGCTGTTACTTCCCTTCTGGAGAAGTATGCTGTTGATCCAAAGCAAGTTGGTAGACTGGAAGTTGGAAGTGAGACTGTTATCGATAAAAGCAAATCCATCAAGACGTTCCTGATGCAAATATTTGAGGTAATTCTAAGTTCCTAGTGAGCATTGGTTTAGTAAATTGAATGACCTCCTCTTTCCCATTTTATGTTATGGTGCAGTTCAAGCTGTGTCTAATCTCCTAATTCTGTGATATGGTATAAGAATGACCTCCTCTGACCGAAGTAAATGAAAACTTAACTACTTGTCTCCTCCTCGGTTACTGCACCAGCACAAAGATGCGCAGCCAAAGAGATATGATATTTCTCAATTCACTTAAAGGTGCATGAAGTATGTTTTAATCTTATTTAGGGGCCAAATCTGCTTATTCCATGCAGCTCTTTTCTAATCCATAATGAGTTTCCTTACTTTTCAACCACTGTTCTTAGTGAAATTGCCTTGATTGTTCGGTTGCATCAGCTATGTTGTTTGTCTTTCTTAAATTCTACTTCACCTATTAAAGCTTTATGTTTTAGTATCTCATAATTTAATTGTAATGTATCTTGTTTCCTGGCCATGTGAAACATACAGAAATGTGGGAATACTGACATTGAAGGAGTTGACTCAACTAATGCATGCTATGGTGGAACTGCTGCATTGTTCAACTGTGTGAATTGGGTGGAGAGCTCTTCATGGGATGGACGTTATGGACTTGTTGTATGCACAGATAGTGCGGTAATGATCATCACCTATAAACATTCTATAGTATCTGTATTGTCTAATAGACTTTGAATTTACATTCTTTATTTGGCATGTAGCTAGAAATAGACTGGGACCTCTACGTTGCAATTATGTGGTTATATTGAATCATCTTCCATTTAATGTGATTCTTGGCTATACCTGTAAAATTTATGTAATGTTCTTCCTTAAGATCTCACCTGGTGGGAACATACTGGTTGTTGTTGTTGTTGTTGTTTAAGATGAATCCTATTCACTTATTGGATGTTTTTTATAGGTCTATGCTGAAGGACCTGCTAGGCCAACTGGAGGAGCTGCTGCCATTGCTATGCTAATTGGGCCTAATGCCCCTATTGTTTTTGAAAGCAAGATCAGGGCTAGCCATATGGCTCATGTCTATGATTTTTACAAGCCTATCCTAGACAGTGAATATCCAGTAATTCCCTCTAATCCTTGCATGCCTGATTAATTATCTGTTTTCACAGACATGCTTTGCTCTTTTTTTTTCCCCCAATTTAGACTCACATGGCCTTAAAATTATTTTTAAGGTGCAAAAACGCTCATTCTTACGATAAATTTCTTCTGTACTTCTTTTTGTCAATAGAATCTCAAGTGGCTTCTAAATCGTTCTTTTAGGTGGAAAAGCACTCGTTCTCATAAAATAAATTTCCTTTCTATTTTGTTTTACATGTTCGAGCTATATCATTTGCTAGTTTTAGCTTTGTGCCTCTTTCTTTTCTTGCTTTCCTTATTTCTTTCTTAAGTTTCTAGTTCATCTGGTAATTCTAAGTAATTCTCTAATGTTTCTTTAAAAGCTGTAGCTTACAGATTCTAAATAGAAGGATGGTTTACTTGGTTAACACTGGAAAAAGTAGGATTGATGATTAATTTGTATAAAACCTTCTTTTATATCTCTTTTTTGTTCCCCCTGTGAGGTGTGATGAAAATTGTTGACTGCAGGTGGTTGATGGCAAGCTTTCACAAACTTGTTATCTCATGGCACTTGATGCTTGCTACAAGAGCTTATGCAACAAGTAAGCTGCTCGGTGGAAACATTCTCCTATTTGGAAATCAATCTCTTGATTATCTTGTATTAATTGCTTTGCTGTGTTTCATATTCTAGATATGAGAAATTGGAAGGCAAGCAGTTTTCGATTGCTGATGCAGCCTACTTTGTGTTCCATTCACCGTACAACAAGGTAGTTTATAGAGTCGATTGTTGATTGATGACTTTATTTGTACTTTTTTATCTGAAATTTTATTGACACTTGAATGTTTTGTTTAAATCCTGCAGCTTGTACAAAAGAGCTTTGCTCGGTTGCTTTTCAATGACTTTTTGAGGAATGCTTGGTGGGTTGCAAGTTTCTCTTTCAGAGGATTTTTCTTTTTGTCATCTAAAAGGAATTTTGTTGACTAAGAACTTTTGGTTTCCATTTTCAGCTCTATCGATAAATCTGCCAAAGAAAAGCTTGCACCATTTTTGTCCCTAAGTGGTGATGAAAGCTACCAAAGCCGTGATCTTGAGAAGGTTTACTCTTGAATTTTACACTCTTTCTTCTTCGAAAGACATTCTCGTTCATTTTTTTAAACACTAAAAATGAAATCTTAAGTAGGATAAATTGCTTTCAGATCTATGTGCATTGTGATTGGAACTAACAGCGGTTTATTTTAACCATGTACAGACATCCCAGCAAGTTGCAAAACCATTTTACAATGAGAAGGTGCAACCTACCACATTAATACCAAAACAAGTTGGCAACATGTACACTGCTTCTCTATATGCTGCTTTTGCATCACTCCTTCACAATAAGCACAACACGTTGGTAATCAGGAGTTACTTTTCCCCTTTTGGTCCCGTTGTTTGTTAGTACTATTATCAACCTGCTTGTTCTAGTTTCTGAATGATTTTGTTGTTACCTCAGGCTGGACAGCGGGTAATGTTGTTCTCCTATGGTAGTGGATCAACTGCAACAATGTTCTCACTCAAGCTTAATGAAGGTCAACATCCTTTTAGCTTGTCAAACATTGCAAGCGCGATGAATGTTGCAGAGAAGTTGAAATCAAGACACGAGGTATGTGCTATTTTCATCTATACATATAATATGCAGACTTCGACAATGTTACCAACTCTACCGAAGCTAGAAGACCAAAAAATTGATACATTTGTAGCTTGCAAATCTTTTTCATATCCATGTCTATCTTTTCAACATAACCATCCCTGATGTTGATCTTTTATGACAGTTGGTTCCTGAAAAATTCGTCGAAATAATGCAACTAATGGAGCATAGATATGGGGCCAAGGATTTCGTCACAAGCAAAGATTGTAGTCTTCTAGCTCCAGGAACTTACTACCTCACAGAGGTTGATTCCAAGTACAGAAGATTCTATGCCAAGAAAGCTTCTGAGAATGGACTGGTGAATGGTCACTGAAGATAGTCCCAGCACCTAAGTGTAACGCCACAAATTTGCTTGTGCTCTTTTAGTTGTCAGTATAGGGAATAATGTTCTAGTAAAGTTGTTTCTATTTATATAGTGTCTTTTGCTGAGTAGCTTCAACGCTTTTCTTTTTGTATTTCATTTTTTTTCCAATTAAAGTGTAAACTAATTCAATGTTTATTGTGTTTTGTCTTAGAGATTACTGTATATGATTGACAAATCATCAATGTAATCTTGATCGAAATTCATTGAGTAGATTTTCTGACCTTTGCACTCATAATCTTATTTGTTTGTGAAATAATCAAAGTAGGTCTGGTCTATCCCTCATGTTGTTGTAAATTCAGTCAGCATTTTTAATGTAAATAGGAAAATAATATTACAAGATTTATTGCAAAGCAGCAGTAAGAAAAGTAGGAAATATTTTAGCATTGAACATGCAGATGACAAGTTGTCTCTCGCGGAACCAACCACTGAGATTTAGTTTTCTCTCCATTGGTGGACAACCACATTCTTCCCTAAGTTTACAATTCCTTTATTTTTTTCTTAAAGCAATCCTATACAAAAAAATTCTGAATCTCCTCTACTCACATCTCAGTGCATTGGCGCATTGCCATACTTTACATGAAGCACAGGTGACTGTAACTGGACGAGAGACGTTCGAACCAAATATTTCTTGCAATTTGCAAATATGTCCATTCAAGGTTAGGGGACTTTGCAATCAATCAAATGATAAACGTCCTAGTGATACGGTAAAGATTCGCAAGTTCGATAATTTTTCCTCATGAATATGCTATCACCTCTTGACAAAACATCCAAAATTCATGGTAGATAGAGTTTTTAGGGTACATAAACACGTAATTCACACAAACGAACAATCAATTACACAATTACAACTATCGGTTTCGTAAATAAGAAAATACAATAAATTGAAGAAAAAAAGTCTTGCACAAATCTCTCCAGGAAGTTTTAATCAGTCATAAGTTCGCTTAAAGCCATACTCGAACTATTTGTTTATAGAACGTAGAAAAGCAATGCCCAGATTGGATATACCAAGAGGAGATCCCAATCGTGTTTGAAATGCCATTGGCTTTAGTGAAAGAATTCCTAAATCCTCCAGATCAGAGGCGGACGGACCTAGGATTTGGAGGCAACGAGCATTACTATCTTAACAGTCATGAAGCATGCCAATTACTAGCTACAATTGGGCGTGCAACTCTCTTGAAACTTGATGATTATGCTTGTTAGTTTGAGTGCCTCCCTGAATTACTAAAGGACTTGGTTCTTTGCCTTACTTCTTAGGCGTTGATAACGCCCAACTATGCCTTTTAAAGGATAAAGCGGTCGCTGCAAATATAATTCGGTTTTAAATCCGGAATCGAATCCTCAGGGAACTAACCTATCTATTACACTCTTCGGCAATGTTATAATCAACTCAATCAATCTCTAGATGCAAGATTTTTTGATCAATAAAGATTGAGTTTTTGTTTAACTACTTCAACTACTATTAAAAACAACAGTAAGCTAAAACAAAGATAATTCAATGGTAAAAAGGTCTAGGGCAGTGATTTCCCCAATTGCTAGTTTAGTTTTGACTCTTCCGCTATAATCTCGCCGTAATACTCTATGAGGATTAAGAGTTATGGGTTATCGTAATTATCTCTCGATCAACTACAATAATTTACTAGAGCATTCTCTCGAACTACTCTAGCTGACAATAGTTATGCAACTCTAAATTATCCCACCAAAGTTTTGTTATCTCTAAACCCACTTTTAAGTTCAAGTAATGAATCTCTTCAATTACCCAAAAGTGGTGTTGTTCAACAGCTATCTAACCTAATATTCTTTCTCAAGCAATATAAGGTAATTAGACACGATTAATCAAGAGCCCATCAATTAATCACCATACAAAACGTAGTTGAACAATCATATCATAAATCCGGCTCGATTATAATAACTTGAGTCAAAACTTCAACCAACAATTGGTTATATCAACCCTAGATAAGTATTTAGCTACTCATAATAAAATAAGAGAAAACTACTAAATTGTTCATAATGTAAAATTGCAAGAATTAAAAGGAGATAGAAAAACTCTAATGTTTGGTTGATCTTCTCAATCTTGTTCTTGCCTCCAAAAGTAGTCTAAAATCAGCTTAGCACAATCTTGAGCGAGTTTCTAAAGCATATAAGGGTTTTACAAAAGTTTCCCCGATTTTACACTTTGGTCCTCAAACTTTCCAGCAGCGTGAACAGTGCACCGCGGTCGACCGCGGTGAATGCTAACCTTTCTGCCTTACATTGTTAATCTACCGCGGTGCCACCGCGGTCGCGGTGGCCTTCTTGCCCAGGCCATTTATGCTTCTTTGTGTTCGAGTACTTCTCGAGTGGGTGTTTTTCTTTACATATCGCCTCCAAAATACTCCATGTTGCTTTCTCTCATATAATATTCCCTGCTAAACAAAAGAACACTATTTAGAGCATTTTGTTAGCAATTTATCTGTAAAACAACAGCAAAGTATGGTCATATTAAGGTGTAAATATCAACTATATAGCCTACTATCAACACCCCACACTTAAATCATTGCTAGTCCTCGAGCAATCCACCACACTCCATCAAAATTCCTTCCCTAAGCTTTTCCCTTACGACTCACACCATGAACATTTTACAAAAGTTGTACCTAGTAGTGAACAACCTTTACTTCAAGAGTCAATCCTTTTATGCCATGCAACATCAACACTTACTCAAACCACTCTATACAAGAGTCAAGACTTACCTTTCCTTTGTGTATCACATGCCCTCACATCACACAAGAGAGTAGTTCCACATATGATGATAATTAGAACAAGTAGGAACTAAGATAGACAAAATTCGCTCACTCTCAAAAAGAACATTCACATGCCACAAAGATGCACCATAAGCTTGCCCATAGTGTAATACTCTACTAATTGAGCCCACTCAGTCTAAGATCAATAAGACTTTATTTGGTTGTAATGTAGGCTAAGGGACAGGTAGGATATTTAGATATAGTGACTAACCTACCTAAGCACTTTTAATACAAGTACATTAGACTTAAAGATTATAGTTGTGCCAACCAAACACTCCACCACATTTATTTAAAACATCCTCATTCATTAGGTGCAATTTGTACAAGCCACCACTTATCAACCACTATAACTATATATATATATATATATATATATATATATATATATATATATATATTTTTCGTGGTGCTTTTTGTTCTTTTATGCTTCAAAATTCAACATTTTTTCTCTATCTCAATGGTTCCACTCAAAAACCAAACCACCATCCCACACTTTTGCTTTTGCATAATTTTACTACCATTCAAGTGCTTATTGGGAGGTAAACGGGTTCAAACAGCAGGCTATTCAAATAATTGGGTAAGGTTCGCAATGTGGTTGCCAAAGAAATAGGCTTATAGGCTCAACGGGGTTAACTACGATGTATTGCATTCAGGTGGGTTTACTTTATATGTCTAGCTCAATAAAGAAATGCTTATATCACTTCTAAAACTTAAAGAAACTACTATTTCGCTTTGCAAACACACATGGCAAGTTCTAGGCATCAAATATGAACATGGAACACAGTAAAACTTACACTCACATGGCACATGACTCACTCCAGATTGGTTTATCAAGACATTCTCTTTTGAGTGTTCAAGTTAGATACAAACGTACAATTTTAAGGCACTCTAACAGGATTCAACCAATGAAGCTAGGCGTTATACTCTAGTGTCTATTGTGCTCAGGTGTATTAACGCTAAGGGTTTTCCTTCGAATTTAGCTCGTAGCCCATTAGTCCTACTCTAAAAACTAAAAAGAACAAAAATAAATAAAAACTACCTATACCCGGTTCAAGCTAAACCCTTGGAAAAGAACCATGACCCAAAGAAAAACCAAGGGGGAGTTACTACACTACCTAAAAATAAAATAAAATAAAATCTTTTTGGTCTTTTCTCTAGACTAACTTCCCTCAAGAAAATTATCTAAAGGATCCGTCATCAGGAAGAGTCTCCATATTCTAATTTTTTTTCTCGACTTAGTCCCTCAAGAACCCGGCCGAATGAAATCTGTCGTCGGGACACGTCACTTACTATTTTAACTTTCCTAATGAACTATTACTCTAATATCAAAACAATCAAAGAAAGACAAAACAAACAAAATCAAACAGTCAATTATTACAATTACAAACATACAATGAAGTATCCCCACCCCACACTTAAAATGAAGACATGTCCCCATGGCTTAAAAATTTAAAGAACAGTGAGGTTAAGGAACTTCCCTAAAGGCTCACTCCTGATCGGAGACAATGTCTGGGTTCACGTTGCACTCACGTCCTAGAGCTCTCAACCATCCCAAGAATTTCTTCTCCGACTTCACTTGCCTCTCAGCCACCGCATCAACATGGGCACCCAAATCATTGACTGAGGTACGCAACCCAGCCATATCCTATTCCAAAGCTATCATACGGGTGCTCCGGCGTGGCTGTGATGGGTCTGCCACATCAACTCTCGGAGGAGGGGGAACCGCAAA
The DNA here is from genome assembly GCF_000393655.2 of Nicotiana sylvestris. Classification (NCBI taxonomy): domain Eukaryota; kingdom Viridiplantae; phylum Streptophyta; class Magnoliopsida; order Solanales; family Solanaceae; genus Nicotiana; species Nicotiana sylvestris. The sequence continues at coordinate 41,366,021 of NC_091066.1, forward strand.
TACCTCAGCATCATCATCATCCTCATCAGTTGAATCATCATCAGAGTCAGCAACATTCACCATCGGCTCTCGTCCAATTCCATTCTTTTTTGCCCGGAACGGGGCTTTCAGTGGCAATCTCCCATCAACCCGAGGGTCTTCAGGGACTCTAGCAATACGGCATAGCCAGGTGATCAACGAAGGGAAGTAGTGGCCTTTGATTAGCTCAGGTGATCGGATGAACATCTCTTCATGGATGAGCTGGGCCACATCAAAATCACTATGGGACATGAAACAATGTATTGCCGACGCCCGTGGTAGATTAACATCTGTCGTGTTGCTGGATGGCAACAATCGACTGTTGATAATGGTGAGCCAACACTTAGCCTCCCAATTCAAACAGTGGGAGTTAAGTGTAATTCTGGGTGTGATCCATAGGGGTTCTCCGTCCGGCACACAGATAGTATCAAAAAGAGTTCCCCACAAGAACCGTGTACCGCTGAAAGTGCGATAATTATCAACTTCACCCCTGAACACTGGCATCCTGTATACCCTGCGGATGGTGTCGAGGGATGCATTTACTGGGGTATTGTGCACTGTACAACCCCATTCTCATGTTCTGGCAAGTTCGCATAGAACTCCCTTACTAGCTGAACATTAGCCTCCTCCGATACCTCAAAGAAGATGTCCAGCTGACACCGCCTCAGCTCATTAAACATATTGGGGCATTCCACCTCCAAAGCCGTGCGATCAATGTACACCTCATGTTGTAACTTCTTAGCTGCTTTCTGGTTGTACCTATCCTCCGCTGCTTTGGATACAAACCGAGTGCTATCGAACTGAGGTGCGCTAGCTTGGCTCTTAGGTCGTGAGGAACCTTCCGGTCCACTAGTGGAGGGCCCGCTGTTTCGTCTCTTTCTAGTTGAACTCATTGCACCTGTCAAACAACGAGACGCCTATTAATGAGTGCACAAAATATGTGACTATGGATGGTTAATTAGACTTCACCATAACCATATCACAATAGCTCCTTATATCTCCATTGGGGCAATTTCCCAAACACCTTGTGGGCGGGGCATTATCCAAACACATTTAGCCCTCATGAGTCTTTCAAAACTCCTCCCAAATCAAGTATACAACTAGACCAACACACCCCACACTTGTGTCATTCAATCACCCACCAACAAACACCATTCCAATCATTAATTACACAACCCCTTCACCAAACATTCTCAAAAATGAAATTAAAATAGAAAAAACAAGAAGAAGAAACTACCAAAAAAAAACTACTACAATTACAACACCATATCAACCTCAAACAATCATAACAACAACAAAATACAAAATAAAAAGAGAAGGGAGGGTTAGAATCATACCTTAAGGGAGGAAGGAGGAGAGGAATGGAGATGGGGGGTGGGGGTAGTGTGTGTGAAGGAGAAGAAGAAGAGGAGAGGAATTGGGTAAGTTAGGGTTTAGAGAGAGAGAGGGAGATGGAGAAATTTGGGGGAGGGGGATCGAGTAATGTAAAGTTAGGGGGGGAGGGGGTTGGGTTTTAAAAATAAAAGAAGAAGAAAAGAAAAAACAGAAAAAAACAGAAAAAAATAAAAAAAATTCAAAATACCTGGTACCCCCGCGGTCCACCACGACCGCGGTGGGTTTAAAAAATTGAGGCAGAATGTTTACGTCTCACCGCGATTTACCGCGGTCCACCGCGGTGGGATGAAAAATTCGAGGTAGAATGTTTGCCTTCTACCGCAGTTTACCGCGATCGCGGTGCTGGCGTTGTTTTTTTTTTAAGTTACATGAACACACTAATCAACACACTCGTGGGTTGCCTCCCATGCAGCGCCTGATTTAACGTCGCGGCACGACGCAAGCATTTGATCATCACTCCTCATCCGCGTACTGGGGCTCTCCCAAAGTGATTACCACTCTATCCCCTTTTTCTTCAGCCATTCCAAGGTAATGTTTCAACCTTTGTCCATTTACTGTGAACTTGTTTGTCCCATCTTCTGATTCAATCTCTACAGCTCCACTTAAGAACAATTGCACCACTCTGAAGGGTCCTGACCATCGGGACTTTAACTTACCTGGGAACAATCTCAATCTCGAGTTGTATAACAACACTAGATCTCCGGGTTTGAAGTATTGATCCAATATGTGCTTATCATGCATTAATTTCATCCTTTCTTTGTATAATCTAGCACTCTCAAAGGCCTGGAACCTAAATTCCTCTAGCTCATGTAACCCAGTAATTCTGTTAGTACCTGCTGTCTCCATGTCTAAGTTTAACTGCCGCAATGCCCAAAGTGCTTTATGCTCTAGCTCAACTGGGAGGTGGCATGCCTTTCTAAACACCAACTTGTACGGTGGCATACCAATTGGGGTTTTGAAGGCTGTGCGGTACGCCCACAATGCATCATCCAATTTCTTTCCCCGGTCAGTCCTTGTTCCATTCACTATTTTTGTGAGGACACTTTTAATCTCCATGTTGGACACTTCAACTTGTCCGCTCGATTGTGGGTGGTACGGGGTGGTCATATTATGACGAACTCCATATTTTTCCAATAGCCGTGCGAATGCTCTATTGCAGAAATGGGTTCCGCCATCACTGAGTATGGGGTACCAAAATGTGTGAAAATGTTCTTCTTTAGAAAGCCTAGTACCCGTTTAGCATCATTGGTCGGAAGAGCCACTGCTTCAACCCACTTAGAGACATAGTCAACTGCTACCAATATGTACTTGTTACCATACGAGCTGACGAATGGCCCCATGAAGTCAATCCCCCACATGTCAAAAATCTCCACCTCTTGAATTGTGGTCATTGGCATCTTGTGTCTACGAGATATGTTGCCAGTTCTTTGGCATTCATCACAGATTTTAACCCAAGAATGGGCATCCTTGAACAGAGTAGGCCAGTACAAGCCTGACTCCAACACCTTAGCTGCTGTCCGAATTCCTCCAAAGTGTCCACCATATGGTAAAGCATGGCAAGCCTGCAAAACAGAATGTTGATCTTTCTCGGGGATACACTGACGGATCATGTTATCTACACATAATTTAAACAATAGAGGTTCATCCTAATAATAATACCGACAATCATGAAAGAACTTTTTCTTTTGTATTGAGGAGAGTTCATAAGGTACAATACCACTTGGTAAATAATTAGCAATATCAGCATACCATGGTGCCTTCTCCATTGTCATTGCCAGTAACTATTCATCCGGGAATGTCTCTGTTATATCCTCAACCTTTACCTTATTTTCAGCTCCTTCCAACCGTGAGAGATGGTCAGCTACTTGGTTCTCTGTCCCTTTTCTGTCACGCATCTCCAGATCGAATTCTTGCAATAGAAGAACCCAGCGAATCAAGCATGGCTTTGACTCCTTCTTTTCTACCAGGTACCTAATTGCTGCATGGTCAGTGTAAACAATAACCTTCTAACCAATCAAGTATGACCTGAATTTGTCGAATGCAAAAACGACAACCAACATTTCCTTTTCTGTCACGGTGTAATTGAGGTGTGCACCGCTTAGCGTTTTGCTTGCATAGTAAATCGGCTGCATCAGTTTATCCTTTCGCTGCCCAAGACTGCTCCTATGGCATAATCACTTGCGTCGCACATGGGCTCAAATGGCTACTCCTAGTTGGGTGCAACAATGATGGGTGCAGTCACCAATCGCTTCTTTAGCTCCTCAAATGCCAACCTGCAATCATTAGAAAACACAAAGGGGTGATCCTTTTCAAGGAGTTTGCATAATGGGTTAGCAATTTTGGAGAAATCTTTTATGAATCATCTATAGAACCCGGCGTGCCCAAGGAAACTTCTCACCGCCTTGACTGAAGTGGGCGGTGGTAGCTTTTCAATCACGTCAACCTTAGGATGGTCGACCTCAATTCCTTTACCGGACACTCGATGCCCCAGAACTATCCCTTCCTGTACCATAAAATGGCACTTCTCCCAGTTCAACACTAAATTTGTCTCCACACATCTTTTGAGCACTCTTCTTAAGTTGTGAAGACAGTCCTCGAATGAATATCCCACTACGGAGAAATCATCCATAAAGACCTCCATAATATCCTCCACCATGTCTATGAAAATGGCTAACATGCACCGTTGAAATGTCGCCGGTGCATTGCAAAACCCAAAAGGCATTCTCTGAAAGGCGAAGATTCCATACAGACAAGTGAAGGAATGTTTTCTCTCTATCTTAGGGGGCTATTGATATCTGATTGTACCCCGAATATCCATCCAAGAAATAGAAGTGTGATCGCCCGGCCAGCCTATCCAACATTTAGTCAATGAAAGGCAAGGGGAAGTGGTCCTTCCGGGTGGCTGTGTTCAATTTTTGGTAATCCATGCAAATCCGCCATCCCGTGACTGTACGAGTTGAGATCAACTCATTATTCTCATTTTGCACAACAGTCATTCCCCCTTTTTCGGCACACATTGGACAAGGCTGACCCAATTGCTATCAGAGATGGGGAAGATGATTTCCACATCTAACCATTTGATCACTTCCTTCTTTACTACCTCTTTCATGTTCGGGTTCATCCTTCGTTGATGTTCTCTGGAAGGTTTGTGCCCTTCTTCCAAGAGAATCTTGTGCATACAGAAGGCTGGGCTGATACCCTTTATGTCTGGCATGGTCCAGCCAATGGCAGTCTTACTTTCCTGTAGTACCTGTAAGAGCTGTTCTACCTGCACATCTAGCAAACCGGATGATATAATAACAGACAAACTAGAATCATGGCCTAAGAAAATGTACCTGAGGTGAGCTGGGAGCGGCTTCAGCTCTAGCTTGGGTGGTTCCTCTACTGATGGCTTTGCTGGAGATGTAGCCCTTTTTTCTAACTCAAGGGACTCGAACTGAGGTTCCCTTTTCCAGAATCCTTGGCCTTCAAGTGCCATGACCCACTCAGCTAACCCTTCACCATCCATCTCTTCTAAATTTGTCAGACATGCCTCCAATGGATCTTTAGCAGTCGGGGTCACATCATCTTCTTGCAGGATTACATCCACTGCCTCCACTAGAGAGCAATTAGCATATTCACTGGGTCTCCTCATAGATTGCTGAACATTGAATATGACTTATTCATCGTTCAGTCTCATTTTTAATTCCCAGTCTCACAATCGATCAGTGCTCTCCCAGTGGCCAAAAATGGCCTACCTAAAATGATAGGTATCTCCTCATCTACCTGACAGTCTAGAATAACAAAGTCTTCAGGGAACACGAACTTCCCCACTTGCACCAACACATCATCAAGAACCCCAGTAGGCCTTTTTACCGTGTGGTCAGCCAGCTGCAGCAACATCGAAGTTGGTCTAGCTCTACCAATGCCCAGTTTGGTGTATATAGCCAGAGGCATCAAATTTATGCTGGCTCCCAAATTACATAATGCCTTTGCAAAGGCATAACTCCCAATCGTGAATGGAATAGTGAAGCTACCTGGGTCGGACATCTTTTGAGCCATCGGTTTGGTTACTACTGCGCTGCAGGTCTGCGTTAGAGTCACTGTGGTTAGGTCCTAAAAATCAAACTTCCGTGACATTAGGTCTTTCATCATCTTCACATAACCTGGCATCTCCCTCAAGGCATCCATCAAAGGAATATTCAATTGAATTTGACGCAGCATCTCCATGAATTTCTTGTATTGATCTTCCTTCCTTTGTTTTACCAGTCTCTGAGGGAATGGTGCAGGTATCACCCTTTGTGCACTGCTTGCTGGCTTCTCTCTGTTGGGGTTCTGTGGCACAAGAGGCACCACCTGTTCTACAGCTTGTTCATTTACCTTAGCCTTACCCTTTTCATCTTGACCCTGTTCAACCACCACTTCAGTCAGATTTGATGGTTTATCTACCTCTAGTAGAATTGGAGTAGTTGGCGTAGTCTCTTTGCTGGCTTGTGCAACCTCCTGCTCTTTGTCTAAATCTCTTCCATTCCGGAGACTTACTGCCATCAGCTGATTCGGGTTTTGCTCCTTGGGGTTAATATTTGTGTCCACTTGCAATGTTCCTTAGGGGCAATTGTTTAAAGCCATAGACAACTGCCCCAACTGAGTTTCAATGTTCTTTATAGCTGAATCATGTACTGCCAACTTTTCTTACATCTTACCATTTGTCCCAATGAGTTGCTAGAGCATCCCCCTGATCTCTACCATGTTGTTATCTTGCTGCTGAGGAGGTGGCTGATATGTCAGCTATTGCTAGTTCTGCTGTGGGTAGTCCTGTTGTCTCTGATGGTATGGCACTATTTGGCCTTGAACTTGCATGCCCTCAGGCTGAGGCATGTTGGGTCTGTATTACTGATTTGGTGCCGGTCTCCACTACTGTCTTTCTTGTCTCTGACCCCCAAAGTTGTTAACATAATTCATGTCTTCCCTTGCCCCTTGATTTTCACCTTCTTCGCTCCATGAACACATATAAGACTGATTAACACAAGGTGTACACAGTCCTCCATTTGTTGTGTCAACAATATGCACCTGTTTGGTACCCATTTTATCTATCTTCTTTGTCAAAATGCTGATTTGAGTCATGAGTGTGGTCATGTTCTCTGCATGCGAATTATTTGGGTCAAGAGGAACTGAATGCACTATGGGTGCCAGTGTTATACCTCTAGTCATCCACCCCGAATTCTGGGACATCTTGTCAAGAAGGACTTTGCACTCGGTGAATGTCTTACTCAAAAATGCCCCTCCAGCTGAAGCATCCACATTGGCCTTTAGATTGTCAGCTAACCCCATGTAGAACCTCTGGCCAAGCATCTGGTCTGGAATGCCATGGTGAGGACACTTCACCAACATCCCTTTAAATCTTTCCCAAGTTTCCTGCAAGGTCTCAGTCAGCTGCTGCTTGTATTGCAATATTTCATCAATCTGCCTTGCAGTCTTGTTGGGCGGGTAGAACTTATTCAGGAACTGCTTTACTAATTCCTCCAAGGTGACAATGGAATTAATTGGGAGCAAATTCAGCTAGGTTTGAGCTTCCCTAGTCACAGAGAACGGGAACAACAATAGCTTGATAGCTTCTTGGGTCATATTTGGCTGCCTTTGAGTCACACAAATTGATAGAAAATTTTTCAAATGTTGCTGGGGGTCTTCAATGTGTGACCCGGAGAACAATCCCTTATTCTGCAGCAGTGTCACGACCCCAACCCCGGTCATGATGGAGCCCAACATACTGCTAGGCAAGCCCGACCATTCAACAACATTATCCCAAATTCTTATTCAGATTATAGATAAATATCACAGAGAATTTACTAAGTCATTTCATTCAAGTGTATAATTAATAATAAAATCTGCGGAAGTTCAATTAAAATACCACACCATAGCCCAACAGAATCCGGTGTCACGAATATGAGCCTCTAATACAGAATATCCACCTATTACAAGTCTGTCTAGGAAAAATACGGAATAAAAGATAGAGATAGAGGGGAGAGATCAAGGCTGCGAACGCCATGCAGCTACCTCAATACTCCCGGATACTGCCTGCTCAGCTAAACAATTCCTCACTTAGCCTGTGGTGTACCTGGATATGCACGCAAGGTGCAGGGAGTAATGTGAGTACTCCGACCCAGTGAGTAATAAACATAAATAAAGGCTGAGAATAAGAAATCATGGAAAACTACAAAGTAAACTATAACTGGCAGTTTAGAACAACAAATAGTGAAGCAACAAGTCAATTAAATCAGAGTACCAAATACTGAGACAAGTATAACCGATAAAAACAAATGCATGAGTGTAATTCAATGCATATGATGGTACACTCTAGTACCCACCGCGGCGTGCAGCCCGAGCCATCCATTTATTTATCATCGACGGCGCTCACTAGGGGTGTGTGCAGACTCTGGAGGGGCTCCTACAGCCCAAGCGCAATATCAAGCCATCTCGTGGCATCAAATCTAGGCCCTCGGCCTCATATCAATCTCAGTATAATCAACCAGGCTCTCGACCTCAATATCAATGTACTCAACCAGGCTCTCGGCCTCAATATCAATGTAATACTGCTGCGGCGCGCAGCCCGATCCATGCTCAGTCCAGAAACCATCATAAGCCCCTTGGGCATTTGTAAAACAGTAGTTCTCAGCCCGAAATATCATTTAGAAATATCATTTAAGTTTTTTAAATCTTAGAAAGATGGCTGAGTTTGCAAAACAATATTTAAAACCTTGGACTAAGGTGAAATGATATGCAAAATATGCGAAAGCAGTGATATCAATCCCTGAAGGATTCAAATAATTGGCAAGAAGTCCAAATGTAACAATTAAATCTAAGTAAGGATGATTCTCAATTTAGTACAAGTAGAAAATACGGTACAAACATCTCTCGGGACGGACCAAGTCACGCCCACCGGGGTAGATATATGAACAGATAAAGAAAGAAACTCTAGGGGCGTACCCAAATAATGAGCAAAATATGAGGACACATAAGAATAGGTGGAACCGGGATCGAATAATACAAAGGCATCTCTGTGGCAGATTGGAACAATTCCTATAATGACATCATCTGAAGCAATAGCATCTGTCCTTCTTGGAATAGCATAAAAATGGCCCGGCCACCGCCTGATCAACCTTAAATCCCCATAAGCCATAACTGACTCACCAACACGCCTCAAACTGGAACCAATATAGCACATAACCGTGCAATCAACTTAATTAATAGCAAACTCCCCAACTTGGCTCAAAGCCATAGATCAAAACGCACTCAATAATTCACAACGTATATACTCTATTGCTGTCGTAATACCATAGTGAGATTAAACTCACTCCTTCATAAGCTTGTGGAAACACGAATCATCTGGAATTTTAACTCTTTTGCAATTCTTGCATTCACTCACACAACAGTTAAGCCCACTCTTTAGGCAGCCCAATTTAGATTTCAATGCATATTCTTCACTTGTAAATGAGATCTTCTAATAGACAACATAAGGATCACACCACCTTAGAACACTCCTCAGGAGATAACCCAACTGCTTCGCCTCCAATTAACATTTTTGTATACCTTCCACGGTCATACACATTACACAATCACTTAATCTTCCTGAGTCTAAACTCATACCGTAACATGAAATTTACTTCACTCCAAATAGGAGACATGAAAAGATTCTCCACGCGCCCATAACTCGGGGCTACACATCTAATCACAATAAAAATCAAACACTTAATAGTTCATCTATTATCCTGCCGCCCTTCCTCGTCACTTCCAAGTCATATAGATACATCTTGCAGTACTAACATACTCCTCACGTAGCTATCCAACCATCATTCCCACTAATAGGGAAAATACCAGACATATAAGTTCAAAACACTTGCTCGCACAATTAGCACCTCGGTGCTCAAGCCATAGGCAAAGATCCATCCTCAAGTCCTTCAGACTAGCCCAACATCAACTCACAGAGGTCACATCTCTCCCTTCGATCAGGGAATCACAAGCCATCAAGGCACATATAATACTGAGCGCTTGTTCGCGCATACGAACACGTGGAAGGAATTGTAAGAGTCACTTTTTCAAGCTGAATCAAAGACGCACGATAAAAATTCAAGAATATGAAGTCTTTCCTAAAGGTTCTGCAGCCTCTCGAGGATAAATACAGACGTCTCCGTACCGATCCGCGAGACTCTACTAAACCGGCTCATGACTCGCGAGACCAAGTAACCTAGGCTCTTATACCAACTTGTCACGACCCCAACCCCGATCATGATGGCGCCCAACACACTGCTAGGCAAGCCCGACCATTCAACAACATTATCCCATATTCTTATTCAAATTATAGATAAATATCGCAGAGAATTTACTAAGTCATTTCATTCAAGTGTATAATTAATAAAAAAATCTGCGGAAATTCAATTAAAATACCACACCATAGCCCAACAGAATCCGGTGTCACGAATATGAGCCTCTAATATAGAATATCCACCTATTACAAGTCTGTCTAGGAAAAATACGGAATAAAAAAGATAGAGATAGAGGGGAGAAATCAAGGCTGCGAACACCATGCAACTACCTCAATATTCCTGGATACTGCCTGCTCAGCTAAACAATTCCTCACTTATCCTGTGGTGTACCTAGATCTGCACGCAAGGTGCAAGGAGTAATGTGAGTACTCCGACCCAGTGAGTAATAAACATAAATAAAGGCTGAGAATAAGAAATTATGGAAAAATACAAAGTAAACTATAACTGGCAGTTTAGAACAACAAATAGTGAAGTAACAAGTCAATTAAATCAGAGTACCAAATACTGAGACAAGTATAACCGATAAAAACAAATGCATGAGTGTAATTCAATGCATATGATGGTACACTCTAGTACCCACCGCGGCGTGCAGCCCGAGCCATCCATTTATTTATCATCGACGGCGCTCACTAGGGGTGTGTGCAGACTCTGGAGGGGCTCCTACAGCCCAAGCGCAATATCAAGCCATCTCGTGGCATCAAATCTAGGCCCTCGGCCTCATATCAATCTCAGTATAATCAACCAGGCTCTCGACTTCAATATCAATGTACTCAACCAGGCTCTCGGCCTCAATATCAATGTAATACTGCTGCGGCGTGCAGCCCGATCCATGCTCAGTCCAAAAACCATCATAAGCCCCTTGGGCATTTGTAAAACAGTAGTTCTCAGCCCGAAATATCATTTAGAAATATCATTTAAGTTTTTTAATCTTAGAAAGATGGCTGAGTTTGCAAAACAGTATTTAAAACCTTGGACTGAGGTCAAATGATTTGAAAAATATGCGAAAGCAGTGATATCAATCCCTGAAGGATTCAAATAATTGGCAAGAAGTCCAAATGTAACAATTAAATCTAAGTAAGGATGATTCTCAATTTAGTTCAAGTAGAAAACACGGTACAAACATCTCTCGGGATAGACCAAGTCACAATCCCCAATGGTTCTCTACCCCACGCCCGTTATCCGGCGTGCAAGTCACCTCAATATAGCGTTACGATGTGAAATTCCGGGGTTTCAAACCCTCAGGACACCATTTACATTAATTACTCACCTCGAACCGGCTAATTCTCTAGCTCGCGATGCCTTTGCCCCTTATTGACCTCTGAATGCCTCGAATCTAGCCATAACGATTCGATCCAGTTAATAAAAATTATAGGAATTAATTCCATATGGAATTCTTCATTTTCCATCAAAAATCCGAAATTACACTCAAAATTCGCCCGTGGGGATCACGTCTCGGTATACGACAAAAGTCACGGAATATGATCCCCCATCCAACCACGAGTCCAACCATACAAATTTTACCAAAATCCGACATCGGATTGGCTTTCAAATCTTAAAAATTCATCTTTAGGGAATTTTAGAAAATCATCCATTTCTCTTCAAATATCAATAATCTAAAGCCAAAAATGAAGATTTATTCATGGAATATAATCACAAGAGAGTCAAGAACACTTACCCCAAGAATTCCCATAACTTCTCGCTCAAAATTGCCCAGAATCCGAGCTTGAAAGTCCAAAAAATGAAAGAAAATCGGACTGCTCTTTCTCTACACTGTCCAGAATTTTCGGCTACTGTTCACGCGTGTTAATGTACACGGTACTGTTCACGGGGTACTGTACACGGTACTGTTCATGGGGTACTGTACACGGTGCTGTTCACAGGGTACTATTTCTGCAATTTTCTCCAATTTTCCTAAGTCCGAAATCACTCCGAGACACCTCCGAAACACTCCCGAGCCCTCGGGGCTCCTAACCAAACACATACACTAACTCAACAACATCCTACGAACTTAACCGTGCGATCAAATCGCCAAAATAACGTCATATACCACGAATTAAGCTTTAAAATCCAAGAATTCTTTCAAATTTCATAAAACATCAAATTTTCCATTTTGAGTCCGAAACACGTCAAACGACGTCCGTTTTCAACCAAACTTTACATAAAGTGCTTAAACCATATATAAGACCTGTACCGGGCTCGGAAACCAAAATACAGGCCCGATACCATCACTTTCTAATCAAATTTCATTTCCATTTTCCTTAAATATTTTCAGAAAGCAATTTTACTCAAAAATTCAATTCTCGGGCCTGAGACCTCGGAATTCGATGATTCTTGTTCCTATGAGTCACTAATAATAATACGAACATAGCCCTTCAGTCAAAACTCAATTCGGAGCTCATTTGATCAGTTCAATACCCATTTCGCTCGTTAAACAATTAACTCATGTTTCGCGTCAAAACCCAATCGTGACTTGATGAAATTAGACCAAACTTTCCAGATCACTCCTATAATTTATTATCAAAATTCTGGAAGTCTCAAAATCAAATTTCAATCTCTAGAACTAAAAATGGACCTTTGGATCATTACATGCTCATAATCGAAACGCCAAAATCTTCCAAAACATATCCGAGCCTCATGGGACCCCGACCAAACATGCCAACATAACTCATAACATCATTCAGATCTGTTCCAATCATCAAAACACCTCAAACAACATCAAATTACGCAAAACTCATAGAATTCAAGCCTAAGTTTCCAAAAATTTCTGAAATACACTTTCAATCAAAAACCCGACCAAATGATGTCCGAATAACCTGAAATTTTGCACACACATCAGAAATGACATAACAAAGCTACAACAACTCTCAGAATTCCATTCCGACCCTCGGATCAAAATCTCACCTATCAACCGGAATTCGCCAAAATACTAACTACGCCAATTCAAGCCTAATTCTACACCGGACCTCCAAAACCACTTCCGATCACACTCCTAAGTCACAAATCACCTCCCGGAGCTAACCGAACCGTCAAAATTCACATTCGAGCCCTCTAACTCAGAAGTCAATATCCGGTTGACTTTTCCAACTTAAGCCTTCTTAAAAGAGACTAAGTGTCTCATTTCTTATCAAAACCACTCCAAACCAACTCGATTACAAAAATACGGATAATAAAGCATAAAGAAGCTGAGAATGGGAAAAATTGAGTGGTAACCTATGAGATGACGGGTCGGGTCGTCACAAGCAGATGCAGCATGTTGTTGGTGATCTGGAATGTCTCCGCTTGAATTGCGGGCAAAACTATGGCAGTTGCCAGGTTGTCAGCTTTGGATTGAGCCCAATCATAAAGTGCAGCTTCTGACACAAGAGGTGCCACCACTCTGACATTTGGGTCAGCTGGCTCATCCCTGATGTTTCCGTTGACGTTCTCTACGTCACCTATGTCAAATTCAAGCTGGTGTGGTTGTTGTGATTGTTGGATCCTCCTGTTGGCACGGTTCAATGCCCTGAATGTTTTCTCGGGGTCTGAAAGTCCTTCAAGCAGTTCTCCAGTCCTCGAAGAATTTCTAGGCATACACCTGAACTCTACAAGAGTTCAAATGTTAGAATTTCAATGAAAATTGTTTAACACCTTTGAAAATTGATTTGAACTAATAATTTTAACACTACTTCTAAGTTGTAATAAACAACACCGTTAGTTCCCCGGCAACGGTGCCAAAATTTGATAATGCCCAACTATGCCTTTTAAAGGAAAAAGCGGTCGCTGCAAATATAATCCGGTTTTAAGTCCGGAATCGAATCCTCAGGGAACTAACCTATTTATTACACTATTCGACAATGTTATTATCAACTCAATCAATCTCTAGATGCAAGATTTTTGATCAATAAAGATTGGGTTTTTGTTTAACTACTTCAACTACTATTAAAAACAACAGTAAGCTAAAACAAAGATAATTTATTGGTAAAAAGGTCTAGGGTAGTGATTTCCCCAATTGCTAGTTTAGGTCTTAACTCTTCCGCTATAATCTCGCTGTAATACTCTATGAGGATTAAGAGTTATGAGTTATCGTAATTATCTCTCGATCAACTACAATAATTTACTAGAGCATTCTCTTGAACTACTCTAGCTGACAATAGTTATGCAACTCTAAGTTATCCCACCAAAGTTTTGTTATCTCTAAACCCACTTTTAAGTTCAAGTATTGAATCTCTTCAATTACCCAAAAGTGGTGTTGTTCAATAACTATCTAACTTAATATTCTTTCTCAAGCAATATAAGGTAATTAGACACGATTAATCAAGGGCCCATTCAATTAATCACCATACAAAACGTAGTTGAACAATCATATCATAAATCCGGCTCGATTATAACAACTTGAGTCAAAACTTCAACCAACAATTGGTTCGATCAACCCTAGATAAGTATTTAGCTACTCATAATAACATAAGAGAAAACTACTAAATTGTTCATAATGTAAAATTGCAAGAACTAAAAGGAGATAGAAAAACTCTAATGTTTGGTTGATCTTCTCAATCTTGTTCTTGCCTCCAAAAGTAGTCTAAAATCAGCTTAGCACAATCTTGGGTGAGTTTCTAAAGCATATAAGGGTTTTACAAAAGTTTCCCCGATTTTACACTTTGGTCCTCAAACTTTCCAGCAGCGTGAACAGTGCACCGCGGTCGCGGCCAACCGCGGTGAATGCTGACCTTTCTGTCTTACGTTGTTAATCTACCGCAATTCACCGCGGTGCCACCGCGTTCGTGGTGGCCTTCTTGCCCAGGCCATTTATGCTTCTTTGTGTTCGGGTGCTTCTCAAGTGGGCGTTTTTCTTCACATTATCGCCTCCAAAACACTCCATGTTGCTTCCTCTCATATAATATTCCCTGCTAAACAAAAGAACACTATTTAGAGCATTTTGTTGGCAATTTATCTATAAAACAACAACAAAGTATGGTCATATTAAGGTGTAAATATCAACTATATAGCCTACTATCAGGCGTAAATGAAATAATTAGTAAAAATTAAACACAACAATTTTTACGTGGAAATTAAATCACCCGGCTGCTCAAAGGTGCAAAAACCACGACCTATCACGTAGGATTTTAATTTCAACTACAATAAAATAAATGAGACAAATGTATCGATTACAAGACCCATAAATCAATATCCACACAGTTCTTCTACTTCAACTATTTGAAAGACTTACAAGTTACCCTAACTTGCAAAAACAAACAGTTACTTCAACCCACAGATTAGAACTCGATTTCCTAATACAGATTCACTAACTCACTCAAGAAGAACACTGATGCTAGTAATCAACTTGAGTGTTGAAAATATTTTTCCACAATAGACGTGTAAAAGAATACTCTTCTTAGTCTATTAGGAAAGTATTTAAGCTCACTAGACTCTAAGATCTTTTAGGAGTCCTATGCATAGTAAACTTCTTATTTGATAGGACTCCTACAGTTCCAGGACTCCACAAATCTAGTAATTTTTATCCATCACTTATATATGCGAGCATATCTTCTTGGACAACGACCCTTATCACATCAACAAATTTCTTCCAAAAATCTCAGACTAGAGTAACTTGTGGAAAAGTTATTTCCTTGTAAGAACCTCCAACAACTACCTTGAGGACCTGGTTCGTAGCGCACGTTCACGAGACACACTTTGTTAATCATCAAAACCCAATTTTCATAAATTCTAAGTCTCAGTTCTTAACTTGGAGAGAGAAGTAACTTTAGTACTTTTTTAACGGGTGGTTTAATCAAAAGAAAATAAGGGATGTGGGGGGGGGGGGGGTTGAAAACTAAAGAAAGAAGAATGAAATCGGCCGGGTGTAATGACTTTTTGAGGGGTTTAATAAAAAAAGAAAAGGTGATTGGGGCGAACACTTAAAAAAAAAGAACCCAAAAACGAAAGAAATCTTGGCTGATAAATCGTTCGGGAAAAAAAATTTAAGGGCATTGTTGGAGCTAGATCCGTACTAGGTCATCCAACAAAAGACCAGATCTAAGGTGTAGAAGTAGGGTTGTACATATGGTGGGTTGGTTCAGGATTTTTAATTACCAAACTAAACTAATTATCTCAGATTTTTAAATTTATAAACTAAACTAAACAAATAAAGTCGGGTTTTTCAATCTCGGTTTTTCTCGGGTTTTTTTTATTTTCTTGGATTTTTCGAATTTTTTCAGGTAGGGGTGTTCACGGTTCGGTTTGATCGATTTTTGATAATAACCAAAAACAAACCAATTTAATCGGTTTTTAAAATTTTAAAACCAAAACAAAACCAAATTAAATACAAACCATCAGTTTGGTTGTCATTGGTTTGGTTCGGTTTGGTTCGGTTTTTCGGTTCATAGTAAGCTAATAATAAGTCGATAATAGTGAAACAATACTAGGCAATAATCTGAAAATAATTTGCTATGTTTATACTTTTTTATATATTTTTTTCGGAACTGAAAGTTTATTTACCTATTTATATGAAAAGAATGAACAAAAAAACAACTAAAAGTTTGCTTTCTCAAGCTTTAGCCACTGTAGTCCTATAATTTGAGTTTGCTTTCTTTACTCTTATGGTAGGATTTTTTTAACTCTTCTGTTAGGCAAAAATATGTGCGGAGGGTTAGAGAATTAAAGTCTCTTAAGGAAAAAAAATTGGCTGATTCCTACTGTTTTGGGATTAGGCAATCTTTTAAGATATAAGTAGGATAAACCAAAATTCAAAATAACAATTAAATTGCATAAAATATTTAAAATTATTTAGAAAAAGATATTATATTGTATATAAATAATTATTAAATTTTATATATAATTAATCGGTTTGGTTCGATTTAATTTTCGTTTTTTTATAATAGAACCAAAACCAAACCAAATATTATCGGTTTTTAAAATTTAAAACCAAAATCAATCCAAATGAAAAAAATATCGGTTTACTTAATCAGTTTGGTTTGGTTTTCGGTTTGGATCGATTTTTCGTCAAACCGTGAACAACCCTATTTTCAGGTAAAATCTTCATAGCATAAAATATATAACTTGAGCTCTAATATTTCTTTGGTCTTAATAGGATAAAACTATATAAGTTGTTATCCAAGAAAATAATACAAAATAATGTCAGATGAGTTATCCGAAAGTGCCCCGAGTACTCGGAGACTGGCGTCAATAACTCAACACATGCATGACCTTAGGGTCGGAATTTCCTAAATCGTAAGCCCTCGATGAGTCAATTCCGAGCTCATGAGTAATGGCTCCGAGCCAAGGCAAACTCGATGACTCGGAGACTGTCACCTATCGCCATTCGTTAAAACAAACCGAGGCCGTAAGACCCCAAGCGGTCAGACTCAGTCTAAAAAAACTCGTACCGAGTATCAACAATTAACTTATAAGACCTCAACGACATGGAAAAACCTGTAAGACCTCAACGGCATGAAAATGAAACTGTAAGACCTCAACAGCACGAAAAAACTATTAGACCTCTACGGCATGAAATACTGTAAGACCTCAAGCAAGGCATGAATCATAGTTGTACCAAGTATCAACAAAACTGTAAGACCTCAATCAAGGCATGAATCATACTTGTACCAAGTATCAACAAAACTATAAGACCTCAAGCAAGGCATGAATCATACTTGTACCAAGTATCAACAAAACTTTAAGACCTCAAAAGGCATGAAAATTTTGTAAGACGTTACTACATGTATAAGCTAAATCCCGAAGTTTAGGCTATATGTCACATTTGTAAGACTCCCGAAAGGGCATACCCTCGATGTATATGCCTAAACTACTATGCTCGCGATCAAACATGGATTCGGCCAAACACAAATGACTACGGTCATACGGCTGTACCAGCCGAATTAATGCGACTCGGGGACGCCCGACCGTCGCTACAAAATCATAGGCCATTACTTCAAATCTACTTCGAAAAGAACTGGTTAAATAGGCTACCCTCGACAAGCAAAAGAGCTTCGACCATGTCAGCTCCAAATCACAAGTCTTTGAGCTACTCAACCTACCGGCCAAACCTTCTGAGGTGCTCGAACATCACCGCAAACGACTTGAAATCAAGGTTCTTCCCGAACCAATGACGGGTCAGGCAAAATCATTTCAAAAAAGTCCTTAACGAGAGAAAAATAAAGCCTACATATTCCTAAGCGACAGCTTAACGAGCCTCAAGGCCACACACTAAAAGGTCGCAATGACCAAAAGCGTAAGAGCCACTGTCGCCAACTTAAAATTTGAAAGCTTGAGGGTCAAAATGAGCTCGATTTGTAACCCGATTCGGAGACCAGACCCAAAATGGTTAACTATACATTCCTAAGGGAAAAGCATAAGAGCCATTGTCGCTAGCCTAACGAGCCTCAGGGCCACACACTAAAAGGTCGCAACGACCAAAAGCGTAAGAGCCACTGTCGTTAGCTTAAAATTTGAAAGCTTGAGGGTCAAAATGAGCTCGAGTCGTAACCCGATTCGGAGACCGGATCTAAAATAGTTAACTATACATGCCTAAGAGCAAATCGTAAGAGCCGTTGTCGCCATCTTAACGAGCCTCAGGGACGTGCATATAAAAGGTCGCTTCGACCCAAGGCGTAAGAGCCGTTGTCACCAGCCCACGCAAATACAGAACTTGAGGGTCAATTGTGCTCGAGTCAAAACCCAACTCAAAGACTGAACCCAAAATAGTTAAAATACAAATGCCCAAGGGCAAGGCATAAGAGCCATTGTCGCCAGCCCGCACAAATGCAAAACTTGAGGGTCGATTGAGCTCGAGTCGAAACCCGACTCGGAGACTAAACCCAAAATAGTTAAAATACAAATGCCTCAGGGCAAAGTGTAAGAGCCATTGTCGCCAACTTAATGAGCCTCAGGGACGTGCATATAAGGGACAGCTTCGATCTGAGGTGTAAGGACCATTGTTGCCAGCCCATGCAGACGCGAAAGCTCTAGGGTCAAATGAGATCGAGTCGAAGCTCGACTCGGAGACTAAACCTAAAACAGTTAGGCAAAAGCATAAGAGCCCTAACGTCGGTTTATATTAAAAGTCGCATCTATCGGGCACGTAAGAGCCCCTAAGCCTGCCTAATAAGCCCTAGGGCCGTACCACGAATCCAAGAATTCTTGCCAACTTTAAAACGGGATCACCCGGCTGAATTCCGAACAAAAAGGGGAGTGGAAGAAGCAAAGCCACAAGGTTTACTTTATACATATGCCAGCATGAAAGTACTGTATACAAACAGGAAAATCGACAGGACCTAATCCATTAACGAGCCTACATTCTCAATGGCTCCCTCGAGGATTGCATCCCAACAGCTACGAGTCCCCCCAGAAGCCCCTTCTCAATGGCATCTTCCCTTTCTGGGGATCCACCCTTGTTTTTAACATCGCCCTAGCTTTCACTCGACACACCTCCAACAGCCTGCTTTCAAGAATCCGGCCAAGCATGATCCACAGCTCGAGGTAAATTCGGGCTAACCTCCTCAGATGCCATCTCAACGTGAGCACTTGTGACAATAGCTTCCTCCATATGCGAGGACATACGCGCCTCAACTTCGGCTTCGATCCTGGATAGTGGAACTACCATCTCGTAATGGAAGCCTCTGTACTTGTCATTATCCTCCTTCGTATCCTAGAGCTGACGCTCGACTGAGGTTACCTTCCCCTGGAGGGTGTCACTCTCAGAAGTTGTTACCCTTATGTACCGACTGAGCTCAAAAATTTCAGCATCTCTGGACTGGAGCTCCTCTCTCAGCAGAGCATTTTCCTTCTCAAAGTGCACAAATCAGGTCCGAGGTGTTAAAAGCACTAGAATTTAACAAAGATTCAGATAGTAGTAAATAAGGGATGAATAACCTGCTTGGTAAGATAGGCTTTCTCACGCTCACGACGGTTTACCTCATCCTGGTATTAGGTGAAAGCATGGTTGTAAAGCGCTTTGTCCTGAAGCCACGAAAAAGGACAAGTTAGAAAAAAAAAGATCGGAGTAGCCTAGAGCGGCAGACAAGGTTAGCAAAAATTACTCGCTCGCAAAGTCTGCCCATTTTGCCAAAATGAATGAAGCGTCAACCTCGAGAATTCCCTCGAGAGCGGTTGACGGTCTCTCGAGCTCATCTCCGCCTTTGACAAGTGCTCCTGCATCAGAGGGCTCTTCGCACGGAGCATCTTGTGGTGGGAGCACTCCCTGAGGAGAATCAATAACGATCACAGAGTTGGCAGGATCAATCAAAGTCTCCATCCCTCATTCACCCTGGACCCTAGAGCTGGGCCCCTCCGAACTACCTACCAAGGGTACCTCAACTCGGGGAGAATTCTGGCCGCCAGCCAACTCGGGTGTAGTACTCGATACTCCATCCGTCGCCTCCCCACCACAAAGATGGACCACAACGGCATCAGGATTTGGTTCGGAAGCCTCCAGCCCCATGGTCCAAGGATCGGCCGAGTTTATACACTCCTCGGGGGCCGTTGGGAAACTTCTTTACCCCTCACCTTCAATTCGAGGGTTCCCCATCGTCTCCGGGGTCAAAGCTGCCGGGTTAACCTTGGATACTTCCACCTTAACCTTCTTGAACTCCGGCGGCCCGACCAGCAGACCCCCTACCTTTCTCTTCTTCTTGCCAGGCACTAGGGCGTCCCCATCGATGGGTGGTGCCTCCTTCGTCAAAGGGACTTCCCCTAGACCTGCACAAATGCAGAAGTTAAACACAAGGAATGAAGAATGCTACTAATGGCGATTTGCATCAAAGTGTGCGGATGCAGCAAAGTTCGAAGCTTACCATGATCTTTGGCTTCCCAACGGGCTCAGGATAAATCTCGCCACACCTGTTCGGCATATGGGAAAATTGAGTATAAGCGGCCAACCCAATCCTGGAGGTACGAAGCCGCACCGGGGTAGGTTGCTACGGCTAAAAAAGTAAGAGAAATATAGTTAAATGCTTGGAAAAATATTGTCAAAGAGAAGCGGAGGAAGACCCGACAACACGTTTACTTACGCCTAGCGTTCCACCTCTCAGGGAACGACATCTTTTCTACAAGGATCATGTCAGAAGTCCTCAGTCGGACGAATCAGCTTGCCCATCCCTCGTTCTGGAGCTCCTCGGTGCAGGCAAAAAGGGACCTCGGTGCTCGACAACGAAGTTTGATTAGGCCCCCATGGAGGAGACGGGGACTATACATCCTGATCAGGTGGTTGAGGGTGAAGGGCATCTCCTCTATCATGTTTGTGTAATGCCTGATCATATAAACAACACGCCAGAATGAAGGATGAATTTGACCAAGGGTTACTTGATAACAATGACAAAAGTCGAGAATCACGGGGTCGATTGGGGGCGAGGATGACCCCACCGGCCCCAAGGTGAATGCATAGATGTACACACTCAGAAAGCCGGCTTTATGAGCAATAATATCTTCTTCCCGAGCAGGAATCTCCACAAGCATGGTATTCCCCCACCGACAATCAGCCCTCACTCTCCCGACATCTATTATCGAGCTAATATAGTGAGTCACGGGCTCACGACGCTCTGGCCTCGAGGAAGGTCTCTCGACCTTGAAATCGGAGGTCATCGCAAAAGATCCTGGGACGCATTCCTCAGTATGAGGAGGTGTGGCCCCTTCACCTTGAGAAAGAAGCGAAGAAGATGAGCCCGCAACCTCATGAGAAGCAGATGTGGAAGTTTTTGCCATCCCTAGAAGATTCTAGAGGAAGAAAAAGAGTTGCGTTCCTGAGAAAGAACGAGAGCAAAAGAAGAGCGAACCTTTTTAAGGATTTGGGCACGTAATGGGTTATAGAAAAGAAGAAGGGGAGTATTTATAAAAGGACCGTGTGTGCATTGAAGAAGGCCAAGAGGCAACCAACTGCCACAGTCAATGCGAGAACCTGCAGGAGCAGCGTGCGTGTCGTATCTTTGCACCTTCTGGCCATTGCCGATAGCAAAAATATAGAAGGAGGAAGAAATTCAAGGACGTTTCTTATCGTTTCTTATCACTTTCACTCTAAGAAAAGCGGAGACTATCTGTATGCAGTAAAACCGGGGGCCCAATTTCCTCATCATTAGGTCGCCTCGTGGACATGCTTCTCGAGGTTCGAAGTCGAGGTCGAGACCCACCCTTGGGAGCCGTCGGGTTTCGGCCTCGGGGGGAAATGCGTACTAACAACTATAGTAAGGGAGATGGGAGTTCCCAAGGCATGCAGCTGATATTGACAGAGCCTAATGCTATCTAGTTGTCCCATCCCTATACCTTTATGATTAATGCATTTTGTACTATGTGGGAATTTTCCCTCCTATATAAAAGGGATCCTTGGCACTTTGTAAACTCTATTGTTCCAACTATTCTACACGAAATATACAAGAACTCTTTCTTTTCTCTCTAACATATTCTCCCGACACTATTGCTATTGCTTATTACTTTCATACTTGTTCTTCATTTATTGCTTGCTACTGGCCATAAAGAGCCTCCTTTAATTATATCCTAACCTTTATCCCCTTCCCAATTATCTCCGATAGCTCAAGCCCGAGCCCGAGCCCAGGCATCGACCTCGAGGCCCCTCATCGGTTAGTCCGAGGCCCGGACAGCTAATCCCTTGGTTTGATTATAACTCTATTTTAGCTCGCATTTCATCTTTTATCTTCACATATCTAGCATCAACTACTTTAACAACTAGCATAAAAATAGATCACGTATTTTTAGAGTCCCATCAATAAATTTAATTGTTATTACCATTTTCACGTTAAACAACTTTCCCAAGCATAACTCATGTTGTTGATGGAACTTGACCATTGGACAAACAATCAATCAATTAAGCACAGAAGTGATTAAACAACCATGTAGTAGCGGATTATAACCAATGAGTAGTTAATGTCGAACAACAATATTCATGGCTAAATCATAACCCCATAACTTATGTGTCTTAGCCACTCATGATAGTATTAAATAATTTCACAAGTGTTTGAATTGTTGAAAATACTAAGAAAATGATTAAAAATTGAGAATCCTTGCTCCCGACTATTCCGTGCTTGTATTTTTCTCTCAAAGAGTGGCCCTCCTCCATAATAGGTTTAGAATTCCTTTTATACGAGTTGGGGTCGTGTAGGACCAACAAAAACAAGTCCAGCACGAAGTAAGAAAGTTCGCGCCCCAGCGTCCAAGGCAGCACGACGTGCTGGCCCTTCGCAGGGCTGAATGCCCATTTTTTTTGCTTCTGCCTTTTGTATAGGCATTTTTCTTCTTTTCTTCTCTTTTTGCTTCAAATTGTGGCTTTCGTTCCGTGTTCTTCCGGGTGACTTATATACATAAAATACCATAAATTAGCATAAATTATTATACTACACATACAAATTCATGAAATTCAAGTAAAATGTGAGGCGACATGGATAAATACACATACTTTAAGCCAAATATTACTTATTTATATGTAAACTTTATGGACTTTTTAGACCACTATCTAAATATCTTTTTTTTGAGGAAATCAAAAATCTTGTAAGAAAAGGTTAGACCACAATACAAAGTTATTGCAAACGTTAGATGTTTATGAGCAAAGCAAAAATTATAGTCAAAATGACATTTGGTTATTGAAAATAGCAGTGTTTGCAAAGCAAATGAAAAGTAGTCATTAATAAGGCGGATATAAAATTTGGCAAAAGTACCCTATCTGAAATACGGAAAGTTCCAGCATAATATGCTGAATTATGGAACTCGTGTGTATAGACTTCCAACATATTATATTTGAACTCCAGCACATTATGAATTTCAGCAAATTATGCTCGAATGTCATATGTAAAAAAATTGAAATCCAATATATTATGCTAGAATTTTTTCGAATCTTAATGGTATTTTTGTTCGGATTTTATTTTCACATAAAAAGTGGCTAAATATCGAATTATTATTGCAATTATGGTTAATTTTTAATAAGCAGTTGTAGATCAACTTATTTTTGTGACCAGCCACCCCCTCTCCCCCCCCCCCGACAAAAAAAGAATTCTATGAGCAAACATTAGAAATGAGTCTATCATTTTTCAGAAGAAATAATTTTCAAGGCCTACTTCCACAACTTTCTGGAATAGGGACAAAAGGAACATTTGCATAAATCAAACATTATCCACTCAAGCAATTATTTTGGGCCCCAAAACTCGAAATATATATGTATGCATGTATGTATGTATGTATATATATATATGTATGTATATACATATATATGTATGTATGTATATGTATGTATATACATATATATGTATGTATGTATATGTATGTATATACATACATATATATGTATGTATGTATGTATGTATGTATATATATATATATATATATGTATGCATGTATATCCTAAAATAATAAAATAAATAAAAGTCTCCTGGTATAATTCAATGATGTTGCGACCTAGAATTTCCACCTTCGGGACTGTGATGACGCCTAGCATTTCACTTGTTAGGCAAGCCAACATTAGAGAACCTTTAAGCCAATTCTATTCAATTTCAATAAGTAAAGTCAATTAAGCCAAATAGAAGCTAAAACTGAGTGCGGAATAACATAAAAAACCCTTAATATCTAAAATACAATCTGGATTTAGAATCACAACTCACGAGCTTCTAGAATTTCTACAAACAGAATCTGAAATAAATATAACTGTTCTGAACGAAAAGAAAAAGTAAAATAGGAAAAATAGAAGGGAACTTCAAGGTCTGCGGACGTCAGTAGATCTACCTTGAGTCTCCAATGAGAAAATCCAAGATGCTATGACTTACAAACAGTTGGGGCCAGTACCAAAGTCTGCACAAGAAGTGCAGAGTGTAGTATGAGTTTAACCGACCCCGTGTACTCCGTAAATGTCGAGCCTAACCTCGAAAAAATAGTGACGCAGCTATGACAAGACACCCACGTAATAAACCTGTGCAGATAATAATATACATACAAGATAACAACAAGTAAAAACTAAACATGTACTATTGGGAGGGGGACATGCTAAAGGGGTACTAAATACGAGAAATACAACGAAAATGATAACCAGAACAGTCAATATGCCCTTAATAAGTAAAAACGAATTAACACAATGAATAAAACTACACGACATCACCTTTCGTGCTTTTACTCTCAACCTCACAATGGAACAATGATACTGCACGACATCACCCTTCGCGCTTTTACTCTCACTTTCATCATAAATCAATAGATACGACACGACATCACCCTTCATGCATTAACTTTTAAAATATGGCACGCCATCACCCTTCGTACATTAACTCTCACAATATTGCATGACATCACCCTTCATACATTAACACTCAAAATACGACACGGTATCACCCTTCGTGCATTAACACTCAAAATACGGCATGACATCACCCTTCGTGTATTAACACTCTTCCTTACCATATAACAATGAATAAATAACAACAGGGAGATAGAATCAACAAGAACAAGCCTTACATCAACAATGGTTCCACAATACCAATCTCAACCTTGGAAACAATACGCAATTATCACAAAGCCCATAAACGTAGTAAGAACGATCAATCTAATAAGTAACTAGTCTAAGCATGGATAACATGATCAAAGTAAGCAATAAATTACAAGAACAAGTCCCACCCGAATGCTTTAACCCAACAACAATGCATAAGTACTCATCATCTCACATATACGTTGCACCCAACATCTAAACATGTAGCAAATAGACAAACACGTTCTAATCTCTCAAGTCAAGGTTAACCATGACACTTACCCCGCGTCGCAACCAAATTCAAGATCCAATACGCCTTTGCCTCAAGAATTCGTGTCTAGAAGCTTCAAATCTAGTCACAAACAATTCAATATACTCAATACGAATCGTAGGAATTAACTCCATATGAATTTACTACTTTTCTGGATTAAAATCCGAAATTCACTTTAAAAATTGACAGTAGGACCCACGTCTCGAATCTCGGAAAAACTCACGAAATTCGAACACCCGTTCCGATACGAGTTCAACCATACAAAAATTATCGAATTCCGAGATCAGATTGCCTTTCAAATCCTCAATTAAAGTCTATGAAGATTTCTACCATTTTCAACATAATCCTTACCCATTTGAACGCAACAATCTTCCCACAACCTTATTGGTACAAGCATGTATAACTAATACTCTCACATCCAGAATCATCTTACTAATTACTCATTTCTAGTTGGATTTCGAAATTGAAGAAATGGGGAAAGAAATTCTTACCTCTTTAAGGCCTTAGCAACCCTTTGATGCAATTTCAAGGTTTGATTGAAGGAAGAGTAGTGAAATCTTTATTTCTCCCCTTTCCTCTCTCTATAATCGCTCTCCCTTCTCTCTAAAACACCAAAAATTGCCCCAAAAATGAACCCCAATCGAGTTAAATAAAATGGGGTTCGGGTAAAAAACCCCTTTTCTGTAGGGGCGCGGGGTGGCTGTGCAAAACGTGTCTGGAAATTAAATTTCGCAACGTTCTGGAATTTCCCACAGGCGCGGCGCGGTAGTACAAATTCTGCCAACTTTTGTTAAATTGGTCATAACTTCTTGTAGGAGTGTCAAAATAACAAAAGGTTTGAAGCGTTAGAAACTAGACTCAAAGATCTTTCATTTTATAGGTTTTCCATCACATAAATCCTTACATATATGTATATATGCTTGTCCAAAGTTTGATCTTGTGCGTACTCATTTGGAACTTTAGTCTATTATGAAATTTTCCAACTTGGCTTAGGCTTAGGACTTTACTTAGACCCCATATCACTTATAATATACTTTGTACACTTATTGTCATATCCAGTTGGTATCTATCATGTTAATAGTCCTCGGATGAGAAGTAGAGTCCTCCCGCAAACACATAACATAACTTATCTCTTCTTTCGAACATTTCAATTTCCCGTATTTTTACTAACTCCCAAAATTTCCAAAAACTTCGCCAGAATTTCCTTTTTTACTAGGCCTATCCACCTATCAGAGAATCCCAGAAACCAATCCTAACAACACATAAATAATCCAATCAACGTAGAACACCATGAAACAAATACTAACAGTGACCTCATAAGCAATATATTACTAGAAAAGGAACACCATTAACATCAACTATTTGGGTGATACGTAACTCGTAGCAGGTAAGATCTCAATATCTTCATATAACAAAGAATTTAATGTTTAAATTAAAAATGACATTTTTGGGTCATCACATTCTCCGCCTCTAAAACAAACGTTCGTCCTCGAATGAAATTAAAAAAGTACCTGAGCTGGTGAAAAGATGTGGATATTTACTCCGTATGTTCAACTTGGACTCCCAGGTGGCTGCCTCAAACGGTTGACCTCTCCATTGTACTCGAACTGAAGGATAAATCTTAGAACTCAATTGTCAAACATAACGAGCTAAAATAGCTACCGGCTCCTCCTCGTAAGTTAAATCTTTGTCCAATTGAACTGAGCTGAAGTCTAACACATGGGATGGATCACCATGATATTTTCGGAGCATGGATACATGGAATACTAGATGAACTGATGATAAGCTAGGTGGTAGTGCAAGCTTGTAGGCTACTTCACCCACCCGTTCAAGAATTTCAGAGGGTCCGATATACCTAGGGCTTAACTTGCCCTTCCTTCCGAATTTCATTACACCTTTCATAGGTGAAACCCGGAATAATACTCTTTCTTTAGTCATGAATGCAACATCACGAACCTTATGGTCGGTATAACTCTTTTGCCTAGACTGAGCTACGCGAAGTCGATTTTGGATAACCTTGACCTTATCCAAGGCATCCTTTACCAAATCAGTACCTAACAACCGAGCCTCTCCCGGTTCAAACCAGCCAACTGGCGAACGGTACCGCCTCCCATAAAATGCTTCATATAGGGCCATCTGGATGCTCGAGTGGTAGCTGTTATTATAGGCAAACTTCGCAAGTGGCAAGAACTGATCCCAAGAACCTCCAAATTATATAACACAAGCGCGAAGCATATCTTCCAATATCTAAATAGTGCGCTTGGACTATCCTTCTATATGGGGATGAAATGGTGTACTCAACTCAACTCACGTGCCTAACTCACACTGTACAGCCCTCCAGAAGTGTGAGGTGAATTACGTACCTCGATATGAAATAATAGACATGGGCACACCGTGAAGGCGGACAATCTCACGAATGTAAATTTCAGCTAACCGCTCTGAATAATAGGTAACTGCCACTGGAATGAAATGTGCTGACTTGGTCAACCTGTCCACAATGACCCATACTTCATCGAACTTCTTCTGAGTCCGTGGGAGTCCAACAACAAAATTCATAGTGATACGCACCCACTTCCACTCCGGAATTTCTAACTTCTAAAGCAAACCACCAGGTCTCTGATGCTCGTACTTGACTTGCTGACAATTCAGACAGTGAGCTACATATGCAATTTTATCCTTTTTCATTCTCCTCCTCCAATAATGTTGTCGCAAATCTTGATATATTTTGGCAGTACCCGGATAAAAAAATACCGTGAACTGTGGGCCTTTTCAAGAATTAATTTGCGAAGCCCATCCACATTAGGAACACAAATACAACCATATATCTGCAGAACTTCATCATCTTCCACATCAACCTGCTTGGAACCACCGTGCCGCACCCGTGTCCTTAAGGACAAGCAAATAAGGATCATCACACTGTCGGTCTCGATGCGTTCATATAAAGAAGACCGAGCGATTATACAATTTAGAACCCGACTAGGCTCTGAAATATCTAACCTTACAAACTGATTGGCCAAAGTCTGAACATCTGCAGCTAGCAGCCTCTTTCCAGATGGAATATATGCAAGGCTATCCATACTCACAGCCTTTCTACTCAAAACATCGGCCACCACATTGGCCTTTCTCGGGTGATAAAAAATAGTGATATCATAGTCCTTCAACAACTCCAACCATCTTCTCTGCCTCAAATTATGATCTTTCTATCTGGATAGATACTGTAGACTATAATGATCTGTGAATACTTTACATGAAACGCTGTAAAGGTAGTGTCTCCAAATCTTTAACACATGAACAATGGCTGCCAATTCTAAGTCATGCACATGATAATTTTTCTCATAGACTTTCAATTGCCGCGATGCATAAGCAATCACTCTGCCATCTTGCGTTAATACTGCACCAAGTCCAATGCGAGATGCATCACAATACATCGTGTACGATCCTGAACCTGTGGGCAACACCAACACTGGCACCGTAGTCAAAGCAGTCTTGAGCTTCTGAAAGCGCAACTCACACTCATCTGACCATCTAAGGGGAACACCTTTCTAGGTCAATCTGGTCAATGGGTTTGCTATAGATGAAAACCCTTCCACGAACCGGCGATAATATCCTGCCAAACCAAGAAAACTCCGTATCTCTGTAACTGAAGTAGGTCTAGGCCAGTTCTGAATTGCCTCAATCTTCTTAGGATCCACTTTTATGCCTCCTACCGATACAACATGCCCTAAAAAGGCAACTGAGTTTAACCAAAACTAGCATTTTGAAAATTTGGCCTATAACTGATTATTCTTCACAGTCTGAAGCACAATCCGAAGATGTTGCTCATGCTCCTCTCGACTTCTAGAGTAAATCAAGATGTCATCAATGAATACAACCACAAATGAATCCAGATATTGCTTGAACACCCGATTTATCAAATCCATAAATGTCGTTGGAGGATTTGTTAGCCCAAATGACATTATTAGGAATTTATAAGGCCCAAACCGAGTCCGAAAAGATGTCTTAGGGACATCAGATACCCTAATCTTTAACTGATGATAACCAGACCTCAGGTTAATTTTGAAAACACCTTGTCACCCTGAAGTTGATCAAATAAATCATCGATTCTTGGCAATGGATACTTGTTTTTGATAGTGACATTGTTCAACTACCGATAATCAATACACATCCGCATAAAGCCATTTTTCTTCTTTACAAATAACACTGGTGCACCCCAGGGTGAGACACTGGGTCTAATGAATCCCTGATCAAGCAAGTCCTACAACTGCTCCTTTAATTCTTTCAACTCCAGCGGGACCATACGGTATGGTGGAATAGAAATGGGCTGAGTCCCGGAGCCAAATCAATACAAAAACAAATATCTCTATCGGGTGGCATTCTTGATAACTTTGTAGGAAAAACTTCTAGATATTCACAAACAATTAGGACTGAATCCATAGAAGGAACATCCGCAATGGAATCGCGAATATAAGCCAAATAGGGTAGACACCCCTTCTCGACCATACGACAAGCTTTCAAATAGGAAATAACCTTATTGGAAGAATGGCCAGGAGTTCCTTTCCACTCTAATCGAGGTAACCCTGACATGGCTAAGGTCACCATCTTGGCATGACAATCCAATATAGCATGATAAGGTGACAACCAATCCATACCTAGTATGACATCAAAATCTACCATGTCGAGAAGTAGAATATCCACACTAGTCTCAAGACTCCCAATAGTAACCACGCACAAACGATAGACATGATCTACAACAATAGAATCTCCCACCAGTGTGGACACACACAAAAAACACTCAGAGAATCACGAGTAGGGCTGGGCATATATCGGGTATTAACCGATAACCCAAACCGATAAAATACTAGTGGGTTATTGGTATCAGGTTATTGGGTAAATAGTTCGATAAAGGTTTAATGTTATTTGACTAATGGGTTATTGGTTCAGGTCTCGGTTTGCCCAATTTATTAATGGTTTAACCGAAAGCCCAATAAGCTTTAACAAAATTATAATTTTACCCACTAAATCTATAAAACCACCTTATGGCTTCATTCTCTCATTCTCTCAATTCTCTTGGTAGTTACTCTTCATCTTCTGACCTTAATCCTTAGAGTAAGTTTTAAACTTTTCTGAATTTCTCATTTTAATTCTTCAATTAAGATTTTTACTTTTAAACTTTAAAGAATTAATTATTCAGATTTTTAGTTTTTCTATTTGTTTCTTTTGTTGCAGAGATTCTTTAATATTTACAAGACTAGGATTTTATTATTTTTCTGTGAATTATGCCCGCTCGCAATGAGATAGTTAGTAAGATTAGATTGTTGAATGTCTTATCCCTCACTCCTATTAACTTATAACTTTAAAAATTGAGATCATTCATTGGGATTTTCAAATGCAAAGAAAGTTTTATTTTCTAAGTTGAAATTTAATCCCTCTTATCTTACAAGTAAAAATTAAATTCCTTTCTCTTAATAGTTCGATCACGATTTCTATAATAAAAATATGATTTTTTAGATAGTTTTTGTTCTTATCGGGTAAACCGATAATCGAACCGATAAGGATTGATAACCGACTAATCGATACCCGATAACCGACATCTTAATGGTTCCGTTATCGATTTATTATATTTATAAACCGATAACCGATATGATGAACCAATAACATTCACAACCAAACTGAACCGACCGATGCCCACCCCTAATCACGAGGTACAACCAGATAGGAAGCAAAATAGGAGGACACATAAGAATAAGTAGAACCTGGATCAAATAGATGTGAAGAATCTCTATGGAAAACTTGAATATTAGTTGTGATCACGACATCATATGACTCGGCCTCGGGCTTAACTGGAAAAGCATAAAATTTGGGGTTGGGCCCCACCACTCTAAATTACATCTCTAGGACGGGGCCTAGCTGGCTGGCCTCCACCTCTAGCAGCCTGACCTCCACCTATAGCTTCCTAGCCCTACCTCTAGCTGGCTGAGCGAGCGATCAAGAACCCAGTGCTGGGAGAACCCTGATGTTGTGAGCTGCTCGATGCCCGAAGGCAAAATCTAGCAATGTGCCTCAAATCACCACAAGTATAACAGGACCTCGGCTGCTGTGACTATTGACCCTGAAACTGACCTTGTCGACCTGAGTAACCACCCTGAAAACTCTGGAGTAGAGGTGCACTATAGGCTAGATGGTCGGAATGAGACATATGAGGGCCACGACCATCTAAAGCACCATGGGATACATGGATTGCTGAATGAAATGTCCTGGGAGGATGTATTCTACCAAAAGTACCCCTGCCCCAGATGAGGCACCACTGAATCCACTGAAATTACGAGGCCTCTTGTTAGACCCTTGACCTCCCCCCTATGCAAGAACCATCTCGACTCGCCTAGTGATATTAGTAGCTGTCTGAAAATAAATCTCACTCCCGGTCTCCTTGGACATCTGCAACTTGATAGGCTGAGCGAGTCCCTCAACAAACCTCCTCACATTCTCTCTCGGTAGG
Organism: Nicotiana sylvestris; assembly: GCF_000393655.2. Lineage (NCBI taxonomy): Eukaryota > Viridiplantae > Streptophyta > Magnoliopsida > Solanales > Solanaceae > Nicotiana > Nicotiana sylvestris. Next base: position 41,397,922 of record NC_091066.1, read on the forward strand.
AAGCAGAAGAATAGCATGATGGACCAGATCCATGAAACATGTCTCATACTGAATGATAGACATGCTGCCCTGCTGAGGACGCTGAAACTGCCTGCGATAATCCTCTCTTAGTGTGATGGGAAGAAACTTCTCAAGAAATAACTGAGAGAACTGGTCGTAAGTAAGAGCAGGAGACCCAGCTGGTCTAGTCGATACAAAATCCTTCCACCATCTCTTGCCGGAACCCATCATCTGAAACGCAGCAAAATTGACCCCATTGGTCTCAAATGACGAACGGTTTAAAGCGTAAGAAACTAAACTCGAAGATCTTTTATTTAATAGGTTTTCCATCACATAAATCCTTATATATATGTAGATATACTTGTCCAAAGTTGGGTCTTGTGTGTACTCATTTGGAACTTTAGTCTATTATGAAATTTTCCAACTTGGCATAGACTTAAGACTTTCCTTAGACCCCATATCACTTATTATATGCCTCGTGCACTTATTGTCATATCAAATTGGTATCCATCTTATTAATAGTCCTCAGATGAGAAGTAAAGTCCTCCCCCAAACACATAACATAACTTATCTCTTCTTTCACACATTTTAATTTCCCGAATTTCTACTAACTCCCAAATTTTCCAAAAAATTCGCCAGAATTTCCTTTGTAACTAGGCCCTATCTTTTAGAGAATCCCAAAAACCAATCCTAACAACACATACATATTCCAATAAATGTAGCACAACATGAAAACAATACTAATAGTGGCCTCATAAGCAATATATTACTAGAAAAGGAACACCATTAACATCAACTATTCGGGTGATATATAACTCATAGCAGGTAAGCTCTCAACATCTTCATAGAACACATAAATTAATGTTTAAACTAAATATGACCATTTTGGGTTATCACAGATGATGATGTCAATAATAAAATAACGGAAAAGGGAAACTATTGAATTTGGTATAATAAAGCCCTCCTTCCCATTTTTTCAATAAAAAACACATATTGTTTATGTTCTGGATCAGCTATGCCCTTATTTCTAAAAACCTTATACTTTAAAAAAACTTTTTTTAATTCAAATGTTATATTTTTATTGGCCCAACTTAAAATCCAACCCTAAACACTAACCCACCCGTAACCCGCCCTATTGTCGACCCTCCGTTTTAACTTAAAGAACGACCACATTCATTTTATCAATACATTTCTAACCCTATTGGCTAAGAGCGAAAATGGTCACTGATTAAAGAGGGTAAAAAGCCGACTCAAGTCTTTGGATTCTCTGCTACATTATTCGTTTAAAGTTGAAAATTTCTACTCTTCTCTTCTTTAAGTTTAAACTTACATACGGTCAAAATCAAGGAGCCCGATTTTGAAGTCTTAAACTGGGCTATGAGTCCGAGTTCGGGCGACTTGAAGTGGGGGTCAGACCCGGCTGAAGGACACACACCTCGAGGGAGCAAATCGAAGGTCTGGTACGAGCTACATGGAGGGCAGTACAATTTCGACGACACTCAAGAAAGAGCAGAAATTTCTAAAGGACACGTGGATCAAAGCACAAATTAAAGGATATGATTTGTACGAAATAGTACGAGTCCGTACCAGGTTGTTATACAACTGTACCAATAGAATTCTTTACCACTATTAGGAATGTACCATATTAGGATTTTTTCCTCCTGTATAAAGGGGACCCCAATCATTTGTAAAAATAATCTCATTCACTGCAATAGAACATTCCACTCTGCTTTTCTTGTTTACCATGCTTAACAATTGTTCTTCAGCTTTATTGTCTTTACTTTATTGTTCATACTCTATTGCTCTTAGATCACCTCGAGGCCCCCGAGATAATCGAACTCGAGGTCCTTATTGCTCTAACAACACTGGTTTGGTTCATCAATTCCTCTTACTTAAGTTTAGTATTACTTGTATATTCAATAGTATTGGAATAGATCACACATCTTTAAAACTACAAATCATATTTAATTGTTACTCACATTTTTCGAGGCAAATAAAACTGTTATTTTGGTGAATAATATAGGGTTTACGGTTTTTAAATCTGCATTTTGTGTTGTTTTCCATGTGTTTTCATATGCTTTTTAGATTCTTTGTTTTTTCAATGCTTCTGTTGCCTTTTTTGTAGTCAATTTTGGATTGCATGTGGTCCCTTTTTCATTTTTTCTTGTCTAAATTTAGGAATTTTATTGTGGTTGTGGCTGGTTAAATTATTGATATGGGGTCCTACTTTTTATCGATTCCAGATATTTAATTCTAGTTTGCCTATGTATTTATCTATACTTATACTGCCGGTAGAATCTGTCATCGTTCTGTTGCTTTTTATGTATTTGCATGTGTTTTTAGCTTCTTTGTTTCCTTCCATGCTTCTAATGTCATTTTTGTAGTTAATTTTTGGTTGCATGTGGTCCCTTTACATTTGTGCTTATCTGAAGTTATGGTATGTATTGTGGTTGGTGGATGGTTTAATTATTGGATTTGCTGTCTTATATAGACATATGTTCAGAATACATTTAAAATTATGGGTTTAGGAAAATGGAACAACTGCTAGTCACTGGACCTTTTTGGAAGGTACTTCATAATTGAAGGAAATGGACCGCCGAGACGTTTCGGTCACTTCGAACGCTTGCATCATGGGGATGGCGTCATCACTAAGGACTTCGGGAGTCCAAATCGTTTCATATCATTTCATTCTAAGAAATGCGAGGACTGTCTGTATACGGTCAAAATCAAGGAGCCCGATTTCGAGGTATTAAATTGGGCTATGAGTCCGAGTCCAGGCGACTCAAAGTGGGGGTCGGACCCGGCTGAAGGACACACACCTCATGGGAGAAAATCGAAGGCCTAGCACGACCTACTTCGAGGGCAGTACAATTTCGACGACACTCAAGAAAGAGTGGTAATTTCTCAAGGACACATGGATCAAGGCATAAATTGAAGGATAAGATTTGTACGAAATAGTACGAGTCCGTACCAGGTTATTATACAGCTGCACCAATAGAATTCTTTACCATAATTAGGAATGTACCATATTAGGGTTTTCCTCTCCTATATAAAGGGGATCCCAATCATTTATAAAAACAATCTCATTCACTGCAATAGAACATTCCACTCTGGTTTTCTTGTTTACCATGCTTAACAATTGTTCTTCAGCTTTATTGTCTTTACTTTATTGTTCATACTCTATTGCTCTTAGATCACCTCGAGGCCGCCGAGATAATCGAGCTCGAGGTCCTTATTGCTCTAATAACACTGGTTTGGTTCATCAATTCCTCTTACTTAAGTTTAGTATTACTTATATATTCACTAGTATTAGAATAAATCACATATCTCTAAAATGACAAATCTTATTTAATTGTTACTCACATTTTTCGAGGTAAACAGTTTGGTGCCCATCGTGGGGCTAATGATAATAGTGATTATTTTAGTGCTAGTTTTCTAATAAAACACGTTATTCTTCACTTTTTTTCTTGTCAAAGATTCTTTGATTTTAGGCTTAAACATGTCTAGCACACAAAATGCACATATTCACGAGGATGAAGGTCTTGGAGAAAATAGCGGTATAGGGGTCGGTGTACCACCCATAAACCATGAGGAAGTGCCAAATATGTAGCCGGTGGATATCAGCTCGCATAACACTCTTAACGCAGATTCAGGTGCATACCCTTTGAGGAATGCGCGTAGGGAAGCTCGACCCGATGGCCAAAGAACACGAGGAATGGAAGAATGAGGAGTCAACCTCTAGGTGATATTCGTAATGTGCAAGCCCAGCAAGTCGCCATCGCTCAACTTCAAAGTCAGAACAGAACTCCAAACACAACCGAACCAGCGAACACTCGACGTGCTGAACCAGTGCTAAAGAGGCTCGATGAATATGGCTCGGGGACTGACCCCACGATTATGAAAATGTTCGAAGAGCTCGCCAAAAAGATCGAGATCAGAGAAAAGAAGGTAGAAGAAAATGACAAAAAGGTGGAGACATATAACTCAAGGGTCGACCAAATACCGGGAGCACCTCCAATTTTGAAAGGACTGGACTTGAAGAAGTTTGTGCAAAAACCATTCCCCTAGAGTGCGGTTCCGAATCCCATCCCGAAGAAGTTTTGGATGCCAGATATCCCGAAATACAACGGAACCACTGATCCCAACGAGCACATCACCACATAAACTTGTGGCATAAAAGGAAATGATTTGGAAGACGATGAGATTGAATCTGTTTTGCTAAAAAAGGTTTGGGGAAACTCTGTCTAAAGGTGCCATGATTTGGTACCATAACCTACCCCTGAACTCTATCAATTCGTTTGCCATATTGGTAGACTTATTTGTGAAGGCACATGTCGGTTCCATAAAAGTTGCAACAAGGAATTCCGATGTATTCAAAATAAAGCAAAAGGAGAACGAGATGTTAAGGGAGTTTGTATCCCGTTTCCAATCAAAACGAATGGAGTTAGCACTAGTCTATGATGACTAGGCCGTACAAGCCTTCACTCAGGGGGTAAATGAACGAAGTTCGATAGCTTTAAAGCAGCTGAAGCAGAACTTGATCGAGTATCCCATTGTGACTTCGGCGGATGTGCATAACAGGTACCAATCAAAAATTAGGGTCGAGGATTACCAGTTGGGAGAACCCATCGGGCTTAGTTTATCCAACCAGGGAGACAAGAAATGCAGACAGAGGTTCAAGATCGAATAAGGAAAGATATCAGCCATACGTCGAGGATTGAAGGAACATTTCAAGGCATAACATACCTCAGAATCATCGAAGAGCAGATCGAGGTCAAAGTTCCCAGGGACTCATGACCAAAACCGGGTTTGATAGGCACTTGGGACCGGTAGAGGCACCCAGATTATCGGAGTACAACTTTAGCGTCGGTGCCTCGGGGATCATCTCAGCCATTGGCAAAATTAGAGGTGCTAGATGGCCCAAGCATATACAGACCGATCCTTCTCAGAGGAACCCCAACTTTATGTGCAAATATCATGGTACTCATAGGCAGAGGACCGAAGATTGTAGGTAACTTAGAGAGGAGGTAGCCTGGTTGTTCAACGAAGGGAATCTTCGTGAATTTCTCAGCGTCGGGCCAAGAACCATTTTCGAGATAGAGATGCAAACAGGAAGAATGAGCCCGAAGAACCTCAACATGTCACTCACATGATCATCCACGGAGTCGACATCCCACAGGGACCTATATTCAAACGTACCAAAGTTTCCATCACAAGGGAGAAACGGACTCGGGACTACGTGCCCGAGGAAACCCTCACATTTAGCGAGGAAGACATCGAGGCCTTATCTCAGCCTTACAATAATGCACTGGTAATTTCTATCCTTCTAAATAAAGTTCAAGTTAAACGTGTTCTCGTGGATCCAGGTAGCTCAACAAATATAATCAGATCAAGGGTCATGGAGCAGCTTGGGTTACTTGTCCAAATCATACCTGCCTCTCAAGTCTTGAATGGATTCAGCATGGCAAGTGAAATGACAAAGGGGGAAATCATCCTCCCAGTCAACGTGGCCGGAACCATACAAGGCACCAAGTTCCATGTCATCAAAGGAGATATGAGGTATAATGCTTTACTAGGAAGGCCGTGGATCCATAGCATGAGGGCAGTGCCATCAACCCTTCATCAAATGATGAAGTTCTCAATAAAGGATGGCATTAAAATAGTATATGGAGAACAACATGCAGCTAAGGAGATGTTTGCAGTACATGACTTGGCACCAATATCGACACCATCCACATCGGAGAAATAAAAGGAAAAATAGGTCGCCAAATAGCAATCATAGCCCATACCCTTAGTTGAGCCCGAGGGACAGGTGATCGACGAACAAGTGGTTGAAGACGAAGAAGAAGATTTCCTCACCCCCGAGCCTTCGTTTCCCCCAAGGAATCTGATGTGACAAAGTCCACGGTCGAAGAACTCGAGCAGGCCATATTGATCGAGCATCTTCCGGAATGAAAGGTATACCTGGGGATGGGGTTAACCCCCAAACTTAGGAAAAAACTCATTCAATTTCTTATCGATAACATTGATTGCTTTGCTTGGTCCCACATAGATATGACAGGGATCCCACCGGAGATAACTACCCATCGACTAAGTGTCGATCACAGATTTAAGCAGGTAAAGCAAAAGAGGAGACCTCAGTCCTAGGTAAAACATGCATTCATCAAAGAAGAGGTATCAAAACTTCTCAAGATAGGGTCTATTAGGGAAGTAAAATATCTCAAATGGCTAGCTAATGTAGTGGTAGTCCCTAAAAAGGGGAATAAACTCAGAATGTGTGTAGACTATAAAGATTTGAACACAGCATGCCCTAAGGATTATTTCCCATTGCCCAACATTGATCTTTTGATCGATGCTACGGCCAGCCACGAGATCCTTACTTTTCTTGATGCTTACTCCGGGTACAACCAAATTCAAATGAACCCAGAGGACCAGGAAATGACTTCATTCATCAGGAAGTATGGTACAAATTGTTATAATGTAATGCCCTTCGGTCTAAAAATGCAGGAGCGACATATCAACGCCTAGTTAATAAGATGTTCGAACATCAGATAGGAAAATCCATGGAAGTTTATATTGATGACATGCTAGTTAAGTCCCTGCGCACAGAGGACCATTTGACCCATTTGCAGGTGACATTCGATATCTTGAGAAAGTACAACATGAAGCTCAACCCCTACGCTTTTGGGGTCGGCTCGGGCAAGTTCTTGGGTTTCATGGTGTCAAACAGAGATATCGAGATCAACCCCGATAAATCAAATCAATCGAGGAAATCACTGTAATGAACAATGTGAAAGTTGTACAATGGCTAACCGGACGGATAGCTACCTTAAGCCGATTTATCTTGAGGTCATCAGATCGGAGCCATCATTTCTTTTCCCTACTCAAGAAGAAGAACAACTTCGCATGGACTCTGGAGTGCAAACAGGCCTTAGAAGAATTAAAGAGGTATCTCTCGAGCCCACCCCTGCTCCATACTCCGAAGGAGGATGAAACACTCTACTTATATCTGGCTGTGTCCGAGGTAGTGGTAAGTGGTGTGTTGGTTCGAGAAGAGCAAGGTCTTGAACTAGCCAATGGCCTTGGAGTAGAGGTCATCAAGGCAGAGTGTGACTCCCTTTTGGTAGTAAATCAAGTAAATGGAAGCTTCGAGGTTCGAGATGATCGAATGCAAAGGTACTTAGACAAACTTCAAATGATATTGCACCTCTTCAAGGAATGGACACTGGACCATATACCACGAGAACAGAATAGCGAAGCCGATGCACTTACAAACTTGGGGTCATCGGTCGAAGAAGACAATATCATCTAGGGGACTGTCGTCCAATTATCGAGGTCGGTGGTCGAAGAAGGCCATGTAGAGATTAATTCAACAAGTTTAACGTGGCATTGGAGGAATAAGTACATCGACTACTTGAAGCATGGGAAGCTCCCCACAGACCCAAAAGAATCAAGAACACTTCGAGCCAAAGAAGCTCGATTCTCACTCGACGAAAATGGAACGTTGTATAGAAGAACCTTCGATGGACCACTGGCAGTGTTCTTGGAACCCAGGGATACCAATTTTGTACTACAATAAATCCATGAGGGTACTTGTGGGAATCATTCTGGTGCAAACTCTTTGGTTTGCAAGGTAATCAGAGTGGGGTATTATTGGGATAACATGGAAAAGGATAACAAGGAGTTTGTTTGAAAGTGTGATAAATGCCAAAGATTTGAACTGATGATCCATCAGCCCGGTGAACAAATCCATTTGGTCCGACCCCCGTGTCCATTCATGAAATAGGGGATGGACATCGTTGGCCCTCTGCCAACACGCCAGACAAAGCTAGATTTATTTTGTTTATGACTGACTACTTCTTCAAATGGGTTGAAGCGCAGGTCTTCGAGAAGATAAGAGAAAAAGAATTCATCGACTTCATATGGGACCACATCATATGTTAGTTCAGTATACCCGCCAAAATAGCATGTGACAATGGAAAGCAGTTCATCAACGACAAAGTAACAAAGTTCCTTGAGGACCATAAAATCAAAAAGATTCTATCAGCACCTTACCACCCACGTGCAAATGGTCAGGCCGAGTCCACAAACCAAACTATCATTCAAAACTTAAAGAAAAGGTTAGATAATGCAAAAGGTAAATGGAGAGAAGTATTGCCCGAGGTGCTATGGGCATATCGAACGACATCGAAGTCGAGCATGGGAGAGACCCCGTATTCTTTGGTATACGGATCCGAAGCATTGATCCCAGTCGAAGTCGGGGAACCTAGCGTCAGGTTTAAGCATGCCACCGAGGACTTAAATCACGAAGCTATGAACACTTCTCTCGAACTATTTGATGAAAAATGAGAGGCCGCGTCAATTCGAATGGCTGTGCAAAAACAAAGGATCGAAAGGTATTACAACAGAAGGACGAACCTTCGATATTTCAGAGTCGGGGACTTAGTCCTGAGGAAAGTCACTCTCAACACTCGAGACCCAAACAAAGGGAAACTAGGTCCCAATTGGGAAGGACCGTACCGTGTCCTCGGAGTCATAGGGAAAGGTTCCTACAAACTTAACACAATGGAAGGTGAGCAACTACCAAACAATTGGAATATATCGTTGCTCAAGCGATATTAATGCTGAGGTATGACCTTATCCCCTTTTCCATTTGTATTTAAAACTAACTCCTTCCAGATGTTCGATTGGAGATATTGAGGCACCTTTCAGCTCGAAGACCTTGGGTTTGAAAGCATGCATTGCACTCTTTTTCCCTTAGATTGGGTTTTATCCCAAATGGGTTTTACCGGGAAGGTTTTTAACGAGGCAACACCTATATACTACCTAAGGAACATTAAAAAAAAGTATTCAAGGCTTCTTTTCAATCAACCTCGAATACTGGGGGGTATCACCCTCGGAGGTTATATTTTTGAGAAAGATACTTCACGCCTAAGAGGGCCTCGATAGGAGAACTTTGTAATGGGCCAAACGGTCAAATGAACCGTGTTCACATAGAATAGTCGAGAACCTACGACAAAACATGTACGCATGTATCAAATATTTAAAGAAGCATTATGGTTATATCAAAAACACTTTGTATCTCAAAGAAGTTTGCTATCATACGAGGTCTACACTTACAATACTATGAGAAGTGGCTCAAGGGCCAAAACACCTCAAAATACCCGGGGACTGTCACTGACAGTCAATACATCCGAGTCATCAAAAATTTGGACTCATAAGACCTCAAAGAAGCACCCCCTCGAAACAAAGGCCAAGGCTAATATACTCGGGGAATAACTCTTCGAACAAGTTCGGAAAGTTATTGGAAACAAGTCCAAATGACAAACCCGAAGGCTACGACCATACTAAGGACTATAGTCACATAAAGGCTACGGCCAAAATAATGCGATTCGGAGACGTCGGACTTTCACTATAAAATTAAAGGCCTTCAAACATTGAAAAACTGGCTAAATCAGGCTACTCCCGGCAAAAGTAAAATATAAGGGGCTTCAATAAATTCGGCCCCCGAAAAATCTAAGGGCTTCGATAAATTAGCCCTTGAATAATCCAAAGGCTTCGATAATACCAGCCTTCGGAACAACCTCGAGAGGTATTCAATTACGTCTACACAAACAAAATGACTAATAAGTTTCCGATACGTTAAGCCTTCGAGAAACCCAACGGGTACAAAAACACATGCTAAGGCATAACTAAAATTTCAGTAAGTCTTTTTGCCGAACTGAGGGAAAAATTATATAGCCATTTTAGAGGCCGAAACAGCCCAATTTAAAGAGCCTAAGGGCCAATTTTAAAAGAGCCTAAGGGCCGATACACAAGAACCTAAGGGCCAGCTTAAAAGAGATATATGGCCAAAAGTTCATGGGTGTCCGAGACTTCGTTCTCATTCAACTTGGACCCAAAGGCCCCATTGTTCTGAGATCACATCAAATTGATTTTAAGCTTAGCTCGAGGATCATCTAAAACCTTAAGGAGTATGATCTTGAGCAATAAAAACCTAAGGGTTTATCACGAGTCTGAACCAATACTCGAGCTAAGTATTTGAATCATCGAAATTTTCCATAGACGGGGACAAAATAAAATTCAACACAAATCGAGGATAGAGCAAAAAGATACTTTATATACATAAGGGAAATTTACAAAATATATTTACAACGCACACAATGGGCCCTTACATAAAAAAGGAAACCTAATCTATTTTCGAGGTCACACCTCCGGAGTGTCGTCTTCATCTTCAGCGGCTCTATATTTGGGAGCCTCTTTCCCTTCGGGAACATCTTCTTCACCTTCCTCGTCCCCAGAGCCACTCACCACATCCTCGACATCCGAGGAGACAAGAAACCTAGCATCAGTTTCCCATGCCTTTGCTTCGGCTATCTCCCCAGCGAGGTTGAACCCTCGGGAATGGATTTATTCGAGAGTCTCCCTCCGGGCTTGGATGTTATCCAATTAATTGCTCCGTCTCCCCCGGTCGGAGGCCTCCCTCAACACAGCTTGAACGACCGCGGTTCCCTCGAGTATATAACAATGGATTTATCAGCTGCAACCTTCGTCTTCTTAACTTCGGCCTTAGCTTGTACAGCTTCAGCCTTAGCCTGTGCAGTTTCAGCCCAGGCTTTAGCCAGCTCGGCCTCCAACCCTTCAATTTTCCTGGCCTGAGCCAGGACCTTCGCTTCAACACCTTGGAGTTGAGCTTCAGCCGAGGCCAGTTGGGCCGTAACAACTTTCTTATCGGCAACAAGTTGATCCATGTTCTTCTTCCACTGATGACAACAGCCCGAATTTGATCTACCTCGCCCCAGAGCTTCCCAATCATATCTAGATTTTGCTGCAGCTGAGATATTAAAGTATTAGCCTCCGAAGCAGTGCCAAGAAGGCCGTACTCTATTAAAATCAAAGTTACCTGCTCATCTAGCTCGAACTCGCCTTTTTGAGCTTTGACCAATGCAGTTCGGAGATCCTTAAGCTCCTTTTCCTTCTGGCTACAGAGGAGCCTCATGGCCTTCTCTTCACCCGAAACTTTCTTGAGCTCGGCCTCACAGTGTCTCAGCTCAGCTCTAAACTTTGCGAAGGCCTATTCATAAAATGGAGACATATTAGTCGAGAGCAAAGAAAGAAAAAATTGCAATACTAAAGGTAAGTGCTTACTCGGGAAAGGAGATGTTTAGCCTCTTCAAAGAGAGTGGTCGCATCATTCATGTCATCAACATCCTCAATCCTAGCGTAGCAACCCTGAAAAAGATCGTCCTCGATGACCTTGTTCGGATCGGGCATGCGCAAAGTGTTGGCTTCTTCGATTGCCCCCTCGGAAAAGGTTGGCAATGAAAGGGAGTGACCTGTTGTCGCGACCCCGAGCTCTTCACTCGAGGAATTATCATTACCATTGGGGGTCTCAGCATTTACCCCATATAGTATAGTTGTTGAAGACAGAGGGACAATCTCAACCTCCGCGGACACAGGAGCTCTGCCCGCTTCTTCCTTCGGGGTCTCCTCACCACAGGATTAGATTTCCAGTTTGTAAGGTTTGGTGGCCTCGTCCGGCTTCCTAGTCTGAGTCACCAGCGCCTACACTTCATCATCATTTTCTTCATCATCTGGGGAATCACGGGCCAAATCTGCATCCGTTTGAGCAAATCTTTTCCGCAGCCTTCGAGCGGGGGTTTTCTTGTCTTGAGGGTCTTCGGGCTTTGAAAACCTTTTCCTTTTGTTGTCCTTCTCGGACTTCGAATTTGATGGCTTGGTTCTTTCCATGATCGGAGTTAGCCTCATTTCGGATGCATCGCCGAGGCCTGCACAAGTAGGCGTGAATAAAATGCTGCCAATGTATGAAGAGCATTTGAAACTATTGATAGACACTTAGCATGGTTCTTGGCCTCCCACTGGCCCTTCGATAACCCACACCACTTGCGCTCATCATAGGAAGAAGTGGCAGCTAACCTTTGGACCTAATCCTCAAGGTCGGGCACCGCTGGGGGTGCCCAAGCATTGGCTGTCAGAAAAAGCATAACAACGTTATGAAATATGGAAGCAAAATATGAATAGGTATAGGGAATACAAACTCCACTTACGGTTAAAGTTCCATCTCTCCGAGAATGATATTTTATCCTCGGGGATGACGTCCGAAGTTCTTACTCTAACAAATCGGCTCATCCAACCCCGATCTTTGGATTTGTCGGTACAGGCAAAGAAGGATTTCATTGTTTGGTGCTGCAGCTTGATGAGCCCTCGAAATAACTGGAGCCGATACAATCGAACCAGGTGGCTGAGGGTGAATTCCAAACCCTTGGCCTTTTCAGAAAAATACCGCAACATGATCACGATACACCAAAGGAAGGGTGAATCTGACCGAGGTTGACTTTGTACGTTTTGCAGAAGTCGATCACCACCGGATCGAGGGGACCCAATGTGAAGGGGTAAGTGTAAAAACTCGAAAACCCCGCATGTGGGTAGTAATGCTTTCACCGGGGCTCAGAATCTGAACGTCAACCTCATCTCCCCAGAAACAGTCCCTCTTTACGTCCTTGATAAGCTTCTTCGTTATCAAGCTAATATATTGAGATGCGTACTCGCATCGGCCTGGGACATCGAGAGAATTCTCGATACTAAAGTCTTTCATAATAATGCAATTACCGGGGGTGATTTCCTCAAGTGTTGGTGCCACCACTGGTTTGGTCGGCCGGGAGGCAGAAGAGGACGATGCTTTATCCTTTTTGAGGACCGTTTTGGAAGTTTTGGCCATGGTTGTAAGCTAAATAATACGGATTACACAGGGATATGGTGTCTCTAGCAAGAGCTTGGCATTTTCCGGCGCTTAAAGTGGCAAAGGAAATGGGTGATTGGAGAAATAGATGAAGACGACAAAGGGGTGAAGAAAGAGTAAAGTTCTTTACTTGGAGGAATCGCCTCATATTTATAGAAGGGCAATGAAGGTTTGGCGGCACTAGTGGCCGGCCAATACCGGCATACATTCAATGTTTTTGGGGAAATGGACCGACGGGACGTTTCGGTCACTTTGAACGCTTGCATCATGGTTATGACGTCATCACTAAGGACTTCGGTAGTCCAAATCGTTTCATATTATTTCATTCTAAGAAATGCGAAGACTATCTTTATACGATCAAAATCAAGGAGCCTGATTTCGAAGTTTTAAATTGGAGTATGAGTCCGAGTCTGGGCGACTTCAAGTGAGGGTCAGACACGGCTGAAGGACACACACCTCGAGGGAGCAAATCGAAGGCCTGGTATGACCTACATTGAGAGTAGTACAATTTCGACGACACTCAAGAAAGAGTGGGAATTTCTCAAGGACACGTGGATCAAGACACAAATTAAAGGATAAGATTTGTACGAAATAGTACGAGTCCGTACCAGGTTATTATACAACTGTACCAATAGAATTATTTACCACAATTAGGAATGAACCATATTAAGGTTTTTCCCTCCTATATAAAGGGGACCCCAATCATTTGTAAAAACAATCTCATTCACTGCAATAGAATATTCCACTTTGCTTTTCTTGTTTACCGTGCTTAATAATTGTTCTTCAGCTTTATTGTCTTTAGTTTATTGTTCATACTCTATTGCTCTTATATCACCTCGAGGCCCCCGAGATAATCGAGATCGAGGTCCTTATTGCTCTAACAACGCTGGTATGGTTCATCAATTCCTCTTACTTTAGTTTAGTATTACTTGTATATTCACTAGTATTGAAATAAATCGCTCATCTTTAAAACCACAAATCATATTTAATTGTTACTCATATTTTTCAAGGTAAATAAAACTATTATTTTGGTGAATAATATAGGTTTTAGGTTTTTAAATTTGCATATTGTATTGTTTTCCATGTGTTTTCACATGCCTTTTAGATTCTTTGTTTTCTTTAATACTTCTGATGTCTTTTTTGTAGTCAATTTTGGATTGCATGTGGTCCCTTTTTCATTTTTTCTTGTTTGAATTTAGAAATTTTATTGTGGTTGTGGCTGGTTAAATTATTGATATGGGGTCCTACTTTTTATCGATTCCAAATATTTAATTCTAGTTTGCCTATGTATTTATCTATACTTATACTACCGGTGGAATCTGTCGTTGTTTTGTTGCTTTTATGTATTTCCATGTGTTTTCAGCTTCTTTGTTTCCTTCCATTCTTCTAATGTCATTTTGTAGTTAATTTTTGGTTGCATGTAGTCCCTTTACATCTGTCCTTGTCTGAAGTTATTGTATGTATTGTGGTTGGTGGATGGTTTAATTATTGAATTTGTTGTCTTATATAGACAGAATACATTGAAAATTATGGGTTTAGGAAGGTGGAACAACTGCTAGTCACTTCATAGTTGAAGGTGACTACAGAATTAGGACAGTACAATCTTTACTATCAAATAACTTATGTGTGCTTCAGTTATCTGCTGTAGATGAGGGTGAGGTACATGTCACAGTTCCTAAGATCATTTACTATAATAAACCCTATAATGTCTATGTAGATATTGGTACTAATTGCGAGTCTTCTGACGATGATGAACCTTATGCATATATTATTAACTCTAGTGATTATGATTTTGATTAGTTGGATCCATTTAGAAAGAAAAGAACTAGGAAAGTCAATTATAAATTGGAAAAGTATAAGGAGTTGGTGATGGGTATGAGTTTTAAAGATTTAGCTGAAGCTAAAATAGTGGTTTGGTACTATGTTGTTGTTAATAATAAGGGACATAGAGTTGAAAAGAGTGATACTGGTAGAGTTAGATATAGATGTGATGCTGGATGTCCTTTTGTGTTCTCGATATCAAGGGATAATAGAGCTCAAAGTTTTAAAATCAAGACTCTAATAACTAAGCATAATTGTGCTCCAGCATATGAGAATAGAAGAACTACTCCACAAGCATTTGCACACTACTTCAAGAATAAAGTCCAAAATAATCCTAAATTTAAAGTGAAAGACATGAGAGTTGACCTGTAGGTTAGATGTCAATGCTTAATAATTGAGGGACAGTAACCCAGGCTCTGTTGTGGTTATAAATATCTCTAAAGATGCTTTAACAGAAGGAAAAAGAAGTTTTCTTAGAATGTATATATGCTTCCAACACATTTTTGAAAGGGAAGTGCAGAGAAATTTTACTGGTTGCTATGGCTTAAGATTCAGTGAAATACTTTTACCCACTTGCTAGGGCAGTGGTGGATAGAGAAACATCTAGAATATGAAAGAGGCTTATGGAGCTATTGAGATCTTCATTAGAGCTGGGAGATGGTGAAGGAGTGACATTTATGTCAGATATGCAGAAGGTACTTCTAATTTTTATTATTGATTTTCACTTTTAGCTTTACATTTTTTATTAATAAACTTTCTTTAATATTGCAGGGTTTGCTGGATGTTGTGTCTACTCTGGTACCTAAATCAAATTATAGATGGTGTGTTAGGCATCTTTAAGATAATTGGAGCAAGAATTAGATGGGTATAGAGATTAAAAATTGCTATGGATGATATTAATGAAAATGTTGCTAAAGATCTCATATGGTACATGCCATATCCCCCCCTTTTTTTTTAACTAACCCTCTTTCAAAATAATAAAGTTATTTTTAAAGTTCAAAAAGGTTTCAATTATGAAAAGTGACAAAAGATTATGTTTCAAAAGATTTTTTAGAGTCGCCACCTGAAATTGAGTTTCGGTGTGTCAGGTCACCATTTAAAAATAGTTTTCTTTCAAAATACGTTTGACTCTACAACTGACTGCACCAGAGTTCTAGGTAATGAGGTTCACTTGACTCGGGAAGAAGGTGTTAGACATTCCTCGAGTCCCGTGAAAGTCATGGTTGCGTACTGGATCTAGTTGGTTAAGAATATTCTAATTAAGAATACACACAAAAAGAAAAAATAAACATAAAGGATGTTCGAGGTCATCCCCACCTAAATAAAAAAAGAAAAGAGAAGAAAAGAAAAATAAAATGTTAAAAATCCTACATTAACCTATATTATGCTTCCTCCACGATATCTGTCATGGCCTCTAATTACATTCACTACGGGCCATACCCCGGATAAAATATATACAAAATCTGAGGGGCATTCCCCTGAGAATAAACTAAGGGAACGACCTATCACTTTGAAATAAGATGCACAAACGTCCTATTATTGCTTGTCCATGTGTGGTCGGCCTAAACATGCTACTAGTGAATAATACAATAAAGTAAAGTAAATAAAAGGACACTAAATAAAAGAAATTCAATTCATGCCCATATTTTTAACTTTTAATTTTGGGTATTTGACTAAGCCCGAACCCTATAACATGAAAGCAAATAAATTACTAATGGGATTTAACCTCTTCCTACTCCCGTGACCCACGTTCATTCAATGAAGTACGCAGGCAGTGATAAACGTAGATAAATTTAGCACGTTACTTGAATAGTTTAATATTAATTGACATTAAGCCTATGCATTTTCTCAAGCGCAAAAACGCAACAAAGATATGGATTCATGCATTAAGTCAAAAAGAATGGAGGAAACTCAACAGTACAGAATAATCAAGATTGAAAACCAACTTCAAAATTCATTTCTAGTATCTAAATGTCCTAAAATGAAAAATCAACACCATTAGATGAAAGTAAGAGAGAAAGAGTTGAACCTCAAAACTGGAATTTTCAATTGATGAAGACGTCTAATAGTTACCCGGACTGGAATCGAACATAGTTACGATTGGAACTCAAATCTACAGAACTCTCAAACACGAACCTAGACGGAATCTCGAATCGGCACTGAAAAACTCGAACCAAACACGAATTCAGACACAAATTCTAATCAAAGTCCATCCTTGAACAAAATTTAGAATTGAAAAGTGAAGAAACAGAAATATCTTATTTTTTTTTGAGTATTTCGAGCTTCAAAGGAAAGGTGGAAATTTGCAGAAGAATTACTCAACACTCACTTCTATTCTCTTAATTTCCGTCGAAAAACCCCAGATTCCCCTTGATTTTTCTATCCTAATTTCTTTTAAAGTGTCATCCTCTGTTTCTCTGTTTCCATTTTTCCCTCCGTTTCCTCGCTGTCCGCTGTGCTCCCCGTCCATTTTCTAATCCCTCTTTCTCTATTTTTCTTTTTTCAGAATTCCCCTATGTCCGTTCCTCCCTTCTCCCTCTATGTGTGCGTGTTTTTTGCTCAAGTGAGGGAGATAAGAAATTCATAGGGGATCGCCAATTTTTCGTCGGGTTTGGGGCAGGTGGGTAGGTCTGGCGGCAAGAGGGTGAAGATGGGATGGGGCATCTGAGAGAGTGAGGGAGAAGAGGCTAGTTGGTTGTTCTCTCAAGTGAAAAAGAGGATCAGAGGGAACTTTAGAGAGGGGTGGGCGGCTGATTGTAGGAGAGTTGCTGGAGCAACGGCTGATTGGCCCGATCAAGAGAGATGAGAGAGTGGCTGTTGTTTCTCATTTGAGAGAAGAGAGACGATGGAGAGTTTTCCATTTTTGGGGAGGTGCGGCTGCTTGGTGCTAGAAAAAAGAGAGGGAGTCCCCTCATTAGAGTTTTTTGTTGTGTTATAAAATTTGGTGGGGTTGTGTGGGCCAAGAGTAATGGGCCATCAGATTGGGACTAAAGGAGATTGGCTTAGCTGTTATTGGGCTTGGTGGGGATAGAGCTGGTTCGAAATTGGCATTAAAATTGGGCTTCTTTTAAGGTCTGAATGTTTATGGCTTAAAACCTTGATTCTACCTTAAAATATAATACAAGATATACTATCAAATGCAAAATCACTCATTAATCTAAATTACAATGTGGAACTATTTTTTTTATATTTTTAAAGATTATATTCAAATAAAAGTAAAGAAAATACGTTAAAATCATAGTAA
Source organism: Nicotiana sylvestris (assembly GCF_000393655.2). NCBI lineage: Eukaryota > Viridiplantae > Streptophyta > Magnoliopsida > Solanales > Solanaceae > Nicotiana > Nicotiana sylvestris. The sequence continues at coordinate 41,415,747 of NC_091066.1, forward strand.
AAATAAAAATACATATACTACAAAATACTAACGACCTTAAGTAAATATATTATGAAACTTTTTTTTTGTATTTTCAAAATTTATGTTTTAAAATTGAAAATAAAATTCTATAAACTCAAAAAACATTAGAAATACTACAAATGCTAAAAAAACTTTTAAAAATCATGCGGGTCAAAATTTACTTGCTTACAATTGTCCCTCTTTGCTTGAAAACACAAAGTACTTTTGAGCAAAGAAATAAGTAAGCAATATAGTTGAGTTCTCACCCGACACTTATTCAAATGGAAGTAAAGATGGATAAAAAAATTGTGACTGAGCCCTGGTATCTGAGCTGCCTACATATCCTTGGCTATAAAGGAATCAGGCCACATGTAGTTCCGAAATAGGAAGAGTGAAGGAGTATGACAAGATGAGGAGAGAGTCGAGTGAGGTACCGTTCGAGGTTTCGGTCAGCAGTTCGTGCCATTACATAAAAAATAAAAGCAAAAATTACAGCAAAATCAAATAAAAATACAAGAATTTATCTAATTATTGTTTCGAATCTTCCTTGAATCTCTAGTTGAATCTTCAACATGAATCTGAATATCAACCCTATTCTTCAGGTGGGCATCCTACTGACTTGAACTTGAAGAAAACTGGAAGTTGACCCTGTTCTTCAGGCGGGCATTGTGCTACTTGCACTTGAAATAAACTTGAACTTGTAGCAGGCTCGAGCTTGCAGACCTTATTTTTCAGGCAGGCTCGTGCTACTTCTGATTTGAACAAAAAAATTTGGAGGTTACCCCTATTCTTCAGGCGGTATCCTGCTGTCTCTAACTTGAACTTGAAAACTGAAAGTTGACCCTATTTTTCAGGCGGGCTCTTGGTACTTTTTTAACTTGAACTTGAAAACTGAAAGTTGTCCATGTTCTTCAGGTGACCTTCTGGTACTTCTGAATTAAACTGGAAATTGACAGTTGACCCTATTCTTCAGGCAGGCTCCTGGTGCTTCTTTGACTTTGACGTGACACCAATTTATGAAATATTGACCCTCGTTCTCCATGTGGGTGCCTGCAATCAAAACAAAAAAAAAAACGAACAAAATTTTCTTCCCCAATTTGCACTAGGAAGATTTGTGAGTTGTTAGCATAACTATAAATCACATATGCTATTAATGAAGGATGTGTTTACCTTGAAAATGATAATTATAATTAGATTTGATTTTGTGGTTCTAAAAATACGTGATTTATTTTTATAGTAGTTGTTAAGCAGTGGATGCTAAGTGTGAGACTAGAAAATAAGATAAGAACTCAAAAGCAGTATGTTTAAGCAAACTGAGCAGCTGAGAATCGAGGCCTCGAGCCGGGTTATACGGAGCCTCGAGGTCGATCTAGGTTCTAAGTTGTGGATGGACAATGAAGGGCTAACAGTATTAAGAGCTTTGATCAAGGCTCTTTATGACTAATAATGAGCAATAAGTAAAGAACAATCAATAGAACACAATAAATGTAAGCAATAAATGTAAATGATAGAATTAGAGAGAATGTTCTTGTATTCAATGTTGTAAGTTATATCATATATGTTACAAAATGACAAGGGTCTCATTTATATATGAGGGGGAATCCCAACATAGTACAGACGCATTTATTACAAGGATTAGAGGCTGGTACAACTATTTAATGCCACGTTACGGGCTTGAACTAGCCTAATAGACTGGGTAAGCTTTAGTTGCGTGCTTTGGGAACTTCCCGTTAGTCCATCATAGTCGATGATTTACACTGCCTCGAGGTCGATCATTGAGAACCCTCGGGGTCGAACCCCGAGCTGAACTTCGAGCCTTCCGGGGCGGTCTTTACGAGATGACTCAACGATTATCGGACCCTCTGATTTTTACCGTATACAGAGCGTCCCTATATTTCTTAGATTAAAATGATAAAAAATAATTTTGACGCCGATCTCCTCGAGCCTCTCGTGATGACATCATGCTTATGATGTAAGCCTTTATGATAACTGAGACGTCGCATCGGTACATCTTTCCAAAAGCATTCAATGTAGCACCGGTTTATTTTCTCAAAGCGATAATATCGCCGCTGATCCGTCTCCCAAAAAGCACTGATTGCGCCTATCGATATGTTTCCCAAAGGCATTGATCACGCCCTCGGTTATACTGCCACCTTTCTATATTTGGAAGCTTTCTTGAACCAAAACTTCATTCAGTCTTTAACAACTTTTAACTCCTTTTTTCTCTTCATCCTCATCCAACTCTGTTTCCCATGTTTAAAGCCCATGACTGTAAGGTCACACGACAGTGTTCTTGCTAGTTATGTCATGGCTCTTTCTCAAAGCTTTCCCTTACTGAGTGGGATCGCATTGGTTTGTTATTATTGGATCGAAATAATGAGAGAGGGGCTTCAAACTATTCCCGTATTAGAGGATATGTGGACCATGAACTTCTGCTCATCTCTCTTAACTTCAACCTGGTGTGGCGCTTCACTCCTTTTGCTTTCCACAGAGTGAGGTGGTGCCATCTACTAAATTTTGCATCCCACACCGGTGCAATGTCTCAAGAAGTGGCTTCACCCAGCCACTTCTTCATCTTTTTCTGCTTCTTCATCCTTTTCTGCTTCTTCATCTTTTTCCACTTCGGAGTAGGTTCTCGAAGACGTCGTTTGGAAGGTCGAGATGGGGTCCCCAAGGGAATGGTTCTGGCAGAAATTGCTCCCAAGGATGCACCTCCAATAATAGATTAGACTTTTAGCTATTATTTTTTGCTTCTTTGTTTCTGTGTAAGGATCTTTCGTGAGCTTTTGTAATCATGTGTAAGGATCCTTAGTGGGCTTTTGTAATCATCGTTTATTAATAAAAAATTATTTCTTCAATATGTTTTTGATTTGTGCTGGATTTCCTTTTATTTGCATTTGTGAAGAATATGAGCATGTGACTTTACCGATCGGGCCAAATACCGGGACTGGGCATGGGAATTTCCTCGGTTCTTGATTGTTAATACGATTTTCCCCGATACCCTTTGCCGTTCCTCGGACTAAGTCTGGTTTGACTTGATACAAACTTAGGCCGCCGGAACTGGTGACTTCGAATTGAGTGAGAATGGGGCCTCGATTTTTAGAACAAAACTTAGCCCTTTTAAACCCCGTTGATAGTCGTCGAGGGACGGAGTTGCTTAACCACCTAAAAATAAAAATAGCCCTTAGACTTTCACAGACAATCCCTTAGTGAGAGTTTTCTTGAGCTCGAGCGGCCTTAAAAACTTGATTTGAACTTAGAGTGAAGATAGTCCTGAGGCGTTATAGATAGAGGATACGCTTGGACTCGGATGATCCCTAGGCTAAAGTAACCGAGAGAGTGTTTAGATTGACCTGAAGGCAAAGATAGCCCTAAGGCTTTATCAATAACTCTCGAGTGACAACTGGCTTGGGCTCAGGTATCCCGAGGGAAAGAGAATTGGGTAAATGACCCGTACTTGTAATAGTAGAGACCCTCGAGATCGGGTACCATCTCGAGGCTTAGGTTTATATGGATAGCTCCTTAGAGCTCATAGTTATAGTAACAGAGATCTTCGAGATCGGGCACCATCTCGGGGCTAGGTTGACCCCCTTTTGGGGCCCGTTCTGAAGTACCAAAGATACTAAAGATCGGGCACCATCTCGAGGCTAAATTGGTGTCGATAGCTCCTTAGAGCTTATATTCCATTTGACAGAGCTCCTCGAGGTCGGACATCACCTCGAGGCTTAGATTGATATTGATGGATCCTTAGAGCCTGTAGTTGTGGTAGCAGAGATCATCGAGATTGGGCACCATCTCGATGCTGGATCGATACGGGAACCTTTGACCCCTCGAACATTGTTCGACAGCTTCACTTATATGGCATGGCCATGAAGTGCCCGCGATGGTCCCGTCAGTATACTTTTTCTAAAGTGATAATGGCTTAGCCAGAATTAATTGGCCTTTAGAGTAGGAGGACAGTCGCCGCCCACTCTATATATAAGCTTGTTTCCTCCCTTTTTGAAAATTCCACTATTTTGAGCCGCTATCCCTTTTCATAGAGTTCTTCTTCCTTGCGTCAGCCTTTCGACCATTTTAATTCAAAGTTTTCCCATGAGTTTTCATTTTCCTTCTCTTGTTTTATCATAGCCATGGCCGCTACGCCTAAATCCGTTCACCAAGAAGAAGAGGGTTCTGCCTCTTCTTCCCGCTCAATCGGTGGTACACCACCGGTGTCTGGCGAGCCAATCTCAAGATGCTTTGTCTCGAGGAGGGACCTTTCGTTAGAGAGACCTCCCAATGTCGAGGGCCATTGGGGTCATGCATTAAGGTTTACTTCATCAATAGGAGAGGAACACCTCGAGGCAATGAGGAGAGACCGCAGATGGAGAGAAAAGGTGGTATTGTAGGTACCCTCTCCGAAAGAGAACATTACGGCTCATACAGAGGGTTTTTTACATGTATACATGTACTCCTTCACGTTGGGTCCTCTCAATAGAGTCGTGCTTGACTTCTGTCGAAGATATCGGGCTACCCTGCCATAGGTTCACCCGTTGTTTTAGAGGACACTGCTGATGATGAGGTTCTTTGCAGAAAAAGCAAGGCTTAAGTTCACCCTTATCCATCTCATCAGATTATACCGACCATTTAATTGCCGAGGCCTGATAGCTTTGTGATGTCGATCCACTAGGCCCTTCGTTTTCGATGATGAAGAAGATGGGGACCGAGGATGGATGAATCAATTCATCCGAGTAAGGACTGTCGATGTTATCCTCGTGGAGTTCCTACCATTTCCTAAGAAATGGAATGTCACACGTAAGTGGTACACTTGTGTTTTTATCGTTTTTGCTCATAGTGGAGACAAATTCTGTAAAGATGCTTTCTTTTTCTTTTTGCAGCAACCCCGTGGATGTCATACGAGGTCCCGACCTGACGGATTGGGCTTGGAAGATGGCAGCCTGCTTGACCTATGACGAGCATAAGTGTCGAGATCTATCCAAGGGTAGATGGAAGGGAAAACACCACGGTACATGCTGTGTGGTTTTCTTTCTTTGGAGGGTACTCTGTATGTACTAACTCTGTCATCACATGCATTGGAGATTTTCTTGAGGTGAGATTGTGCTCCCTCGGAGAGGAGGAGGGGTCGTCGGCTTCATGACTGAGGAATAATAACAAACGGAAGGAACCCTCGCAGGGTAAAGGTGCTCATAGGGAGACAAGTCCTGCTCGGAGGCCCAGAGAAGATGTCTCGACTGAGCCTGCAACACCCCAAGCTTCCGGCCTTGGAAAAATGGTTCCTCCTTTGCAATTGTCTTCTTTTCCTATCGAAGGTACTTCGAGGGACAAGGATTCTTTGCCACCGTCTTCTCTTCCTATCGAAGGTACTTCGAGGGGTGTTCGAGGCTAGGGGCCGCCTGACTCGAGCAAGGTCTCAAATGATCACGTTCCTATTAGGAGTGGTTCTGCTAGGGCTGATGAAACTAGGTCGGTAGGTGTGCGTTCGACCTTTGAGGAGGCTCAATGGCTCTGTTCCGTGGTGAGTTTTGGCCGATTGTATCAGTTTTTCAGTTTTGCACTCCCACTTTCTTATTGATATCCTTTTTCATACGCCTTTGACAAGATCAAGTACGAGCTGCTCCGCCGCGAAGCCAGGTTAAGGAAAGCCTTGGATGGGGAGAAATCCCTCAGGCTTCTTTGTGATAAGAGGGGAGATGAGTTGGTATACATAAGTTATGAGGCGAATCGGATCCTGAACAACGAAAGCCATCTTGAGAAACAGGTAAACTTTGCTCCGAGGGAATGCATGCTTCTTCTTCTAACCTCAGAGACTAATGTTTTGATATTTCAGTTGCAGAGCAAGACAGAGGATTTAGAATGCCTTTGGGGCGAGGTTGGCCAGGCCAAGTACGAGTGCAACAGGCTAAGGGCTCAGATAGATGCCCATGTTGCGTCCAAGAAGAATGCTTTGGCCAAGATTTTTTAGCTAGAAGTGCAGCTCCGGAATGCCCGTGAGAACAGCTTGGTTCAGATGAGCAGGATTGCAAGGCTCGAGTCCGAGCTTTTGGAGATGAAGGCCGAGGTCGTGGATGCCCGGGCTGAGGCTGAAGAGATTCAGGCTAAGGTTGACAAGAAAGTGGCCACCTATTTAAAAGACGCTGCTGATGCTCGAGATAAGTTGATAGGTGCTTCCAATTGAGAGAGCAGAAGCAATGAATATGCCCGGTGCAAATCTCGGAGGGAAACCCTTGAAGAGATTCATACTAAGGGCTTCGAACTATCGGAAGAGATAGCGCAGGACAAGGTGGATAAATGCGACGCCAAGTTCCTTTTGTCTGATGCCGAATATAATGAGGAAAAGGCCGACGGGCCACAGTCCCCGAGGGGGACGTAGACTAGGATTTTTCTTTTTGATTCTTTGTACAAGGTTCTTAGAGATCATTTGAAAATGTAGCCTTGCATTGTTTCATATGTGCATATATAAAGAAACCTTTCGGTTTTCTCCTTCCATGAATTTCTATTTGCTTGTGTATGTCTTTCTTTGTCTTGAGTTTTGACATTTTGTCAATGATTAGCCAGATGAATTGGCCTTTGAATAAAAACTCATAGGTTTATATTATGGCCCCGGGGCTTGTTAGGCTGGCTTGTAGGCTCTTACGCATTTTCCTTAGGCGCTATTAGTTAACTGTTTCGGGCTCAGTCTCCGAGTCGAATTTTGACTCGAGCTCATTGACCCTTAAGTTTTTGAATTTTAAGATGGCTCTTAGGCTCTTATGCATAGGGTCGGTACGACTTCTTAATATAGGCTGGCGATAGTAGCTCTTATGCGTTTGGTCGGTATGACCTCTAATATGGGCTGGCGATAGTGGTTCTTATGTGCAGGGTCGTACCGACCTCTAATGTGGGCTGGCGATAGTGGCTCTTACGCGTTGGGTTGGTACGACCTCTAATGTGAACTGGCGACAGTTGCTCTTATGGGTTGGGTCAGTACAACCTCTAATGTGGGCTGGCGATAGTGGCTTTTATGCATGGGGTCAATGTGACCTCTTAATATAGGCTTTGTTTCCCTCATTAAAGACTTTTTGAAATTTTTGTGCTCGCCCGACTCTTCGACGACTCGCTAAGAGCCTCGATTGTGAGCCGTTATGTAGCAATAAATGAGCACCTAGGGAGGTTTTGCTCATTGGCCAGAATTATTTTTGAGCCTGTCGTCTGGAGCTGATATGATCGAAGCTCTTTTTCTTATGCCGAGGGTTGCCTGATTAACCAGTTCTTTTTTATGTTTTTTAGAAGTAATTGAAGGCTTGTGATTTTATAGCGACAGTCAGGCGTACCCGAGTCGCATGAGTTTGGCCGGAGCCTTGTGACTGGAGTCGTTGTGTTTGGTCGTAGCCTTTTAGTCCCCGAGTAGAGTAGTTTCGGCGTCTATATCGAGGGTATGCCTTTTTAGGGATCTTATAAGTTTAGATATTTAGCCTTAACTTTAAGATCAGGATTATGCCTTTTGTAAGGTCTTATAAGTTTTAACATGCCTCACTTGAGGTCTTATAGACAAGTTACTTGGTACAAGTATGGTTCATGCCTTGCTTGAGGTCTTACAAGTAAGTTACTTGGTACAAGTATGGTTCCTGCCTTGCTTGAGGTCTTACAGTTTTGGTGTTGCCTTATAGAGGTCTTATATTGTTAATAATGCCTCGTGGAGGTCTTAGATTTTCTAGTCTTGCCGTATGGAGGTCTTTCGGGCTAGGTTGCCCGCTTGGGGTCTTACGACTTTGAGTTTCTGATTGCTCGATGGGATGACAGTTGACGACAGTCCTCAAGATGTCGAAAGTTTTTTGGCTCTGGAGCCATTCTTTGTAAACTTGGTTTTTCCTCAATGAGGGCATACGAGTTTGAAGTTTCCGACCCGGAGGTCGTATGGCTCGAGTTTTTGACATCACTCCCCGAGTGTTTGGGAAATTTCTGGCTCTAGAGCCATTTCTTGTAAAAAATAGTAGAGTTCTTTGAAGCGTAAAGTGTTTTGATGGAGGAAAAATATTCTTTGATTACTTGGCACAAGTATACATGTTTTCATTGTCGAGGGTTCGATTATTCTATGCAGACATGGTTCGTTTTACCTTTGGCCTGATACATCATTTTCCTATTGAGACCCTCTTTGGCTTATCTTGACTTCTTCGAGAAGGTGATCTTCCGGGGGATGCCCCCCAGTGTTCGAGGTTGATTGAAGAGAAGCCTTGAATACTTGTGAAATTCTCCTTAGGTAGCATATAAATGTTGCCTCATTAAAAACCTTGTCGGTTCTTGGGATAAAACCCAATCGAAGGAAAAGAGTGCAACGTATGGTTTGAAACCTTAAGGTCTTTGAGCTGGACAACGCTTCGACTACTCTAATCGGTCATCTGCACAAAGGTTAGTGTATGATGTAAATAAAAAGGGGGATGGTTATACCTTAATGGCGATGGAGCTTCGAGCCTCGATATGCCTCCAATGTTTGCTCCGATGACGCGACATTGTCCTTTGCTTGTTTTATTGTGGTATAGCTGAGAATGTGTCTCGTGATTGCTATTTCATTGTTTGCTTATCTTGTGGCTCCTTCGATGTCGAAGGCGTCGATGACGGTGCTACGTCGTGCACCAAGAACATCTCTCTTGTTGCATGCTATTCTCCGTACACGGTTTTTATTCCGTCCTTTGTTGGAAACTTCATAATTTGATGAAGGGTTGATGGTACTGCTCTCATGCAGTGTATCCATGGCTTTTCGAGCAAGGTGTTGTACCTCATGTCTCCATCAATGACATGGAATTTGGCATTTTGTGTTGCTCCGGTCACGCTGACCGAGAGGGTGATTTCCCTTTTGGTTGTCTCGCTCGCTATATTGAATCCATTGAGGACTAGAGAGGCGAGCACGATCTGGTCGAGCAGTCCGAGCTGCTCCACGACCCTTGACTTGATAATGGTGGCCGAGCTACCTAGATTCACAAGTAGACGTTTAATTTGAAACGTATTCACAAGAAAAGAAATTACCAATGCATCATTATGAGTCTGAGACAGGGTCTCGATGTCCTCGTCGCTGAATGTGAGATCATCCTCGGGTATGTAACCTCGAGTTTGCTTTTCTCTGGTGATGGATATTTTTTTTCTTCTGATAGTGGGTTCTTGGGGGATGTCGACTCCCCAACAATCATGTCGATGACACATTGTGGTTCATTTTTTTTTTTGTTTTTCCTGTTTGCCTCTCTTTCTCGGAACTAATTTTTGGCTCGGTCACTAAGGAACTCTCAGAGGTGTCCTTTGCTAAGTAGTCGGGCTACTTCTTTTTGGAGCTTTCTGTAATCTTCGGTCATGTGACCGTGTGTGCCATGAAATTCGCACACCATGTTAGGTTCCTCTGTGACAGATCTGATTGTACGGGCCTTGGCCACCTGGTGTCTTTGATTTTACTTATGGTTGATACGATGCCCGAAACATTGATGTTGAAGTTGTACTCGGATAATCGGGCTGCCTCTATCGGCCCAGTGTATTTGTCAAATCCGACTCTGTTTATGAGTCCCCGAGGATTTTGACCTCGGTCTGTCCTTCGGTAGTTTCGGGGTATGTTTCGTCCTGGGGTGTTTCTTTGATTTTCAATGTATGGTTGGTACCTTCTTTGTTTGTCTTTGGTTCCTTTGCCAGGAGTCTGCTTGGATATACCGAGCCCGAGGGGGTTCCTAGTTGGTCGTCCTCGACCCTAATCTTCGACTGATATCGGTTAGGGACATCCGACCAAGTCAAGGCGGGGTATTCAACCAAATTCTACTTTAGCCGCTTTGAAGCCACTGAGCTTCATTCATTCAAGCCTTGGGTGAAGGCCTGTACTGCCCAGCCATCAAAGACTGGTGGTAATTCCATTCGCTCCATTTGGAAGCGAGATACGAACTCCCACAGTTTTCTCTTTGTTTGATTTTGAAGACGTCGGATTTCCTTGTAGCCACCTTGATTGCACCGACATGTGCCTTTATGAAAGAATCTGCCAGCATGACAAATGAGTCTATTTAATTTGGAGCTAGATTGTGATACCACATCATGGCCCCTTTTGAGAGTGTTTCCCCAAACCTTTTTAGCAGGACAGATTTGATCTCGTTGTCCCTTAGGTCGTTGCCCTTCACCGCACAACTGTAAGCAATGACGTGCTCGTTGGGGTTCAAGGTTCCGTTGTACTTTGGAAGGTCGGGTATTCTAAATTTCTTCGGTATGCGCTTTGGAGCGGCATTTGACGGGAATGGCTTATGTACAAATTTCTTTGAATCAACACCCTTCAGGATCGGGGGTGCGCCCGGGATTTGGTCGACCCTTGAATTGTAGGTCTCCACTTTCTTATCGTTAGCTTCTATCATTGTTTCGCCCGATTCAATCCTCTTTGTGAGGTCCTCGAGCATCTTCATAATAATGGGGTTGGTTGCTGACCCGTTGGTACTCGATCTTTCCGGTACCTGTTCGGCTCCGGTACTAATGTGCTTGGAGTTTTTTGGTGGCTTTGCAGTTGAGCAATCACTAGCTGTTGTGCTTGTAATATTTCAAAAATAACATGAAGGCTAACATCTTGTTCCTCCCGAGCTGGGGTTTTCTGATCTTCTTGTTGGTCTCCTTGGCGTATGCTCCCATTAGTGTGAGAGCTTATATCGACATGTTGGGCATCACGTGAGACCACATCTGCGGGGATTGGCTCTGGTGCGTCCTTAGGGTTTCGCAGTGGTACACAGATGCCTAGACCAGCCACACCATTTTCTCCATGGTCTTCAAGACCGTTGTTTTCATACGCATTCACTGAGTTAGAAATTTTGACCTGAAATCAAAGATTCTTGGACAAGAAAAAGCGCGAAAGATAACTTGCATTATGTAGCAAATGAGCAAGAAAACAATCACTATTATTTTTTGCCCCACGGTGGGCGCCAAGCTGTTTACCTTGAAAATGGTAATTACAATTATATTTGATTTTGTGGTTCTAAAAATACGTAATTTATTTTATGCTAGTTGTTAAGCAATGGATGCTAAGTGTGAGACTAGAAAATAAGATAAGAACTCGAAAGCAGTATGTTTAAGCAAACCGAGCAGCTGAGAATCGGGGCCTCGAGCCGGGTTATACGGGGCCTAGAGGTCGATCTAGGTTCTAAGCTGTGGATGGCCGATGAAGGGCTAACAGTATTGAGAGCTTTGATCAAGGATCTTTATGACCAATAATGAGCAATAAGTGAAGAACAATCAATAGAACACAATAAATGTAAGCAATAAATATAAATAATACAATTAAGAGAGAATGTGTTAGAGAGCAGAGAATCTTCTTGTATTGAATGTTGTAAGTTATATCATATATGTTACAATATGACAAGGGTCTCCTTTATATATGAGGGGGAATCTCAACATAGTACAGACACATTTATTACAAGGATTTAAGGCTGGTACAACCATTTAATGCCACGGTACGAGCTTGAACTAGCCTAATAGACTTGGTCAGCTTTAGTCACGTGCCTTGGGAACTTCCCATTATTCCATCATAGCCGCTAATTTACACGGCCTCGAGATCGATCATTGAGAACCCTCGGGGTCAAACCCCGAGATGAACTTCGAGCCTTCTGGGGGCGGTCTTTACGAGGTGCCTCACCGATTCACAAAATCGGACCCTCTGATTTTTACCGTATACAGGATGCAATGATGAGAATAAAACTAAAGACTCGACTAGGATGCTAAAGACTAACAACTTAAGGAAACTAAAAACTTACCCTATTCTCCAGGTGGGACCCCTGAATATAAGGAAAACTAAAGATTAACAACTTAAGAACACTAAAATTGACCTTATTCTACAGGTGGGACCCTGAACTTAAGCAAAACTAAAGAATAACCACTTAAAGAAACTAAAAACTGACCTTATTCTCCAAGCGTGACTCTTGACCTTAAGAAAAAATAAAGATTAACAACTTAAGAAAATTAAAAATTGAACCTATTCTCCAGGGGGACCACTGAACTCGATGGAAGCTAACGATTAACACTTTAAGAAAATTAGAAACTGACCTTATTCTCCAGGTGGGACCCCAGAACTTAAAAAAAACTAAAAGTTAACAACTTAAGTAAACTAAAACCTGACCCTATTCTCCAGGCGGGACCCCTGAACTTGAGAAAAGCTAAAGGTTAACAACTTAAGGAAACTAAACACTGACCCTTTCGCCAGGCGGGACCCCTGAACTCAAGAAAAAATAGAGATTGAAAACTTAAGGAAGCTAACAACTGACTCTATTCTCCAGGCGGGACCCCTAAACTCAAGGAAAGATAAAGACCTACAACTTAAGGAAACAAAATGTGACCCTATTTTCCAGGCGGACCCCTAAACTCATGGAAAGTTAAAGATTAATGACTTAAGGAAATTAAAAATTGACCCTATTCTCCAGGCGGGATCCCTGAACTAAAGGAAAGCTAAAGATTAATGACTTAAGGAAATTAAAAACTAACCCTATTCTCCAGACGGGACTCTACTCAAGGAAGCTAAAGATTAACGACTTAAGGAAATTAAAAACTGACCCTATTCTCCAGGCAGGACCCCTGGACCCCTGAACTCAAGGAAAACTAAAGATTAATAACTTAAGGAAATTAAAATTTGACCCTATTCTGTAGGCGGGATCCTGAACTAAAGGAATGCTAAAGGTTGCTAACTTAAGAAAACTAAAAAGTGACCCTATTCTCCAGGCGGGACCCCTGAACTCAAGAAAACTAGAGATGAAAACTTAAGGAAACTAACAACTGACCCTATTCTCCAAGCGGGACCCCTTAACTTTAAGAAAAACTAAAGATTAACAACTTAAGAAAACTGAAATTGACCCTATTCTACAGGCGGGACCCCTGAACTAAAGGAATGCTGAAGATTAACAACTTGAGAAAACTAAAAGCTAACCCTATTTTCTAGGCGGGACCCATGAATTAAGGAAAACTAAAGATTAACAACTTAAAAAAACTAAAATTTACCTTATTCTACAGGTGGGACCCCTGAACTCAAGTAAAACTAAAGACCTTCCGACTAGGGGAATACCTAGGAGGTACTGTTCTTCTCAACTAGGGAAAATGCCTAGGAGGTAATGGTCTTCTTAAATAGGGAAAATTCTTGGGAGGTAATAATCTTCTCAACTAGGGGAATGCCTAGCAAGTAAAAAACCTCCTCAAACAGCTTTTATGCTGACAAAATTTAGGTACGACACTTGAAAAATTTAAGCTTCCGAGCTTTTATTTGGACATAGTCTTCATCCCTATTTCAAACAAAGAAAACTTGTGAGTTTAAAAACATGGTGGTTGGTTTGTGGCCTTGACCTTGAGGGCGACTGCTCCTACACTTGCCATGATAACTTTGATTTCAGCTTGGAGGACCTTGATTGTTATTGAATAACCACTTTTCTATCAACCCTTATCACAGAAAACACCTCTAATCCATTCAAGCCCAAAATCCTCTATCTATTGCGTTTTTCTCATGAATTGACATTTACCAAAACTTTGCATTTCACATGAATCCCCAAGCACTTCAATTGTCACCAACGCAGTGTACATACTGCTCTTTCTTGACTTATGCCACTTTAATGTGCTAGCAGACTTCGCTTTGTGCAATTGGAAAGCTGGTAGAAAACTTTGAAGTCATTTCTCACTTGTTCTGACAAAACAAACTCAAAAAGAGGACTTATACAAAACAGGATGAACATGGTAAGGGGACAATGGAAAGAGATGATATCTAACAAGAGAATTATAAAGTAGAAACTTATCTGATGTGGATACCAACTCTAATGACCATGACATGCATTTTGGATTAAGCAGCCTAATTTGTCGAGTAAGTCGAATTTTCAATCCTTGTCATACCTTCAATCTTTGGAACTGGGCTCCAATGTCCAATTGTTCTATTAGATTCACAATCCTTATTCGACTTGTGGTTCCCCGAAGGATTTTCACCATCAAGCCTCTCCCATTTTGTTCTTTCTCAACTCACCATCGCCTTATGGTGCCCGTGAGGGTTTTCACCAATAAGACTCTCATTTGGATCTTTTCTTCTTATTTCCTTTGAAATTGCATATGAAAAGGCATTAACCGTGGTAAAAATATCATATGCTCCTGGCATGCCTAACTCAGCACTCTCAAAGATTATTTGGAAGGTCTTTTTTGGACTGTAACGTGGCTTTTGGACAGGTTTAGAAAGAAAGAAAGGCATAAATGTTCAAATTCAAACTAAGACAAAATGGGGTATAACTTTACAATTTTTGGAACCGTCTTTTATAGAAAACAAAAATTTTGTCCCAGTTTCTTTTGAAGTGAGGAACTTTAGAATTTTTGACTTGGTGTGGCCAAACCCTAGAGTAATGCTGCTTACGTATCTTGTTGACACAAGAATCAGGTCGAACGTAGTTAAAAGGAATACTTTTTGTTGTTGCTATTTTTCTTTTCCTTCTTTTTTCTTCTTTTTTTTTACTTCTTTTCTTTATTTATCTCTCTTCCTTTTCTTCTCTTTTTGCTCAATTTTCTTTTGAGATGAACTTTCCAAAACAAACCTTATGGGGACATGATGATGTTTTTAATGACTCTGACTTGATTCCAAAAGAGGGGGGTCAAAGAAATCAACACAAGCTCAAAAGGGGTACCGAATGGTATAAAGTATTTGGGTAGCTAAAAGAGGGCCTCCCAATTTTTAAAATACCAAGTACAACACATGCAACTTGTGGATGAAAAATGCAGATCATGTACAATATTTCTTTTGGAACTTCGGCATTGATATCACTGATATGCCTTCCACTTTTTTTTAGTGCCTTGTCAAGTATAGAACTCTCGTTGGGTGATTTCTTCTTCACAATGGATACCCTCCGTTAGTTTGGGGCAAACTCTCTTAGATATACCTTGTAACTTGAGATGCACTTGAACTCAAAGTTGCTTGCTTCAAATTGTTTGAGACGCACTCTCTTGTAACAAATTCTTGTCGTCCTATAATTTCCCAAACTATCTTCCCCAGTTTCACACAATTCGGGCTTTAAATGATCTCAAATATCCAAATCTTTACTTATTTCCCTCAAATGCCTCTCTATCATCTTGAAAACTTGTTTTATTATTCCATGATTAGACTAACTTTCAAGAACAGACTAAGAATTTCACATGCATGTCATGTCACTAGAGTCAGCATGAAAAGAACTATAAAAGGAATAGAAAACAAAAAATGAGCTAGAAATAATAGTAAATAGGAGATTGCATTAAACAGATGGTGAAAGGGTTTGAACAACAAAACAAGAAACACAAAACTTATGTTAGAACCCTGGAACGACCTAAATAACACTAATGAGGTAACAAAACTAATCGAGCTAGGCAAAATAAAAGGATATAAGGGTTTGACTCACAAGATAATATCCGGACTACAATCCTGAAATAACCCGGACAACAGAAATAACGACAAAATAAAACTACCAAGACTCCTTCATGGCTAACCAAGAAAGGAGTGTCTTTCCAATTTCCAAGCTCGACATCTTAGCCACTGATTCGCACATCGACATAACTAAGACCTTCAGAAGTCCATCATATTGACCTTAGCAAACTGCTTTTGGGTCCCTTTTTCCAACCTGTTCTTATGATCAACTTCTAGAGCCGAAACTGATAGCGCTGAAAATTTGTGGCAAGTGGCCCACCAAGGAACTCAGAAAAGTTCTCATATTCCTTTTAAACAAAAATCTCGCCCACCACATGCGTCTCATTATGAATAGGCAATGGAATTTGGCTGGTATCTGCCGCATTTGAATTTTTCACGATAATGTCACCTGCATCAATAAGCTTTTGGAATGCCCTTTTCAAATTCCAACACTTTTCTATGTTGTGCCCGAGGGAATTAAAGCAATATGTGCACCTTTGATAATAATGAAAATTCCATGGAAGGGGGTTTGGCATTTTTATCTAAATCAGATCCAACATGTTCAATTGCCTCAACTTTTGGAACAAACTGGCATATGATTCTCCAATAGGAGTGACAAACTTTTCTCTTTGCTTTTGATTTTTCATTTTGTACTCTGGCCTTGGTTGGAACCTCGTGTGGGTAGGTGGTTGATAAGCTTGAGGAGGTGGGAAAGACATTTGTGAAGGTGGTGCAGGCCATTGCGGGTCTTGTGGATGTGGGGCATATGGCGGTGCATTGTGGACAGAGTATTGGGAAGGTGATGTATGACTTTGGGGATTTTGTGGAAAAAAGTAGCATTGGGGAGGATTATCTGGATTATGAGGATATTCATGGGGTCGATGTTGAGGCTGAAAGCGTTAAGCCAGAACGCCCACTGGATCTTGTCATTGGCGGGGCTTAACAACATCTTTTCTATTTCTCTTTCTTCCACCAAAACTTACTAAGATGTTCTGAATGTCTTCTGTAATATCTTTCAATGCAGAGTAGGTCATAATTTTGCCTGACTTGATTCCTTCTTCTACCGTCTCCCCCATTTTTACCACACTATTGAAAGGTTTACCTAAAGCTAGGATCAAATGATTGAAGTAGGTGGGTCCGTGAGCTTGTAGGGAAAGCTGAACCATTTTCTCTTCATCAATCGGGGGACTGACCCGAGCAGCTTGTTCCTCCATATGATCCCAAACTCCCTAAAATTTTCCTCGAGTTTCTTTTCCATTTTAGATAGGGAGGAGCGGTCTAGGATAATGTCTATATTATACTGAAAGTATCGAACAAAATCTTGAGCTATGCCATCCCATGCATACCGTTTACTGTCATCTTGACGAGTATACCATTCCAAGGATTCCCCACTCAAACTCTCACTGAAATACACCATCAACAAGTCGTCTTTCCCACCATCACTTCTCATTTTACTACAACAACCTCTCAGATGGTCTACTGGATCTCTACGCCTGTCATACAAGTTAAACTTTGGCATTTTAAACCCTGCGTGCAGATGAACATCAGGGAACTTGAACAAGTCATTGTAAGACATGTTAATCTGATTTCTCATCCCCTTCATGTTCTTTAATGATTGTTCTATACCTTTCAGCTTTCTGGATACCTCATCTCGCTCTTCGTTTCCGGTGGACTTTTCATTTTTAACATGAGGCTCATTTTGAGGGTTACGATTATACGAGTCTGGGACCTGGTGGGTAAACTCTGGGGAGTAGTATTGGGCATAATGAGGTTTGAAATGGTGTTCATTGTTGGACCGAAGAAGGGAAGGTTGTTGAGAAGTTGTGATAGTGGTTGTGACAGGAGGGCTATTTTTGGGAAATGTAGTTGGAGGACGAACAATGGAGCCACTAGGGAGGTTGGGAAAGCTATGATAAGCGGGAAAATTTGGAGAATACAGTGGATCATCTAACACTATGATCGGATCTTGGGTGAGGGTTGCATCTAGAAAGCTAGGTGGTGGCAGGGTGGTGCCTTCCCAATCCTCCAAGCCTGATAATGTCCACCATGTATTGTCTTAATATCTTTACCTCTTCAACTAACCTAGTTCTTGCTCAACCAATTGCTTTTGGGCACCTGTATCAACTGACCCAATTTCGTTGACATCTGCCATTGCCTTTCGATTTTATGTTGCAGGGAAGAGTTACCAATTTAGGAACCACAAACCAACCACCCTTCTGTTATAATGAAGATAACAAAGAGGAACAAAATGAAGTCATCACATTAGCATTAGGGCATTTATCATAAAAATATTCTCACATTATATGCAATACACCTAGTCACAGTTAACAGTTCTAAGATGACTCCGAGGGTACTAAAGTCATATTGGCATCACCCCAAGTTCACTCTTCTTGTCCCTTTTCCTCTTTATTTTTTTCTTGTACTCCTTAGTTTTGAATTGTTTTCCCTCTCTTTTCTTTCTAATTATCGATATTTTCTTACATCCATTCCTCACATCTTATTGCTTCTCCTTTTTCTCTTTTTTTTTTCTTTTTTAAAAATAATTCGATCAAACCCGATATAGGTTGATACGTATCATGTTCCGTATGAATTAGACCAAGCGTAGTTCTAGAAAATTAATGGACAAAATAAACTAAAAACAAAAATCTTTTTGGATTTTTCATATATAACCTTTTTTGGTTTTCAAATACATCAAAGGAATTACGATAACAAAAGATTTGACAAACTCAACTAGATTACGACAAACTGTGACACCACATAAAAGAATCAATACTACTGGACAAGACTTATAAAATAAAAGACAAAACAGACTCAAAATATAAAAAGTCTCCTCAAACAGCTCCTAAAATGTAACGACCCGGTCAGTCATTTTAAGAATTTACGCCCCAATCTCGTATTAACTGCTTCCCCCGTGTTTATTCGTTTGGAGGTTCGGAGTGTTTTGGGACACTTAGTCCCTAAATGAGAGCTTAAGCTTTAAAATTTTGACCGTAGTCAGAGCAGTGTGAAGACGGCCTTAGAATGGAATTCTGTCGATTTCGTTAGCTCCGTTGGGTGATTTCGGGCTTAGGGATGTATTCGGATTGTGTTTTGGAGGTCTGTAGCTTATTTAGGCTTGAAATGCCGAAAGTTGAATTTTTGAATTTTCCGGATCGATAGTGAAATTTTGATATCGGGGTTGGAATCCAATTTCGAAAGTTAGAATAGCTTCATAGTGTTGAATGTGACTTGTGTGCAAAATTTGGGGTCAATCGGACTTGATTTGGCTGGTTTCGGCATCGGTTGTAGGATTCTTAAAATTCAAGTTCTTTAGGTTTGGATTGGAGGGTGATTCGTGGTTTTAGTGTTGTTTGATGTGATTCGAGAGTTGGACTAAGTTCGTATGATGTTTTAGAATTGGTTGGCATGTTTGTTTGAGGTCCCGATGGCCTCGGGTGAGTTTCGGATGCTTAACGGATGGGAATTTAGACTTGAGAAAAATCTGAGGTTACTGAACCTGTCATAACCGCACCTGCGTGTGTGGGACTGCAGGTGCGGCACCGCAGAAGCGGTTTGGGGACCGCAAGTGCGGTCTGAGGCACAGGTGAAATTGGTCGCAGATGCGGCTTATGGACAGCAGAAGCGGACCACATCTACGAGTATAGGGACGCATGTGCGATTTCTGGCCGTTTAGTGAAAATTTGTAGGTGCGGAGTAGGAGCCGCAGGACTGGGACCGCAGGTTCGGTCAACCCCTCGCAGATGCAAAAATCGCTAGGCAGAAAAAAAGAAAATCGAGGGTTTGAGTTCATAAGTTGGAAAATCAAATTGGAGATCAGTAGAGGGAGATTTCTAGAGAGATTGTGAATAAGGAAGATTGGGTAATGAATCCTAACTCTAATTTGGTTCTAATACATTAATCTATTGTTAGTTTTATCATTTAATTTTTGGATTTGGATGACAAATTGGGAAAAAGTTGAGAAAAGTTCTTAGGCCTTATTTTGGGATTTTGATCAAGGTTTTGGTATCGGATTTGGGTGATTTTGGTATGTTTAGACTCGTGAGTGAATGGATGTTCATAATTGGTAACTTTTACCCGATTCCGAGACATGGTCCTGGAGAGGATTTTTGGGTGTTTTTCTATTTTCTTACCTTAGCTTCGATTCCTTTAGCTAAATTCGTTGTTTGTGGTTATATTTACATTATGAAGTTTATTTGATTAGATTTGGGCCACTCGGAGTTGGATACTCATGGCACGAGTGCGGTTTCAAATTAATTTTGAGCTGATTCGAGGTAAGTGGCTTGCCTAACCTTGTGTGGGAGAACTCCCCTTAGGATTTTGGTACAGTTGTTATATGAGTGGCGTGTACGTACACGTGCTAATTGTTGAAAAATCCCATTTTCATTAAGTAAATATCTATGTCTTCTTGTAATTGAGCAATACTTGTACTTGAAGCCTCTTGTTTAGTTTAGGAAAAGCATGTTCATATGATTTAATTGTCTTACCTGCTTTAACTGCTTTTCTTGTATTCTGTGCATCATGTTTAGAGTAGAATTCCTGTTTATTCTCGAATAGGACTGTAAATTCTTTTCTTGAGACTGTTGTATGTTTGCTATGCGACTACAGGACGGTTTTCGAAGACCCCCTTGCATATTATTTTGGGACTACGGATCGGTATTCCAGGAGATCCCCTGCACTTTTACATTTGGGACTACGGGACGACACCCGGGAGATTCCCCTGTATTGGATATTTACTTTGTGACTACGTATTGGTATTTCAAGAGTTTCCCCTGCATATTTATGATCATGACTACGGGGCAATATCCCGGGAGATTCTCTATACATTTACGTTTGGGACTACAGGACGATATCCTAGGAGATCCCCTATTACTATCTCTGTTTACTAAGTATATTCTATCTGTGATTTTACTCTTATTCGACTGTTACTATTTTTAATTATACTGTATCACTTCATACTATTTTACCGTATTTTATATATATATATAACCAGTAGGGCCCTGGCCTACCTTGTCATTACCTGACCGAGGCTAGGCTTGGCACATACTGGGTACCACTGTGGTGTACTCATGCCCTTTCTTGCACATGTTTTTTGTGTGCAGATCCAGGTCCTTCTACTCAGCCATACTAATAGTGAGGCAATGCAATTCTCAGAGACTTTGAGGTATATCTGTCGTGTCCGCAGTCCGAGGAGTCCCTCTCTATTCTCTCTTTTAGCGATAGATCTTCTGTAATTATTTTGTTTAGACTTCTGGAGTTAGACATTATGTATTTCCCTTAGTTTGTGATTCATGGGATTTTGGGTTTTGGGAGCGTTAATATTGGTCGAGAGTGCTGTTATTGTATATGTCGAGTGGCATCTTAAACTTTTCTACTATATTACTAGTAAATTGCTAGTTTCGTATCTTTGTTTCTTTCTTCCGTAAATTGTTAGGCTTTCCTAGTCGTAGAGACTAGGTGTCGTCACGACAGTTCACGGAGGGAGAACTTGGGTCGTGACATGAAAGCAACGGTCCTGATTAAGATGGTCCGGGGGCGTCTGTCATGCTCAAACTCTGGTAAATGAATTCATACCTGAATGGGAATAATAATACTAAATAGAGTTAGTGACTCAAGACACCATGCTACGCTACAACACCTCTTATTGGACACATACAAGGCATGATTGGGTTATTTTTGCAAAATGGCTTATGTGGCCAAGGGTGGATATTAGTGAAAACTCAACAAGGTGACCTCTAAAACATGGAAATACCTCACTAAGGCTTATATGACTTCAAACTATCAATAATCATGGCCTTAGAAATTACTTCGCAAAAATAATCCATTTTGTAGAAATGGCCAATATGGCCAAACACGGCTAGAGATGCAAATTCAACAAGAACGGACCTTAAAGTTAGGAGAAAGCTGATTGTGGATTCAAGACTCTCCGGACACGGTCCAACAAGCCTCTTTGCGAAAATAGCCCTATTTTGCAAAATGGTCGTTGTGGCCAAAAGTGGTTAGACATGTGAGATTTGGCTATGACCTCCGAAGCCAAGAACTTAAGACTCACTAAGAAGACCGGAACCTATGTGGGCTGCCTAAGTATCCCGTCTCGAAAGACGAGAATCAGGTATACGTAATTTGGAAAGATTGGATATGGGAGAGAATTTTTTTTAAAAAAATAATTGATTTGGAGAAAACATATTTTTTGCCTTTTCTGAAAAATGATGAAAAATATAAAATCTTTTTGGATTTTCATTTTTCTCTTTTTTTGAATTTTTCAGTAAAACTATGAAAGAAAAATGCGAGTGTCCCTACTTGCTTCATTTTAAACTTCACTCTCTTTTCTCTCTCATTGGTCTGTCAAATGACCCATTTACCCTAAAAGAATGCAGCATGTAGCATATAAGGATGATTAAATATCTTTTTGGGCCACGAGCTCGCTTTGACATAATTTAGATAGACCTCTTACAATGGGACATGATGCCTCGGACCAAGCCCTGCTAGGTTTAAATGATATGATGTAAATAAGCATGAGCTAAAGGCTGACCTACATTTGGGGTTTACTAGAAAAGACAATTCGGCAGCACGTGGTTGATGACGGCTGCTCTAGCTGTCCGTCCACTCCACACTCCCACGTCACCCCCTACAGACACGGGTGACTCACAAAAAAGTCGTGTATGCTCAAACGTACTCTGGAAGACTTGTTGCAGAAAGAAGACCCATGATTATGTAAATGATGACAGTTATAAAGTAGTAAAACACATAAAGGTAAAACTGTAACCACATAAACAACTAGCAAAAAATAAAGTAGAATAAAATAAAAGCAAACAAAGCAAATAAAGAACAAAAACAACTCAACTGAACGGTTCGAACCTGCAATTCCCAGCAGAGTCGCCAAAGCTGTCACACTCCTTTTTTCACCTTAATTAACCCTCTTTAAAAATAATAAAGTGGGTTTTAAAGTTCAAAAAGGTTTCAATTATGAAAAGTGATAAAAAATTGTGTTTCAAAATATTTTTCAGAGTCGCCATCTGGCATTAGGTTTCAGTGTGCCAGGTCACCGTTTAAAAATAATTTTATTTCAAAACATGTTTGACTCTACAACTGACTGCACCAGAGTTCTAGGTAAGGGGGTTCATTTGACTCGAGGAGAAGGTGTTAGGCATTCCCCGAGTCCCGTAAAAGTCACGGTTGCGTACTTTATTTAGTTGGCTTTTAAGAATATTCTATTTAAGGAAATACACACAAAAAGGAAAAATAAATACAAAGGAGGTTCGAGGTCGTCCCCACCTATATAAAAAAGAAAAGAGAAGAAAAGAAAAATAGAATGTTAAAAATCCTACATTAACCTATACTATGCTTCCTCCACGATATTCGTCATGGCCTTCGATTACATTCACTACGAGGCATACCTAGGATAAAATATATACAAAACATACGGGGCATTCCCCTGAGTATAAAATAAGGGAACGACCTCTCACCTCAAAATAAAGATGCATAAACGTCCTAATATTGCCTATCCAGGTATGGTCGGCCTAAACATCTTCTAGTGAATAATACAATAAAGTATAGTAAATAAAAGGAAACTAAATAAAAGAAAATTCAATTCACGCCCATATTTTTAACTTCTCATTTTGGGTATTTGACTAAGCCCAAACCATATAACATGAAAGCAAATTAATTACTAATGGGCTTTAACCTCTTCCTACTCTCGTGACCCACGTTCATTCAACGAAGTACGCATGCAGTGATAAACATAGATAAATTCAGCACGTTAATTGAATAATTCAATATTAACTGACACTAAGCCTATGCATTTTCTCAAGCGCAAAATCCCAACAAAGATATGGATTCACACATTATGTCAAAAAGCATGGAGGAAACTCAACAATATAGAATATTCAATATTGGAAACCAATTTCAAATTTCATTACTAGTATCTAAATATCCTAAAATTAGAAATCAACATCATTAGATGAAAGTAAGAGAGAAAGAGTTGAACCTAAAAACTGAAATTTTCAATTGATGATGACGTCTGACAGTTACACGGACGGGAACCGAACTGTTACACCCCATGTTTTTATACGTGGAGGTTCGCCACAAGTAAATTGATATAAGGTCGGAAATGAAATGTTACGTCCCGCATTTTCGTACACTGAAGTTTCATCATATATTAATCAACGTGACTTCGAAAATAAGATTTATTTTGGGATTATAAGTATCACACTATTTCAAACAAGGGATAAGGAAATTCGTGAAGGTGAGAGGGTAAACAAATCAAAAAAAATGAGTTTCGTCGAAGTTTGGCATTTCGGAATAAAATACAACCCGAGCTAAAATACTCGATATTTATAGAGTAGTACCATACAAGGTACCATATGGCCGTGATAGTATGAGGTATAAAGTATATTAAAAATAAGTAGTATTTTTAGGTAATTTGAGATAATTTTTAATTATACGGGTAATTGGTTAATCATCGGGCAACGGGACATGACTAAAATTCCCCCCTTCGAAAACGTGGCAGCAAGAAAGTTAACTAAGCAAATGACTAAGGATCATGTTAGCTTAGGTGGCTAGGTAGGATATCATGACTTTAACAAGTAAAGTCTATACTACAAGCTTGGTTCTTAAATATGTTTTCTTCCTAATTCAAAGTATATCAAGAACAAAAGCTAAACTTTAACGTGTAAAGTCAATACTACAAGTCTTTGGTTCATTTCATTTTGGACAAAGAAAATCAAAAACGTTCTTATGAACAGAAGCTAAATTTTTGCAACCAAACGTTCTTCAAAATTCTTCACGAATAGAAGCTAAACGCAATCCAAAAAAAAGGCTTTCAACGAAATTCTTGCAACCATAAAATTCCAAGGAGAATTGTTAGAACCGTAGCAACGTAAAATTTTGCGGTTCTAAAGAAGTACGGTGTAATCTTCTCCAAAAATATTATACAGAGTTTTTCCTACTCCAGGTATGTTAAGGCTATCTCTTCTTTCTTTTGGCATGATCCATACGATACAAATGAAACGAGCAAAATACGCAACTTTTATAAATGGCTCTATTCATAGAAATACTAGGGGTGCCTATATTCTTGATTCCCCATGTCAATTTTTATTATATCTTATGTTCATGGGTCTCAGAAAAATATGTATTTTATAAAGTTTATCTGAAAGGCATATTGATTTTTATGGCATGCCGAGAAAATCTTATTAATGTATTTCTTATGCATTTATACATGTACATTGACCCATGACCTGATGGAGTTATATACACATATATATATATGTATATGGGATATAGGAAAAGGTTACAGCGTTATATATGCACCACCACCTGATCAGCTGGTATACGTTGATGATTTTGCCCACAGTGGCCGAGATGATATGATAGGATGCCCTCAGAAGCCTAATTATGTTATGAAACATATACCTATGCACGACATGACATTCACACGCATATGCATGACACTATAATTATCTCATGATTTACAGAATTATCCAGACTTACAGGTTGAGTCATTTACTCTATACTTATTTATGTGCCTTACATACTCAGTACATTATTCGTACTGACGTCTCTTTTGCCTGGGGACGCTGCATTTCATGCCCGCAAGTCTCGATTAGCTCAGTAAAAGATGTTGGTGCGCTCTATTTGCTTCAGAGTTACTTGTTTGGTTAGTATGATTTAGACGTGTATTGTTTGGTATATCGGGACTCTATCCCGACCTTTATGAAAATTATGTATTCTTAGAGGCTTGTAGACAGTTGTCATGTACGTAAAAGATTGTATGCCCTTGTCGGCCTATGTTCAGTATATGAGTGGTTATTTTGGTATTATAGGCCCGTATGTCTTATGTATAAGTTGGTATTACATGTTGTATTCTACTTATCTCATGACAGAGTTCCGTCTCAGTTTTCTATGATAGTATGACATGAAAAGATACGTTTTGTTGGTACCTGGTTGAGTAAGGTACTGGGTGCCCATCGCGGCCCATCGTTTTGGGTCATGACAAATGTAGTATCAGAGCAGTTCTGTCCTAGGGAGTCTACAAGTCATGTCTAGTAGAGTCTTGTTTATGGGTGTGTCGTGCACCACACTTATAAGCAGGAGGCTACAGGGCATTTAGGATTGTCACTCTTTCTTCTTACTCTAGATCGTGTGGTAGAGCTCAGTTGTAAGAATTCAAATTCCTAACTTCTATTTTATTCGTAATAAGATAATACCTACATCCAAAAACACGGTTGGTAAAAGACATGGCTATGGAAGTGTTAAGTCAGAGGAACTCGACTTTGCATCTTGCTTAGGATAAGTAAATGTGAGGTCTTCAACTGATCATGTGCGTACTGAAAGGTGTAAGTCTCTTGACAAGAAGTCTTGAGGCAAGAATACCTATCCACCTTGATGGTGAAAGACAATGAGAGATTCAGAAGATAAATACAAGTTTCAACAAGCAAAAGAAGTAAGATGAAGAAGAGTACGAGGCGCCCAGTTGATGAAGGTTAATGGTGTTTATAATTCAGGCAGAGGAATATAAGCTTTTTGAGTTATATTCAACAGTAATAGAGGTATGTAAAATTGGTCGTACCCATCTTAGTTATGCCATATGGGGGATAACATGTGCAGTTTAAGAAGAGGACAAAACATCAGGATCCGACTGGGGTTAGAGTAACCCAAAATGGTGAATGGATTGTTTGTGTTAGTTGACATTTCCGAAGGGTATTACAAATGTGTTAATAAATCTTCTTGTGAGACACCCAGATGGTGCGCTCTAGAATTTTACAATTTGATGTGAATACTAGCATGTTCAAAAAAAATTTGAAGATAGGTATTGAAAGCTTGGAAGGGATAAATATTACCTTAGTGTGACTCTCGTCCCTAGTAGAGCCAAGCTGTTGAGCGACCCGAAGAGCCGATAGATGAAGCAAGGGGAGCAAAAAGCAAAAGAATGCTTTGTTGAAGATTTCACATGAAAGGGATATACAGAAATGTTAGCAGGAAAATAAGAAGGGAGTTAATGAAGCAGTATGAGTAAAATGTGATACATGGATGACTATGGTAGATCATAAAGATGACAATATTACAGAGTCTATAGTCAAGTGAAGGAAAGGACGAGAGGTGACAAGCCTTGAGACAGCAAAAGAGTATAGGCCATAAAGTCATATCCTCACTTTGAGAAATAAGTTCGTGACTCCAACGCAATTACCGGAAGGAAAAGTTAGACCCCATATTAATAGAAATCAGTACGAGGTGGTGAACAAGATAAACTAAACGTGAATTAGAGACTGAGTGATTGGATAATACTCGGCATCATGAGGGTTTTAGGTTTTGTTCTGGCGATAATATAATGGACAACAGAAGAAGATTTATGAGAAATTCAAAGAATGGTCATTTAGGAAGATGCTTCCCTAAAGCAAACAATGTAAGCAAAATTAAGCTTAAGGACTATGTGTTCCAGTTACATAAGTGCCACCCTCGCGAGTAAGGAATTTCGTTATCCTTGGTATAGAAGGTTTAATGCAAGGCAAGTAAAGGTCATCGATGATATGAGAAGATGCCAAAGATAAAGAGGTAAAACATCTACAGGTAGATTGTCGTACTACTAAATCTTAGTACTCCCCTAAAGGGGGGAATGTGGAGTGAGGTGGAATTAGGTCAGAATTAAGTGGTTCTAGTAATTATGGAATGGTAAAGGAAGAATGCGATAGAATGAAAAAGGGATGAGATTGCACTTATTCAAAGCCTACAAATATGCTACAATATCATAGCATTATGCAAACACGGCGTCAAGGAGAGGAAGTAAGGGTTACTGCCCGAGATGTTATTAATAGATAAAGAGCTAGTACGGGAAGTAGGATAAGACAAAGAAAATGACCCAAGAAAGATTACGCAAAATATTGACATGAGAATGGGCCAACGAGTAGTTAGTTGATTCAAGAAGAGCCTCATTGTGTCTAGACAAGAGGAGAAAGACAAATCAACAAATCATACAAGATAACATAGTGAACCCCAACATAGGAAATTCAGTCTTGCAGATATGACTAATCCTTGAGAAATACTCGGATAGGAGTTCGGGTAGTTAAAGGTATCATATGAATGTTATGGAAATAAAAGAAAGTGCCATTGGGAAGACAGTCAAAATATCAGTTCAGAAGCAACCACACAAGGATAAGGTCGTGGAGGTAAGAACTACGGATAATTATAAGTAAGTACGAACATCAAGAATTCCATCAGGTATACAATTTAATAAGCTCGCAACTTTACAAGCGTTAGAAGGTCTTTCCTAAATACTACAACAAAAGACTAACTATTACGACCCAAAACCCGACCCCTCGTGATGGCGCCTATCGTGAAATAGGCCAACCTAAACTCAACAATCAACCCGATAATAATAAGTTAGAAAACATTTATGGAAGCTTTTAATAGCAAAAAGAACTAATTGAAACATAAGAAATTCCAAGAATAGATACAATCCAGCCCAAAAACTGGGGTGTCACTGAGTGCATGAGCGTCTAAGGAAAAATACATAGTTTATATAACATCTAAGAGAGCAAATGAAACACAATTGGAAAGTAAGGCGGAGAGTCAAGGCCTGCGAATGCTGTGCAGATACCTCAATAATCTCCTAAATCAAAAGCCTCGATCAACAACAGCCACTGGATCCAAAAGTGCCTGAATCTGCACACAAGGTGTAGGAGGTAATGTGAGTACACCAACTCAGTAAGTAACAAGTCCAACCTATGGACTGATAGGTAGTGACGAACTCAACCTCATCAAAGATAACAGAAATAACGTATAGAAATGTAAGCATGCTTTCAGTTAAATAAACGGCTCGAACAGTAAAACAAAGCAAGTATGAACAAGGTAAAGAAGTGTAACTCTGCTATATCTATATGTCAATGCACATGCTGTATGAAATGCACCTTCAATGATATGATGTGCCAAATAATTATAACTGAGACTGAAACATGATATGATATGCATGAGCAAGACTGAGTACGGAATATCAATGAATGTAATGAGATAACAGCAAGAAATGACCACTCGGGTCTCAATAGTATACGCGTGAAGCCCTAATAGGATATCTAGCATGTTTTTATAGCACATTTACTTAATCACATGATAGAAAAACGGATATAAACTAGAAAGAGTTACTAAGAGGCGCTACGGAATGATCCAGGCCGCAATGCTTACGGTGCACGCCCACACGCCCGTCACTAGGCATTTGCGTTACCTCAATAGTAATCATAGAACATATAGTTCGGGGTTGCGAACTCTTAGAACCAAGTTTGGAAGCGTTACTTACCTTAAGTCAAGCCAAACTCTAGCCCGCGACGCCCTTGCCTCTCGATTCGGCCTCCAAATGCTCTATCGCTAACCAAAATTAGTATATTATCATCAATATACACTAAAGGAATGAAACCCATACAAAAATTATCAAATTAACTCAAAAATCCTGAAATTGGCCCAACCCGAATCCCGGCCCCACATCTCGGAATCCGATAAAATCACAAAACTAGAGAGCCTTTCGCTCACGAGTCTACCCATATCAAATTCACCAAAATCCGACATCAAATGGCTATCCAAACCTCAAAATTAACTCTCCAAATTTCCTTCCATTTTCCCCAATTTTCACCCCAAATTCCCAAATTAAATGATAAAAATCAAGACTTAATCATGGAATTTAACCAAATTTGAGCAAAGAACACTTACCCCAATCAATCCTCTAAAAATACCCTCCAAAATCGCCTTCTTCCGAGCTCTCTGATGAATTTTAAAGTTATGGAGTAATACCCTCAACTTTGAACTTCATCGCAAAACGCGACCACCTTCTCGCGTTCGCATAAAACAAACCTCCACTTCTCACCTTTTCCTCTTTCGCGAGCGCGGTCTCCTTCCCGCAAACATGAAGCTTCATCTTCCACAGCCTTCGCGAATGTGACACCTCCTACGCGAACGCGATGAACAAACTCCTGTGGTCCTAGCTGCTCCGATTTCCCTACGCGAACGCGACGCCTTTCACGCGTTTGAGATTTTTTGGAGACCAAACCTACAAGGACGCGTCCCCTGACTCACGAACGCAAAGAGAATTTTCTCCCCTAGACCATGATCTTCTTCACGAATGCAGGACAATCTTCGCGAACGCGAAGAACAAACCTTCAGCAATATAATACCAGCAAAAATCTGCCATCTCACAAAACCAAGGATTGATCCGTTAACCACCCAAAACTCACATGAGGCCCTCGGAGGCCCTCGGGATCTCAACCAAACATGACAACACATCCCATAACATAATTCAAACTTAATCGAGTCTTTGAATAACTCATAAAAATAACAAAACACCAAATCAACCTCGGATTCAAGTTTAGGAACATCTAAATTTCCAAATTCCACAAACAGCGCCGAAACCTATCAAACTTCATACGAATGGCCTGAAATTTGCACACACTTCACAAATGACACTACGAACCTACTCTAGCTTTCGGAATTTCATTTCGACCCCCATATCAAGATTTCCACTACCGATTGGAACTTCCAAATTTCTAATTTCGCCAATTCAAGCCTAAATCTACTACGGACATCCAAATCACATTCAGGACGGACTCCTAAGTCCAAAATCACCTAACGGAGCTAACAAAATCATAAAATCCAAATCCGAGATCGAATACTAAAAAGTCAAAACTTGGTCAAACCTTTCAAATTTAAAGCTTCAAGCTGAGAATTGTTCTTCCAAATCTATTCCAATTATCATGAAAACAAAAACTGACGATTTACATAAGTCATAATACATCATACGGGGCTATTAATGCCCGAGAACCGGCGAGCGAAATGCAAATGCTCAAAATGACCGATCGGGTCATTACATCCTCCCCCATTTAAACATATGTTCATCCTCGAACGTGCCTAGAGTTGTTCCACAAGCCAACAAATCGCTGAATAACCTTACCATGCACATACCCGGGAGTGATCCCACATCACCCTATCCCATACAGATCTGATAACACAACATTACTGAAATTTTGCAATCCAACCAAGCCCATGAACCTTAGAACCAAATTTCCATTTTCGAAATTATCCATATGATCAGAATCTCACATCTATACACTGAATAAGTCCAAACAAGCTGTATCAAACCATATTCGTACCAAAGATGCAATTGCATGATATACCACATAATCCAGGCCCTCGTAGTGAAAACTTTAAATCATAGCAACTGCTCAAAATTACCGAATACCGATAATAAACCTCTTATCAAATAGAGCCTAATTCAAACACTTTCGTACTGCCAACAATGAATAAAACACGCAGAAAGTCATAACCATTCCTCAGATCAACCATTCACGAAACGCCCTCTCCTTTGGCAAGGGTCATAGTAAATTCCTAAGCCGAACATCGATATTACCCTTCCAACATGCAGAAATTGAATCTGATAGTATTCATTCAAGATCCCAACGACCTCATCTCATCCAATACAGCTACTTTTGTGACATGACTCATCGATGCAATCTCAAGACACAACCTGTGCAACCCGTGAACCAATAAGCAACAGTCCAAATATACTTAAATCATGGAAAGTGACTCAAATGAGAGAGTTGTACCGCAAGCTCACTAGTACCACCACAACACAATGCTGAGAACCTATCACACATCGTAGAACTAGAGCACACGAATCTAACCTGAAGGATCATACTTCCACATAACTTTGCTGCAATACGCGACCCTATCCAAACACTAGTCCACATGAAACACCTCAAGCCATTATGCTCAAAATCAACAACCACGCGCAATTTGCTGTCTAGTACCAAAAGCAAATCATCATAACCATAGCGAAGCAAATGACATAACACCACACATACCCCAAAGGACATAACCAATATGCCATCCACTGAGCAATACCCAATACTCTCCCTCTCAAATTCCATTATGAGACCCCAAAAGAACTGCACCATATGTGCCTATGACCAACAAATCATAGAACCTTGCACCACGGAAAGGTAACTCATAGATCACCCTAAAAGACGAATAAACTCAATAACAATCGGACAACACATCACTCAATAATAGCAATTCGGAGTCAACAAAGCCGACTCGATATAGAACACACATCTGTATTGGCCTACCAATGAACCCCTTACCAAGGAGTTTCTGAAGCTGCTCCTTCAACTCCTTTAACTCCATCGGTGCCATATGATACGGTGGAATAAAAATGGGCTAAGTTCCCGGCACCAAATCAATACTGAAATTAATAATCCTATCTGGAGGCATGCCCGGCAGGTCTGTAGGAAACATATCTAGAAATCCCTAATCACCAGAACTGAATCACTGGTATGAGTCTCTACACTGACATCCCTCGCGAAGGAGACAACCCTTCCCAACCATCAGATGGGTATTCAAAAATGAAATCACTCTAGTGGGAACATAACCGTTGAACCTCGCTACTCAATCTGTGGCATTATCAGCATAGCCAATGTCTCAATCTTAGTGCAACAATCCAGAATAACACAACACGGAGACAACCAGTCCATACCCAATATCACGTCAACATCTACTATACTAAGCGACAAGGATCCACTGGGGTCTTCAGACCCCCAAAGTCGCCACACAAGACCAATGTATGCAGTCCACAACCACAACATAACCTGTTTATGAGAAATCCCAGTCCTCAAATCCACAAAGCGTACAAATCACCATATCAGATCCCAACTCCACCGCTCGAATATATAACACACTTCTAATACTCAATCATTCCACGAGGGATACTCCCATAATTCTTCTGTGCCCCCAACTTGAATATCAGCAGTCTATCCAATAAGAGAGTGTCCTAATACCAATGAAATACCCTTAACTCAAACACATTGCCCCTTTTTGAAATGTATACCCTCATTAAGCCGCACCAATTAGTTATATTATTTACCTAGTAGTCTGAAACTACCCATGTTGTCTAAGAGTTTATGACCTTTTTTTCAAAACTGAACCGTGACCTTACACGTGCAAATCTCAATCTTACACAACATACCACATATACCATGCCATCTTAGGATAAACATGAGAACTTCATATCCATTCCGAGCCACAAGCAACTACGTGCTCAACTTGCCTAGAACTTTCCATTTGATCCCATCTAGAAGAAAATCACTATTCACCACATGCTCCTCACGCCAATAGAAAATATACATCTCTAACCATGGTAGAAAACATCAAGAATTCCCCGAATCCCACTTGCACAAAACTAAACCATCAGAACTGAATCATTTTAGCTCGACCAAGCTAAGCAGGTCACCAAAAACCCAAGAGCATTGCCTCGAGACACCTATAGAAACTCATTACCTCATAAGCACCCAAAGAACTAATCGTATCACTTACCATGCCGATCTGTCCTACTACCAAGCTGTCCTATATATCCAAGTTACTTCTAAATTTCCTTCAAATTGATATTTTCCCTTGCCATAATACTGCAATCCTCAACCCAGACTCACCACATGAGAGCAGGAAACCACACCGTCTAAGGCTCATAAGCCGCTAAATACTCTCTTAAATATTCCTAAAAGTACCACATTCAAAATACTTACCTAAGGAGATTTCCTGCGAATCTAAAGCCATTAACTTCACCTTCCTGATACTGATGTGTAGAATCCATAATGATATAGAAAATGCCACAAGTTTTGACACCCTCCAATGCAAACCCCTGTTCCTAGCCAAATATACATCCTGAAGATCTCCAATTACTACATATAAATCTTGAATCCTTCAAAACCATTCCCAGGAGTCATCCACTCTACTCAGGTTTCAATTAGACTGACCAAATGAACTGAACGACCTGTGCCCCATTAGAACAGCAACACCTATGGAAGTAACCCCACCTTAATGCAACCAAATAAAATCTTGCTCTATGTACCGTACAACCTTCACCAATAGCAACTCAAGTCATTCTGTGATTCTCATACACCCACAAGCATAACATAACCTTTTTAAAAACTTCCTTTACTCGAGCCACCCTCGATCTCACCCCTGCAAGCCACAACTGATTCACTAATATACCTCAAACTGAAACCAATACAACACATAACCATGCAATTAACTAAATAATAGCAGACTCTTTCATTTGGCTCAAAGATATAGGTCAAAACACACAGAACTCACAATGCCCATACTCTACTACTTCCATAATACCATGGCGAGGTTAAACTAAATCCATCATAAGTGTGTGTAACACAAACCATATAGTACTTCAAATCATCTGCAGATTTCACATTTATCCTCGTAACAGACAAGCCCACTCTCATAAGCAACCCAAGCTCAAATCGCAACAATACACATATATTTCACTGGTAAAGAGGACTTCCAACCAACAACATAGGGGTCACACAAACCTCAGAACACCCTGCAAGAGATAATTCACATGCTTTGCCTCAAACTGATATCTCTTCATACCCTACACCATCATAAATATCACGCAATTACTTAATCTTCTTGAGTCTGAACTCATATTATAACATGAATTCTACTCCATTCCCCAACTAGACAACATGAAAAGATCCTTCACACACCCATAACTCGGGTCTATACATCAAATCAAGATGGAAATCAAGCACCAAATAGTTCTTTCTATCCTCAAGCAGTCCCTTCTCATCACATTCAAATCATATGAACACACCTCGCAGTCACATCATACTCATCACATAGCCATCCAGTCATCACTTCCACTAATAAGGACACTACCAAACATATAAATCCAGAAGCACGTTCTCACACAATCAACACCTCAGTGCTCAAGCTACAGGCAAAACCTGGTCTCAAGTCCTTCAGACTGGCCCGACATTAACACACAGAAGTCACATCTCGCCCCTCGATTAGGGAATCATAAGCCATCGATGCATAGTTGATACCGAGCGCTCATGTGCACACACGAATACGTGGAAGTAATTCAAAGAGTTACATTTCAAGCCGAATCAATGTCGCACGATAAGAATTCATGAGTGTGGGATTTCCTAAAGGTTCTGTAGCCTCTCGAAGATAAGTACAAACGTCTCCGTATAGATCCGCAAGACTCTACTAAACCTATTCATGACTCGTGAGACCTATGTAACCTAGTCTCTGATACCAACTTATCACGACCCAAAACCCAACCCGTCGTGATGTCGCCTATCCTGAAACTAGGCCAGCCTCAACTCAATAGTCAACTCAATAATAATAAGTTTGAAAACACTTACGGAAGCTTTTAATAGTAAAAAGAACTAATTTAAACATAAGAAATTCCAAGAATAGATATAATCCAACCCAAAAACTGGGGTGTTACTGAGTGGATGAGCGTCTAAGAAAAAATACATAGTCTATTATAACGTCTAAGGGAGAAACTGAAACACAATTGGAAAGTAAGGTGGAGAGTCAAGGCCTGCGAACGTCGTGCAGATACCTCAATAATCTCCTAAGTCAAAAGCCTCGATCAACAACCGCCACTTGATCAAAAAGTGCTTGAATATGCACACAAGGTGTAAGGGGTAACGTAAGTACACCAACTCAGTAAGTAACAAGTCCAACCTATAGACTGATAGGTAGTGACGAGCTCAACCTCATCAAAGATAATAGAAATAACATACAGAAACGTAAGCATGCTTTCAGTTAAATAAACGGCTCGAACAGTAAAATAGAGAAAGTATGAACAAGGTAAAGACGTGTAACTCTGCTACATCTACATGTCAATGCACATGCTATATGAAATTCACCATGCTGAGTGCCTCATGTGCCCACAATCTCAAATGTTCATCCACCCAATACTGTATATGGCTCATACGGCCCAGAAAAGATCCATCCCGAAATATATACATCTCTGATAACAGTCACTCAGTACTAAAGAAGGCCATTCCAGCCTATGGAGAGGATCCATCACCAGATAATAATAGTAATAACCTCACAACCACTCGGTATTGTATATGGCTCACAAGGCCCAGGGAAGATCCATCCCGGAATATATACACATCACAGACCATCGGTCTCCAATACCGAGGAACAGGCCAACCAGCCTCATGGAGAAGATTCATCTCCATACCAAGGGAAGATCCATCCCTAAATATAATCAATTGCGCTCACTGGGGGTGTGTTACAAATTCTGGAGTGGCTCCTATAGCCCAAGCGATATCATAATCATCAACATAACCTCTGTGGCGTGCAGCTTGATCCCATAACTGTCACTTATAATCGGGCTATCGGCCTCACTCAGTCATCACTCTTCAGTCTCACACACACGGGCTCACAATGTCATGAAACTAGCCCGAAATAATGATATGATGTGCCAAATAATTATAACTGAGACTGAGACATAATATGATATTCATAAGCAAGACTGAGTACAGAATAGCAATGAATGTAATGAGATGACAGCAAGAAACGACCACTCGGGTCTCAGCAGTATCGGCGTGAAGCGCTAACAGGATATCTAACATATTTTTACAACACATTTACTTAATCACATGATAGAAACACGAATATCAACTAGAATGATTTACTAAACGGCGTCATGGAATGATCCAGGCTGCAATTCTCACGATGCATGCGCACACGCCTGTCACTTGGCATTTGCGTCACCTTAATAATAATCATAGAACATATAGTTTGGGGTTTAGAACCCTCAGAACCAAGTTTGGAAGCATTACTTACCTCAAGCCAAGCCAAACTCTAGTCTGCGATGCCCTTGCCTCTCGATTCGGCCTCCAAATGCTCTGTATCTAACCAAAATCAGTATATTATTATCAATATATGCTAAAGGAATGAAACCCATACCAAAATTATCAAATTAACTCAAAAATCCCGAAATTGGCCAAACCCGACCCCGGGTCCACATCTCGGAATCCGATAAAAATCACAAATCTAGAAATCTCATTTGCTTACGAGTCTACACTTATCAAATTCACCAAAATCCGACATCAAATGGCCATCCATATCCTCAAAATCAACTCTCAAAATTTCCTTCCATTTTCCCCAATATTCTCCCTAAATTCCCAAATTAAATGATAAAAATCAAGACTTAATCATGGAATTTAACCAAATTTGAACAAAGAACACTTACCCCAATCAATCCTCTAAAATTCCCCTCCAAAATCGCTTTCTCTCGAGTTCTCTAATGAATTTTGAAGTTATGGACTAATACCCTCGATTTTGAACTTAAACTTTCTGCCCATATGCGACCTTCATCGCGAACGTGACCACCTTCTCGCGTTCGCATAGAACAAACTTTCACTGCTCACATTTTCCTCTTTCGCGAAAGCGACCTCCTTCTTGCGAACACAAAGCTTCAACTTCCACAGCCTTTGCGAACGCGAAACGTCCTACGCGAACACGATGAGCAAACTCCTAGGGTCCTAGCTGCTCTAATTTTCCTTCGTGAACGCGACGCCTTTCACGAGTA
This sequence comes from Nicotiana sylvestris, assembly GCF_000393655.2. Classification (NCBI taxonomy): domain Eukaryota; kingdom Viridiplantae; phylum Streptophyta; class Magnoliopsida; order Solanales; family Solanaceae; genus Nicotiana; species Nicotiana sylvestris. The sequence continues at coordinate 41,452,490 of NC_091066.1, forward strand.
CGCGATTCTCTAGAGACCAAACCTATGCGGACACGTCCCCTGACTTACGAACACGAAGAGTATTTTCTCCATAGACCAAGCTGTTCTTCGCAAACGTGGGACAATCTTCGCGAACGCGAAGTACAAACCTTCTGCAATAAAATACAAGCAATAATTTGTTATCTCCCAAAACCAAGGATTGATCCGTTAACCACACGAAACTCACCCGAGGCCCTTGGGACCTCAACCAAATATGCCAAAACATCCCATAACATCATTCAAACTTGTTCGAGCCTTCAAATCACTCAAAACAATACCAAAACACCAAATCAACCTCGGATTCAAGCTTAAGAACATCTAAATTTCCAAATTCCACAAACAACACCGAAACCTATCAAACTTTGTCCGAATGACCTAAAATTTTACACACACTTCACAAATGACACTACGAACCTACTCTAGCTTTTGGAATTTCATTCCGACACCGATATAGATTTCCATTGCAGATCGGAAACTCCAAATTTCTAATTTCGCCAATTCAAGCCTAAATCTACCACAGACCTCCAAATCACATTCCGGACGCGCTCCCATGTCCAAAATCACCTAACGGAGCTAACCAAATCATAAAAATCCAAATATGAGATCTAATACTAAAAAGTTAAAACTTGGTCAAACCTTTCAAATTTAAAGCTTCAAGCTGAGAATTGTTCTTCCAAATCTATTCCAATTATCCTGAAAACCAAAATCAACAATTTTTCATAAGTCATAGTACATCATGCAGGGCTATTCATGCCTGAGAACTGGAGAGAGAAGTACAAATGCTCAAAACGACCGGTCGGGTCGTTACACTAACTGAGGAAATAAGGAAGAAGGCTTCAACCTAAATATGAAAACTCAAAGGAGAAAAAAATGGTCATGTAAAAACAGTCTCACTACAACATTGTATGCACTCTATAAGAAAGTGGCACCTACCGTGGCTAACGAACGGGGAGTAAAGACAAAGGTAATACTCGAGATCATATGAAGTTGCACAAAAATTTTGTCATGCGTGGGAACTATGACAAGCTAAGTAGACACACAACAAGGAGGCAGAAAGACCAGGGAAAGTAATAGCTTACGTTTAAAGGAAGTTGAGAAGGAACGGAAGGAACTATTCGATCAATGATCCAGAGTTAGTTACATTATGAATGCACTTAAGATTTTGAAGTATTATCCATGTAGCATATATGTTGACAATCATATAGCCATAAAAGACTCTGGTATAAATTAAAAAGAAATAATTGAGTCCAGGTTATAGACAAAGGACTGAATTGCAAAAGGATTGTATCATGGATATTCCATAGCGCCATGAAAGGCTAAAAGTAATAACTAACACTATGAGCCATAGATCGGAAGATAGCTTAAGCCTACATAAAGGTTGATTAGAAGGAAGGGGAAACTAAAGAGCTACATCAACTAAGTAATCAGGAGTCTGATTATTAGACCTAGAAAATTAGAAACATCGTGATCGATAACATTGCAGGATCTCCCTTAAAATCAGAGGTACAAGAGAGATAAAGCTTCAAGTTGTAGTATGAATCATACCTATGTGGAAGGGAGGTTATGAAAGAGATAGAAGAAATAATGTGAGATTATAAGTAAGTAAGGTAAGGGTGAACAACGTACGAGATACTCAAATGTAGAAGGTTGTGAGTAGTCCATACTTCGGATAGAATACTAGAAGCGCGGGGATTCAATAATCGGGAATGGTAGCGGCATCTTCAGTGGCATGTCTTCCTGCCTATGGTTTCTAAGTACTGAGAAGTTTAGATAAGAGAGTAGAGAAGAGTTAGAGACGATGTGACATCTTGCTTGTCATTCCAGAATAATATAAGGAAATCTATAGTGCAAGCTAGTTGGAGGAAGACTGCGAGTAGTATAAGTGGATATGTATAGGTCGCAAGCGAAAGTATGGTAGAGAGACAATGTTTTAAGAAGACATGAGTAAGGATAAGGAAAGGCAAGTGAAAAGGTGACGAGAATTGATAAGTTCTCGTGATTAAGTCCATGAAAATAAGAGAGCTAATGGTTTATAGAAAGTTTAGCATATCCTGAATGAACTCAAAGGAGTCGAAGACTAATAACACTTAGAAGAAATGGAATGTTGCCTTATTAATGGAATGAGGGTGTAATTGTGATAAGTAAAGGATGACGGTTGAGCCTTAGATTGAGTAATGATTTGAAGAAAAAAAGAGAGGGGGATTTCATGAATTGTACAGGATTAAAATACCCACGTAAGGTGTATCACATTAGGATACTATGAAATAGGGTTATGGAAGTATAGTATCGACCCTAGATGGATCAATCTAATTACTTCAGATGTCCCCGATGAGACGTAAGCCCTAGGGCAGTGTAACATAATAGGTGAATTTATCAACGATAAAATATGGATCAACATTAAGGTGGATCAACGATAGATAAATAAGGTTCCAATGTATGAGATGAGATAAGGATGCCATTCTTAAAGATGAACAAGTAATGAGGAAGCATTAAAGGACATAGATTTATACATATGGGATAAGCAACGAAAGTAACCTAGAGTTCGGTAGCAGACCTCAGTAATGATAAATCAAAGTAAGAGTTATGGTATAGTATGACCTACCTAGATGTAGTAAAGTCATACGAATGGATAAACAGATCTATGAAATAAGGCATAACAATATTCGTAAGTCAAACAAAGTACCGAACAAAGAACTTCAAACTACCTACAGATGCCTAGAGGGATATTTTATCAAGCTCTGTATATCTTTGCAAAGCGAGGCCTAGAGATTGGCTAAAAACTAGAGGAAAGAGGAGAAAATAGTCTCATAGGCGCACAGACAAGGAAAAATTCGTATAGGCTGCATGACATAAGGTATCAAGAGTTACAAAATTGGGAGAATTCCGACTACAAGTCATGGTGTGAGAAAGAGGCTTAAAGAGGGGGAATACCCCCGCCTTTGGGATTCATTCACAGAACAGTCGCCTAGATGGCAAGACGAGTACTAAAGTATTCGCAAGACCTATAGGCTATGAGAATGATAAGTGCATCAGTCAACATTCGAGGACGAATGTTCCAAAGGAGGGAATGATGTTACACCCAATGTTTTCATACGTGGAGGTACGCCACAAGAAAATTGATATAAGATCGGAAATGAAATGTTACGTCCTGCATTTTCGTACGCTGAAGTTTCATCATAAATTAATCGATGTGACTTCGGAAATGAGATTTATTTTGGGATTATAAGTATCACGCTATTTCAAAAAAAAGGATAAGTAAATTCGTGAAGGTGAGAGGGTAACCAAATAAAAAAAAAGAGTTTCATCGAAGTTTGGCATTTCGGAATAAAATACGACCCGAACTAAAATACCCAATATTTATGGACTACTACCATACAAGGTACCATATTACCATGATAGTATGAGGTATAAAGTATATTAAAAATGAGTAGTATTTTTAGGTCATTTAAGATAATTTTTAATTATACGGGTAATTGATTAATTATCGGGTAACAGGACATTACCTAGATATTTAATAAATTAAGAGATAAGACTAAAATTCCCCCCTTCCAAAGCGTGGCAGCAAGAAAGTTAACTAATGACTAAGGATCATGTTGGCTTAGGTGGCTAGATAGGATATCAAGACTTTAACATGTAAAGTCTATACTAAAAGCTTGGTTCTTAAATATGTTTTCTTCCTAATTCAAAGTATATCAAGAAGAAAATCTAAACTTTAACGTGTAAAGTCAATACTACAAGTCTTTGGTTCATTTCATTTTGGACAAAGAAAATAAAAAACATTTTTATGAACAGAAGCTAAATTCTTGCAACCAAACGTTCTTCAAAATTCTTCACGAACAGAAGCTAAATGCAATCCAAAAAAAAAAGCTTTCAACGAAATTCTTGCAACCAAACAATTCCAACGAGAATTGTTAGAACCGTAGTAATATAAAATTTTGCAGTTCTAAAGGAGTACGGTGCAATCTTCTCCAAGAATAATATACGGAGTTTTCCCTACTCCAGGTATGTTAAGGTTATCCCTTCTTTCTTTTGGCATGATCCATACGATACAAATGAAATGAGCAAAATACGCAACTTTCATAAATGGCTCTATTCATAGAAATACTAGGGGTGACTGTATTCTTGATTCCCTATGTGAATTATTATTATTATATCTTCTATTCATGGGTCTCAGAAAAATATATATTTGATAAAGTTTATCCGAAAGGCATATTACTTTTTATGGCATTACGAGAAAATATTATTAATGTATTTCCTAAGCATTTCATGCATCTATACATGTACAATGACCCATGACCAAATAATATTATATATGTGTATATATGTATATATATTTATGCATATGGGACATGGAAAAAGGTTACAATGTTATATACGCTCCACCACCTGATCAGCTAGTATACGTTGATGATTTTGCCCATTGTGGCCGAGATGATATGATGGGATGCCCTCAGAGGCCTGATGATGTTATGAAACATGTATCTATGCAAGACATGACATTCGCACACATATGCATGACATTATAATTATCTAATGATTTACGGAGTTATCCAGACTTAGAGGTTGGGTCATTTACTCTATATTTCTTTCACGTCTGTTATGTACTTATTTAAGTGTCTTACATACTCACTACATTATTCGTACTGACGTTCTTTTTGCCTGGGGACGCTGCGTTTCATGCCCGCAGGTCTCGATAGACAGGTTGAAAGTCCTCCAAGTAGGAAATTAGCTCAATGGAAGATGTTGGTGCGCTTCATTTGCTTCGGAGTTGCTTGTTTGGCTAGTATGATTTAGACATGTATTGTTTGGTATGTCGGGACTCTATCCCAACCATTATAAAAATTATGTATTCTTAGAGGCTTGTAGACAGTTGTCATGTACGTAAAAGATTGTATGGCTTTGTCGGCTTATGTTCAGTATACGAGTGGTCATTTTGGTCTTATAGACCCGTATGTCTTATGTATAAGTTGGTATCACATATTGTATTCTACTTATCTCACAAAAGCATTATGACTCAGTTATCTATGATAGTATGACATGAAAAGATACGTTATATTGGTATCCGGTTGAGTAAGGTACCGGATGCCCATCGCGGCTCAGTTATCTATGATAGTATGACACGAACATAGTTATGATTGGAACTCAAATGACAGAACTCTCAAACACGAACCCGGACAGAATCTTGAATCGACACCGGAATACTCGAACCAAACACGAATTCAGACCCAAATTCTAATCAAAGTCCATCCTTGAACAAAAATCTAGAATTGAAAAGTGAAGAAACAAAAATATCTTCTTCTTTTTCTATGTGTTTTTCGAGCATCAAAGGAAAGGTGAAAATCTGTAGAAGAATTAATCAACACTCGCCTCTGTTCTTTTAATTTCTGTCCAAAAACCCTTGATTCCCCTCTATTTCTCTATCCCAATTTCCTCTAAAATGTCATCCCCTTTTTCTCTATTTCCGTTCTTCCCTCCATTTCCTCACTATCTGTTGTTCTCCCCGTACATTTTCTAATCCCTCTGTCTCTATTTTTCTTTTTCAGAATTCCCCTATCCATTTCTCCCTCTCTCTCTATATGTGCATGTTTTTTACCTAAGTGAGGGAGATAAAAAATTCAGAGGGATTGCCGATTTTCCGACGAGTTTGGGGCAAGTGGGTGGGTCTGGCGCTGGCGGTAAGAGGGTGAAGATGGGATGGGGCGGCTTAGAAAGTGAGGGAGAATAAGATAGTTGGTTGTTCTCTCAAGTGAAAGGGAGGATCAGAGGGAACTCTAGAGAGGGGTGGAGAGTTGTTGGAGCAACGGCTGTTAGGCTCGATCGAGAGAGATGAGAGAGTGGTTGTTGTATCTCGGTTGAGAGAATAGAGACGATGGAGAGTTCTCCATTTTGTGGGAGGTTCGGCTAAATGTTGCCAGAAAATAATGAGGGAGTCCCATCATTAAGGTTTTTTATTGTGTTATAAAATCTAATAGGGTTGTGTGGGCTAAGGGAATGGGCCATCGGATTGGGACTAAAGGAGATTGGGATAGCTGCTATTGGGCTTGGTGGGATAGAGCTAGTCCGAAATTGGCATAAAAATTGGGCTTCTTTTAAGGTCTGAAAGTTTATGGCATAGAACCTTGATTCTACCTTCTAAAATAATACAAGATATACTATCAAATGCAAAATCACTCATAAATCTAGTTACAATATGGAACTATTTTTTTATATTTTCAAAGAATATATTCAAATAAAAATAAAAAAAAGTTAAAATCATAGTAAAAATAAAATTATATATTACTACAAAATACTAACGACCTTAAGTAAATATATAATGAAACTACTTTTTTTGTATTTTCAAATTTATGTCTTAAAATTGAAGATAAAATTTGTATAAACTCAAATAAATATTAGAAATACTACAAATTGTGGATAAAAAATTACGTGCTTACAGTACCCACCCCAAACTTGGCGTAGGACTTACTTTGATACCAAGAACTACATGATTGATAACAACTTTATAGAATCATTCAACAAATGGATTCTTGAGGCTAGATAAAACCCTATTATCAAGATGTTAGAAGATATTAGAGTGAAGGTAAATTTCTATGAGCCTTTTACTTCACTGTTTCTAAAGCATGTTATCAGCAGATTCTTTCACTGTTTTTACTTTCTTTATCCACTGTTTGACTATGATTTTTTCTTGTTTAGAATCATGACTATGTTGAAATATCGTGAAGAGGAATGTAGAATTTGGAGAGTAAATTCAGTCCATATGCCCTGGAGTTGCTGAATGATTTCACACAAAATGCACAAGTATGTGAAGTTGTTTTTAGTGGAGACCATGGATATGAAGTTTTTGAAGGTGCAGAAAAGCATAAAGTCAATCTTCTACTAAAGAAGTGTACATGTAGGACATGAGACTTGTTAAGAATACCATGTGTCCTCCTGCGATCAAAGCTTTAGATCATGACAAAGAAGATCCATTGGTGAAGTGCATTGGTGGTATTCAAAGGACGCTTACATGTTGGTGTACATGCATAAACTACAACCAATAAGAGGTGATAAATTTTGGAAAGTTAAGCCAGCCCATGCAATGATCCACCAAAAGTACATAGAATGGTTGGTAGGCCAAAAGTAAAGAGAAAGAAGGAGAAGGATGTGGCAAAGAAGAGAGAAGGAGTTTGGTCAGCTTCAAAAAGGGAATTGTGCTGACATGTGGGCACTGTGTTAGTAAAGGTCACAACATCAGAAAATGTCATTTGGTAAGTATAATATTCTTCTTGTCTTTTAACTTAAAATAGTCTGTAATGCCATTCTTTTTAATTGAAAAACTCATCTGAAAACATACATGAATACCTAACACTAATAAGATTTATAATTACTACTATTGTAGGTTGGAAGATGTTCTCAGGAGATGCAAGATCTGCCTCTAACAACACTTTAGGATTGGTATCAGAGCCAAACCCATCCCAATTTATTGTTACCGATGTTGGGCCCCCATTTATATTGTCCACGCTCCAGTTGTAGGCCTGGGCGTGAGGGGGAGGAGGGTGTTGAGTTATGTCCCACATCGGTGGAGAATGGGTGTCTTGGTCTCCGTATATGGTCTTGGGCAATCCTCACCTCATAAGCTAGCTTTTGGGGTTGAGTTAGGCCCAAGGTCCATTCTTATCATTGTATCAGAGCCAAGGTACTGTCTAAGTATGCTTTGTGGTTGCATCATAGTCTGATCTTCCATATCAGAAAAGATTTATCTTGGTAACTGAGTCAAGGTTCTATCTGAGTATGCTCTGTGGTTGCAGCTTAGTCTGATCTTCCACACCAGAAAGGAAATAATCTTGATTTGTATCTTCAGCTATAAAATAATATTTGTGTTAAAGATATGAGACAATAAACAAGAAGAATTTACATCAAGTGCCAATAATACGTCATCATTGGCATCTTCGCTTATGACGATAATTGTGTCAAATGCAAAATTTGCGGTAGAAATTTTTGGCGGGTCAGGACATTTTGGGATGTGGCAAGGTGAGGTTCTAGATATAATTTTTCAACAAGAGCTAGATCTTTCCATTGAAGAAACAAGACCAGATGTTATTGGAGAAGAAGATTGGAGAATTATCAACCGTGTTGCTTGCGGTACCATTCGATCCTACCTTGCTAGAGAGCAGAAATATCCATACACAAAGGAAACTTCTGCAAGTAAATTATGGAAAGCACTGGAGGATAAATTTTTGAAGAAAAATAGTCAAAATAAATTGTACATGAAGAAGAGACTGTTTCACTTCACCTATGTTCCTGGTACCATGATGAATGAACATATCACCAGTTTCAATAAGTTGGTCACAGATTTGCAAAATATGGATGCAACTTTTGATGATGGTGACTTGGCCTTGATGTTGTTGGGGTCACTTCCTGATGAGTACGAGCACCTTGAAACTACTCTACTCCATGGGAATGACGAAATTTCTCTCAGCGAAATTTGTTCAGCTTTGTACAACTATGAACAAAGAAAGGGAGAAAAACAGAAGGGCGGAGAACGAGAAGCACCGGTTGTGAGGGGTCGTCCTCAAAATCAAACGAGGACAAAGAAAGGAAGATCCAAGTCAAGATCTAGACCCATCAAAGATGAATGTGCCTTTTGTCGAGAAAAGGGGCACTGAAAGAAAGACTGTCCAAAGTTGAAGAATAAAGCCAAACATAACAATGGAAAGGCCATTATGGATTCAAATGTAACTGATGGTGATGATTAAGACTTCTCATTAGTTACAATAGAGCCATCAACATCATCAGACATATAGTTTATGGACTCGGCTTGTAGCTATCATATGTGTCCCAACAGGGACTAGTTCATGGATTTTCAAGAAGGAGAATATGGATTCGTCCACACAACGGATAACAGCCCTCTTACCTCATATGGCATTAGTTCAATACGATTAAGGAACCATGATGGAATGATCAGAACATTAACAGATGTTCGATATGTACCGGGTTTGAAGAAAAATCTCATCTTTGTGGGAGCCCAAGAATCAAAAGGGTTCAAAATCATTGCAGCAAATGAACTGATGAGAGTATGCTCTGGTGCACTAGTGGTAATGAAGGCCAATCGAAAGAACAATAACATGTACCGTTATCGCGATAGTACAGTTATTGGGACAGCGATAGTAACATCCAGTGATGAAAAAGAGGCAGAAGCAACCAGGCTATGGCACATGCGCTTGGGACATGCTAGAGGAAAATCCTTGAAAACTTTATCAGATCAAGGATTGATAAAAGGAGTAAAGGCTTGCAACTTAGAGTTTTGCGAGCATTGTGTCAGAGGGAAACAGACAAGGGTTAAATTTGGTACGGCGATCCATAATACTAAAAGCATTTTGGATTATGTACACTCTGATGTTTGGGGTCCTTCCAAAACACCTTCATTGGGTAGGAAGCACTATTTTGTAACCTTTGTTGATGATTTTTTTCGAAGAGTATGGGTGTATACAATGAAGAGCAAAGATGAAGTGTTGGGAATTTTTTTCAAATGGAAAATGATGGGGGAGAATCAAACAGGCAGGAGGATTAAGTGTATTCACACAAACAATGGAGGTGAATAAAAAAATGATCATTTCAATAAGGTCTGTGAAAATGATGGCATCGTCCGACACTTTACTGTCAGACATACACCACAACAGAATGGAGTGGCAGAACGTATGAACCGGACCTTGCTGGAGAAGATACGGTGTATGTTGTCCAATGCTGGCTTGGACAATGAATTTTGGGCTGAGGCAATTACATATGCATGCCACCTCATTAATCGCTTACTATCTGCTGCTATTGATGGCAAGACACCATTTGAAAAATGGTATGGAAAGCCTACTGTAGATTATGACTCTTTGCACGTGTTTGGCTCAACTGCATATTATCATGTGATAGAGTCAAAATTGGATCCAAGGGCAAAGAAGGCTATTTTTATAGGGATTACTTCTGGAGTCAAAAAATATCACTTATGATGTCATATGACAAAGAAAGTAATATTCAGAAGGGATGTTACCTTTGATGAATTTGCTATGGTAAATAAGGTAACAGAAGATACCAAACAAAATGAGGGTGCTTTTAAGCAGGTGAAGTTTGAGAGAAAATTTATTTTTCCTACACAAATGAGGAAACAAATAAAGATTATCCTCTGGATGAAGAGCCAGTAGAGAGGGAGATTCTAACTCAGGAACCTCAACAATAACTTCAATCAATTGCAACCAACAGGCCAAAAAGGACAATAACAAAACCTGTTCGTCTTATAGAGACAGTTGCTTGTGCCGCCTCAATTGTAGCTGATGATGTTCCTACCACTTATAAAGACACAGTCCAAAGTTCAGAAGAAGATAAGTGGAGGATTGACAAGAATGATGAAATACAATCCCTGCATCAGAATCATACATGGAGATTGGCCAATCTCCCGAAGGGAAAGAAAGCAAGTGAGTGCAAATGAGTATTTGCAAGGATTTCCTAACCAAGAAGATGTTCGCTACAAAGCAAGATTGGTGGCCAAAGGATATGCTCAAAAGGAGGGAATTGATTACAATGAAGTATTTTCTCCAGTTTTAAAACATTCCTCCATTAGAAATATGTTGACTTTGGTAGCACAGTTGGATTTGGAACTAGTTCAGATGGACGTAAAAACTGCGTTTTTACATAGAAACTTGGAGGAGGAAATCTACATGACTCAGCCAGAAGGATTCAAAGTTGCTGAAAGGAAAATGTGGTGTGCAAACTTGAAAAATCGTTGTACGGATTGAAATAATCTTCTAGACAATAGTACAAACGATTTGACAAGTTTATGTTGCGGAAAGGGTACAAGAGAAGCAAATACGAGCATTGTGTATATTTGCGCAAGCTTAAAGATGGTTTCTTTATATCTCTTCTCCTATATGTTGATGATATGTTGATAGCTTCCAAGAATTTGGAAGAAATTGATAATTTGAAGATTCAACTGAAGAAGGAGTTCGAGATGAAGGATCTGGGTGAGGAAAAGAAAATTCTTGGCATGGAGATAATAAGAGATAGACGTTCAAAGAAAATCTGTTTATCTCAGAAAGAACATTTGAAAAGAGTACTACAACGTTTTGGTATAGATGAAAAGACTAAGCCAGTTAGTACTCCACTTGCTCCCCATTTTAAGCTAAGTACTACTATGTCACCATAAGATGAAGCTGAACGAGAGTATATATCAAAGGTACCATACGCAAATGTTGTTGGTAGCTTGATGTATGCAATGGTCTGTACGAGACCTGACATTTCACAAGTTGTTGGAGTTATTAGCAGATATATGCATAATCCAGGAAAGGAGCATTGGCAAGGTATGAAGTGGATTCTACGATATATTCATAATACTGTAGATGTTGGGTTAGTTTTTGAGCAGGAAGGCAATCAATCTGTAGTTGGATATTGTGACTCAGATTTTACGGGTGATCTGGACAAACGAAGATCAACTACTGGTTATGTGTTTACTTTTTCAAGGGCACTAGTTAGATGGAAGTCTACTTTGCAGTCAACAGTTGCTTTGTCTACAACAGAGGCTGAGTACATGGCTATTACAGAGGCTGTGAATGAGGCAATTTGGCTTCAGGGATTGCTAAAAGACCTTGGTATTGGACAAAAAAGTATCACAATTTTTTGTGATAGTCAAAGTGCTATTCAATTAGCGAAGAACCAAGTTTATCATGCAACGACGAAGCATATTGATGTTCGGTATCATTTCGTACGAGAAATCATAGAAGAATGTGGAGTCACGGTGAAGAAAATTCATACTACAGAGAATCCTGCTGAGATGCTGACAAAAGTGGTGACTGTGGTCAAGTTTCAACATTGTTTGGATTTGATCAACAGTGTTGAACACTGAAGATTGAAGATGAAGACACAACCAAAATTTGTTATTGAGAGAAAATTGAAGATGTGGAATTTTGCCAAGGTGGAGATTTGTTGAGTGGCAGAACTCCCACATCGGTGAAGTACCAATTTTGGTTGGTACTTCAGCCTATAAAAGAATGCCAAATGTTTAGGATTTAAATACACCTCTCATTTGCCTTCTTATCTTCTTAAGACATTTGTATCTTCTCTCTTTAGTATTATTTCACTTGTATTTTTGGAGTGGAATAAGATATTGGTTGTGTCCGAGGAAGTAGGCAAAATTGGCTGAACCTCGTAAATTCTGGTATTCCTTTAATTGTTGTATTATTGTCTTATTTATTATTTAGTGGCTGCCATAATTTTTGGTATAGTAGTTGTAACTCATTCACACTATATACATTTGGCTTCCGCAACAAGGACAGTCAAAATTCAGAGTATGCATTTATGCCTACTCCTGGACTGAAGGTATTTACTAGTCCAGTCCCTGAAGAAACTCAAGGAAGATCCTCTGTTTTACTAGGAAACAAGCAGGAAAAAAAAGTGTTGCACCTAAAGTCTGCATTCAACAATTTGCTGCCTCTCAAGGCACACTTCAACAGTTTGCTGCATCTCAAAGCAAACTCCAACAATCTGCTCCATATTTAGATATTGTTGATGATGAACGTGAATATGAAGATGGAGATGAAGATGATGAAAAGCCAATTATGCGGCCTAAAATGATATTTAAAGCTAATACTAAACTTCAACAAAAGAAGTTGTTTGAAAAACCAATTAGAACTGAAAAGATTAACTTCAAAAGAGATGATACGTCAATATGCCTACCAACTTTCCATATTCACCAAAGAAAGTTACTTGGAAAGGTAAAGCAGCAATGACCTCTAACCAGCTGGTGGCAGAAAAAGAAAAAAGAATTGATAAACTGAAGGCTAAGAAGGCCAAGTGTTAGGGAAGATTATAATGACTAATTTTTTTTTTTGTAATAACTGATTCAACGCTACTGGGGTTTTGCTATTTTTTTTGGTCAATCAGTTGGGAAAATTGTTGTATTGATTCATCCAGAAAAATCTTTTGGTATGCTTAATGTAAGGTGAAATAGTATGTTGACAGTTTACTTATGTTTATGATCGGGTATTTATGACAATTTACTTATGTTTATGACTCTTTTCTTATGGCTGGTTATATATAATATGTGTATGACAAGCATATTTCAATTGTAGAAGATCCATTGCTACATGTTTTGTTCAGGCATTCAGCATAAACAACACGTATTTACAGGAGCAAAATTTAACAAGCAATTAACAAAAACTACATGTTACAAAAAAATTCAGATTACATTAACCACTTCAACACTTCAAGTTAAAACTCCAACTAGTATGAAGTACATTACATAAAAACTGCAGATTACATTAAACACTTTAACACTAATATGCAAATTACCTAGAAACTACTAACACTAGATCAACCAACGTTAGTAACCAACACATCAACAATTACTTGACATAAATAAATAAAAAAATACACAAAATCTTCAAATACTTCATCAACATTTGCTACCAACTTCTCAATCCATCATCTTGACCGTGGCAAAAAAACACAAAAGTAGCCCATGACCATAGCAGTAATTTTATCAATCAATTTACTTTTAATTCTAAATTGGAACCTTTCTCCTCCAAGGCAGATACTTCGTTCAAATTTGCAGCTTTGCTATGAACCATATCAGCCACAGTCTGCTTCAACTTGTTCCTTTCTTGACGAAGGGCATCCAATGAATTTTTGTTTGATTATGGATAAATATTGACACATGAGGTGGAAATTGTTCATTACACCATTCCCAATAACGACAACCATTCTTCTCAGAATGACACAATTTGTAGAATCTACAACCGCCATTCATAGGTGTCGTAGTAATAAAAATGGTTGGCAATTAATCCGCAATAACATGTACGGAAATCAACTTGGTCAAGAGAAGAAGCAGAAGAGGATTCAAACATTTGAACCAACATGAAGAATAGTTATTAATGTAAATTCTAAAAGAAGATACAAAGTTGGGAGATAGGAGATGGGATGGAGAATTTGAAGAACCCTAATAGAAAGAGGAAGAATTGATCATTTCTAATACGATAAAGGGTCAAAAATATCCTCTACTATGTGAAAAAGATCATTTATACCCTTCGTTATACTAGTGGTTCACCATTACTCCCGACGTTATAAAAGTGGTGCAAATTACCCTCTCCCGTTAGGACCATCCACCATGGTAACTACATCCCACGTGGACTGGCATTTCTCTGAAGTGGATGCTACGTGGCATCCCACCTCACCGTCCCAACCCCATTTTACCCCTCCCCTCACTTCTTGTTCTTCTACCACCATTCCTCCCTCCATCCTATAACCACCCAAAAATAAATGTATAGATGTGAAAGTAAGATCTGTTGTTTCATGCAAATCTTACTAATTTGTCCCAAAAATTCTTCTTGGTTTCTTGGTCAATTTAGTCTTTCGGATAAATAAAATCACAAGCTCACTTTCTCATTGTTAATCTATGGTAAAGTTCCTCAAGACTCAAAACTAAACTTCCACCTTAATAAGATAATAGCAGATCGATTGTGTCTATCACAGAAATTTTTTAAAGCATCTGTGAAGTTGAAGACAGTAGGGCCTCCAGAAATTTCCAATAATTTCCAGTGTTTGTACATGGTGTCTCCCATTTGATTTTTTGATATTTCTCTGCAAAAGTCTTTTCTTTTACTTCTCCCGTTTTAAAAAAAAAAAAAAATCTTGTTGCTCTGCCTATTTTCGATTTATTTCTAATAACTTACTGATAAGTATTAGTTTATACGGATAAGGGTCAAATATACTCCTCTACTATGAGAAAAGGATTAAGTTTATCTTCCGTTATACTTTCTGTCTAAAAACACCCTTGTTGTTATACAATTAGGTTAAATATACCCCTCGTCTGTTAAGGTTATCCAGGGTGGATGTCCAATCCCACGTGGCACTGACATTTTGGCTACGTGGCATGCCACCTCACTCCCCTAAACCCATCTTACCCCTCTCTTTTACTTCTTCTTCCTCCAATAACACCTTTTATCCCTCGACCACACTACTACCATTAACACTGTGTCCGAAACCTAAATAGCAACTACTAATATATCTTGAAAATTAAAGTTTGAAAATATTCATGAATGATATATTTTTTCTATATTATTAAGCAACCCATCTTAATTTTCAACACTGCTATTATATATTATTTTTATAATATATTCGTCTATGATATATTTTTTCTAACTTTAATTTTCACAGAAAACCGAAAATTTGTAAAAGGGAAAAATACAGAAAAATTGTGAGGAAAAGAAAGACGGGAAAAATGGTTCAATTTCCATTTCACTTGTTTAGAAAAGTTGTGTTACACTTAATTACATTTGGTACTAATTAAGATATAGCGCGTTCACACACGGAAACAATTTTCAATCTCAACTTGGTTTTTTATTTCAAAATTATGGTGAGCATGGTGATGTTGCTGGTGACACTAGTTGGGGAGGAGTAGGAGTTTCTAGTGGTAGAAGAAGAAGTAAAAGAGGGGTAAGATGGGTTTAGGAGAGTGAGGTGGCATGCCACGTGGCCAAAATGTCAGTGTCACGTGGGATTGGGCATCCACCTTGGACAATCTTAACGGATGAAGGGTATATTTGACCTAATTGTATAACAACAAGGGTATTTTTAGACAGAAAGTATAACGGAGGATAAACTTAATCCTTTTCTCATAGTAGAACGATATATTTGATCCTTATTCGTAGTTTATATTATGGAAGAAAAGTTAAGCGGGATATCGTTGATTGTTCAAGAATTAACCCCGTCTATTATTTATTTTTGGATTAAGGAGAACATATTAACAAAGTTTTGAGAATGTCTTCAAAATAATTATTCTGCCCAATTTCAAAAGAAATTTTTAAAGGAACACGAGTTGACAAATATTGAGGGGGAATGGACTGTGCTCAAGATATTTGTCAATGGAGTGAATGAAAAATAAAGAAGAAAATCTTAAGAATGGGGTTGGTATGAGGTGGCATGCCACATGGCATCCACTTCAGCGAAATGTCAGCCACTTAAGATATATTGCTATGGTGGAGGGTCCTAACGGAGGAGGGGTATTTTTACACCACTTTTATAGCGTTAGGGGGTAATGGTGGACCAATAGTATAATGGATGGTATATATGATCTTTTTCGCATAGTAGAGGGGTATTTTTGACCCTTTATCGTTTCTAATACATTGTGGACCAAGCCTTTACAATTTATTATATTATTATTTATATTATATTAAGCTGAAAAAATTGAAATCACTGGACAATGATAATTTAAAATTTAACATTATCTTAACCATGAATATTCCCTAAAATATTACCTAAGAGCTTGATGAAATAGTTTCTGATACAGCTGCTAGTGTAAGATAAAATATAATCGTAAATGGTTATGGTGAATATGAGGGGCCCGAAAAATCATTGTTATACGAAAATAAATTCAAATAAAAATGGATATGAATTTTATCAAATAAATTTAGTAGTATATCTTCTTCTTATGTTTTAGCTTTATGCCTCCAATTTCATCGAATCTTCCAACATGAACATACATCTATCAAGCCAAAAACAAGAATTCATCTTTGTTTAATATTTCTGACTCACAAATTGAAGTGCTGCTTTGTAGGGAAACATTTTGATGTGTGGAATAAGATCACGTTGTTCACTTTGGAGTACTTAGTAGGGAAACATTCTAAATGTGGATCACAGGATAAGATGCAATTGTAAATCATGAAAGCTGAAGCTTTTGTGGAATAAATAGAAGACATGGCATTTACTAGTGAGAAGAGAAAATATCCCAATATGGTAAAGGACCAGCGAATTAATTAATAGAAAAGGAAGTATTAATCAATGTTTTTACGGTGATACGACAGTAAAGCTCAATAGCCAAATATAATGATCACTCCTCAATGCATATTAATTTTCAATAGAAATACTATGATACTCAAGAGTGCTTGTTGAAAGAGAAATTGCAGCTGGAGATGAAGGAGAGCAGAAGAGAGAGTAGGCCGGTTGTGAGAGCAACTGACTCTCTGATATTTTCTCATTAAACCAAAACAAAATGAATATACAATTTATAATATTTCCTAACTTACTAACTTAACCCAACACTAACTTGTGTCTAACTAACTAACTATGATTAGTTCTATATGTACACAATGTATAACTACTACGATGACTTTAATATTTCTACATTCCCCCTCAAGTTGGATGATGAAATACATTGATCATCCCCAACTTGCATACCATATTATTGTGTAACTGCTTCCCAAGGCCTTTAGTCAATATGTCTGCCACTTAATTTTTGCTACTCACATGTCCTGTCTTGATCAACCCACTTTGTATCTTCTCTCGTATAAGATGACAATTTATCTCTATGTGTTTAGTGGGTTCATGATACATAGGATTTGAAGCTATCCACAATGCTGCCTTGCTGTCAAAAATAGCTCCATGTGCAGCTCAACCAAGAGGTTGTGAGTTCTAACCCCCACTTCCAACCAAGAGGTTGTGAGTTCGAGTCACCCCAAGAGTAAGGTGGAGAGTTCTTGGTGGGAAGGATGCCGATGATCTATTTGGAAACAGCCTCTCTACCCAAGGTAGGGATAAGGTCTGCGTACACACTACCCTCCCCAGACTTCACTAGTGGGATTATATTGGGTTGTTGTTGGTGTTGTTGTTGTTGTTGTGCAGCTCAACCTTCATGCCTAATTCCTGCAACAGTCCCTGTAGCCAAACAAGTTCTGCCACTTTAGTTGCCATACTCCTGTACTCAGTTTCAGCTGAGCTCCTTGAGACTGTACTCTATTTTTTTTATTTTCAGGAGATTAGGGAACCCCCCAGCTTAATACAATACCATGTTGCTGACTTCCTAGACACCACACATGATGCCCAGTCTGCATCACAAAAGATAGTGATCCTTCCAGATTTTCTCCTACTCATCAATAACTCCAATCCTGGTTGGTATTTTATGTATCTAACCACCCTTAAAGCATCTTTACAATGCATCTCTGTTGGAGAATGCATGTATTGACTCAATGTTTGGACTGCAAAAGAAATAGTCGGCCTAGTGATAGCCAGATATAGCAGTCTTTCCAACAACCTTTGATATGGTCTTCTATCATCTAATTCTGGACTTATACCTTTATCGGGTTCAAAAAACTTGTCATATGCAGGGGTAGCGAACTTCTGATTTTGTTCTAAAGGAGTTTCAAGTGGCTTTGCTCCCCCTAGGCCACATTCTGAGATCAACTCTAAGGCATACTTTATTTGATTCATAAATATACCCTTAGATGGTTTTGCAAATTCAATCCCCAAGAAATATTTCAACTCCCCTAAGTCTTTCATTTTAAATTTGCTGTTCAGAATGTTCTTAGCTTCTTCTATCAGTTTTGTGTCATTACCAGTGATTAACAAGTCATCCGCATATACTAGAATGATCACAAGATTAGCACCTTTGCCTTTTGTAAACAAAGAATAGTCCAATTTACTCTGGGTGAAACCTGATTGCACTAAAGTTGTAGTAAGTTTAAGATTCCATTGTCTCATCGCTTGTTTCAACCCATACAAGGATCTGAGAAGCCTACATACTTTGTTCTACCCTGGCCATCAAAGCCTCTTCAAATAAGTTACCTTGGAGAAATGCATTGTAGAAATCCATTTGGTAGAGAGGCCAATCAAATTGAGTAGCCAGAGAAACAACACACCTCACAGTGACCATTTTGACCACTTGGGAGAAAGTGTCATGATAGTCTAACCCCTCTTGTTGGGTGAAACCCTTGGCCACTAATCTAGCTTTATAACTTTTACACTATTGTCATCTTCGTGCTTTACTTTGTACACCTATTTGCACCCAATAGGTGTTTTACCTGCGGGTAGATCAACTGCATCCCAGGTATGATTATCAGTGAGAGCAGCAATTTCTAATTTCATAGCATGAATCCAGTTAGGATCTTAGATAGCTTGGTTAAAGGAAGTAGGTTCAGAAATAGCAGAGAAGGCTGCTAGATAAGTATGGTAAGAAGAAGAGATAGAAGAGTAGGACAAGGAGTTTGATAAAGGGTATGGAGTTGTGGAAGAAGAGTGAATACAGTCTGTTAACCACAGAGGAGGTTTTGATGTCCTAGTAGATTTTCTCAGAGGAACAGAAGGATCAGTGTGAGGTACAAAAGGAGATGGCAAGGAAGATAGAGGAGAAGAAGGATGAGGAATATGAGAAGAAGGTAGGGATTCAGTGATTGAGGATGAGGAGATGACCTGATCACTAGTAGTAACCTGATAACTAGGAGTAGGGATATATCCTGCAGCAGGAAAGACATCATCCAATGAGGGGGGTAAAGAAGATGGCATAGTAGGGCATGTATGTGGTTCAAGAAAAGTGGATTTAGGATGTTTGATGGAAAATACTGATTCCCTAAAGGTGACATCCCTATTCACAAATAAGGTGCCTGTTGCAACCCTTTTTGAGTTTCTGAATAGCCCATGAAAACTGCTGGGGTGACTTTGGAGGAGAATTTGTCACAAAAAATGGGCTTGATGGCATAACACAAGCAACCAAATACTTTTAGGTGGGTAAGTGAAGGTGGTGTACCATGGAATAACTCATAGGGTGACTTCCCAGAAATAGATGAGGAGGGTAGTCTATTTATGAGGTAAACTATTGTGAGTACACGCTCACCCCAGAACTTTAATGGAGCATAAGCTTGGAATTTAAGAGCTCTTGCCATTTCAAGCAAGTGCCTATGCATCCTTTCAGCCACCCTATTTTGTTGTGGAGTACCAACACAAGAACTTTGATGAATTACCCCAAAGGAATTAAAAAGACTAAGACGGTGGGAATTAAAGAATTCAAGCCCATTATGAGATCTAACAATTTTAATAGAGGCAGAGAACTGATTTTTAATCAAGGCAAAGAAATTTTTGATCAAAACAATAGTATCACTTTTATATCTCATCAAGAAAACCCTAGTCATCCAAGAATAGTCATCAATAATGGTAAGGAAAAATCTGAAATCATTATAGGTACATTGTCTATATGGACCCCATATATACATGTGTACAAGTTCAAAAGGAGATACAGTTTTTGACACACTAGTAAGAAAAGGAAATCTAGTTTGCCTTACTATAGGACAAACAACACAAGATTTATATGCATGATTTGATAGACGACCCTTCAACATTGGGATTTTCTAGAGGACGGTAGCTGGTACATGACCAAGCCTTTGATGGCATATTGAGACTTAATCAGACTCAGTAGAAGATAGGCAGTGATGTGAGGGAACAAGTGAAGTCAAAGAAGTTGAGACTTGAACTACTGAAGGTCTCTTGGCAGGTTGAAGTAAGTATAAACCATCCTTCTCCTTACCAATCCCCCTCACCTTTCCAGTAAAGAGGTCCTGGAAGATACAAATATTAGGAAAGAAACCAATACAACATTGTAGTTGTTTAGTTAGTTTCGAAATGGACAAGAGATTATACTTAAAGAAAGATACATATAGCACATTAGTCAGTATGTTGTCAAACAAAGACATTGAACCAATATGTGTGACAGAAGTAGTTTGACCATTTGGTAAGTGAACTTGACTACAGTTTGGAGGTATTAGTTTTGAGTTGATTAGATGATTTAGGCTAGAAATTATGTGATTTGTTGCCCCTGTATCTATCACCCAAAGAGTAGTATCACAATCTGCAGTTGAACAACTATTAGAGTAATAAGATATACCTGTCATGTTGATGTTTGTTTCTTGTGGAGGTGGTGTCTTATTGATCAGCTGTAGGATCTGTTGATATTTCTCCAGGGTAAAGACATGCATAGTCATTCCAAGAGCAGGAGTGGTGCAATTATCAGCATGACGTGCATTCTAGTTAGGAGCAACAGAGTTGTTATCACAGTTTGCATTATTCACCATGGGAGCCTTGTTGCCTTTGCCAGTTTGTTGAAAAAATTCAGAAGTATTTCTCTTAGTATTCTTAGAATTGGCAGGTATCCAACCAACTTGTAGCAGTTCTCCCTTTTGTGACCTCTCATACGACAATGATCATAGTAAAGTGTATTTGCCTTTTTGAACCTATTTCCTTGTACAGAGGAAAGAATGGTGGAGTCATTCAAGTCCAGTTGTTGGAGAGGCTGAACACACTGATTTATCATATTTGATTGCATTTGTTGGCTTTCAACTTATGATCAAATTGTAAGGTTGATTCAGGGAAGGACTGGAAACTTTCATCAAAATATGACTGCGAGACCATGAGTAAGTCTCATTTAGCCCCATCAGAAATTGCATCAGCTTCTGCTGCTCTATGTGATCGGCATAGGTCTTATCACTTCCAGGAAGAGGAATAAGAGACAGATATTCATCCCAAACATTTCTCAACCTTGAAAAATACTTGAAAACAGATGAAGTACCCTGTACCATTGTATAAATCTCTCTATGTAATTGATACACTATAGTAAGATTTCTCTTATCAAAACATTCTTTTAAATCATCCTAGACCTTATAAGCATTAGATGAGTACATCAATCTATTAGCTAATTATCTTGAAACAGAGTTTTTGATCCACAACAAAATGAAGGCATTACATTTGTCCCACTCATGAACTAAATCTCATCTCTAATCTTCATTTTTACAGCTACCATTAATAAACCCTAATTTGTTCTTAGCTAGCAGTGCAACTTTCATAGAATTACTCCATGCAGTGTAATTGTCGATTTCAATTAGTTGTTGAGGAATGAAAATACAACCTGGAGTGTCGGATGGGTGTAGAAATAGACGATTCATTGGATGAATGTCGGTGAATCGCTCTATTTGGTCCACTGTTGGTGTCATCACCGGCATTGGCATTTCGTCACTTGTGCTCGGCATTTCTTTACGAGAATTTTCAGGAATCAATAATAGAAGTAACAATTGTTGCTCTGATTAACCAAAAGTTGATGATTTAGACTCGCAGATGAAGTAATCCCCCAAATTCAACAATGGTGAAAATCAGGGTTTGTCTGCTAATGGTCTTCAATGGAATCAATCAATTGCTTGATAAATCACTCTCATATGCTGATTTACCAGCTCAATCACCATTGATCGGTGGTTGTGATACAATATTGAAAGAGAAATTGAAGTTGGAGATGAAGAAGAGCAGAAGAGAGAGTAGGTCAGTTGTGAGAGCAACTGGCTCTATGATATTTTCTCATTAAACCAAAACAAAATGAAAATGTACAATTTATATTATTTCCTAAATCACTAACTTAACCCAACACTAACTTGTGTCTAACTAACTAACTATGGTTAGTTGTATATGTATACAATGTATAACTACTACTATGACTTTAATATTTCTACAGTTATCATTTTGTGAAATATTGGATTTTATGGAACTTCCGTGACTCATTGCGTAATTACGAAATACAACTAATCAATATTCGCTTCGTACTCATGCTTTTCAAATTGTATAATATTGAGAAACTTGTTAACTCGACAAACTATATTGCGATAGTTTTGTATAGAGATTAGAAGTCAGCGGACTATGTGTATGCAATGTCACAACCCAGAATTACTACCGTCGGCACTGTGATGACGCCTAACATTTCACTTGCTAGGCAAGCCAACGTTCAAAAAGTTTATTCATTTTTAACAGTTTAGATTAGATAAAGAGAAGAACTGAAATAACTGCAGAAATCCAATTTAAAATGCGGAAGCTAAAATAGCCAAACGTCTGTTAAAATTATTGGACTCGGTGTCACAAGTGTACGAGCTACTAGAATAGTACATACAAGGGTCTAAATCAAATATAAAGATGTCTGAAGGAAAATACATAGTTGAAAAAAGGGAAAGGGACTCTAGGAGCTGCGGGTGCTGAGCATTTGCACCTCAAGTCTCTGATGCGCTGAACAATCCAAGCATGCTAATAGCCGCCATTGAGATCAACTCCAAAATCTGCAAAAGAAGTGCAGAGTGTAGTATGAGTGCAACCGATCCCATGTACTCTGTAAGTTCTGAGCCTAACCTCGACGAAATAGTGACGAGGCTAAGATAGGTCACCTACTCTACAACTTGTACGCAGTATATAATAAAGGCAGAAAAAGGAAATACGAGACAAAATAAGATAGTCAACTGAAAATAATAGCTACAACTTCATGAATTAAGCAAGTCACATTCAGAATTATCAATCCTTAGAGTTTCAAATAAAAATACCGAAAACCAACACAGCTCAAGGAAAGAGAAACACATAGGTTGTTGCGCCGCGCAACCCGATCCCACTTTATAACACAGAATCCTCCCTTATTTCACCGTAACAACATCAACAACAATAAATAATATATATAGGGGCGCGCAACCCGATCCCACTATATATCAATATCAATATCATAATTTACCCTTATTTCACCGTATCAATCCACTCTTATTCTACATGTTGCGGCATGCAACCTGATCCCAAAGTATCAGTACAAATTCATCCTTATTCCACCATATCAATCCACCATTATTTCACATGTTGCGGCATGCAATCCGATCCCACCATATCAGTACCAAATATTCAATATGCACAGTCAAATCAATAATTCAAATCACGAGAACCTTTACGATCAATAAATACCAAATGAAGCAGAAAGGAAACCTTGTAAAACATGGGAATTCACATAGGTAATGCTACATAGCAAGTCATGTCGGGGAAATGACAATTAGAGGGGTCAAGTAAGTTAGTTAAGGCAAGTAGCAGTGAATCATGAAAATATGAAAGGATCTAACATTAATAACAAAAGTAAAGACTGATTAATAGGTAGAAAATAAGCATGGAAGACATTTAGAGCATATAACATTTAAGACGGGGAAGGAGATAATTAAGAAAAAATGGAAAATCTGGGAAAACAAGTAATTCGGCGGCGTATAAGCACTCGTCACCTCGCATATGCGTTGCAACATATGAAATTCACATAGCACATGGTCCGAGGGTTCCTAATTCTCTCAAATCAAGGTTAGACTCAACACTTACCTCACTCTGCAGTCAACTCAGAGCTTTACCGGAGTCTTTACCCTAGAATCTGCCTCCAAACCACTCGTATCTTGCCACAATTGACTCAATAATATCAAATATTATTAAAGGAATCAATTACAATGCATAAATTTAGAATTTCCAAATTTTTTCCAAAAAGTCAAAAATCGACCACAGGCTCGTTTGGTCAAAATCCGAGGTTTGGACCAAAATTCATTTACCCATTCATCCCCGAGCCCATTTATGTAATTAGTTTCGGAATCCGACATCAAATTGAGATATAAATCCCCAATTTGCAAAAAAACCAATTCTTCTTAAATCCCTGGTTCTCTACCATGGAAGAACAAAGATTATGGCTAGGAATTAAGAGGTGATATTAGAAATGGAAGAAAATGAGTAAAAGTGTACCAACTTATGAATTGATGTTGAGTTTTCTCTTCAAAATCGCTCCTAGGCCGAGCTCTAATGGAAGAGTTATGAAAAATGGGAGAAATCCCGTTTTCGAAATGTCTTAATGTTTGGGCGTCAGGCCTTCTTTGCGTTCATGAAGGGGCCTGCTGTATTCGCGATGTACAGTAGCCCAAGTGGATTTCGCGTTCGCGAGTTCTTCTTCACGTTCACGAAGGCTGCTCCCCCCTGGCCTTCGCATTCGCGAGCCAGTGCTCACGTTTTCGTAGAAGAAACGACTTTCCCTTCCCCAGGTCTCTGAAGCTACGCATTCGCGAGAAGCTGATCGCGTTCACGAAAGGTAAGGCCCCCATTGCTCCACGTTCACGATGAAGAAAATCTACCCAACCCTAGTTCACTCTTCGCTTTTGCGAGAGTACCTTCACAAACGCGAAGAAGGAAACCAGATGACACATAAAGCTCAGGAAAAACTAGATTTTCTAAGTTTCAAAAGATTCGTAGCCTATCCGAAACTCACCTGAGCCCTTGGGGCTCTAAACCATATATGCACACAAGTGAAAAAACCTCATACGAACCCGCTCACGTGATCGAAATGCCAAAACGACTCCTAGAATGACGGATCAGACACAAAATCAATTGAAATTTTCAAGAAAACTTTTAAACTTCTATTTTAAAAACCGGACGTCCGAATCACGTCAAACCAATTTTATTTCTCACCAAATTTGACAAACAGTCATAAATATAGTAACAGACATGTACTAGGATTCGGAACTAAATACGGACCCGGTATTAATAAAATAAAATATCAGTCAATTCTTAAAAATCATTAAACCTTTAAACTTTCAATTTTCGACAAAAATCAATAACTCGAGTTAGGGACCTCTGAATTCGATTTCGGCCATACACCAAGGTCCAAAATTACGATACGGACCCACCGGGATAGTCAAAATACGGATTTGGGTCTGCTTGCTCAAAACATTGACCGAAGTCAACTCAAATAAATATTTAAGGCAAAATTCTTATTTTTATTAGTTTTCAACATAAAAGCCTACAGGAAAAATACGCGGACTGTACACACAAATCAAGGAAGGCTTCAAAATACAAAATTAGGTTCTAAAACTATAGATGACCTATCAGGTCATCACATGCAACGACACATTCTATAACTCAGAACAAAAATGTGATGATTTTCTTTAGCATAATGCATAAAATCTCCCTGAATGAACGACACATATTATCTTTGCGAGAGTCTTATTAGCCCACCCCCCACCCGCCTCCCCCAATTTTTTCCCATAATTCTTTGCACCATTATTGGTGACGTGTAGCATTGTGCAAGAAAAACTCCTTCAAGCATGTGAGAACTTAAAAAGGCTCTAACCTATATGATATCGTCGTATGAAAATTCCAAAGTTAATTTTCAAGAGCTCTTCATCCCCGTTTTATCATCCATTTTTCTAGAGCTCCAAATCTAATTTTTGGTGTCAAAATTCGACAAAAAGTCGGCTAAATCTGCACCAATCAAGCTCAAATTTCAACCACAACTTCACAACAACATCATCATCTTACCCCAGTAATCAATTTGGCCAACAACCAAGAATTTTACAAACTTATATTTTTATTCTTTAAGCCTTTTCAAGGTTCAACAATAATGGATTCAAAATTCTTTTTTCATTTTCGAATCTCATCTACAATTATGGATTTTGAATGAATTTAGTACTTGAATATCAACTTTAAATTTCAACAACGTCCGAATATGCTTAACACCTCTAATAAATTTTCAAGTTCATACAAAAATAATTGTCCTTTTCATTTTTCTAAATTAAAAATAATATTTCCATTACACTTCGAATTCAAAAGAAAAGAAAAAGGAAGAAAATGAAATAGATTTAAAAATAAAAATAAAAATATGAAATTACATGTGGCAGCGCGTGTATTTCAATGCTTACCAAATATTTGATTCTCTATGCACGTCAGCACTTAGGGTGACATTTATTCCACTTTAAAAACGTTTTAAGGGGTTATATGAGCCCCGCAAAGGTAAGGTATATCGTAGAAACTTCGGGTATAGTTCAGGAGAGATTAATTGTTTTGAACTGAAACAAGAGAGAACAAGTGCTCGTAGCTCAGTTGGTTAGAGCGCTTATTTAGTTAGCGGAGGTTTTGAGTTAGACTCTTAAAAAGAACATTTATTTTTCTGTGTTCTATATTTTGTCTTGGTTGTTTTCGTTACGAGAACAAATATAGTGATACATGTTGTATATTTTGCATACACTCATGTATACAGTCAATACAAGTTGTATCTTTTGTATACATCCTTTGTATTTCGCCTTGGTTACAATCGATACATATTGTATTCGTTGCACGAATGAATAGAGTTGTGCGAACGAATATAATTGATATACATTGTATTCGTTGCGCGAACAAATACAGTTGACATATGTTATATTCCTTGCGAGTTTGAATACAAACGATGCAAGTTAGTAATAATTGAATAGTAGTTATGAATGGTAATTAGGTGTTACGACCCAAAATCCGACACGGCCGTGATGGCGCCTATCGTGGAACTAGGTCAGCCACTTATATCCAAATTTTCATTTTTCCCAAATTATTAACTTTAGAAAACATCAATTTTTAAACAAAAATTCAATAATAAAAGATAGATGTATCAAAACAGCGGAAAGAAATACAACCCCGACCTCGGGTGTCACTAGTCATGAGCAAACTAATACAACTGTCCGAAAGACAAATATAGAATAGTCTGAAACATCCATTGAGTAAAGCTAAAGGAAGATAGGGAAGGAGAAGGCGGAACTGCGGTCGCCAAGAAACTACCTCGCAATCTCCGGTGGAAGTCCGCACAAGGAAGATCAACAACCGCTATCGTGACCAAATACACCTGGATCTGCACACAAGGTGCAGGGGGTAACGTGAGTACACCAACTCAGTAAGTAACAAGTCCAACCTGTGAACTGACAGGTAGTGATGGACCAAACCTCAACAGGCAATTAGCAATTAACAGAACAAAAATGTAGACATGCTTACAGTTCAAGTAAAACTCAACAGTAATAGATGCAACTGATCAGTAAAGAGTTTGAAACTTAGAGATTTTATGTATGTACCAATGCACAACTAGCATGATCAATGTTCCATAACCTCCACTCACAAGTTCTCAACCACTCGATACTGTATATAGCCATCCGGCCTAGGGAAGATCCATCCCGAAATATATATCACTAACCGAAGTCAATCAGTACTGAGGACACAGGATGATCTAGCCTCTCAGAGAAGATCCATCTCCCGGTATAGTACATCGGACAAGATCCATGTCTAGGGAAGATCCATCCCTTAATATAATCATCTACTACGCTCATTGGGGGTGTAAAGACTCCGGATGGGCTTCTCATAGCCCAAGCGCTATATCAAGGCCAGCGAAGGCATGATCAATATCTTGCTGCGGCGTGCAGCCCGATCCCATACTGTCACTCGATGTCAGGATCTCGGTCTCACTCAGTCATAGCTCACCAGTCTCACACACGGGCTCCAAAAGTCATGATACTAGCCGGGACAATAATAACATGTGGCAAGTAGTAACAATAGAGACTGAACATGATATAATATGCATGATAAGGACTGAGTACAGATTTTCAGTAAAATCAATGAAATGACAGCAAGAAAATGACCTCTTGGGTCTCAATAATATCGACATGAAGCCTTAACATGATAATCAACATGATTTACAGTTCAACAACTAGATCAAATAATCACAGCACAGATATCGATAACAAATAACCACTAAGCGTCGCCCTGGAATGATCCAAGTCACATTTCTCACGGTGCACACTCTTACGCCCGTCACTTGGCATAACGTCACATTCATAATAATCATAGAACACATCGTTCGGGGTTTCGAACCTGCAGAACCAAGGTTGGAAGCATTACTTAC
Source organism: Nicotiana sylvestris (assembly GCF_000393655.2). Lineage (NCBI taxonomy): Eukaryota > Viridiplantae > Streptophyta > Magnoliopsida > Solanales > Solanaceae > Nicotiana > Nicotiana sylvestris. The sequence continues at coordinate 41,480,778 of NC_091066.1, forward strand.
CTCATGCCAAGCCAAAACTCTAGTCTGCGACGCCTTTTCCTCTCGAATCGGCCTTTGAATGCCTCGAATCTAACCAAAATTAGTTCATAACCATCAATATACGCTAAAGGAGTAAAACCCATACAAAATTAACCAAATTACAACACAAAATCCGAAATTGACTAAACTCGACCCCTGGGTCCCCGTCTCGGAATTCGACAAATTTTACATAAATAGAATCCTTATTCCGCCACGAGTCCATTCATACCAAAAGTACCAAAATCGGATCTCAAATGGCCCATCAAATCACCACTCAAAGCTCTCTAATTAACCAAGCCCTAACCCCTAATTTGGCATTGATTTTCCCTTAAATTTTCATGCTAACAATGATAAAAATCACCATAATAACGAGCTTAGGAACCAAGGACCTTACCTCAATGAATCCCTCTGGAAATCCTCCTTTAAATTGCTTCCAAAATCTTCACCCCGAATGAAATATTGAGAGAAATGACCAAAAATCGCGAAGGAAATCTTTTATACTTTCTGACCCAGGCTTTTCGCACCTGCGGTCTATTTCCGCTTAAGCGCTACCGCTTCTGCGGTCAAAGGCACCGCTTCTACGATTTTTCACTTAAGTCCCCTTTCCGCACCTGCAAAACACATTCTGATCACATTCCTAAGTCCTAAATCATCTCCCGAAGCTATTCAAACCATCGTAATTCACATCCGAGCTCTTTTTACATAAGTCAACAACCGGTTGACTTTTCCAACCTAAGGTTAGTCAAAAGAGACTAAGTGTCTCATTACTTTCCAAAACCATTCCGAATTTGAACTGACTAGCCCGATACCACATAACACGGATAAATAAAGCATAAAGAAGCAGGAATGGGGGAAACAGAGCGGTAACTCATCAAACGACCGGTCGGGTCATTACATCCTCCCCCTCAGAAACAAACATTCGTCCTCGAACAGGTCAATCAACATACCTGAAGTCCCAAATAGTTGAGGATATCTTCTCTGCATCTCCCGCTCGGTCTCCAAGTAGCCTCTTCCACGGGCCGACCTCTCCACTGCACTTTTACTGAAGCTATATCCTTTGACCTCAACTTTCGAACCTGACGCTCCAAAATAGCCACTAGCTCCACATCATAAGTCAAATCACCATCCAACTGAACTATGCTGAAATCCAAAACATGAGACGGATCGCCAATATACTTCCGGAGATAGAAACACGAAATACCGGATGCACACTCGATAAGCTGGGTGGCAAAGCAAGCTCATAAGCCACCTCTCCCATACTCCGAAGCACCTCAAAAGGCCTAATGAAACGAGGACTCAATTTACCCTTCTTCCCAAATCTCATAACACCCTTGATGGGTGAAACCTTCAACAGAACCTTCTCACCAACCATGTAGGACACATCGCGAACCTTCCTGTCAGCATAACTATTTTGTCTCGACTGCGCTGTACGAAGCCTCTCCTGAATCACCTTCACCTTGTCTAATGCCTTCTGCACTAAGTTTATATCCAAAAGCCTAGCCTCACCTAGTTCAAACCAACCAACTGGAGATCTATAACGCCTCCCATACAAAGCCTCATATGTAGCCATCTAAATACTTGACTGGTAACTGTTGTTAAAAGCAAACTCCGCGAGCGGTAAAAACTGATCCTATGACCCTCCAAAGTCAATGACACACGCACACAACATGTCCTCCAATATCTAAATAGTGCGCTCGGACTGCCTGTCTGTCTGAGGGTGAAAAGTTGTGCTCAACTCTACCTGAGTAACCAACTCCCTCTGCACGGCTCTCCAAAACTGCGAAGTAAACTTAGTACCTCTATCTAAAATGATGGAAACTGGGACACCATGCAACCGAAAAACCTCTCGGATATAGATCTCTGCCAACCGCTCTGAAGAATAGGTAGTACACATAGGAATGAAGTGCGTGGACTTGGTCAAGTGAGCAGACTTGGTCAGCTGATCCGCAATCACCCAAATAGCATCGAAATTCTTCAAGGTCCGTGGGAGCCCAACTACAAAGTCCATGGTGATCCGCTCCCACTTCCACTCTGGAATATCTATCTGCTGAAGCAAGCCACCTAGTCTCTGATGCTCATATTTCACCTGTGGACAATTGAGACACCGAGCTACGAATTCCACAATATCCTTCTTCATTCTCCTCCACCAATAATGTTGTCTCAGATCCTGATACATATTCGCAGCACCCGGATGAATGGAATACCGTAAGCTATGGGCCTCCTCCAAAATCAACTCCCAAAGCCCATTTACATTGGGCACGCATATCCGGCCCTGCATCCTCAACACCCCATCATCACCAATAGTCACATCTCTAGCATCGTCGTGCTGAACTCTGTCCTTAAGGACAAGCAAATAAGGATCATCATACTGGCGCTCTCTGATGCAATCAAATATGGAAGATCGAGAAATCACACAAGCCAATACCCGACTGGGCTCCGAAATATCTAACCTCACGAACCGATTAGCCAAGACATGAACATCAACTACAAGATGTCTCTCTCCAACAAGAATAAACGCCAAACTCCCCATACTCACCACCTTTCTACTCAAGGCATCGGCTACCACATTGGCCTTTCTCGGATGGTACAAAATAGTAATATCATAGTCCTTTAGCAGATCTAACCATCTCTGCTACCTCAAATTGAGATCCTTCTACTTGAACAAGTGCTGGAGGCTATGATGATCAGTAAACACCTCACAAGACACACCATACAAATAATGCCTCCAAATCTTCAACGCGTGAACAATGGCAGCGAACTCCAAATCATGAACAGGGTAGTTCTTCTCATGGGGTTTCAACTGACGAGAAGCATAAGCAATAACTCTACCCTCCTGCATCAACACACACCCAATACCAACTCTTGAAGTATCACAATACACGGTATAAGAACCTGAAGCTAATGGCAACACTAACACTGGAGTTGTGGTCAAGGCAGTCTTAAGCTTCTGAAAGCTCGCCTCACACTCATCTAACAATATAAAAGGAGCACCCTTCTGAGTTAACTTGGTCAAGGGTGATGCTATAGATGAAAATCCCTGAACAAATCGGTGGTAATACCCCACTAAACCAAGAAAGATACGAATCTATGTGGTTGAGGACAGTCTGTGCCCACTCTGAACTACCTCTATCTTCTTTGGATCAACATGAATCCCCTCGCTGGACACCACGTGCCCCAAGAAAGCCATTGAATTGAGCCAAAACTCACACTTGGAGAACTTTGCATAAAGCGTCTCCTCACTCAATCTCTACAATACCACTCTCAAATGCTCTGTGTGCTCCTCCTGCCTACATGAGTACACCAGAATATCATCAATGAAAACTATGACAAACGAGTCGAGATAAGGCCGAAACATGATGTTCGTCAAATACATGAATGTTGTTGGGGAATTGGTCATCCCAAAAGACATAACAAGAAACTCATAATGACTATATCTGGTTCTGAAATGTGTCTTAAGAATATCCGAGTCCCTGATCTTTAGCTGGTGATACCATGAACGAAGATCAATCTTGGAGAACACTCTTGCTCCTTGAAGCTAGTCAAACAAATCATCAATGTGAGGCAGGGGATACTTGTTCTTAATTGTAACCTTGTTTAGCTGCCTATAATCGATGCACATCCTCATGATGCCATCCTTCTTCTTCACAAATAGGACAGGAGCACCCCACGGTGAAACACTAGGCCGAATAAACCCCTTATCAAGGAGTTCCTGAAACTGCTTATTCAACTCTTTCAGCTCCGCTGGTGCCATACGATACGATGGAATAGAAATATGCTGAGTGTCTGGCACCAGATTAATACCAAAATCAATATCCATATTCGATGGCATGCCCCGCAGGTCTGCAGGAAACACATCGGGAAAATCCCTCACAACTGGAACAGAATCAATGTTGAGAGTCTCTGCACTGACATCCCTCACAAATGCTAAGTATGAAAGACAACCCTTCCCAATCATATGCTAGGCCTTCAAGAATGAAATTACCCTATTGGGAACATAATCAGTCGAACCCCACCACTCAATCCGTGGCAACTCTGGCATAGCCAACGACATAGTCTTAGCATGACAGTCCAGAATAGCACGACACGGAGATAACCAATCCATGCCCAATATCACGTCGAAACCCACCATACTGAGCAATAGTAGATCCACTCGGGTATCAAAACCAAAATAGTCACTACACACGACCGATATACATGGTTCACAACAATAGTATTGCCTACTAGAGTAGATACATGAATAGAGGAGACAAGAGACTCACGGGGCATATCCAAATAATGAGTAAAATATGACGATACATAAGAAAAGGTGGAACCGAGATCAAATAATTCAGAGGCATCTCTGTGGCACACTAAGATAATACTGGTAATCATAACATCTAAGGCAATAGCATTTTGTCTAGCTGGGAGGGCATAGAAACGGGCCTGACCACAACCTGATAGACCTCCCCCTCTAGGGCGACCCCTAGTTGACTGACTTCCACCCCGAGCTGATTGAGCAAGTAGGGAAGTAACTGATGCTGAAGCTGAAGGGTGACTCCTCTGGTGGGATGAACCTTCCGTAAGATGGGGACAGAACCTCTTGATATGACCCAAATCTCCACACTTGAAGAAACCCCTCGTAGAAAGTCGCGATAGGGACTGAAGGGAGCCCCACGCACCGGGATGCCCACTAGAATAACCCGGCATAGATGGGCCTTAAACTGATGGTGCCTGAGTCGAACTCTAAGCTAGAAGGGCACTGAGAGATGAGTGACTGAGGTGAACTGTTAGAACCACGGCTTGATGACCCACCACGGTGACCTTAATGGGCTGGCTGAGCATGCTTAGATGAACGACCTCTTCGTGCTAAAACTGGCCTCCCGAAGAAGAACCTTTAAAACTACCAGATCCCCGAGGACTCTTGGTCTCCCTCTCCTCTCGCTTCTGGGGATGAACTGACTCAATCTCTCTAGCAATGTCAACAACCTCCTCATAAAAAGTGCCATATACTCTCTCCGGTCAGAAAAATCCGCAGCTGATAGTTGAGGCCATCAACGAACCTCCTGATCCTCTCCTTATTCGTGGGAACTAGCCAAATAGCATGACAGGCCAACTCGAAGAGCCTTATCTCATACTGCTCCACGGACAGGCCCTCCTGACGCATCTGCTCAAACTCCCTGTAGGAATGCGGTAAATACTTCTCTAGGAAGAGAATGGAGAACTGATGCCAGGTAAGGGGTGGTGCACCAAAAAGCCTACGCCTTTCATAAGCCTCCCACCAAGTGAAGCTAGCCCCAAAAAACTGAAAAGTAGTAAATGAGACCCCACTAGTTTCCAGAATACCCGTTGTACGCAACATCTTCTGACACTTATCCAAGAAACCCTGGGCATTCTCGCCCGCTGCACCACTGAAAGTCGGAGGCTGAAGTCTACCAAATCTCTCCACTCAACTTTGCTCGTTGTCAGGCATAACTGGAACCACAAAATCGTAAGCAGGTGCAACCGGTTGGGCTAGTAGTGCCTCCAGTGTCTGAAGTCCCTAAACAACCTGCTCGAGTGTACGGGCGGCAAGAGTCTGTGTGCCTCCTCCGGCCTGAGAAGTAGCTGCTACAGTAGAAACTGCGACTACTTGAGCAACACTGGTGCACACAGTTAGAATCTGAGCCAAAGTCTCCTAGAGACCCGGAATAACAATAGGCACAGTCGGTGCCTGAGCTAGTGCTGCTGGAGCATCCCCAGTTGGAGCCTGATAATGAACTTGGGCGGCAGGTGGATCTCCAAGTGTTGCCCTAGCTATTGTGCGAGCCAAACCCATACCCCTACCATGGCCTCGACCGCATCCTTGGCCTCTAGTGGCCCCAACTGGTGGTACTGGTGGTCGTCCATCATGACTGGTAGCACGTGTCCTTACCATATGTGAGAGAATAGAATAACAGAAGTTTAGTACTCGGATCAACAAATTCGCACGACAGAATTCAAGAATATGAAGATTTTCCTAAAGGTTCTGCAGCCTCCCGAGGATAAATACATACGTCTCCATACCGATCTGTAAGACTCTGCTAAACCTGCTCATGACCCGTGAGACCTATGTAATCTAGTCTCTGATACCAACATGTCACGACCCAAAATCCGACCTGGTCGTGATGGCGCCTATCGTGGAACTAAGCCAGCCACTTATTTCCAATTTTTCATTTTTCCCAAATTATTAACTTTAGAAAACATCAATTTTTAAATAGAAATCCAATAATAAAAGATAGAAGTATCAAAACAGCGGAAAGAAATACAACCCCGACCTCGGGTGTCACTAGTCATAAGCAAACTAATACAACTGTCTGAAATACAAATCTAAAATAGTTTGAAACATCTAATAAGTAAATCTAGAGGAAGATAGGGAAGGAGAAGGCGGAACTGCGGTCACCAAGCATCTACCTCGCAATCTCCGGTGGAAGTCTGCACAAGGAAGATCAACAATCGTGATCGTGACCAAATACACCTGGATCTACATACAAGGTGTCGGGTGTAATGTTAGTACACCAACTCAGTAAGTAACAAGTCCAACTTGTGGACTGATAGGTAGTGACGGACCAAACCTCAATAGGCAATTAGTAATTAACAGAACAGAAATGCAGACATGCTTACAGTTCAAGCAAAACTCAACAGTAATAGATGCAACTGATCAGTAAAGAGTTCAAAACTCAGAGATTTCATGTATGTACCAATGCACAACAAGCATGATCAATGTTCCATAATTTTTACTCACAAGTGCTCAACCACTCGGTACTGTATATGGCCATCCAGTCCAGGGCAGATCCATCCCAGAATATATATCACTGACTGTAGTCATTCAGTACCGAGGACACAAGCTGATCCTGCCTCTCGGAGAAGATCCATCTCCCGGTATAGTACTTCAGACAAGATCCATGTCTAGGGAAATATCCATCCCTCAATATAATCATCTACTACGCTCACTAGGGGTGTAAAGACTCCGGAGGGGCTTCACTGAGCCCAAGCGCTATATCAATGCCAGCGAAGGCATGATCAATATCTTGCTGCGGCGTGCACCCCGATCCCATACTATCAGTCGATATCAGGCTCTCGGCCTCACTCAGTCATAGCTCACCAGTATCATACACAGGCTCCAAAAGTCATGATACTAGCCCGGACAATAATAACATGTGGCAAATAGTAATAATAGAGACTGAACATGATATAATATGCATGATAAGGACTGAGTATAAATTTTCAGTAAAATGAATGATATGACAGCCAGAAAATGACCTCTTGGGTCTCAATAATATCAGCGTGAAGCCTTAACATGATAATCAACATGATTTACAGTTCAACAGCTAGATCACATAATCACAGCACATATATTGATAATAAATAACCACTAAGCGGTGCCCTGGAATGATCCAGGCCGCATTTCTCACGGTGCACGGTCTTATGCTCATCACATGGCATAGCATCACCTTCATAATGATCATAGAACATATTTTTTGGGGTTTCGAACCCGCAGAACCAAGGTTGGAAGCGTTACTTACCTCAAGCCAAGCCAAAGCTCTAGTCCGCGATGCCTTTTCATATCAAATCAGTCTCCGGATGCCTCAAATCTAACCAAAATCAGTTCATAACCATCAAATATGCTAAAGGAGTGAAACCCATACGAAATTAACCAAATTACAACGCAAAATCCGAAATTGACTAAACCTGACCCACGATTCCCCATCTCAAAATTCGACAAATTTTACATCAATAGAATCCTTATTCCGCCACGAGTTCAGTCATACCAAAAGTACCAATATCGGACATCAAATGGCCCCTCAAATCACCACTCAATGCTCTCCAATTAACAAAGCCCTAACCCCCAATTTGCCACTGACTTTCCCTTAACTTTTCATGCTAACAATGATAAAAATCACCATAATAACGAGCTTAGGAACCAAGGACCTTACCTAAATGAATCCCTATGGAAATCCCCCTTGAAATTGCTCTGAAAAGCTTCACCTCAAATGAATATTGAGAAAAATGACCAAAAATCGCGAAGGAAATCTTTTTTACTTTCTGACCCAGGCTTTTCGCACCTGGGGTCTATTTTTGCTTCTGAGCTACCGCTTCTGCAGTCAAAGACACCGCTTCTACGATTTTCACTTAAGTCCCCTTTCCACACCTGCGATCCAAACTCTGCATCTTTGAGCCCGCAGGTGCGACTCACCTCCCGCATCTACGTCTTCTGCTCTCTTTGCTTGTGGCCGCATCTGTGCCTCAATATCTTCTTCTACGAGTCCGCACTTGCGGTCCCTTAGCTGCAGGTGTGGTTATGACAGCAATAGAAAACTTCAGCTACCAAACCCAACTCAAAATCTCCCGTTAACCACCCGAAATCACCCCGAGGCCCCTGGGACCTCAACCAAAAGAATGAACAAGTCATATACCACTATCCAAACTAATATCAATCTTCAAAACACCTCAAACAACATCGAATCAACCAAATAATATCGGATTCAAGCCTAAGGTTCCAAAAATCTTACGTATTTTGCTTTTGATCAAAAAGTCTATAAAACCACGTCCGAATGACCCAAAAATTTCCACACACATCCCAAATGAAACCTACTAAAACACCCGGAATTCCATTCCGACCCCTATATCAAAATCTTACCTATCGATCAACTTGTTATTTGGCTCAATATCTAGCAGGGATGGCAAGTTACCCAGGTACTTTCTTACATATTTCTTGTCACTAGAGGAAAGGTCCTCCCACAAATCTAGCAGCAATGGTAGAATGTTGCTAACCATACCGAATCTGGGGACCTTGTGCCTCATTTTCTGCAAAACAAAAGGGTTAGACCTTTCTCCCTCACCAGACTTGACTATTTATACATTCATGATTAGCATATTGGCATTTAGTTCTCCAAAATAATGCATAGAATGTGGTTGTGTCCATTGGGATTATGGAAACCCCGGTGGACTTTAAGGATAAGGTTCATCTTAAAGGATCATTATGTGGACAACATATTGATCCGACAAGGTTTGACCATGATGCATGCACAATTTCGATCAGAGTGAGGTTACTATGGGGGATTAGACCGGTACCCTCAAGTGGAAGAGACAAGTCAGTTTCAGGAATAAAAGAATCATAAATGCTTAAAAGAAAATGGAGAGTTAAATCCAAATAAGGGGAAAGGGTACGGGATAAAACATGCTTGGACTATTTCACAAAAGATAAGTTCATTAGGGTAAGAGCCTAAAATTTCCCCAGCAGAGTCGCCATGCTGTCGCGACCCCTTTTTTCCCTCCACGGAGAGAGAGAAGTCCAGGTTCTGACATTAACGGGGGTAATAACTAATTTTCTTTTGGGAATTTGGGTTTTTGAAGAGACGCCACCTAACAAATTATGGTGCATTAGGGCACCTAGAGTGATTAACTCTTAGACTAGTTTGCATTACCAGAGATTTAGGGTAAGGGCTCGAGATAACCTTGAGGGGAAGGTATTAGGCACCCCTCTCGGTCTACAATGGTGGGTCCCGGCCGAACTTATACTTATGAATTAGTCCTTTTGACAAATAAATAGTTTAAATACATACTTGCAAATAAAGGTATGTTTTGGTCATTGTATATAACTCAAGTAATGAGACAAAAGGAAAGGACTTGAACAAATTGTGTATATGGAGAAAAGTAAAGTTTAATCATCAGGAATTGGGAAAGTGGGGTCCTAGGTTGGTTAGCCTATAGGATCACACCACGCAATGCCCGGTAATCACTCCTCAATAAGGGGCTACACGTGACATTAGTGTGTAGTCATCATATCCTTACTACCTAATTCTCTCCCCTTGGTCATAGCCTAAAGCGTTCTAATAACCTTGACAGATATCCCATGCGTGCACTACCCATCCTTTCCTTGTGGCCTTAAAGGTATTTTAGGACCTTTACTTTTTGGACAGTTCTAGACTATCCTAATGTTTTAAAGGATAAAAGTTTAGGCGTCAATCAAGAACAATTAGGACTGCATTTAGAGAGAACAAATTATAGGCTCACAGTCACCTGCACAAATATAACAAGTAAATGCACATCTTCAAAAAACAGTCAGGTATTTAAGGGAAAATTCTCTAACATGATATCTAGATGAGTAGGGATTATACAGTATTAAATTAGGACAAAGTGTCAAAAACCTATTTATCTTGCCTACTAATTTAGACTTGTTAAATCTAAACAGTTTTAAATAACAAAGCACAGTTTTATAGTTGCAGATTTTTAATCGCCCTATAGACTTGCCTAAGCGCATAATAGTGGTGTCCTAAGAGCATGATAACTACATTGATTATAAGTGTAGTAAAATAGTGAACGGTTTTAAAACAAACAACTTGAGATACTATAGACATATTTTCTAGCGGTATTAATTCAAGGCAGTGTTTGAAAACTCATTTAAAGAAATGGACAGTTAATTAAACCAATTCAAGATGAACAAACGTGAATTAAACTGATTCATTTAACTAAACTGATTTTAAGTTCTATAGGCATGATTTCTATTAGAGCTGACTTTAATCCCTATAGGCATGGTATCTAGTTATTAAGGCCGATTTTAACCCTATTGGCATGATCTCTGTTATTAAAGTCATTTAGATCCTATAGGCATGGTTTCTAATATTGTGGAAGTAAAGCAAACATAGCAAATACATTTGAATTAGACAACCCTATAGGCATGGTATCTACCCGATTTTCCCAACATATATATATAACTGCCCACTCCTTTACACTAATCACTCCAATGTTGTTTACAAATAATTATTACAGACCAATGAATAAAAATACATAAATACAGTAGTTAATCTATAGGGAGCCTGCAGCAGGCCCAAATGACTTCCCAAGCCTCCAATAGCCTCAAATGCCAAAGTTCCATAGACAATTTCGTGTCTAGGTGTGTCAGAGTTCTCAAAGGACCTCAAGGATCTCGGGCAGTGCTCACACCCTGACTTTCATAACATGGATTGAGTCAGTGCAGTATGGAATAGCCAACCCCAGTGTGCCAGAGTTTCAAGGTATCTCAAGAGGATCCCAAGGTAGTACACACACTGGAGGGGCAGGCCCTAGTGACTTGGGAGTAAATTTAGAGTGCTTGACATAGTTTGAAATGGTTTTGATATGAAAAATAGTGTGGAAAGGGCTCAATTAAGTAAAGAAGTTTTATGAAAAATAGGAATTGATTAGTAATAAAATAGTTTTGGAAAAAAACAGTGTGAACTTGTGAGAAATTAGCAAACAGTTTAAACAACACCATTCAGACATAGATTTCACTTAGGGAGTATGGGAATTGGGGATACATAGAACATATTAATGTAACAACAAGAGCACAGAAGTTTTTTTTCCCAGAGTTATTTATAGGAATTAGGAGCCAATCACACAGTTATAGTACAGATATAGAACAAACAGTTGAGAACATAGTTATACTAGGCAGAGTTGAACATAGAGTCAGAAGAACTTACGGGGTAGTAAACAACCTAGCAAAATAGATTACTATCACGAACTGGGTAAACAAACAGACAGACAATCAAACATACATAAATGGAGTAGAGTCAGATTGAGACATGCTAAAGAAAGCAATAGGCAAGTCATTAGACATGTTAATCATAAGTTGAATGAGGTAGAACTCATATATGCTAAGTAAAACCAGGATTTAAGCATGCTAGTTACATATCAAAAAGCCAAGTGATAGACAGGAATAAGACTGGAAATCAGTAAACTAAAGCAGTAAGAGAACACATAGAGTTTTGAACTTGTAATTAAATTAGGGCATACCAGTTAAGTTGAACAGACACAAAATATAGAGTAGTGTAGTGTAATAACTAGCCTTGGCTTACAACAGACTAGTTCAATGGAAGTAGCAAGTAACAGAAAAGAGCAAAAAGCTTTAAGTATAAGAGAGAGTTTATGAACTAGTGTCCTCGTCTACTAAGAATAGAAAAGAGTATATATAATAGTTGAGAGATAGGTAAATAAGGTAAGAATCAATTGTTCAATAATTGGAGAGTCACAGAATCAATCCAGAATTAAATTAGTAAAGTCTTCCCTTAATCAAGGGAGTAATTTACCAACGGTAAAGATCATGTAGCTAATTAAGGAAAGACATCGAACAACTAAAAAAATAGAGTAGGTAATTAGGGGTAAATACACAAAAGGTTCAATTAAGTGGTAAGGATATAACACGATCAATCACAGAATAAGGTAAGAAATAATTTAAAGGTTGTGAAAATAGGAAAAATATCCGGAAATCAGTATAGGAGTATCAACACAGTGAATCGGGGATTCAAATAATCGAAATAGTGTTGATTTTAAGAAAAATAACATAAGCTTCCATAAATAAAAATACAAGTCGAGTATTAACAGAAAGAATCAATTCTGGAACCCTAATAGGACCTATTAGGGTAAAATCACCCAATATTCAAAATAATCGAATCAGTATTCAAGAGAATCAAACACATAGCAGAATCATACAGCAAATAATCGAGGACAAACTCAGAATCCAAACATAGTGTTGAAAAATTAGGGGTTTCAACATAACTAGTTAGGTCTAAAGGGAAACTTAACAAAATCGGTTTAGACACATAAGAATAAGAGAATAAACACATAAAAATCAGAAATCGTTTTGAAGAAACGGATTTCAGAAACCCTAGTTAGGAAAATCGAAGTGACACTTTCAAAACTAGAAGGTTTCTCATAAAAACAAGTAAAAACAGTTCGATTCTTCTCAGATCTATAACCCAGAGATGAAAATACTGGCTTAGAGACCATAGGTTTAGCCAAAAAAATAGAGTGATCTTACTCAAATTGATCCATGGCAGCCTGAGACTGGTAAGGATAGGCCAGAGGTGTGAGGGTACTGACCCCTGGTCCCTTGAGGACCTCAAAGATATAAAAAATTCCCGGCGTAGGAGAGGCGTTACGGCTAGAGGAGGGTGGTAATCTACCACAGTCGACGGTAGGCAAGCAACGACGAGGAAAATTAGGGTTAGGCTTGAGAGCGCTTGAGAGAGGAAGAGGGTTTCCAGGGCGGCGGATGGGTGAGAATGAGAGGGTTTGGGGGTCGTTTGGGACTAAAAATGAAAGAGATTAATGGTGGTCGTTGATCTCTATGATCAACGGCCAAGATTAGATGAAATTGGGGCCGGTCGGGTCTTCTTGGTTTGGTTTGGGTAGTTTTAACTAAAACCTGGGCTGGTATTAGGTTTTAAATAGCCACTTTTAATCTTATATAATTTATAAAAATAATATATTATTTCTAAAAAAATATTTTCTTGTATTAAAATGATTTAAAAATAGTTGTTTAACATTTTAAAAATATAAAATATCATTTTATGCATCAATAATGTACTTATGCATTAGTAGGGCTATTATTGCAAAGATATGCAATTTAGCCATAAAAAGTAAATGCAATTATAAAAAATGCATTAAAAATATTTAAACAATATATTAGAATAAATAAAGAATTTAGATGACTAAGTCACCATAAAAATAATTTGAAGGATAATTATTGGAAATTTTATAATAAAAAGGAAAGAAATAAATCAATTTGGAGCTTTTAAAAATTATAGAAAAATTATAAAAAATGCTTATGCATGCTTATAACTGTATATGTGCTATTTTGAAAGTATATATATGTATTAAAAAAATATATGAGGAAAAATTGGGTATCAACAGTTGTCCCTCTTTACACGGGAAGGATGAAAGAGTTTTCGGGTAAAGAAATGATGACCAATTTTGACTTGGCGGGATGTTTTAAAAGACAGAGGCCAGACTTTGGCCTTGAGTTTCCTACATATCCCTAGTTTTATAGGAATCAGGCCATGTGTAGTTCTGGATTCATTGGCAGAATATACCGATAAAGTTATTGCAATAATGGACACGGGATGCAAGAGCGGCTATGGTAAATGATTAAGGTTTGAGATAGGTGAAGGAATTGGAGCGAGGTTGCTCCTACTAGGATAGCGCTTGCTTACTGGTTACCTACAAATACAAAGATGCTACGAACATGTATTTGTGCAAAAATTTAAACATGATGCAGATTCCATTTGGACCATGAAGGTTGTCTTCGGACGATTAAAGATGACGTCCTTGGACCATGACGTCCTGGGCCATGAATTGTTTAGTGCGGGATTTGTAATCCATGAAATGTTGTTCTCGGGCCATGCAGATAGTGCCTCTAAACCATGACGACTTTGAATAATGATATGCAAATTTGAGGGATCCTCAGGCCATGGCATGGTGTCTTCTGGCTATGAGGATGATGCCTTTTAGACTATGACGCCTTAGGATAGATCGGCGATATTTCAGCACATGATATGCGATAATATGGTGTTAACAAGGCAAGGCTTAGTCTTGTGAAATGGAGGGTAGAGCTTAGCCCGATTGAAAAGCAAATAGATAGTACTAGAAATAGAGCAATATCTGTGCAAAGAGGGACATTGCTTACTCCCATGCGGATATAGGAGGCAAGGATTAGCCTCATCCATATATGGGAGTAAAGGAATAACCTTATGCAGACGGGGAGGCAGAGATTAGCCTCATGAAGATATAGAGGCAAGGATTAGCCTCATGCAGATATAGTGGTAGGGATTAGCCTCACGCAGATATAGAGGCAGTGGTTAGCCTCATGCAAATACGAAGGCAAGGATTAGCCTCATGCAAGTACGGAGGTAAGGATTATCCTAACGCAAATATGGAGGCAAGGATTAACGTCATGCAGGTACGGAGCCAAGGATTAACCTCATGCAAATATGGAGGCAAGGATTAGCCTCATGCAAATATAGAGGAAAGGATTAGCCTCATGCAAATATGGGGAAGTAGGGATTAGCCTCATGCAAATATGGAGGCAAGGATTAGCCTCATGCAGGTACGGAGGCAAGGATTAGCCTCATGCAAATATCGAGGCAAGGATTAGCCTCATGTAAGATAGGGAGATAGGGATTAGACTCATGTAGATATGTAGGCAGTGATTAGCCTCACGCAGATATGGAGGCAAGGATTAGCCTCATGCAAATATGGAGGCAACGGTTAGCCTCATGCAATTATGGAGGAAGGGATTAGCCTCATGCAGAGAGCAAGTAGTAAATAAGAGTAGTATATGTCTTTGCTGAAGATATATTCGGTGTCTGATGGCTTGATTGATAGCGAATTTGTTACGTGCATATATTTGTGGATTCTATCTCTATGTTAGATGTTCCTGCGTTCAAAGAAAAATTGTAAGTTCTGTGATGGGGAGGTTGGTTCATGTTCTGTCAGCTGGCTTTGCTTTTCTTTGTTCTGAAAGCCTTTTTGAGTTCCCCTGGGTAACACCTGATTGTTACGGAAGTAAAGTTTTCGAAAAAAATATGCAATCATTGATAAAAATAGAGTCATTTTAGAAACGTATTGATATATCAAGTAATTTTAGATGAACAAGTGATTGTGACACATCTCAAAGGCATTGCAACTCTCTTATATTGGAATTTTGAGGGTCCTCCTAAAAATTCTGTCCCAGTTTGGTAGATGATTTTTTGACCATTTGTGGGTAATGAGCCTTGTCGATCTTTCTTTAGAATTTTGAGAATCCTTCTCAAAATTCTACCCCAGTTTCTTAATCGATTTTTGACCGTCTGACATGTGTTGGCATTGGTTGGACTTGCTCCTGAATTTTTAGGGTCCTCCTCAAAATTCTGCCCTAGTTTCTGATCTTGGGGGAATGGAAATTTTATTATGATATGACCGAACCCATAAGACTGCCTACGTATCCCCTCTTAAATGGGAATTAGGTCAGGCATAGTTTAATGACATCAGATGAGGAAATAATCTAAGCATAGTATCTCTTGACTACGTCTGAATTGATTGGTTTTGGCCAGATTTCTCCCTCCATTTCTGCAAGTATGAGTGCTCCTCCTGTCAGCACCCTATGAACCATGTACGGACCTTGCCAGTTGGGAGAGAATTTCCCTTTGGCTTTATCTTGATGTGGGAAGATCTTCTTCAGCACCAACTGACCTGGTGCAAAATTCCTTGATTTGACCCTTTTGTTGAAAGCTCTGGACATTCTGTTCTAATAAAGTTGGTCGTGACACAGTGCGCTTATCCTCTTTCCATCGATAAGGGCCAATTGTTCATAGCGACTCCTCATCCACTCTGTATCGCTGAGTTCAGCTTCCTATATGATCCTTAAAGAAGGAATCTCAACCTCGGCTGGGATGACAGCCTCAGTACCATAAACCAACATGTAGGGAGTTTCCCCGGTTGATGTGTGAACCGTAGTGCGGTATCCCAATAAAGCAAAAGGTAGCTTCTTGTGCCATTGTTTGTGGTTCTCTACCATCTTCCTTGGTATCTTCTTGATATTTTAGTTTGCGGCTTCTACGACTCCATTCATCTAAGGTCTATAGGCTGTGGAATTCTTGTGCTTGATTTTGAAAGTTTCACACATGGCTTTCATTAGATCACTGTTGAGATTGGCGGCATTATCAATAACAATGGACTCGGGAACTCCGAATTGGCAAACAATACGATCTTTGACAAAATCTACGACAACTTTCTTGGTTACAGCTTTGTAAGATACAACCTCTACCCATTTTGTGAAGTAGTCAATGGCTACCAGAATAAACCTGTGTCCGTTTGAAGTAGTGGGCTCAATCAGACCAATAATATCCATTCCCCAATCGGCGAATGGCCAAGGTGAGCTTGTTGCATTGAGCTCGTTTGGCGGCACTTTTATCATATCGGCATGCACCTGGCATTGGAAGCATTTGCGAACATACTGGATACAATCTGTCTCCATGGTCATCCAAAAGTAACCGGCCTTGAGTATCTTCTTGGCTAAGACAAAACCATTCATATGTGGGCCACAGGTCCCAGCATGTATCTCCTCAAGTAACTTAGAAGCCTTTTTTGCATCGACACATCTTAGAAATCCCAAATCGGGAACACTCCTATACAAGTTACTCCACTGTGGAAGAAGTGATTGGACAATATCCGAAGTGTGCGTTTCTGAGTGTGGTTTGCATGCTCCGGATATTCCCCCTTTGACAAATACTCGTTGATGTCATGGAACCAAGGTTTTCCATCTGTTTCTTCTTCATCATGAGCACAATATGCCGACTGATTATGGATCTTCACCGGAATGGGATCAATATAATTCTTATCTAGATGTTGTATCATAGATGATAGGGTGTCCAATGTATCGGCAAACTCATTCTGAATTCTGGGCACATGTCGGAATTCTATCTTTGTGAACCTCTTTCTCAATTCCTGCACATGGTGCAGATATGGCAATATCTTGGAATTCTTGGCGGCCCACTCTCCTTGTACCTGGTGCACAAGCAAATCTGAATTACCGATTACCAACAGCTCTTGGATGTTCATGTCGATTGTTATATTGAGCCCTAGTATGCAGGTTTCATACTCTACCATGTTGTTGGTGCAGGGAAATCTGAGTTTAGCATATAGCAGATAATGTTGACCCATTTCTGATACCAAAACTGCTCTAATACCTACTCCTCTGAAATTTGTAGCTCCATCAAAGAACATCCTCCAACCGTCGTATGCTTCGGTAATGTCTTCTCCTACGAATGATACTTCTTAATCAGGAAAATACATTTTCAAGGGTTCGTATTCTCCTCCCATCAGATTTTTAGCAAGATGATCTGCCAATGCATGTTCTTTGACCATCTTTTGAGTTATATAGACGATGTCGAACTCACTCAATAGTATCTTCCACTTGGCTAACGTCCTAGTTAGCATAGGCTTCTCGAATATGTACTTCGGAGGGTCCATCCTGGATATAAGGTATGTAGTATAGGCACAGAAGTAATGCCTCAATTTCTGAGTTGTCCAGGTCAAAGCACAGCAAGTGCGTTCCAGCAGAGAGTGTCGTGCTTTGTAAGGTGTGAACTTCTTACTCAGGTAGTATATGGCTTGCTCCTTTCTTCATGTCTCGTCATGTTGTCCAAAAACACATCCGAAGGCTCCATCTAATAAAGATAGATAGAGTATCAAAGGTCATCCTGGTTCTGGTAGGACTAGAACTGGTGGTGTGGACAAGTAGTCTTTGATTTTGTCGAAGGCCCTCTGACAATCCTCTGTCCAATTTGTTTAGGCATTTTTTCTCAGCATCTTGAAGATGGGTTCACATATGACTGTGGACTGTGCTATGAATTGACTGATATAGTTGAGACGTCCTAGAAAGCTCATCACGTCCTTTTTGCTTCTAGGTGGTGGTAACTCCTGCATAGCCTTGACTTTAGACGGATCCAGCTCGATCCCTCGACGACTGATGATAAATCCCAATAACTTTCCTGTGGGAACCCCGAATGCACACTTTGTGGGTTTCAGTTTCAAGTTGTACCTCCTTAGCCTGTCAAAAACTTTCTCAAGTCCGCTATGTGATATGCGGCCCTCTTGGATTTGATAATGACATCGTCTATGTATACCTCTATTTCCTTGTGTATCATATCATGGAAGATGGTTGTCACGGCTCTCATGTAAGTAGCTCCAGCATTCTTTAGACCAAATGACATCATCTTGTAGCAATGTACCCCCAAGGTGTAATGAAAGTTGTTTTCTCTGCATCTTCTTTCGGAGTTTTTGCTTCACTGGAGGACACATGGGACTAGTGAGCAACTTGTGAGCCACTATGAACTTGCTCAAACCGGTCATGTCATCATATGACCATGCGAAAATGTCCTCATATTCCTTTAGAAAACAGATGTATTCTTCCTTCTCTGTTGGTGACAAGTGAATGCTGATGCGAGTCTCCTTGACGGTCTCGGTGTCCCCTAAATTTACTTCTTCGGTTTTGTCCAGATTGGACTTGGGCTTATTCTCAATGTTTTCAACTTCCTTGATAACTTCCTCGGGTATCTCATCTTCTGCATCTGAATTACTATCCTCGTGTTGCGTTCCCTCATTACATGTCACAGTCACCGGTTCATCAGGAAAAGTAATAATAATGCTGTAGAAAGAAAAATGAAGAAAATAGTAATGAATAATAAAGAGTAAATGTATTTGATTAAAATTAAACAACATCCAGACAAGTGCGGCTCAATGAATCGAGCATTTATTTTGAAACAAGTAAGTCTTTAAATCAAAATTACTGAAAATATTAAGTGCTTAGAATGATTATAGAAAATAAAATCTACCAAGCTACCTAGGGACTTGGCGGGCCCGGGACGGTGTGGCGGTCTAGTTCCTAAGAACAGCTCCCTTCTTTACAGTCCGAATAGTGAGGTCTTCTTTCTCCTCCTTCTCAATTATGGCACTGCAGTCCATGTTTTCATCCTTCAAGAATAGATTCTTCAACCCATCTAATGCTTCCTCTTTTGTAGTCCCCTACACTGTATCAGCTCGGTGAAAATCTTGATCTAAACATGGCACTGGTTGCTCGAGAGGGTAATACGATCCGGGCCATGGAGGCGACCACTCATTATATTTTTGCCATGTGTATTGATATCCGAGCCCAAAGGTAGTACCATGACCCTTCAGCCGTATCGGTTTAGTGATACCTTGGAGGTTCTTTCCTAACCCTTTGTTGGGTTCGTATCTATCCCAGACTAATATGCTTTCTATTTTACTGCTCCACCATTTATCCTTCTCGACGACATTGACCCGTTCAATGTGATGATAGGTTTCCCCTCCTATCCTCCTTCTATGTCCAATATCCGGCATGGTTTGACTAGTGTAAATGGGGTACTCCCATCTCCATGAATGATCACCTCCTAACGATTCCATTCGAACTTCACAGCTTGATGTAGTGTGGAGGGCACGGCTCCAGCGGCATGGATCCATGGTCGGCCCAACAGAAGATTATATGAGGCTGGTATGTCAAGCACCTGAAACTCGACGTCGAACCAATTTGGCCCCATCTACAAGCAAAAGTTGATTTCCCCGATTGTGGCCCTTTTGGGACCCATCAAAAGCTTTCACGTTCATGCTTCCTACCCGTATTTTATGAAAACCTTTGTCCAACCTTTTTAGAGTGTCCAACGGACAAATATTAAGGCTAGAACCTCCGTCAACCAAAACTCTAGCAATGAATTTTTCTTCAAATTGCACTGTAATATGCAATGCTCGATTGTGATTCAACCCCTTAGGCGGTAGCTCATCTTCGTGGAAGATAATTTTATGACTTTCCAGTACTTGCCCTACCATATTGTCCATTTCTCCGCCAATGATGTTATTTGGTACATAAGCCTCTCTCGGCACTTTTATTAAAATGTTCTTATGTGCCTCTGAATTTTGCAACAGTGACAGGATAGATATATGAGCTGGGGTTTTGTTCAAATGGTCAATGACGGAATACTCCTTTGCTTGTACTTTCCTCCACATGTCATCTGGCCTTATCTCAATGACAGGCTGCCTAGTAGTGGCATCCTTACTTGATCCTCCCAAGTGTTCATGTCTATAGACTCTTCCAGTCCTAGTCATTCCTAGTGCAGCATCAGATTCCTCTACCTTTGCCTTCCCTTTTCGCCGAGCTTTGGCAACGTAATCCCATGGTATTGCTTTTGAGTCGAAAGGATGTGTGGTTGATACTGTCATTGTGAAAGGTGTGACCACTTCTACTTCAAATGGAGTGGGGGTGGTTGCAGGCGGAGCCACCTCTACCTTAAATGGAACTAATGCAGCTACCTCAACCTCTATTGGTGACTGAGTCTGTACCACAATAGGAGTAAGTGTGACTGCAACTTTGAAGTCATCGCCTTCTCGAATAAGCCCAATCGACCCCTCAGGGTCCCATTCTTCATTCGTCTCTATCACATGTACCCCACCACCTCTATGATCAAGGAGGGGGTTGTTGCGGACATTGGGTGCAACTTTCTTTGCATGTATGACCATGTTTTCAATTAGTGTCTGGATCTTATCCTTCAATGTTTGGTACTCATTAGTGGTGTGCCCCTTTATACCGGAGTGGTCCGCACAAGGTTTGTTTGAATTGACCCATTGGGATGGATTGTCTAATGCCATAGCCGGAACAGGAGTGACGTAACCCGCGGCTTTCAACCTTTAATACAACCGGTCGATGGGCTCAACAATGGCGGTGTGTTGTTTGGGTGGATTGCGGTCGAAGTTAGGTATTGGTCTTGGATAATTTTGGCGAGTTGGTAGTGATTGGAAGTGGGATGGTTGGGAGTTATAGGTGTGATGGACAGTGGCAGGTTGGGAATATCTGGGAGATGAGGGTTGATATGTGGGTGGTAGTGCTTGGTATATGGGAGGAGGTGTTTGATATGTGGGTGGAGGTGTTTGATAGGTAAGTAGAGATTTTGGGCCCTGGGCCACCATTACTACCCCAAGTCTCTCTTCTTCGATATGCTGCCCGATTATAACGCCTTGTTTGTGGCCTGTAATGCCTCAAAATTCATTACCATCCTGTTTTTGATGCCTTCCTCAATTCTTTCCTCAAGTTTGATGATATCAGAGAACTTATGGTTTTCAATAACTATCAATCTTTCATAAGACTACGGATCATGTGCTCTGACGAAAAACTTGTTTATCTGTTCCTCGTCCAAAGATGGCCTGACCTTGGCCGCTTCCAAACTCCAACGAGTAGCATACTCGCAAAAAGTTTCGGTGGGTTTCTTCTTAAGATTCTGGATGTCGAAAACATCAGGTGCATTCTCTATATTGAACGTGAACCGGTCCATGAAATCCGATGCCATACTTACCCAATTGGACCATTTCTTGGGATCTTGGCTGATGTACCAAGACAAAGCATCCCTGGTAAGACTCCTCATAAATAGTTTCATTTGGATCTTTTCGTCTTTCCCAACCCCGACAAGATTATCATAATAGGTCCTCAGATGTACCCTGGGGTAACCTGTACCGTCGAACATCTCTAACTTGGGAGGTTTGTACCCCTCTGGCAGTTCTACATTTGGCTGTATGCATAGGTCTTCATAGTTCAAACCATCTATTCCTTTGTCTCCTTCAACACCCTGAACTCGGATCGTCAACTTTTTGAGTTCTTCAGCCATGTTTTTAATGAGCAGGTCCTTCTCGGAGGATTTCAGTGTATAAGAGATTGGTTGGATAGAGTGAGGTACAATTTCTACATATATAGGGTTGCTTTGATGGGTTCCAGGGATTTGGATGTAATGATGGTCATTAGTTGAGTTTTTTGGGGATCAGGAATGGGTTGTGGTGTATTTTGGGGAGTGTGGTAAGTGGTGGTTGGTGGGTACTGAATTGGCTGATGGTGATGTTGTGGTGGAGTTGGTACTGGTTAGGTATTGAGATTTTCAGGTAGGGTTGTGTATTGATTCGGTGTAGAGGGATTTTGTGGGTGTTGGTTTTGTGTGTCTTGGGGAGGTGTTGGGTTCTTTGTGTTTTGTTGGTGGATGTCGGGGACATTTAAGGTGAGTGACAAGTTTGCCAAGTTGCGAACCTGCTCAAGTTCTCCTTGCAGTTCTAGTATCTTTTGTTCCAATCTCAAGACTAGGTCATTTTGGGCCGGAGTACTACGACCATCTGAAGTTTCTGTGTTCTCAATATTCTCCTTTAGGATACCACTTAAGTCTTCCATTTTTGCTTTTCCTCTACCTTTTGTATTGCTTGGAGGAGGAGGAGGTGGAGGGCCTTTAGATCTGGTGTGATATGCTGATGAGGCCAGTATGAGTGAACCAACCTAAGGGGGTGAGAATAATCAAAATAAGGAAAAACAAAATGGTAACAAGTCAGTGAGAATTCTGAAATGTTTGCAGTATTTAAACACATATTGCAGGAATGTAAATTCGTGTCCTAATTTGGGGGGCCTCGTTGTTCCCGAGGTAGGCCTAGCGATAAGTAAATTTGGAGAACTTTACATGCCAGTAAATACTTCATTTCATAATGTAAAATAGAAGAATCCCAAAACGACACTAAGATAATAGAAAAATAAGTCACTACTGGCACTTGGCCTTATTACATTTCAGGAAAGCAAATAAATCTAGCCTATTTGGTCCCAGAAGGACCTTCCCCAGATTCGATCTTCCTAACTCCATCATATAGGTCCCCCAGCTCGCGCAGACCCACCAGCAAGTAGGCTCTGGCCAGATGTCCTCCTTTATTTCCTTCAGCATTCTAGCAATCCTCGATCCTCTTTATGACTTTGCCTTCCAGCTCCACTATTCTTCGCTCCAGATATTCCAACTTCCTGTTGGAAGTGACTGCCATGTCTTTCCATTCTTTGATCAACCGCACATTCCTCTCATGTATTTTACGGTGCTCATTCTCGGAGTCATGGACCCTCTTGTGCGGCCTGTTGTATTTGACTTGAGCTTCAGCTTCTTCATCTATGATTCTATTCCCTCGACCGGCTCCTGGCATCACCATTCCTTTTCGATTGTCCTCTAACCATGCTGGGTAGAAAGGTTCACACCCCGCATGATACCTGTCTATCTCAAGAGTGTTCTTTTCCACAATGATTTTGTAGTGCCACATGTGCTGAGCTTGGCATTTGTAAGTGACGTCGTCGTCTTAAAAGTTTGTCCTGAAATGACTCATCTTGGCAACCCTTGGTACAACCTTCTTCCTGCCTACTTCCCTCATAACTCGGATAGGGACACAAGGGTATATCCCTCTCAACCCAATCAGATCCAGGTGTGGAGCGTCCCTGGATCTGATGATGAATTCGTCTATTGGGAATCATTCAAACATCCATTGCACTTATTCCTCGGTCAGATTGTCGAAGAACTCTACCCATTCATTGGCACTTTCCGGCTCAGCAAACCTGTCTGAAATGTAAGTCATCTCCTTGGGGTGTTAGAAGGCAATATGGTCGTTCCAAGCCCTTCGCGGAAATTCTTGGCAATAGTGTCCCTTTTGAAAATGTTCTAACAACCACAACTGCAACAACAAGTTACAACCCTCGAAATGTTTGACCTCTCTTTGACAGCGCTTTAGAGTCTTGTAGATGTCGGCTATGATCATGGGGACTATAGTGTATGTCTATCCATTGATCCCTTCCATCAAAGTCTTGGCGACCATGGCCAACCTAGTGTGGATTCTTTCCCTTTTCATTGGGAATACTATCAGGCCTAAGAAGAATACAATGAACACGAACACTCTGCGGTGGATGTTGCCCAGAAAAGTGAGAGAGGGCTCATTATGGTAGGTACGGTAGGACTTGCTATGCCCATACCTCTCATACAGATATTCGAAGGGTATGCAAGATTCCTTCAGGCATTCCAGGTCACTATTTTTCTTCAGCCCCATCATCTTTAAGAACCCTTTACCGGTATGGTTCTCTGGCACCAATAACCCGGGATTTCCCAAGTCAATCCCGCAAGCCCTCCAATTTCTTCTAGAAGTGGTGTCATTTCTATGTCGCTGAAATGGAACACAGACCTCTCACTGTCCCAGAACAAAGTGGAAGCCTCGATCAATTTGTAATGTCTAGCAGGGATGGCAAGCTACCCAGGTACTTTCTTACATGTTTCTTGTCACTTGAGGAAAGGTCCTCCCACCAATCTAGCAGCAATGGTGGAATGTTGCTAACCATACCGAATCCGGGGACCTCGTGCCTCATTTTCTGCAAAACAAAAAGGTCAGTCCTTTCTCCCCCACCAGACGTGACTATTTATACATTCATGATTAGTATATTGGCATTTAGTTCTCCAAATTAATGCACAGAATGTGGTTGTGTCCGTTGGGATTATGGAAACCCCGGTGGACCTTCGGATATCTTAAAGGATCATTATGTGGACAACATATTGATCCGACTAGGTTTGACCATGACGCATGCACAATTTCGATCAGAGTGAGGTTACTATGGAGGTTTAGAATGGTACCCTCAAGCGGACAACTTGAGGAGGAAAGGCACGGAACCGTCGACTGCACCGTTGATCGACTAGTTTTACCGCAAATAAGCCTTTCCAAATTTAAGGGTAATAAATAGGAAGAGCGCAACCACTCATCAAGCGTTGCTATAGGATTTAATACGCACGAGTGGAATATGATGTGGAGCATGATTTATGCAGCAATAAAATAGCATGTAGTCAAGTATTTGCACGTAGGAAAAATAAATACAGTATCTAAATAATTAAAGACAGTTACGGAAATGAAAACAAAGAGACAAGTCAATTTCAGGAATAAAAGAATCATAAATACTTAAAAGAAATTAGACAGTTAAATCCAAATAAGGGGAAAGGGTACGAGATAAAGCATGCTTGGACTAATTCATAAAAGATAAGTTCGTTATGGTAAGAGCCTAAAATTTCCCCAGCAGAGTCGCCATGCTGTCGCACCCCCTTTTTTCCCTCCACGGAGAGAGAGAAGTCCAGGTTCTGACATTAACGGGGGTAATAACTCATTTTCTTTTGGGAATTTAGGTTTTTGAAGAGTCGCCACCTAATGGATTATGGTGCGTTAGGGCACCTATAGTGATTAACTCTTTGACTAGTTTGCATTACTAGAGATATAGGATAAGGGCTCGACATAACCTTGAGGGGAAGGTGTTAGGCACCCCTCTCGGTCCACAATGGTGGGTCTCGGCCGAACTTATATTTATGAATTAGTCCTTTTTATAAATAAATAGTTTAAACACATACTTGAAAATAAAAGCATGTTTTGGTCATTGTATATAACTCAAGTAATGAGACAAAAGGAAAAGACTTGAACAAATTGTGTATATGGAGAAAAGTAAAGTTTAAACATCAAGAATTGGGAAAGAGGGGTCCTAGGTTGGTTAGCCTATAGGATCATCCCACGCAATGCCCGGTAATCACTCCTCAATAAGGGACTACACTTGACATTAGCACGTAGTTATCATATCCTTACTACCCAATTCCCTCCCCTTGGTCATAGCCTAAAGCGTTCTAATAACCTTGACAGATGTCCTATGCATGCACTACCCGTCCCTTCCTCGTGGCACTGGAGGTATTTTAGGACCTCTACTTTTTGGACAGTTCTAGACCATCCTAAGGTTTTAAAGGATAAAAGTCTAGGCGTCAATCAAGAATAATTAGGACTGCATTTAGAGAGAACAAATTACAGGCTCACAGTCACCTCCACAAATATAACAAGTAAATGCACGTCTTCAAACAACAATTAGGTATTTAAGGGAAAATCCTAGAACATGATATCTAGGTGAGCAGGGATTATGTAGTATTGAATTAGGACAAAGTGTCAAAAACCTATTTAGCTTGCCTACTGATTTAGACCTGTTAAATCTGAACAATTTTAAATAACAAAGCACAGTTTTATAGTTGTAGAATTTTAATCGCCCTATAGACTTACCTAAGCGTATAACAGTGGGGTCCTAAGAGCATGATATCTACATTGATTAAAAGTGCAGTAAAACAGTGAATAGTTTTAAAACAAACAATTTGAGGTCCTATAGACATGTTTTCTAGCAGTATTAATTCAAGGCATTGTTTGAAAACTCATTTAAAGAAACGGACAATTAATTAAACCAATTCAGAATGAACAAACGTGAACTAAACTGATTCATTTAACTAAACTGATTTTAAGTTCCATAGGCATGATTTCTATTAGAGCTGACTTTAATCCCTATAGGCGTGGTATCTAGTTATTAAGGCTGATTTTAAGCCTATAGGCATGATCTCTATTATTAAAGTCATTTAGATCCTATAGGCATGGTTTCTAATATTGCGGAGGTAAAGCAAACATAGCAAATACATTTGAATTAGCACAACCCTATAGGCATGGTATCTACTCGATTTACCCAACATATATATAACTACCCACCCCTTTTCACTAATCACCCCAATGTTGTTTACAAATAATTATTACAGACCAATGAATAAAAATACATAAATACACAGTAGTTAATCTATAGGGAGCCTGCAGCAGGCCCAAATGACTTCCCAAGCCTCCAATAGTCTCAAATGCCAAAGTTCTATAGACAATTTCGTGTCAAGGTGTATCAGAGTTCTCTAAGGACCTCAAGGATCACGGGCAGTGCTCACACCCAGACTTTCATAACAGGGATTGAGTCAGTGCAGTGTGGAATAGCCAGCCCCAGTGTGCCAGAGTTCCAAGGTATCTCAAGAGGATCCCAAGGCAGTACACACATTGGAGGGGCAGACCCTAGTGACTTAGGAGTAAAGTGAGAGTGCTTGACATGGTTTTGAAATGGTTTTGATATGAAAAACAGTGTGGAAAGGGCTCAACTAAGTAAAGAAGTTTTATGAAAAATAGGAATTGATTAGTAATAAAATAGCTTTGGAAAAAAACAGTGTGAACTTGTGAGAAATCAGCAAACGGTTTAAACAACACCATTTAGACACAGATTTCACTCAATAAGTATGGGAATTGGGGACACATAAAACATATTAATGTAACAACAAGAGCACAGAAGTTTTTTTTAGAGTTCTTTATAGAATTTAGGAGCCAATCACGTAGCTATAGTACAGATATAGAACAAACAGTTGAGAACATAGTTATACTAGGCAGAGTTGAACATAGAGTCAGAAGTATTTAGGGGGTAGTAAACAACCTAGCAAAGTAGATTACTATCAGGAACTGGGTAAACAGACAGACAAACAATCAAACATACATACATGGAGTAGAGTCGGATTGAGACATGCTAGAGAAAGCAATAGACAAGTCATCAGACATGTTAATCATAAGTTGAACGGGGTAGAACTCATATATGCTAAGTGAAACCAGGATATAATCATGCTAGTTAAATATCAAAAAACCAAGTGATAGATAGGAATAAGACTAGAAACCAGTAAACTAAAGCAGTAAGAGAACACATAGAGTTTTGAACTTGTAATTAAATCAGGGCATACCAGTTAAGGAGAGCAGACACAAAGTATAGAGCAGTGTAGTGCAATAAATTGCCTTGGCTTACAGCAAGTAACAAAAAAGAGCAAAAAACTTTAAGTATAAGAGAGAGTTTATGAACTAGTGTCTTCGTCTACTAAGAATAGAAGAGAGTATATATAATAGTTGAGAGATTGGTAAATAAGGTAAGAATCAATTGTTCAGTAATTGGAGAGTCACAAAATCAATCCCGAATTAAATTAGTAAAGTCTTCCCTTAATAAAGGGAGTAATTTACCAACGGTAAAGAGCAAGTAGCTAATTAAGGAAAGACATCAAACAGCTAAAAAAATAGAGTAGGTAACTAGGGGTAAATACACAAAAGGTTCAATTAAGTGGTAAGGATATAACACGGTCAATCACAGAATAAGGTAAGAAATAATTTAAAGGTTGTGAAAATAGGGAAAATAGCCGGAAATCAGTATAGGAGTATCAACACAGTGAATCAGGGATTCAAAGAATCGGAATAGTGCTGATTTTAAGAAAAATAACATAAGCTTCCATAAATAAGAATACAAATCGAGTATTAATAGAAAGAATCAATTCTGGAACCCTAATAGGACCTATTAGGGTAAAATCACCAAATATTCAAAATAATCGAATCAGTATTCAAGAGAATCAAACACATAGCAAATAATCGAGAACGCACTCAGAATCCAAACATAGTGTTGAAAAATTAAGGGTTTAAACATAACTAGTTAGGGTTAAAGGGAAACTTAACAAAATCGGTTTAGACACATAAGAATAAGAGAATAAACACTTAAAAATCAAAAATCGTTTTGAAGAAACAGATTTCAAAAACCCTAGTTAGGAAAATCGAAGTGACACTTTGAAAACTAGAAGGTTTCTCATAAAAATAAGTAAAAACAGTTCGATTCTTCTTAGATCTATTACATATCTAAAAAAATTAGGGGATGAGATTAGGGTTTCGAGAAAAAATAACCCAGAGATGAAAATACTGGCTTAGAGACCATAGGTTTAGCCAAAAAATAGAGTGATCTTACTCAAATCGATCCATGGCGACCTGAGACTGGTAAGGACAGGCCAGAGGTGTGAGGGGACTAAAGCCTGGTCCCTTGAGGACCTCAAAGATAGCAAAAAATTCCCGCGTAGGAGAGCCGTTACGGCTAGAAGAGTGTGGTAATCCACCATAGTCGACGGTAGGCAAGCAATGGCGAGGGAAATTAAGGTTAGGCTTGAGAGTGTTTGAGAGAGGAGGGGGTTTCCAGGGCGGCGGATGGGTGAGAATGAGAGGGTTTGGGGGTCGTTTGGGACTAAAAATGGAAGGGATTAATGGTGGCCGTTGATCTCTATGATCAACGGCCGAGATTAGATGAAATTGGGTCTGGTCGGGTCTTCAGGGTTTTGGCTGGGTAGTTTTAATTGAAAATTGGGCTGGTATTGGGGTTGGATTGGGGCTGAAATTGAAATAAAAATAGGCTAAGTTTTAAATAGCCACTTTAATCCTATATAATTTATAAAAATAATAAATAATTTCTAAAAAAAATATTTTCGTGTACTAAAATGATTTAAAAATAGTTGTTTAATATTTTAAAAATATAAAAGATCATTTTATGCATCAATAATGTAATTATGCATTAGTAGGGCTATGATTGCAAAGATATGCAATTTAGCCCTAAAAAAGTAAATGCAATTATAAAAAATGCATTAAAAATATTTAAACAATATTTTAGTATAAATAAAGAATTTAGATGACTAAGTCACCATAAAAATAATTTGAAGGATAATTATTGGAAATTTTATAAATAAAAAGGGTAGAAATAAATTAATTTGGAGCTTTTAAAAATTATAGAAAAATTATAAAAAAATACTTATGCATGCTTATAACTGTATATGTACTATTTTGAAAGTATTTATATGTATTAAAAAAATATATGAGGAAAAATTGGGTATCAACAGTTACATTAGGCAAATTATAGTTACCAAACTCTAAACTATAGTGATTTATGAAAAATCCTCTAATTTTTTTATGTCTACAACCTCTTACCATCATTAGCTAAGTTGTCCATTTATTTCCCTATGCTGAGTGCTTAATTTGAATTATGTAGAGTAGTGGTGGCAAAATGGATTAATAATAATAATAATAATAATAATAATAATAATAATAATAATAATAATAATAATAATAATAATAATAATAATAATCTATCCATATAATTCACTAAAAAATAAGTTGAATAATGAATTTTAAAAAATATGTCAAATATGGATAAGAACCACATTATTCACTTAGAAAGTCGATACCTAATGAATAACTAATGAGTTTAATTTTACATTTGTAAAAGTTTAATTTTTACATTTATAAAGACTCAAATTGGAAGTTTTTCACGTTTGGAAGATCATAAATTCTCCCAAAAGTGATCATATTCAACAAGCCATAGATAATACGAATTAATCCATTTTCTATTTGTATTATCGGACAAGTTATCCGTTTGTTGCATTATTTGTTTTTAACTCGATTATATCCGACCTGACTTATCCGTTTGTCATCCCGATGTAGGAGTAACTTTTATGGTCGTCAATTGATAAGAATATGATGGGCTCACAAAAAAAAGGTCTATGATGGTGATAATATCTGAGCTATGTGGATATTTTGAAGTGTATTAATTACTTTGTTGTTAAAGGGAGGAACACAAATAGCACGGTATAGCCAGTTTTCAGACTAGTCATTCAAAAATAGCCAGCATTTACCAAGTCAATGAAAAATAGCCACTATTTTGCTGCAACAGAGACCGGTCCAGCATAATATACTGGAGTTCGGTGCACCTATGTATGAACTCCAGCATATTATGCTGGACCGGTATACTTTGCTGGCTCCAGTATAATATACTGGAGACTGGAGCACCGATGCTCCAAACTCCAGTATATTATGCTGGACCGGTATACTTGCTGGAACTCCAGTATATTATGCTACAGTTTTAGTGTACTTATGTTGGAACTCCATCATATTATGTTGGAGTTACAGCATACTTATCCTGGAACTCCAGTATAATATGCTGGAGTTCAAGTGTAGTTATGCTGGAACTCCAGCATAATATACTGGTGTATTTTCTGGGTTTTGAACAGTGTTTTCGCTCAGATTTATCTTTACATGAAAATAACTAAATTTCGATTACTTTTGAAATTTGGCTATTTTTGAACGACCAGTTATAAATCTGGCTATTTTTGAATTTCTCCCTCCCTTGTAGACTATTTTGAGTTGTAACTGTCAGATATGACATGGATCGCTATGGCAACTACTCAAACTATGGTTGTCGTTGGTTTCAATTTTTACAAAATCTTAATTTGGGTAAAAAAAAACTCTGTTTTTTTGCAAAATAATAGATACTTTCCCTTTATTTTATACTATTACAGTTGTATTTAATTTGACAAAAATTTAAATAGAAAATGAAATGTTTTTGGCATATGTTAGAAGTACCTTTAAAATTTATAATTTTAAAGATATTATGATATTTCTAGACGTCTTAGTGGGCTTTTAAATATAGAAACGCGTGTTTCAAAGGAAATTTTTCCTCGTATAGCAAACGTATACACCCTATTATTATAAACCAAAAATATTTTAAAATATTATTTTCACTTTTTATTTTTTATAGCAAAATAGGTATTTATGGTATATACTACTATTGAGGCGTGAAATATGCTATTTATGTTTTTCCTCTCTCTTTCTTTCAATTAACACACGATTCTCTCTCAAAATCTCACAAAATTTTTCTTCTTTCTCTCTCTCTTCCTTCTCTCTCTATTCGAGCAAAATACCTGCTTCTATTCGTGAATTCTCTGGCCGAATCCTCTAGGGTTACTGCAATTGAAAATACTTCTAAACTGTTGGGAGAAAGAGGGGAAAAACAGACCTTTTCTTAAAAATCAGATTCCTCCATAGCAAGGAGGGGCTCGTCGCTCTGAGGCTAGGGCCACAGCGCGGGGGAGCAAAAACGATGTAAGAATAATCCCATTAGAACATGGGTACTGTAACATGAAAGACAGATACTGCAATATTTTTTACGCCGGAGAAGATTTGAGGGCTAGGGTTTTTGTTCGTCTCCATTTTTAGTTTTAATATAATGTATACAACACTTTGCTTGGCCGAAAAATGCCATCTCCGACAATCTCTTTTCTCTTTTTTGCTATTTAGTAACATACAATGGTACAAATACATTGTATTCTGTAAAAATCAATGTATTTTTATATAAATACATTATTTTTTTGCTTGTATTTATGTATTTCGAAGGTCTGTATTTTTTTAATACAGCTAAATACACATGTATTCATTATACATGATATAAATATTGAAATACACTGAATACAAACATTGAAATAGAACAAAATATAAATAATGAATACATTTAATTTTAAAATACAGTGAAATAGAGTAAAATACACTGAATACAAATAGAAATATAGTGAATACAACCAATAAAATATACTGAATACAACAGTAATAACATGTATTAGGAATAACCATAATACTATTAATACAAATACATTTGAATACACTAAATACAAAATAGTGAATACAGTAAATACAAACATTGAATCCAATGAATGCAACGTAAAAAATAAATATTGAAACACACTAAATACAACAATTATATACAACTGAAAAATTATTCTAATTAATTGGGTTGATAATAAGGCATGTTTGAATTGAATTTATTGAGTTATATTAGGAGTGTATCACGCTAATTGATCCTACTTCTGTTATTAGATAGCTGGACAAACTATTTTTTAAAGTGATTGTCGTTATTGTATTCATGAATACATGACGCGAAAACATGTGAATACAGTTGCGTACAGTTGTAACCCTTTGTATTTGAGGCGACTTTTGTTACTGTATTCATGAATACAGCAGCGTGAATACAACGAATATACTACCGTAATAACTGGATAGTAGCTATAGGAAGTAATTATGTATATGGTAGCTATAGGCGTTATTCAATATGTATTGCTATAATAAACAATAAAACAGTAATATTGCGGGAAACAACAAACAAATTTAAGATAATCCGAGAAAGAAAACTGACTGGACCGGTTCGCGGGTCATGAATTATTTCGGATTGAATTTTCGTTAATTAATTAAATTAATTAATTAATTAATTGTAAGGATTTTTTTCCAAAAAGATTAATCAACAATCGATCTTTGACCAAATCCAAATCCAAAGTCAAAGCCGAAGTCGAGCGAGTGACGACGACGGCGGCGAGAAACTTGCCTTCTTCTTAACTCTTTAAGGGCTAGAAGAAGAGCAATTGTATATATACCCATCAAAAGTCTTTTCTTCCTCCAATATGGGATAATGTCCCTTTTCCAAGGAAGGAAACTCAAATATTTTATTTTTTCTCCATTTCCCATTCACCCTCTTTAAGCTACACAAGCTTAAAAGCCCAAGAATACCCTACATGAATAGGGAATGTCTATAAAATAAAAGAATGTATGGATGCGTGTATGTTTTACATGCACGAATTAATTGCATCTGGATAAGTAGGTTTCCCTTTGAATTTTTCGTAGTGAACTTATATCGGATATACTCGGTCAATCGGTAGATTTGATATTTTTGAACCGTCGAGTTTTGTTATATACCTAGATGACATAAGTCACACAATAAATCCTTAACCATCTATGATTCTCACAGTTGTGTTCGTTTCAGCTATGAAAACCGCCTGATTTCATGAGTGCTTAGAGAATGGGCCTTTACTTTCATTCCCCTTGAAGCGGCTTACACTTCACACTCACATAGGTGATTTCTATACGTGTAATCCTAATAGACACACTATCCGGTCATATCCTACAAGACTTAGCAAATCATTAAAAAGCTTTAAGCTTTATTGACTCATCAAAAAGCCTTAATGCTTTACCTCGATTTATGATCATTGTCTTCATCACGAGAATGGGTTGAGTTGTTCGACAATGTTGAACCGTCATTCATAACTTTGTTTGATCTCTTTGAACCTAGATCGTGGGATCTCCAGTCTGCTAGGTAGAGTTACCGCCATAATAACTTGTCCTAGACCTTAACCCCATTTCCTTTGATGATCTTTCAACTGCCTCTCTAGATAGGCTTTTTGTAAGTGGATTCGACACGTTATCTCTTGACTTTACGTAGTCAATCGTGATAACACCACTGAAGAGTATTTGTCTAATGGTATTGTTTCTTCGTTGTATATGATGAGATTTTTCATTATACATAATGCTCCCTGCCATGCCTATTGCCTCTTGACTATCACAATGTATACAAATAGGTGCCAAAGGTTTGGGCCAAAATAGAATATCTTCCAAGAAATTTTGAAGCCATTCAACTTCTTCACCGGCCTTATCTATAGCTATGAATTCAGATTCCATTGTAGAACGGGCAATGCACGTTTATTTGGATGATTTCCAAGACACTGCTCCACCCTCAATTATGAAAACATATCCACTTGTGGATTTAACTTCAGATGATCCGGTGATCCAATTTGCATCACTATATTCCTCAATCACGGAGGGCTATTTGTTATAATACAAAGCATAATTTTGGGTATGTTTCAGATAATCCAAAACTCATTTCGTTGCCATCTAATGTATTTGATTGGGATTACTTGTAAACTGGCTCAGTTTGCCAATAGCACATGCTATATCTGGTCGCGCACAATTCATGACATACATCAAACTTCCCAATACTCTTGCATAGTCCAGTTGTGAGTCACTTTCACCTTCATTCTTTTGAAGTGCATAACTCACGTCAATTGGAGTCTTGGCAATCTTGAAATCTAAATACTTGAACTTGTCAAGTACTTTTTCAATGTAGTGAGACTGTGATAATGCTAGACCTTGTGAATTCTTATGAATTCTGATTCCTAAGATTACGTCAGCAGCTCCCAAGTTTTTCATGTCGAATTTGCTAGCTAACATGCACTTAGTAGCATTTATATCTGCCATACTTTTGCTCATTATCGAAATGTCATCAACATATAAACAAACAATGGCTTCATGACCTAGAGTATTTTTAATGTAAACACATTTGTCACACTCGTTGATTATAAATCCACTTTCCAACATTGTTTGGTCAAATTTGGCATGCCATTGTTTAGGTGCTTGTTTAAGTCCATAAATCGACTTAACAAGTTTGCACACTTTATTTTCTTTACCATGAACCACAAAACCCTTAGGTTATTTCATGTAAATCTCTTCCTCCAATTCTCCATTTAAGAAAGTTGTTTTAACATCTATTTGATGGATTTTAAGACCATACACGGCCGCTAGTGCCACTAACATCCTAATAGATGTTATCCTCGTTACTGGCGAGTAAGTGTCAAAGTAATCAAGGCATTTCTTTTGTCTATAACCTTTGATAACAAGTCTTGCCTTATATTTGTCAATAGTGCCATCAACTTTCATTTTCCATTTAAAGATTGATTTCGAACCTAAAGGCTTATTTCGTGGAGGAAGATCAACCAATTCCCATGTATGGTTATCCAAAATTGATTGAACCTCACTATTGACTGCCTCTTTACAAAACGCTGAATCAGAAGATGACATAGCTGCTTTAAGAGTTTGAGGCTCATTTTCAAGCAAGAATGTCACAAAATTTGGTCCAAAGGAAGCAGATGTTCTTTCACGTTTGCTACGCCTTTGGATCTTCTACACTTGGAGTATTTTCCTTTGGTTCTTCCCGAGGTCATTTAGGTCTTTCACTTAACAACTCACATTCAGTTTTATACGGATAGATACTTTCAAAAAATTCAACATTATTTGATTCCATTATAGTATTAACATGAATTTCAGGATTATCGGATTTATGAACCAAAAACCGACATGCTTTACTATGTGTAGCATATCCAATGAAAACACAATCTATAGTTTTTGGTCCAATTTTAACCCTTTTAGGTAAAGGAACTTGTACCTTTTCTAGACACCCCCACACTTTGAAATATTTCAAGTTGGATTTTCTTCCATTCAATTTTTCATATGGAATCGCTTACATTTTGCTGTGGGGTACTCTGTTGAGTATTCGGTTAGCTATAAGGATAGCTTCCCCTCACAAACTCTGCGGTAATCCGGAACTTATTAATAATGAATTCATCATATCCTTTAATGTTCGATTTTTCTTTTCTGCAATTCCATTGGATTGAGGTGTGTAAGGTGCAATAGTTTGATGAATAATTCCATATTCCGAACATATTTCTACAAATAGAGATTCATATTCTCCATCTCTATCACTTCTAATCATTTTGATCATTTTATTCAATTGATTCTCCACTTCATTCTTGTATTGCTTAAATGCTTCAATTGCTTCTTCCTTACTACTAAGCAAATAAACATAACAATATCGAGTGCAATCGTCAATAAAAGTAATAAAATATATTTTTTCACCTCGAGAAGGTGTCGACTTCATATCACAAATATCAGTATGAATTAAGTCTAAAGGACTTGAATTCCTTTCAACAAAATTATAAGGATGCTTTACAAACTTAGATTCAACACATATTTGACATTTTGATTTATTACACTCGAATTTAGGCAATACTTCTAAATTAATTAACTTCCTCAAGGTTTTGTAATTGACATGTCCTAAACGAATATGCCATTCTCCACTATATTGGCTTGTCCCTTCTTCTTATCCTTTTTTGGGAGACGACAATTAAGGGCTTTGTGACCAACTTTTCTACAATTGTAGCAGTTGCCCTTGAATTTCTTTTTGTTCTGCTCCTTAGTCTGTCCAGAAGACCTCTTCCTCTTCTTACTTTTTGGAGCAGTCTCCTCAACGATATTAGCTCCCATAATCGTTGAATTTCCACGAGACTTCTTCTCGGTTGTTTTGTTGTCTTCCTCAATCTTGAGACAAATCACAAGATCCTCCAACTTCATTTCTTTGCGCTTGTGCTTAAGATAGTTCTTGAAATCTCTCTACGAAGGAGGCAATTTTTCAATCATTGCAGCCACTTGAAAAGCTTCATTCAGGACCATACCTTCAGCAACGAGGTCTTGAAAAATAAGTTGAATCTCCTGAACATGGGTTCCAACAGTTTTGTTGTCTATCATTTTATAGTCTTGAAACTTAGCAATCACGAACTTCTTCAAAGATGCATCTTCAGTCTTGTATTTCTTCTCAAGTGTGTCCCATAATTTTTTCGAAGTACTCATTGCACTGTACACATTGTACAAGTCATCCTCTAAAGCGCTTAAGATATAGCCTTTGCAAAGAAAATCTGCATGTTTCCATGCCTCAACAATCATGAATTTCTCATTGTCCGGCATGTCTGTAGTAGGCACTGGAGGTTCTTCACTGGTGAATTTCTGCATACCAAGTGTGGTAAGCGAAAAGAACACCCTTTGCTACCATTCTTTGAAGTTGGATCCAGAAAATTTCCTCAGTTTCTCGGCTGTGGAACAACAATCCAGTATGGCGAGGCTATCGTCATTGCCACAACAGTCGAAGAAGAATTTTCGTTATCAATTGTCATTTTTCACTATCAACAACACAAGAGTTCAATTAACGGCAAAACCAGAGCAATAAACAATATTGTAATTAATAATAAACAGTACATATGATATATAAAAACAAAAGTTTTTATATACTGTTTCACAGAAAACAATGAAGTTTTTATGTTCTTCAAATCGTTTTTTGAATTTCAATATTCTGATGATGTTTTTTATCTTCAAATTAGAATAGTAAAATTCAGAAGTAGTGGAAAACCATACAGGTTTTAATCTCCACAAAACAGAATATAGAATATAATAAGATAATTTCCTTAAGATTGTTATTCAATCTGTATTGTTGTAATAAACAATAAAACAGTAAACTTTCTGTATAAACAGAAACAGAAAGTTAGTAGAACCAGAACGACAAAATAAATTCTGGAAAATAATATAGGAATAAATCGAGCCCACTGAATACGCAATGTGTCCTTAAGGAAATTATTTCCCTCAAGTACCCGAGGTACTAGAATATATCCTCTTAAAATAGAACGATTTAACTCACTGGAGTGTTGGTATCAAAAATGCCGATGAACAACGAACCACTCGAAGGCTGTAAAACACATTGGAGTTTTTATGTGCAGAAGAAGAAGATCAAAAAATTTTGTAAGTAAAGATTCTGGGATTCAAGGAATATTTATAGATCATTTGGACTGTTTCTGAAAAGGTTTGCAACCTTTCAGAAATAGCCATAGCTGTTGGAACAGGTGTGAAACAGAAATATTGCGGGAAATAACAAATGGATTTAAAGTAATCAGGGAAAGAAAACGGACCGGACAGGACCGGGTCGCGGGTCATGGATTATTCCGGATTGAATTTTCGTTGCTTAGTTAAATTAATTAATTAAATAATTGAAAGGAATTTTGTCCAAAAAGATTAATCAATCGATCTTTAGCCAAATCCAAATCTGAAGCCGAAGCTGAAGCCGAGCCGAGCGACGATGACGGCGGCGCGAGGCTTGCCTTCTTCTTAACTCTTTAAGAGCTAGAAGAAGAGCAATTGTATATATACCCATCAAAAGTCTTTTCTTCCTTCAATATGATACAATGTCCTTTTGCTAAGGAGGAAAACTTAAATATTTTATTTTTTCTCCATTTTCCATACACTCTCTTTAAACTACACAAGCTTAAAAGCCCAATAGAGAGTTAATAGCCACTAAACAATAGTGATTTCTGGAAAAAAAAATTTAACAAACCAAAGGAAAAGATAATTTGGACCAGAGAAGAGGATGAAAGTTTTTAAGCTTAAATATTGCAAAAGCTAAAAAATCATCCAAACAAACGGCTTTGCGAAAGTTGGAAAAAGGAATTTTAAATTTAATTTTACAAACATCAACAAATTTAACTTGACTACTTGAGTTTCATTTGTCTTCTGATTTCCGAGTCCACACAACCTGGAAGGCAGCTTGGCATTTGAAGCATCATAAATATCTACATCAGATAATATCAGAAAGTGTTCCTTTCCACTTTACATATACAACTAATTGCATAAGTGTCACGATCCCGATTCGTCCTCCGCGAACCATCGTGACAGCACCTAGTCTCTACGATTAGGTAAGCCTAATGTTTACCGTGAAAATGGTAATAACAATTAAATTTGTTGATGGGACTCTAAAAATACGTGATCTATTTTATTGCTAGTTTGTTAAACAGTTGATGCTAAATATACGAGATTTAGAGACGAAATAAAGTAAAGGAGAGAACTATAATTAAACTGATAGGTTGGTTATTCGGGGCCTCGGGCATGTCGATTCTGGGCCTCGAGGTCGATTCCGGGGCTCGGCCACGAGCTATTGAGGATAATCGGGGTAGGGCTAGCAGTTATGAGGCGATTATAGAGGGCTCTTTATGGCCAACGATAAGCAATAAATGATGAACAAATATGAACACAATAAATAAAAGTAATAATATTAAGAGAGGATATGCTAGAGAGTGAAATAGAGAGTTCTTGTATATTTTCGTGTGGAGTAACTGAAGTGGCCAACCCTTACAAAGTGATAAGGATCCCCTTTATATAGGAGGAAAATCTCATCATAGTACAACAAACATTAATTACAATGCTATGGAGATGTGACCACTAGATGACATCCGGACTCAGGTCTTAGAGTAGCTTTCCAGGCTCTGTCAGTCCTAGCCACGTGCCTTGGGAACTCCCCGTTTCCGCGGTGATAGTGGTTGACATTATCATAAGATCGAGTGTTGACGAACCTCGAGGGAGGAATCCCGATCGTAGCCTTGTAACCCCAGAACCTCGAGACGGTCTTCTGAGGTGCTTTGATAGTGAGAAATTGGACCCTCCGATTTCACCATATACAAATAGTCCCCGCGTATCTTAGAGAGGAGTGATAAGAAACGGTTTTGACACCCAACTCTTCGGGCTTCCCGTAGTGATGTCACGCTGACAGTATCATACTTATGATGTAAGTCTCCACGATAACCGATACATCTCATGGACTTGTCTTTTTAGTGTCATTCAATATGCTGTCGATTCCCATTCTTTAAGGCGACCATATAGCCGTCGATCCAGTTCCCTATGGTGCATTGATTGCGCCTATCGATACGTCTTCTAAAGGCGTTGATGGCATTATAGGCCACACTATCATCCCCTATAAACGGATCCTTTCCATGCTAACCTTTTATTCAAGTGTTTCTCTACATATTTTCATTCCTTTCTTCTCATTCTCATTATCTTTCTCTTATTGCTACCCGCCATGCCCGGGTTTTCTGACCTTAAGACCTTACGGTAGCATTCTGACCAGCCGTGCCATGGCCCTTTACCTGGGCTTTGATGTGCCGACCGAGATTACACTGTCTTGTTGTTGTTGTCGTTATTGTTACAGCTATCACTATTTTCGTCATTAGACCAAGGTGACGAGACGAAGGGGGTCGGCTTGTTCCGACTTGGAGGAATACTTGAACCCCACACCGCTGCT
The DNA here is from genome assembly GCF_000393655.2 of Nicotiana sylvestris. Classification (NCBI taxonomy): domain Eukaryota; kingdom Viridiplantae; phylum Streptophyta; class Magnoliopsida; order Solanales; family Solanaceae; genus Nicotiana; species Nicotiana sylvestris. The sequence goes on from NC_091066.1 coordinate 41,520,952, forward strand.
CGGGAGAGTGTTCGGACTACACACCGCTGCTCGCTCTCCTACCCTGGCCTGGTGCTACATTTCATCCCTCGGGTCTTTTCCCAAGGTAAAAATGGCGCACCGGCATATAAGGTTTCCCGGCACGATGTCCCAGAAGGTGGACCCGAAATGGCCATGCGAGCGGGGTTGAGGCCCGCCGAATCTTCAACCTTTGGCTTCGGCGGGCTATGTCTCTTTTTTCTACCTCTTCTGCATCACCTTCCTCTTCTTTGCCTTCCCGCTTTCCTCTTCTTCATCTTCGCCCTTGGAGATATTGCTCCGAGGGATTGAGCTAGGAACCTAGAGGAGTTGGCGGTCAAAGGTATCACCGTAGAGGATGCATGCTCGAGGGGGCGGAGCTCGGAGATGCTGATACCGGAGATGAATCTTTGAGAGTAGAATAGGTCCCAGGCTTTCACTACGCGTGTATCATCTCACTTCTTTGTTTATGTGTAATAACCCCACGTGGGCTTTTGTAATCATATGTAAGGACCCCTTGCGGGCTTTGTAATTGAATATTTCATGAATACAAAGACATTTTCTCCAATTTGCCTTTGATGCTTGCTATATTCTTTTATGTTTGTGGAGACTCTGAATACATGGCTCCGCCTGCTGTTGCCAATACCAAACTCGGGTGCGAGTATTCTTTCTAGACTTTGGCCAATTAATATGGCCTTGCACAGAACCCTTTGCGATCCCTTGGATCGATCCCAAATCGGGCCGATGGACTCGGGTCGCCGGGACCTTGACTTCGAGTAGAATGAAAGTAACATTTTGGGCCTTGGAATCACGGTTTATTAGTTAAACTTCGTGGTAACCTTTGAGAAAAAATTTTCTCAGAGTCCCGTGGACAGGGGCTGCCTTTGATCTCTCAAGGGCAGTCCCCGAGTGGAGGTCCGTTAAAATTTGGACCCCTTGGAAACTCGCCCTGGGCTTAGCGTAAATAGCCTTAGAGCACTATAGATAGATTTTGAAAGAGGATCTGTCCGATCTCAGACGGTACCCTGGGGCCAGGCCCATATGGGTGGGGTTTAAACGCTTCTTTCCTTGGAGCCTGAAAACCCCCGAGGTCGGGTACCACCTCGGGTCTTGTAATGATGTCACTAGCTTTCTGGAGCCTAACCTTATTCTAATGGAGGTCCTCGAGGTTGGGTACCACCTCGGGACTGGGGAAGGTGTTATTGGCTTCTTGGAGCCTAACCTTGTTCTAATGGAGGTCCTCGAGGTCGGGTGCCACCTCGGGACTGGAGAAGGTATTATTGGCTTCTTGGAGCCTAACCTTGTTCTAATGGAGGTCCTCGAGGTCGGGTACCACCTCGGGGCTGGAGAAGGTATTATTGGCTTCTTGGAGCTTAACCTTGTTTTGATGGAGGTCCTCGAGGTCGGGTACCACCTCGGGACTGTAGAAGGTGTTATTGGCTTGTTGGAGCCTAACCTTGTTCTGATGGAGGTCCTCGAGGTCGGGTACCACCTCAGGACTGTTGATGTTATTTTAGCCGGTTTTGAGGCAAATGGACTGTCTCCGTTTTTTCCATATATATATTCGTGGACATTTTTGGCTTTTTAGGGGATCCCACCACTTTAAGAAGTTTCCCTTATTTTTCTGCGCCAGTCTTTTGGCACTTCCACCGCTAACGCGTCTGCACATATTCCTGCTTTTTAGTTCTTTAATTTCATCACCACCACGACTGCTATGTCGGGGTCTATACAACATGGAGGGGAGAGCTCCACCTATGGCCTTCAGTACCATCAAGAGTATGCCTTGAAGGCTACTTTATTGATAGGAGAAGAGCATCTTGAGTTAGTGAGAAAAGACTACGGATGGGGGGAGAAAGTGACGTTACATGCATTTTCCCCGGGTGAGGGCATTACAGATCGTGCCGATGGGTTCTTGCATGTGTACACGTATCCTTTCACACGGGTCCCCTTGATAGGGTTGTGCTCGACTTCTACTTAGACTATTGGGTTACCTTGGCGCAGGTCCATCCGTCATTTTGGCGAATGGTGTTGATGGTGAGATTTTTCGCAGAGAAGGCGGGGCTTGAATTTTTGCTCGGTCATTTTATTAGGCTATACCGGCCCTTTCACCATCGAGGTCTGCTAACCTTGTGATGTCGATCGACTACGCCCTTTGTTGTTGATGACGAGGAAGATAAAGATCTGGGATGGATGAGTCATTTCGTCAGAGTGTGGACCACTGACATTATCCTCGTGGATCTTATGCCATTCCCTGAGGAATGGAATCATACACGTAAGTGGTGTATTACGTGCTTTCTAAGTTTTGCCTATAGCGAGAACTGGTTTCGTAACCCTGTCTTCCTTTCTTCCTCTACCGCGGTTTCATAGGCACCGGGCGATGTTCCTAATCTACCGAATAGGGTCCGAGAATTGGCGACCCACTCGCCCAATGAGGAGCGCAAGTGGCGAGCTTTGTCCTGGGGTAGATGGGAAGCAAAATATCATGGTGAGTGTTGTGCTATTCTTTCCTATCCCCTCTTTCATGTGGCGAAGCATATCCCCTTTACGCGTATTAATCTTACTGTTGTAGGCATTGTAGAGCCTTTCGAGATGAGGTTGTGCTCCTTCAGAGAGGGCGAAGGGTTGCTGACTTCCGGACTGAAGAACGGTAATAATGAATAAAAGGTGCTTTTACACGGCAATGGCGCTCAAAGTAAGGTGGAGCGGGACCAGTGCTTTGGAGCGGAAGCATCATCCGAGCCTATCATGTCTGCAGCTTCCAATTCTGGAAAGAGGGTTTCTCCGTTGTTGTCACCTTCCCTTTCCGTCGATAGCATTTTAGAAGATATTAGAAACCCCGGATCGCATACACCGATAGATTATGCTTCGATCAGAGTAGGCTCTTTCAGGGACGAAGGGATTGGATTGGCAGGCGTGTGTTCAGCCTTCAAGGAAGCCCAGCAGCTTCACTTTGTGGTGAGTTTCGGCACAGGTTTTTCGAGCTTTGTGCCTTCCCTTCCTTATTGAATTTTCTTCTGTAGGCATTTGACAAGCTTAAGTCCGGGCTACTTTATTGTGAAGCCAGGCTACGGAAAGATCTAAATAAGGAAAGATCCTTGAGGCTCCTTTGTGATGAAAAAGAAGTCGAGATGGTACACTTGCAGTATGAGGTGGGCTGGAGCCTGAATTATGAGAACCACTTGAAGGAGCAAGTGGTTTTCTGTCCCGAGTGAGTGTGCATTCCGTCTCCTGGCTCCCGGGGCTAATACTTAGTTTATTTCAGTTGTAGAGAAAGATAGAGGCCCTAGAACTCCTTCGAGATGAAGTTGGCCGGGCCAGGCGTGAGCGTGATGAATTGAAATCTCGGGCGGAGGCTCAAGCTTTAGAGGGGAAGGATGCTCTGGCCAAAGTTCTTGCTTTTGAAGCTTAACTCCACGTAGCTCGTGACATTGCTTCGGTTCAGACAGAAATGATTGCAAAGCTCGAGTCTGAGCTTTTGAAAGTCAGGGCTGAGATCGTTGACGCCTGGGGCGGAAGCCGAAATTAGCCGGACTAAAGCTGACCAGGAGATGACCATCTACTCAAAGGATGATGCCAATGCCCAAGCTGAGCTGAGAAGGGTCCTTGATCGCGGAAGGAGGATTGAAGAGTATGCTCGTTTCAAGTCTCAAAGAAAGACCCTCGAGGAGATCCGTAATAGGGGTTTCGCCCTCTCGGAAGAATTGTCTCTAGCAAGGGCGGATGAGTGTGACGCTCGGTTGCTTTTGCCCGATGCCGAGGACACCGAGGATGAGACCAGCAGGCTGTAATCCCCAGGGGGAGGGCATAGATTTTGTCATCTGTATGTAGCATTTTCGAAGTATGTTTGTAGATGGATATTGCGTTTCTTGCATGTATTTGAAAGAAAACCTTGAGGATTTACTTCTTTCGTATCTTTTTCTGTCTTGGCTAGGCGAGCTGGGTTTTGTATTGGTAGGAATCCTTAGAGTAGCAATGTGGCCCCGGGGCTCATTGGACTGGCCCGCATGATCTTACGTACTTTCGCTTTTAGGCATACTTAGGCTACCTATTTTGGGCTCAGTCCCCGAGTCGGGCGTCGACTCAAGCTTATTTGACCTTTGAATGGTCGGATTTTAGGCTGGCGACTGTGTCTCTTACGCTTTTGGTCGATGTGACCTTTTAGTGTACATAGGTTGGTGACAACGACCCTTATACTCTAGGCCTATGCGGCCTTTCAATGTAAGCTGGCAACGATGCCTCTTACGTTTTGGGTCGAAGTGACCTTTTAATGTAAGCTAGCAACAATGGCTCTTATGCTTTGCCCTTAGGCATGTATAGTTAACTATTTTGAGTTCGGTCTTCGAATCGGGTTACGAGTCGAGCTCATTTTGACCCTCAAGTTTTCAAATTTTAAATTGGCGACAATGGCGTTTACGCTTTTGGTCGATATGACCTTTTAGTGTGTGTGGCCCTGAGGCTCATTAGGTTGGCGACAATGGCTCTTACGCAATTGGTCGATGCAACCTTTTATGTAGGCTTTATTTTCCTCTTGTTAAGGACTTTTGAAGTAAATTTTGCCTGACTCGTCGTCGTTTCGGGAAGAACCTCGATTTCGAGTAACTTGCGGTGATGTTCGAGCACATCGAGAGGTTTGGCTTGGAGGATGAGTAGCTAAGCCTGTGATTTGGAGCTGACATGGTCGAAGCTCATTTGCCTATATCGAGGGTAGCCTATTTAACCGGTTCGTTCAGAAGTAGATTCAGAGTAATTTGAAGGCCTGTGTGGGCTGGAGACAATGGCTCTTACGCCTTGTAGCGACAGTCAGGCATCCCCGAGTTGCGTTAGCTCGGCTGGTACAGCCGTGTGACCGGAGTCACTTGTGTTTGGCTGGAACCTTTGAGTCCCGAGTGAAGTAGTTTCGGCATCTATATCGAGGGTATGCCTTTTTAGGGGTCTTACAAGTTCGATATATAGCCAAAACTTTGAGATCGGGTTTATGCCTTTAGTACTTACAAGTTTTCCATGTTGTTGAGGTCTTACAGGTTTTTCATATCATTGAGGTCTTACAGATTTTTTATGTCGTCGAGGTCTTACAGATTTTTCATGTCGTTGAGGTCTTACAGCTTTTTCATGCCATTGAGGTCTTATAGATTTTTCATGACGTTGAGGTCTTATAGGTTTTTCATGTCGTTGAGGTTTTACAGATTTTTATGTCGTTGAGCTCTTACAGATTTTTCATGTCGTTGAGGTCTTACAGGTTTTTCATGTTGTTGAGGTCTTACAGAATTTTCATGTCGTTGAGGTCTTACAGGTTTTTCATGTCATTGAGGTCTTACAAATTTTTCATGTCGTTGAGGTCTTACAGGTTTTTCATGACATTGAGGTCTTATATATATTTTCATGTCGTTGAGGTTTTACATGTTTTTCATGTCGTTGAGGTCTTATAGATATAGTTGTTGCCTTATGTAGGTATTACGAGACCGAGTCTGCCCGCTCGGGGTCTTAGGGCCTCGAGTTTTGATAAGTCGATGGAGGTGGCGCTTGACGGCAGTCCCCGAGTCATCAAGGGTTTCCTGACTCGGGAGACATTATTCGCAAACTTTGTATTTCCTCGTCAAGGGCTTACAATTTTGGAGATCCTTACCATGAGGTCGTGCGTTCTTGGAGATATCGATGCCGGTCCCCGAGTGTCGGGGCAACTTTGGCCTTGGAGATGTTTTGCGATTGTTACCCCACCTGAGGGCTTGTGATTTTGGAGTCCCGACCCGGGGGTCATTCGGGCGTTGAATTGTTGACGCCAGTCCCCAAGTCTTCAGGACGTTTTTGGCGGAGAAATCATTTTACGGAGGTGTTGAGCTTCTTCTGAAGCGCGAGATGCTTTGACAAAAGATATTTTCCAATTATTTGATACAATTATACATGTATTCGCCATCAGGGGCCCAGCTATACGGACACGGTTCGTTCGACCGTTTGGCCCGGTACATTATCTTCCTATAGGGACCCCATTTGGAGTTTCTTGGTTTTTCTGAGCAGATGGTCTTCGGGGGAAAATCCCCCCAGTGTTTAAGGTTGATTGCAAAAGAAGCCTCTAACATTTGTTGAGTCTCCCTTAGGTAGCATGCAGATGTTGCCTCGTTAAAAACCTTGCCGATAAAACCCTTTTCGGGATAAAAACTCCGTCGAAGGAAAAAAGTGCAAGGGATGCTTTGAAACCTTAAGGTCTTCGAGCTGGACTAACACTCTGACTGCTTCGGTCGGGCTCCTAAGGGTTAGTACGAAATACGAAATGAAAAGGGAGATGGTTACACCTTTGTATAGGATATGTCGGCGACATTTTGAGGACTGATGCATCCTAGTTACTCGAGCCGAGGACGCAGTGCGGTCCTTTACTTTGTTCGATCGGGTTTGATCGAAAGCGTGGCTTGATTACCCTTTGGCTCTTTCGTGAGTGGAGGTCCTGATGCCGGTGCCATATCGTGCATCGTGAACATCTCCCTTGCCATATGTTATTCCCCGTAGACGGTTTTGATCCCATCCTTTTTCGGGAATTTCATCATTTGGTGTAGTGTGTATGGTATTTCCCTCATGCAGTGTATCCACGACCGTCCGAAAAAAGTGTTGTACCTCATGTCTCCTTCGATGACATGGAATTTGGCATTTTGGGTCGTGCCAACCATGGTGACAGGGAGGGTGATTTCTCCTTTCGTTGTTTCACTTGCCACGTTGAATCCATTGAGGAATGGAGTGGCGGGCACGATTTGGTCAAGCGGTCCGAGCTGCTCTACCACTCTCAACCTAATAATGTTGGCCGAGCTACCTGGATCCACGAGTACACGTTTTATTTGAAAAGAATTCACAAGGAGAGAGATTACCAGTGTGCCATTATGAGGTTGAGACAAGGTCTCGGTGTCCTCCTCGCTGAATGTGAGGGCATCTTCGGGAATATATCCCCGGGTTCGATTTTCTCTAGTGATGGATATTTTTGTCCTTCTCATTACGGGCTCCTGCGAGGCATCAATGCCTCCCAGGATCATGTGTATGACATGTTGCGGCTCATTTACTTCGTTCTTCTTGGCCACCTCTCTTCCTCGGAACTGATTTTTGGCTCGGTCGCTAAGGAATTCCCGTAGATGACCGTTTCCAAGTAGTCGAGCTATCTCTTCCCGGAGTTGGTGGCAATCCTCAGTCCTGTGGCCGTGCATGTTGTGAAACTCACACACTAAGTTATGTTTCCTTTTTGAAGGATCCGATTGTGTAGGCCTGGGCCACTTGGCTTCTCTGATTTTACTGATGGCGAACACGATGTCCGATACATCGACGTTGAAGTTGTATTCTGAGAAGTGAGGTGCATCTATTGGCCTTGCATTCCTATCGAATCTAGCTCTTTTGATGAGTCCCCGAGGATCTTGTCCTTGGTCTATCTTTCGATCATTGTGAGGTGGGTTGCACCTCAGGGCATTCCTCCTGTCTTCAATGTATGACTGATATCTTTCTTTGTTTTGTTTTGGCTCTTTTGTTAGGAGCCTGCTTGGGTATACTGAGCCCAGGGGGCTCCCAACTAGTCATCTTCGGCCCTGATTTTTGACTGGTACCAGTTGTGGATGTCCAACCAGGTCACAGCTAGATACTCGATCAAATTCTGTTTCAACGGTTTTGAAGCCACCAATCTTCATTCATTCAGACCTTGAATGAAAGCCTCCACTGCCCAATCGTCGGATACCGGCGGCAGCTCCATCTGTTCCATTTTGAAGCGGGATACGAACTCTCGCAGCATTTCGTTCTCTCTCTGTTTGATTTTGAACACGTCGGATTTCCTCATTGCTACTTTGATGGCACCAGCATGTGCTTTTACGAAGGAGTCTGCTAGCATGGCAAACGAATCTATAGAGTTGGGAGCTAGGTTGTGGTACCACATCATCGCCCCCTTAGAGAGTGTTTCTCCGAACATCTTTAGTAAGACGGACTCGATCTCGTCATTTTTATGTCGTTGCCCTTCATTGCACAAGTGTAGGAAGTAACGTGTTCATTGGTGTCTGAGGTCCCGTTGTACTTTGGGAGTTCTGGCATTCTGAACTTCTTTGGAATAGGTTTCGGGGCCGCTTCCTCGGGGAATGGCCTTTGTATGAACTTCTTCGAATCTACACCTTTCAAAACCGGGGGCACGCTCGGGATTTGGTCGACCCAAGAGTTGTAAATTTAAACCTTTTTGTCGTTGGCTTCTATCATCTTTTCGCCCGACTCGATCCTCCTGGTGAGGTCCTCGAGCATTTTTACGATGGCGAGATCGATCATCGATCCGTTATTGCTTGATCTCTCTAGTAGTTGTTCAGCTGCGGGAGCTATCCCCGGTGCTACCGTGCTGGGAGTTTTCTGGTGACTTTGCAGCTGAGCAATAGCTAACTGTTGTGCCTGCAACATTTTAAAAATAACGTGAAGGCTAACCTCACGTTCCTCCCTAATTGGGGTTTCCCGCACTTCTTGTTGGTCCCCTTGGTGCACGCTCCTATCAGTGTGGGAACTTATGTTGATACGCTGGGCATCGCATGAGACCGTGTCCACGAGGACTGGCTCCAGTACATTCCCAGGGTTTTGTGGTGGCACAACAATGCGTGGAACAGCCACACCATTTTCCCCATGGTCCTCAAGATTGTTGTTTTCATCTCCGTTTACCGAGTTAGACATTTTGGACTGAAATCGAAGATCTTGGACAAGAAAAAGCATGAAAGATAACTTGCGTTATATGGTAAAACCAGCAAGAAAATAATCACTATTATTTTTAGCCCCACGGTGGGCGCCAAACTATTTACCGTAAAAATGGTAATAACAATTAAATTTGTTGATGGGACTCTAAAAATATATGATCTATTTTAATTCTAGTTCGTTAAGCAGTTGATGCTAAGTATATGAGATTTAGAGACGAAATAAAGTAAAGGAGAGAGCTATAATCAAATCGATAGGTTGGTTACTCGGGGCCTCGGGCTTGTCGATTCTGGGCCTCGAGGTCGATTCTGGGGCTCGGCCAAGATCTATTGAGGGTAATCGGGGTAGGGCTAATTATGAGGCGATTAAAGAGGACTCTTTATGGCCAACGATAAGCAATAAATGATGAACAAATATGAACACAATAAATGAAAGTAATAATATTAAGAGAGGATATGCTAGAGAGTGAAATAGAGAGTTCTTGTATATTTTCGTGTGGTGTAACTGAAGTGACCCACCCTTACAAAGTGATAAGGATCCCCTTTATATAGGAAGAAAATCCAATCATAGTACAACAAGCATTAATTACAAAGATATGGAGATGTGACCACTAAATGACATACGAACTCGGGTCCTAGAGTAGCTTTCTAGGCTCTGTCAGTCCTAGTCACGTGCCTTGGGAGCTCCCTGTCTCCACCGTGGCTGTGGTTGACATTATCATAAGATCGAGTGTCGGCGAACCTTGAGGAAGGAATCCCGATCGTAGCCTTATAGCCCCGGAACCTCGATACGGTCTTCCGAGGTTCTTTGATAGTGAGAAATTGGACCCTCCAATTTCACCGTATACACCTAACAACGCAGAAAATAAATAAAATTTGCGGAAGAAATAATTAAAAACCAAAATAGTAAAACAAAATAGTGTTTAAAATATCGCTCGACATACACAATAACAACTCTGGAAACTAATATCTTTTCCCAAAACCCGGAATCTCATGATCACAAGCTTTTAAATGTCTACAAGCCTCTAACTCCAGAATATCTAACAAAGAAACGAAATTACAAAAGGGCTAATACAAAAAAGGGGAGTAGAAAGGGACTCTTCGATCTGCGGACATGGCAGATATAACTCGGAGTCTCTACAAGCGCCTCGTCTCAAATGTGATAAGTCTGACTGGAGGTACCTGGATCTGCACATGAAAAACATGCACAAAAAGGGCATGAGTACACCACAACGGTACTCAGTAAGTGCCAAGTCGAACCTCGGTTGGGCAGTGACGAGGAAGGTCAGGGCCCTTCTAAGATTAAATGAAACATAAGATATAAAAGAATAAAATAAAACAGTACAGTTGAAATCTAATAGTAAGAATTACTACAGGGTAATAAGGATAACAACAACTGAAACAAAGACAAAAAAACAATCACAAGGAATATCACTCTTCACAAAGATAATAACCGGGGATCTCTCAGTATCCCGAGGATCTCTAAGTATCCTCAATATATGCCAGGGATCTCTTGGTATCTCGAGGATCTCTTGGTATTCTCAATAGACGTGCTGGGGATCTCTCAGTATCCCGCACTTCCGTTCAAATCCAAAATACGTACAGGGGATCTTCCGGGATGCTGTCTCGTAGTCCCAAAGTAAAACACACAGAAATAACACAAGAATACTCAATTAATCTCAACATCATACCAAGGTAAAACAGGTAATTCTAACCTGACGTGCTTCATATAATACAAATAAGGCAGTTTAAGCAAATAAAGCAATTAAGCCAATTAGACATGCTTCTCTAAGCTAACAACATGTTTAAATTCCAAGTAGTGTAAGCATAAAAGAAAAAAATACAATTAAAGCTACTTTAGTGAAAATAGGATTTTCAACAATTAGCGCAAGTACGCACTCGTCACTCACGTACAAGGCATTTCATTTATCACAATACCAATCCTAAGGGGAATGTCCCCACACAAGGTTAGGCAAGCCACTTACCTCGAACCGGCTCAAAATCAACCCGAAACTACGTTCTTGCCATGAGTACTCGACTCCAAATGACCTAAATATATTCAATTTAATTGCATAATGTAAATAACACTTTATGTAACAGATTCTACAAATAAATTCTAAGCTAATACGCGAAATTAGGTAAAATGAACAAAACGTCCCTCGGGCCCACATCTCGGAATCGGGTAAAATTTACATTTTCAGAATCCTCATACTCTCACAAGTCTATATATATCAAGAACACTGAAATCGGAGTTCAATTGACCCCTCAAATACCCATTTTAAGGTCCTCTTAATCTCAAGCACTAATACCCATTGTGCACTGATATTTTCCTAATTTTCACCACTAATTAGACCTTTAATCACATATAAACGAGTTATGAAGTCAAGAATATTACCTCCAAGTGATTCCCCTTTTGTTTCCTCAAAAATCTCCCTCAAAAGCTTCAATCCCGTTCAAAAATGGTGGAAAAATGAAGAAGGGTTGCGGATTGGCTATTTAAATACTACCTAGGTATTCCTTCTTCGCGAACGTGGAAGGACCTTCGCTTTCGCGAAGTACAACTTCGCTTGGGTCCAGCTTCCTTCATCGCAAACGCGATTCTCAGGTCGCTAATGCAATGCAACATCTCCTCCAACTTCGCGAACGCAGGAGAACCTTCGCGTACGCGAAGCATTAAAGTTCCCCCAGCCCCAGCTCCTCTTCGCGAACGCGAGACCCTACTCGTGAACGCGAAGAAGGAAACCAGAACTAGGCTGCTACAATTTTTCTACAATTCCAACAAGTTCCAAATGACCCGTTGAGCATCCGAAACACACCCGAGGCCCCCGGGATCTCAACCAAACATGCCAACCAATCCTAAAACATCATTTCAAACTTGTTCCAATCTTTGGAACGCTCAAAACAACATCAAAACACAAATTTAGCATCGGATTCAAGCCTAAGAACTTCTAAATCTCTCAAATTATGTTCTCGATCAAATAGTCTATCAAACCTCGTCCGAAAGACCTGAAATTTTGCACACACGTCACATTTAACACTACAGAGCAACTCCAACTTCCGGAATTCCATTCCGACCCTCAGATCAAAATCTCACTATCGAATCAGAAACTTCAAAAATTCAACTTTCGGCATTTCAAGCCTAAATTAGCTACGGGCCTCCAAAACACATTCCGAACACGCTCCTAAACCCAAAATCACCCAACAAAACTAATGAAACCATCAAAATTCTATTCCGAGGCCGTCTTCACACTATTCCATCTACAGCCCAAATTCCACAACCTAAACTGTCATCTAGGGACTAAGTGTCCCAAACCTCTCCGAACTCCAAATAAACCCTCCCGGCAACTCACAATAGCAGAAACAAACACGGGGAAAGCAGTTAATAGGGTATCGGGGCATAAATTTTTAAAACGACCGGCCGGGTCGTTACATCCTCCCACACTTAAATATTTGTTCGTCCTCGAACGAGCATAGAGACGTACCTGAAGTAGTGAAAAGATAAGGGTACCGGCTGGCCCTGCCACTAAACCTTTACTGAAGCAATGTTCTTTGACCTCAGCTTTCGAACCTGCCTGTTCAATACCGCCACTAGCTCCTCAACATAAGATAGATCCTTGTCCAACTAGACTGAACTGATATCCAACACATGCGATAGATCACCATGATACTTCTAGAGCATCGAAACATGAAATATCGGATGAACTCCTGCCAAGCTAGGAGGTAAGGTGAGCTCATAAGCAACCTCCCCAACACGCCTCAATATCTCAAAAGGGCCAATAAACCTGAGACTCAACTTCACTTTCTTCCCAAATCTCATAACGCCCTTCATAGGTGAAACCCGAAGCAAAACCCGCTCTCCAACAATATAGGAAACATCACGAACCTTGGGGTCTGCGTAACTCTTCTGTCTCGACTAGGCTGTGCAGAGTCTATCTTGAATAACCTTAACCTTATCCAAAGCATCCTGAACCAAGTCTATGCCCAATAATCTAGCCTCACCCGGCTCAAACCAACCCACTGGGGATCTATACCGCCTACCATATAAGGTCTCATACGGTGCCATCTGAATGCTGGACTGATAGTTGTTGTTGTAGGCAAACTCCGTAAATGGCAAGAACTGATCCCAAGACCCTTCAAACTCAATCACACATGCACAGAGCATATCCTCAAGAATCTTAATAGTGCGCTCGGACTGTCCGTCCGTCTGAGGGTGAAATGTTGTACTCAACTCCACTCGAGTACCCAACTCTTGCTGAACGGCCCTCCAGAACCGTGATGTGAACTGAGTACCTCTATCTGAAATGATGGAAACTGGAATACCATGCAGATGAACAATCTCCCAGATATAAATCTCTGTCAATCACTCTGAAGAATAAGTAGTACACACAGGAATGAAATGCGCGGACTTGATCAGCCGATCCACAATCACCCAAATGGCATTGAACTTCCTCAAAGTTCGTGGGAGTCCAACTACAAAGTCCATAGTGATCCGCTCCCACTTCCACTCCAGAATCTCTATCTACTGAAGCAACCCACCCGGTCTCTGGTGCTCATACTTCACCTGCTGACAATTGAGGCACCGAGATACAAATCCAACTATATCTTTCTTCATCCGCAATCCACCAATAGCACTGTCTCAAATCCTGATACATCTTCGCGGCACCCGGATGAATGGAATACCGCAAATTATGGGCCTCCTCGAGAATCAACTCCCGAAGCCCACAATATTGGGTACACAAATTCGACCCTGCATCCACAATACCCCATCATCACCAATACTCACATCTTTGGCATCACCATGTTGAACCTTGTCCTTGAGGACAAGCAAATGAGGGTCATCATACTGACGCTCCCTGCAAATAAGGAAGACCGAGAAACCACGCAAGCTAGAACCTGACTGGGCTCCGAAAGATCCAATCTCACAAACTGGCTAGCTAAGGCCTACACATCCATTGCCATAGGCCTCTCCGATGCTGGTAAATAAGCCAAACTTCCCAAACTCTACCTGGCAACTCAAAGCATCGGTCACCATATTGGCCTTGCCTGGGTGATACAAAATAGTGATATCGTAGTCCTTCAGCAACTCTAATCACCTCCTCTGGCACAAATTTAGGTCCTTTTGCTTGAACATGTGCTGCAAGCTCCGATGATCAGTATAAATCTCACAAGGAACACCGTACAAATAATGATGCCAGATCTTCAGGGCGTGAACAATGGCAGCTAACTCGAGATCATGGATAGGATAATTCTTCTCATGTACCTTCAACTGTTTGGACGAGTAGGCAATCACCCTACCGTCCTGCATCAAACCCGCTCTAAGGCCAATCCTCGAGGTATCACAATAGACAGTATAAGACCCCGAACCTGTAGGCAATATCAAAATTGGGCCTCTAGTCGAAGCTGTATTGAGCTTCTAAAAGCTCACATCACACTCTTCCATCCACTGGAACGGAGCACCTTTTTAGGTCATCCTAGTCATAGGGGCTGCAATCGATGAAAACCCCTCCACAAAACGACATAATAACCTATTAGGCCAAGAAAACTGCGGATCTCTGTAGCTGAGGATGGTCTGGGCAACCTCTACACTACCTCTACTTTCTTCGGATCCACCTGAATACCGTCACTCGACACCACTTGGCCTAAGAATGCCACAGAATCTAACCAAAACTCACATTTCGAGAACTTAGCATATAACTTCTTTTCTCTCAAGGTCTGAAGCAATGTCCTCACGTGTTGCTCGCGATCTCCCCCACTCTGGGAATACACTAGAATATCATCAATAAAGACAATGACAAACGAGTCAAGATATGGCTGGAACACACTGATGGTACTTGTAATGGCCATACCGTGTCCTGAAAGACAATATCATCAAATGAATAAAGTCTGTTGGGACATTGGTCAGCCTAAATGACATAACAAGGAACTCGTAATGGCCATACCGTGTCCTGAAAGCAGTCTTCGGGATATCTGACTCCAGAATCTTCAACTGATGGTACCCTGAATGCAAGTCAATCTTAGAAACCGCTCGTGCACCTTGTAACTGGTCAAACATATCATCAATACCAGGCAAAGGGTAATGGTTCTTCAATGTAACTTTGTTCAACTAGCAATAATCAATACACATACACATAGAACCATCCTTTTTCTTCACAAACAAGACAGGAGCACCCCCCAAGGTGATACACTGGGCCGAATAAAACCTCTATCAAGCAATTCCTGTAACTGATCCTTCAACTCCTTCAACTCAGGAGGGGCCATACAATACGGAGGAATAGAAATGGGCTGAGTGCCTGGCAACATATCAATGCCAAAATCAATATCTCTATCAGGCTGCATGTCTGGAAGATCAGCTAGAAACGCATCAGGAAAATCACGTACTACTGGGACTGAATCAACTGAAGGGGTATCAATACTGACATCTCTCACATAAGCTAGATACGCGTCACACCCCTTCTCAACCATACGCTGAGCCTTAAGGAAAGAAATAACTCTATTGGGAGTGTGATCTAAAGCACCCCTCCACTCAACATGTGGTACACCTGGCATAGCCAGTATCATGGTTTTGGCGTGACAATCAAGAATAGCATAATGGGGCGACAACCAGTCCATGCCCAAAATAATATCAAAATCTACCATGCTGAGCAACAACAAATCAGCTCTGGTCTCAAAACCACTAAGAGCAACCAAACACGCCAATAAATGCGGTCCATAACAAGAGAATCTCCCACAAACGTAGAAACATAAACAGGGGAACTCAAAGAATCTCGAGGTACACCCAAATGCGTAGCAAAATAAGAAGACATATAAGAATAAGTGGAGCTTGGATCAAATAGAACTGATGCATCCCTGTGACAAACAAGTATAATACCTGTGATGACATAATCGGAGGCAACAGCCTCGGTACAGGCAGGAAGGGCATAGTATCAGGCCTGGCATCCTCCTCTAGGGCGACCTCTACCTCCCCGACCTCCACCTCTAGTTGGCTGGGCAGTGGGGTAGCAACTGGACCTGTAACCATAGCTTGAGAACTCTGCGGGGTACGCTGTGGCTGAGAAGTCTATGGAGGTGCACTCCTCCCAAGTCTAGGGAAATCCCTCACCACATGGCGTGTGTCACCATACTCAAAACAAGCTCTGGGATGACGTGGCAGTTGTGACTGGCTCGGGCCAGGTCTGCTGGACTGACCTCTGAAAGCACCCCGCGTAGGAGGCGTACTAGATACTGGAGGTGCATAATAAGGCTCCTGAGTCCTAGGAGGAGATGGAATACCACTGGCTGCTGGAAGAGCTGAATAAATGGGGCGACTCATATAACCCCTACCATGATGACCTACAGCTGGGGCACGGGCACCAGAATAATGGCCCGACACTCGAGACCTCTTGGCCTCCCTCTCCTATCTCTCCCTAGCATGTATACCCTCAATCCTCCTAGCAATGTTCACCACGTGCTGATAAGAAATATCCATCTCCAACTCATGAGTCATGCTAGACCTGATGCTGGGAATAAGCCCCTCAATAAACCGGCAAACCCTCTCGCGAACAGCAGAAACCAAGGCTAGGGCATGTCTAGCCAAGCTGGTGTAATGGACAGCATACTCCGAGACAGTCATAGTACCCTGGAGCAAATGCTTAAACTCTGCGCGCCATGTGTCCCTGAGGCTCTGAGGAACAAACTCCCTCAAGAACATATCTGACAACCGAGTCCAAGTCAGTGAAGTTGCCTTATCCGGACTGTTTAACATGTAGGTACGCCAATACTCATAGGCAGCCCCTCAAAGTTGGAAGGTAGTGAAAGAAACCCCACTCGATCCTGATATACCCATAGTGCGGAGGATATGGTGACACTCTTCCAGAAATCCCAAGGCATCATCTGATGCTAACCCACTGAATACAGGAGGATCATACTTCTTGAACCTCTCAAGTCTCCACTGCTCATCCTCTGAAGCCCTTGCCTTGTCCTCGGGCTTACTTGGGACTATAGGTTGTACAGGAATAATCTCTAGAACCTGATCAACATGCACTTACTGCTCAAGAGTGCGGGTGGCGGGAGTCTGTGCTCCTTCCCCAGCCTGAGATGTGGCTGCAGCAAGGGGAAGCAACCCTGCCTGAGCCAGAGTGGTGTACATTCTCATGAACTGAGCAAGAGTCTCCTGAAGAGCTGGAGTAGTAGTAACAGTAGGTGTATCAGGTGCCTGGACTACGGCTAGAACAGCTAGTGGTACCTCAGTAGCAGCTTGCGTGGGTGCTCTAGCTGCACCTCGTGCGCGTCCTCGGCCTCTACCCCGACCCCAGCCTTTAATGACTGCAGTAGGAGGCACGGGTGCCTGATCATCTCGGGTAGCACATGTCCTCATCATCTGTGAGAGAATAGAAGACTAAAGTATAGAATTGTGATATCAAAATCTCGCATGACAAGGAAATCAAATGATCATAAGGAAATCAAATGATCATAAGCTTTTAAATGTCTACAAGCGTCTAACTCCAGAATATCTAATAAAGAAACGAAAGTACAGAAGGGCTAATACAAAAAGGGAGAGTAGAAATGGACTCTTCGGTTTGCGGACGCGGCAGATATACCTCGGAGTCTCTACAAGCACCTTGTCTCAAGCGTGATAAGTCTGAGTGGAGGTATCTGGATCTACACATGAAAAACATGCGCAGAAAGGGCATGAGTACACCACAGCAGTACTCAGTAAGTGCCAAGCCTATCCTCGATCGGGTAGTGACGAGGAAGGTCAGGGCCTTACTGAGATTAAATAAAACATAAGATATAACATAATAAGATAAAATAGTACATTTGAAAGCTAACAGTAAGAATTAATATAGGGTAATAAGGGTAACAACTACTGAAACAAAGACAAAAAACAATCACAAGGAATACCACTCTTCACAAAAATAATAATTGGGGATCTCTCAGTATCCCGACGATCTCTTAGTATCCTCAATATATGCGAGGAATCTCTTGGTATCCCGAGGATCTCTTGGTATCCTCAATATATGCTAGGGATCCCTTGGTATCCCGAGGATCTCTTGGTATCCTCAATATACATGCTAGGGATCTCTCGGTATCCCGCACTTCCGTTCAAATACGAAATATGTACAGGGGATCTCCTAGGATGTCGTCTCGTAGTCCCAAAGTAAAACACACAGAAATAACACAAGAGTACTCAATTAAACTCAACTTCATACCAAGGTAAAACAGGTAATTCTAATCGAGCATGCTTTAGATAATACAAATAAGGCAGTTTAAGCAAATAAAGTAATTAAGTCAATTAGACATGCTTCTCTAAGCTAACAGCAGGTTTAAATTCCAAGTAGTATATGCATGAAAGGAAAAAAATAAAATTAAAGCTACTTTAGTGAAAATAGGATTTTCAACAATTAGCACAAGTACGCACTCGTCACCTCACGTACAAGGCATTTCATTTATCACAATACCAATCCTAAGGGGAATGTCCCACACACAAGGTTAGGCAAGCCACTTACCTCAAACCAGCTCAAAATCAACCTGAAACCACGCTCTTGCCACGAGTACTTGACTCAAAATGGCCCAAATCTATTAAATTCAATTGCATAATGTAAATAACACTTCAAGTAACTGAGTCTACAAACAAATTCTAAGCTAATATGCGAAATTAGGTAAAATGACCAAAACGTCCCTCGGGCCCATGTCTCGGAATCGGGTAAAATTTATATCTTTAGAATTCTCATACTCTCACGAGTCTATACATATAAAGAACACTGAAATCGCAGTTTAATTGACCCCTTAAATACCTATTTTAAGGTCTCTTAGTCTCAAGCCCTAATTACCCATTTTGCACTAATGTTTTCCTAATTTTTTACCACTAATTAGACCTTAATCACATATAAACGAGTTATGAAGTCAAGAATATTACCTCCAAGTGATTCCCCTTTGGTTTCCTCAAAAATCTCCCTCAAAAGCTTCAATCTCGTTCAAGAATGGTGGAAAAATGAAGAAGGATCGCGGATTGGCTATTTAAATACTGCATAGGTATTCCTTCTTCGCGAACGCAGAAGGACCCTCGCGTTCGCGAAGTACAACTTCACTTGAGTCCAGCTTCCTTCATCGCGAACGCGATTCCCAAGTCGTGAACGCGATGCAACATCTCCTCCAGCTTCACGAACGCGGGAGAACCTTTGCGAGCGCGAAGCATTAAAGTTCCCCCAGCCCTAGCTTCTCTTCGCGAACGCGAGACCCTACTCGCGAACGTGAAGAAGGAAACCAGAACTGGGCTACCACAATTTTCTGCAATTCCAAATGACCTGTTGAGCATCCAAAATACACCCAAGGCCCCCGGGACCTCAACCAAACATTCCAACCAATCTTAAAACATCATTCAAACTTGTTCCAATCTTCGGAACACTCAAAACAATATCAAAACACAAATTTATCATCGGATTCAAGCCTAAAAACTTCAAAAACTCTCAAATTACGTTTTCGATCAAAAAGTCTATCAAACCTCGTCTGAAAGACCTGAAATTTTGCACACACGTCACATTCAACACTACGGAGCGACTCCAACTTCTAGAATTTCATTTTGACCCTCGGATCAAAATTTTACCATCGAATCGGAAACTTCAAAAATTCAACTTTCGGCATTTCAAGCCTAATTTAGCTACGGGCCTCCAAAACACAAACCGAACACGCTCCTAAAGCCGAATTCACCCAACGGAGCTAACGGAACCATCGGAATTCCATACCGAAGCCATCTTCACTTTATTCCGACTACGGCCCAAATTCCACAACCTAAACTCTTATTTAGGGACTAAGTGTCCCAAAAATCTCCGAAACTCCAAATAAACCCTCCCGGCAACTCACAATAGCATAAACAAATACGAAAAAAGTAGTTAATAGGGGATCGAGGTGTAAATTTTTAAAACGACCGGCCGGGTCGTTACAATAAGGTGATTTACATATATACTCCATTGTACTTTTTGGTAGCACCCGTTAAGCTTTATAAAGCTATTTAATTGGCAGTAAAATCATCAACTTTGCCAGTTGGTTTAGGTGTTATGCATAGGGATGGCAATGGGGGAGGGCGGGGCAGTTGCGGGGCGGGTTCAACTTAAACCCGCAATGACTCAACTCGCCCCGCCCCACCCCGCATAAGTTTTTTTTTCTTTCTATTTATCCTTTTTCATTTCTATTGATTAGTACCTTGTTTTAATGACCTAGTTATCTATTTTTCACTTAACATGTTGCACCAAAAGTTATTCTATTTCTAAAATAGTTTAGGACTAAATTTTTTATGATATTTATAAAATTTCATTTATTGATTATTCTATAAGGTAAAACTTTTACAATTTGACAACTAAACTTCATGATCTACAAAATATTAGCACATTCGAATGGAAAAAATATACAACATCCCGAATAGATAAACGGGCAGTTGTAATTATAAATTAGGTATTATAATATTGAAATAAGATTATGATTTCAATAAATTATTACGTTTAGTTTTGATAAACTATGAACTAATAGTAACAAATGATTAACATAATTTATAAGCTGTTGAACTTTCAAGAATGTTATTACTCCTAATTAAAAAATATTACTAGAAATTTAGAATCAAACACATAATCTGGTAGATGTGTTTCGGCAAAACAAAAAAAACAAAAAAAAAAATAGAAAAAGCAACGATATGATTTTCCTACAGAATATGGTTCAATATATATTTGAAGATTGTGATTAAACAATGAAACTAACTTCCAGTGTTAGCCTAAATGCGTAAAGGCCCAAGACTGGATAAAGGCAATGGACCCGCAACCTGCCCCGCCCCGCATTGAGTTTAATTTTTTATATTAAAACTCGCCCCACCCCCACCCGCATAAGTTTCAACCCGCACCGCACCCGCATAGGTTTAAACTCGCCATGACTCACACCCGCCCCGCCCCATTGCCATTCTTAATTGTGCATTTGAGTGGATCAATATCTTTATAGAATGATTTAAAAAAAATTAAGTTATATGCACAAAAATTATACAAGAATTTTGTAGAGTACAGATGTAAGTTATATATAATAACAATATAAAAGAATTTAGATCTCTTTGAAAAACTGGTTTCACAAACAAACACCATTAGTTCTCTTTTTGAAAACACTGCCCTTTTAAGAAATAGTTCCCAGTTTAAAGCTATCACAAAAACGAAGTCAACGTAGGTACTGGTTGTAGAAATTGAATTTTATTGAGAAATTTTCGGAAACCATTATCTTTTAGTGATTATTAGTTTGTTATAGCTATCATTTACTAAATTACTTCCTACAGTTGTATTTTCAGTTATTATAGACTGTATTCGATGTATTTTTGCTATTGTATTCATGAATACAATAATATAATTTGTGAAAAGAAAGGTCTTCGGCTGTTTAAAAATGGTAAGTGAATCAATTAACGCGCTAAACTCCTAATATAACTCAACAAACTCAAATGTAACACAAAAAATTTGTATTTCCAGTTATAGAAAAGATTCTCAACCGAAAAACACCCCAAAAACAGAGCAAACTTCAGAGATTCAATCCATCGTTTCTTTTTTTAGTGGTATCTTTACTAAAATATTTTTTAGTGGTATCTTTACAAATAGATATATATATTAAAATTATATAATTACATTAAATAAAGTTAAATACAAAAAAATATATTGAATACATGAAGTATATCAGGTCATCTATAGTGTAAAAATATATGAATACATACTGCAGATACATTTGAATACATATATACATCTGAATACATAAATTATATTAATTAAAAAAATATATGAATACATTCATAGAATACAGCGAGATAGTGAATACAATGAAATACAATGAGATACATTGAAAAATAATGAAAAACAAAGATAGTGAATACAATGAAATACAGCGAGATACATTGAAATACAATGAAAAAAAGGTAACAGACTCTTCAAGTTCCTCAGCCCCAAACTCCATCCCCAATCCACCGATATCCAGGCCCCCACCATGTGGGGCGCCGCCGCCGGTTAAATGAAGACAGTTTTTGAAGAAGCACCAATTTGAAAGATCAAACGGAAACTAGAGACAGAACTTCTTCAGATCTCACAAGACAAACATGAACAATCAATGCAAAATCTAAGAAAACTTTATAATGTGTAACACAACTGTGTGAAATAAATCGTCGGCCGGAGGAGGAGGTTAAGGGTGACACAACAAGGAAGGGGGGAACTGGTCACCGGCCGGATCTGTCATTGGCGGAACACAGCCCCTGCTAGGGTTTCTAAAAGCAGGGGAGGAAAAATAAAGAAGGGGAGAGGGAAGAGAGAGGGAGAGAGAAAAATAATGCACAACGTATTTAATGGTTTAAAGATAGGAAGTGGCCATAAATAGATATTTTTCTATAAAAATTAAAAGGTAGCTATAGGAGATAATTTTTTTAAAAGGGTATTTGTTTGTAATAAATAAGGTATCAATCTTTGCTATATGAGGTAAAATTTTCAATTTTATTTGAGTTTAAGCCCATAAAATTATTTGGACCATATGTTAAATTCAAAGGCGTGTCATCCCAAATAAGGATTACGGGCTAATATAATTGAATTTATTATTTAAATCCAATATATGTATATGGGTTTAATTAAGAGCCCAAGTTAATTGGGCTAGTTCATCTTGTCGGACTTCAAATGATAAGCCCAAGGTCCATGCCACATGTCAAATGACATGGCACGCCAAGTCAAATCAAGAACCACTAAAATCATGCCCCAAGTGATGTAGCATGCCAAGTCAAATGTAAGGACCAATCAAATGTCGCCAAATATTCAAATGATATGGTTCAACCAATTATATGCAAGCTTATCACACAACTTTAGTGATAGGTTTGATGACTCAAGTTGTCCAATCAAATTGGAGAAAAAAGGTATGTGTTTATCACAAGTTTCCTCCCCTACAACTATAAATAGGGGTCTACATAAGGCCAAAAAGGAGAATACAAGAACAAATAGATACATATTAAAGCTCTCTTCTATAGTGGTGATTGGCAACTCTTCCGCATAGCAAGAAGCATCATCTCCAAGGGGTGAGCCGCAAGTTTCCATCCTCCACGTTTGTGATCAAAGCCTAGCTCAGCATTCGTGGTCAAATTACAACAACAAGTGGTCCATCAATTCAAGAATAAGCAAAACATTCGAATTGGCCATCGTGAGGAGAAGAATCAGAGGATTATATCTTTTAAACATAGGATTGTTCAAAGATTGTAACCCGCGTAAATTATTGAAATACAAATACTTTTATTTGTCGCTATATTTCTTGTCTTGATTATTATTTACAGGAATAAAATTTTAGTTGGTACAATGCTATTTTACCCACTCTATGCTACTTATGTACTTAGGTCGGATTCTTTTCTGATTTTTGTTTTTAATGTTGCGCCTTTAGAAAATTTTCAAATGGAACATAATTTGTTGCAAAAAGAGCTAACGTATTAGACGTGGTTAGGGGTGGCAATTTGAGCTCAAACTCATAATCTACCTAATTCGTTCAAGGTTGGGCCGGTGGCCACCCAAACCCATAAACCGCTCAACCTGTCTAAGGTTCGGCCGGTTATTGACCTGCCCATTTCTTCAATTAAGTTTATCTTGACTCGGCTCATCTCAGCCCATTTAAAGTTAAGTTAATTTTTAATCCAGAATGATCAATGAATAACTGTGCTAAATGTCTTTAATGTTATTCTTTTTTGTTTGATATGTTATACAGTCAGACCTCTCTATAACATCATTCTTATATACCAATCATTCACTATAAAAGCCAAATTTTTTCAGAACTGATTTTTATGTTATGTTATAATATATGTCCCCTATAACAATATTTCACTACAACAATAAAAAAAATCAGAATATATGAGGCTATTATAGAGAGGTTTGTCTGTATATGACCGTAACAAAAGAAAAAAAAGTCTTATTTGATAATTAAATAATTCATAAGAAAATAACATACATTAATTAAATCTTAGTATGAGTTGGACGAGCTCGGCTATAACCCAACTTTTAGCCTATCTCAACTCAGCCCAAGTAACTATTGGGGTCATGATTAAGCCCACTTTGACCCACCCAAAATCAGTCCAATCTTCCTATTTGACACCCCTAAACGTGTGATGGTAGGCTAGTAACCCGTATTTTAGCTATATTTTGCATTCTAGCTAATCATTGCACTTTATTCGTGATTCAACTTAAATGACTATGATTTGTACTTATTATGTGTATTATGCTTTGTAGGAGGTGATTCCATGGTAGAAAGAAATTTTTGAGCTAAAATGAATGATTTGGAGCTTTGAAGTCTAAGTGAAAGCCCAAAGAATTAAATTGGGATCACGTTTGGGAGTCGCGGACCAATTGTAGATGTTAAAAAGTGATATCATCCGGAACTCTAAGAACTTGCACTAATGCAGCGCATAGCGCGCTAGTGCAAAATTCCTACAGAGTAAAAAAAATTAACTCTTTGAAAAAACCCATGCGTGCGACGCATGGTGCGCTGCATGGGCCGCGTGCTAGTACAAAATAATGCCCAACTTTTTTTACTTCGGCTCAGAGAGGGTAGTTTCGTCTAGGGACATTCCTACATGGTATAAATATACCAAAAATATGATTTTTAAAGGACTTTTGAGCTGCGGAGGATTGAGAGAGCATTGGAGGCTTCACGGCGCAAGTCATCTTTTCACCAATTTAATACGGGAGTTTGAATTGTAATGTTAGATTGATGTTTTCTTATTCTCTAACCTTCTTTGAGATTACTTTTTCCATGATTATGAAGTAGTTGACTTAAGGTTTGACATGATTTGGTAACTTGATTGTTATCTATGGATTCAATTATTGTTTGATTGCTTGAATTTGTTGGAAGAGTGTTCGCGAGAAGTTTCTCCTAAATCATTCTTACCAATAGATTCTTGAAGGTTTCAATGCACTTCGTATTAGCTCGTTTGAACAGTTTAGGTTTAATAGAGAGGGATCTGAATCAGAATAATAAGATAATAACATGTTGAATTCATAAGAATCAACAAAACATTAAGAGTGAAATTTAATAGTGTTAAATCAGGATAAAATTCTTGCACTATCATGTTATGACCCTTATTTCTCACACCGATAACAAACTAGTTTTGTTAATCTCAAGTTCTTCATGATCAATGGTTATTTGCTTTACTTTAGTAGTTACTTGTAGTTCATAATCATTCCAAATGAAAGTATTGATAATTCTGAATAGCATTTAAGCCAGAAATTACTAGAATATCGTTTAATTTAACCCCGGTGGAGACGATAGCTTTCTATACTATCTTTGACGAAGCACAATCTTATTTTTATAGTGTGTCGCGCGCTCGTCAAATTTTGTAGCCGTTATCGGGGACCAAAACTGGGTCACCCGCATGATAGGCTGGAATACTCACCACTATACTCACCAATTTTTGTAGCCTCGTGGTTTCCTAAACTGAACTATTAAATTGAGTGCTCTTTTATGGCTTGTTTTTATTGCAGTGCTGATATGAAGTCCGAACCCATAAATTTTACGGTATAGTGAATTTAATACTAAGAATTTTAAAGTTAAACCCATTATATTTAAATTTTGAATCTGCCAGTGATTCCATCTGATATATATACACTCGCACACTAAGTTCTCCAATCTAAAATATGGTTGTTACTTGGCTTAATCTTTTTATCTTGAAAACCTTGGTCAGGCTTAACCTGTTCGGTCAAATTTCTACGAAGCCAAAATCATTTTTAGGTTGATTTGAGGTGTTCGAAAAAAATAAAAAATGCTTTGGAGTAACAGAAGTAATTTTTTGTTGTTAGAGAAAGCTACAAATTCCTGTTTCTTGAAAGAAGGATATGCCAAAAATTAATTGTTTAAAGACAAAATAATAATTATCAAAATTTTATATTTATCAAACTAGCTCTCAATAATTTAACGTTTGTATCTCTCAAATACAAATATAAACTTTTTCTTCTCTTCTCTTTTTGGATTAAACAATATTTATTGTAAAATCCCAAAAATTAAGAGATAAATTTGACACAGAAGAAAAAAAAAAATAAGAATCTTGTGGGCCGTGACCTATATAGTAACGTAAGGGTTGGAGTGATATCGTTCTAATCACTACAAGCTTTTGCGCATAAGTTATTAGAAGAAAGCAAAATGCTTTGGCTGTTCAAATTAGTACGAAACTAGAAAAGATTTTTTCCATAAGTTAAAGGGAATATAAGGGTTAACTTGAAACCAAACAATTTCTTGGTTACTAGATACGAGAACGTAGATACAAAGCTTAATAGTTTGGTTATGGTATTTGCGCAGACACGAATGTAAAGCTACGGCAAAGGAACAAATAATTTGTTTGGCATCCGGAAAGGAAAGAAGGCATTACCAAATCCATGTTGTTTGAGGCCATTGGAACGCCACTTACAGGAACTAAATAGCTTTATTACTAGGGTTAAGTGTCACGATCCGGATTTTCCGCCCTCGAGAGTCCTGATGACACCTACTAGTGAAAGCTAGGCAAGACAACCATTTGAATTATTTACCTTTTTTCCATTTTAATCCTTTAGCAATTAAGAACCAACATTATATAAGCAGCGGAATTTAATAAGCGGAAGAACAAAATATAACCATTTAAATATTACCACTACAATTCCTTAAACATAGACTACCCAAAATTGGTGTCACAATTTCACAGACTGTTTAGGAATACTACAAATAAAGGTCTGAAAGATTAATACAACGATGTCTCTCGAATACATGAAAGAAACAGAATGAAAAAATAGAAGGAGACGCCAAGGCCTCCGGACGCCGGCATGACTACCTCGGGTCGCCTGTTGGACTAAAGGCAGTAACCTCACAGTGGTCCAAAAGCTACAGCCCTAGGATCTGCACACAGTGCAGAGTGTAGTATCAGCACAACCGACCCCATGTGCTGGTAAGTGCCTAGCCTAACCTCCGCGAAGTAGTGACGAGGCTAGGACCAAACTACCAAATAAACCTGTGCAGTTAAATCATATACGGCGAAAATAAAGGCAGAACTTCACAATTAAATATAGGAAGGGGGAATCATGCTACGGGGTACAACAAGTATCAAGAGAAAACCAACAGTTAAATGTAGAGAAACCATAACTAAATTATCAATAAAACTCAGAAAATCAAAGACAAGTGCACGACATCACCCTTTGTGCTTTAACACTCTCTCGCAAATATCATGCACGGAATCACCCTTCGTGCTTTACACTCTTCCTCACCCAAGCAACAATCACAAAGCAATTTGGGCAAGGGAATTAATAACATCACAATAAAATCAAGCAACAACAGAAAATCAGTAAATAAACGTAAAGAACACCATAACTCAATTATCAGCAAGAATTAGAAAAATCAAGGACAAGTGCACGGCATCACCCTTCGTGCTTTTACTCTCGTCCTCACCATAAGAATCAATATAATCGGTACGGCATCACCCTTCGTTCTTTTACCTCACATAATCATGGAACGAAATGATCCTTCGTGCATTATCACTCATATAAAGGCACGGAATGATACATCGTGCGGCATGGCATCATCCTTCGTGCATTAACACTCTCTCATAAATATCATGAACGGCATCATCCTTCGTGCTTTAACACTCTTCCTTACCCAAACAACAATCACAAAGCAATAAGGGCAAGTGAATCAATAAAATCAAAATAACATCCCGGCAAGGGAACAATAGTACAACAATAATATCCCGACAAGGGAAACAATATCCAAAGCAATAACATCCCAGCAAGGGAGATAACATTAAAAACAACCACATCCCAGCAAGGGAGACAGTATCATATTCTTCTTCTCTTTTCACATTTACTTCCCAACTCAATTCACAACTTGAGCCAATGCTCTAAAATGTTCAATTGCCAATAATACTTCCACAAATTATTTTACAACTTGAGCCAATGCTCTTCAATGTTCAAATACCAATATTGCTTCCATAAGCCTTGTTCAACAATAGAAATTATCACATAAGGCATGAACAATACAAAATGGAGTCACATTAATCATAGTATAAGACTCACGGGCAAGCTTGACACCAACGTATAGATACTCGTCACCATTACTATATATCGTACTCAACAACAAACACATAGAAAATAGGATACAACTCCTAATCCCTCAAGCTAAGGTTAGACCAAATACTTACCTCGATGCCACAAACACAATTCAAGTCTCAACTACCGCTTTACCTCTTGATTCCACCACCAATTCGCTTGTATCTAGCCACAAGTTACTTAACTATATCAATAAATGCTAAATGAATCAATTCTAATGCATGAAAATAGGTTTTCTAAAGTTTTTCCCGAAAAATCAAAAATCGATCCTGGGCCCACATGTTCAAAACTCGAGGTTCGAATCAAAACCTGATTACCCATTCACCCACGAACTTAAATATATAATTTGTTTTAAAATCGGACCTCAAATCGAGGTCCAAATCCCCAACTTTTGAAAATCCTAAGTTCTACCCAAAACATCCAATTTCCCCATTAAAACCCTTGATTTTGAGTTGAAATCATGTAAAAAGATGGATTAGATTGAAATAAATGAGTTAGAAATGACAAACAAATGATTTGAAAAAGTAGTTGTCTTTGAAAAATCGCCCAGAGGTGTTTAGGTTTTGAAAAGGTTGTAAAAATGATTGAAATCTCGTCTGAAATTCATTTTAGCAGGTCTCTGATGAGGGTTCGCAATTGCGAACCCTCAAGAAGCCTGCTTTCTTCGCATTTGCGATCAGGGGTTCGCATTTGCGAACCTTGAGGATTCCTGTTCTCTTCGCATTTGCGATGTTGTTGTCGTATTTGCGATATCGCAATTGCGGTAAATACGTCGCATTTGCGACCAAGGTAGCTCAGGTCATCTTGGCATTTGCAAATTTCACTCTGTGGCCTATCCAAAACTCACCCGAGTCCTCGGGGCTCCAAACCAAACAGACACGCAAGTCTGAAAACAGCATACGGACTTGCTCGTGCGATCAAATCATCAAAATAACATCAATAACTATGAATTTAGCATCAAAATCAAAGAAAAATCTCATGAACTCTAAAGTTCAAATTTTAACAATGGATGGTCCAATTCACGTCATTTCAAGTCCGTTTCTTACCAAATTTTACAGGCTCAACTTAAATCACATATAAGACCAGTACCGGGCTCTGGAACTAAAATACGGGTCCGATACCATCAAATTCAATTACATTCAAATTTTTCAAAAACTCTAAAATTTCAATTAAACAATTTTCTTCAAAAATTTATTTCTCGGGCATAGGACCTCGGAATTTGATTTCGGGCATATGCCCAAGTCTCATATTTTCCTACGGACCCTTCAGGATTGTCAAATGATGGGTCCGGGTTCGTTTACCCAAAATGTTGACCGAAGTCAACCTAAATTCATTTTAAAAGCAAAATTCAGCATTTTTCACAGATTTTTACATAATGGCTTTTCGGATACATGCCCGGACTGCATACGCAAATCGATGTGAGACAAAAAGAGATTTTTAAGGCCTCGGATCACAGAATTTATTTCCAAAATAAGTGATTTTGGGTCATCACATTAAGGCTTCAGGTATTAACGTGCAAATACAAAATTAAAGTAAGTTGTTTAAAGCTGGTTTACTTTATTATACATATCATACGCAGACTTTAACATCAAAGTCTATTCAATTGCTCAGTTTCAAGAAAACCTATCAATTACCCAAAAGACGAAGAATGTAGATTTTCATGTGCCAAGAATGAATTATTTGACTTGCTTTTGGCTTTGTTGGAACATATGTTTGGAATGAAAGGAAAAATTGAGGTGAGTTGAGGCTTACTCTTCTAGTAGACAATTTCATTTAGAACCCACGTGCTCTATATGTTCAATAAATCTAAGTCATGTGTTCTTGTACTTCACTACTCACTTCATTTCATTTCATGCTTACATGTATTATCGCTTGTTATGTGCCTTTATTTATGAAATTTACATTCAGTTCAGTATTTAGTTTTAACATTCATTCATACATTAATGTGATCACACTCAGAATGGAGAGCTAGCCGACATCCCCTTGCGCGAGTGCCATCAGGGCCAGGGTTAGCTACCCCACGCTCGTAGGGGCTATTGTTTGTTGGGGAGACAGGCTGAGACTCCCCTGTACATGTTGCCAAATCTCGCATACGCAGGGCCACTGTGTGTAACTAATTTTCGGAAAAGTTATTCTTTTCAAAATAACTCAATTTTCAACTTTACACTTCTGCTTATAATTCCAATTTTCAGCTCATTACTTGTTTATATATTTTAAATGATTTACATAATATCCTGTGAACTTGTTTCCTTTTATATTATGATTTTCCCCAAAAGATTTCGCTCGGCCTTTTTAGGAGATAGTTTATGAGACTTACTGGTGGGTGGTGGGTATCCTTTGGTGGTACTTAACGTGTTTGGGCCTGCTACGTTGTGTGGCAGGTGTTGAGATTGTAGGTGAGAAGAAACGTGGCTAGAGACAGACTCTGTAAACTTTGTTAGTAAGCCCGTTGATTCTTTCCAGCGGTAGCCAAATTTCTTCAGCTTATGTTATTTATTTTGCATGTTATATGTTCTCGGAGAATGCCCCGTAGTTTATATATTTAGATTTAAATCTTTATAGGCTCGTGACTTTGTCCTTTAGGTTATTGGCTCATAGTTTAGCTATGTTAGAATCATGTAACTCAGTTGTCAGACAAGTAATTTAATTTAATTTTATTGAATTTAATAGTATTATGATATTTACACTCAGCATAGACAAGTTAAGGGTTCGCCCGACGGTTAGTTAGAATTGGGTGCCAATCACGTTCCATCCCAGTTTGGATCGTGATAAGTTGGTATCAATTAACAAGCCTTAAACCCTAGTGACATGTTTTAAACTCATGAGGGCTAAGGCCTAGAGCGGATAATATCACTGGCGAACTGGACTGTTACACCTTCACATATTTTTTAATTTTATGTTTTAAATTTAAAAAATAAAAACAAAAAGTTACTTATTCTCATTCATAAAAATATTTTAAATTATTTCTCTAATGAAATAATATAATTTTAAAATATACTTTAATATTGTTCTTTTAGTAAATTGATGATCAAAAAAACATTTTGGAATGTATTTTTTTATCAAATAATTAAAAAAAGTACTTTTCTCATGAATTGGCCGAACATAAATAATTTTTCTCCAAAAGCACATAAATGATTTTTCACATATTTTAGACACAATTCTCAAAATTATCAGTTTTTAAAAGTTCGGCCAAACTATCTCGATCATAGTCAAATACAATAATGTTTTCACTTATTTTAGACACAATTATTACTTACTCCTTTTGTCCTAATTTGTCACGATCCGAAATCCAACTAGTCGTGATGACATCTAACTTAACCTGCTAGGTAAGCCAATTAGCAACAATCCAATTCAAATATGACTTACTAAGAGAGTAATGATAATACAACTGAACTTTTATACAAAGAATTCCCAAGGACTAGTAGTACAAATCATGAGCTTCTAAGATTTAGAGTTTACAAAGCTGGTATGAATACATCTGTTCAAAATATACATAAACAGATTAAAAATTGTAAAGCTACCAAAAATAAGAGGCAGCTATAACCGGAACACAGGTACATCCTCAATGTCAGCTCCCGCAATAAACAACAACAACAACTCCAAAATTTGCACGCAAGGTGCAGAAGTGTAGTATGAGTACAATCGACTTCATGTACTCAATAACTAACAAACCTAACCTTAGGTTGAAAGCAGTGACAAGCTTGAACAACACTCAGAGTCCAACACCAACAGCCAACAACAACAAATAATAACATAATAAAAGTAGTACAAGAAATAACTCAAGGATAGGATGCTCCGCTTGTTCGCAGTCACGGAAAATAGACATACTTTTCAAGTATAACAGTAAAATCCAAATCTTTTACCGAAATCACCAAAATATGAGAAAATCAGAAATCTATGAATTTTCCTAAAAACTTTCAACAACAGAAAAGAAGTTTCAATCCTAGATAGCATAAGGAAAGTATATCTTTATACCTATGTGTGATGACCCAAAAGGTCATCACTTGTTTTAAAAATAAATTCTGGGTTCCAAGGCCTTAAGAATCTCTTTCTATCTCACCTTGAATTGCATGCACAGTCCGAGCGCGTAGCCGGAAAGCCATTATGTGAAAATCTGTGAAAAATTATGAATTTTTCATTTAAAATGAGTTTAAGTTGACTTCGGTAAATATTTTAGGTAAGCGGACCCGGACCCGTGATTTGACAGTCTCAGAGAGTCCGTAGGAAAATATGGGACTTGGGCGTATACCCGGAATCGAACTCCGAGGTCCCATGCCCGAGAAATGAATTTTTAAAGAAAATTATTTTCTGGAATATTTATGAGTTTTTGGAAATGAAATGTGCTTAATATTTGATGGTATCGGGCCCGTATTCTGGTTTCGGACCCCGGTACAGGTCTTATATATGATTTAAGTTGAGTCTGTAAAATTTGGTAAGAAACGAAAGTCGTTTGACGTGAATCGGACCGTATTTGAGAAAATTGGGAAATTTGAGGTTCTTAAGTGATTTCATGATTTTGATGCAAAATTCATAGTTATTGATGTTATTTTGGCGATTTTATCGCATGAGTAAGTTCATATGATGTTTTTGAGTTAGTATAAATGTTTGGTTTGGAGCCCCGAGGGCTCGGGTGAGTTTCGGGTAGGTTCCGGGGTGTTTAGGCTTAGGAAATCACTATTGTTGCATCAGTTCTGGTGTAACCGCACTTGCGAGTCAAGCACTGCAGGTGCGAGGTCGTAGGTGCGAATAGTGGGTCACAGGTATGGTCCAGCCTCTTGAAGACGTGGGCAAGCTCCCGCAGAAGCATTTCCACAGGAACGGGTCTCCCCTCGCAGATGCGGCCCCAGCGGGCCTAGTCATTTCTGCATAAGCGGTCTATTTTCCAAACGTGCGATTTCGCAGGTACGACCCAAGGACCGCATGTGCGAGAGTCGTTCAGTGGAGTCTTTTAAAACAAAACATTAGCGTTTTCTCTTTCAAAATTTCACAAAGATAGAAGGCCTAGGGCGATTTTCTCAAGAGATTTTCTTCCCAATTCATAAATAAGTGTTCATTAACTGATTTCTTTCAACTCTCTAATATTTTTCACCAACTTTTATCTTAAATCCTAGGTTTCAACGGTAGAAAATTGGGAATTTGTGTAGAGTTAGGGCTTTGTGAATAATTGGAATTTAGACCTCGTTTTGGGGTCAGATTTCGAAACTAATTACATATTCGGGGTCGTGGGTGAATGGGTGATCGGGTTTTGGTCTGAACCTCGAGTTTTGACCAAGCGGACCCGGGGTCAATTTTTTATTTTTTGGGGAAAATTATAGGAAATCCTATAATTAAGCATTGGGTATGAATTCTTTAGCATTTATTGATGTTGTTAAATTAATTTGGACTAAATACGAGTTGTTTGGAGGCGAATTCTAAAGGAAAAGCAGTGTTTGAGGCTTGAGTGGGACGTGGAAGTTCGAGGTAAGTGTTTGGTCTAACCTTAGCTTGAGGGATTAGGAGTTGTGTCCTATTTGCTATGTGTTACTTGTTGAGTATGACGTATAGGCATGGTGACGAGTATCTATACGTTGGTGTCAAGCATGACCATGAGTCTTAAATTGAAACCGTTGTGTTCTTAATAAGTACTACGAATGCCTAAGTTGTTGATTCTCTGTGTTGAGCAAGAATTATGATTATTCTCGTGAAAATTGCTTATGGTTGGGTATTGGTGTTAGTTGAGATTTCTTTGTGAAGTTAGATGCTGGAAAAAGTTTGGTTATAGTTGATTTACTTGCCGAACCTATTTATTTATACTATCGATTCCCTTGTCGGGATAGTGTTGTTTCCTTATCATTCCCTTGCTAGGACTCTTTTGTGATTGGTGTTGAATTGCATGATATAGATCGGGTTACACGCCGCAACAATATTATATTTGGATCAGGTTTCATGCCGCAATAATATTATATTTGGATCGGGTTGCACGCCGTAACAATAAGATAATCGGATCGGGTTGCACGCCACAACAACAATATAATCGAATCGGGCTGCATGCCGCAGCAGTGATAAAGGATATGGATCGGGTTGCATGCCGCAACAGTGTTTTTGTGATTTGGATCGGGTTGCGCGTCGCAACAATAAGTAATAAAAGTGTTTATTGATTGGTTACGATTTCCTTATTCTTTTGCTGTAAATTCTAAATTGTTCTTTATGCTTTTCTCTTAAATTATTGTTGATAAATGATATTCCCCCATAGCATGTCCCCCTCCCATCTTTAATTGGTTATTTCTGTTTTATTTTTCGCTATATATGATATAACTGGACAAGTTGATTTGGTAATCTGGTCCTAGCCTCGTCACTACTTCGTCGGGGTTAGGCCAGGCACTTACCAGCACATGGGGTCGGTTGTGCTGATACTACACTCTGCACTGTGTACGGATCCTGGAGTGGCAGCTTTTGGACCATAGCTTTGGGTGGCTGCCTTCAATCCAGTCGTAGATTCCGAGGTAGTTCTACAGGCGTCCCCATGCCCCGGCATTCTCTTCCATCTTTATATTCTATTTTCATTTACTTCAGAGACAGATTGTATCTTTCTTTCCAGACAATTGTTTGTAGTATTCGTAGAAGGTCCATGATATTGTGACACTAGTTCCGGGTAGAGATGTACTTGGAATTGTTGTATTTGTTTTTTTGGCTAAGTTATCAGATTACTTCTTCCGTATGTCTTTAATTATTGTTAATATTTCACTGTTGATCATATGTTGTTCTAAACTGTTAAAAAGGACTAAATAAAAGAGTTAGTGAATCTATAATACTCTACATACCTAGCTTTCACGAGTAGGCACCATCACGACTCCCGAGGGTGGAAAATCCGGGTCGTGACAAGTTGGTATCAGAGCTCTAGGTTACTTAGGTCTCACAATTCATAGATAAGCTTAGTAGAGTTTGAGCGATCGGTACGGAGACGCCTATATTTATCCCCCCAAGGCTACAGAGTTAGGAAGAACCTCATTTATTCTTTCCTGTCATGCGGTTTGGTTTCTCAATGCTAATTGAAATTCTACTTTGTTCTTTCGCAGATGGCGAGAACACGCGCCTCCTCATCCATCGATCAGCAACCCGATCCCCCAGCAGCAGCTCTAACGAGGGGCAAAGGGCAAGGTCGAGATCGTGCTAGAGGCCGAGTTCGGGGCAAAGCTTAGCCCAGAGCAGCAGCACCAGCGACGGAGCCTCAGGTTAACTTTGATGGTGAGGTTCTGGTCCAGACAGTTCTGGTGGGCCCAGCTCAGGTCCTAAAGAGGTTTATTACTACCCTAGTACTCCAGGATGATCTGGTATGTATAGTAGGCCTTATGGAGAGTGTCACTCGGGCAGGCTTGCTTCTTGTAGCACCAGCCGTCTCTTAGGCTGGAGGAGGAGCCCAGATTCCTGCTACTCGCACTCCGGAGTATATGGCTCCCTAGTTTTAGACTCCAGCAGCTCAGCCAGTTGGGGTCGTTCAGCCGGGTGTGGTAGCTCAGACCGGTGATGGAGCAGCTATGTCTGCCTATGCTTTGTGGAGATTGGACAGGTTCACCAAGATCTTCATTACTACTTTCAGTGGTGCATCTTCTGAGGATCCCCAGGATTATCTAGACAGCTGTCATGAGGTTCTTAGAAACATGGGGATAGTGGAGACCAATGGGGTTGACTTTGCTACTTTTCGCTTGTCTGGATCCACCAAGACTTGGTGGAGAGATTATTGTTTGGCTAGACCAGCCGGATCACCAGCTTTGACTTGGGAGTAGTTTACTCAGCTATTTCTGGAGAAGTTTCTCCCTATCACTTAGAGAGAGATCTATCGGAGGCAGTTTTGAGCGCCTCCGGCAGGATTCTATGACCGTTACTCAGTATGAGACCAGATTCATCGACTTGGTCCTCCATGCTCTTATCATACTCCCCATCGAGAGAGATAGGGTGAGGAGGTTCATTGAGGGACTTATCTAGCCTATTAGACTTCAGATGGCTAAGGAGATAGTGAGTGAGATTTCTTTTCAGGAGGCGGCCAATATGGCCAGGAGAGTTGAGATGGTTCTATCGCATGGAGGTGGTCAAGGGTCTGACAAGAGGCCTCGTCATCCAGGCAAACTCAGTGGTGTCTCATCTAGAGGCATGGATTTGTATGGTAGAGGCCATCCTCCTAGGCCTTTTCAGTCAGCACTTCAGGTTTCTCACGGCGCTTTAGGTGGTCGTGGTTCTCATATGTAGTATTCTGATCAGCAGCCCTACAGTGCACCACCAGCTCCTATCAGTGCACCGCCGCTCTAGAGTTTTCAGGATGGTCATTCTGGTCGCCAGGGTCAGTTTCAGTTTCCTCAGTCGCAGCACTCAGGTGGATGCTTTGAGTGTGGTGAGTATGGTCATATCCGGAGGGCTTGTTTGAAATTGGTAGGTATTCAGTAGCAGCAGCAGGGTTCCCGTGCTATGGTTCAGGCGCCAAGTGTTCCACCACCCGCTCCGCCAGCTAGGGGTGGGGTAGAGGTGCTAGAGGTGGAGGTAGAGGTATTAGAGGTGGAGGTAAGGTAGCTAGAGGTAGAGGCCAACCAGCAACAAGTTATCCCAGATATGTATTTCAGAGTGGTAGGGCCCAGCCCTGATCTTATGCTCTTCCAGCCAGGCTTGAGGCTGAGGCTTCCGATGCAGTTATCAGAGGTATTGTTCTGGTGTGTAGTAGAGATGCTTTAGTTCTATCTGATCCAGGGTCTACATACTTCTATGTGTCATCTTATTTTGCGTCGTATCTAGTCATGCTTAGTGATTCCTTGAGTGCCCCTGTATATGTGTCTACACCAGTGGGTGATTCTATTGTGGTAGATCGAGTCCATCGTTTGTGTATAGTTGTGATTGGGGGTCTTGAGACTCGCGTAGATTTGTTAATTCTGGACATGGTTGATTTGATGTGATATTGGGGATGGACTGGTTATCACCTTACCACACTATCTTGGACTGTCATGCCAAGACTGTCACCTTAGCCTTGCTGGGTTTACCTTGTTTATAGTGGAGAGGGACTCCTAGTCATTCTACCCGTAGTGTTATCCCTTATGTGAAGGCTCGGCGTATGGTCGAGAAGGGGTGTTTGGCCTATTTGGCATATATTCGTGATTCTAGTGCCGAGGTTCCTTCTTTTGATTCTGTGCCTATTGTCCGTGAGTTCCCTGAGGTATTTCCCTTAGACATGCTGGGTATGCCACCCGACAGGGATATCGACTTCTGCATTGATTTGGCTTCGGGCACCCAGCCCATTTCTATTTCGCCGTATCGTATGGCCCCGCTTGAGTTGAAGGAGCAGTTGCAAGACTTGCTTAAAAAAGGTTTCATTAGACCTAGTGTTTTGCCTTGGAGTGCGTCGGTGTTGTTTGTTAAGAAGAAGGACGGATCAATGCGAATGTACATAAATTAACGACAGTTGAACAAGATTACAATCAAGAATACGTATCCATTGCCGAGGATTGATGATTTGTTTGATCAGCTTTAGGGTGCCAAGGTATTTTCGAATATTGACTTGAGATCTGGCTACCATCAGTTGAGGATTAGGGCATCTGGTGTCCCTAAGACAGCTTTCCGCACTCGGTACGGGCATTATGAGTTCTTGGTAATGTCATTCGGGTTAACAAATGCCCCAGCAAATTTTATGGATTTGATAAACCGAGTGTTCAGGCCTTACTTGGATTCATTCGTGATAGTCTTCATTGATGATATTTTGATATATTCCCACAGCTGGGAGGAGCATGAGCAGTATCTGAGAGTGGTTCTTCACACTTTGAGGGATAGTCAGTTGTATGCCAAGTTTTTGAAGTGTGAGTTCTGGTTGAGTTCAGTTGCATTCTTGGGTCATGTTGTATCAGCAGAGGGTATTTAGATTGATCCGAAGAAGATAGAGGCAGTCAAGAATTGTTCTAGACCAGTATCAGCGACAGAGATCCAGAGTTTCTTGGGTATGGCAGGCTACTATCGCCGGTTTGTGGAGGGGTTTTCATCTATCGCAACCCCGATGACCAGGTTGACCTAGAAGGGTGCCCAGTTCAGGTGGTCAGATGAGTGTGAGGCGAGCTTTCAGAAGCTCAAGACAGCTTTGACTATGGCACCGGTGTTGATTTTGTCCACAGGTTCAGGGCCATATACAGTTTATTGTGATGCATCTCGTATTGGACTTTGTGCAGTGTTGATGTAGGATGGCAAGGTCATTGCCTATGCTTCGTGGTAGTTGAAGATTCATGAGAAGAACTATATGGTTCATGATTTGGAGTTAGCAGCCATTGTTCACGCGTTGAAGATTTGGAGGCATTATCTGTATGGCATGGCATGTGAGGTGTTCACGAATCCAAGAGTCTACAGTACTTGTTCAAGCAGAAAGATCTAAATTTGAGGTAGAGAAGGTGGTTGGAGCTATTGAAAGACTATGATATCACCATCTTATATCATCCGGGAAAGGCCAATGTGGTGGCCGATGCTTTGAATAGGAAGCCAGCCAGTACGGGTAGTCTTGATTATATTCCGGTCGGTGAGAGACCGCTTTTTTGGATGTTCAGGCTTTGGCCAATCAGTTTATGAGGTTGGATATTTCTGAGCTCAGCCGTGTGTTAGCTTGCACAGTCGCTCGTTCTTTTTTATTAGAGCGTATCCGAGATCGGCAGTATGATGATCCTCATTTGTGTGTCCTTAGAGACACGGTGCAGCACGAAGGTGCCAAGCAGGTTACCTTAGGAGATGATAGAGTTTTGAGATTGCAGGGTCAAGATTGTGTGCCTAATGTGGATAGACTCCGAGAGTTAATTTTAGAGGAGGCCCATAGTTCCCGGTACTCTATTCATCCGAGTACCGCTAAGATGTATCAGGATTTGCGGCAGCATTATTGGTGGAGGAGAATAAAGAAGGACATTGTTGCATATGTGGCTCGGTGTTTGAACTATCAGCAGGTTAAGTACGAGCATCAAAGGCTCGGTGGTTTGTTCCAGAAGATTGAGATTCTTGAGTGGAAGTGGGAGTGTATCACTATGGACTTCGTTGTTGGACTCCCATGGACTTAGAGGAAGTTGGATGCAGTGTGGGTTATTTTTGATAGGCTGACCAAGTCAGCACATTTCATTCCTGTGGCAGTCTCTTATTTTTTCAAGAGGTTAGCTGAGATCTATATCCGCAAGATTGTTCATCTTCATAGTGTTCCCGTGTCTATCATTTTGGATCGAGGTACGCAGTTTACCTCACATTTCTGGAAAGAAGTTCAGCGAGAGTTGGGCACACGAGTTGAGTTGAGCACAACGTTTCATCCTCAGATAGACAGGCAATCCGAGCGGACCATCCAGATTTTGGAGGATATGCTCCGAGCTTGTGTCATTGACGGTAGAGGCTCGTGGGATCAGTTTTTGCCTTTAGCAGAGTTTGCCTACAACTACAGCTACCATTCGAGTATCCAGATGGCTCCTTACGAGGCTTTATATGTTAGGCGATATCGGTCGCTGGTTGGGTGGTTTGAGCCGGAAGAGGCTCGGTTGTTGGGTATAGATCTAGTATAGGATGCCTTGGACAATGTCACGATTATTCAAGATAGGCTTCATACAGCTCAGTCCAGGAAAAAAAATTATGTTGACCGTAAGGTTTGTGATCTGGCTTTCATTGTCGGTGAGCGGGTATTGCTTCGAGTTTCGCCTATGAAGGGCGTGATGAGATTTGGGAAGAAGGGCAAGCTTAGCCTTAGGTTCATTGGCCCCTTTGAGGTCCTTGATCGAGCGGGAGAGGTGGCTTACAGACTTGCGTTGCCGCCAAGCTTATCAGTCGTGCATCCAGTGTTTCATGTGTCTATGTTTCGGAAGTATCATGGCGATCCATCCCACATGTTAGATTTCAGCACTGTCCAGTTGGACAAGGACTTGTCTTATGAGGAGGAGCCAGTAGCTGTTCTAGACCGGCAGGTTCGTCAGTTGAGATCGAAGAGTTTTCCTTCTGTTCGTGTTTATTAAAGAGGTCATCCTACTGAGGCATCGATCTGGGAGTCCGAGTCCGACATGCGGAGCCGTTATCCCCATTTTTTCCCTGACTCGTGTACTTCCTTCTTCTGTCCGTTCGAGGACGAACGATTGTATTAGAGGTGGAGGATATGATGACCCAAAAGGCCATCACTTGTTTTAAAAACAAATTCTGTGTTCCGAGGCCTTAAAAACCCCCTTTCTATCTCACCTCGATTTGCATGCGTAGTCCGAACACATAGCCAGAAAGCCATTATGTGAAAATCTGTAAAAAAAAATAATAATGAATTTTGCCTTTAAAATGAGTTTAAGTTGACTTCGGTCAACATTTTGAGTAAACGAACTCGGACCCGTGATTTGACGGTCCCGGAGGGTCCGTAAGAAAATATGGGACTTGGGCGTATGCCCGGAATAAAATTCTGAGGTCCGAAGCCCAAGAAATGAATTTTTAAAGAAATTATTTTCTGGAATATTTATGAGTTTTTGGAAATCAAATGTACTTAAAATTTGATGGTATCGGTCCCGTATTTTGGTTCTAGAGCCCGGTACAGGTCTTATATGTGATTTAAGTTGAGTCTGTAAAATTTGGTAAGAAATAAAAATCGTTTGACGTGAATCGGACCGTATTTGAAAAAATTGGGAAATTTGAGGTTCTTAAGTGATTTCATGATTTTGATGCTAAATTCATAGTTGTTGATGTTATTTTGGCGATTTGATCGCATGAGTAAGTTCATATGATGTTTTAGAGTTAGTATGCATGTTTGATTTGGAGCCCCGAGGGCTCGGGTGAGTTTCGGGTAGGTTCCGGGGTGTTTAGGCTTAGGAAATCACTGTTGTTGCATCAGTTCTGGTGTAACCGCACCTGCAAGTCAAGCACCGCAGGTGCGAATAGTGGGTCACAGGTGCGGTCCAGCC
The DNA here is from genome assembly GCF_000393655.2 of Nicotiana sylvestris. Taxonomy (NCBI): domain Eukaryota; kingdom Viridiplantae; phylum Streptophyta; class Magnoliopsida; order Solanales; family Solanaceae; genus Nicotiana; species Nicotiana sylvestris. Next base: position 41,561,587 of record NC_091066.1, read on the forward strand.
TCTCGCAGATGCGGACAAGCTCCCGCAAAAGCGTTTCCACAGGAACGGGTCTCCCCTCGCAGATGCGGCCCCAGCGGGCCTAGTCATTTCCGTAGAAGCGGTCTGTTTTCCGCACATGCGATTTCGCAGGTGCGACCCAAGGACCGCAGGTGCGAGAGACAGGCAGTGGAGTCTTTTAAAACAAAACTTCAGCGTTTTCACTTTCAAAATTTCATAAAGATAGAAGGCCTAGGGCGATTTTCTCAAGAGATTTTCTTCCCAATTCATAAGTAAGCGTTCATTAACTGATTACTTTCAACTCTCTAATGTTTTTCACCAACTTTTGTCTAAAATCCTAGAATTTTAATAGTAGAAAATTGGGGATTTGGGTAGAGTTAAGGCTTTTTGAATAATTGAAATTGAGACCTCATTTTGGGGTCAAATTTCGAAACTAATTACATATTCGGGCTCGTGAGTGAATGGGTGATCGGGTTTTGGTCTGAACCTCGAGTTTTGACCGAGCAAGCCCGGGGTCAATTTTTTATTTTTTGGGGAAAATGATAGGAAAACCTATAATTAAGCATTGGATATGAATTCTTTAGCATTTATTGATGTTGTTAAATCAATTTGGACTAGATACGAGTTGTTTGGAGGCGAATTCTAAAGGAAAAGTTGTGTTTGAGGCTTGAGTTGGCCGTGGAAGTTTGAGGTAAGTGTTTGGTCTAACCTTAGCTTGAGGGATTAGGAGTTGTGTCTTATTTGCTATGTGTTACTTGTTAAGTACGACGTATAGGCATGGTGACGAGTATCTATACGTTGGTATCAAGCATAACCGTGAGTCTTAAATTGAAACCATTGTGTTCTTAATAAGTACTACGAATGACTAAGTTGTTGATTCTCTGTGTTGAGCAAGAATTATGATTATTCTCATGGAAATTGCTTATGGTTAGGTATTGGTGTTAGTTGAGATTTCTTTGTGATGTTAGGTGCTGGAACAAGTTTGGTTATAGCTGATTCCCTTGCCGGGACGTATTTATTTATACTATCGATTCCCTCGCCGGGACAGTGTTGTTTCCTTATCGTTCCCTTGCCGGGACTCTTTTGTGATTGGTGTTGAACTTCATGATATGGATCGAGTTGCACGTCGCAACAATATTATATTTGGATCGGGTTGCATGTCGCAACAATAATATAATCGGATCGAGTTACACGCCACAACAATAATATAATCGGATCGGGTTGCATGCCGCAACAGTGATAAAGGATATGGATCAGGTTGCACGCCGCAACAGTGTTTTTATGATTTGGATGGGGTTGCGCGCCGCAACAATAAGTAATAAAAGTGTTTAGTGATTGGTTACAATTTCCTTATTCTTTTGCTGTGAATTCTAAATTGTTCTTTATGCTTTTCTCTTAAATTACTATTGGTAAATGATATTCCCCCGCAACATGTCCCCTTCCCATCTTTAATTGGTTATTTCTGTTTTATTTTCCGCTATATATGTTATAACTACACAGGTTCAATTGGTAGTCTGGTCCTAGCCTCTTCACTACTTCGCCGGGGTTAGGCCAGACACTTACTAGCACATGGGGTCGGTTCTGCTGATACTACACTTTGCACTGTGTGTAGATCCCGGAGCGGCAGCTTTTGGACCATAGCTTTGAGTGGCTGCCTTCAGTCCAGTCGGAGATTCCGAGGTAGTCCTGCAGGCATCCACAGGCCCCGGCGTTCTTTTCCATCTTTATATTCTGTTTTCATTTACTTTAGAGACAGATTGTATCTTTCTTTCCAGACAATTATTTGTAGTATTCGTAGATGGTCCGTGATATTGTGACACCAGTTCCGGGTAGAGATGTACTTGGAATTGTCGAACTTGTTTTTTTGGCTAAGTTATCAAATTACGTCTTCCGCATGTCTTTAATTATTGTTAATATTTCACTGTTGATCATATGTTGTTCTAAACTGTTAAAAATAGCTAATTAAAAGAGTTAGTGAATCTATAATACTCAGCTTGCCTAGCTTTCACGAGTAGGCGCCATCACGACTCTGAAGAGTGGGAAATCCGGGTCGTGACACTATGTGTCAATGTGCATGTGAAGTCATAAACGTTACAAAACTGTGTAACATGAGGAAATGCATCTCCATGCCTGTATGTCAAGTATGCATGTCAAATGCAATGCATCACATTGTTGAACTCATGTACTCACACTCTCAGAGTACTCAACATCACTGCCTTACACTCCCGTTCATCATGCTCAATCACTCAGCACACTCAATCACTCAGTATTGTACGGTATCTGCTGCGGCATGTAGCCCGATCTCATCATGAATCAATAAAATATGCGCTCACTACTAGTATGTAAGAATCCGTAGGCGCGAAACCCGCCCAAGCGATAATATAAGCCATCATGGCTTGTTGTGGCGTGCAACCTGATCCCATCAATAATTTTATATATATATATATATATATATATATATATATATATATATGGCCTGCTATGGTGTGCAGCCCGATCCATATAATAATAATAATAATACATATAAAGCCAATTTGTCCTGCTGAGGCATGCAACCCTATCCCATCAATAATACATATAAAGCCCATAGGGCCTGCTGCGTCGTGCAGCCCGATCCCATCAATATCATACACAATCCGGCTCTCAAGCCCTAACTCAGTCATTAATCTCTCCAGTCTCCCGGACTCACAAATCTCATGCCAGTCAGCCCAAACAAAGATACATGATGTAACAATAAATGATAACAGAGACTGAGATATGATATGCAAATGAATGAATATGACTGAGTATGTAATAGCGATTTAAGCAAATAGCTCACAGCAAAAATGACCTCAATAGGTCCCAACAAGATCAACAGATAGCCTAAACATGATTTCTAACATGAAACAAAGGTTAATTACTCTAGCACGTAGAAATTTCTTGGGTAGAAACAAGGTTAGATAATTACACAGTACCACAAAATCAATCGAGTCACAACTCACACGGTGCACGCCCGCACACTGTCACCTAGCATGTGCATCACCTCAACACCAACACATAACATGTATATTCAGGGGTTCATACCCTCAGCATCAAGTTTAGAAGTGTTACTTACCTCGAACAAGACGAATCCAATACCGAGCAAGCCAGACAATACAATGAAAATTCCATCTCACGTGTACCGACCTTCGAACGGCTCGAAACTAGCCAAAAGTAACTCAAAAATATCAAATAGTGGCAAAGGAAACAAACCCAATCGATAAAGGTAAAATCTTTAAACAAAAGCCCAAAGTCAACCAAAAAGTCCAACCTGAGCTCGCACCTTGGAATCCGACCAAACTAACAAAATTCGACAACTCATTTAATTACGAGTTCAACCATACTAGTTTCACTCAAATCCGACTCCAAATCGATGTTCAAAACTCAAAAATTCACTTTATGAAATTTTAGACAAAACTCCCAATTTCTCTTTAAAATTCATAACCCAATTACAAAAAATAAAGATAGATTCATGAAATATAATCAAAAGCGAGTCAAGAATGCTTACCCCAATCCATATGGTGAAATTCCTCTCTGAAGTTGCCCAAAACCGAGCTCCAAATCTCAAAATGTGAATAAAATGACCAAGCCCTCGATTTGTAGCATCTGCTCAGGCCTTTCCGCATATGCAGAATAGTAGATGCTTCTGCGGCGTCGCTTTTGTGATCAAAAACACGCTTCTGTGAAGAATCACTGAAGATCCGCCCATCGCACCTACGGAATTCTCCCCACTTCTGCGTACACGCAGGTGCGACAACCACTCATGCTTCTGCGCCACGCTTCACTTCTGCGGCCCATTCCCCACCTCTGTGAGGCCACAGATGTGCCCCAATCTTTGCCTCTGCGATAAATCCAAACTCAGTCCCTTTTCGTAGATGCGACCACATTGCCGCCTCTATGACCACCACCCCTGCGCAAAACCAATCGCATGTGCGCAACACCAGAACCAGCTCTTCTTCAGCAATGCAACATGAGACAAAAATGATCCGAACCACGTCCAAAACTCACCCGATCCCCTCACGAACCCTGTCTGAATATACCCACAAGTTTCATAACATAACATGGACTCTATCGAGGCCTCAAATCACACATAACAACATCGAAACGAGAAATCGCTCCTCAAATCAAACTTAATGAACTTTTAAACTTTCAACTTCCAAAACTAGTGTCGAACTACATCAAATCGATCCAGAATGACCTCAAATTTTGCATACAAGTCCCAAATGACATAACAAAGATATTCAAATCCCCGGAACCACAATCCGAACCTGATATCATCACAGTCAACTCTCAATCAAACTTATAAACATTCCAAATCTTCAAATTTTTAACTTTTGCCAAATAGTGGCGAAACCTTCTAAAAATATCCAAATGCAAATCCGAGCATACGCCCAAGTCCAAAATCACCATCCGGACCTAATGAAACCATCAAAACTCCTAACCGAGGTCAAATACTAAAAAGTCAAACTTGGTCAACCCTTCCAATTTAAAGCTTCAAACATGCAATTCATATTTCCAAACTAATTCCGAAACACTTGGAAACCAAAACCGACGATACACACAAGTAATAATACATCATACAAAGTTAATCAAGACTTCAAATAGCTGAACGGAATGCAAATGCTCAAAACGACCGATGGGGACGTTACACAAAATATATATATATATATATGGCATTGCTTGATTCGTCAGGTCGTTTAAGAAAAAAAAGTAGACTTTTAAATTTGTTGTCTTAAACAAACTATAGATATTTATGTAGTTGTAAAATATCTTCATTAAGGTAAAATAATAAGTTTAAAATTAAATTATTCTTAAATAGGAAAGTATAATATTCTGTTTTATAGCTTGTTTGGCCAAACTTCTAAAATCAGCTTATTTTGAAGAAGAAAAAATTCGCAAAAGTACTTTTTAACTAATTAATTTGAAAGTCTATTTGGCCAAGCTTCTAAAATCAGTTTCTTTTGAAAAATGCTTTTCTCAAAAGTACATTTGGTGATAAACAGTTTGTGTTTGGCTAATTAATTTAAAAATTACTTTTGAGTAATAATTAGTGACCTTTATAAGTGTATTTTTCTCAAAAGTGCTTATAAAAAAGTGCTTTTGGAGAGAAGCTACTTTTTTTGCTTCTCAAAAACTATTTCTACTTCTCCTCAAAAACACTTTTTTCCTTCTAAAAGCTTGTCCAAACACCTCAATTTTTGAAAAAATACACTTTTGACCAAAAAAGAACTTTTAACCCAAAAAAGCTTGGTCAAATAAGCAATTAGACAGGTGAAAAAGAAAAGTATGATACATTGGGACAATAGTAGTATTGAATAGAGTCTGGACCAATTGTGGTCTTTTTGGACTCAAAATACCAAAATAAGTGAAAAAAAACTTAGTGACCAAACTATATAAAATGCGGTTTTAAACCACGCTTTACTTTAACGTCCGTTTGGGACGTTAAGGTAAAGCGCATTTCAAAACTATGTTTTATATAAAACACCTTTTCAAACCACACTTTACCTATTTTGTGGGTCCACCAATAACTCTTTTGCTCTCAACTGACATAATAATAATTCAAATAGGTAAAACGCCATTTTAAAACACGTTTTACTTCAAAAAATTTGAACCCCCCCCCGGATTGGGCATTGCCTTATTTAAAGGCGTTAAAGGTTTTGCAAAAATTCATTCAAAAATATTCTCAACTCCTGATAAATTTTTCTTCTTGTTAAATTCTCAAACTTTTTTTCATAATGTCTGAAGAGCGAAAAGTAAGAGTTTCATTATATTGGGGGAGGGGATGAGATTGTGGTGGCGAATAACTTAGTGAGGTATAGTTTATCTCCACAGAGTCATGTTAAGTTTCCACTTACAATGGAGTACCATAGACTGGTGTCGTTGTTATGTAATAAAATGAGTGTGAGCAAACGTTTGGTGAATCTTAAAATAACCGAAAGATATTCGTATTCTATGACTCCGCAAGGGGTTGCTTGTTACGTTGAGTTTAACATCGAGGATGATGTAACGCTGAGAGATTTTTTGGGGACTTCGGATGATTGCTAGGAATTTATTTTGATACAAATATTGAAAATGTACGTGAAGGTTGAAGACGTTCGTAAAATTAAGGTTGCGCAAAGCAAGGATAACCCTTAATCATTGGGTGGTTATTTTGGAGCAGTTTTAGCCGAATAGGTTCTGGCTGAAAGAGTTTGGCCAGATCTAAACTTATCTCCACGGGGAATGAGGAGCAAGGAAATAATTTCTCTCCTACTTTACATAATCCACAAGACGACTGTTAAACTTCAATTTTACTTTGTGTTACGATGTTTATTTTTGTTGTATTGAATTTGTATTAACACTCATATATTCCACAGGGGGTACCGTCTAGATATAAATTTTACAAGTTATGAACCCATGCCCAGTAGGAATATGTGTATTTTGGTGTGTTGGATCACGGTGGTCCATCCGGGAGTCATCACCAACAAGATAATGTCCATCATGGAATGTCAACACATTACGACTTGTAAGTGAAGTGATATAGATATATGTAAAGTATTTATCAATTTGAGTAGCTTATTATTTTGTTGTTTGTGCGGTGAAAACGAGCAACTTAATGGTCCTGTCCTCACTCAGTTGCCTGTACACGACGTATTTACTCGGGATTTGGCAGATTCGCAGAGTTAGGAAGATAATAGTGATTATGGCAACAATGTCGATGAGTCTGGAGATGACACACACTTCCCTGATGAGGGTGATGATGAGGAGGAAGAGAATGTCAAACCTGATTTGACGAGAGAGCATGCTCCACCTCCCGTTAGACCAAGAGTGTACGATTCCCACGTGCCGTTTCATTCAAGGCATATTCCCAACCTTGATCATTTGCCAAGTATGCCATATGTGGATTCCCTCACAAGGGATTTTGACAAAATTCGAACAGCAATGTGGGATGAGTCTAGACCAACGGTGCTGGCAAAGAGCATGCTTTTTCCTGATAAAGCGCGCCTAAGCAGGGTGGTGAAAATGTACAACGTAAAAGAGTGTCGGAAGATAATAGTAAAGGAGTCATCTCTGGATGTATACAAGGTTGTTTGCCATAGATGATTTATGGGTTGTCATTGGATGTTGCGTGCGAGCAAGAAGAAAATAGGATTGTGGAAAGTGGGTAAATATATTGGCATACACAATTGTGAAATGGACACATTCAATGGGAATCACTTCAACTTGGATGTTGACTTAATTTCTCTTCAATTGATTCCACACATTGAAGCGTCCATAAGGTACAAGATCAAAGAGTGTATTACATCCATCCACTAGGAATATGGGTGTACTATTACCAAAAGAAAGGCATATCTCGGGCGCAAACATACATTTGAAATTGTTTATGGTGACTGGGATAAGTCATGTGCATCTCTACCCAGGTACATGGCCGCATTGCAACACTTTAACCCTGGGACTGTTGTTGAATGGAAGCTTGAGCGGAGTGCAGGAATACCGGAATATATATTGAGATACATGTTCTAGGCATTTAAACCAGCAATTGATGGTTTTGTGCATTGACGTCCGGTAATTTCCATAGACGGTACTCATGTCTATGGAAAGTATGATATTCAGCTATTGATCGCCATTGTAGTAGATGCTAATGGACAAATATTTCCCCTAGATTTTTGCCATATGTACCAATGAAAGCCAAGAGACGTGGACGCTATTTTTGAACCACTTGAAGGAGCACATCGTCAAACAATATTTAGGTATTTGTCTAATATCTGATCGATATTGGGGTATATTAGTTCTGTAGAGCATTTGCCTGAATGGAAAGAACCGTATGCATACCACCGTTACTGTGTGAGGCACCTAAAGGACAATTTCCAAAAGAAATATCCCAACAAAGACTTGCATGATTTAATGTGGATGGCTGCAACTGATCATTAGGAGTGCAAATTCAGGAGGCACATCGAATTGATCCAGCTGGAAGACGAAAGACCCTATCATTGGTTGATGCGACATGAGCTTCACAAGAGGACATTGCATGCGGATGGTGGCAGACGATGGAGAACCCCAACTACAAATGTATTAGAGTCTTTCAACGGGTTATAGAAGTCTGCACGTGGATTGCTTGTCACTACCATGGTGCGGATGTCATTCAAATAGATGGCGGAGAGGTTTGTTGAAAGGCATAGAGGTGCATCGGAATTGATGGAGAGGGTTGTGGAATTTATGCCAATACCAATGAAACGATTTGAGAAATACAGGAGGCGAGCACTGATAACTAGGGATTTTAACGTGTTTTATGCTCCTCCTTGCTTATGCTTTGATTATAAATTGTTACAAAATAGTCCTAAAAAGCTCATAAGTTGTGCTTGATTGCAGGTTTGATCGACAAAGTGAAGAAATTCAAAGATCGGCTCAAAAGGAGTGAAACCTGCTCAAGTATCAAAGACAAGGCAATCTGAGAGCAAAAAAAGGCCTAGTGCAGCCGCATTCGACTTTGTGCGGTCCGCACTAGGTGGTTCAGAGAGTTGGAAAAAAATGGGCTTCAGGTAACGCGGCCGCAGTACACATTTTGCGGTCCGCGGTGGAGGCTCCGCAGCCGCGCTATCATTATGTGCGGTCCGCGGAAGAGAGATTTAGAGAGGTGAAATTTGCCATGGTTCAAGCTGCGCGGTACACAGTCATACTTGTGCGGACGACATTAGAGATCTCCACGACTGCGGTCCATTCTACGCCGTCCGTGGAGCCTAAGTTCAGAGAGCCCAGAATTGAAGTCCAAGAGCCTAGCACGGCCGCGGTCCATTTTATGAGGCCCGCGCTGACCCTGTAGGGGTATTTTGGTCCAGTTTTTCCAGCCTAGTATAAATAGAACATTTTGTCATTCTTAGGTCATCAGTTATTTCCAGAACGTAGTTGCGCTCGTGAGAAGCTATGGTGTAGCCATTTTTGGCATCTTAACTTAGATTTTACGATAGATTCTCTGTATTTACATTAGCTTTTAAATTAATATGTCTTGTTCTTCATCTATTTCTCTATTTTCTCCTTCAAGCATGAGTAGCTAAACCCATTAGTTAGGGTTGTGGCTCAACCCTATTGAGGGTAATTAATGGGTGTTGCCATCTATTGTTAGATTGACTATGGTTGTTTGTTATTTGGGTCAAGTTTATGGTCTAATCTATAAATTGGTGGTTGCAAACACTGGTTTGTACTTAGTTGACTTGGCTCTTCTTGAGAAAGAGAGCCTAAGTCTCCAAAATTGACCCAACAAGGAATTAGGATGGACTCAAGAGAATTGATAGTCCCAATTAAAGGGTTAATCCTCGAGAGAGTAATTACCCAACTTGAACCTTAGTTTCTTGAGCAAATTTGCCTACCTATTTGGTCTCGAGAGAGTCAATTAGGCAAAATCACTCTCTCTACCGAGAGGTGTGAGAGTGGGCAAAATTTTGCAACGGTTATAGCATATTTCCCCAATCATGTCAATCAAACCTTAGAAGCATTTACCCGTCAATTAACCACCTAGGTGAAAGTCACTACCCTAGTGCCTTTCTACCCATTAGATCAACTCTAGCAATTTTCTTATTAGCATAATTTAGTTCTAATTAGTAATTGATAATATTAGTTTATTAAAGAAAATTCAAAAGATGTTTGGAAGTGACATTTGGAACAATTACACAACTCTAGCCTAGATAGATGCTCAACTCCATTCCTATCTCCCTATGGAAATCGATCCCGACCCTCATATCGGGTAAAAGCAATTGCGGCCCTCTCTTACTACTTTTTAGTAGTGTGGATTTAACAGCGATCACTTTTTGGCATCGTTTCCAGGGATCAAACCCGGGTCACCCGTGTGACAGGTGGGAATACTTACCACTATACTATAACGACTAAGGTACTTCCTTCTTCTGTCCGTTTGAGGACGAACGGTTGTTTTAGAGGTGGAGAATGTGATGACCCAAAAGGTCATCCCTTGTTTTAAAACAAAACTGTCATGTTCTGAGGCCTTGAAAACCTCATTTAGTGTCACCTCGATTTGCGTGTGATGTCCGGAAATCTTAAATGCGATAATCTGTGAAAAATGATAAGTTTTGATTACAAAATGAGCTAATTTGACTTCGGTCAATGTTTTGGGTAAACAGATCCGAACCCGTGACTTGACGGTCCTGGAGGGTCCGTAGGAAAATATGGGACTTGGGCGTATGCCCGGAATCGAATTTCGAGGTCCCGAGCCCGAGAAATGAATTTTCAAAGAAATTTGTATTCTGAAACTGTTTAAAGAAATTTGAAATGAAATTTGATTAGAACATGATGGTATCGGGCCCGTATTTTGGTTCTGGTACCCGGTACAGGTCTTATATATATTTTAAGACATTTTTTTGGAATTTGGTGAAAAATGGATGTCATGTGATGTGATTCGGACTTAAATTGCAAAATTTATGTTTAAAGAAGTTTAGAGAAAATTTCATCGATCTTGAGATTTAATTTGATGTTCATGAGGTTATTTTTGATGATTTGATTATACGAGTAAGTCCATATGATGTTTTTGAGTTAGTATGACATTTGGTAAGCGATCACTTTTTGGCGTCGTTGCCGGGGAGCTAATAGTTTTGGCTATCTATTTAGTTAGTTTTGTGTATTGTTCTTCTTTCCTTCTTTGTTACTTACTTGTTTGTGTCATTACTCAGGTACCAACATGGCTTTAAACAACGCTAATGATCCTCTTAGAAACGTGATAGCGGGGAAGGAGGTAGATGATCTTGAGCAAGATGAGGTGCCTCTTGCACCTCAAGGTCAACGGAGAGGCCGGAATGCCAATGCTAATCCAAATGACAATATTCCAGACCCTCCCCGGTTCCTCCAAGAGTGGCTCCTAGAGTATTACCGAACCAGGGTTATGCAAGTGCTATTGTCCCACCCCGAATCCAGGCGGGCAACTTTCAGATAACCAATGTGATGTTGACCTTACTTGAGCAGCGTGGGTACTTCATGGGCGCTGCAAATCAAAATGCCTACAAACATCTCAAAGGGTTCGTAGATACATGCTGGGGGAGAAAATAGACGAATGTATCCGAGGATGCGTTGAGATTGAGACTTTTCCCGTTCTCACTTTGGGGAAAGGCATTGGATTGGCTCGAGAGACTCCCCAACCATTCCATCACAACTTGGGATGAGTTGGCGGATACGTTTATTGCCAAATTCTTCTCTCCTAGTCATATGGCAGCACTTCAAGATGAAATATTAGCCTTCAAGCAAGAGCCAATGGAACCTTTGCATGAGATTTGGGAGCGGTATAGAACGATGGTGAAGGAGTGCCCAAATAATGATATGACCGAGGCCATGATCCAACAAACCTTCGACGGGGGCATACATACTACAAATCAATGCATTGTTAACCAATTTGCCCGAGGAATTTTATGAAGCTTTCTTATGAGGAGACATGTGATGTACTTGATGAAATGGCGGACACTTCTTCAGCATGGCAGAATAGAGCAAATGTGCCTCAAGGTGACCCTACGGTTATCCATTTGCACAAAGAATTACATGATCACGAGCAAGTGATAGCTAAGCTTACTACTAAGATGAATCAATTGGCTAAGGCACAGTTGCAACAAGTTCAGAATCCTCACCAAGTGAATGCCATGGAGGGTGTTAGTATGCTTGTCAACAAGAGAAGGCAAAGGAGGCAACAAAATCAAGAAAATTCTGAGCAATTTGTTGATGAATATGATGGGTGTCAAAATGATGGTTATGATGACCAAAGTAAAGAGGTACATATGTTAACAACTATCAAGGAAATAGAGCCAACTAAGCCAACTCTTCAAACCAACAATGGCGACCCCAAGGAAATTGGGGCAATCAACAACAAAGTGGTGGCAATTGGAACAACAACAACCAAAAATAACAATTGGGGTAATCAAAACAACAACCAAGGCAATTGGAATGGAAATAACAACAACTGGGACAACAACAACAATCAAGGCGGGTGGAACAACAATGGAAACCAAGAAAACCGGGGGCAAGGCTTTCAAAGGCCCCCAATGTACCAACAACCGAACAACCCACCCCATTTCCCTTCTCAAGGTCCTAGTTCTTCTGGTAATGATATAGGTAGAATTGAAATGATGTTCGAGCAGATGATGAAGAGGAATGCGGATTCTGATGCACAGTTAGCTTCTCACAACACCTCTATCCGAAACTTGGAGGTGTAATTAGGCCAAATCTCTCAGTCATTGAATACTCGCCTGAAGGGTGCTCTACCAAGTGATATAGTAGTGAACCTAAAGGGTGGGAACAATTATATTATGGCGGTCACAACAAGAAGTGGGAGAGGCGGTGATGTTAATGCCTCTAAGCAAAAACAAGTTGTGGATGATGATGTTGAGTTGCAAGATGACGAAGTCTCTTTGGTCGTTGAAGATCTGGTTGATGAAAATGTGAACAATGAAGTGAGGATTGATATTCAAGAAGTCGAGGTGGAAACCCAAAATGATGTGAACCCGTCTAGGGAACACATAATTAACATGCCAGAGCCGGTTGTGCCAAAAGCAAAGGCTCTTTTGCCAAGGCCAGCTCCACCTTATCCTCAAAGGCTCGCAAAGCAGAAGAATGATAATCAGTTTAAAAAGTTCATTGACATGATGAAGAGCTTATCTATTAATGTACCTCTGGTGGAGGCACTTGAACAAATGTCGGGTTATGCAAAATTCATGAAAGACTTGGTTACAAAGAACTTTTCTATGGATTATGAAACTATAAAGATGACTCACCAAGTTAGTGCTATAGTGCATTCAATGGCCCCGAAGCTTGAAGATCCCGGTGCTTTCACCATTCTTTGCACCATTGGGAGTGCGGATTTTGCCAAAGCTCTTTGTGACTTGGGAGCTAGTATCAATTTGATTCCCTACTTGGTTTTCAAAACTTTGGGTATTGGGCAACCTAGGCCAACTTCAATGAGACTTCAAATGGCAGATCGATCGATGAAGCGACCTTTGGGCATTATTGATGATGTGTTTGTCCGGGTGGACAAATTCATATTGCAGGCCGACTTTGTAATTTTGGATTATGAGGTGGACTATGATGTTCCTATTATCTTGGTAATCCTTTCCTTGCAACGGGGAAGGCATTGGTTGATGTTGAAGCGGGTGAGCTCACTTTCCGAGTGGGAGATGAAAAGGTCATTTTCCACGTTTGCAAATCTATGAAGCAACCCAATAGCACAGAGGTGTGCTCATTTGTAGACCTTGTCACATCTATGATTGTGGATGATACCAGTGATATAATCAATGTGGAAGATCCTCTTGAAGCAGTGCTCTTAAACATGGATGTCAATGATGATGCTAGTAGAGTGGAGTGCGTGAATGCCCTACATGGGATGGGCTCTTATTTTTATGAGCCAAGGAAATTATGTTTGGATCTTGAAAATCGGAAAAATCCACCAACAAAGCCATCAATTGAGGAGCCACTGGTGTTGGAGTTGAAACCACTTCCTCCACACCTCAGGTATGAATTCTTAGGCTCAAATTCTACTTTACCAGTTATTCTTTCTTTTGGCCTTACTAACATGCAGGTTGAAGCCACCTTGGCGGTTCTTCAAAAGCGGAAAAGGGCAATTGGATGGACTTTAGCCGACATTCGGGGAATAAGCTCTGCATTTTGTATGCATAAAATTATTTTGGAGGATGATGCAAAGCCTTCCTTGGAGCATCAAAGAAGATTGAACGAGGCTATGCAAGAAGTGGTGAAGAAAGAGGTTATTAAATGGTTGGATGTCGAGGTTGTGTATCACATTTCTGATAGCTCATGGACTTCTCCTATACAATGTGTGCCAAATAAGAGTGGAATGACTGAGGTGACCAATGACAACAATGAACTTATTCCTACTCGGACGGTCACCGGTTGGAGAGTGTGTATGGTTTTACCGGAAGCTAAACAAGGTGACTCGAAAGGATCATTTACCATTGCCATTCTTTGACCAAATGCTAGATCGTCTTGCGGGTCGTGCTTTTATTGCTTTTAGGATGGTTACTCGGGGTACAATCAAATTTTAATTGCCCCAGAGGATCAAGAGAAGACAATTTTTACCTGTCCGTATGGCACATTTGTTTTCTCTCGAATGTCGTTCGGATTGTGTAATGCTCCGGCGACTTTCCAATGATGCATGATGGCTATTTTCACTGACATGATGGAGAATATCTTGGAGGTTTTCATGGATGATTTCAGTTTGGTTGGGGATTCCTTTGATGAGTGTTTGGAAAATTTGGATAGAGTATTGGCCCGGTGTGAAGACACCAACCTTGTACTTAATTGGAAAAAGTACCATTTCATGGTAGAAGAGGGTATAGTGTTGGGTCACAAAATTTCAAAGTGAGGGATTGAAGTTGACAAAGCCAAGATAGAGGTGATTTCAAGGCTTCCCCCCCATTTCTATCAAAGGGGTGAAGAGTTTTCTTAGGCACGAGGGTTTTTACCGGAGGTTTATAAAAAAAAATCAAAAGTGGTAAACCCCTTGTGTTTGCTAGAAAAGGATACAAAGTTTGTGTTCGATGAGGGGTGTATGCAAGCATTTGAGATTCTCAAGCTCAAGTTGACCACTACCCCTATCATTATCACACCAAATTGGAGCTTGTCTTTCGATCTCATGTGTGATGTTAGTGACGTTGTGGTTGGGACTGTTTTGGGCCAAAGGATCAACAAGATGTTTCATCTGGTGTACTACACAAGCAAGACCATGAATGAGGCTCAAAGGAACTATACAGTCATCGAGAAAGAGTTGTTAGCTATTGTGTTTGTTATGGAAAGGTTTCGACCTTATCTTATGGGGGCCAAAGTTATAGTGCACACCGATCATGCCGCCCTTAAGTACTTGATGACAAAGAAAGACTCCAAGGCAAGATTGATGAGATGGGTGCTACTACTCCAAGAGTTTGATCTAGAAATTGTGGACCAGAAAGGTAGTGAGAATCAAGTGGCGGACCACTTGTCCCATTTGGAGGAGGAGGGGAGGCCATGTGATGGCCTTGAGATCAATGATTCATTTCCCGATGAACAACTCCTTACGGTGTTAATGAAGGATATGCCATGGTTTGCCGATGTTGCCAATTACCTTGTAACCGGAATAATCCTGTATGAGCTCTCTTCTAACCAAAAGAAGAAGGTCAAGCAGGATAGTTTGGATTTCTATTGGGATGAGCCATACTTGTTCAAGATTTGCACGGATGGTGTGATCGTAGATGTGTCCCGAAGGAAGAACAATTGATTAACTTATAGGCTTGCCATTCTTCACCCTATGGTGCCATCATGGTGGGGTGAGGACCGCCTCGAAAGTTCTTAGTTCTGGATTCTATTGGCCCACCTTGTTCAAAGATGCGGGCGATTTGGTGAAGAGGTGTGATGAGTGCCAAAGAGCGGGCGAAATTTCAAAAAGGGATGAGATGCCTCTCAATACCATTCTTGAAGTGGATATCTTTGATGTTTGGGGCATCGATTTCATGGGTCCATTTGTTAGTTCTTGTGGGAATACTTACATTCTCGTGGCGGTTGACTATGTCTCAAAATGGGTTGAAGTCGTGGCTTTACCTAACAATGAAGCCCGAAGTGTTGTTGCATTTTTTAAAAAGAGCATCTTCACAAGGTTTGGCACTTCTTGTGCAATTATTAGTGATGAGGGGTCTCACTTTTGCAATAAAACTTTCAACACATTGCTTTCCAAGTATGGTGTCAATCATAAGGTTTCTACCCCTATCATCCTCAAGCTAGTTGTCAAGTGTAAGTCTCCAACAGGGAAATTAAGAGCATCTTGTCAAAGACTGTCAATGCCAATAGGACCGATTGGTCGAAAAAGTTGGATGACGCTCTATGGGCTTATCGGACGTCTTACAAAGGTCCGATTGGTATGTCTCCGTATCGGTTGGTGTTTAGAAATGCTTGTCATCTTCCGGTTGAGTTAGAGCACAAGGCCATGTGGGCTTTGAGGAAGTTGAATTTGGAATGGGATGTTGCGGCAAATCTTTGTGTTGAACAACTCAATGAGCTCGATGAGTTTAGATTACGTGCCTACTAAAGTTCATCCTTGTATAAGGACAAAATGAAGTACCTTCACGACAAATATGATCGGGGTAAGGAGTTCAAATTTGGAGATATGGTTCTCTTGTTCAATTCTCGGTTACGTCTGTTTCCGGGTAAGCTCAAGTCAAAGTGGAGTGGGCCATTTGAAGTTGTGTTCGTGACCCCATTTGGTGCTCTTGATCTAAGGAACAAAAATGGTGAAGTTTTCAGAGTTAATGGGCACCAGGTCAAGCATTATCTTGGAAAATTTGATGACAGTCACATGGTGGCACTTCTTCATCTAAAGTGATGTGATGGTAACATGCGTCGTGTCGCGATGTTAAATCAGGCGCTTCTTGGGAGGCAACCCATGTCTTTTTCTTCTTGTTTTCTTTGATTTTCTTTGTAGTGTAGGATTGATTTTTGAGCTAATTGGTTGTAAAATGTTGCAGGGATTGTGTTGATACAGTGCAAAATATTTTGGAAAAATTGAACAGTCTCTGAAAATGCCAGTGCGGCCGCATTGCACTTTGTGCGGTCCGCACTGGTGAAGGCTAAATGGGATACTCTCTAAAGTTTGCCACCGCGGCCGCATGGCATTTTGTGCAGACCGCGGTGGACCTCCGCGACCGCGATCTGTATTGTGCGGACCGCAGAGGTTGCCTTCTCACACTTCTTCTGAACAAACCCAGCGCGGTCCGTGGTCCGTTTCATGCGGCTGCGCTGGTAGGTAAGACTGGGTCCCACATATTTTTCTATAAATAGACCACAGGTGTCACCGGTTACCCTTTTCAAAAAATTGACTCTCAGAGACCTAAAATCTACTATTCACCCTCTCTTTTCACGTAAATCCTTGCTTAGATTGATTCCTTGCATTCCATATCCACATCTGGTAATATTTCACTCATTTTTCTTTGTTTAATTTTATAATTTCATTTTACTTTCATGTCCATTAGCCTGTAGCTTCTTCTTCTTCCCGTAATTCTTAAATTTCTAGGTTAGTTTGGTTTAACTGTTAATCTTTGTATGCTTTGTGAGTGTAATGAAATGGGTAATTGAGTAGGGACGTTAATTAGGCAAAACAAACTTGAACTAATTGCAAGATTTGAGAACCCTAACTCAGTGCCTTGACTTAGCACCCTTCGCGAACCGCGGTCATCCTTGTGCAGTCTGCGGTGCTGTGATACGGTATGCAGTAACACTTTATGCGGACCGCGGTGAGGATTTTTTTAGGAAATTGATCTTTTGCCCAGCAGGGCCGCATTGTATTTTGTGCGGTCCGCGCTAGCCCACCGTAGCCGCGGTGCTACTTTGCGCGGTCCGCGATAGTTAGATTCAGAGAAGTGGTTTTGTAGACCTTGCCTCAGTGCGGACCGCGATTGCTTTTATGCGGTCCGCGGTGCCCCCAGTGCGGCCACACTCCTTTTTGTGTGGCCCGCGCTGCACTGTTTCTACAACATTTTCTGCAACTTGTGTCTTCTGTTCTGCAATTCATTTTCCACATTTGTTTCATTGTCTGTGCTGATACTAACAAAGCTGGATATTTGTGCTTGCAGACAATGGTCAAACAAAGAGGTAGAGGCGCAAAACAACCCGGCCGAGGTGAGTCCTCCCGGGAAGGCAAAGGAAAACTGGTAAAACTCACTCCCCAAGCTAGACAGAACATAAAGAACACAAGGAAAGCAATCAAGGTTGCTGATAGAGCTTGGGACGAATCGGGGAGTGAGTACATGCATTCTCAAGACATCTCCTCTGACTCAGTGCCAACTCACTTCATCTCCAAATTTGGGTTGACTGATGATTCTCCTCCTCCTTCACCCCCTACCCAAGCTCTAGAGCATATACATTCTGAGTCATCTGAGGGCTCAGCAGCCGAGAGCGGTGATTGCTCTACTTCCCCCACAGCTTCATTATCCGGGGAGAGTGTAGACGGAGAGGATGAGGGAGATGAGGAGGTACCTGGGGGTGGGGTGCCTCAGGTTGGGGGTGTTGACTGGACTAGAAATCCCGCTGTTTGGGAAGATAGATTCGTCAGCCAGGTGGCATTCCACAAGTTTAGGGAAAGGTGGCCATCACGAAAGTTGATTCTTGAGAGGAGCTTCATTGATAGAGACCTTCTACCCCTACACCCCAATGTGCATAGACAGTTTCGAGCTCGAGTGGGTTGGGAGCACTTTATAGATGATTGTGTGAAGGTGAATGAGCACATGGTCAAGGAGTTTTATAGTAATGTGGCCCACATCTTGAAGGGCACCAAAGTGACCAAGGTGTGAAACAAAAATGTGGTGTTTATCGGGAAGGCACTGAATGAATACCTAGGCTTCAATGAAGAAGATGAGTCCCTTTATAATGAAAAGTTGGCAATAGGCGAGGAGGTTCATCCGTGGTTAGCTTCATACCTGGCAATCCCGGGTATTGTTCTAGAGTGGTTGACATCAGGGGCCAAAATCCTTCGGAGGACCCTTAACTTTGAGGCTAAGGGGTGGTTGACTTTTGTATGCAGCCAGCTTGATCCCACTACACATGATCAGACTCTTCCACTTGCTCGGGCTGTTCTAGTTGCATCGTTATGGCGGGATACCCTATCAACGTGGGGAATGTGATGTTCCGTGTCATTTCTTCAGTGGGGGTTGAGCATGACCGGAATTACCCTTTTCCCAACACCCTCACTATGTATTTCCGGGACCTGAAGGTGGAGAAGAGACCTTTTGACATCAAGGTCAAATCTGTGGCTCTGTTTTCGTGGTATAGTTTAAAGGGGTCAGACAACCCCAAGGACAATAATTACAAGCCGACTGCTTCTGCCCCAACTGGCCAATCTAAAGAGCCAGTTACGGCAGGGCCCTCCACTGAGCCTATCTCCACTGAGCTTGCCTCCACAGTTGCTGACATACCTCCCGGACCTTCCACTACTGCTGGTCCCTCTACTTCATCTAGCCCGGGGATTCCATCTTCTCGGTCCCATCCTATCACTGCCCACCAGCTGAGCCAGACACTTCATAGCTTGAACAACTGGATGGTGACTGCTTCGTCCAAGTTGTCTAAATTGACCTCAACCATTGCGGCTCAGTCGGTACCACAGCCAGTGCAGGTGCCCCAGTCTATCGAGGATTCACTTAAGGAGATTCTTGCCAACCAGCAGAAGATCCTTGATTCTCAGGCTACCTTGGCTAAGGCAGTGGATTCACATGGCAAGGCGCTGAAGGAGCTTGCCAGGGAGCACAAGAAGCTGCGCAAAACACGGGCTTCCAGGGAGTCTGTGAAGGAGCTTAGAGCGGATGTGCACAAACTGAAGGCAGACCAGCTGCCTTTAGACTTGCTAGTTGAGGATCCAGCTCCAGCAGGAGTACTAGCAGCAGAGCCACAATAGGAGCAGACATAGAGGCCTCTAAAGAAGAAGAGGAAGCTCCCTAGTGGCGATGAGGCCATCATCTAGTTGGCGGACCCACCGGGGCCTCCTCCAGTCAGCCACAGGATGTACATGATATACAGCCTGTCCAGGTCCAGGCCCCAGTCCCAGCAGCTGAGCAGCAGGATATCGGGAAACAATCTGAGGTTCCCGCGCATACAGAGGACCCAGGGACCACTGATGATCCTATGCAGATGGACACGGCTTAGGTAGTCCTCATATCCTTTCCTTATACTTTTTGGTGCTTATTTGTTTAGTTGGCATTGGGGACAATGCCAGCTTTTATTTGAAGGGGTGTGCCCTACATTTTATCCTTGGATGATTGTATATATATACTATTTATGATTTTCTATTGGTCTATATATAACTTTACATTTAGTTACTTTTATCGCATTTTTTATCTTTCCTTTTTGTCTGTATATAAAGTTTACATTATTGTATATATTCATCCCCCGTTGTATATTCAAATCCTCTATTGTACATATTCATTCTATTTTCTATTTTCATTTTTTGCTTCTTATATAGGGTCGTAGCTTTTTGTTTCGTTTTTGGCGCTTTCAATAAGCCTTTAGTTTTCTTAATGCCACGGTTCTTTCCAAAGGTAGAGTATTGTGTGAACCGGGTGGTTCTTCCCGATGATGGATGGCGTAACAACCTTCTTAAGAGTTTGAGTCCGTTTTTTGTTTTTGTTTTTGGTAGTTTGTAGTTAAGGGTACCTCAAGCAAAGCTTCACTTGGGCCTAGAACATTTGCCTTTGATCCCATGGTCAAAGACAAAAATGTTGTGTTTAGGATGGTGAAAGTTGTGACCTTGAGACTCTTGTGTTGACCAAACAATCATCATGTGGTCTTTCGGGACCATTGTGTGCTCAAATCGTGTATAAGGTTATTGTGGGCCCCCGACTCTATGTCTTTAGCAATCCTTGAGCTTGTGTGGTGAGAAATCGAATTGTGAGTCTAAGTCGCGAGCCAATGGTCTAGAACTTGCCCAGAATGTCTGTTGAGGCAAAATCTTAAGTGAAATTTGACTTGAGAAGTGATTATAGGCTTTCCTTGATCCAAATGATAGTTGAACAATTCTATAGCCTACCAATGATATAATCCCTAGTTAACCCTTTTGAGCCTTAAATCTTTTTCTTCCAAGAACCAATGTTATAAGCCTATACCCGCTCGAAAATATACCCTCTCTTGGCACCCTATCTTTCCTTGAGCAATGGCAAAAGTCTGAGTTTGGGGGGAGAGACGAGAAAGGGAACAAAGTGGTAAAAGGTACAAAAGTGAAGAAAAGGAAGGCAATGAAAAAAGAAAAGAAAAGAAAAAGATAAAAGAAAGCCCAATGTGAAAAATAATAAAAAGGGATTCAAGAAAAGCAAAAGAGAAAAAGGTGTGGAAAAAGTTGAAAAAGGAGAAACGTTTTGAATTGCATAAGAAAGAGCGACAATGTGTCTCTCTAACCCCTCAGAAAGAAGTGAGATACTCAAAGAGTCAAGAAAATTGTGCCAAATGAATAAAAGAAGTGCTTAAGGGAAGATGCAACCAAAACATTTCCTACCCTGAACCAAAAGCCTTCACATTGACTCCACAAAAGCCCTATATGATCTTGAGTTGAATGACGTTTGCATTAGTGGATACTTACATGAGGGGCAAGCATATGGTACTTAGAGGTGAATTCCCATTAACCTTGGTTTGTATGCTAATACTCTAAAAAGGTGAGGTTTGCTTAGGAAGAGTTGAGGATGTGTAAGTTTGGGTTCCACAATGACCAAAGTAATTGAGAGAGTTCTTTGATGTAATGAGTCAATTCTTGATGCTCTTGTGTCACACTTGATCCATGGTTTTTCAAAGTTTAAATGTTGTTAATGATTCATTCGTATTGAGGGCAATTGTTAGTCCCAATTGATGCCTGTTGAGGTTACATTAGGATAGCTGGAAATACTTGGATTTCCCCTTAAGGGGTAGGTCTTATTTTGTTTGCTTGAGGACAAACAAATGCTTAAGTTTGGGGGAGTTGATAACTAGGGATTTTAACGTGTTTCATGCTCCTTCTTGCTTATGCTTTGATTATAAATTGTTACAAAATAGTCTCAAAAGGCTCATAAGTTGTGCTTGATATCAACAAAGTGACGAAATGTCAAAGATCGACTCAAAAGGAGTGAAACCTGCTCAAGTATCAAAAACAAGGCAATCTGAGAGCAAAAAAGGCCTAGTGCGGCCGCATTCGACTTTGTGCGGTCCGCACTAGGTGGTTCAGAGAGTTGGCAAAAAATGGGATTCAGGTAACGCGGACGCAGTACACATTTTGCGGTCCGCGGTGAAGGCTCCGCGGCCGCGCTATCATTATGTGCAGTTCGCTGAAGAGAGATTCAGAGAGGTGAAATTTGCCATGGTTCAAGCTGCGCGGTCCGCAGTCATACTTGTGCGGACTGCATTAGAGATCTCTGTGGCCGCGGTCCATTCTACGCGGTCCGCGGATCCCAAGTTCAGAGAGCCCAGAATTGAAGTCCAAGAGCCTAGCGCGGCCGCGGTCCATTTTATGCGGCCCGCGCTGACCCCGCAGGGATATTTTTGTCCAATATTTCCAGCCTAGTATAAATGGAACATTTTGCCATTTTTAGGTCATCAGTTATTTCCAGAACGTAGCTGCGCTCGTGAGAAGCTATGGTGTAGCCATTTTTGGCATCTTAACTTAGATTTTACGATAGATTCTCTGTATTTACATTAGCTTTTAAATTAATATGTCTTGTTCTTCATCTATTTCTCTATTTTCTCTTTCAAGCATGAGTAGCTAAACCCATTAGCTAAGGTTGTGGCTCAACCTAGTGTGGGTAATTGATGGGTGTTGCCATCTATTGTTAGATTGACTATGGGTGTTTGTTATTTGGGTCAATTTTATGGTTTAATCTATGAATTGGTAGTTGCAAACACTAGTTTGTGCTAAGTTGACTTGGCTCTTCTTGAGAAAGAGAGCCTAAGTCTCCAAAATTGACCCAACAAGGAATTGGGATAGACTCAAGAGAATTGATAATCCCAATTAAAGGATTAAACCTCGAGAGAGTAATTACCCAACTTGAACCCTAGTTGCTTGAGCTAATTTGCCTACCCATTTGGTTTCGAGAGAGTCAATGGGCAAAATCACTCTCTCTACCGAGAGTTGTGAGAGTGGGTAAAATTGTGCAACGGTTATAGCATATTTTCCCAATCATGTCAGTCAAACCTTAGAAGCATTTACCCGTCAATTAGCCACCTAGGTGAAAGTCACTACCTTAGTGCCTTTCTACCCATTAGATTCAACTCTAGCAATTTTCTTATTAGCATAATTTAGTTCTAATTAGTAATTGATAATATTAGTTTGTTAAAGAAAATTCAAAAGATGTTTGGAGTGACATTTGGAACAATTACACAACTCTAGCCTAGATAAATACTCGACTCCATTCCTAGCTCCCTATGAAAATCGATCCCGACCCTCATATCAGGTAAAGCTATTGCGACCCTCTCTTCCTACTTTTTAGTAGTGTGGAGTTGGCAGCGATCAAGCACATTGGCATTCATATTTACATTATTACAACGAGCAAAATATTTTTGAAGTTCGCATCGCTATACATCAAAACTGAGGGAATAATATACACACCGTAAATGAATCTAGCAGGTTGTGTTCTTGTGGGAAATGGTCCATATACCACATGTCATGCTCACATGCAATGAAGTGCTTTCAACATACAGGTTTAGGGCCAACCAACTATGTTGATAAGAAATACAGTGTTGATGCATACTTAAACACATATAGTGGGCAGTTGCAGCTAGTGGGTGCTGAGCATTATTGGCCGCCAGAACCATTTAAAATGGTGTGTAACAAGGACTATTTGCATAAGCTACAAGTGCAAAAAAGAGCGTGTATACGGAATCAAAAAGATGTTGGTGATACCGTTTATGCGCGTAAATATGGCATATGATAGCAAACAGGACACGACCGTCGTAAATGTCCTTCAGCTGGTTTGGGTGGCAGTGATAATCCAGCTCTTGGTGGAAGTTCATCTAATATGCCCAACTATCAAAGATACACGTAGTGTTTTGTTTTCGTAATGTGGTTATAATAAGTGTACGTACTTGTTTATGTTGCAAGATATATCAAATAAAATTATGTTTCCATTGTTGTTAAATCTTATTGATATTTAATATTTTTTAGTAGAGTAAATTAATGAATTTCTCCCTCTCGTTCATGTAATCAAAAATAGTATTGGATTAAAAACGGAAATTTTTTACGTTGACTTTCGAATTTCACTAAAATTATTGGAAAACTATACTATCAGAGGAGGAAGATGTTTGATAAATATGTGAATATATAGCACGGTTAAATACTACGTTATGTGTGTTATCTTGTCGATCTGAAAAGTTGTCCTCTTGCAAAAAAATTGTTTCGTATCCGAAAGAATCTTTAACACGCGAAGCATAGCGCGATTAAATACTACGTTATGTGTGTTGTCTTGTCGATCTGAAAAGTTGCTCGCATGCGAAAAAAGCTGTTCTGTATCCGAAAGAATCTTTAACATGTGAAGCATAGCGCGGTTAAATACTACGTTATGTGTTCGCATATATAGCGCGGTTAAATTCTACGTTATGTATGTTGTCTTGTCGGTCTAAAAAGATGTCCGCCTGCCAAAAAGTTGTTTTCTATCCGAAAGAATCTTTAACACGCGAAGCATAGCGCGGTTAAATACTACTTATGTGTTAGCATATATAGCACGGTTAAATACTACGTTATGTGTTCGCATATATAGCGCGGTTAAATTCTACGTTATGTGTGTTGTCTTGTCGATCTGAAAAGTTGCTCGCCTGTGAAAAAGCTATTTTCTATTCGAAAGAATCTTTAACACGCGAAGCATAGCGCGATTAAATACGACGTTATGTGTGAGCATAGCGTGATTAAATATTATGTTATGTGTATTGCCTTGCCTATAAATAACGGGAGCATTCTAGTTATTTTCTGCGCTTAACCATAACAAATAGCAAAACTTTCCATAAAATAGGGGTTTTTTTTCACTTTAACAAATGTTTGAACGCACTTATGTACCAATTTGCCAATGTGGCAAATGTTGTATATTGGCAGACTGTTGGGATCAAGTTGGGCGCAAATACTGGATGTGTGTGAACAGGTTTGGAGGCAACAAAGGAAATTTTTGCAATTTTGAGGTATGGTTTAATGAACCTTGTAAGCAGGAATGCTACAAAGAGTCTTTGCAGTATTATCATGATTTGACCAAAGATACTGGGATGATGAGATTATGTATAAATGAGAAATTGTGACGTTGAAGGAGAAACTAAAATATTGAGGCCTAGTAGCACCAAGATATCCTGAATTCTTGTATGTATTAGTTTTATTATTTTATATGTTTGTTTGTAAATTAAATAATTAATTTTTATAATTATACAATATTTAATTAATTAATATTCACATATGAGTTTCAGGCTTGATATTTGCGACCCAGTAGCACTAAAATATCCGAAAAATATTGTTCTTTTCTCATGTTATTTTCTTACGATCGTTGACTATAATAGGACAGAGTTTGTGTTTGATCTATCAATTATTTTGGCATATTTTTGAGTATAAGAGATACTTAAACTACAGGGATACTACCTAAAAAGCACTACATTTTATTATGCTAAAAGGGAATACATTTTACTACCCTAAAAGGGCACTATATTATTAGTCTTTAAGCAAATAAATAATATAAACCAGATAAAAATAACAAATACATTTAATCACAAAACATTCAGGAATATATATATATATATATATATATATATATATATATATATATATATATATATAACAGCAAAAAAAAGCTTATTTACATTTTTTTAACAAATAATAATGATTTCTCAATTTATAGATATTTTTTTAGCACACTAATATCTAAGTCCGGATAAAAATAACATACCAGTTTAGTTGCAAAAAACACACAAAACAACATAGAATACATGTAAAACAACTAATATGTAATTTTTATACTGTCACGACCCAAACCGATGGGCCACGACGGGCACCCCATGCGTTACTCAACCGAGTGCCAATGTAACGTATCTTTCTCATCGTACTATCTTTGGTAAATAAACTGAAGTAAAGCATGAGGGAATACAAACTCATACATATGACATACTGGCCTATAAGACCAAAATGATCACTCGTACACTGAATATAGGCCGACAAGGCCATACAATCTTTCATATACATGACATATGTCTACAAGCCTCTAAGAGTACATAAACGTCATAAGGACGGGACAGGGCCCGACATACCAATCAATACGTGTCCAATGCATACTGACCAAATAGGCAACTCCAGAGCAAATGGAGCGCACCAACACCTTTCGTTGAGCTGATAGCTTACTTGGAGGGCTCATAACCTGTCTATCGGGACCTGCAGGCATGAAACGCAGTGTTTCCAAGCAAAAGGAACGTCAGTACAAATAATATACCGAGTATGTAAGGAATAAAAATCAGTAAATAATAGACAATATACATGAGAGAAACATGGAGTAAAAGACTCGACATGTAAGTCTGGATAACTCTGTAAATCATGTAATACTTATAGTGTCATGCATATGCGTATGAATGTCATGTCGTGCATAGGTATATGTGTTCATAACATCATCAAACCTCTGAGAGCATCCCATCATATCATCTCGGCCACTATGGGAAAAATCATCAACGTATACCAGCTGATTAGGTGGTGGTGCGTATATAACGTCGTAACCTTTTCCCATATACCATATATATATATATATATATATATATGTGTGTGTGTGTGTGTGTGTGTGTATAACGCCATCTAGTCATGGGTCAATGTAAATGAATGCAATGCATAAGAAGTACATCAATAAAATCTCTTAAAATTGTCATAAGACCGTTATGCCTCTAATTAATATCATGAAATAAACTTTATCAACTTACATATTTTCTGAGACCCATGAACTGATGATAGAATAATATGACACATGGGGAATCAAGAACATAAACATCTCTAGTATTTCTATGAATAGAGCCATTTATGGAAGTTGTGCATTTGCTCGTTTCGTTTGTGCCGTATAGATCATGCCAAAAGAAAAGAAGGGATCGCCTTAACATACCTGAGCCGATTCTCTTGACAATCCCTCTAACACGCGTCAATTTCGACAAAACATAATGGCGGATCAAAGTAGGGGGAAATCCGTATGATATTCTTGAAAAAGATTGCACAGTACTCCTTTAGAATCGCAAATCCCGTTGCTACTATGCTAAGAAGTTTCGTATGAATTCTTGTTGAAGTAACTCACGTTACTATTGAAACATATGATCTTTGCTTGAAATTTTCTTGCTGAAGCCTTCTTTGAATTGTAGAGACTCAAAATGGATTAAAGAGGTCTCTTTAATCTTTTGGGTGTGGGCCCCACATTTTAGATGACTAAGCCATAAATTTCTTTAAATGTGACACCTTGCCATATGATTCAAGAGTCATGCTTTGGCTTTCATTGGGTGCCACATAATATTTCCACCAAACTTATCCAATTATATTGTTAATCTCTCAAAAATCCATAATTAACCAATTATCCACATAATTAAGAATTATCTCAAATTACTTAAAATACTATTTAATTTTAACACACTTTATTCATCTTACTATCATGGTCATGTGGTACTTTTTATGGTACTAGTTCATAAGTATCGGGTATTTTAGCTTGGGCCGTATTTTATCTCAAAATGTCAAACTTCGACGAAGATTTATTTTCTTTGATTTGCTTACCCTCTCACCTTCACGAATTTACTCATCACTTGTTTGAAATAGCATAATGCTTATAATCTCCAAATAATCTTGTCCTTGAACTGAGGTCAATTATCTTACGACAATTTCACGTATAATACTGCAGAGCGTAACATCGTCGTAATATAATATTGCGGAGCGTAACATCATCGTAATGCAATACTGCAGGGCGTAACATTATCGTAATGCAATACTCATCGTAATATAATACTGCGGGGCGAAATATCGATGTAATACTGCGGGGCGTAACATATACGAGTTTCGACAAAAACTAAATCGGAATAGCTCGATTTATGTTTTTTTGGAAAGTTGAAAAATTGAAGATTTGAGTCCGAAATGAGCAACCCACAACGAGAGAAGGCCTTAGCTAGGATATGAGACCAACACTCATTACTTTTTGTGAGACGGGTGGGGTCCACTCGAGTTTTTTGGGTCGTTAATGGGGGGACCGTTGGAACTAATTTTAAAATTGGGGGGGGGGGGGGTTGCTTTCTAGTTTGAGCGTGGGGAAGGGAAGGGGACGGGTATTTGAATATGTAAAGCGTGGTTTAGTAAAACGTTTTATATAAAGCGCTTTATCAAATCACGTTTTAGTTAAACGTCTTATCAGCTTCAGGTAAAGCGTGGTTTGAAAAGGCGTTTTATATAAAACGCGATTTTGAAACGCGCTTTGGTAAAGCGCGTTTTATGTAGTTTGGTCACTAAATTTTTTTTCCCACTTATTTCAATATTTTGAGTCAAAAAAACTACAATTGGGTTCCAAACTCGTATTAAATATAGTAGTCTGGACCCTCATTGAATTTGGCAGATGAAAGAACCAGCACATTGCAGTATATTTGGCATGTGAAGAATGATATGCCTTTTCCAAAAGGAGTAATATTACAGTAGATCTTCGAAATATTATGTGGGAAGTTCTGAAAAGGAACGGCCTAAGCTAAGCAAAGAGCCAAAAAGGGTTAATGGCGTTACAGAGTGATCCACGTGAAGCCAACGTGATTCATATGAGCTGGCGAACTATTATTGGCTGTTGAACTGCCCATCTTGTACGGAACGAATTAAAAAATCGTACGGACAATCTATTTTAAACTCTGCCGCAGCCACCAGCCAGGAAAGGAAAAGAGCAAGGGTTTGCCCAATCAAGTAAGCTAACCTTTATTTGACATCCTTTCTAATTTATGTTGTAATTTCCCATGCTTTTTAAATAAAATTTTCTCCGCTGGATAACCATTTGTTAACAATGGAAAATTTCTTATCATCTTAAATTTAAGTAATTGAATGTACACTCACAAAAATCATAAACTTCATACACAATAGAGGGATATGATAGAATTTTTTTTTTTAAATAATGAATAGAATTTCTTCTTCCATCCTATCTTATTCACCAATACTGATCATTGATACTGTAAAAGTCATTTCCTAGAATTTATGCCTAGTATTTTCAAGGGAAAATACATATTCCCTCCATCTCAATTTATGTGAAGATATTTAGCATGGAGTTAAAATTGTAAAAATTATTAGTATAAAATAATCATAAAAATTTGCGCAGTCAAGAACTGGCCTAGACCAGCATCAGCTACAGAGATTCGGAGTTTTTTGGGATTGGCAGGCTACTATCGTCTGTTCGCGAAGGGGTTTTCATCTATTGTAGCCCCAATGACCAGGTTGACCCAGAAGGGTGCCTAGTTTAGATGGTCGGATGAGTGTGAGACGAGCTTTCAGAAGCTCAAGACAGCTCTGACTACTAAATATAAAAAAGTATTTTTTTTCTTAGGGCGGACTAAAAGGAAAATAGAACCACATAAATTGAAACGAAAGAAGTATTCAACTAGTTCCTCATTTTCTAAAGAGGTTAATTATGTAAAAAAAATTATACTATCAAGTCATACTTAAATTTTGGTGCCCTATTCCTCCTTGAACTTGTTTGAACCGAAACAATATCTACTTTGAGATGCCATGTGGCACAAAAAGTGTGATTTACATAATATCGTGTGATGAATAAAAATGTTCAATGATATTTCTTTCTTCCCAATTTATGTTTTCTTTTTCCCATTATAATCAGTTTAAAAAAGAATATATTTATATATTTAGTAATAGTTTAATTTTAATATGCTAATTTTATCTTTAATAATATGATTTATAGCTGTACAAATATATTTGACTTATTTTAGACCATAAATTTTAAAAATATTCGGTGCTCAATCAAACACCATCACATAAATTGGGATAGAGAATAATTTTTTACGGCCTTCTTTCAATGAACATTTATGATTTCTAACGTTATTCTTCCCATGAGTGCCCACCGGAGCCACCGTAGATTCATTACAAACACAGAACAGAGGAGAGAGGGGTTCCATTTGACCCAAAATAATGAGGCCTCTCTATGTTTCTTATCCTTTGTTTTCATTCATTTTGTTAAAGTTTTTGCTCTGATTTTATTTGTTTTTCATTTTTTAGTTAATATGCCGTTTAGAACGGTGGAGAAGAGGCGGAGTGTGGCGGCATAAGTAGTGGCTGGAAGGGGTGGAAGATGAGGGACAATGGTGGAAGTGGAACAACGATTCCCTGGTGGTGTTTGAAGTAATGGAAATGGTTTAGTGTGTAAACAATTTCCCGTAAAATAAGGGTGTGTCAAAGAGATTTCGAAATAACTTAGGAGAGCAAAATATATATTAAGCATATTTAGAACGAATAGTTTTTAGAGTATGCGTATTGCGCGTATATCTCGTGTTAATGAGTATAGAATTTTCTTTCAAAATTACATAACCTTTAAATTGAAAATTGTGTTTGAGTTATTATAAAACAAACTTAGAGAAAAATAAGTTTTTTAAAATAATGATAATTGTATCCTATTTATCTAATTACTTAATAAAGGAAAAAACACTACCGACTTATTTTCCTAAAAATATACAGTATTATGAGTGTGGTTTTACTTTAGTACTCCATATAGTATAGATAATGTATTTGTTTATTGAAAGATGAAAATTTAGAGTTTGAAAATGAAGATAGAATGACGAGAATGTCAATTAATGAAGAATGACGATAATATCAAAAACTAATTATCATGTGCAATTTTAAAAAGAGGAGCATAAAAAATTATGACACTTAATTAATTGGGATAACTATACCAATTTGACATGCAGAATAAACGAACATCAACTAATTAATAAATATGCGTGACTACTACAACATAATCAAAAGCAGGAGTATAATTTTTTATTTAATTTGTCAAATTGAAAATTTGAAATCTTGATTTCTTTAAAAGATTTTGCCGGCAGAGAAAGGAATAAGATCATACTATATGGAGAAAGAATAAACAAAATAAGAAAAAATTAATTCGAAATTTACTTTAATTAATGGATGTTTGTTGGTATTTTGAATGAGCAAGAGATAAGATGGTATAGATGAGATTTATGCACCTTTAACTAGATGTTTTAGATACTAGATAAATTTATGATAGATAACTCTTTTCTTTAAATGAATGCTACTACGCAACATGACATGAATTTTAATTAGCTAGTGTAGTCAATGTATTTGAGGAATATGGAACTTTTTAACTTTCTCTCTCTCTAACGTACCACTCTAACGTTCACCTGCCAACGATCCCTCATCTCCACCGCCGCCCAGTTGCCGGCGAGTCACAGGTAAGTCCCCCCCCCCTCCTTTCCCGTCCCTTCTCCCTTTCTTTTCTCTCTTTCCCTCTCTTGCTTTTCTTTCTCTTTCCTCCTTTTTTCGTCGCCCTTTCTACTGGTGGGACCGACGCCGGCGGATTTCCGGCGACCACCAGCGACGGCTCTTCCCCCTCTTTTATCTTCCTCTCTTTCCCCTCTCATCTCTCCTTTCTTTCCCCTCTTCTATCTTCCTCTCTTTCCCCTCTCATCTATCATTTCTTTCCCCTACGACTTCTCCCCCTCTTTCTTTCTCCTCTCTACCCCCCCCCCCCTTTTATTTTGCCTCCCGTTTAACCTTGTTGCCCACTGAACAGTGGCAGTAGAGGCAGCGGAACCATCTTTTTCTTTTTTTCGTCTCCATTTTATTAGTCTAGGTCAATCAGAATAGTGCCTAGGGTTCACGGAGGCGGCGATTTCAGCAGTTGCACCTAGCGACAGTGGTGGTGTGAGGCGGTAACCAACGTCAAGTCATATTTCCAGGTTTTTTCCATCGGGAGTTGGTACCTCCCGTTTTCTTGTCTCTTTCCTTATGCTAGTTGAATTATGACTATTTAGTTAGCATCACTTCAAGCATACTATTAGAGCACTTGCAGTTGCTTCCTGTTCTTGCCTAGTTTGGGTCTGTATTAGTGTTTTCCGGAGTTTGTCGTAGGTGTGAGCACGTGATTTTTGCCCTACGAGAACTACTCCCAAAAATTCAAAATAAAATAGTTTTGTGTTGTTTGTGATTTATTTGTATTTTGTCTGTGCATGTTTATTTCTACTTTAATTAAGAAAAATACAAAAATATGTGTTGCATGTGCATTTAGTATTTAATTTTACAATTAGGAATTAATTAAACAATATTTGGATTTGCGAGAATGAAAATTACAAAAATATGTAATTGGTATTTTTTTGGCGTTTAATGTCAAATTGTGTGGTTTTATTTTAATTGGTATTTAATTGTGTGTGATGATTGTTATCAGGAATTAATTGGTATTTTAATTTGGTTTATAGTTAAAGTTAGGATTTTAGTTTTGAAAAATAAATTTAAAAAGGGAAATAAAGGAAAAGAGGAAAAATGAAAAAAAAAGGGAAAAGAAATCGACCAGGCCCAAAAACCATCCCAATTCGACACCCCTATACCCGGTCCAGTTGATCTGCCAAACGACCGCCCAAACGGCGTCGTTTCTGTCACTCTCAGTCTGGACCGTTGATCTCAATCCATCAACGGCCAAGATCATCTCTCCCTTACCCGTTCCTATACCCGCCCCGACCCCGTTTGGCTTAAGTGAATTAATCTGGACCGTTGGTTCCCATCATCCAACGGCCCAGATTAATCAACTAATTTTTGATATACCAAACACCCCCCCCCCCACTCGTCTCTTCAGAGACCAAAACACACACCACCCCTACCATCGTGCTCTGCCCACCGGAAATCGCCTCACGGCGGTTCCGGTGGTCCAAACAGTCCCAAAATTACACCACAGCCTCGCCACAACGTCCTTTTTCCAAATCCCGAATCAGTTTTCTTCGAATTAGTACCATACGCTTCGAATCTTCAATCGAAGATCAGTCCCAAAACCCTAGTTCGTCCGTTTGACCCCAAAGTTACACCACTGAACCACCTAGCTACCCTCGTCCCAAATCCCACCCCAGTTCTGTCTGAATCTTGTTAGAGCCTTTCGAATTTCAAATCGAAGGAAAACCCTAAAAGAACCAAACTTCAGACTGTGTACGAAGTTAAAAAATTGAGGTTTTAACCGACTTTAGTCGAGTGTTCTCAGTCGAGAACACTCGATTAAGGTCCGTTTTGGCTTCAAAATTTCAAGACGAAGTGTCGACTGAAACGGATTGAGTTTGGTCTAAAATTTCGAGGTATTTCTTTTGTTTTCTTTTTCTTTTGTTGTTATTTTATTTTGACTGATTAATTCGTCATTTTTGTCAAGTAGTTCTTCCTCCTCTTTCGGACCTTTTTCTTGGTCCAGTTTTCTTCTATTGATTAACATATGTTATAAATAGTTTCATCGAATAATCCGTTCATGTTTGTAGTTTAGTAGTTCTTGTCAAGTTGTTTAGTGTCGATTGTTTTGTTCTTAGCCTCAGGGCTCCATTCAGTATATCCTCGGTGTTCCTACATTTTGTGTTTAAGGTTAATTTAGAACTATGAGTGTTTGTTGTTATTATTGGTTCGAATTGCTTCTTTTTGTGTGATGTTTGGTTCCCTTTTCTTTGTTGTTCATCATTTTTGCATATGAGTTCAGTTTGTTTGTCGATTCAGTGCGTTTACAGTGATCATTCATTTTGCCTAAGTTTAATTTAGAATTGTGAATATAGTTAGTCATTCCCATGTATCTGTGTCAATCATGGTCTGAAATTTGACCTTGGTAGTTCAATATGATTTTTGTTCGGATTCATTGGTCTTTATTTTTTATGCTATTTGATCTGATCTGAGTTCTAGCTTGAACTACTGATTAAATTTGATGAGTTGAATTTGTTATAGCTGTTGGGGTTGGTACCGATTGAAGGGGAATTGGGATAGGACAATAATTTCAGGGATATCAGGAGGGTAATATGGGGGGTTTAAAAGTTTGGCAAATGGTCTTGCTAGTGGGCTATCAGTAAAGTACTTAATTAACCATTAATCTAATGTGTTAGTGGTGAACAAAACATAATGGTATGTGGAGGCTTAAAAGGAATTGATTAAAATATAGCATGCCCATACCAATTGAATTAAATAATGGCAAGGAACATATAATAGTGGGGAATGCACTTGCTGATTTTAGGGACTGAAATAGGCATTAATGATTAAAATAAAAGCACTAGGGTAATGGGGGTAATTAAAGAATTGAAAAGATAAGATGTTAGTGGATTGAGCACTAATGGTATGCCTATTAAAAGAGTTATGAGTCAGTCATTGACGGAGAGGAGTGTTAGAGAAATAGAGAGAGTTCTTGGGAGTTTCACCAGTCCTGAAGAAATCAGTTGGTGAGAAAACATTTTAAGCCAGTTCTTCTTTAAGCAATCGGAGAAGTTTGAAAACACTTAAAATACTGAAGAGTCAGTCAGTTTCTGAGGGATCAGTTTGGAGAGTTTTAAGCTTGAAAAGAACATAGAGAAATACTAAAAAGTCTCACTGTGTCATTGAAATTCTTTTCCTGCTTCAGTGATTTCATTTTCCTAACTCAAATACATTAGACTGATCTTGAGTGACTTTGAGTCCAGCTGAAATGGTATCTGATTGAACTTTAGCCTATTGAAAGTTTCAAGTGGTTCTGGTCGACTCTTTGAGTTCATTTCGTTTGTTTTGGTACTGCTGTGGGTCAATCTTTTGGTTTCTGTTTGGTTCTTGGGTCATTGAATCATTCCTGGGTTGAAGAATAAATGTGTTGTGGCTTTGTGAAATTCCTAATAGCTGTTGACTGCCCTGCTGAGCTAACTGCTTCTACTTCCTGTTGATTTCTGATTTCCAGGTACACAATTTGAACTCACCTTGATGTAACTGCAGATTTGAATGAAATGAAACCATATTTCAAGAGTTATGCTCGTTTGGAATGCATATGGCTGTATTTGATCATCTGTTGAGTAGTATACATATTTAATTCATCTAATTTGTATTATATTAAGGACTGTATAATTAGAGCCATTTCTGAATTGTTTAGACCAGCTGATTCATACTGGACCGTATTTGGACTGTGAGTATTTGGTTTTCTCAAACTTGTGTGAATACTCTTAGCTAAGCATTCAGTTATACTTATATTCAGTAGAGCAAAGTCTTAACTAGCTAAGGTTAATTCTGGTGGTCATTTCAGGTTGCATCATGAAGTTATTCTAGTAAGTAATATAGTTGCAATAAAGTCATTTTAAGAAGCTATTTCAGTAGTAGTTAAGTTTGATTAAAATACTAGCTGAGTGTGCTAGGGAACATAAAGGATGTAAATAGCCAAACTATGTAATCAGGGTGGTAGTTCGTATACTTGAGGTTACCTCATGAGCAGCATACTCAATCCAGTTTTTGTGTTTAATCTTATCTGGGGTACGAATTTTTAAAAGTGGAAAACTAAAATTTCAGCAAGTGTTTAGTCTTGTTTAAATTGGAGTTGTGGTTCATTTTGTCGAAAAGGGGCTGAGAGCCTATATTTAGGCGGTTTGGGCTTCAACGTGTGAACAAGGTGGCCTAGGTCCTGTTTCACATTACATTCGTTTGGACCTGGGCCCAGGCCTGTGAATGGCCTGCCCTTGTGCTTATTTGTGTCTTAATTTTTTAAAACGGGTTTCTTAAGTCATGTTAATTAATTAGACCCTTTTCTTTATTTCAGAGAGACAAGTAAAAAAAAATAAAAAAAATCACCATAGCTTTTAGGTTTGCCTTTTTAATGATAAAAATGAGATGAGCCTCGTTAAACAAACAGATAAATTACGGGGCCCTCATTAAATGTATATATAAAAATACTTAGATTTTGGGACGGGCTGTTTAGCGAATCTCATGGTTTTTCCCCAAAGTAATAACGCGTTAGTCTCTTTAGGCGCGTATTTTAATAATGTTACCTTCCTACACTCGGGTGCGCATTTATGTGACCTAAATCTGAATCTCAACGATGTTAAAATATGTCAAAAACCACGGGTGCATTTATGTGACGTGGTTCAAGATTTGTTTTAATGACGTTGCAATTTTCCTTAATAAATAAATAAAAAGCGGTTGAAGTTAAAATTTGCACATAGATTCAACATGTATTAAAGCCGAATATGACAGTTGAGCGACCGTGCTAGAACCACGGAACTCAAGAATGCCTAACACCTTCTCCCGGGTTAACAGAATTCCTTATCCGGATTTCTAGTTCGCAGACTATAATACAGAGTCAATTTTTTTCTCGATTCGAGATTCAACCGATGACTTGGGAACCATAAATCTCCCAAGTGGCGACTCTGAATTAAATAAATAAATCTCGTTTTCATTGTCCTTTAATTGAAAAAACTCCCTCTACACCCCTTTACGGGGCGCAGGTAAAAAAAGAAGTGTGACAGCTCTGGCGACTCTGCTGGGGATAACCCAGAATCTCTGGTTCAGGGTTCAGAATTCGAGCTTTAAATAATTGTTATAATTGGCTTGTTTTATCTGATTTTTTTTACATGTTTGTGCCTAA
This sequence comes from Nicotiana sylvestris, assembly GCF_000393655.2. Lineage (NCBI taxonomy): Eukaryota > Viridiplantae > Streptophyta > Magnoliopsida > Solanales > Solanaceae > Nicotiana > Nicotiana sylvestris. The sequence continues at coordinate 41,597,610 of NC_091066.1, forward strand.
TGTGCTAAGTGATGCTTTTTACCGCTTTGATATTATCTGAACTGCATATAAACTGCTACGAAGCCCTTCTCTTCTCATATTCGGGGATGTGCTCGCTGGTCGAGACTCTCTATTCTGTTAGTGTCATACGTTGAAATAAGAAAGAGGCTCGGACAAGTTACTAAGCCGGATGGCCTTTTGGTTCCCGGTACGTAGCCCCCTCCTCGACTCGAGTTGTCCGCTTGAGTACACAGTCTAGAACAAATACCCAGGTTATGAACCTAGAATAACTCAGCTTCATGCCGGATCCCTAGTAGGAACGTTTGTTTGCATCACGTGCATTTGACTTTGGAGGCTCAACACAGGGGTTGGGTCTGTCTAGGACAGGTGTACCAAAAATGACAAAAGACCATCCTGATGCATCTTACTTGCTACTTGTGCATTTGTTTGCTTCGGACTTGCATACTGACCGGCTTTTGAATATTTGAGGAAAGAGAGATAGAGGTACGAGGGTTAAAGAGAGTTATTCGCCTGTTTTGAAGAAAAAAACCAATGTCCAAATAGTGTCGAAATTCTGCCGAATTTTTGAGAAAATGAAAAAAAAAAGAGTTTTGTTTATGAAAAAATAGTTTTATTTGCCAATGAAAAAAGAGTCTTGTTTTCAAAAGAAGTTTGTATTATCGGCCTGAACTACGCCAGTTTGATTTTCATAGGGTGTGAGATACGTAGGCAACCCCCATCGAGTCCAACTTCACTTTTTGCGAAATTAGCCAAAAGAACAAAAACTTTATTTGAAAATAATTAGGATGATGCTATTCTTGCTAGAAATAGCTGAATGTCCCTAAAAGGGCACCGGAAGGCTATTTTTGCAAGAACAGCCGCCTGTGGTCATTTTTCCAAGGCTTTCCCCGGTTAGCCGACACAGCCTTAATATCTTCGACCTCGAGGTGCTGAAAGGTCGTATTGGAAAAACCGGGTTTTATTTCAAATAGAAAAGTGTCCATGTTATCCTTGAGTCAATTGAATCGTGATTTTTGCTTAACCACCCTAATAAATGTGCAGAATGAGCACAAGTCAGAATTTACACGTAACAATAGTGAACAAGATCCCTTTGGAGTTGCACATGTGGTGGGATGACTTGGGCGAATCAGGGCACTACATAGTCAATCTATACCTGGGAGGCCTCACTGGGTTGTTGAAGATTAATCCTAGAGGGGATATCATAAAGGCCTTGGTCGCATTCTGGGACCCGACTCACAACGTATTTCACTTCTCGGATTTTGAACTTACCCCAACATTGGAAGAAATAGCCGGATACATCGGGAGTCCCAAAGTTCCTCTAAGACACTAGTACCTGATTGCTCCGAGGGCCGTAGCCGTACACAGGTTCCTAGACTCTTTGAAAATAAGCAGGGGGTCCACAACCCAGACTTGGCAGCTGGATTTTGTACTTTGAAGTTTATATACAATAGATATGGTCACATAGGGGGTTCAACAAGCCAGAGAACAAAATTTGTAGCAAAGGAAACCGCCTTAAGTGGGAAGAACATAGGTGTTTTGCATTCATGGTAGCCTTTTTGGGACTCCTGGTGTTTCCTAGAAAAGACGGGAATATTGACATACGAGTATCTGAGGTTGTCAGCACTTTACTTACTCAGGCCAACAGCACCCTCGCACCCATGATAATAGCTGAAATCTTCCGCGCTCTCACAGCCTGCAAAGCCGGGGGAAACTTTTTTGAAGGGTGTAATGTGTTGCTGCAGATGTGGATGATTGAACACCTATGTCGTCGTCCTAAATTTATGAGTTATGGGTCGACAGAGAAAACATGCATAGAGGAATTTTCTACGAGGATTGATGAAATCAGCTTACCAGAAGGGGTCACAGAATGGACAGCGCGCCTCCATTCTGTCACTGCAAGCCAAATGGAATGGACATTTGGATGGTTGCCTGTGGACGAAATCATATATATGCCAGCCACTGGACCCCATTTCCTTTTGATGGGACTCAGGAGTATCTAGCCATATGCCCCGTATCGAGTTTTGAGGTAGTTGGGGAGATGCCAGATAGTTCTGAAAGATGAAGACCGTAGTGACCAAACGGTCGAGATCGGACCTAATGGACAATTTCACGAAGCAGCGGTTCGCCAAATTTGGAGCGAGTGTCAATACTTGACAGCGAATACATGTGTACGCGATCGATCCAAAGGTGAAGTTTCGCCGGGGTACCTTGCTTGGTATAGGAGAGAAATCGAGTTTGGGAGGCCGGCCAAAAGACCCCATCTCCAGGAGTTCATTGAGGCGTCACAAGAATCGTGGGCTTGGTTGGCCAAAGAAAACGAGTACAAGGCCACAATAGGAAAGCTGGAAAAGCAAGTCAAAGACCTTCATTTTGAGAATGGCTTACAAGCAGCGGCGGATGAGGGTGAAAAGAAAAGGCTAGCTAATGAAAATGAGGCCCTTCGGGCCCAGATTCGAAAAATGAAAATAGCGGCAGAAAGTCCCGCCCGAAGTGCCAAAGATGAAAAACTTATAGATAACCTGAGGTAGAAAGTGGGCGAATATAATTTTGATCTGAAGAAAGCAGAAAGTGAATTAACCGGGGCTCGAAAACAATTGGCCGAAAACTCGACAGAACGAGCATATCGGATTAAGCAGTTGAGAGAAAAGTATGACAATGAGGTTGCAGGACTAAAGAAAAGGGTCATCACCACAAAAAACAAAATGATCAAACAAGCAAAGGACTTCATGGTTGAAAGGGAACATTGTTATACGGCCTTGGCGCAATTAGAAATGGATTTGCAACGACTTCAGGAGAAGAATCATGCGGCCGAGCAAACTTTGGAAGCCAGGGCCCAACAGATTGGGCGTTTGTTACAAGAAAAAGGCGTCATAAGAGAGAGAATTAGGAACATCGCTGACTACATCATCATGAAATGCCAGATCTGTAAGAATATGACCTGCACTACCTTCTTCGCAGCAGCGATGACATTTGTTAAGCAGATAATGAATGACTTGGACCGACTTCAAAGGGATCTTGCATATAGGCCCGCAGCGAGACTGAATGATGTCCCGCGGGCACCAGGAGCATTGATGTACTCATAAGTTTCCGTTGAGTCTGTATTTTCTTTTCTGTCAGAGTCTGTGAGTCATATTGGGTTTGTATTTTCCTTCTGTTTTGAGTCTGTATTTCTTCAGAGTATGATAGCTTAATTTCGGAGTCTATTTTTCGTCTTTGCGTCAGAGTATGTTGGTCTTTTGAAATTTGTTAATATTGAGTCTTTATAATCAAAGAATCTGTTTTTATAAAAAACTAAAAATCCCAAAAATATTTTATTTACTTGCGCACTTATCTGACAGAACTACGCACGGTCTGATTTATGCGGGGACATGATACGTAAGCAATCTCTATAGGATTCGACCACCACTAAAAGGGAAAAGGAAAAATAAAGAAGGATATAATAAAGAAAGTTTAAAAGAAGAGGCACAATTGTGAGGGGCCGGAATGACGCACGCAACCAAAGTAAATGCATGATAGAAATAGTTAATTGCCTACGTGCATTGCATCCCAATGTGTAATTGCATATGTGTTAAACTCTAAAAACTAACAAGTTTGTTGATTTCCAGAGAATTCCAGCAGTTAGTTTATTTAGAGGATACTGGCACATTATCATTACCACACCAGGTCAAAGGGACCAATACCAGAAATCATGTCTATCCTGGAGGTCGACACTAGTGTTGAGGTAGAGGAGTTGGACGTTAATAAAATGAAAGAGGAGATGTTCAAGCTTAAGCAACAGATGGCCGAAATGTACCAGGCCTGGTCCCAAGGGCAATCACCACCGTCTTACCCAGCCAACCCGGCTTTTACCCCATCATTAGCTCAGTCTCAAGATCATCCCGCCACCAATCCAGGTTTTCCCATTTATCAACACTACCATGACACTACTTCTCATATGCCGCAAGCTCCACCACCAAAATCGATTCCATGCCCTCCTCCGCCAGTCACCCTTGTCTTTGTGACATCTCCGCCAGCTGCACCCCATAGATCCCTAAGTGAACCCGTGTTCCAAGCTCAGGACAACCGGTATTATCCCCCGAAACTCACCTTCAAAGTTCCCGAAACCTACCCCTACGATCCACGTTTTGATCCCCCGAGAGAAGCTGAGAGACCAGCCAAAAATCCCGAACATGAGGAGATGTTCAGAAAAATGAAAAGCATAGAACAATCCTTCAGGGACATGAGAGGGCTAGGAGGTCAGGTAAGCGTGGCTTACAAAGATCTGTGTTTATTCCCAAATGTACAACTAAAATGACCAAATTCGACTTGTACAACGGACACGGTGATCCGGTGGCTCATCTGAGAGGTTTTTGTAGCAAGATGAGGGGAGCAGGCGGAAGAGATGAATTACTGATGGCGTATTTCAGCCAAAGTTTGAGTGGATCGGCGTTAGAATGGTACACCAGACAAGATCATAGCAGGTGGTACACATGGGACGATTTGGCCCAAGCATTCGCTTGTCACTTTCAATATAATCTTGAGATCATTCCAGACCGACTGTCCCTGACCAAACTGGAAAAGAAGCACAGTGAAAGCTTTAGAGAATATGGTTTCTGGTGGAAAGAGCAAGCAGCAAGGGTAGATCCCCCAATGAAAGAGAGCGAGATGGTTGATTACTTTTTGCAGGCTTTGGAGCCGACCTACTTTGGTCATCTGGTGTCCGCAATTGGCAAATCTTTAAATGAGGTTGTAAAAATGGGAGGCATGGTCGAGGAGGGCTTAAGTCCAACAAAATCATGAGCTATTCAGCGATCAAGGCAACCACTCAGGCCATTCAAAGTGGCACTAGGGGTGTACTTGGGAAGAAGAAGAAAGAAGATGTCACGACTGTTGAGTCCGGAGCCTGGTTCAGATCTAGAGGCCCGTCACCCTACTATAGCCAATCACGACCCTACCACCAAAATTACCCCCACACTTCATATAGCCCTCCACAACACTACTACCCACCGCCAGATCCCTATTTTTTGGTCATCATGCACAAGCCTATACCCAAACCTCGGCACACGCACAATGGCGTGCGCCGGCTCCACAAAATCCATACCCAGATCCACAAAACACATATCCACCCCCAAGGGCCTACAGAAATCCCCTCGGGACAGGTTTCCGACCAAACCAAGCCCTCAAGAATGAGAGGTCACAGAAGCAAAAGACTTTCACTCCACTAGGGGAATCATATACCAGTCTTTTCCACAGGTTGAGGTAGTTGGGGATGTTGAATCCAATTGAGCCTAAAATGCCAAATCCTCCCCCTAGAAATCTTGATCACTCGGTGAGTTGTGAGTACTGTTCAGGGGCCCCTGGGCATGATACAGAGAAGTGTTGGAAACTAAAAACAGTTGTGCAAGAGCTTATTGATACTCATCGGATCGAGGTTTAAGCCCCAGAAACACCAAATATCAATCAGAATCCACTGTCAACTCACCATGAGACACACATGATCAAGTTGATACACAAAGAAGGGGAGCCCAGGAAGCCCTCATAGACGGTAATGATGATTTGTTCCAGCGAAACCAGCTCAAAGGAAAAAGTAACCAGTGGGAAATCAGTGGCCCAGTTGAGAGGGGAAGATGATAAGCCAGCTGTGATAGCCGAGAGAGGGTCGTTAAGCATTGTTGCAGTGAAACCAGAGAAAGCTAAAGTGGTAGAGTCAGGGGTTGCAAGTAAACCTGTTGTGGTCGTAAAAGGTGCTCGCACAGAGCCTGTTATTATAAAACCAGTAACTCAGCTTATAGTAATCAACAACAAGGTTGTTCCTTGGAATTATGAATGGGTGACGGTGATTTACAAGGGGAAAGAAGTCAAAGAAGAAGTTTGTGAAGCGCAAGGTTTGACTCGCTCAGGAAGGTGTTTTACTCCCGAGGAATTAAGAAGAGCCAAAGATAATTCAACGCCGGTAAAGAAAGTTGTAACTAAAGAAGAGGTAGAGGAATTTATGAGGAAAATGAAAGTGCATAATTATTCTGTTGTAGAACAGTTGAGGAAAACGCCTGCTCAGATCTCATTACTCTCGTTGCTAATCCATTCAGATGAGCACCGTCAGTCACTGATGAAAATCCTGAATGAGGCCCATGTTCCCGACAAGATCTCGATAAACCATCTGGAAAAGATAGCCAACAAGATTTTCGAGGTAAATAGAGTCACTTTTTCCGATGACGAATTGCCGGTAGAGGGTACTGAGCATAACAAAGCCCTTTACCTGACAGTGAAATGCGAGGACACCGTGGTTACCCGGGTATTGGTTGACAATGGTTCAAGTGCAAATATCTGTCCTCTCTCCACTCTAAGCAAGCTGAAAGTAGAAGAGGAGAGGATCCATAAGAACAGTATCTGTGTGCAGGGATTTGATGGCGGAGGCAAAGACTCAGTTGGGGACATAATATTGGAGCTGACCATAGGTCCAGTAGAATTCACAATGAAATTCCAAGTGCTAGATATAGTTGTTTCCTACAATTTGCTATTAGGGCGACCATGGATTCATGCCGCTAAAGCAGTACCATCAACACTCCATAAGATGGTCAAGTTTGAATGGGATAGACAGGAAATAGTGGTGCACGGCGAAGAAAATTTGTGCGCTCGCAACAACACCATTGTGCCATTCATTGAAGTGGAAGGTGACAAGGAACCATGGGTCTACCAAGTTTCTGACGCAATGTCAGTCGAGAAAGTTCCAGAAGGGAAGTGTATCCCGAATTCGAAGATAAACACCGCATCAGTCATGGTAGTGTATGAAATGTTGAAGAATGGTTTTGTACCAGGAAAGGGCTTGGGATCAGCATTGCAAGGCATCATATTGCCCGTGTCTCTTCCTGAAAACTTGGGAACATTTGGTCTAGGATTCAAGCCCACAACTGCAGATATAAAAAGAGCTAGGAAATTGAAACAAAGGGCATGGGTCCTTCCAAAGCCGGTCCCACATCTTTCCAGATCATTTGTCAAGTCTGGTACGAGGAGTCGCTCAGTGACAGCAATTCCCAGTTCTATGATTAATCTTGACAAGGAGTTGATTGAAAGATTTGAGAAGTTGTTCGATAGTGTGAACATGGTGGAAATTGGAGAGGGTTCTAGCAACACGGAAGTGCAATTTGTCGGGCCAAAAAAAAAAGCTTAATAATTGGAAGGCTACTCCTCTCCCTACTCGGAAGGAGTCTTGGTAGTTTGCTTTGATTTTCCTTTAAGTTTGTACGGATTATTCCAGGGTTGTAATACAGATTTCATTTTTTCCGCCTGTTTGAGTGTGCAAATCTTGTTATCTTTTATCAATCAATGAAATACAATTTCCCTTTCTTCATCATTCCTGATGGTTTTCCTTTTGTTTTGTTTTCTTTTCTATACAGTTCTTTTTATGCTGGTTCTAATGAGATGGCATGCATAAGGAATCCTCAGCCCAGTCTTAAAAATCAATCTGATTCTGAAATGTTAGTTCAAGAAGTAGATTGTGGTTACGAATCAGAATATGATGATGAGGATGAAGCCTTCGAAGAGATTAGTAAGGAGTTAAGTCACTTCAAAGAAAAACCCAAACCCAATTTGAATGACACAGAAGCCGTCAATTTAGGGGACACGGACAATGTCCGAGAGACTAAAATAAGTGTCCACCTCGAGCCAAAAATCCGGGAGGAGTTAATCAAAGCACTCATCGAATACAAAGATGTTTTTGCATGGTCATATGATGACATGCCGGGTTTAAGCACTGATTTGGTAGTCCACAAATTGCCCACTGATCCAGCAGTCCCTCCCGTCAAGCAAAAGTTGAGGAAATTCAAAACTGATATGTGCGTGAAGATTAAAGAAGAAATTACCAAACAGTTGGATGCAAAGGTTATCCGGGTCACCCGATATCTTGTTTGGTTGGCTAATGTCGTGCCTGTGCCGAAGAAGGATGGCAACATCAGAGTATGCGTCGATTACCGCAATCTCAACAAAGCAAGTCCGGAGGATAACTTCCCACTACCCAATATCCACATTTTGATCGATAATTGTGCCAAGCGCAAGATTGGATCTTTTGTGGATTGCTATGCCGGGTATCATCAGATTCTAATGGATGAAGAAGATGCAGAAAAGACGGCGTTCATCACGCCATGGGAAACTTATTTCTACCGGGTAATGCCATTTGGTTTGAAGAATGTTGGGGCAACTTATATGAGGGCGATGACTACTGTATTTCATGATATTATACATAAGGAGATTGAGGAATACGTAGATGATGTGATCATAAAATCAAAACATCAGGACGACCACGTCGAGGATTTGAGGAAATTCTTTCAGAGGCTTCGCAGGTACAACCTCAAGCTTAACCCCTCCAAGTGTGCATTTGGTGTTCCATCCGGAAAACTGTTAGGATTCATAGTCAGTCGGCGAGGCATCGAGTTAGACCCATCAAAGATCAAAGCCATACAAGAATTGCCCCCTCGGAGGAACAAGACTGAAGTGATGAGTCTGTTAGGAAGGCTGAACTACACTAACAGGTTTATTGCTCAGCTCATGACAACTTGTGAGCCTATTCTCAAGTTGTTGAGGAAGGACGTTGCGATCAAGTGGACTGATGAGTGTTAAGAATCATTTGATAAGATAAAAGGTTACTTGACAAACCCACCTGTGCTGGTTCCGCCAGAACCAGGGAGACCTTTGATTCTTTACTTGACAATCTTGGAAAATTCATTTGGTTGTGTACTGGGGCAGCATGACGTCACCGGCAGGAAAGAACAATCCATCTATTATCTTAGCAAGAAGTTCACAGCTTATGAGGTTAAGTACACTCACCTTGAAAGGACATGTTGCGCCCTAACTTGGGTGGCACAGAAATTGAAACATTACTTGTCATCCTACACTACCTACCTCATTTCGCGTTTGGATCCGTTGAAGTATATCTTTCAAAAGCCTATGACGACAGGAAGACTTGCAAAATGGCAGATTTTGCTCACAGAGTTTGACATAATCTATGTGACTCGGACTGCGATGAAATCCCAAGCATTGGCTGATCATTTGGCCGAGAACCCGGTTGATGAAGAGTATGAGCCACTGAGGACTTATTTTCCTGACGAAGAGGTGATGCGTATTGATGAACTAGAACAGGCTGAAAAACCAGGTTGGAAACTTTTCTTTGATGGGGTTGCTAACATGAAAGGAGTCGGAATAGGAGCTGTGCTTATTTCTGAAATAGGGTATCACTATCCTGTTATGGCTCAGCTTCGGTTTTATTGCACCAACAATATGGTTGAATACGAGGCATGCATTTTGGGTTTGAGGCTAGCTGCAGACATGAATGTCCAGGAAGTTCTGGTCTTGGGAGACTCGGATCTTCTGGTGCACCAAATTCAAGGATAATAGGAAATGTGAGATCTGAAGCTCATACCATACCGACAATGCTTGCATGATCTTTGTCAATGGTTTAGATCAGTGAAGTTCAGGCATATTCCAGGGGTCCATAATGAGGTCGCAGATGCTTTGGCTACCCTAGCGTCAATGTTGCACCATCCGGACAAAGCCTATGTCGATCCTTTGCACATTCAAGTACGAGATCAACATGTTTACTGCAACATGATTGAAGAAGAATTGGATGGCGAACCATGGTTCCATGATATCAAGGAATACATCAGAATGAGAATATACCTAGTGCAAGCCACGGGGGATCAAAAGAGAACAATTCGACGGTTGGCAAGCGGATTTTTCTTGAGTGGAGGAGTTTTGTACAAAAGAACACCAGACCTGGGATTGCTAAGATGCATAGATGCTAGACAAGCTACGTCTGTCATGTCCGAAGTACATTCAGGAGTCTACGGACCACATATGAGCGGATATGTGTTGGCAAAGAAAATTCTCCAAGCGGGTTATTATTAGATCACCATGGAGCGAGATTGTATTAGTTTTGTGCGCAAATGTCATCAGTGCCAGATACACAGAGATTTGATTCATTCTCTGCCATCGGAATTACACACAATGTCAGCGCCATGGCCCTTCGTCGCTTGGGGCATGGATATTATTGGACCAATTGAGCCAGCAGCATCCAACGGGTATAGGTTCATTCTGGTAGTCATTGATTATTTCACCAAATGGGTTGAGGCCAAGACTTTTAAGTCTGTGACCAAGAAAGCAGTGATCGATTTTGTTCACTCACATATCATCTGTCGATTTGGAATCCCGAAGGTGATCATCACAGATAACGGTGCTACTCTTAACAGCAATTTGATGAAAGAGGTATGTCAACAGTTTAAGATTACACACCGCAATTCCACCCCATATCGTCCCAAGGAGAATGGAGCAGTTGAGGCAGCCAACAAAAACATAAAGAAGATACTTCGGAAAATGGTAGAAGGTTCTAGGTAGTGGCATGAAAAATTACCATTTGTGTTGTTGGGTTATCGCACTACTGTCCGTACTTCAGTAGGGGCAACTCCTTATTTGTTGATATATGGAACTGAAGCCGTAATACCTTCGGAAGTTGAAATCTTGTCCCTTCGGATTGTCGCTGAGGCTGAGATTGATGATGATGAGTGGGTCAAAACCCGTCTGGAGCAGTTGAACTTGATTGATGAAAAAAGATTGTTAGTTGTGTGTCATGGCCAGTTATATCAAAAGATAATGGCAAGAGCATACAACAAAAAGGTGCGTCCCCGGAAGTTTGAGGTGAGCCAGCAAGTGCTGAAACGCATCCTTCCACATCAGGCCGAAGCAAAAGGCAAGTTCGCCCCGAATTGGCAAAGGCCATTCATTGTAACCAGAGTATTGTCCAATGGTGCTTTATATTTAACAGATATCGAAGGAAAATTCATAGACATGACTATCAATTCTGATGCAGTAAAAAGATATTATGTATGATTTTTTTGGTATAATTGTTGATTGTTTGTATTTGGCATTATTTCGAAGATTGAAATGACGAAGGCAATTTGTTCTACTATCTAAACACTTTACCCTTTGTTCCCCTTTTTTGAGCCTTATTTATTTCTTTCATACCCCTCTTTTGGAATCAATAACGAAAAAGAGAGAAAAAGAAATAAAAGAAAAAGAGAAAAGAAAAGAAGTGAAAAAATATAACAACAAGGAAATTCAGGTGTGAACTACGTTTGACTTGATCCCTGTTAAGGGTATGTAGGCAGCTTTACGGCTCGGTCATAGTAAAATAAAAGTCAAAAGATCCCCAAGCAAGAAACTGGGGCAAAGGTTGTATTTGTAATAAGAAATGTGATTCCAAAAGTTGTAATTTTAAACCCATGTCAAAATTATTTTGAGCCTTTGATACTTTTTCTTTCTAATCCCATCTAAAAGCCCACATTATGGTCCAAAGGAAGACCTTCTGATCAGTTTTCGAGAGATGACAAGTCGAGCAAATAGAGTGATTCATATCAGGGTAATACTCCGGTCCAAGCAGGGAAAATGAGAGAGTCTTATTGGTGAAAACCTTCACAGGAACCATAAGGCAACAGAAGTTGAGAGAAATAAAATGAGAGAGTCTTATTGGTGAAAACCTTCACAGGCACCATAAGGCGACGGAAGTTGAGAGAAATAAAATGAGAGATTCTTATCGGTGAAAACCTTCACATGCACCATAAGGCGACGGGAGTTGAGAGAAACGAGAGAGTCTTATTAGTGAAAATCCCTCGAAGGGAACTATAAGGCGACAAGGAATTAAAAAGGGGAAAACGAGATAAGCTTGATGGAAAGGATCCGTCGAGACATCAAGCAGAATAAAGATGTTGTTTCGGCAAAAGAAGATGGGTTGCGAGACCTTTGAAATGCGAAGAAGGTACATTAGAAAGATTGATTGATGTAAATAGACTAAGTTGATTAATCCAAAAATGCACGACATGACCATTGGGATCGATTATACCATTCAGATAAGTTATTTTCTCTTCGAACAATTGTTCAGAAAGATTTTTCTTGTCCTATCTTTTGAAGTCATCATTTTCCGTTTCTTTTTTATCAGTAGTAGTTTGTTTTTAAGAAGGATTTTTAGGGCTAACTACCAGTTGCCAACATGGTGCAAGGTAAATGGGAATAAGACAGGCAAGGATAATGTGATGGGACGAGAAAGACGTCGTTGTAAGACCAAATGATGGATTGGTCTAAGATTTTGGGACAATGTGGAGCAAAGGTGGAAAACAACGGTTGAGAAGTTGGTGAATACAGAATCATCAAGAAGGTCGGAAGTTATCGGCCAAGTTTAAAGATGGTCGAATGACGCAGAGCATGGAAAGGAGAGAAAGGGAAAACCGTCCCCAGCAGGAGCATCCCCACATTTTAAACTAACAAATTCTCTTTGATTTTAAGCAGGGACAGGAAATGTTATTGAGGACGGAAAGACAGGCCACAAGAAAGATCGTCAAACTGGGGCAGAAAATTTTCTTTCATTTTGAAAATTTTCTGGAAGTCAGGTACCCACTTGGGGAAGAAGGAAGATAACACGAGTTGGGAGAAAAGTGGCATCCCCAGCAGTTTTCGGAAGAAGGCAAAACAAGTTTTAAAGAAAGCAATTTCGGGAAAAAGATAACACAAGTCTTAAGGGAAGTAGTTCCAGAGGAAGGAAAACACCAGCTTTAAGGGAAGTAGTCTTTGAAGGAGGAAAATAGCATATTTTTTTTAAAGAAACACCGGAGTTATCCCCGGCAGTTTCAGAGGAATGAAACACCAGTTTTGGGGAAGCAGTTCTGAAAGAAGAAAATTCAAGTTAGAAATGGTTCAGGCGGCAGGAAGGAACAATGGCAATAGAATGCATTTTTAAGTCATAATAGAAGTCAGGAGCCCGCCTGGAGAATGGATGTGTTATATTTTAAGAAGTTGTTGACGTCATGAGCCCGCCTGGAGAATGGAGGTGTTATGTTTTTAAGAAGTTGTTGAAGTCAGGAACCCGCCTGGAGAATGGAGGTTGTTATATTTTCAAGTTGTAGTCGAAGTCAGGAGCCCGCCTGGATAATGGAGGTATTATCTTTTTAAGTCATAATAGAAGTCAGGATCTCGCCTGGAGAATGGAGGTGTTATGTTTTTAAGAAGTTGTTGAAGTCAGGAGCCCGCCTGGATAATGGAGGTATTATCTTTTTAAGTCATAATAAAAGTCAGGAGCCCACCTGGAGAATGGAGGTGTTATGTTTTTAAGAAGTTGTTGAAGTCAGGAGACCGCCTGGAGAATGGAGGTTGTTATATTTTCAAGTTGTAGCCGAAGTCAGGAGCCCGCCTGGATAATGGAGGTATTATCTTTTTAAGTCATAATAGAAGTCAGGAGCCCGCCTGGAGAATGGAGGTGTTATGTTTTTAAGAAGTTGTTGAAGTCAGGAGCCCGCCTGGAGAATGGAGGTTGTTATACGTTCAAGTTGTAGTCGAAGTCGGGAGCCCGCCTGGAGAATGGAGGTATTATCTTTTTAAGTCGTAGTAGAAGTCAGGAGCCCACCCGGAGGGCGGAGGGTTACAACAAAAATCCCCAGCATAAACTCAAGTGCAGAAGTCAAAAGAGAGGCAACAATGGTCAAAGAAAGATAATTCGCGTGTCGGAGGAGAAACAATTCGAATTTCACAAGAAAGAAAGAAACATCAGAGGAAATACAAGCCAACAAGAAAGCAAAGCAACAAGAGCAAGTTTGAAGATCTAGATAAGATTTTGTAATTCATAGACTACAGTTTAGTCTAACTTCTTGTTATCTTCTAGAATGGTGTAATACGGAGGTTAGTAAGTGGCGGCAGCAGCAGCTACAGTAGTAATAGTAAAACCACAGCTCCGTGGTAGTCCCAGCTACCAAAACTTCCCGAACTACATTGACCTGATTTCCTTTTAGCCAGGGATATGTAGGAAACCTTTGAAGCAGAGATTCGGTCAAATCTTTCAAAAATGCTTCACACGGAGTAGCCGAACGGGCAAAAATCGCTCGTATCCGCTCACTTTATCTTGGCACGGAAACTCTTCGTGTTTCCGGACAAAGAGGGACAGCTGTGAGCACGTGATTTTTTCCCTACAAGAACTACTCCCAAAAATTCAAAATAAAATAGTTTTGTGTTGTTTGTGATTTATTTGTATTTTGTCTGTGCATGTTTATTTCTACTTTAATTAAGAAAAATACAAAAATATGTGTTGCATGTGCATTTAGGATTTAATTTTAAAATTAGGAATTAATTAAACAATATTTGGATTTGCGAGAATGAAAATCACAAAAATATTTACTTGGCATTTTTTTGGCGTTTAATGTCAAATTGTGTGGTTTTATTTTAATTGGTATTTAATTGTGTGTGATGATTGTTATCAGGAATTAATTGGTATTTTTAATTTGGTTTATAGTTAAAGTTAGGATTTTAGTTTTGAAAAATAAATTAAAAAGGTAAATAAAGTAAAAGAGGAAAAATAAAAAAAAAAGCAAAAGAAATCGACCAGGCCCATAAACCAGCCCAATTCGACACCCCTGTACCCGGTCCAGTTGATCTGGCAAACGACTGCCCAAACGACGTCGTTTCTGTCACGCTCAGTCTGGACCATTGATCTTAATCCATCAACGGCCAAGATCATCTCTCCCTTACCCGTTCCTATACTCGCCCCGACCCCATTACTACTAAACGACCCCGTTTGGCTTAAGTGAATAAATCTGAACCGTTGGTTCCCATCATCCAATGACCCAGATTAATCAACTAATTTTTGATAAACCAAACACCCCCCACTCGTCTCTTCAGATACCAAAACACACACCACCCCTACCATCGTGCTCTGCCCACCGGAAATCGCCTCACGGCATTTCCGGTGGTCCAAACAGCCCTAAAATTACACCACAGCCTCCCCACGACGTCCTCTTTCCAAATCCCGAATCAGTTTTCTTTGAATCAGTACCATATGCTTTGAATCTTCAATCGAAGATCAGTCCTAAAACCCTAGTTCGTCCATTTGACCCCAAAGTTACACCACTGAACCACCTAGCTACCCTCGTCCCAAATCCCACCCCAGTTCTGTCCGAATCTTGTTAGAGCCTTTCGAATTTCAAATCGAAGGCAAACCCTAAAAGAACCAAACTTCAGACTGTGTACGAAGTTAAAAATTTGAGGTTTTAACCGACTTTAGTCGAGTGTTCTCAGTCGAGAACACTCGATTAAGGTCCGTTTTGGCTTCAAAATTTCAAGACGAAGTGTCGACTGAAACGGATTGAGTTTGGTCTGAAATTTCGAGGTATTTCTTTTGTTTTCCCTTTTCTTTTGTTGTTGTTTTATTTTGACTGATTAATTAGTTATTTTTGTCAAGTAGTTCTTCCTCCTCTTTCGGACCTTTTTCTTGGTCTAGTTTTCTTCTGTTGATTAACATATGTTATAAATAGTTTCGTCGATTAATCCGTTCATGTTTGTAGTTTAGTAGTTCTCGTCAAGTTATTTGGTGTCGATTGTTTTGTTCTCAGCCTCAGGGCTCCATTCAGTATATCTTCAGTGTTCCTACATTTTGTGTTTAAGGTTAATTTAGAACTATGAGTGTTTGCTGTTATTATTGGTTCGAATTGCTTCATTTTGTGTGATGTTTGGTTCCCTTTTCTTTGTTGTTCATTATTTTTGCATATGAGTTCAGTTTGTTTGTCGATTCAGTGCGTTTACAGTGATTATTCATTTTGCCTAAGTTTAATTTAGAATTGTGAATATAGTTAGTCATTCCCATGTATCTGTGTCAATCATGGTCTGAAATTTGACCTTGGTAGTTCAATATAATTTTTGTTCTGATTCATTGGTCTTTATTTTTTATGCTATTTGATCTGATCTGAGTTCTAGCTTGAACTGATGATTGAATTTGATGAGTTGAATTGGTTATAGCTGTTGGGGTTGGTACCGATTGAAGGGGGAATTGGGATAGGACAGTAATTTCAGGGATATCAGGAGGGTAATGTAGGGGGTTTAAAATTTTGGCAAATGGTCTTGCTAGTGGGCTATCAGTAAAGTACTTAATTAACCATTAATCTAATGTGTTAGTGGGGAACAAAACATAATGATATGTGGAGGCTTAAAAGGAATTGATTAAAATATAGCATGACCATACCAATTGAATTAAATAATGGCAAGGAACATATAATAGTGGGGAATGCACTTGCTGATTTTAGGGACTGAAATAGGCATTAATGATTAAAATAAAAGCACTAGGGTAATGGGGGTAATTAAAGAATTGAAAAGATAAGATGTTAGTGGATTGAGAACTAATGGTATGCCTATTAAAAGAGCTATGAATCAGTCATTGAGGGAGAGGAGTGTTAGAGAAATAGAGATAGTTCTTGGGAGTTTCACCAGTCCTGAAGAAATCGGTTGGTGAGAAAACATTTTAAGCCAGTTCTTCTTTAAGCAATCGGAGAAGTTTGAAAACACTTAAAATACTGGAGAGTCAGTAAGTTTCTGAGGGATCAGTTTGGAGAGTTTTAAGCTTGAAAAGAACAGAGAGAAATACTGAGAAGTCTCACTGTGTCATTGAAATTCTTTTCCTACTTTAGTGATTTCATTTTCCTAATTCAAATACACTAGACTGATCTTGAGTGACTTTGAGTCCAGCTGAAATGGTTTCTGATTGAACTTTAGCCTATTGAAAGTTTCAAGTGGTTCTGGTCGTCTCTTTGAGTTCATTTGGTTTGTTTTGGTACTGCTGTGGGTCAATCTTTTGGTTTCTGTTTGGTTCTTGGGTCATTGAATCATTCATGGGTTGAAGAATAGCTGTGTTGTGGCTTTGTAAAATTCCTAATAGTTGTTGACTACCCTGCTGAGCTAACTGCTTCTACTTCCTGTTGATTTCTGATTTCCAGGTACACAATTTGAACTCACCTTGATGTAACTGCAGATTTGAATGAAATGAAACCATATTTCAAGAGCCATGCTCGTTTTGGAATGCATATGGCTGTATTTGATCATCTGTTGAGTAGTATACATATTTAATTCATCTAATTTGTATTGTATTAAGGACTGTATAATTAGAACCATTTCTGAATTGTTTAGACCAGCTGATTCATACTGGACCGTATTTGGACTGTGAGTATTTGGTTTTCTTAGACTTGTGTGAATACTCTTAGCTAAGCATTCAGTTATACTTATATTCAGTAGAGCAAAGTCTTAACTAGCTAAGGTTAATTCCGGTGATCATTTCAGGTTGCTTCATGAAGTTATTCTAGTAAGTAATATAGTTGCAATAAAGTCATTTTAAGAAGCTATTTCAGTAGTAGTTAAGTTTGATTAAAATACTAGCTGAGTGTTCTAGGGAACATAAAGGATGTAAATAGCCAAACTATGTAATCAGGGTGGTAGTTCGTATACTTGAGGTTACCTCATGAGCAGTATACTCAATCCAGTCTTTGCGTTTAATCTTGTCTGGGGTACGAATTATTAAAAGTGGAAAACTAAAATTTCAGCAAGTGTTTAGTCTTGTTTAAATTGGAGTTGTGGTTCATTTTGTCGAAAAGGGGCTGAGAGCCTATATTTAGGCGGTTTGGGCTTCAACGTGTGAACAAGGTGGCCTAGGTCCTGTTTCACATTACATTCGTTTGGACCTGGGCCCAGGCCTGTGAATGGCCTGCCCTTGTGCTTATTTGTGTCTTAATTTTTTAAAACGGGTTTCTTAAGTCATGTTAATTAATTAGACCCTTTTCTTTATTTCAGAGAGACAAGTAAAAAAAAATAAAAAAAATCACCATAGCTTTTAGGTTTGCCTTTTTAATGATAAAAATGAGATGAGCCTCGTTAAACAAACAGATAAATTACGGGGCCCTCATTAAATGTATATATAAAAATACTTAGATTTTGGGACGGGCTGTTTAGCGAATCTCATGGTTTTTCCCCAAAGTAATAACGCGTTAGTCTCTTTAGGCGCGTATTTTAATAATGTTACCTTCCTAAACTCGGGTGCGCATTTATGTGACCTAAATCCGAATCTCAACGATGTTAAAATATGTCAAAAACCACGGGTACATTTATGTGACGTGGTTCAAGATTTGTTTTAATGACGTTGCAATTTTCCTTAAAAATAAATAAAAAGCGGTTGAAGTTAAAATTTGCACATAGATTCAACATGTATTAAAGCCGAATATGACAGTTGAGTGACCGTGCTAGAACCACGGAACTCGGGAATGCCTAACACCTTCTCCCGGGTTAACAGAATTCGTTATCCGGATTTCTAGTTCACATACTGTAATACAGAGTCAATTTTTTCCTTGATTCGAGATTCAACCGGTGACTTAGGACATCATAAATCTCCCAAGTGGAGACTCTGAATTAAATAAATAAATCCCGTTTCGATTGTCCTTTAATTGGAAAAACTCCCTCTACGCCCCTTTACGGGGGCATAGGTAAAAAAGGAGGTGTGACAGTAGGTATAGTGGCTGTGGTCTGGGATGGAAGAGTAGGGTCATGTCCTCGAGGGGTGCCGGGG
Organism: Nicotiana sylvestris; assembly: GCF_000393655.2. Lineage (NCBI taxonomy): Eukaryota > Viridiplantae > Streptophyta > Magnoliopsida > Solanales > Solanaceae > Nicotiana > Nicotiana sylvestris. The sequence continues at coordinate 41,615,992 of NC_091066.1, forward strand.
TGAGAAGAGGGGTGGGGAAGGGGTCAGTGGATGGGACGAGAGGCAAGAAGGGTAAGGGGAAAGAGAGAGCTCGTAGATTGAGGATCAGATCATGGAACATAGGAACGCTGACGGGTAAGTCTATTGAGCTGGCAAAGATTCTCCAGAAGAGAAAGGTTAATATAGCTTGTGTCCAGGAGACTAGGTGGGTAGGGTCGAAGGCGAGGAATGTGGACGAGTATAAGTTGTGGTACTCTGGAGTCGTGAGGGGTAAGAATGGAGTGGGTATCTTGGTGGATAGGGATCTTAGAGAGTCTGTGGTGGAGGTTAGGCGAGTGAATGATAGACTAGTATTTATTAAGTTGGTGATTGGTGAGTGCACCCTCAATGTAGTTAGTGCTTACGCGCCGTAAGCGGGCTTGGATGAGGAGGTTAAGAGGCATTTTTGGACGGGTTTGGACGAGATTGTGCGCAATATTCCACCTACTGAAAGGTTATTTATTGGAGGGGATTTTAATAGCCATATTGGGTCAGCTACTGGTGGTTATGGTGATATGCATGGCAGCTTTGGCCTTGGGGTTAGGAACGGAGGAGGTACTTCGCTGTTAGACTTCGCCAAGGCTTTCGAGCTGGTGATTGCGAACTCGTCTTTTTCGAAGAGGGAGGAGCATCTGGTTACTTTCTAAAGTTTGGTGGTTAAGACTCAGATTGATTACCTTCTCCTCAAAAGGTGTGATAGAGGTTTGTGCAAGGTTATCCCGGGAGAGACCCTCGCGACTCAGCATACGCTTTTAGTGATGGACGTCAGTATTATGATGAAGAGGAAGAATAGGTATGCTCGTAGCCGACCGAGGATTAGATGGGGAGCTTTAACCAAGGATAAAGCCCAGGAGTTGGATGGGAGGTTAGCCGCTATGAGAACTTGGAGGAGTAGTGGGGACGCGAGCACTATGTGGTCAATAACGACGAACTATGTGAGGAAGGCGACAAGAAAGGTGCTAGGGATATCGAAGGGTTTCTACGGCAGGCACCAAGGCGACTGGTGGTGGAATGATATAGTCCAAGGTAAAGTGGGGGCGAAGAAGGTAGCATACGCGAAGTTGGCAGGGACCACAAGCGAGGAGGAAAGGAGAGCGAATAGAGAGAGGTACAAGGTGGCAAGGAAGGAGGCAAAGCTGGCAGTCATGGAGGCTAAGAATGCAGCGTTTGGCCGCCTATACAAGGAATTGGAGGAGAAAGGCAGGGACAGGAAGTTGTTTCGGTTGGCTAAAGCGAGGGAGAGGAAGGTCCAGGATCTGGACCAAGTAAGGTACATCAAAGACGAGGATGGTAGAATATTGATGGGAGAGTCCCAGATTAAGCAGAGATGGCAGACGTACTTCTATGGTCTTCTAAACGATGAGGGGGACCGGGATATAGCGCTAGGTGACTTGGGGCATTCAGAGAGTCTCCGAGATTTTAGGTATTGCAGGCGCATTAAGGTGGAGGAGGTCGTGAGGGCTTTGCGCAAGATGAGTAGGGGTAGAACGACCGGGCCAGATGAAATCCCGGTTGAGTTTTGGAAGTGTGTGGGTAGAGCAGGATTGGAGTGGTTGACTGGGTTGTTCAATGTAATTTTTAGGACGAAGAGGATGCCAGAGGAGTGGAGGTAAAGTACAGTGGTACCGTTGTACAAGAACAAAGGTGATATCCAGTGTTGTAACAATTATAGGGGTATCAAGTTACTTAGCCATACCATGAAAGTTTGGGAGAGGGTGGTGGAGGTGAGGGTGAGGAAGACGATGTCTATATCCGACAATCAGTTTGGGTTTATGCCGGGTCGTTCCACTACGGAAGCTATCCACCTTATTAGGAGGTTGGTGGAGCAGTACAGGGATAGGAAGAAGGATCTACACATGGTGTTTATTGACTTGGAGAAAGCGTATGACAAAGTCCCCATGGAGGTGCTTTGGAGATGTCTTGAGGCAAAGGGCGTGCCGGTAGCCTACATAAGAGCAATCAAGGACATATATGATGGAGCTAAGACTAAGGTTAGGGTTGTGGGAGGCGACTCGGAGCATTTCCCGGTTGTTATGGGATTACACCAAGGCTCTACGCTTAGCCCGTTCTTATTTGCCTTGGTGATGGATGCATTGACACACTATATGCAAGGGGGTGTCCCATGGTGTATGTTATTTGCTGATGACATAGTTCTAATAGATGAGACGAGGGTCGGTGTTGACTAGAGATTGGAGGTTTGGAGACAGACCCTCGAGTCTAAGGGTTTCAAATTGAGCAGGTCTAAGACAGAGTACCTAGACTGCAAGTTTAGCGCTGAGTCGAGGGAAGTAGGCAGGGATGTGAGGTTGGATCACAGGTCATCCCCAAGAGATATAGCTTCAAACATCTTGGGTCGATGATCCAGGGGGACGGAGAGATCGACGAGGACGTCACTCACCGTATAGGGGCGGGCTGGATGAAATGAAGGCTTGCATTGGGAGTCTTGTGTGACAAGAAAGTACCACCGTTACTCAAATGTAAGTTTTATAGAGTTGTGGTTAGGCCGGTCATATTGTATGGGGCAGAGTGTTGGCTGGTTAAGAACTCCCATATCCAGAGGATGAAGGTAGCAGAGATGAGGATGTTGAGGTAGATGTGCGGGCACACTAGGATAGACAAGATTAGGAATGAGGATATTCGGAAGAAGGTGGGCGTGGCACCTGTGGATGACAAGATGCGGGAAGCGAGACTTAGATGGTTCGGCATGTGCGGAGGAGAAGCCTTGATGCTCCGGTAAGGAGGTGTGAGCGGTTAGCCGTGGTGGGTCCGAGAAGAGGTATAAGGAGGCCTAAGAAGTATTGGGGAGAAGTGATCAGGCAGGACATGGTACGACTGCAGATTTCTGAGGACATGGCCCTTGATAGGAAGGTTTGGAGGTCAAGCATTAGGGTTGTAGGTTAGGGGGTAGTAGAGCTTTGCGTACTTCATACCGGGGGTGAGGTCGGGTTGGATTAGGGTTGATCTTAGATAGCTTGCAGTTTATGTTGAATCCACACTATCCTTGTTGTTTATCTTAGCCCCGGGCCTTAGTTACTGGTTACTGTTATTGCATGTCATTTATCTTTTGGTTGTTATGCTTCTGCTACTATTATGGTTTCTACTGGAGTTACTAATGAATTGTCTCCTTCTCTTTTTCTTTTTTCTGAGCCGAGGGTCTATCGGAAACAGCCTCTCTGTCCTATCAGGGTAGGGGTAATGTCTGCGTACACATTACCCTCCCCATACCCCACTTTGTGGGATTTTTCTGTGTAATTGTTGTTGTTGTTGTAGTCTAGTCAATGTATTTCGAATATGAAATATATAGTTGTGGGTCCCAGAGAGCGTCTCAACGAATTAAATAGTCATGATCATTCTCTCTTGTTGCCAACCATATACTTATTTTATTCTTATCTCTTACTTTGGAAGTGTTTTTAGTACCGGCCTCTCTCTGGTAAGTTTACTAAAAGTAGAAAAAGACATAAGAGGGGTTCTTTCCTTTATGTCTTTTTACTATATATATAGAGTCCATCCACTGGCTGGAACTCAAAAGGGAAAGATAATACAGTAGCACAAAAGTCTTAACAAATCAATGCTTGCTCTTCATTTCCTTTGCCTGGTCAGCAAATTGTGTTTTAGCTAGCTAGGGTTTCCTTTGCCAGTCTTAAGTCTTTACTCTTAATTTAGTCTTGACCTACCAAATTTGCTTCCTTTTTTGTTCATCTTTCAGATCTGAGACATCGCAAAAAGGTGAGGGTTTTGTGTCATCCACTTCTTGATTTAGAACCTTTCTATTTTTGGAAACTTCCCATGAATTGCTAGGACTTCAAGATTTCTTTGGGTTCATTTTAATTAATTTGTTTTAGCCGAGATTTTTGACTTGAAATTGAACAGACGATTAAGTTGTCTCAAAAATGGTGAGGGGAAAAACTCAGATAAAAAGGATTGAAAATGCAACAAGCAGACAAGTGACTTTCTCTAAAAGGAGAAGTGGGCTTCTTAAGAAGGCATTTGAGCTCTCAGTTTTGTGTGATGCAGAAGTTAGCCTTATGGTTTTTTCTCAAAAAGGAAAGCTTTATGAGTTCTCAAGTTCCAGGTACATCTATTCTTTTGCTACATAATTAATAAAGAATAATCTTATTCTTCAACTTTTTGTTTTTAAATGTATATACAAAAGATCCTTACGAATTAACTAACCGCCCTTTAGGATTTAATGCAACAAGTACCAAGTACAATGATCACAACTTCACTGTGCAAAAGGGACCCTTCTTCTATTTCTAATTCCTTTGAGTCCAATAATCTTTCCTTCTAGTTTCTTTTGTGGATTTCTCTTCATTCTCCAACTATATCTTTCCCGTGGAAACAGCCTGCTGTGTATAATAGACTCTTGTGGCCGCCCCCGGACCCCGCAAATAGCGGGAGCTTAGTGCATCGAGTTGTCTTCGTACTATATCTTTCTCTCTTGCAATTTCCTCTTTCTTCTTTTGGTCCTCAAGGACCTATGATCGTGGTACATGAATTATTAATATACTGAATAATCTGTACACTTCTTGATTAAGCCGTATCTTGTACAAACTCTAGACAATTTTCTGTAAAATATGTAGCATACTGCTCTTCAAACAAGAAAGCCAATTTTGAAGTATGTGACAAGGTGCTATTTGTGCCTTTGTTTTTGGAATATAATATGATTATGCCTCAAGGGAAATTGTACTTTCTACACAATCGTTATTTCTAATACCCCACCCACTTTTTGCCTGTTTATATCACAACTTAGTGCTAAATAACCCCAGTGGAAATCAACTTCTGCTAAATATTTCCTTTCTCCAACAAAGCACTGATGTCATGGAAAAGTAAGGGAGTTTAACTCCTATAAACTGACGGATAGACCACCTAAATGTTAACATGTAACCAACCACTCATAAAAGTCAAATTAATTATCTTATTTTTGGTTAAAAGGAATTTTAATTTTCATTACTAAGTAGAAGCATTACAGATGCCCCATTGGGATGATCATTACTAAGACTATTAATCTAAATAATCGATCTAAATAACAAGATAAGTTACCAGCTATTGATAGTCAAAAAATTCCTTGTACATAGTACTCCTCTTATACTTACCAAATTTGAATTTTGTTGGGGTCCAGGAGCTTCACTAAAGTTAAATATCTTCTTTAACACATTGATTTTATTTCTTCACTGGTAGATATAACTGGTACATTTTGTCATAAAATATCAAGTTTTTATCTTAATTACCAACCTTCAGGTAACTTGCCTCATGTGTACGGAAATGTAATGCATTTAAATTTGCTTCTGTTCGTACACACCAAGTTTATCAGTCGCCACTATTCCTTGCAAGTAGTGTAACACTCTCTTTATAGCTTAAAAATGCACTTGCTTTGGTGCTTGTTTGAATCTGAACAATAAACTAGCAACAAACATAATGTCAGGTCTTGTTAAAATATGATATAGCAGGCTTCCAATCAAGCTCCTATAAAGTGAGATATTAGCTTTCTTGGCTCCATCATCTTTCCTTAACCTTTATTTGCTGCTAATGGTGTGACCACAGACCTGCAATTCGTTATTTTAAATTTGTGAAGATAAGAATACTTTTAGTATACTTCTTCCGAGATAAAAACCTCTTTTTTCAATTGAGAAACTTCAATGCGCACAAAATAATCTAGCTATCTAAGATCGCTCATTTCTAGGTTTGCATCATATCCTGCTTGAGTTTTGTTTACTGGAAAAACGCTACAATTGAATTTGTAACGTGGTTTATAGACACATGGATTAAATTGATCTAATTAAATAAAATAATGAAGAACATAAGCGAATAAAATAAGAATAATTGAGAAAAAAACAAGAATGGGCTCTAGCATATTTTTACCGAGATCAAGAATAATTGAAAAATCTTGACAACACATGTATAAAGCTCAATAGAATGAGAGAAAATTTTTTAGTCTTTAGCTATCGGTATTTCCCCTCCTTTACAATAGAATGTAAGCTTCTATTTATGCTAGAGCTATGGGTTGCATTGTCTACCAATTATGCCTCATTAATCATTGATATTAATGCTACAATAAAACGTAATAAAAGGTAGTAAAGAATAATAAAGAGTAATAAAGGCTAATAATCTTGAATTGCTTCTTATTCGGTCATAAATTTGTATCCAGTGTCAATATCTTATCCGGCCACAAGTTTGTATCCGATGTGAACATAATTGAATCACTGCTAATTTATCGCCCTTGATATATATTGCTTCCTAATTCACTCATCTTTTGAGACCGATTTTTACTGTATACAAATATTTGCATCATTTTCAGGTTATTTCCTATAAAAATCAAAGCATCCACATAGAGACAAACAATGAGAATGTTGTCGTTTTCTTGCTTCCAATTTCACTTTTCTGAATTTTTTTTTTTTTAAAGTATGTATCAATTTTACTGTACTAGGCTCTTGGCACTTGCTTTTATGCATAAAGAACTTTTTTTAGCATATACACTTCCCCCCCTCCCCCCACACCCTTGAATAAAAACCCTTGAGGTTGCTCAACACAATTTCTTCTTCAAGTTTTTCATTTAGAAATGAAGATTTAATATCAAGACAAAAAATCTTTTTTTTTTTGGCAATAATAACAATCAAGATTCTTTATTTACCCGTAAATTGGTACAGCTGAATTTATAGCATCGTTTATAGACAAGCGGATTGATTTGATCCAAAAAACGATAAACAAATAATGAACAAAAATTAAATTAACTGATGTTATTAAAGAAAATAACGAGCCTGACTCCGAACTCGGTCTTTCCAAGAATAGAGTGAAAGCCCTGATAAAGCGATGAAAAAAGCAATTAGATTGAACGTAAAATAGTAAAGTACTGGTTTGTGTGCAAAATGTTTCATCCCCTATAATGGATGTTAATCCTCCTATTTATAGTTCTATTGAGGAAGACAAGATCCGCAAATCAAATTCTTCTTGAATGAGAATAAAGCGCTATTGATGGGTGCATAACGAACGGCTTTGAATGCAAATATTCTCTTTAATGACTGCTCATTAAATTTTATCCAATGTCAAATCTTTGAACCTTTATTATCGGCTATGCTTCCTTTAGGATACATCCTGCACCAATTACATACTTTGCACCCGATACCAGTTATCTTTTGCCTTATTTTTTTCCTATCTTCAGTTCCACGTGTCACCTTACTATTTGACCACGTGTTATCAACCAATTATACCTCATACAGATAGTCCTCCTACTTTCCGGTGACATAATTTAGTATAATCGTTAGGTAAATAAGAATTCTTTTTTGTCGGAAAGTTCCTGAACGGTCATAACTATGATTTTTGACGTCTATAACTTCTCTGTTGCTCATCATTTTTACTTCTTAACTTTCACTACTTTTATAAATCTTTCTCCTTTCTCAACATTTGCGTAGAACCTTTTTACAAAATTCAACTTTCTCAGCAAGAACTTCTTCATTAACCTTTTACCATCATGTCTTCTTACACTGCTATCTTCGAAAGTTCTAGTCTTCTCTCCGTTGGAGGCCCCAAGAAAAACAAGAACAAAGAGGTTGACGTTGAGTTTGATCCTCTAACTGTTAACACCATCATACCACTTCATCTCAACACCGCATCCGATCTCCAAGAACAAACCGTCTCTGCAAATTCGCAAAGTAGCAGGTTTTGGCCAGTTCGCAGGTACCCCTCCTCCATTCGACCCTCTAGTATCCCCACTGTGAAGGAGGATCACAAATGCTCCAATGTCGAAATCCTCACCCCATATGGGGGTAGAACGAGTTACCTACTCCAGAGAGGGGTTTATATATGTCTATACATACCCATTTGCTTTGGGTACCTTTGCCTTGGGGTCGAGTGAAGGACTTGTCACGATCCAAAATCCCTCCTTAGGAATCGTGATGGCACCTAGTGTAAGACTAGATAAGCTTAACACTTACTGAATTAATAACATGTTTTAACCAATCATCTATTAAACAAGAAACGGAAATTTTTATACAAATCCAATAATTCAAAGTAAATATACAACATCCCAACACCGGTAGTACAAGTCATAAGCCTTTCTAAGATTAACTAAGAATATCAAATACATCACTCTTTGGAATAGAAGTAAACAATAACTAAATAAAACTTCAGAAGGCCAGGTGACTTCGAGGCCTGCGAAGACAATGGCAAGTATACCTTTAAGTCTCCGTCGTAACTCGAAATCAGCTAACTAATGACCAACGCGCTCTGAAGTACCTAGATCTGCACAAAAATGTGCAGCAAGCATAGCATGGGTACATCACAGCAGTAACCAATAAGTATCAAGACTAAACTCGGTGGAGTAGTGACGAGAAACAGTCAAGAAACCTACTAGACATAATAACCTGTACAAGTATGAATATAAAACTAACAGGGAACAATATTAGTATAAAGCTAAACATGGTAAGAATAACAATACGATACTTGCAAATGGATACTAGAAGCAATATTTAGCAACAAGGAGCAAACAAGTAACAATACCGTAAAGTAAGCAGAATACAGTTTAAGCCCAGTGAAATCCCATAATCAACCTCTCTCACACAAGTTTTATACAAGAATGTCATCGAGGTACCACACCTTATAATCATAAATCACGGGTCCTAAATCACGAACCCTAATCACTTGGCATCTTGTGCCCGTATTACCAATCACAACCGCATGGATAACTCACGTGATGTATGGACGACTCACGCGCCAATACCATTAATACCTCAAATCTGCATGGACAACTCACGTGCTAATAGTAACAATATCTCATATCCGCACGGACAATTCACGTGCCAAAAGTAACAATATCTCATATCCGCACGGACATCTCACGTGCCAAAAGTAATAATATCTCATATACGCCCGGACAATTCATGTGCCAAAAGTACAACTCATGCATAGAAGGCAGGTATACAAGAATACATATAAATGATCAACAAACATCGAGGTTCATATTTATGGATTGATATAAGTGACAGATTATGCTTGTGCAAGTGTACTATCACAGTTTGAGACGACAAGTAAGATCAGGGACGACGAATGGCACATTGGGAACAACACAACAAAACATGTAATATGCATGACTCACACAAGATAGGCACACCAACACACCAATATCATAAATGATAATGCCCTAGGCCATCACAAATCATCCCAACATAACCCCCTTGTCTCGCTACATGCGTAATAATAAAGTAAATGCCCTCGTTGTCTCGCCTCATGCGCATAATAATTATCCGACCTTGTCTCGCCATATGCGCAAATCCAACATATATAGCCCGCCTTGTCATGCCACATATGCAAATATCAACAATAATAATAGCACGGACAATTCGCGTGCAAACACCTCGACAATTCTCTCAACAACACCACATGTGCCAAAACATAACAACATAAAATGATAATGCGCACCACATGTCCCCATATACCATAATGTTTCTATAACAATATTTTCAATACCACAACCACACAGTTCACGGCTCAACAACATCGAGTACAACCAAAACAACAATAACACGAGGGTACGACAAGTAAATCAATACAGGAATCACAACAATACAATGAAACGGAAGAATAAGCTAAACATTGAAAAACATAACAAGTAATAATGGCTTCAAGTAAGAGTAGTTCGACAATAGGAGAGATAACATGTAACATCGACATCAAATAAGGATAATCAACTACGAACGAGATAACATATAACAATAACTTCAATTGAGAATAATCAATAACGGAAGAGATAGCATGTAACAATAAAGAGGCAACAATTATAATTAAAGTGTGTATGAGTATATTTGGCAGCAAAAGATAGAACATGAACCAACAACTTCAAATAAGGCATATAAGAGCGAATTTAATAATGGAGGACATAACATGATAGAGCAACTTCAATTTAGTATGCATTAAAATCCTAAGAGTCTAAACCGGTCAAACTTCCACATATAAGGCCGTGTACATACTCGCCACCTCGAGTATACGTCTTTCATGTAGCTCAAATCGTGCAAACAAACCATTCCTTATCGGGAAGTTTCCCCTCACAAAATTAGGCAAGATACTTACCTCAAAAACCCTCAATTAATACTCTAAAATAGCTTTTCCTTTATAATTCACCTTCGTTCGGCTCAAATCTAACCAAAATCGACAACATCAAATAATGCAAGAGAAATCAATTATAATAAACAAAGTTATGGTATTTGCACAATTCCTCAAAAGTCAACAAAAGTCAACCCCACCATCCGATCAAAAACCGAGTCTAAGGGTAGATTCTGACTACCCATAAGCTCACGAGTCCATATATGTGTTTTGTTTCAAAATCCGAGTCCAAATCGACTCTCAAAACTCATATTCTTATTTTTCAAAACATTGACAAAGTTTCTCAAAATTTCACTTTGATTTTCACAAAATTGATATTAAATCTCATATATAATCATGTAAAATAGTTGGAAATTGATCAAAATCACTTATCTAATGATTGTAGATGAATATCCCTCTTTAAAATTGCCTCACTGAGCCTACGGTTCAAAGATATGAAAACGAGACTAAAATTCAGCCCCTCAGCTCTTATGTCCAGTATCAGGTGTTGCAAATACGAAATCGGAATGCTTCGTGTACCGTGCTGCTTTTTTTTTTCTTTCCAAAATGGTCTCTTTAAGTTGATTCCCACAAAAAAAAAATTATCTGCTTCTCATATGCTCGAAACGATCCAACTTAAAAAGATCTTTCATCTCCTTAGTGATAGCAAATATACTCATATTTTTTGGTAATACTAATAAGAATTTTTTTCACAACTTGTTGGTCAGAAATTTCATCATCAAGATTTCTCATTTCATTGACAATATTCATGACTCTTGTGCAATATTCATCTATTTCTTCAGATTTATTATCTTCAAATTATGAAACTCACTTCTAAGAGTTTGAGGATTGATAGTGCGTGTGTACCTTTTCATCGCCATATACCTCAGCTTCCAGAGACTCTCAAGCTTACTTTGCAGTATCACATGTAGCAAGTTTTGCAAAAAATGCTCTTGAGACTCCCATTTGATCTTTGCTTAAGGCTTTTGCATATTTGCGACACATCGCCTCAAGATTTTTCAACTTTGCTCTTTGCAATAATATTCCATAAGCCTTTTTAGCTTTCAGATTGAAGTTGTCATTCCAATCTTCCAGTATTTGAAGTCATTTCCATAAGAAATTGGAGTAAAAACAACTGAAGAATCAACACCTTCTTTTGTGTTTGATATCATGATTTTTCTTCACCTAACCCCAGGTTAAGATCGAAAACTGCTCTTGTTTGATGGAAAGAAAGGAAGAAAATATATAGGGAATGCTAGCTCAGCTGAAAACATTTATTCTTATAAAGAAGCTCAACCTGTGTTTGACTACTTAAGGCCAGCTGATGAAAACCGCTAAATACATCTCTATTTATACTATTCAAAAAATAATTCAAGAGTCTTGCACAACTAACAAGATATTTGCATCACAAATTCCCAAAAGACTTGTTGAAGATTAAGAGATAATATTGAGCAAGCAAATGATACTCCTAGAAAAGACAGAAGTTAAGGATAATATCCAAGAAATGCATTAATTCAAACAATATTCTAAACGCTTAAACAATTAGAGGAACACATTTTATTTACTTAATTATATCTTTTAACACATTTTGTCAACCGTAATTATAGCTTTAACACATCTTTACTGTCATTTGTTATTTAGAGTTAGACTGGAAAAGCATGATTACATCTGTTGTAGCATGCATGGCAATATAATACTCATTGGAGCTAGAATGATCACCTTATTACACACCTGACATTGAATTGATAGGTTGGATGAATGTGAGGCAACATTATTAATCTTCAGTTTCCCATTCAAAGCATTCATCTTATCAAAGGATTTGAGCTAGTACAAACCCTTCGAAAAGTCTATCACAGTTAGGTTAATGATTTGTATATACCACCTCATACTGTGTTCCATCATTTTAACATGTTGGAGAACTAACAGTGTGAGTTCCTTTCATGTTTTTCCTTTGCACAGTACTAACAAGACAATAGAACGTTATCAGAAGAATGACAAGAATTTGAGACATGAGAAAATATTACTTGAACAGACTACAGAGGTTAGTATTCTTTTGGTTTATGCCTTGTTTATATGCTGCATATGTATTTTATAAGAGTTTTAAGTTCTATGTATCAACGGAAAAAAATTTATCCAATCAGGTTACTTATAAGGTAATTGTTTGAACTTGAAAGGAGGTTAGTTGTTGACTTGTCTTAGGTAAATCCCACAAGGTTAGAGGGCATATATATAATGGGAAATATATTCAGGTTTCACCTATTGAGGTGCCTTGTTGATTAAAGCCCAAGGGACCGTGAAGCCCAAAAGTCGCAGATAATGTAAAAATTGCACGGAGTGTCCTATTTGGTCGTCCTTATTTAATCTATATCTATTTTTTTAAAATTTTTTAACTTGTACCCACTTTTTAAATAACTTCAGCCCCCTTTCTCCTCCTCCTCCTCCTTCGTTTTCTTCTTCTTTCTTCTGCTGCTGTTGGTGCAGATTATTTCTTCTTCGTTTTGTCTCAATTAATATTCTTTTACGTAAGCATAGTTATGGATTTAACTTAGCTGTTTGTTCAGATTTTTCATGAAGTGGAACGAGTCATCTATTGAGCTCAAAAACGGCAACCTGTGATGAAGTAGAATGGAGTAACATATTTGAAGGGAAGATATACGTACACAAACACAATTATGACAAGTAGGCCAAGTAATTTGTAGCAACTTTTCGCCTAAACAAAGAACCACCATAATTAAGGATAAATGACAGATTAACTACTCTCATTTTGGCTACAAAAAGTACAAAGAGTTATCCATATGAAATCACCAGTGATTATAGCTGTATTTGCTAAGTACAGGAAAAGCAGTCAAGTGATTAAAAAAATTCCGACTCCAGAAGAGGAGAGCCAAGTAAAACATTAGTACAAACAAAAACTTCAGCTCTAGAGCTGAAGTTCGACAGTTACAAAATAAAAACTTCAGCTCTAGAGCTGAAGCTTACAGCTACAAACAAAAGTTTCAGCTCTAGAGCTAAAGTTTGACAGTAACAAAACAAAAACTTCAGCTCTAGAGCTGAAACTTACAAACAAAAAGCCAGTTACAAACAAACAGTTACAAAATAAAAACTTCAGCTCTTACAAATAAAAACTTCAGCTCTAGAGCTGAAGTTCGCCAGTTACAAACAAAAAGAGCTGAAGTTCGCCAGTTACAAAACAAAAACTTCAGCTCTAGAGCTGAACTTCAGGCCCGGCTACTAGAATGCTGAAGTTTTGCGTGATTGTCTTTACTAATTCAACCCTGAATGCTGAAGTTACGCGGAAAAGAGGGTACGCTTGCAAATTTTTTTGTAAAGCGGGCACAAGTTAAAACGTGACACAAAAAGCGAGTATAAATGCAAATGCCCCAGTACAATACCTTACCAGTTGGACCTGGATCATGACGTTAGAAGTATGTTAAAATCATTGAATATTACACAAGTAATTTCACTGGTTGTCCTTCTTAAAGATTGGTATACTTTTGATCATGTTACGAATAGATTTCTGCCACAACTTCTAGCTACTCCTTCTCCCTTATTCTTCCTTCTTCTTCGTCTCCTTCTTCTTCCTTCTATGTCTTATTCTTTAAAATTATCATGCGCACACACTTACAATTGAAAAAGAAAGAGATATCTGTGTTGTAGAAAATTAAAAACTCATTGCTTTATTTATAATTGGAATTGGGTGCACGTGAGTAATGTTCCATTTAGCTTATATCGCTAATTGTTTTGAATTAGTTTGTAGAAAATTGAAGAACATCATTGCTTGATTTATTGAGGTTTAAAAACACTTAATATAATGTTGAATAATTAAGACAAAGTGAGTCTATTAATTTCTCAAGGTTCGAGTTGAATTTAACCATTGAAAATAGTTTGAATTAGTATAATTAGAAGGCTGAATACAATTTTGGAGTTGATTTGGACCAATTTTGAAACAACAACGCACTGGTGAAACTTTCACATGATAAGTTATGGTGATCGGATTTTCTGACAAATTCTACCCATCCATCAAGATTTTATCACAAAAATTTGCAACCCGCAAATTTGAAAATCTGGCTATTCGCCAGCATTTTGCTATCTAATGTATCTATTTTTTACAAAACTTAATTTTTTGAACAGATAAAAATTTAAACTTAAAGATCTTATCCCATATTTACGGTAGGAGATAATACTTGACTATGGACCAGTAGTGTTTTGTTCGTAATCGAGCTTTGGGATTTAGTTGTGGTAAAATAACCATAAAATTATCTTTAGTAGCCAAACATGAAACTGTAGCAAACGGTAAGAAATCTAATGTAATCACTAATCAGATTGGCAAATTCAAGCAGATACTGAGATACTAAATTATAAAAGAAGCCGGAAAGAACATATGCAAGAAACATAATAATCTCATAACCCTAATTGGACAATATCAACAAATTCTGGCAGTGTAAAAGAAAAAAAAAAGGAAACAGCATTAAGATATTAAGTATAGGAGCAAAAGATCTCTGAAACGAACTTGAACCTAAAACCTCGAAAAACAAGTACAGAAAATCTGGCAAATATATCACAAGGACGGAAAATTTTGGACAGAGACAATCTTTATCTCTCTTAACAAATGAATTTCTAATATGGTTACTCCTTAATATAGGAATCCGCGATTGAGTTTTTTGTTGAAGTGTCTGACCATCGCATGTAAAAGCTTAAGCTATCGGAGAGAGTTCAACACGTGCGAGCTTGATATATTCTATTTTAATAGTCATGCACGAGAAAATTCTTTTTGATAATAGATGACAGTGAGACTCGAATTCAGGACCTTTGTATGTTCTGATATCATGTTGAAGTGTATGTCCATCTCATCTACACGCTTAAGCTTTAAAAAGAGCACACTTTTATTTACTTAATTACGTTTTCAACACGCACCTCAAACTTTGTAATACTAGCTACTTTTTGTTAGATGCATTTCCTTTTTCATTATTAATTGATCTTGCCGAAGAAAGCTCGGAATTAGCCATAGAAATGTTATTGAACGCTACGTCTTCTTTAAATTGCTTTGCAGCATTTGAAAGAGGAAGTTGCTACTATGAGTAGGAAGCTGGAGCTTCTTGAAAACTCTAAAAGGTTTCATCTCTACTACTTCCCAATACTGCATTGTCATAATTTCAAGCTAAGCAATAAAATAATAATTAACTTCATCCTTGTATTACAAGCTGCGTAATAAATTGGCATATATATGATTCTGAAATATTATTAGTTTCTTGTGTTTTTCTTTTTCACTGCAGAAGGATTCTAGGAGAAGATTTAGATTCTTGCTCCATTGATGAACTGGAAAAGGTAGAAGAACAGTTAGAGCGAAGTTTAAGAAACATTAGGGCAAGAAAGGTACAATATTATATATTATTACATTGCTATATTTAATTTTGTTCCATAAAAAATACACTAATATTGGAAGATCCGACACCCATCCCGTGGCAATTTTGAAGAGTTGGAGCAACATAGGTTATTATGTGATGTTCACTCGTACCAAATTAGTAATCTAAAGTGAATCTTTGACAAGGGAATATTATTCTGCCATCTTCTATTTTATTTCCAGAACCAGCTATTCAGGGAACAGATTGCTCTTCTAAAGGACGAGGTAAATACATACTTTATTATATCCATAAAATCTGTTTTTATTTATTCTATTTACATATAAATTCAGTTCAAGATAACTGTGAGATCATTCACGTACTAATTGCTTCAGAATTTCCTTATTCTCTTGTCCCAGGAAAAAGTCCTAATGGAGGAAAATGCAGAATTGCGGAAAGAGGTGAGTTACTACTTCAATTTCAACGCCCTTAATATACATATCTGTTATTTCATTGGTTCAATTTGCTTAACATAGTTTGACTCGACGCGAAATTTAAGAAAGATTTTTTTTTTAAAATTTGTGATTTTAAACATGTCATAACAGTTATGTGGCTACAAAACTTAATGGAACTACTTGTGATCTTAATTAAACGTCCTATGTCATTTATCTGACTATAAAAGTTTCTCATTGAGAAAATATGGAAATGTATTATTCCCTCCGTTCCAATTTATGTGAACCTGCTTGACTGGGCTCGTATTTTAAGAAAAAATGAAGGCTTTTGGAATTTGTGGTCCTAAATAAGTCAAAAAGGGGCCAGAGTATTTGTATGGTTATAAAAGTTTCTCGTTAAGGGTGGAATTGTAAGTTAAAACTAAATTGTTCAGAAGCGGATCTGCCTAACAAATGGCGATGCCGGTGACCCATGCCAATCTCACAAAATTTAATTTAATTATATAGATAATTCACTTAATATTTATAAAAGTATATGTTGGCCCCCATGGTCAAAAATGGGTCAAAGGTGCACTAGTTGGGCCTTTTCTTTATTTCCTCAACTGGCCCACATTCCTAGGGCTGGGAATATATCGGGTAAAACCGATAACCCGAACCGTTAATTATTTATTGGGTTATCGGTATTAGGTTATTGGGTTAATGGTTCGGTAACGGTTTAGAATTTTTTTACTATTGAGTTATCGGTTCGGGCATTGGTTTGCCAATTTTATTAATGGGTTAACCGATAATCCAATAAGAATTAATGAAATTACTACTTTATCCTTAAGTATATACATATGTTAGGGCTTCACTTCATTCTTTCCTATTTATGTGTCCGATTGTGTTTTTAGTTATAAAAAGTTGTAATCTTGAAGGTAATAATGTTGAAATCAATTGTTTAATTAGTGTTTCTTTGTGACTTTTCTTATGTGATTTGATGAATTCAGTGTTTTAAAAATCTTTTTGGGTTGACTAGCAAATAAAGTAAATTCAAGAACTTAACGTGCTAACGGGGTTTGATTAAGTTAAGCAGATTTTTTGTTAGAGGCAAGTTTGTATAACACCTCAGACTTTAGACAGAGTCCCACATCGGCAAAACACAAGAGGGATGTTGGGTATATAAGATAACAAGTCTTAGACCCCAGTGACGCATTTTAAACCCATGAGGGCCTAGGCCTAGAGCGGACAATATCACTAGCGGGCTGGGCTGTTACAGATGGTATCAGAGCCACTCTTGTGTCAGCCTTGCCGATGGTGGGTCAGAGTTCAACTGAGTTTAGGCAAATCCCGGTTAGGCGGGTGTATGTAATACCCCAAACTTTAGACAGAGTTCTACATCGGCAAAACACAAGAGTGATGCTGGGTATATAAGATAATAAGTCTTAGACCCTAGTGACGCATTTTAAACCCGTGAGGGCCTAGGCCCAGAGCGGACAATATCACTAGCGGGCTGGGCTGTTACAATTTGACTTCTCAGAAAAATAAATTCCAAGAGCTGATCCTTTCCTTTCTTTTTTGGGGTTTGAAATTGTTTCGGTTCTATTGTAGGTTTCAGTTCTTCTCTTTTTTGCTTAACTCCAATGAATTGTTTTTTCTTTTTTGTTTAAATCTAGATTGAGTTATCTTATCGGATAAACTGATAACCGAACCGATAATGATCGATAACCGATTAACCAATACCCGATAACTGTTATATATCTTATCGGTTTATCAAATTTATAAATCGATAACCGATATGCTAAACCGATAATATTCATAACCGAACTGAACTGATGATGCTCACCCCTACCCATTCCTCACTTTTATTATTTTTCACGATAGCATCATTGTATTATTTCTTTTTAGCTTTTTAATGCCAAATATCAATTATTCCCTCCAAATCTCAATCCCAATTCAGTGATTCACGCCAAAACTCAAAAGTAAATTGCGTCTCCCTCCCTCTCTCTCTTTTTCTAAACCCCAAATCAGTGTATCATCTGGCCCTCTTTCGGTTCATATCGCTATAATCTTGCAATTTCAGAATGGTATTTTTGAATCTCTATTACCAGCGCAAGGATCTTCCCAGTTTTTGTACTTCTTAAGCAGGTATATTTTTATTTCTTATTTTATTATTAATCTCAGTTATTTGTTTTCTTTCATAAAGAGTGATCTACATAATATCATTGGTGGTGTATTAATTAGTAATATTTTTTTGTGCGATTTTATTATCTTTGTTATTGAATATTTTAGTACAATGTTATGAGTTATGACTCATCTTATATTATTATTATTTTATTTTCTTGAAAAATATATTATATATTTGTATCCTATTATGACTAAAATAAATATTTGGAGAACAAGTTACATATTTTGTGCTATTACGACTTTACTGGGAAAAAACACGAAAACCAAGATTAAAAACCCGACTTTATTGGTTTGGTTTGGTTTATAAATTTAAAAGCCCGACACTATTGGTTTGGTTTGGTAACGAAAAAATCCGAACCGACCCGACCTATATACACCCCTACTTTGAAGATGTTTGGTGCACCCATCCTTTCAAATTCCTGGATTCGCCTCTGAAATTGTTACCAAATTTAGAAAGGGGACATTCTTTTTGGAACGGATCAAAAAGGAAATAGGTTCATATAAACTGGAACAGAGGGAGTAGTTTTTAAGAATATGGACTAATAAGAAATTTGGTACCCAAATAAAATGGAAGGGAACATGTGTTTTTAAAATCTATGTTAATGTATTTATATATGGTGTAGCTCAGAGTAGCAACCCATGGTCCGATATTTGGTCCAAAATGCGACCATTGTGGAATTTGGCAAAGTCCCACATCGGTGGGATAGCCATTTTGGTTGTGAAATTTTCCCTATAAAAGAAGGCCTAATGTTTAGGATTTAAATACACCTCTCATTTGCCTTCTCATCTGTTTAAGGCATTTGTATCTTCTCTCTTTAGTATTATTTCACTTGTATTTTTGGAGTGAAATAAAATATTGGTTGTGTCCGAGGAGTAGGCAAAATTAGCCGAACCTCGTAAATTCTGGTGTTCCCTTTATTGTTGCTTTATTGTCTTATTTATTATTTGGTGGCTGTCATAATTTTTGGTATAGTAGTTGTGACTTATTCACACTATATACATTTGGCTTCCGCAACAATTGGTATCAGAGCCAAGGTACTGTCTAAGTATGCTCTGTGGTTGCAGCATAGTCTGATCTTCCACATCAGAAAAGATTTATCTTGGTAACTGAGTCAAGGTTCTGTCTGAGTATGCTCTGTGGTTGCAGCTTAGTCTGATCTTCCACACCAGAAAGGAAATAATCTTGATTTGTGTCGTCAGCTATTAAATAATATTTGTGTCAAAGATGGGAGACAATAAACAAGAAGAATCTACATCAAGTGTCAACAATACGTCATCATTGGCATCTTCGCTTATGACAAGAATTGTGTCAAATGCGAAATTTGCGGTCGAAATATTTGACGGGTCCGGACATTTTGGGATGTGGCAAGGCGAGGTTCTAGATGTCCTTTTTCAACAAGGGCTAGATCTGGCCATTGAAGAAAAGAAACCAGATGTTATTGGAGAAGAAGATTGGAGAATTATCAACCGTGTTGCTTGCGGTACCATTCGATCCTACCTTGCTAGAGAGCAGAAATATCCATACACAAAGGAAACTTCTGCAAGTAAATTATGGAAAGCACTGGAGGATAAATTTTTGAAGAAAAACAGTCAAAATAAATTGTACATGAAGAAGAGACTGTTTCACTTCACCTATGTTCCTGGTACCACGATGAATGAACATATCACCAGTTTCAATAAGTTGGTCACAGATTTGCAAAATATGGATACAACTTATGATGATGGTGACTTGGCCTTAATGTTGTTGGCGTCACTTCCTGATGAGTACGAGCACCTTGAAACTACTCTACTCCATGGAAATGACGAAATTTCTCTCAGAGAAGTTTGTTCGGCTTTGTACAGCTATGAACAAAGAAAGCGAGAAAAACAGAAGGGCGGAGAAGGAGAAGCACTGTTTGTGAGGGGTCGTCCTCAAAATCAAACGAGGACAAAGAAGGGAAGATCCAAGTCAAGATCCAGACCCAACAAAGTTGAATGTGCCTTTTGTCGAGAAAAGGGGCACTGGAAGAAAGACTGTCCGAAGTTGAAGAATAAGGCCAAACATAACAATGGAAAGGCCATTATGGATTCAAATGTAGTTGATTGTGATGATTCAGACTTCTCATTAGTTACAACAGAGTCATCAACATCATCAGACATATGGTTGATGGACTCGGCTTGTAGCTATCATATGTGTCCCAACAGGGACTGGTTCGTGGATTTTCAAGAAGGAGAATATGGAATTATTCACACAGCGGATAACAGCCCTCTTACCTCATATGGGATTGGTTCAATACGATTAAGGAACCACGATGGAATGATCAGAACATTAACAGATGTTCGATATGTACCAGATTTGAAGAAGAATCTCATCTCTGTGGGAGCCCTTGAATCAAAAGGGTTCAAAATCATTGCAGAAAATGGAGTGATGAGAGTATGCTCCGGTGCACTAGTGGTAATGAAGGCTAATCGGAAGAATAATAATATGTACCGCTATCGTGGCAGTACAGTTATTGGGACAGCGACAGTGACATCCAGTGACGACAAAGAGGCAGAAGCAACCAAGCTATGGCACATGCGCTTGGGACATGCTGGAGGAAAATCCTTGAAAACTCTATCAGATCAAGGATTGTTAAAAGGAGTCAAGGCTTGCAACTTGGAGTTTTGTGAGCATTGTGTTAAAGGGAAACAGACAAGGGTTAAATTTGGTACATCGATCCATAATACTAAAGGCATTTTGGATTATGTACACTCTGATGTTTGGGGTCCTTCCAAAACACCTTCATTGGGTGGGAAGCACTATTTTGTAACCTTTGTTGATGATTTTTCCCGAAGAGTATGGGTGTATACAATGAAGAGCAAAGATGAAGTGTTGGGAATTTTTCTCAAATGGAAGACGATGGTGGAGAATCAGACAGGCAGGAGGATCAAGTGTATTCGCACAGACAATGGAGGTGAATACAAAAATGATCATTTCAATAAGGTCTGTGAAAATGATGGCATCGTCCGACACTTCACTGTTAGACATACACCACAACAGAATGGAGTGGCAGAACGTATGAACCGGACCTTGCTGGAGAAGGTACGGTGTATGTTGTCCAATGCTGGCTTGGGCAAAGAATTTTGGGCTGAGGCAGTTACATATGCATGCCACCTCATTAATCGCTTACCATCTGCTGCTATTGATGGCAAGACACCATTTGAAAAATGGTATGGAAAGCCTGCTGTAGATTATGACTCTTTGCACGTGTTTGGCTCAACTGCATATTATCATGTGACAGAGTCAAAATTGGATCCAAGGGCAAAGAAGGCTATTTTTATGGGAATTACTTCTGGAGTCAAAGGATATCGCTTATGGTGTCCTATGACAAAGAAAGTAATATTCAGCAGGGATGTTACCTTTGATGAATCTGCTATGGTAAATAAGGTAACAGAAGATACCAAACAAAATGAAGGTGCTTCTAAGCAGGTGGAGTTTGAGGGAAAATTTATTTTTCCTACACAAGAAGCAGAGGAGGAAACAAATGAAGATTACCCTCTGGAAGGAGAGCCAGTAGAGGAGATTCCAACTCAGGAACCTCAACAACAACTTGAATCAATAGCAACCAGCAGGCCAAAAAGAACAATAACGAAACCTGTTCGTCTCATAGAGACGGTTGCTTGTGCAACCTCAATTGTAGCTGATGATGTTCCTACTACTTATAAAGACGCTGTCCAAAGTTCAGAAGAAGATAAGTGGAGGATTGCCATGAATGATGAAATACAGTCCCTTCATCAGAATCATACATGGAGATTGGCCAATCTCCCGAAGGGAAAGAAAGCAATTGGGTGCAAATGGGTATTTGCAAAGAAGGAAGGATTTCCTAACCAAGTAGATGTTCGCTACAAAGCAAGATTGGTGGCCAAAGGATATGCTCAAAAGGAGGGAATTGATTACAATGAAGTGTTTTCTCCAGTTGTAAAACATTCCTCCATTAGAATTATGTTGGCTTTGGTAGCACAATTGGATTTGGAACTAGTTCAGATGGATGTAAAAACTGCGTTTTTACATGGAAACTTGGAGGAGGAAATCTACATGACTCAGCCAGAAGGATTCAAAGTTGCTGGAAAAGAAAATATGGTGTGCAAACTTGAAAAATCGTTGTACGGATTGAAACAATCTTCTAGACAATGGTACAAGCGATTTGACGAGTTTATGTTGCGGCAAGGGTACAAGAGAAGCAAATACGATCATTGTGTGTATTTGCACAAGCTTAAAGATGGTTCCTTTGTATATCTTCTCCTATATGTTGATGATATGTTGATAGCTTCCAAGAATTCGGAAGAAATTGATAAGTTGAAGATTCAACTGAAGAAGGAGTTCGAGATGAAGGATTTGGGTGAGGCAAAGAAAATTCTTGGCATGGAGATAATTAGAGATAGACGTTCAAAGAAACTCTGTTTATCTCAAAAGGAATATTTGAAGAGAGTACTTCAACGTTTTGGCATAGATGACAAGACTAAGCCAGTTAGTACTCCACTTGCTTCCCATTTTAAGCTAAGTACTACTATGTCGCCAATGGATGAAGCTGAACGAGAGTATATGTCAAAGGTACCATACGCAAATGTTGTTGGTAGCTTGATGTATGCAATGGTTTGCACAAGGCCTGACATTTCACAAGCTGTTGGAGTTATTAGCAGATATATGCACAATCCAGGGAAGGAGCATTGGCAAGCTGTGAAGTGGATTCTACGGTATATTCATAATACTGTAGATGTCGGGTTAGTTTTTGAGCAGGAAGACAATCAGTCTGTAGTTGGATATTGTGACTCAGATTTTGCGGGTGATATGGACAAACGAAGATCAACTACTGGTTATGTGTTTACTTTTGCAAAGGCACCAGTTAGTTGGAAGTCTACTTTGCAGTCAACAGTTGCTTTGTCTACAACAGAGGCAGAGTACATGGCTATTACAGAGGCTGTGAAAGAGGCAATTTGGCTTCAAGGATTGCTAAAGGAGCTTGGTGTTGAACAAAAAGGTATCACAATTTTTTGTGATAGTCAAAGTGCTATTCAATTAGCGAAGAACCAAGTTTATCATGCAAGGACGAAGCACATTGATGTTCGGTATCATTTCGTACGAGAAATCATAGAAGAAGGTGGAGTCACGGTGAAGAAAATTCATACTACAGAGAATCCTGCTGATATGCTGACAAAAGTGGTGACTGCGGTCAAGTTTCAACATTGTTTGGATTTGATCAACATTGTTGAACACTGAAGATTGAAGATGAAGACACAACCAAAATTTGTTATTGAGAGAAGATTGAAGATGTGGAATTTTGCCAAGGTGGAGATTTGTTGAATTTGGCAAAGTCCCACATCGGTGGGTTAGCCAAGTTGGGGGGATTTTCCCCCTATAAAAGAAGGCTTAATGTTTAGGATTTAAATACACCTCTCATTTGCCTTCTCATCTGTTTAAGGCATTTGTATCTTCTCTCTTTAGTATTATTTCACTTGTATTTTTGGAGTGAAATAAAATATTGGTTGTGTCCGAGGAGTAGGCAAAATTAGCCGAACCTCGTAAATTCTGGTGTTCCCTTTATTGTTGCTTTATTGTCTTATTTATTATTTGGTGGCTGTCATAATTTTTGGTATAGTAATTGTGACTTATTCACACTATATACATTTGGCTTCCGCAACAACCATATATACAGAGAAATGCAGAAGTAAGGTGATTCTGGTTTTGATTCTCGAACGATGGCTTATAAGCTATGGAACCTTAACGGAAGTTAACCTTTAATTTGTTGCCTCCACTATTATATTCTTAGCAGATAGATTTTACTTGTATACACGAATTTTATACTGTCAGTATATATACTTCATCTTATTGCAATAGGTTACATTCAAACTCTTTATCAAACACACTGTTAGAACTTAGAAGTACGGGGAGGAGACTCTCAAATCAGTCCTTTTCTTTTGAAGGCAAGTGGAGGAAAGTTTTCAACTTGACTTATAAAAAATTACTATACAGTCAAACTTCTCTATAACAGTCTCTTTTGTTCCGGGATGTTATAGCGAAGTGCTGTTATAGAGAACATATATTATAAAATAACACAAAAATTGGTTCCGAAAAAGCTTGGCTTTTATAGTGTAGTGTTGTTATATAGGGATGCTTTTATAGAGAGGTCTCGCAGTGTCAAAGTATTTATAAAACTTCTTTTAGAATGCATGTGTACCTTAATTTTATATTAAACTTTTCTTCTTCCCCATTTCATGATTAAAAACAAACATATATCTTAGTATTAGTTTCCTAATACATGAAACTAAGAAATTCATGTACTACTTGGAATGAACCTAGTTCATTTTTCCATCAAGAAAAGCTCAATGCCTTGAATCATTTTCGAAAATAGTTAGGACTTCGATAGAACTGTTACAACTTAATTACAACTTGTGAAGTATTGCACCTTCTTTTGTTGCTGGAACCAACACAATTTGTGTAAGTATCTTCACGCATTTTTATTTTATTTTTGGTTTCCCACGTGGAGTCTGGTGCCCTCAAGCTAGAGGTCCAGATTTATTTGAATTCGCTCCATGGTAAGGTCCTAAAAGGGGAATTATTTCATTTCTAGAGTTTAAACCCGAGACATCTGGCCAGGGTAGTGAAATCCTATACATCTCACACTCTGCGTCTTCATGGAGTTGCAGTTTGTATTGTAAAATGTTCTATTTAGTAGTGTTCACTTGTCTCCATTTTTTATGAGTACTATTTCAATGCTATTTAACAAAACCTAAATATTCTCTATTTTTCAGTATGAGGTCCGACCGCTGCCTTTATTTATTGATCGACAAGAAGAAGAACATCTTCAGAGACAGACAATGGATGTAGAGACACAGCTATTTATTGGACCTCCAGAAAGACGAAGTTCCCACTAATTTAATTACCAATTCTCTGCTAAGAAAGTTCCATAACTTCGACCATTTGCAACTGTAATTTTATTGAGTTGATGAATAAAGCAAAAAAGTAAAAAAAGAAGAAAGAACCAAATTGGCATATGTCCCCCCCCCCCTTTTCAGGAGTAATTATAATCTAAAGAAAGAGTTATGGCCCTTGTCACTTGGCCTAATAGTCCAATCGAAAATGGCCAAGATTTGAAGCTCTTACCCTATTTAGCTCATGTTGTACATAACTTGCGTGGAGTCTTGTTGACCTTCTTGGCTCATCGCAAGTTATTAATTCCTGTTATATGTGTGTTGTCCTCCTTGAAGTCCCGAATCTGAAATTGGATGTATCATATCTGGCGTTGAATTCCGAATCGTTGGTGCAAAATTGCTAACCTATGGACAAGTTGAATCATCCCATACCTTCTACTACAACTCGAGGCTTGGATAAAAATCATAACTATGTAGCAGCTTGTATAAACACTGTATAATAGTGTATAATTGTGTATATGAATATATAAACACCTCTTATACACTATTGTGTACATGTTTACACAAGTTATACAATATTGTATAATTGTGTATAAATGTGTATATTTGTGTATAATGTTGTATAATTATATATCTTTTCAGTTTATAAGGATGTATATACATTGTTAGTGTGTAAGAGGCCTCCACGAAAATTTGACACTTCCTTCTCTTCTTCTTTTTCGTGTATGTGCTGTATAAAAAATATTTGTACGCGTTGGAGGGATTCTGCAATTCATTTACCAAGTTTTTATTTTTCTTTTATCTTGTTGGACTGCTTCAGCAATTGTACATAATAGTGTATGAAAACAACTAGTTGTATAAAGAGAGAGCAATAACTGTAGTTGATTGTGTGAAATAAGCTGTCTTTTGGGAATTAGCCTATTATTTTTGGGCTATAGATTTGCAAAGTGGTATCTTGGCTATTATGTTGCGAGTCAGGTGTGTGAGTTGTATTTATATGAAATTATCCCTAATCTAAATGGAGTAATAATTTTTTTTTCGTGTGTTACATTGTAAGGTGTTGGATGTATATTGGTTGTTGTAGTTGATGAATAAAGCAAAAAAGAAAAAAAAAAAGTAAGAAAGAACCAAATTGGCATATGTTTTTTCCCCCTATTTTTCAGGAGTAATTATAATCTAAATGGAGTATTAAATTTTTTTTCGTGTGTTACATTGTAAGGTGTTGGATGTATATTGGTTGTTGTACTTGTATAGTATCATTTTGTGTGTCAATATACTCCATATATCAATATGTGGTCATTTTGGAAACTGATTATGTCCTTTTCATTTCATTTCTCTTGAGTTAATTATAAGTCTATTCCGCCACCTGACATTTTGGACAATATCCTGAGATATTTTCTGGAGGATTTGGGTCCAACTAAGTTTCAGGTAATTGACAACACGCAAAGTGTTTTATGTAATTTACTCCACTGACTTTTGGATTTTGGTTACTCCTATAATTTAGAATCTGTCATTCAATTCATATCCGTTGCAACATTACTAAAGTAGAATATATGGTGTGGTCTGGAAATAGTTAAGGGGTATGGGTTCACGTGAACCCGTACTTTTTTCTTTAAATTATGTATAATAATGTTATATTTTTTAAAAAATTATTTAAATATATTTGTGTACGCTGCTTACCGGGCGGATTGAGCGGTTATTTACTCTTAACGGTTTGGTTTATCGGTTATCGGCTTTTAAATGTATTAATCCGTTAGCCACCCGATAAGATATCGGGCAGATTGGTATCGGTTTAGCTCTTATCGGGCGGTTATCGGCCTAATTCAATCTATATTACGTGCATTACAGAGGGCGTGCTATCGCAACAAATATACTAAGTGGCAAGGTTTACACGTTCCACAAGCAGTTGAATTGTGTGAAGACATACGTTCTCTTCTAGTAGTTCCAAGTTAGCCTGATGGTCAACTAAATGAGTCTCTTTCCTCTTTCACATGATGAATTTGAACTCATTACATGTTGAGAAAATTGAATTAAGGTTGTTGATTATTACTATCGTTTTATGATCCGCTTTAATAACGGTAACATTTATTTTCTACCGGAAGGTAAAATTACCATGTTAATAACCGATTTCACTTTTAAATTGGAGGTGATGCTGCATTTTCTTCCTGCTACTATTATGTATTATATATATATGCTTGTGAATGAAAAGGAACCAGATTAGCGATGACATGTGTTTGATGACGGCAAGTTAAGCGAAACTTAAGGTCAATGGTAACGCTTGGCCGATTATGATACTGGTCGCGTTTGGATTGGATGCGGACATAGAGATATGATATCACCGGTGGTGTTTGGATTGGATTATATATATATATTCTAAACGGGTTAACGGATTATCCGTTAAGAAAATTAAATAATCCGCCCCCAAATTGATAAGCCGTTAATGAAAAAAATTCAATTTGTTCCCCGTCCATTAAACCGTTAACCCGATACCAATAAACCATTAAGCTTCGGTTTCAGTTCGGTTTTCGATTTCGGTTCGGTTTTGAACATCCCTAGCTTAAAGACTTCTATAGCGTTATAGTTATTGTGTGCACCTCTACAAGTGAAATTGGCAGTTCAAATCCCACTTTGGACGATTTTGTTTTTGGCACAGAATATATGTATATATATATATATATATATATATATATATATATATATATATATATATATATATATATATATATATATATATATATATATATATATATATATGTGTGTGTGTGTGTGTGTGTGTGTGTGTGTGTGAATCACTAAAATTTCAAAAAGAATATAATTTTGAACCTATAATTTCAAAAGTATAGTGAATTTATGGTAAGAGACCAAAGTTAAACCTGTCAAATATAAACTCCAGATCCACCTCTTCATAATTAATAGTAGGGAAAAATTCAAATAAGAACAACTAGGCTCCCTACTTTTCAATTTTATAACCCATATTTCAATTTACAACCAATTAGCCCAAAAATAATAGGCTAAGATTCAACATCCAACTCAATTAGGTTCTCGAAATTACTATTTATTTTTTTAAAAAAGATTGCTCAAGCTTTTAAGTTAATTTTCGAATCAGTAACGGTGACTCAAATATTAGTTCAACGAATCAAATCCATTTGGGTGGTGAAAATTAGATTTTTAACAAGCTTAAATATGTGGGTTTAAATTCCGAATTTGATTTTGTAAGAAATTTGGAGTGGGTGTTATTTAGACGTGTTAGAAAGACTATAAAGAGGTTGTATATAAAATTTGAAGTCATTTAATGGAGATTTGGACTAGTTTTGAACAAGAATTATAACTGAAAATCGTGGAAGAAATTCGTCTATAGACGCTTGTATAAAGGTATATAATAGTGTATAAGATGTGTTTACATACTCATATACACTATTATACAAGATTATACATAATTATATAGAAAACTGACTTCTTCTTCTTCCTTGCCTCTTTTCTAAAATTTAACTCAAATCTTACTCAAATATACTGCAAATCACTTCAAATTTTAATTTTGAATTCCTTTTGATGTTTTCAATCAATTGGAACAACACCCAATCCAAACAACTAACAATCTCAAAAATTCTATTTTCGAAAGCAAAGCTTTGAATGGCCTTCTACTCTTCAATTTTTTTACATTGCAACCAAGTGACACAGGGGGAGAAGCAAAAACCACATGGCCTCTTGAAGCATATATAGAAGACGTGAGAAGAAGATAGAGTGAAAGCAATGGTTGTGAGAACACAATTAGCTCCAGAGCATTTAGAAGCAATGCTTGTAAGAACATATGTTTTGAATTTGCTTGTGCTTTTAAAATATGTACAATATGAGCTAGGTGGGATAAAACTTAAAAATATGGGCTAGGTGGGGTAAAACTTAAAAATATGGGCCATTTTTTGTTATGGTGTGAAGTCATGTGCATTTTCTGAGAAATTCTCACTTTATATCCATTAAACCCAAACTATTTACCCTTAAAGATCCAAACCTAAACTATTTACTTTTTCTACCTATGCAACCAAGACTATTTACTCGGCCCACAGTTATTTGCCTTTGCATTTGAAGTACAGAATGTTAAAACATCTGACTTCATTTTTGCAAGCTTACTTGGTAGTGGACTTAAATGGATCTACTTCTCCTCTGCCAGATCGATCTTCATTAAGAGGGTCAACCCAAGCTATTGCTCTACCTCCTCTTCTTATGATTGTTATGTGTGTATGAAGACCCACCATTGTTGAACTTGAAGCTCTAGAATTTGAAATTTTATTTTGAAGATTTATTATTTGATTCGATGTGGGTGCTATAAAATAATGCTTATAGTATCTTCGAGTAAGCTTCCCAAATCTTAATTTTTATGTGTATTTAAATATCCATCATTGTTGCGTTTGAAGCTCAATTTTATTTTTGAAGATTTCTTGTTTGGTTCAAAGTCGGTGTTGTTAAATATTGCTTATAGTACTTTATGAAAGTTCATACTGAAATTTGATAGCATTTAGAGCTGATTTGAGGTGATTGAGATCGAAATTTTCAGCTGAAAATCGAAGAAGAACACAACTACCCAATAGTATACCTCTACGGTATACAATATGCTGTAGGAGTATATAGCTATACTGCAATAGTATACTATTATAGTTTACAGTATACTGCAACGGTATATTGTAATAATCGAAGAAGAACATAGTTACCTAACAGTATAACGCTATAGTATATAATATACTATAAGAGTATATAGTTATACTGCAACAATATACTATTATAGCATACAATATATTGTTATCGTATACTGTAACAATATGCAACATACTGTAACACTATGTTGTAATAATATACAATATACCATAATAGTATACTTATTACCCATAAATTCACTTTCTTTTCCCCTTTTAATTTGCTTTAAGCTGTTACCCAGCGTGAGGGGCAAATTAAAAATGCAAAAAATATATATATTATAGTATGCTATATAATGTAACGTCTACTCTTACAATTTGATCCTTTTAGAATTTTTTGAAAATTTTATTGTCAACTGATATTATTTCAGTTTAATAATTGAATTAATTTTTATTTTACTCTTTGCGTACAATTGTATACCCTGTTGGTATAGCTATATACTATACCGGTACCATATGTTAGTTAATATTTTTAGTTGTATTAGCTACATTTACTTGGTACACAATTTGACATGGATGATAATGTTTCCTCGTACGATGATATTGATGGGTTGTTGAATGATCAATTTAAAGATGTCGCACATTCTGAAGGAGTGTATGAAGGTCCAAATGAAGATGCCAATAAATTCTATAACTTAGTTAATGAGGCAGGCCAAGAACTATATCCTGGTTGTAAAGGATTCTCTAGATTATCTTTCACAATCCGTCTGTATTTGTTGAAGTGTCTACATGGATGGAGCAATGCGTCTTTCACTTCTCTTTTAGAGCTATTAAAAGAGGCGATGCCTGAGTTGAATATTCATATATCATACAATAAAGCCAAATCTATGGTAAAGGATCTCGGTCTTGATTATGAAAAAATTGATGCATGTCCCAATGATTGCATGCTATTTAGGAATGACCATAAGGATGATGAATATTGTCATGTCTATGGAGCTTCTCGATATATTAAATGTCCTGAAGTAGATAGCGATCTTGAGGCTTCCAAAAAAGGTTATCGTGTTCCACCGAAAATTTTGAGATACTTTCCATTAATTCCTAGACTCAAAAGGCTATTTATGTGCTCAAAGACAGCAGATACATTGAGGTAGCATGACGAGGAGCGTTCTAAAGATGGAAAGTTAAGGCATCCTGCTGATGGGCAAGCATGAAAAGACTTTGATATCTTGCATTCAGAATTTGCAAGGGATTCTCGCAATTTGAGACTTGGCTTAGCAAGTGATGAGTTCAATTCATTTCGGACGATGAGCATATCTCATAGCACATGGCCAGTTATTTTAATGGTGTATAACTTGCCTCCTTAGATGTGCATGAAGCCAGAATACTATATGCTTTCTTTGCTTATACCTGGGCCACGATCACCTGGAAATGACATTGACGTTTATTTACAACCATTAATAGAAGAGTTAAATGTGTTGTGGGAGTCCGGGGTAGAAACATATGATGCTTCAAGAGATCAAACCTTTCAAATGCGAGCAGCTCGTTTATGGACAATCAGTGACTTTCCTGCATATGCTATGTTATCTGGTTGGAGTACAAAGGGAAAGTTGGCTTGCCCTAGTTGTAATTATGGCACTAATTCTCGTTATCTTAAACATAGTCGAAAAATGTGTTATATGGATCATCGAGTTTTTCTGCTTATGGATCATCCGTGGAGATCTAATAAAAGGTCTTTCAATGGGAAAACATAATTTAGGCCTCCTCTGACTTTGTTAAAGGGAACTGATGTGCTTAATAGCTTAAAGAATTTTAACAATGTGTTTGGGAAGAAGCGAAAGAGAACAAATGATGGCCCTTGGAAAAGAAGGTCAATTTTTTTCGAATTACCTTATTGGCAGCACAACTCGTTGTAAGCACGTGATTTTTGCCCTATATGAGAAATACTCCCAAAAAATGCAAAATAAAATGATTTTCCTTGGTGTGCAATTTTGAGTATTTTTGTGATATTTTTGGATAATTATTTGTATTTGTTTGTGTTTGCTTATTTGTTAAATTAATAAAAAATATAAAAATATGTCGCATTTTGCATGTAGGATTTAATTCTACAATTGTTAGTAATTAAATTAGTTTTACAAAAATTAAAAATTACAAAAATAGGCACCTTTTGCATTTTTAGCATTTAATGTCCAAATATACAATTTTATGCTTAATTATTACTTAATTGTGCGTTAATTGTTATTGGAAGTTAATTTGCGCTTTTATAACTTAATTTAGTTCTTAATAATAATTTAAGTACTTTTATAATTTAGTTTTAGAAAAATAAAAGAAGAAAAGAGAACAAAAATACAAAGAAAAATCGGATTGGGCCACTTCTTCAATTTCAAACCACAGGCCCAAATAATTGCCCAACTTTCCCCATGACCCGGTCCGTTTCAAACCGGGTCGATCCGGTCCGCTCCATTAACCCAACACCCCTTCTTCATTTTTGTCCAACACAAAACAAAACCAAAAAAATAAAAAATAAAAAGTGAATTATCACTATTAATAGTTTTATTTTTTGTTTTTTTTATATATAAAAAAATCCGAAAATATTTTATTTTATTTATTATTTTTATTTTAAAATATATATATATATAGTAATTTCGGAAATGATTTTAAAAAAATAAAAAATAAAAAAAATAAAAAAAAAGTAAAAGAATGTAGAAAATTTAAAAAAAAAGTAAAAAGTTTTAAAAAATTTAAAAGTAAAATAAGGTTGGAATTAAAAAATAAATATAAAGGTATCTGAAAATTTAAAAAATTTAAAGTAATTGAAAGTAGCATTTTTAAAAGAAAAAGAAAAGATAGTGGTTTGTTTTTTAAAGAAAAGTTAAATAAAGTGAGATTCTCTTTTAAAAAAATAAAAAGTGGGATTTTAAATAAGATAAAGTAATTAAAGTTGGAATTTTAAAAATAAAAGTAAATAAAGGTGGGATTTCTTTTTCTAAAAAAATAAAAGCAATTTGTAAGTGGGATTTCTTTTAATTAAAAAATAATAAAATAATAAAAAAACAAATCTGAAAATTTCGAAAATTTTGCTATAAATAGAAGAGAAAATTTAGGAA
This sequence comes from Nicotiana sylvestris, assembly GCF_000393655.2. Lineage (NCBI taxonomy): Eukaryota > Viridiplantae > Streptophyta > Magnoliopsida > Solanales > Solanaceae > Nicotiana > Nicotiana sylvestris. The sequence goes on from NC_091066.1 coordinate 41,648,652, forward strand.
GAAGGTGTGGAAAAAAGAGGAAAAACTAGATAGAGAGAAGAAGAAAAGAGGGGGCGGAGAGAGCAGTATACACTCGATATACACTCTGGATACATAGAATATACAAGGACAGAATTCATTTTGAAGAGAGTAAAAAATATAGAAACAAATTTTCTGAAATATTGAGAGTGGAAGAACACCATATAGAGTTCAAATCTAGAAATAAAAAAATAAAGAGAGATTTCCGCACTATTTGCCTTCTCCATTTTTACTATTTTTCTCCGTGTTGCTGGGATTTCTGGACTGAGGTGTTGAAGCTACTGTGTTGGGCTTTCTGCTGCTGTATGTTGCTGTGTTACATACTACTCTCCTACTTCTTTTCTTCTTGTACTGCCATTTCCAGGTACACATTTGTACACTCTTGGCTTGAAGCGAAAAAAAATGAAATATTAATCAGGCTTTGTTTCTGTTGAATTCCTCCTGTTTAGATTTGTGTTTGAATATTAATTTTCCTCTCTTTGTATAAAAATGTAGTTGATTGATTAATGAGTAATAAGGTTACATATGTATAACTTCTTCATATAATAATGTTAGTTTAAATTAATCGAAAAATAGTTAATCTGTTTTGATATTATGGTGTGTCAATCTCATGTTCTAGTATTATTGAATAAAAGAATATAGAATGAAAGCAGTTTTTCTTTGAACAAACTCGATCGCAATTTTCCATTCGCATTAACCGTAAACTAATAACTAATAAGTTACATCTTTTCAGCATGTAATTAATTGAGGTATTTTCTTTTGTTTTAGAGACAAACTTAATAGAAAAAATGTAGTCACTGTAGGTTTATCCTTAAAAATAAAAATGAGATGAGCCTCGCCGAAAAATACAAAAATCGCGGGGCCCTCAGTAAATATTTGCTTTAAAATTGCTTAGACTTCGGGATGGACCGTTTAGCAAAATTCCACGGCCTTCCTAAAATAATGATACGCTAGTCACTTTAGGCGCGTATTTAATAACGTTATCTCTTTAAACTCGGGTGCACATTGATGTGACCCAAATCCAAATCTCAACGGAGTCGGGATATGTCAATAATCACGGGTGCATTGATGTAACGTGGTTCGAGATATGTTTTCACGACGTTGCAATTCTCGTAAAATAATAATTATGAAATCGGTAAAAAGATAAAATTTGCACATAAGTTCACATTTGTATAAAATCAGATAATCAAGCCGAATATGACAGTTGAGCGACCGTGCTAGAACCACGGAACTCGGGAATGCCTAACACCTTCTCCCGGGTTAACAGAATTCCTTATCCGGATTTCTGGTACGCAGACTGTAATATGGAGTCATTCTTTTCCTCGATTCGGGATTAAAATTGGTGACTTGGGACACCCTAAATCTCCCAAGTGGCGACTCTGACATAAATAAACTAATCCCGTTTCGATTGTCCTTTAATTGAAAAAAACTCCCTTGCACCCCATCGGGTGCGGAAAAAGGAGGTGTGACACTCGTTACGTCATAACCTTGACGTAATGCATATAGAGAAAAATATAGTGGATAATGTAATTGGAACTCTTTTGGACATTCCTGGAAAGACAAAGGATCATGCAAATGCTCGTTATGATCTGAAAGAGATGGGCATTAGGAAAAACCTTCAGCCAAAGGATACAAGGGATGGCAAGAAAACAAAGTTTGCAAAAGCGTGCTTCTCAATGACCAATGGTGAAAAATCAGTTTTCTATGGTGTTTTAAAGACAGCAAAGCTACCTGATGGTAGTGCTTCCAACATATCCAGGTGTGTGCAGCTAGATAAAAGAAAATTATCCGGTTATAAAACTCATGATGCCCACTTCATGTTACATTACTTGTTGCCAATACCAGTTAAAAGCGTACTTCCTGATCATGTTGCTATCCCTTTGATTCGTCTAAGTTCTTACTTTCGCCGTTTATGTCAAAAAGTTATCACAATGGAAGAGCTAGATTGCTTGGAAGTAGAGATTAGAGAAACTACGAATCAATTGGAAAGAATTTTTCCTCCAACTTTTTTTCATATAATGATTCATTTGCCTATTCATTTGGCGAATGAGGTAAGGTTGGGAGGTCCATTTCAAAATCGATGGATGTATCCTCCTGAAAGATATATGTGTACATTAAAATCATATGTTCGCAACAGAAATTATCCAGAAGGATCTATTGCTGAGGCATATTTGGTTGAATAGTGTTTGACTTTATGCTCTAGGTACTTACATGGAGGTGTAAAGACTCGATTTAATCGAAGACCCCGAAACAATGATGAATATGATTCAATTAATGCACAAGCTTCTAGTTTGTTCCCTAATACAGGTTGTCCTTTAGGAGCGAAAAAGAGTGATCCAATTATTTTAGATGACATGTCATTAAATCAGGCACATATATACTTATTGAAAAATTGTGATGAAGTTCAAGAATATATAAGGTAATTTAATCACTTATAGCATTTATTTATGTAGGTTGTTATTAAATTACTTTATTTATCATTTTACTAACAAATAAAATTACTTGTTGTGTAGAGAATATGAGGTTGAGGTTAGTAATTACAGACGAGGATCTAAATGGAGCAAGGCCAAGAATCACAGTCAAAACTTTTCTCAATGGTTTGAAACTCGTTCTTTGAAAGAGGATGTGCCCGATCTTACTAAGCAATTGTCCATTGAGCCAAATTCAATTGCTAAAAGATATTCTGGGTATCTCATTAATGGATATAGATTTCATACAAGGCAGCGTGATGCAAGACGTAAAACACAAAATAGTGGTGTTACATTAGTCGCCCTAACTACAAGTTTTGCACGCTCAAAAGAAAAAAATCTGGTTGACGCAAACATGACATATTATGATAGAATCGTTGATATAGTTGAGTTAGACTATTATGGCCATTTTAAGGTTGTCTTATTTAAGTGCGACTGGTATGAGGTTGAAGAAGATATTTATAGCTTTACTTATGTCTACTTCAACAAGAAATGTTATCAGAACGAGCCTTTTGTCCTAGCATCTCATGTACACTAATGTTTCTATGTGCAAGATCCATATGATCAAGATATATATTATGTCATGAAGACTGTGCCAAGAGACTTGTTTATTATAAGTGATGAACTTGAATCTAATGCCCCACACTGTTATGAAAATGAGCCATCTGAATATTTGGTTGGCCCATCTATACCGGAGGATAATGGTAAAGTTGTCTTAGTAAGGAGTGATGTTCCAGCAACCATTCTTGATGTACCTCCAGAAAGATTTCTAGCACAACAACTTGAATTTGAATCGGATGAAGAGTTTGATTTTGAAGATACATCATGAGTTTTATTCTAATTCAAATAGAAAATAGCTTAGCCATTTTTTTATTAATAGCTAGAAACACATTAAAGATTGTTGCTTTAGATTTAAATTGATGTTGTCTATTTCCTCAAGTTCAATATTAAATATTTTCTTGCTGCTCGATTTCTTTGATGTGCACATATATTTTCTGCTCATGTATTTTCAATGTGTCCCTTTTAGTATCACTAGAAATTACTTGATTGGTTATTTAATGTGTCCCTTCTAAGGAACCATATTGTATTATATGTGGATCGAGAATTTGTCCTCTAGTTTTGAATAGAGAAGTGAACGTGAGTAAGTAGAAATTATGCTTCGGAATTTGTATTGTACTATTACCTGGAGTATTGGAGCAAGTTTTAAAGTATAAACATATTTATTTTTTATTATTATCAGGTGGTGCACATGCAACTAAAGAAGATATTGGACTAACAAATTTTAAGGAACCAAGAGATATTGAACATGTATCTTTGTAACTTTGTTTATTTATATATGCTCTGGAATTGTTTATCTACATATCTTTATATAACCTGTGGAACCAAGAGAATTGTTGGGTAAGGGCTCTCAGTTGTCTTGTTAGAGTTCATTTCTTGTCAGATTTTGTTATCAGAGGAGGGTTATGAATGCCGATTTGAAAATATTATCTAGAAAACGTGATATACCTTGAGAACTTCATCTGTTAATCTGTTTTTTGACTTTGTGTTGGGATTTTGTGGTCATTTATCATGCGTTGCTTGTTTTATCTTTAGCTCCTTGAAGGGTTGTTACTTATTAGTTATTATTAAAGATTTGTATATTGTCTGTCCTAATCCTGATGAAATTTCATTTTAATTGTAAGATAGAACTGGAAGAGGGACAAAAAGTATGGTAGCCCTAGAGTTACTTGTATGATTTAGGTATAGATGCCAATGTGTGGATGAACCAGCTTCCCCTTGTGTTCTGTATTCATATATGTTACATGGATCCTCTATCTTTGAGCCATCTTTGCTATGGGCGTAGACTTAATTTATTACATATACTTGCTCTCGACATGCTTTTAGAATAATAATCTATGAAACGATTTTCACTAGTCTTTAAAATATTGTCAAGCCTTTGGACATAAACTGTTGCAATCCTTAGTTAGGACAACTGAGTGGAACATGAAGATGTTTGTTTACGAGGTATTTAATTTGCTCCTTAGCAACACCAGCTGGAGCATTGGAGATTGAACATACAACCTTTTTTTAGTATCAAACTCCACATGTTGCAGCATTGAGATGTTTGAATTTGTCTAGTTGTGGTATCCCAATGATGCTAACTGAAAGTTTATAAGCCTATTATAACAAAGTTCAGCCATCTGTGTTATAGAGTAGGTCCTGGCAACTAAAAGCAACTCACATGGTCTACTCCACAACTTTGGATACAACTAATATCTGTCAACTTTAAGAATTGATAAATCAATTTCAGTACCCTATGCAAATTTAAGATTACCAAGAGGTAGAACATAAGCCAAAATTCTAAAAATTGCTTCCTATTCTTTCGGGCTAAGTCCAACAATTTCCATAACCTTCTGATATCAAGAGAATCATGAGTATCAATAACGCTAACTAGTTTATACCAATAAGATTGATTGAGATAGGGAAAAGATTCAGCATCCTCCTGGATCAATCATATTGGTCTCCAAATCTTTCAAAATTACTTCAGCACTTTGAGTTCCCACAGTACCTTGTTCCACAGATTGCTTATTGTTGGCATCCTCTACAGTTATGCTTAGGCCCTGCTCTTCAGAGTTCTTTTTTGCATTGGCCTTGCAGGAAGTATTTGTTGCCACTATGTTGCCAACAAAGGCTCTTTGTACCCATTGAGAAGTAGTTTCCTTATGGCCGAATACATATGGAGACACTTAAAGTTGGCACGATTTTTCATTTAGACACTTGAACTTAGGGGTATTTCTAATGAGCACGTGCATTACACAAACTTTGTTCCAATTAGACACTTTTTGCTGAGTTGGCACATAGAGTGAGTTTCACCCCATATAGGCGCGTGAAGAGCCCAAAAACAGATTTTTTTCTTCTTTTTTTGTCTTTTTTATTTCCTTCTTCTTCTTCTTCTTGTTTATGTCCACCACCATTTCCACCATTGCCTCCTCCACTTTCTCATCTTCTTCTTGTGATCATAATCCTTTCCTTAGCATCTGCTTCACACAACAAGAATATCGCCCCATTTATTTGGCTGTTGCAGCCTTAGAGTATTTCAACAAAAAAGGATAGGATATGGATTGGAGTATTTCAACACAATCCATTTGGCTGAAAATTTCATCGCCACCAACTGCTCCGCCACCCTCCTCTCTAACCCCATCGCCGAACCCTTCTTCTTCACCCCATTCATCTCCAGACGTCACTCATATTCAGGAGCATCCCCCTAGTGATTAAAATTAAAATGAGTCTGAGTTCTTCATTTCAAATCGAAACACCATTAATGGGTTCTTAAAAAGCTTGAAGGTTTAAAATGGGTTACTTGATTTGATGAAAGATTATGAAATTAATGTTGGGGTTGCCTTCGGGTCGTCTCGGAGAATCTTCAGATCAAGTTATAACAAATTTGGAGGAGTTTCTCTTAAAAGTTTGGATTAAAATCTTGGTTGGAACAAGAACACACATGAAGATAGTGAAGAACACCAAGAACACACATTAAATAGATTTAACATAGTTTTTCCTTCTTTTTTTTAACTCAAAAAGATATATGTCCTCATTTTATTCGTCATTCGACACATCAGCAGCGGGTGTATTGCACACACTTTGTAAGTTTCAGTGATAGTCAAAAGAGTATCTAATTGGAACAAAGTTCGTATAATGCACGTGCTCATTAGGAATACCCCTAAGTTCATGTGTCTAAATGAAAAATCGTGCCAACTTTAAGTGTTTCCCTATGTATTCACTTTTCCTTATTTAATTGTTCATATGCCCTTATTTCCTTTGGTTCTATTTCCTTACTCACCTGTTCTGCATTATTATCTATTGTAGGGTTAATCATTAGAGCCACATAATTGAGGTTGTTTCCTGTTCCTTCTGTATTCCCATTGTTTTTCTTTTCATTGCCAGCCCCAGGAGACTTGAGATTATTAGCAGTAGGAGTAGCCTTATCAAGTTGAACCACTTCCTGTACTTCTGCTACAATTGCTAATTGCTTATCATGTACTGACTTTTGAGCCTCAACATTATTATCATTCAAGTGATTCTGTTTTTCAGCATTCTCCATAGCTTCTTCAACCTCTAACATTACAAATTTGTTTCCAACTTGTACCTGATGCCTCTCACATATTGTTATATATTCATACTAGTTGTTAGGCTAAAGTAATTTAATTTTTTTGTATGTAGGATGAATCAAGCGGCAACTTTTAAGAGAAAAGTTCCGAATCCAAACAAACTCAAAGTCCAATGAAGAATATAGGTTTCGATTTCCAATACCGATCAAGTGCCGAACTAGCCAAAAAATTTCAGATTAAGAGAGAAAAGCTTACAAGTGATTGCAACGATAAAGCTGCTAAAGAGCAGGCATTACTTGGAGTTAAAAGGAAGAATTATATGCCTGCAACATTAGAAGGACAAAGTAGATAGAGGTTAACTCAATCGGATGTGTCAGTTCAAAAGTTAGGAAGGAATAGATTACCGGTGTACAAATCAATCCAATCGTCTTCAAGGGAAGATCTGAACACTTCACATAATATTGCAAGTAAAGGACAAATTAAACAAAGGTCAATGCAATTGGAGGAGCCCATTCAAAAGCAAGGAATGAGTAAATTACCTGTGCCCACATCCATGATCCAATCATCTGCAAAGGTAGATCCTAACACTTTACATGTGATTAGAAGAACACAAGGTGAAGGAGAGAAACAATTTAATATTCAAGAGCTACAAAATTGCAAAAAGGTAAAGACAAACTCAGTCCTACCGTCAACGAGTGTTAATAAGTTTCTAAAAAAATATGGGATACAAGTCGCTGGTGAAAAACATCCTGATAATCACCCAGAAAATGAAGTCAGATTTATGTCCTCTCCTATTATTGATGAGCATGAAATAGAATTGGATAATTTTGCTGCACAAGATGAAGTTGGTGACGATGAATTTATTGGAGATGAGGATATGAACATCGATGGTGCTGCAGGTGGTATGTCTTAAACCTTATAATTATTTTACATATTTTGATTTTTTCTTCTTATGTCTTGCTTGTTCTATCAATCTAGGGACATCAGAGAAGAAAAGAGTTAGAGGAAAAACAACATGCAAGAATATTCGTGCAAGAAGTTTTGAAGAAAGAGAGGAGGTGACATTTGGTAAAGTGTTGGACCAACTGACAAGAGAGTGTCTGATTTGACCAACTTTTTAGGAACAATTGCAAGGAATCCAAGATTTATCCCCTTGGTGCATACTAGTTGGCATGTTGTGTCAAAGGATATTAAGCAACGAATGTGGGAATATGTCAATGTAAGAATAATAAATTTTTCAATTATATATTTTTTGTATTTTTCCTTCTAAGAAAAGATATATCTCTCTGTGTGTGTGTGTGTGTGTATTGTTTTGCATAGTCCAAGTTCTTAATTCCAGTTGAAGGAGAGAAGTGGGTAATGACTGATCTTCGTGATGCTTGGAAGCGACACAAGAGGAATATTAAGAAGAAATATTTTGATAAAAATGCTACTATTGAACAAATGCTACAAAATCGTCCCAAATGAGATACTTGAAGTTCAGTTCCGTCAATTGATTGAGTATTGGGATGACGAAGATGTCGAAGTAAGATTAAACCGTGCATTTCTACATTTTCTACTTATTGTTGCAGTACATATTTTTCCCTTTTTGATTTATTAATTAATATGCTTCCTTTGTTGTTATTCTATGTGGCAATTGAATTCTGAAAACAGGAAAAAATAAAAGTGGAGGCATCGAATGGGACCTATTAATTTTGCAAGAGTGCGTGTGGCATTGGTAATATTTAGTCGACACTTTGTAATCTTACTTTTATTTATTTTTGTACTTTGTCGGAAAAAAGTGATATCTTTTTTATATCTTTTTTGATGTAATTTGTAGCGCGCAACCAAAGAGAACAACGAGGAACCATCAAAGTCTGAAATGTTTATTACAACTCGTACAAAGAAAGGGAAGGAAGTTCATACAGATACTCAAGTTGCAATAGTAAGTCTGCAATTTAAGTCTTATTATTGTATTTTTTCTCTTTAATGAATGTGTTTCTTTAGCTGAAGGAAGTCCATACGCATATCTGTAGTTTCTTTTGGAAAATATTGACCTTTAGCTTATTGTTCATGAATAGAGCAATGTAAATTTATTTTTAAATTGTTCATTATCCGACCCATTTTTTAATTGATAATATGAGTGGATAACTGTTTTCTTATAACTATTTTGCCATCTCTAGATTTGACCAAAAGAAATGCTTCCAGGAAGTGAAATTACTTTGTTCGTTCAATAGAATTATTAGTCGGTGCTTATGAGCTGACTATTAGTTATTTTACGTTATAATGTGTATGAATCAATTTTTCGCAACTGCCAAAAATTTGAAAATTAGTTGAAAGCATATGCACTGCAAAGGTTCCAAAGAAAAGTAAATAAAGGTGAACTTAATTCCAATTTTCAGCTCTCTGATTGTTTCAGCAATTTCATTGATCAACCAAATAATCAAGCGTGCTAAAAGTCTAATGAACTAACAAACATTCTGTAAATTACATCCAGTGTTCATATCATCCATGCAATGCTAAGAGGTAGTATTATTCGTGTGGCAAATGAGACACCTCTTTGGAATATAAAAAGTTGCATAAATTAGTTATAGTTGAATTACCATAGACGAACAATATTGAGAATGAGAAATATTTGTTGCTGCATCTTACCATCTTTTACTGTTGGTGAATTAATTCCAGTACACATTTCATGTGCAAGTGCACCAGAAAAAATTGTAGTGATAATATCCTTTGATTGATTTAATGGACTACCAGCATTCTTCTTTTGATTTTGCCCACTGCCTGGAGAGTTCCCTTGCTTATTTCATGAGCTTGCACTTATGTCCTTAAGCTGCAAACTCCCCACAGCATGATCATGCTCTATATTCAAAACATCAAAGGTGTTTGAGCAGTTGATTTTCCTTGAATCCTCACATAGTGCACCTGTAAAGATTTCTGCGATAATCTGAGTTCATGGTCTGGATTTTTCTTTTTGTTAAGTGATGGATGAGATCGAGTTACCTCTATCCACTCTCGATCATTTAATTGATTCACAGGTTGAGAACCTGATTCTAACAGATGCGTGGCCTCATTCTCATGCACAGCAGATTTGTGCACATCAGTAGCAGCTGCAACTCCAAAACTTGACGCAACTGTAGCACCTTTTGTAGCACTAGGAATATTAGCTGGATTTTCACCCTTAGTTTTCTCAACTAGCTGCACCTCAAGACTCCTCTGCTCCCTGCTACATCATTTTCACGACCTGATGCAACAGTAGGAACAACTCCCCTTGTACCATCATCAGCTTGGCCTGCAACATTATGTGTAATCCCAGAAGACTTAGGATTAACATGCACAAATCAGTTCTGTTTGTTTGAAACTTCATATTAAATTGGTTACGATCCTTGTCGCTGAAAACTCTATTGACATTCTTGGCTAAATTTTGAGGTCTGCTAAACTTTTTCTTAATCTAACTTGACTTGTTGAAAGTTATTTTAGTGTTCGTTCTATCTTGACTTGTAAGTGATGTGCAATAATATTTTTTTGACAGTCTGAACTTCAGAATCGTCAAAGTTCCGGAGAAACAGCAGATGATGCATTTAGGGCTGTATTTGGAAAGAAGCAGCCTGGTCGGGTTAGATGCTATGGTAGATCGGTGACGACAAGCTCTCTGAAAAAAGATGAAGAAATCACCAAGCTTAAACAAAAGCATGCCAATGAAATAACTTCTCTCAAGAAAGAAATGAAGGAAATGATGAGAGAAGAAATGCGATGTTTTTTTAGTCAATTTGTGAAAAACAACGCTGGACTGGATTTTCATGATATACAAGGGTGTGTTGGATCTAATATTCCTTCACCAGTTGATGCAAGTAGTGCACGAGCTATGAGAGGCCAAAATTTACCACATTATTCTGGCTCAACTCACGCCCCAAGTCTTGAAAAGGTACTTATATTTCCCAATTCCAAAAACTACCTCAATCTTAACTTACAAGTAATGCTTTCTAACTAGTGTATACTATATATATGTTTCTTCCTAATTTTTAATTTCATTTTGAATGTGTAGGAAAATACGGGTGATGCAATTGGATATGGTGGTCACAAATCAATTTGATTCATTAAAGTGAATAGTGAAAACCTTTTGAACAATTGGGATGTTTATTTTTATTGATTCTATAAATATGAATACATTTGGTTTTGTAGAGGTTTGCTAGTGAACTCTTGAACCAACAGTGCTTTATTACTATAGACAGTACACAAAGTATGTTTCTTTGTTGAAATTTATTTTAAGTATATGCATTTGAATTATTTTTATTCTATTACTTATTATCTATATATATATATATATATATATGTGTGTGTGTGTGTGTGTGTGAGCGAGAGAGAGAGAGAGAGAACAGAATTTGATGCAAACAAATATAGTTTTTTAACCACAAAATTGTGGCTAATATAAGTATTTGAAAAATAACTTTGTAGTGTAGACAAAATCACCACGCTTAAAAAGTGTGGCCATAGGGATTGTCAATCTGGCATTATTAATGATAAATGTTGCTCTAGAAGCCATACTTTGTAAGCGTAGCCTATAACGTGACAAAGATCACGCTTCATAAGTGTAGCCTTATGTCATAAAAGCGTGGCTATATGAGAAAATATAAGTGTGGCATTTGTACTGTATCGGCCACACTTTTAAAGCGTGGCTTTTAAGGCAACACCTATAAAGCGTGGCCAATAGTCAAAGGTTACGGTACTTTAGGCCACCCCCCAAAAAGCATTGCCTAAAGTCGTAAAGTGTTGCCTTTGCCCAAATGCTACACTTCTTGGCATCTTAGGCCACACTTCTCAGGGGTGGTTGTAGGCCTAAAATGCTGTAGTGTAAGTCTATTCCGCCACCTGACATTTTGGACAATATCCTGAGATATTTTCTGGAGGATTTGGGTCCAACTAAGTTTCAGGTAATTGACAACACGCAAAGTATTTTATGTAATTTACTCCACTGACTTTTGGATTTTGGTTACTCCTATAATTTAGAATCTGTCATTCAATTCATATCCGTTGCAACATTACTAAAGTAGAATATGTGGTGTGGTCTGGAAATGGTATTATGATTTTTTTGTGTGGAAAAAAAGCATCGCCTACACTGCAGTATTAAGCAATTCATCTGTTGAGACTTGAGACAACTCACCAAGAGCGTACGTAGCTTAAGGGGTACGGGTTCACGTGAACCCGTACTTTTTTCTTTAAATCATGTATAATAATATTATATTTTTTAAAAATTATTTAAATATATTTGTGTACGCTACTTATCGGGCGAATTGGGCGGTTATTTACTCTTAATGGTTTGGTTTATCGGTTATCGGCTTTTAAATGTATTAATCTGCTAGCCACCCGATAAGATATCGAGCAGATTGATATCGGTTTAGCTCTTATCGGGCGATTTATCGGCCAAATTCAATCTATATTGCGTGCATTACAGAGGGTGTGCTATCGCAACAAATATACTGAGTGGCAAGGTTTACACGTTCCACAAGCAGTTGAATTGTGTGAAGACATACGTTCTCTTCTAGTAGTTCCAAGTTAGCCTGATGGTCAACTAAATGAGTCTCTTTCCTCTTTCACATGATGAATTTGAACTCATTACATGTTGAGAAAATTGAATTAAGGTTGTTGATTATTACTATCGTTTTATGATCCGCTTTAATAACGGTAACATTTATTTTCTACCGGAAGGTAAAATTACCATGTTAATAACCGATTTCACTTTTAAATTGGAGGTGATGCTGCATTTTCTTCCTGCTACTATTATGTATTATATATATATGCTTGTGAATGAAAAGGAACCAGATTAGCGATGACATGTGTTTGATGACGGCAAGTTAAGCGAAACTTAAGGTCAATGGTAACGCTTGGCCGATTATGATACTGGTCGCGTTTGGATTGGATGCGGACATAGAGATATGATATCACCGGTGGTGTTTGGATTGGATTATATATATATATTCTAAACGGGTTAACGGATTATCCGTTAAGAAAATTAAATAATCCGCCCCCAAATTGATAAGCCGTTAATGAAAAAAATTCAATTTGTTCCCCGTCCATTAAACCGTTAACCCGATACCAATATACCATTAAGCTTCGGTTTCAGTTCGGTTTTCGATTTCGGTTCGATTTTGAACACCCCTAGCTTAAAGACTTCTATAGTGTTATAGTTATTGTGTGCACCTCTACAAGTGAAATTGGCAGTTCAAATCCCACTTTGGACGATTTTGTTTTTGGAAAAGAATATATATATATATATATATGTGTGTGTGTGTGTGTGTGTGTGTGTGTGTGTAAATCACTAAAATTTCAAAAAGAATATAATTTTGAACCTATAATTTCAAAAGTATAGTGAATTTATGGTAAGAGACCAAAGTTAAACCTGTCAAATATAAATTCCGGATCCACCTCTTCACAATTAATAGTAGAAAAAATTTCACATAAGAACAACTGGGCTCCCTACTTTTCAATTTTATAACCCATATTTCAATTTACAACCAATTAGCCCAAAAATAATAGGCTAAGATTCAACATCCAACTTAATTAGGTTCTCGAAATTACTATTTATTTTTTTAAAAAGATTGTTCAAGCTTTTAAGTTAATTTTCGAATCAGTAACGGTGACTCAAATATTAGTTCAACGAATCAAATCCATTTGGGTGGTGAAAATTGGATTTTTAACAAGCTTAAATATGTGGGTTTAAATTCCGAATTTGATTTTGTAAGAAATTTTGAGTGGGTGTTATTTATACTTGTTAGAAAGAGTATAAAGAGGTTGTATATAAAATTTGAAGTCATTTAATGGAGATTTGGACTAGTTTTGAACAAGAATTGTAACTGAAAATCGTGGAAGAAATTCGTCTATAGATGCTTGTATAAAGGTGTATAATAGTGTATAAGATGTGTTTACACACTCATATACACTATTATACAAGATTATACATAATTATATAGAAAACTGACTTCGTCTTCTTTCTTGCCTCTTTTCTAAAATTTAACTCAAATATACTCCAAATCACTTCAAATTTTAATTTTGAATGTTTTCAATCAATTGGAACAACACCCAATCCAAACAACTAACAATCTCAAAAATCCTATTTTCGAAAGCAAAGCTTTGAGTGGCCTTCAATGGTGGACTTCTACTCTTCAATTTTTTTACATTGCAACCAAGTGACACAGGGAGAGAAGCAAAAATATGTAGAAGATGTGAGAAGAAGATAGAGTGAAAATAATGGTTGTGAGAACACAATTAACTCTGGAGCATTTAGAAGCAATGATTGTAAGAACATATGTTTGGAATTTGCTAGTGCTTTCAAAATATGTACAATATGAGTTAGGTGAGGTAAAACTTAAAAATATGGGCTAGGTGGGGTAAAACGTAAAAATATGAGCCATTTTTTGTTACGGTGTGAAGTCATGTGTATTTTCTGAGAAAATCTCACTTTATACCCATTAAACCCAAACTATTTACCCTTAAATACCCAAACCTAAACTATTTACTTTTTCTACCTATGCAACCAAGACTATTTACCCAACCCACAACTATTTGCCTTTGCATTTGAAGTACAGAATGTTAAAACATCTGACTTCATTTTTGCAAGCTTACTTGGTAGTGGACTTAAATGGATCTACTTCTCCTCTGCCAGATCGATCTTCATTAAGAGGGTCAACCCAAGCTATTGCTCTACCTCCTCTTCTTATGATTTTTATGTGTGTATGAAGACCCACCATTGTTGAGCTTGAAGCTTCTGAATTTGAAATTTTATTTTGAAGATTTATTATTTGATTCGATGTGGGTGCTATAAAATAATGCTTATAGTATCTTCGAGTAAGCTTCTCAGATCTTAATTTTTATATGTATTTGAATATCCATCATTGTTGCGCTTGAAGCTCAATTTTATTTTTGAAGATTTCTTGTTTGGTTCAAAGTCGGTGTTGTTAAATATTGCTTATAGTACTTTATGGAAGTTCATACTGAAATTTGATAGCATTTAGAGCTGATTTGAGGTGATTGAGATCGAAATTTTCAGCTGAAAATCAAAGAAGAACACAACTACCCAATAGTATACCGCTACGGTATACAATATATTGTAGGAGTATATAGCTATACTGCAACAGTATACTATTATAGTTTACAGTATACTGCAACGGTATATTGTAATAATTGACGAAGAATATAGTTACCTAACAGTATAACGCTATAGTATATAATATACTATAAGAGTATATAGTTATACTGCAACAATATACTATTATAGTATACAATATATTGTTATCGTATACTGCAACAATATGCAATATACTGTAACACTATGTTGTAATAGTATACAATATACCATAATAGTATACTTATTACCCGTAAATTTACTTTCTTTTTTCCTTTTAATTTGCTTTAAGTTTTTACCCAGCGTGAGGGGCAAATTAAAAATGTAAAAAAAATAAATATTATAGCATGCTATATAATGCAACGTCTACTCTTACAATTAGATCCTTTTAGAATTTTTTGAAAATTTTATTGTCAAATGATATTATTTCAGTTTAATAATTGAATTAATTTTTATTTAACTCTTTGCGTACAATTGTATACCTTGTTGGTATAGCTATATACTATACTGGTACCATATGTTAGTTAATATTTTTTGGTTGTATTAGCTACATTTACTTGGTACACAATTTGATTTTTCTTTAGTAATAGTATAAAAAAATTAAAAAATTATAAAACAATAAATGAAGAGAAAAAGAATATAAAAAAGAGAAGTTAAATGAAATTAGAAAAGGAAAAAAGAAAAAAATAAGAAGAAAACGAGAAAAAAGAAAAGGAGAAAAGAAAAATACAGAAAAAAAAGAGAAAAGAAGCATAGAAATAAAAAAGAATTGGAGAATAGAGAAAAAATTCCCCACAAAAACTACTATGGGTAGGAAATGTAATTAGTTTATGGGTAGAAAAAACAAATGGATAAATAAGGATAAATAATTTTGTTTTTGTGTGTAATTGTGTCATTCTCCCATATTTTCTTGTAATTTTTTCTTAATAATACACCCATCATCTTGAATATTACTCACCAGGTGTCGGTCACGGCCGTTCAGTTTTGGATGGTGACAATATTTTACCTCATTTAGGATAACTGATTTAGGTGAAATATACCATTTGTCTTAGTTTAGATGTCTTTACATATCTATAATCGCTTTTTTTTTCTTAATGTAGCTTTTTCCTATTTTACATTTTTACCGAAAAAAAAGGTTATTATCTTACCTCATATATTCTCCAATAAAACACCAAATACTTTAAATATAGATGGCTGTTTTTAGGGTCAAATTGATACATTCGGTTTCAGAAAAAAGAAATCCCTAAATGTAATTCAGTCCCATCCTCCAATTTTCTCTATAAAGAAAATTATTTTATTATATCTCTAAAAGCTTCTTTTACGGTTCTCATTAAATCTCCACACGATTTTATGCTTTTCTATACTTGAAATAAACTAGAAATATCCCTATTTATAGTATAATAGGAAGCCTATTTTAACTAAAAACTGAAAAACTTATTACTATATAAATCTTATTACAAATCTTAATAACTAGCAAATATTAAATTATAAACAATTTAGGTTTCCTACTAAAATTTTAAATTAACTTTCCAGTGCTCTATATTGTGCACATTTCGGAACTATTTCCACGGTAATAAGTGTGGTTGATATTTTGGCTTTGCAATAATTTGGCACGTGGAGAAATGATAAAATATTATCAAATCTTTTTCATGTCTGGCTAATAGGGTTCCGGGACCCCCACATGATATGCAGATCATAAAGCATAAAAATCCTTCTCACTTGAATAGGAACCTCGCACTCCATCACCCAAAATGCTGAGTGGTTTACACAAATAGGATTATTTTGATTATATTAAGAAAATATTTGGGAAAATAGCTTCTACTTTATAATTTTGAAGCACGCTCATCATGATTTCATATTTAATATTGGGCAAATCTTGTGATGATTCGTTAGAATTTCTGGCAAATTATCATAATTGACCACAAAATTCTGACGGTACCAACAATGGTTTTTTTCAATTTTCTCCTGCTAAACCAATTCAAATCATTAACGATACACAATATAAGCTCAAACCATGAATAAGTAATGAGTTTTTAATTTTCTACACCATCAAATTTATTAGTATTTTTTAATTTTGATTGTGCGCTCATAATTTATTGGAAGAAGAAGAAAAAGAGAAGAAAGAAAGCAGAAGAAAAGAAGCAGAAGAAGGAGGAGGAGGAGGTAAGAGAAGAAGAAAGTTCTGACGGATCATGCTGAAAGAGCTAAGATTTTGTTCTCAAGGTCAAAATTTAAACGGAAAAGGGTCATATATGCCAGTGAACTATGCGAATTAGAACATATATGTCCGTCGTTAATAGTTTAGTACAAATATGCCTAATCCGTTCAATACTTGATCATTCATGCCCTTAGTTTAACGGAACCACTATTTTGTCTTTCTTAAATAATTAATAACAGGACCCAACTAAAATCTGCTGACCCAATGCGTTAGGACCCGACCCACCCTTATTTCAAAGATATTTTTTGATATATTATTTTTGTTTGATTGAGAATTTGTAGGATAATCTTATTTATTTATTTGAGTAATTTGATAATCGAATTTTTTTATACATCGTTTCGGAAAATAATCCTACTAAAAGTAGTAATTGATATTTATTTATTATTTTAATAATATAATATTCGAATTAGTTTGTGCTTTCTTCAATCATTTTACCATCTATTTTTATTTTTCTCACAATCTATTTGTATTTTTCATCAATACAAAAACAAATAACTCCATGTTCACTATAACTTAACCTAATGGATTCATTTTTTTGTTTAGATAAGTGTTATATGATTGATTATTAGTTTATTGGATTATTTTCTTCATTACAAATTTTTTATGAAATAATTAATAAATTATTAAAATAGTGGTGCTTCTTTTCCATTTTTATTAATTAATTATTTCATAAAAATATTATATCATAAAAACAGTGGTGCTTCTTTTTCAATTTTATTAATTAATTATTTATTTCATAACAAGCACCGTGGTGCTTCTTTTCCATTTTTATTAATTAATTCTTTCATAAAAAATATTATTTCATAACAAGCACCACTGAGAAAAATAAAATAGATGGTAAAATGATTGAAGAAATCACAAACTAATTTGAATATTATATTGTTAAAATAATAAATAAATATTAATTACTACTTTTAGTAGGATTACTTCCTGAAATGATGTATAACAAAAAAGACAACGATTATTAAATTACTCAAATAAATAAATATGACTATCACACAAATTCTCAATCAAACAAAAATAATATATCAAAAAATATCTTTGAAATAACGGTGGTTAGGGTCCTAACAGATCGTGTCAGCATATTTTAGTTGAGTTCGGTTATTAATTATTTAAGAAAGACAAAATAGTAGTTCCATTAAACTAAGGTTATGAATGAGCAAGTATTGGACGAATTAGCTATATCTGTGCCAAACTATTAACGACGGGTATATCTGCCCTAATTTGCATAGTTCACTGACATATATAACCCTTTTTCGAAATTTAAATAAGTGTCCTTAAGGTGTCCACCCCATGTAAATTCTTGCAAAATGACGGCAAATTTAAAAGTAGAAAAACTACATAATATAGTCCGCCAAATAATAGCCTACATATATATATATATATATATATATATATATATATATATATATATAACACTCATACATGTATAATAATTGTTACTCCTATATCTGCAATAATTTGATCCCAAGTCCCAACTTAAAGTGTAAGCATTATTCAATTTGCTAATATTAATATTTAAAAAAATCTGAAAAAAATATTCTTAAATCTCCAATAAAACACTAGAAAGCATTTTAATTTATAAAAAAAAGAATTTTTTTTTCGTCATATCAAAGACAGTATCAAAAAGAAAGAAAAAGGAAAATGGGATGCACAAAAAACACGTTTTCAATGAATTCACAGGCCCAAGTCGACTGCCGACCAGGCAAAGTTGGCATATGGACTCTAGTACAAATAATTCAGGATATTTCGTCGGTGGCTTGTTATTTCTCAAAGAACTTTTTATAATATCACTTCTTTTTTTTTTTCTGGAGGAAGCTCATTCAAGAATTGAATGGTATCTTATCAATTAATAGCCTGTGCTTATTGTAGCAAAATTATAAAACTAAAGTTTGTAACTAAAAAATATATATTATTGTTTCTATATTTTGTTGGAAATAAACCCCGTAAAAATAATATTCACGGTATTAGTGATAAACGCGGAACACTAAGTTATGGTTAAATCAGCAAGAATAGAAATGCAGCAATAATGACACCAAATTTTACGTGAAAACCTTTCTGAATAAGGGAAAAACCACGGCCAAGAAGAGCAACTGATATCACTATAGCGAGGATTTTACACTGTGTAGTAACGAGTACAAATACTCCTAAGACTACTACACCCTCAAAAGAAAAAAAATGCTCATTTGTTTTTTTCACCTCACTACAATATCGCTCACACTCTATTTTTCTTCACAGACTATTTTTTTATAGTCTATGAAATACCTTGCTCTCTCTCTTTTCTCTCTTTGTTGGTGTGTTTTCAACTGAAACAAAACCGTGCTATTTATAGCTGACCTCACTATAGTATAAACACAAGAAAATTTGTCTTCCATTTCTATATTCAAAGAAGACACAATTCTCAATTCAAACTTTCACACATGGGGCTGGACTCCACAAATCTCCCCCTCCAGTCCCATTTACCTGAAGGAGGTAACACCGGAGATTCTAATTTGAGTGCTTGCTGACAAGTTCTTTGCATAGCTCGAACTTGTCTCTTGATACTACCTTAGTCAGCATATCTGTAGGATTTTTACTCGTGTGAGTCTTTTTAACTTGAAGTGATTCGTTCTCCACTTGCTCACGAATCCAATGATATCTGACATCTATATGCTTTGTTCTTGCATGGTACATGGAGTTCTTGCTCAAGTCTATTGCACT
Organism: Nicotiana sylvestris; assembly: GCF_000393655.2. NCBI lineage: Eukaryota > Viridiplantae > Streptophyta > Magnoliopsida > Solanales > Solanaceae > Nicotiana > Nicotiana sylvestris. Next base: position 41,668,242 of record NC_091066.1, read on the forward strand.
TTGACTGTCACAATAGACGATATACTCCTTTTGATGCAATTCCAACTCTTGAAGAAACCGCTTGAGCCATACCATCTCTTTCCAGCTTCTGTAGCGGCAATGTACTTTGCTTCAGTTGTTGAGAGTGCAACACACTTCTGCAACTTAGACTGCCATGATATAGCTCCCCCTGAAAAAGTAAACAAATATCCAGTAGTGGATTTTCTGTTATCAATGTCACCTGCCATATCGGCATTTGTATAGCCCTTCAAGATTGGATCAGATCCTTCAAAACATAAGCATTCATGTGAGCTTCCTCTTAGATACCCGAGTATCCACTTTACAGCATCCCAATGCTCTTTTCCTGGATTTTTGAGATATTTGCTAACAACACCGACTGCATGAGCAATATCTGGTCGAGTGCATACCATTGCATACATCAAACTTCCGACAGTAGAGGAATAAGGAATCTTGGCCATTCTCTCTTTTTCCTCCGTTGTTGTAGGACACATCTTCTTACTCAACTTCAGATGACCAGGAAGGGGTGTGCAAACCAACTTAGCACTTTTTATATTGAAGCGCTCCAGTACACGTTCTATGTACTTCTCCTGTGACAAGTAAAGCTTTCTTTCGTTTCTCGAACGAGTAATTCTCATGCCCAAAATCTGCTTAGCATGACCCAAGTCTTTCATTGCAAAAGACTTATTCAACTGTTTCTTCAACTCGTCAATCTTGGAAGCATTCCTGCCCACAATAAACATATCATCCATATATAGCAAGAGGATGATAAAGTCATCATCAGAAAATCTTTGTACAAACGCACAGTGATCTGAAGAAGTCTTCTTGTAGCCTTGCTCCCCCATAACAGACTTAAACTTCTTGTACCACTGTTTGGAAACTTGCTTCAATCCATATAGACTCTTTTAAGTTTGCATACAAGATTTTCTTTACCTTTTGCCTTGAAGCCCTCAGGTTGTTCCATATAAATCTTCTCTTCTAAGTCACCGTGAAAAAAAGCAGTCTTCACATCCATCTGCTCAATCTCCAAATCAAGACTGGCAGTCAAACCAAGAGCTGTCCGAATGGAGGACATTTTCACGATAGGAGAAAATATTTTGTCAAAGTCAATACCTTTCTTTTGACCAAATTCATTGACAACCAATCTAGTTTTGTATCTGGGTTTCAAACTATGTTCTTCAGCTTTAACTTTGAACACCCACTTATTCTTCAAAGCTCTCATTCCCTTAGGCAATTTCACCAACTCATAAGTATGGTTCTCATGCAGAGATTTCATCTCATTTTGTATGGCTTCAATCCATTGATCCTTGTGCTCATCTTCTATGACCTCCACATAACATTCATGTTCTCCCCCATCAGTGAGTAATACATACTCATTGGGCGAATAACGGGAGGATGGAGTACAAGGTCAACCTCCTGAATGGAATATCTAACTCGTCCACAGCTTCGTGAGTAGGAGCATTTACCTCATCAGCATTAGCATTGTTATCACCATCACCATCAATATGTTGATCAGGAATATGGTTCTGGGCATCACCATTATCATTGAGCCCACCAACGTCATCCGCATTTGTATGAGGAATTTGATCAAGATTAACTAAACCTTAAGAACTTGAGATTTTAGCTTCCCCGCTTTAATAATATCTTCAATGGTTTGATACTCCATGAAAATAACATCACAGCTTCTCAAGGCCTTCTTCTCAATTGGATCATTATCCTGTAACCAAACTCATCAAGGCCATAACCAATGAAGATGCACTGCCTTGTCTTGGCAGTTAATTTTGACCTCTCATCTTTAGGCACATGTACAAAAGCTTTGCAACCAAACACTTTCAAGTGGTCATAGGAAACATCCTTGCCATACCAAACTTTGTTTGGAACATCACTTTGCAAAGCAACCGCATGGGATAGATTAATAACATGTGTGGTGGTCAACAAAGCCTCACCCCAAAAGGAATTCGGCAACTTTGCTTCAGAAAGCAAACGTCTGACTCTTTCTATCAAGGTCCTATTCATCCTTTCTGCTAAACCATTAAGCTGAAGAGTCTTAGGAGGAGTCTTCTAGTGTCTGATACCCTGTTGCTTGCAGTATTCGTCAAACGATTCACAATATTCACCACCGTTATCAGTACGAATACACTTCAGCTTCTTTCCAGTTTCTCTTTCAACTGAAGCCCGAAACTACTTAAAGACACCCAACACTTGGTCTTTAGTCTTCAAGATGTAGACCCAAAGTTTCCTTGAGCAATCATCAATAAAGGTAGCAAAATAAAGTGCACCACCCAAAGTCCTTGTCTTTATTGGACCACATAAGTCTGAATGCACCAACTCAAGCAACTCTGTCTTTCTTGAAGAAGGATGAGATTGGAAAGAAACTCTTTTTTGTTTTCCAACCAAGCAGTGCTCACATTTTTCTAATTTTGCACTTTCAAAATTTGACAATAATTTCTTCTTGGCCAGAACATCTAGTCCTTTCTTGCTAATGTGGCTAAGCCTCTTATGCCATAACGTTGTAGAGTTATGGCTCTCAACGACATTCACCATACCAACACAGGTAGAGGTCGTAGTCCAGTATAGACTACGACGCATTTCCCCACGAGCCACAATCATGGAGCCCTTAGTGAGCTTCCACTTTCCAGCACTATTGGTACTGGCATATCCCTCATCATCCAAAACACCAACAGAGATCAAGTGCAAACGAACATCAGGTGCATGCTTTACATTGTTTAAAACTAGTTTAGTTCCAATTCTAGTTTCCAAACAAATCGTTCCAATACCACTCACCTTAGATACAGTCTCATTACCCATATCAAAGTTCCAAAGTCACCCTGAGTATAGGATGAGAAAAATTCTTTCGTTGATGTCACATGAGATGCGGCACCACTGTCCACAACCCAGCTTGACTCATCACAAGCAATATTTATCAGATTTGCATCAAGGACAGTAATAAGATCTTCTGTAGTGATGGTGGCCACACGATTGCCATCTTCTTTCTGTTCTTCCTTGTCTCTATTCTCCTTTTTCAAAATCCGGTAGAACTTCTTTGTGTGCCCTTTCTTACCGTAATGATAGCACTCAATATCTTTAAGTCTGCTTCTGGATTTGCTTATATTATGTTCTCTATTTTGAGAACCTCGATTCTTGCTTCTCCCCCTAGAGTCAGTTACCAAGACATCTGATAAGGAGGAACCCTAAGATTTTCTTCTCATCTCTTCATTTAAAAGACTGCTCTTGGCAAGATCCATAGATATCACACCATCCAGAGCAGAATATGATAATGAAGTTCTAAGAATTTCCTAAGAATCTGGTAGAGAACCAAGTAAAAAAAGGCCTTGAATTTCTTCATCAAATTTAATGCCCATAGCAGATAATTGGTTCATGATCCCCTGAAAATTATTCAGATGATCTGTCATCGCGGAACCATCATGGTATTTTAAACCCAACATCCGCTTTATCAGAAACATCTTGTTGTTTCCAGTTTTCCGAGCATACAAACTTTCAAGGTGCTCCTATAGGGTTCGAGCATGTGTCTCCCCAGAAATATGGTTCAAAACATTATCGTCAACTCACTGTCTAATAAAGCCGCAAACCTGCCTGTGTAACAAATTCCACTCTTCATCTGATTTATTATCAGGCTTTATAGTGGTGAAGGCAGGGTTAATTAAAATTCTTGATATAGAGCAAATCTTCCATTTTGCCCTTCCAAATGGCATAATTTGTGTCATTCAAAGTAACCATTCTACTAGTATTGACTTCCATCGTTTATCACAAATACAAATACTATTTATTAGGAGACTAAAGTAATTTTTTTCTGATGTGGACGTTCAGACTGTGCTGCAACCACAGAGCATACTCAGACAGAACCTTGGCTCTGATACCACTTGTTGGGAATAAACCCCGTAAAAATAATATTCACGGTATTAGTGATAAACGCGGAATATTAAGTTATGGTTAAATCAACAAGAATAATAATGCAGCAATAATGACACCAAGATTTTACGTGGAAACCCTTCTGAATAAGGGAAAAACCACGGCCAAGAAGAGTAACTGATATCACTATAGCGAGGATTTTACACTGTGTAGTAACGAGTACAAATATTCCTAAGACCACTATACCCTCAAAAGAAAAAAAATACTCTTTTGTTTTTTCCACCTCACTACAATATCTCTCACACTCTATTTTTCTTCACAGACTATTTTCTTATAGTCTATGGAATACCTTGCTCTCTCTCTTTTTTCTTTGTTGGTGTGTTTTCAACTGAAACAAAACCGTGCTATTTATAGCAGAGAAATTACTCACGTGATTGTGAGCACGTGATTTTTGTTTCACACGACAATCGCTCCAAAAAGAAATAAAAACAAATATAATTGGCCCTGCTGTACAATTTCGGATTTCTGTGCGGCACTTTGTTGATTTATTTATGACTTTGGCCCATTTTTATTTATTTACTTTATTAAAATAAAATTCAAAAAATATATGTGTCCTGCATAATTCAAACCGTAATCCGGTCGTTAAATAGAAAATCGTGATTAGGCATTTTCGTCCGTGATTTTATTTGGTTTGACCTTACCTGTTTTGAAATATTTTAGTATGTGTGCAAATAATTGTATTTGAGTGTGTATTTAATTTTAATTTGATTTTTGGCTTAGTTTTGTTTTAAAATAAATAAGAAAAAGAAATAAAAAAAAGAAAAAAAAAAGAAAAAAAAAGACCCCTTCCCTTCCGGACTTGGGCCAATTTATTAAAATTGGCCCAACAAACTCAGCCCAAACGGACAGCCCAAGCCACCAGTCCAAACAGCCCACCCCCCAGGCCATGAAACGACGTAGTTTAACACCAAAACTACGTCGTTTCGATGCCAACCCATCACAACCGTTTAAACCAAGCCGATCCAACGGTCCAGATCTTTCACCCGTAATTCCACTACCCGACCCGTTACCCGAACCAATTCTGACCCCTACTGAGCCAAACGACGACGTTTCGTTTAAACCTTCAGATCCAAGCCGTCCATCTCGTCTCATCCAACGGTTGAAATCAATCCCCCCATTCCATATATAAGCCTCATACCACACCCTGCCCCCCTATCCAATACCCCAGCTTCCGTCTTCACCTCCTTCCCCACAAAACCCTAGCCGCCCCCTTATCCCTCGCCATTAATCCCGGCGGCATGAACGCCGATGACCTCGCCATGAACACCATAGAACCCCCTCACCACCCTGAACATAGACCTGTTAACCGTTTAGTTCGAATCACCCCCCAGGTCCTCGAATCTTCATTTGAAGATTCGAGTCAAAACTCGATCTACTCAGTTTAAACCCAGTTTCATACCAGACACTCCCCAGACCCCCCTCGTGACCAAACCATACTTGGTTTGGTCCGAATCTGATCAGGGAGGCATGAATCCCAGATCTGAGTTTTGGAAATTTGGTGTTCCTCCGTCACTGGTTCAACCGAAGAGATTAAGGTCTAATGGACTTTAATCAAAGTGTTTCTCGTCTGAGAAACACTTCGTTTAAAGTCCATTCAGCCTTAAGAAAGGCCTGACCAAGTCCGAGTTAAGGTTTCGATCTTTTTGCGGTTTAAGGTGAGTTTTCTTTCTTTTCTTAGTTGTTTTTGGTTTGTTTGATTGTTGTAAGGGTCTGTTCGTTTTCTGTTTATGTCCTTGACCTCTATCAACTGTGCTTCAACCACTTCGCCTGAACCTCTGTTTGTTTGTCTAAATTCCCCCCCTCCTTTTCTGATAAGGCATTATGTATTTGTTTGTGCAAGTAGCTGATTTTCGAGTTTGGACTGACTAGTTGACTCCTCGAGTGTATTTCTGCTTAGTCAGTATAATGCGAACCATGTATCAATACTGTTTAAATGTCTGATTTTTGGCTACGATTGTGTATGTTAATACTAATATAGTCGAGTCGACATGTGTCGTCAATTAATTTCAACTGTCTGAGCATAGCAAATCGATTTGCTTCTGTTGAACATTTGTTGAAATCAATTCAGAACCAGTTTTGTTTACTTATAGCTGTTGATTTGGATCAGTCAATGTAAAAAGGATTGTTTATGTTTAAATTCTGAATTGGAAGGCATGGGCACTCGTGCACAGCATGTGCACTTGGTGCACCTCATGTGCCTTGTGCACAGCCTGTTTTTCTGCATTAAGAAGCTTTTAAGTTTTAAACAATCTGACAGTATATGCTGTCAGATATATTCTACTGCCCATACTTGCTTTTAGATAATAAAATGAAAAGTTAAAGCCTGCCAAGGGAATGTCATGGGATTAATACTTAAATAGCTGAGTGGAAACTGAAAAGAAAGGGGCACATGGGAGGGGTATCTGATTAATTTAACAGGCTGTAAAAGGTTTGATGTTGAGGCTAATAAAAGGGAGGTCCATCAGTTGAAGGAGGGGGATTTTTTTTTGGATAATAGACAAAGGGGATAATACACAGAGAGACATTGATAGATACACAGACATTTTGGATAATATACACACACACAAACAGAAATAGATAGAGAGAGGCATAACACAGAAAAGAGGAACTGCATTTTCATCTTTGTCTTGATTCTCACTGGTCTGGATTTGCTTGTTCCATACTGATTTCTTCTGAGTCCTGTTTTGAGATTACCAGTTGTCTGTGGCATCAGTTCATTTCTGGATCTATTCTGCCTAAATTCTGATTCTATATTACTGGGAATTTGCTTCATTCTGCCATTTCCCAATTGGCTCTAAACTGCATCTTGCGCTGGGATTTGTTCTATTGGTTACCTGCTGTTACTGCTGCTGCATTTGTTGCCATCGTTACTCTACTGACTTCTCTTCTTTCTTCAATTGTGAAACACACTTCCAGGTACACAACTTCTGAAACCATATGTTGTTGAAAGTTTGAAGTTGGAAGCAGAAATAAAGAAACAAATGGCTGTTTACTGCATAATACTTGTGTTCAAATAGGTCGAAAGTTAGTTTAGCCTGTATTTGTTTAACTTCAAACTGCAAATGCTCTGTATGAAATAACATACATTCTGATTTGAGATGAACTATTAGATAGTATTTGCTTGTTAGATCAGATGTGTTGTAATGCATACAACCATTAGGTTTTGTTTTTTTTTTACATTATAACATAGAATCGTAGCAAGCATCTGTACGTATTTTTGTCTAGATCTCTAAACTGTTAAATCTGTCATATTTGGTTCCATTTAATTTCAAGATAAGTGTATCCCAAACTAGTTCTCATGCAGCGCTACGCTAACAGGGTGATGATGCATGCCAATCCTCTTGTTAGATTACTCGTTCCTATATAGGTTCGATATGGGCTTTAATATAGATTCATTGTTTCGAAATAATGCGTTTGACTTTTGAGGAAAACTAATAGGCATTTTTGAATTCAATTAGTAGTAGTTTTCTTAGTAAATAGCCGATTTCATTTATCAAGCCTAAATAAGTTAATTTTAAAAGTCAAACTCGAGGGTTGTTTAATGTAAATTTAGTATGTGTTATTAGTTTGCTTGCAACCCCTCTTATCAAATTAACAAAGCTCATTCATTCCTTAAAAACAAGGCATGAGGTAATTCTTATCTCATAAACAACCAATTAGGTAATCAAACAAAATTTAGTAGGTAGTCGTTTCAACAAGTAAGTTTGGTCTTTCCCTTTTATTTAGAGACAAATATAACAGAAATGTAGTCGCTTTAGGATATCTCTTTTTTTTCTAAAAAATAATGAGACGAGCCTCGCCAAATAAAAAATGCAAATTGCGGGGCCCTCAACAGCTAATCATAATATTTAGAATTCAGGCTAGGCCGTTTAATCTCATGGCCTTCTCAAAAATAATGACTCGTTAGATTCTTGAGGCGCGACTTAATTAAATTATATTCTTAAATTCGGGTGCACATTGATTGTGACCCAAATCCAAATCTCAACGAAGTCAGATGTGTTGACGATCACGGGCGCATTGATTGTGACGTGGTTCGAGATGCATTTTCACGACGTTGCAATTCTATAAAAATAAATGATAATGATAAAAGCGGTTTAAACTTAATGAAAGCACGCAAGTCATAACATGTATTTAAATTAGATATTTAGCCATTATAACAATTTAAGCGACCGTGCTAGAACCACGGGATTCGAGGGTGCCTAACACCTTCCCTCGGGTCAACAGAATTCCTTACTTAGAATTTCTGGTTCGCAGACTTCATTTGGAAAAGTCGAATATTTTCCTCGATTTGGGATTCAAGATAAACCGGTGACTTGGGACACCAAAAGCCAAACCTTTCCCAAGTGGCGACTCTGAATTAAATAAATAATCCCATTTCGAATATTGTCACTTAAATTGGAAAAACTCCACCCGCGCACTTAACCCTTCGGGGCGGGGGGCGCAAAAAGGAGGTGTGACAGCTCTGGCGACTCTGCTGGGGACTCAAACCCAGAACCACTGGTTCAGGGTTCAAGAATTCGAGCTTAGAATAATTGTTATATCTGGCTTATTATCTGATCTTTATTACATGTTTTGCATAAAAGTGCTAAATGTTGTCTTTTACCGCTTTTGATATTATCTGAACTGTATATAAACTGTGCCGAAACCCTTCTTTTCTTACCTCCGGGGAGAAGCTCGCTGGTCGAGACTCCCTATTCTGTTAGTGTCAATACTTGAAATAAGAAAGAGGTCGGACAAGTTACAAAGCCGGACGATCTCGCGGGTCCCCGGTACGTAGCCCCCTCCTCGACTCGAGTTGTCCGCTCGGGTACACAGTCTAGGGCAAATACCAAGGTTTAAACCTAGTATAACGAAACTTCATGCCGGATCCCTAGTAGGAACGCTTATTTGCATCATATGGCATTTGACTTAGGGGACTCAACACAGGGGTTGGGTCCGTCTAGGACAGGCAACCTGAAATGGAAAGACCATCATGCTGCATTCCTATCTGTGTTATGCATTTATCTGCTTCGGTTCCGCATGTCGACCGGTTCTTAAAAAAAAAGGGAAAATAGCAGCGCAGGGGAGATAATTACTTATTTTCGGAAAATAGAACCAATGTCCAAGTAGTGTCAAAACCTCGCCGGAATTTTTCTAAAAAAAAACTGTTTTGTTTATTGAGAGTTGTTAAAAAAAAATATATACAAAATTTTTTCTTTTATCACTTTCAAAGATAAAAAAAAAAAGGTATTTATTTTAAGAGTAAAAAAAAAAATCGAAAATTCATAATTCAAAAAAAATGAGTTGTTTCTTTCGTAGTACCCCTTTTATGAATTCAGACTAATAGTCCAAATTTTTCTTAAAAAAAATAATAATAATATATAAAAAAAATATATAGTTTCTTTAATCTTTATCTCTTTTCAAAAAAAAAATGTAAAAAATACGCATTCCTGATTTCTAGGTTTATTCGATTTTTTTTCCTATGTTACGATACCCCGAACTACGCCGGTTTGATTCTCACCGGATGTGAGATACGTAGGCAACCCTCGTCGGGTTCAACCCCCATTTTGCTAAAATAGCCAAAATCAAAAAAAATATATGTTTCAAATTTTTAAAGAGTCATAAATAAGTCAGGTGATGCTGTTTTGACATGAATAGCCGAATGTTCCCGAAAGGGACGCCGGAAGGTTGACTTTGCATAAATAGCCACTTTTGGGTTTTCCTTAGCATTTTTAGACCCACACAGCCTTAAAATCTTCTTCCCCGAAGTGCTTAAAGGCCGTGTTCAAAGCTTGGTCCCCTCTGTAAAATATTTTGAGTCAGTCATTTTTGTTAAAATCACCTTAATAAATGTGCAGGATGAGCACGATGCAAAATGAACATTTTTCAATAATGACCAAAATCCCTATCAAGTTACGGCTATGGTGGAATGATCTAGGTGTTGAAGGGCAAAATGAGGTTAAGAAAAATCTGAAAGGTCTTGTGGGTCTGTTGGAAATCCAGCCTCGGGGAGATATCATAAGAGCTTTGGTTACCTATTGGGACCCGGCGCACAATGTTTTCCATTTCTCTGATTTTGAGCTCACCCCAACTTTGGAAGAAATGGCCGGATACATCGGGAATACTGAACTTCCGCTGAGGGAAAAATACTTGGTCGCCCCAAGAGTCGTCACGGTACATCGGTTCCTGGATTCATTGAAAATACCTAGAACAGTCCACAACCCGGATCTAGCAGCCGGATTCTGTACTCCATGCTTCATATATGATAGATACGGTCACGAGGGGGGATTCAATAATCCAATCAACAAACTGTGCAGCAAAGGAGTTCGTCAGAAGTGGGACGAGCACAGACGGGTGGCGTTCATGATAACGTTTCTGGGTCTTCTGGTATTTCCCAGGAAAGATGGAAACATTGATTTGAAGATATCTGGGGTCGTCAGCACTTTACTCACGCAAAGTGACAGTACTCTCGCGCCTATGGTGGTATCCGACATCTTTCGAGCTCTCACAGCTTGTAAAGCTGGGGGAAATTTCTTCGAAGGTTGTAACTTGCTCCTGCAGATATGGATGACCGAGCACCTTTGCCATCATTCCGAGATTTTGAGCCATGGTTCCCCGGAAAAGACCCGCATAGAAGAATCTTACGCGAGAGCCAAAGAGATCAGTTTGCCCGAAGGAGTCCTGGCTTGGACCTCGTTCTTTCAAGCTCTTACTGCCAGCCAAATACAATGGAAGTTGGGATGGTTGCCCGTTGATGAGGTCTTATATATGTCAGCGGCTAAAACTCATTTCTTGCTGATGGGGCTTAAGAGCATTCAACCTTACGCACCCGGCCGAGTTTTAAGACAGTTCGGAAAATGCCAGACAGTACCTCATGAGGAAGATCTAAGCACTCAAGCAATTGAGATAAGTCCTAACGGACAGTTCCCAGAAGCAAAGATTCGCCAAATCTGGAATGAGGGTCAATATTTGAAATCAGATACTTGCGTGCGGGATCAAGCCAAAGGAGAAACGGCGCCAGGTTACCTTGCATGGTACAGAAGGGAACTCGAGCATGAAAGGCCAGCTAAGAGACCCCACATCCGGAATTTTACCGAATCATCACAAAAGCAGTGGGATTGGTTAGCAAAAGAAAGAGGCTATTGCACCGAAATCAGCAGGTTAAAGCAACAAGTGGAAAAATTGAAATATGAACACAACGTGCAAGTTGCTACCGATCTGGGAGAGCGGAACAGGTTGATTCAAGAAAATGAAATGCTCAGAGCCCAGATCAAACAGATAAGGTTGGATGCAGATAGACAACCAAGGCGTCGATCGGACGAGCAGCTGATAAAAGGGCTAAAAGGTGAAATCAGGGAATGGCGAGATGGTTTGGAGAAATCTGAAAACATCATAGCAGAGCTCAAAGCACAGTGGGATACAAGAACGGATAAGCATCGCAGGTACCTGAATCGATTGGAAAGCGACCATGAGAAGACTGTTGCTAAGATAAAGAGAGAGATGGCTGCACTTGAGATCAAAACAGCTAATCAGGCCAAGGATTTCCAAATTGAGAGCAGATACTGGTATGACTCAATAGCCCAGATGAAGTTGGAAGTACGACGACTGAAGCATCAGCATGTACAAGATGCTCAAGTTTTCAAGATATGCAGCGATCAGACAAAACGCCTGCTCGTAGAGAAGAAGCAAACCAGAGATAGGATCAAGGCCATTGCCCATGCCATCACCAGACGATGCCTACGATGTGAGAACATGTCCAGCGCTACCGTCCTCTCGGCAGTAATGGGTTATGTCAAGCAGACTATGCACGAGCTAGAGCAACTTGAGAGGGATCTCACGCCTAGGACCGCGGCGAGGCCGAACGACGCCCCGCGGAAACCAATTTTTAAAACCATAATGCATTCATAGGTCAAATCTGTATCTTAGCATCTTCTGCCTGTTTTTTTTTTTTTTTTCATCAGGGTGATTTTTAGTCTATTTTTGAGTCTAGGTTTATTTTCAAAGTTTGCTTTTTCTTTTGCAAAATGTAGTTTGTAATAGACTGCTTCAATAATAAAGAGTTTGCTTCTTTCACGCTCATTTGTGTTTTCGAACTACGTAATGATCTGATTCACGTAGGCATCGTGATACGTAGGCAATCCTCATCGGATCCGGTCGCATTTCTTTTACTACAAAAATAAAAAAAATATATATATATATAATAAATAAAATAAAAGGGAAAACAAAAGAGAAAAGGAAAGAAAAAAAAAGGGAAAAACTAATAAGAGAAAAAATGCCGGAATGACGCATGCTCTCGTAGCGGACATATAGCAATCCACTTAACTGTATAGGTGCATCATGCCCAACGTGAGATTAACTATCCGTTATTTGCTGCAAATTAACCGTGCATTTGTCATTGAGCATTTCCAGGGTTTTTGAAAAGACGGTTGGTTTGGTGAAAGTCTGGCCTCGCACTCATACTTCACGAGGTCAAGGAGAGGTGTTCAACTACCTATTGTTAGGACCAGAAACAGTACTCACACTTACTTCACCAGGTCAAAAGGAAGTGTGGAAATGTCTTCGGAAATTCCATTGCAAACAGTCCCCGTCTCTGAGGAGAGCTCAATCTCAGCCGTCCTCACGCCCGAATCCGCAACTGCGGAAGAAAATAGAATCCTACGGCTCCGCATGTTGGAAATGTTGGATGACTGGAACAATGGGAAAGAGCCGCCAAGTGTCGTCCCCGGATTCCCTGAATTATTCTCCAATTCAGGTGGGACTTCTAATGTCCCCATAAATTACCCTGCTACCCCATTCGGGTACCCAGCCAACTCCGTTTTCTCCGCAGGATCACCTTCTGAGCCTCATCCCCGAATGTCGGCCACTGATGCAAGCATGAACATCTTTACTGCATCGCCTTGCCCAGCTACGGCACAACCTGCCACATACAAGCCAAGCTTTGACTCATCCTCTTTTACATTCCAAGCACCATCGTTCTCAATGGAACCAACTAGGTTCGCTACCAACAATAATCCTCTACCGCCTCAGTGCGAACTCGCACTGGGACAGGATCAGAACCCCAGGATTGCAGAACAAAATGAGATTGCTAAGAGAATGAGAAGCCTTGAACAAAGTTTGAAGAATATGCAAGGGTTGAGCGGACAAAAGAGCGTCTCTTACGCCGACCTGTGCATGTTCCCTCACGTGCACCTGCCGACGGGTTTCAAGACCCCCAAGTTCGAGAAATACGATGGGCACGGTGACCCCATTGCACATCTTAAGAAATACTGCAACCAATTGCGGGGAGCCGGCGGAAAGGAAGAACTGCTAATGGCGTATTTTGGGGAAAGCTTAGTAGGGATAGCTTCGGAATGGTATATGGATCAGGAAATGTCCCGATGGCATATATGGGATGATCTCGCCAGAGATTTTGTAAAGCAATTCCAGTATAACATCGACATTGCGCCAGACCGAAACTCTCTGTCGAATTTGAAGAAGAAGCCTTCGGAAAGCTTTAGAGAGTATGCTATTAAGTGGCGTGAACAGGCGTCGAGAGTGAAGCCTCCCATGGATGAAGTGGAAATGGTCACTACCTTTCTCCAGGCTCAAGAGTCTGACTATTTCCAAAACATGATGTCAGCCATGGGTAAGCCATTCGCGGAAGCAATCAAGATAGGAGAGATGGTAGAGAATGGGCTGAAAACGGGTCGGATATTGAGTCAAGCAGCCATAAGGGCAACCTCCCAGGCCGTCCAAAGCGGGTCTGGAGGGACGACAAGGGGGAAGAAGAAGGAAGAAACGGCTATGGCAGCCTCTGAAGCAAGGGAGTATCGTCATCCCAGGCCCCATTTTTCGGAAAGGGCCCCACAACACTACTACCCCCACTCAAATGTGGCATATGCTCATCAACCTTATATGGTCATGAATGCCCAGCCTTATAACCATTCACCACAACAAGCCAACCGAGGCCCAGTTCCACCTCCCAGAAATCAGCTTCCTTACCGCAACCACTATAACCCACAACCCCCGCAGAATAACTACCGCCCCCAGGAGCCACCTCGACGGCGGACTTTTACGCCCATCGGTGAACAATACTCCACATTGTTCCCTAAGCTAGTCCAGTTGGGTTTCTTGCAACCAATTCCCCAAACGAGGCAAAACCCGACATCTCCTTCTTACAAAGCCGGAGTCAGATGCGCCTATCATTCAGGGGCCGAAGGACATGATACAAACGACTGCTGGTCATTGAAAAGAGTGGTCGAAAATTTGATAGAGCAGGGGAAGATAGTGCTAAGGGACGAAGAGATCCCAAATGTAACTAACAATCCATTGCCCGCTCACAATAATGGGCCGCTGATCGGCATGATTTGTGAAGACAAAGAGTTCGACCCTGCCTTGAAAGCCATAATTGCCATTGTCGACACAGCGAGGAGGCCTGAAACAGACCAGAAATCAGAAAGGGGGGAGGAGGCCAAGGCTGCAGAAAGCAAGCCCGAAAAGAAGGTGGAGAAGAAAGTAGTACCAGCAAAGGGTGGAGTTCTTTACATACCACGAGGTCAAGCCAAGAAGACGCAGAACTTCGGGATCAAAAAGACAAAACCTATGTATGTGCCAAAAGGGGCCTATGTGGTCCGGGGGACGATTCAACCACCTCGGCTGAATGAGCCAGTGGTTATCGGACGCGTGCCACAAAAGCCAATGACCAACCCGTCCACAGTGCCGTGGAATTATCAAAAGACTTTGGTAACGTATAAAGGTAAGGAGGTCATGGAAGAACTTCCAGAAAATACTTTCGTTGGAGGGTACTCAAATACCCAAGAACTGAACAACGCCACACAAAGGCGCTTCCCTCCAAAGGAGCCTGTGAGTGTTGAAGAAGCGGAAGTGTTCTTCAAGCAGATGAAGATGCCGGATTACGAAGTGATAGACCAGCTGCGCAAGCACCCTGAGCAAGTGTCCATGCTGTCACTATTAATGAGGTCAACCGAGCATCAAAAGATCCTGCTGAAAACCCTGAATGAAGCATACGTACCGGTCGAAACCTCGGTGGAGCAACTGGAGCGGATGACAGAAAGATTCTTCGCCGTCAACCAAATCTCCTTCAGCAAGAACGATCTACCCCCGGAAGGAGCAGCACACAACAAGGCATTGCATTTAACAGTCAAATGTGAGGACTACTATGTCAAGCGGGTGATGCTGGATGGGGGATCAGGTGTTGACATCTGCCCGCTCTCCACGCTGCAAAGAATGGAAATTGAGACCGGAAGAATCCGACCCAACAACGTCTGCGTGAGAGCTTTCGATGGTATCAAGAGAGACACCATGGGAGAAATAGACCTGTTGCTGGTCATAGGACCAGTCGAATCTCGAGTCACTTTCCAAGTGATCGACATGGACACATCTTACAATTTCCTCCTTGGCAGGCCTTGGATCCATGCGGCAGGAGCCGTGCCTTCTACTCTTCACCAGATGGTGAAGTTCGAGTATGAAGACCAAGAGATCGTGGTCCATGGAGAAGATGAACATGCCATTTATCGGGACCCATCTATCCCGTATCTTGAACCAAGAGAAGGGAGTGAGCATACGGTCTATCAAGCTTTCGAGGTGGTATTGGCAGAGCAGCACGAAGAGGGAGTACCTTGCCCCCAGCCTTTCTTGTCTAACGCTTCGGTTATGGTGGCCAAAGAGATGATCCGACACGGATTTAGGCCAGGGAAGGGGCTTGGACGAAATCTTCAGGGAATGACGGAACCCATTACTTTACCAGTCATCAAGAAACCTTTTGGACTAGGTTTCAAACCTACTCCAGCAGACGAAAAATGGGCAAAGAAAAGGAGAAATGAGGGCTGGAAGTTGCCTCAACCACTGCCGGATTTACATGCGACTTTTGTCAGGCCAGGGTACACTGAAGAAGAAGAAGATGAGGTCTTCACAGTTGAGGAAATCGAGGAAATATGTGGGGCAATGAGGGAAATGCTCTACGAGGTCCACATGGTTCAACCAGGCGAAGGCACGAGCACTGCTGAGATGATATACATGGGGCCAAACGCCAAGCTCCAAAACTGGGAGATCACGCCATTCCCAACTAGACGGAAGTCCGGGTAGACCTGTCCTGCCACCTTTCCTGTATCACAAGTTATCTCCGGGACATAACTTGAACGTTTTCTTCTTTTCATTTGTTGTTCCGAATTCCTAGTTGTAAACGTTGTTGTCTTCCAATTTTCCAAAGAAAATAAAAAAATATCATCATTGCTTTCCTATTCTTTCTTTCGTTCTGATTTTATTACTTTTCTTCTTATCTTCCTTTTCAGTCCTAATAATGCGGCTTTAAATATGACATGCTTGCGGACTTCACGCCCAGATCACAATGAGCTATTTAACTGCGAATTAATGAATCCAGAACCAGAATATGATGCGGAAGAGGCTTTTAGGGAGATAAACCGAGAGTTGGAATATTTCGAGAATAAACCTAAGCCAAATCTGAATGACACTGAACCGGTAAATTTAGGAACCCCGGAAGAAATCCGGGAGACCAAGATAAGCATTCACACGGACAAGAAAACGCGAGAGGCGATAATTCAACTTCTTCTTGAATTTAAAGACGTGTTTGCTTGGTCATATGATGACATGCCGGGACTAGGTGTCGATCTAGTGGTTCACAAATTGCCGATTCATCCTGATTGTCCTCCGGTTCAACAAAAGCAACGAAAGTTCAAAACCGAGGTCAGTGACAAAATTAAAGAGGAGATCACCAAGCAACTGAAAACAGGAGTGATCCGGGTAGTCCAATATACAACATGGTTGGCGAATGTGGTTCCAGTACCGAAAAAGGACGGGAAAACTCGGGTATGTGTAGATTACCGAGATCTGAACAGAGCAAGTCCTAAAGATAATTTCCCGCTGCCCAACATCCACATCCTCGTTGATAATTGCGCCAAAGCACGAGATACAGTCTTTCGTAGATTGTTACGCTGGGTATCATCAGGTATTGATGGATGAAGAGGATG
Organism: Nicotiana sylvestris; assembly: GCF_000393655.2. Taxonomy (NCBI): domain Eukaryota; kingdom Viridiplantae; phylum Streptophyta; class Magnoliopsida; order Solanales; family Solanaceae; genus Nicotiana; species Nicotiana sylvestris. The sequence goes on from NC_091066.1 coordinate 41,685,134, forward strand.
CCGAGAAAACTGCCTTCACCACGCCTTGGGGCACCTACTGTTATCGGGTCATGCCATTTGGTTTAAAGAATGCTGGGGCTACTTACATGAGGGCCATGACCGCCATTTTCCATGACATGATGCATCAGGAAATAGAGGTGTACGTGGACGATGTAATAGTCAAGTCCAGGACGCAGGATAATCACATCCAAGACTTGAGGAAATTCTTCGAGAGGCTAAGGAAGTATGACTTGAAGCTAAATCCAGCCAAATGCGCTTTCGGAGTTCCGTCAGGTAAACTTTTGGGTTTCATCGTAAGCAGGAGAGGTATCGAGCTAGATCCGACTAAGATAAAATCTATCAGAGATCTACCCCCCCCAAGAACGAAGAAAGACGTGATGAGTCTTTTGGGCAGGCTGAACTACATCAGTCGGTTTATTGCCCAGCTGACAAGCACGTGTGAGCCCATATTCAAGTTGTTAAGAAAAGATGCGGCGATTAAGTGGACAACGGAGTGTCAAGAAGCCTTTGATAAAGTCAAAGAGTACCTTTCGAATCCCCCAGTCTTGGTCCCTCCCGAACCAGGGAGGCCACTTTTCTTGTATCTGACAGTCTTGGAGAACTCCTTTGGCTGCGTCCTGGGGCAACACGATGTGACCGGGAAAAGGGAACAGGCGATCTACTACCTGAGCAAGAAATTCACCAGCTACGAGGCCAAATACACTCTGTTGGAGAAGACATGCTGCGCTCTCACATGGGTTGCTCAAAAGCTGAGGCATTATCTCCAAGCCCACACTACATTCCTCATAAGCAGGTTGGATCCCTTGAAATATATATTTCAGAAACCAATGCCTACTGGGAGACTGGCTAAATGGCAAATCTTGCTTACGGAATTCGACATAGTTTATGTCACTCGCACGGCAATGAAAGCCCAGGCGTTAGCAGATCATTTGGCCGAAAACCCGGTCGATGAGGAATACCAGCCATTGGATACCTACTTTCCAGATGAAGAGGTAAACACCGTAGAAGTAATCTCAGAGGAAGCTCATGTTTGGAAGATGTTCTTTGACGGAGCCGTGAACACCAAGGGTATAGGGATTGGGGCAATTTTGATCTCACCTGCCGGTCAGCATTATCCCGCCACAGCTAGACTTCGTTTCTTCTGCACAAATAATACAGCTGAATATGAAGCCTGCATTATGGGCATACATATGGCAATCGATCAGGATGTCAAAGACTTACTGATTATGGGAGATTCTGACCTGATCATCCGGCAAGTTCAAGGTGAATGGGAAACTCGGGATGTCAAACTTATCCCATACCGACAACATGTGGAGGACCTTAGCAAGCGCTTTACCTCAATAAAATTCAGGTATATTCCGAGGTGTCGCAATGAACTGGCAGATGCACTTGCTACTCTGGCTTCTATGCTACCCTACCCGGGCGACACCCACGTTGATCCTTTGGAAATCCAAATCAAGGAAAGACACGGTTACTGCAGTGTAATCGAGGCGGGATCAAATACGCAGCCTTGGTACCATGACATCAAGAAATTCCTGAAGAAACAAGAATACCCCGAGCATGCAACTGGAGATCAAAAGAGGACCATTAGGCGACATGCAAGTGGTTTCTTTTTGAGCAGTGAATTGTTATATAAGAGGACTCCGGACCTCAATCTCTTAAGATGTGTCGATATCGAGGAAGCGAGAAAGATCATGCACGAAGTACACGCAGGTGTGTGTGGACCTCACATGAACGGGTATGTCTTGGCAAAGAAAATCCTTCGAGCAGGTTATTACTGGATGACCATGGAAAAGGATTGCTTTAGTTTCGTTCGGAAGTGTCATCAGTGTCAGGTGCACGGTAATTTGATTCATGCACCTCCCACGGAACTGCATCCCATGTCCGCACCTTGGCCATTTGTCGCTTGGGGCATGGACGTCATTGGACCAATTGAACCAAAGGCTTCGAATGGACACAGGTTTATACTGGTTGCCATCGATTACTTCACAAAATGGGTAGAGGCTGTCACTCTCAAGTCGGTCACCAAGAAAGCTGTAGTGGATTTTGTACACTCAAATCTTATCTGTCGCTTCGGTATTCCTGCGACTATCATTACAGATAATGCAGCAAACTTGAACAGTCACTTGATGGGAGATGTGTGCGAGCAATTCAAGATAACACACAGGAATTCCACTCCTTATCGGCCAAAAGCCAATGGTGCTGTGGAAGCTGCAAATAAAAACATCAAGAAGATTTTGAGGAAAACAATACAAAATTCCCGACAGTGGCATGAGCAGTTACCTTTTGCATTATTGGGGTACCGCACTACGGTACGCACATCGGTGGGAGCGACTCCTTATCTTTTGGTTTATGGGACCGAGGCCGTAATACCGGCAGAGGTAGAGATTCCTTCACTTCGAATCATTGTCGAAGCAGAAATCGAGGACAGCGAGTGGGTTAAGACTCGACTGGAGCAATTGACGTTGATTGATGAAAAGCGGATGGCTGCAGTTTGTCACGGACAGTTATACCAACGAAGGATGGCCCGTGCTTACAACAAGAAAGTCCGACCTCGGAATTTCGAAGTAGGACAATTGGTACTGAGGCGTATTCTGCCGCATCATGAAGAAGCAAAAGGAAAGTTTGCCCCAAATTGGAAAGGCCCATACATCGTAAGGAAAATATTGCCAAGAGGAGCATTGTATTTAGGTGATATCGAAGGAAATGACCCTGACACAGCAGTGAATGCAGATGCAGTCAAGAGGTACTATGTCTAGATCATACTCCAAGTGGTCCTGACACGTTGAAAAGGGCGAAGGTGTTTATTCCCCACTACTCCCCAAACACTACCCAATTCTCTCTACCAACTTTTGAGCTGTAAAAAAAAAAAAAAAAAAAACAAAACATTGATTGAGGCCTGAACTACGTTTGACTTGATTCCGAAAGGATACGTAGGCAGCCTCTCCCTGAGGTTCAGTCACACCAACAACAAAATCCCATCCACCCTGAAATTGAAAACCGGGGCATGTCGGACACTTGAGAAGTTTAGTATCAGCTACCTCTCTTTACCAAGTACAAGCCTTCAAATCAATTACCAAAGATAGTGGGAAACCAATAAGCATCACAAATGGAAACCGGCACACCCTGAGTTGAGAGAAATAAAATGAGAGAGTCTCGGCGGTGAAAACCTTCGGGCACCACGAGGCGACGGGAGAAGAGAAACCAAAATGAGAGAGCTTGTTTAGTAAGAACTCGCAAAGAGTGCTATCAAGCGATGACAGGAAGAGAAATGAGAGAGGTCAGCCAGTGAAAACCCGCAAAGGGCGCTGTCGGCCGAAAAGGAATGACGCCACCCCAAGAAGGTCTCGGCGAAGTTCCACCGGTTTTGGAATCACAGATCTGTTCTGGTTCAGGAAAACGCAAGTTCATGGAAGGTCGGACGTCCAGTCCAAAGAGCATGTCATGTCATTTAAAGCCAGCGTTATCTTCCTCAGATAAGTCTTTCTCGCCCCGAAAAGGGTATTCCTTTTCTGATTTGTTTTCCCCTGCTTTGTTTCTTTTCGAATCCCTTTTGCATTTTTACCCCGAGTTCAGAACACACCGGAAAGAGTAGGTGGCATGGTTTGTTTTCACGGAATCCCGTCTCATGATGGAAAGCACCTCATCTCGTTGATATGATTACCCAAGCATGACGTTTGATGGTGTTCCGGAGTAAAGGAAAAAGAGAGAAATCTTGAAATCTTCCCCAGCAAGTCCACCTTCGGACAAATCCCCACAGAGTCTCCCCTGTACAAATCCCAACAGAGTCTTGTACAATCTCCCACAGAATCTCCCCAATATATAGAAAAAAAAAAAAATGGAATCTCCCCAGCACATCCCAGCGAGTCCTTTTGCAGACATCCCCAACAAGCTTACCCCAACAAATCCTAGAAATCCCACTTTGAAGTAAATCCCCAACATGCCCATTGTACAAAATTCCACACAAAGAATCCACTTTGTAAATATTCCCCACAAAGCTTCCCTTTTGTACAAATCCCCACAAAATACCTCCAATAAAATCCCCGTTGAGAACCTCCAAGCAAAACGGGACACAAAAAAAAAGAGAAAAGAAAAAGAGCCTTACGAGGCAAATCATCACAGAATCTGGAAATACAAGCCTGAGCGGTCTAAAAGGTTTCGGCATGTGAATCAAATCAATGACGGGACTTCACAACAGGAATAAAGACGCAACAAAGCAACCGGGAACGATCAAGGTCACCAAACCGACCGTCATTTCCGAACTAACAATTGTCCTTTGTCTGAAAAGTTGAAACAGGTGTAATCCAAGACAACCGTGCAAGGAGCAGGTGTCGCCCAAAGAAGAAGGTACATGGGTACAAGAAATATTTTGGCAATAAGGAATTCACTCGAAAGGTAAGTTTCCACGAAACTCCCTTGTATCTTCTACTAAAACAAGAAAATTCAAAAGGAAAAGAGGTCGCTTAGTATTCTTGAACTTTGCCCCCAACCAATCAGCATTAGGGTTTTAAACCCTAAACTGAATTTTCCTTTTAGTCAGCATTAGGGTTTTAAACCCTAAACTGAACTTTTTCCTTTCAGCCAGCATTAGAGTTTTAAACTCTAAACTGAGCTTTTTTCATGCAATCAGCACTAGGGTTTTAAACCCTAAACTGAATTTTTCTTTTAGTCAGCATTAGGGTTTTAAACCCTAAACTGAACTTTTTCCTTTCAGCCAGCATTAGAGTTTTAAACTCTAAACTGAGCTTTTTCATGCAATCAGCATTAGGGTTTTAAACCCTAAACTGAATTTTCCTTTTAGTCAGCATTAGGGTTTTAAACCCTAAACTGAACTTTTTCCTTTCAGCCAGCATTAGAGTTTTAAACTCTAAACTGAGCTTTTTCATGCAATCAGCATTAGGGTTTTAAACCCTAAACTGAATTTTTCTTTTAGTCAGCATTAGGGTTTTAAACCCTAAACTGAACTTTTTCCTTTCAGCCAGCATTAGAGTTTTAAACTCTAAACTGAGTTTTTTCATGCAATCAGCATTAGGGTTTTAAACCCTAAACTGAATTTTCCTTTTAGTCAGCATTAGGGTTTTAAACCCTAAACTGAACTTTTTCCTTTCAGCCAGCATTAGAGTTTTAAACTCTAAACTGAGTTTTTTCATGCAATCAGCATTAGGGTTTTAAACCCTAAACTGAATTTTCCTTTTAGTCAGCATTAGGGTTTTAAACCCTAGACTGAACTTTTTCCTTTCAGCCAGCATTAGAGTTTTAAACTCTAAACTGAGCTTTTTCATGCAATCAGCATTAGGGTTTTAAACCCTAAACTGAACTTTTTCCTTCCAGCCAGCATTAGAGTTTTAAACTCTAAACTGAGCTTTTTCATGCAATCAGCATTAGGGTTTTAAACCCTAAACTGAATTTTTCTTTTAGTCAGCATTAGGGTTTTAAACCCTAAACTGAACTTTTTCCTTCCAGCCAGCATTAGAGTTTTAAACTCTAAACTGAGCTTTTTCATGCAATCAGCATTAGGGTTTTAAACCCTAAACTGAATTTTCCTTTTAGTCAGCATTAGGGTTTTAAACCCTAAACTGAACTTTTTCCTTTCAGCCAGCATTAGAGTTTTAAACTCTAAACTGAGCTTTTTCATGCAATCAGCATTAGGGTTTTAAACCCTAAACTGAATTTTCCTTTTAGTCAGCATTAGGGTTTTAAACCCTAAACTGAACTTTTTCCTTTCAGCCAGCATTAGAGTTTTAAACTCTAAACTGAACTTTTTTCATGCAATCAGCATTAGGGTTTTAAACCCTAAACTGAATTTTTCTTTCAGTAAGCATTAGGGTTTTAAAACTGAATTCTTCCTTTGTTCGGCGTTAGGGTTTTAAACCTTAAACTGAACCTTTCCCCAGCTAGTCGATATTAGGGCTCCAACCCTGAACTGAGCACGCATATCCTCTTTCATCAATTTTATGAACTTCCTGGTGAATAAGTAACGAAATTTTCCTAGTGAAACTGGGGCAGAAAATTTCGTTTGTTTGTTTCTTTTCTCCCGCAGGTCTGACCTCGAGCCACATGGATCGAAATGACCCACGAGATAAATCCCAGTTCGGAATCAAAGAAGAAAAAGACAAAAAAAGAGATATCCCGAGATATCAGAGTAAAGGGAAAGCAAATCGACTCCAACATTTGACTAAGGTCCTGACCTCTGCCGGTCACATTTTATTCGGTATCCCGGAGATTAAAAAACAAGTCGCCGCAACTCGCAAGCATCAAGATTCAGATCAGAGTCTACAAGCAGAATCAGCTAAGACCCAAGATCAAGTCGTAAAAGAATCATAGATAGGAATCTTGTAACTAGCAGTTGACATGCATATAAGTAGTTAGTTCAGTTTCCAATTTTCGTTTGGTTGTAATAAGGCGGTCAGTGACGTAGCAGTGACAACAGCAGCAGCAGTAGCAGCAAGCATTGCAGTCCCATGGTAGCCCCAGCTACCAAAACTTCTCGAACTACATTGACCTGATTCCTGTTTAGCCCAGGATATGTAGGAAATCTTTGAAGCAAGATTCGGTCAGATCTTTCAAAAAATGCTTCATACGGAGTGGTCTATAGGCAAAAATCGCTCATACACGCTCACTTGATCTTTGCACGAAAACCCTTCGTGTTTCCGAACAAAGAGGGGCAGCTGTGAGCACGTGATTTTTGTTTCACACGACAATCGCTCCAAAAAGAAATAAAAACAAATATAATTGGCCCTGCTGTACAATTTCGGATTTCTGTGCGGCACTTTGTTGATTTATTTATGACTTTGGCCCATTTTTATTTATTTACTTTATTAAAATAAAATTCAAAAAATATATGTGTCCTGCATAATTCAAACCGTAATCCGGTCGTTAAATAGAAAATCGTGATTAGGCATTTTCGTCCGTGATTTTATTTGGTTTGACCTTACCTGTTTTGAAATATTTTAGTATGTGTGCAAATAATTGTATTTGAGTGTGTATTTAATTTTAATTTGATTTTTGGCTTAGTTTTGTTTTAAAATAAATAAGAAAAAGAAATAAAAAAAAAAAAAAAAAAAAAGACCCCTTCCCTTCCGGACTTGGGCCAATTTATTAAAATTGGCCCAACAAACTCAGCCCAAACGGACAGCCCAAGCCACCAGTCCAAACAGCCCACCCCCAGGCCATGAAACGACGTAGTTTAACACCAAAACTACGTCGTTTCGATGCCAACCCATCACAACCGTTTAAACCAAGCCGATCCAACGGTCCAGATCTTTCACCCGTAATTCCACTACCCGACCCGTTACCCGAACCAATTCTGACCCCTACTGAGCCAAACGACGACGTTTCGTTTAAACCTTCAGATCCAAGCCGTCCATCTCGTCTCATCCAACGGTTGAAATCAATCCCCTCATTCCATATATAAGCCTCATACCACACCCTGCCCCCCTATCCAATACCCCAGCTTCCGTCTTCACCTCCTTCCCCACAAAACCCTAGCCGCCCCCTTATCCCTCGCCATTAATCCCGGCGGCATGAACGCCGATGACCTCGCCATGAACACCATAGAACCCCCTCACCACCCTGAACATAGACCTGTTAACCGTTTAGTTCGAATCACCCCCAGGTCCTCGAATCTTCATTTGAAGATTCGAGTCAAAACTCGATCTACTCAGTTTAAACCCAGTTTCATACCAGACACTCCCCAGACCCCCCTCGTGACCAAACCATACTTGGTTTGGTCCGAATCTGATCAGGGAGGCATGAATCCCAGATCTGAGTTTTGGAAATTTGGTGTTCCTCCGTCACTGGTTCAACCGAAGAGATTAAGGTCTAATGGACTTTAATCAAAGTGTTTCTCGTCTGAGAAACACTTCGTTTAAAGTCCATTCAGCCTTAAGAAAGGCCTGACCAAGTCCGAGTTAAGGTTTCGATCTTTTTGCGGTTTAAGGTGAGTTTTCTTTCTTTTCTTAGTTGTTTTTGGTTTGTTTGATTGTTGTAAGGGTCTGTTCGTTTTCTGTTTATGTCCTTGACCTCTATCAACTGTGCTTCAACCACTTCGCCTGAACCTCTGTTTGTTTGTCTAAATTCCCCCCCTCCTTTTCTGATAAGGCATTATGTATTTGTTTGTGCAAGTAGCTGATTTTCGAGTTTGGACTGACTAGTTGACTCCTCGAGTGTATTTCTGCTTAGTCAGTATAATGCGAACCATGTATCAATACTGTTTAAATGTCTGATTTTTGGCTACGATTGTGTATGTTAATACTAATATAGTCGAGTCGACATGTGTCGTCAATTAATTTCAACTGTCTGAGCATAGCAAATCGATTTGCTTCTGTTGAACATTTGTTGAAATCAATTCAGAACCAGTTTTGTTTACTTATAGCTGTTGATTTGGATCAGTCAATGTAAAAAGGATTGTTTATGTTTAAATTCTGAATTGGAAGGCATGGGCACTCGTGCACAGCATGTGCACTAGTGCACCTCATGTGCCTTGTGCACAGCCTGTTTTTCTGCATTAAGAAGCTTTTAAGTTTTAAACAATCTGACAGTATATGCTGTCAGATATATTCTACTGCCCATACTTGCTTTTAGATAATAAAATGAAAAGTTAAAGCCTGCCAAGGGAATGTCATGGGATTAATACTTAAATAGCTGAGTGGAAACTGAAAAGAAAGGGGCACATGGGAGGGGTATCTGATTAATTTAACAGGCTGTAAAAGGTTTGATGTTGAGGCTTATAAAAGGGAGGTCCATCAGTTGAAGGAGGGGGATTTTTTTTTGGATAATAGACAAAGGGGATAATACACAGAGAGACATTGATAGATACACAGACATTTTGGATAATATACACACACAAAAACAGAAATAGATAGAGAGAGGCATAACACAGAAAAGAGGAACTGCATTTTCATCTTTGTCTTGATTCTCACTGGTCTGGATTTGCTTGTTCCATACTGATTTCTTCTGAGTCCTGTTTTGAGATTACCAGTTGTCTGTGGCATCGGTTCATTTCTGGATCTATTCTGCCTAAATTCTGATTCTATATTACTGAGAATTTGCTTCATTCTGCCATTTCCCAATTGGCTCTAAACTGCATTTTGCGCTGGGATTTGTTCTATTGGTTACCTGCTGTTACTGCTGCTGCATTTGTTGCCATCGTTACTCTACTGACTTCTCTTCTTTCTTCAATTGTGAAACCCTTCCAGGTACACAACTTCTGAAACCATATGTTGTTGAAAGTTTGAAGTTGGAAGCAGAAATAAAGAAACAAATGGCTGTTTACTGCATAATACTTGTGTTCAAATAGGTCGAAAGTTAGTTTAGCCTGTATTTGTTTAACTTCAAACTGCAAATGCTCTGTATGAAATAACATACATTCTGATTTGAGATGAACTATTAGATAGTATTTGCTTGTTAGATCAGATGTGTTGTAATGCATACAACCATTAGGTTTTGTTTTTTTTACATTATAACATAGAATCGTAGCAAGCATCTGTACGTATTTTTGTCTAGATCTCTAAACTGTTAAATCTGTCATATTTGGTTCCATTTAATTTCAAGATAAGTGTATCCCAAACTAGTTCTCATGCAGCGCTACGCTAACAGGGTGATGATGCATGCCAATCCTCTTGTTAGATTACTCGTTCCTATATAGGTTCGATATGGGCTTTAATATAGATTCATTGTTTCGAAATAATGCGTTTGACTTTTGAGGAAAACTAATAGGCATTTTTGAATTCAATTAGTAGTAGTTTTCTTAGTAAATAGCCGATTTCATTTATCAAGCCTAAATAAGTTAATTTTAAAAGTCAAACTCGAGGGTTGTTTAATGTAAATTTAGTATGTGTTATTAGTTTGCTTGCAACCCCTCTTATCAAATTAACAAAGCTCATTCATTCCTTAAAAACAAGGCATGAGGTAATTCTTATCTCATAAACAACCAATTAGGTAATCAAACAAAATTTAGTAGGTAGTCGTTTCAACAAGTAAGTTTGGTCTTTCCCTTTTATTTAGAGACAAATATAACAGAAATGTAGTCGCTTTAGGATATCTCTTTTTTTCTAAAAAATAATGAGACGAGCCTCGCCAAATAAAAAATGCAAATTGCGGGGCCCTCAACAGCTAATCATAATATTTAGAATTCAGGCTAGGCCGTTTAATCTCATGGCCTTCTCAAAAATAATGACTCGTTAGATTCTTGAGGCGCGACTTAATTAAATTATATTCTTAAATTCGGGTGCACATTGATTGTGACCCAAATCCAAATCTCAACGAAGTCAGATGTGTTGACGATCACGGGCGCATTGATTGTGACGTGGTTCGAGATGCATTTTCACGACGTTGCAATTCTATAAAAATAAATGATAATGATAAAAGCGGTTTAAACTTAATGAAAGCACGCAAGTCATAACATGTATTTAAATTAGATATTTAGCCATTATAACAATTTAAGCGACCGTGCTAGAACCACGGGATTCGAGGGTGCCTAACACCTTCCCTCGGGTCAACAGAATTCCTTACTTAGAATTTCTGGTTCGCAGACTTCATTTGGAAAAGTCGAATATTTTCCTCGATTTGGGATTCAAGATAAACCGGTGACTTGGGACACCAAAAGCCAAACCTTTCCCAAGTGGCGACTCTGAATTAAATAAATAATCCCATTTCGAATATTGTCACTTAAATTGGAAAAACTCCACCCGCGCACTTAACCCTTCGGGGCGGGGGGCGCAAAAAGGAGGTGTGACAGTGATGTCATCAATGACCTTACTATAGTATAAACACAAGAAAATTTGTGTTCATTTCTACATTCAAAGAGACACAATTCTCAGTTCAAACTTCACAAATTTCACATCAAGTGAAAATCGTTAGAAATTCCTCAACCTAGTGATAGAAATTACGACTAATCGCCACATTGTCAGCATTTAAATGAGATTGCTGAAACTTTCAAAAGGTCAAAAATGACACTCAATTCATATAATTATAATAAGATTTGTGTTAATTCAACAATCAAAAATCACAAAATAGTATTGTATAAAAAGTGAAAACTCATACACACTCATTTTTCTCCGTTGTTTTTTCTTTCAAAATTCAAAACCTTAATTTGTTTAATGAGATTTTTACTTAGAATTCGAAATTTGGAATATACCATAATTATTCCTTTTTCTTTTACTAATATACCAGCTAGCATGATATTCTGTCTTGATTAATCAATTTTGTGTAAGCATTACTTTTTCTATTTTTATGTACTCTTGTGTACGGTCGAAATCAGGTATGTCCGATTTCGTAGGCTCAAGGGTCGCTTCGAGATAGACCGGGCTCGAGCCCGATGGCGGAGTACGAGGCTCGAAGATCGAAGTGCTTGATGAACACCGAGGCCAAGTATGACCAACTTCGAGATAGTACCGTTAGACAGCTGTGGCCCTGAGATCACGGCGTGAATTCCAGAATGGATTTGTACTAGGCGGTTAGACAATTGTATAATAAAATTCCTTACTACAATTAGAAGTGTACCTTATTTAGGATTCCCCTACTATATAAAGGAGATCCCAATCATTTGTAACACATCAATCATTGACAAAAGAATATACATTCTTCACTTTCTTGCTTATTGCTCATTAAAATTGTCTTTTAGCTTAATTGTTCTTACTGACCTACCTCGAGGCCACCTTAGCTCGAGGTCAAGACTGGCTTGTTCACTGGTTTGATTTAACTTATTTCTTTAATTTATATGTTTGATTTTTTGATTATCAGTTGATATTGGACTAAATCACATATCTTTAAGACCTCAATACAAATTTAATTGTTACTCGAATTTTTGGGTAAACAACTCTCCCATACCTCGTGGTCAAATTGTTTATAAATATTTTATGATTAATTATTTTGAAGAAGAATAAAATATCAACGTTAAATGTCTAATTACTTTATAGGTGATACAAATATAATTCTAAAATAATCAAAAATTTCAAAAATCGCCAGTAACTTTAACTTTAATTTATCTACTTCAAAAAATGCATTTTTTTCCTTTTCCTAAAAAATTAAGGAAGTTAACTGAATTTACTCATTTTTCTACGACAGCACGGGTAAAACAATTCATTTGTGAAAAATAAATGTGATAATTCATAATAGTCTGTTTGTAAATTTTGACATTACCAGCTCATCTTGGCAGTGACTCTAGAAGGTCAAGAGGATTATCCATCCATTTAAATAGGAGAAGAAAGTATTGTCTTTTTTTTTTTTACTGGAAATAGTAAGGGAATTAAATAGAATTTAATTTATAAAAATATGAGGTTGATAGTTTAATTTTTCAATTGTTTTATTTCTTATAAAGTAAAAAAAAAGGGTCTCAAGATAATTAACATACGCAACTCTCTTCTTAATACAGCAGCCGTACCAATATAAAAGAAAACATTAGTTCTCACTCCAATTCACTTTTACTTGTCCAATATGGACTTTGCACACCCCAAAAAATAAAAAATAAAGTACATAATTTATCTTGATACTCATATTAATTGATGCATATCTTTTATGAATTTGAGAAAATAATTTGAACAATAACAATAATAACATACCCGGTATTATCCTACACTGTGGGGAGGGTAGTGTTTACGCAATCCTTATCCCTACCTTGTGAGAATAGAGAGGATGTTTCCAATAGACCCCCCGCTCAGGAAAGCATAAGTACCACATTAATAAAAATAAAGATACGAAGGGACAACACCAAAAGCCTTATAAAAGCAGAATAAAGACAACAAGATAGTAAGATGATCAACAACGAAAGAAAACAATGGTTAGTCATAAAAACCTACTACCAACAGGAAGCGAGATTGCATGTCAATACTACTGTTATGAACACTCTAGACTACCTACTCTACTACCCTAATCCTTGACCTCCATACCTTCCGATCAAGAGTCATGTCCTCGGTCAGCTGAAGCTGCACCATGTCTTGCCTAATTGCCCCTCCCCACCTCTTCTTTGGCCTACCTGTACCTCTCCGTAGGCCCTCCAATGTCAACCTCTCATACCTTCTCATCGGGGCGTCTGTGCTCCTCCTCCTCTTCACATGACCACACCACCTAAGTCGCGCTTCCCGTATCTTGTCCTCAATAGGGGCTAGTGGCGGAGCCACCTTTTAGGAAAGGATGTTAAATGACACCCCTTCGTGGAAAAAATATATTGTGTAGGTAGGATTATATATATATATATATATATATATATATATATATATATATATATATATATATACATACTATGTATTGACTCCCATTAATTTCGTGGTATGTTTACTTTTATATATTTTGACACCCCTTAACTAAAATTTTGGCTCCGCCGCCACACCCACCTTGTCACGAATAACCTCATTTCTAATATTATCTAACCTGGTGTGCCCGCACATCTATCTCAACATCCTCATCTCTACTACTTCATCTTCTGGACATGAGCGATCTTGACTACCCAATACTCAGCCCCATACAATATTGTCGATCTGACCACCACTCTGCAGAACATACGGCTTTTAAGTTTTGGTGGCACCTTCTTGTCACACAAAACACCGAAAATGAGTCTCCATTTCATCCATCCCGCCCCAGTACGATGTGTGACATCTTCCTCTCCTAGGGATGACCTGCGAGTCTATCCTCACCTCCCCTTCCCCTCCTTGAGTCTCGCCACTGAACTTACACTCCTAGTATTCTGTCTTGGTCCTGCTCAACTTGAAACCTTCAGATTCCAGGGTCTGCCTCCATACCTCTTATTGCGCGTTCACACCGCCTCGCGTCTCGTCAATCAATACAATATTATCTGCAAATATCATGCACCACGGCACCTCCCCTTGGATGTGATGCATCACTACGTCCATTGCCAGGGCAAACAAAAAAGGGCTGAGTGCCGACCCCTGATGCAGCCCCATCATAATCGGAAAATGAGTAATTAATATTGTGGGTATAACAGGAAAAAAGAAATTATTTTCTCTTGATATGTTAAAAGTGCCAAGTAAAAGTGAAAATCTATTTTTAAAATACTGGACAAGTAAAAGTAAACGGTGGGAGCAGTAAACATATACTCCAAAAACATTTGAAAGTTTTCGAAATTTAAGAATTGGAGCTATTAGTAGAAAAGTCAAAGGGCACAGGTTGGAGTGCCAAATAGGGAAATTGTGATGCCACCCACGTGCTAATTGCTAAGCCGTGCACCCAACGCTATTAGGCTTAGAAGCTCCTTTAAGCAACCGTATAATTTATTATATATATATATATATATGTATATATGTATATATATATATATATATATATATATATATATGTATGTATTTCATTTAATTATGGTTATTTAATACTATATGTTATCATTTTAATTTTCTGACTCTTAGATTAAATTATATCATTAGGTGTAAGTTTCAATTTTCATGTAATACTTTATTTGACAAAGAAGCATAATATTTTTTTTATATAAAAAAAATGAAGCACAATATTTTTTTTATATAAAAAAAATGAAGCACAAATGAATGCAATAATTTGTATATTTCAAGGATGGATAATTTACCTTGTTCGTTGGATTCAGAATATAAAACATGAAAGTTTTTTTTTTTCCTTTCTCCCACTTGAATAGGAGGAGGAGGTCGCTTGCATTGATTTGGAAAAACTAAGTTGTAGAACATAATAAAATTTTATAGCTTGGATGTCGAGAAGGATACCATTAAGCAGAAGAGATTTGCTTGTGCATAATTTTTATTCTTGGAACGAAAGGAGAAAAAATAGAATAACTATTTTACATACAAACCTTTATTGTTAATTAAATCGATCGGTGATATATATCCTCACTCTAATTTGGAGGCTTAAATTTATAGTATTTGGTTTGACGTAAATATTGAGTAGCTTACACACGTATCCCTCCATTTTTCTTTGCCTCTTTCGTCGTTTTGTACGTCTTTCTCACAGATACACGTATGAATACTAATCTTCGAGTGAATGAAGTCCATATATAAAACCTTAAAGCAAAAGCGAGTACGCAAGTAAGAAACCAAAAACAATCCAAAAAAGGCAAATTCCTGTTCTACCTGATCAATACTACTATAAAATATTTAGTACTAGTTTAATTTTAATCCATCCTCCTCTAGTTGTGATTTTCAGATATATATTTTATAGCTTCAGCTTCATCAGCGTCAGAGTCTAAAAGAGTCTCAGAGATATGAGCACTTTAACCATTTCTTTACTTCCATCAAAGCTCAACCCTCAAAAGGAAAGCTCTCTTTTTGTATACAAAACTACAAGAATACTGTCCAAAAACAGCCAATCTCTACTTCCTGTAATACTCATTTCCTTTTTGTTTATCAAAATTTAAATGTCAGATATTGTACTTGTTGGATTTCTCTGGTCAATATATTACTCAATATATATATGTGTGACTGATGATCTCAGGTGGCAAGGTTATTTGGACCTTCTATTTTTGAAGCATCTAAGCTGAAGGTTCTATTCTTGGGTGTAGATGAGAAAAAACATCCTGGAAAGCTTCCAAGAACTTACACACTTACACACAGTGATATTACTTCCAAACTCACTCTTGCCATTTCTCAAACCATTAATAACTCCCAGGTAATTCCTGCTTCATATTCATGTATTAGTACAACTAAATTAGAAAATGTAATTCACTTTCAGCTACCCAACTTTTAGGCAGAACAGATGAGGCAAAAAGGGAAAGATTCAGTTTCTACAATATTGTTTTTATTGGAATAGTTTTACTGCAAATTTGTCTTCTTGAGCGGAAGGTCTACTAGAAACAGACTTTCTACCTCCTGAGGGTAGGATAAGATCTTTGGAGGCCGTTTCCTTTTTTGCACATGTGATTGGTCTATTTGATTGTTGAACCTGAATTTACTTTGACGCGTTGGCCTGTGTGTCCCCAGTATCTCTAAGAAATATTTGGATATTTGATGTGCAGTTACAAGGTTGGTATAATAGATTGCAAAGGGATGAAGTGGTTGCAGAATGGAAGAAAGTTAAAGGGAAGATGTCACTTCATGTCCATTGTCACATTAGTGGAGGCCATTTCTTGTTAGACTTTGTTGCTACCCTCAGATACTATATCTTCTGCAAAGAACTCCCCGTGGTACGTACGTACGTTTTTTATACAAATTTTCTTTCCCGTATCAAATGTGATTCAAGTCATTTTTCATGTGAATTGTTTTACTCAAAATAAATTTCTATGAAACATATATATTTTCTCGAGTTTAGTTGATGAGTATTTTTATTAATCAAACACATTGTAGTGAGAGAGAAGAGGGAGGGGATTATATTTTAGGTGGAAATTAAATATTATTTGTGTGTGGGGTTGATTAATTCTCTACTGTGACAGTAGAGACACTAAAGGCCAGATAGTGAAATAGAGGGTTCTTTTACACAACATTTCAAAGTAGAATAAATATATTTAAAAGCAGTCTTTTGACCTATATATATATATATATATATATATATATATATATATATATATATATATATTATATTATTTGGCACATGCACCAGGTTATAAAAGCATTTGTTCATGGAGATGGGAATTTGCTAAAGAATTACCCAGAGTTGCAAGAAGCTTTGGTTTGGGTTTATTTTCACTCAAATATTCCAGAATTCAACAAAGTGGATTGCTGGGGCCCACTCAAAGAAGCATCCTCAACTTCTGGTGAATTAGGTGAGACCCAAATGGGAAATACAAGTGCTACTACAACCACAAATTGCAACTTGGATTTACCACAACCTTGTCAAGAATCTTGCACATGTTGCTTCCCCTCAATGAGTTTGATTTCCTGGTCCTCTCATTCTGCTCGTTTACAAACTTTACAAGATTGATGTATTTTACTGTCCTTGTAGGACTGTAAAAAGATAATAATTCTTTATTCTAATGTAAATAATTGAAAAAATAGGCATTTGGTTTTGAAGAAAAAACCGGAGAAATTCCACGTGGGCTATGAGTCTGCCTCTCTACAGATATATCACACTTTGTCCACCAAAAGATTAGAACTTGTTACTTGCACACATCGTCCTTATCACTAAAACAAAACATGAGGGCTAAAGATGTTGATGCATAGTAGCCATGGGCTTGGATTGTATCTAGTGTTGCAGCCATCCCACGTTTCATTTTCTTGGTTTTGATGTTTTTCAAACGAACAGTCACATATGATAGGAATGTACACCAAAATGCCTACCAGTTAACATGGAAGGAATAGCAAATGAAGGGTTGCTTGCTATGAGAATGTGCAACATTAGTGTCTTTATTTCTTTTACACTGAAGTTCTGTATAACTTTTTTTCTTTTCAACATTCATAAAAAGCAGAGTAACTCAGTAGTCAGTTCTCTTCCATTATAATTGCTTATTTGCTTTAGTTTCATTTCCTTTCATATCTCTTTCAAGCCTTATTCTTTCAATGTCTAAAATAAGGGCATCCAAAATCTATGTTGGTATAAACCAATTTTGATGCATAAGTTACTGAGGCAGACAGCAGTAGGAAACAAAAGGTGAAAAAGAAATAGATCGGACTTCTTTACACCTGAAGCTGACAAGTTACGCTAGTACACCAGTTACCCGTGTACAATCAAATAGTATGTGAGCATCGGAGATCATTTGTTTTCATGAATTACAAGGAAGAAAATAGAAAAAGACAACTTTATGTACAAACAAGATCACAAGTTCGCGAAAAAATTGGATGTCCCCCAAAAAGAACACGCTCCCCTCTCCTATATTACAGAACGCCCGATGTTAATGAGAATTAAATAACATCTCCAACTGTACACTTTGATCTATTAACAGATTAATCACTCTAATACATGAATTTGAAAGACGATAGAGATCATCATCCTATCAGTTGAACATTAGGTCTTACAGCTTCCTGCAACTGTTTCCCATTACAAGTATCTCTCATCAAACAGATCAGTTCGCACCTCTTCACTGCTTGTGCTTCACGATGAAACAACTTTAACGAGTGCCCAAAAATAATTACATTGCAGTCACCTGATTTTCGTTCTACCGAGAGAAGATGCCCCAATTTCAGTCTCGGTGTTCTGCATGGCCAATTACATTCCCATGTTAGATGTCCTTGCATTCTTTTGAAAGTCTAAATGAAGGTACCCTATAATATAGAAAGTTACTATCCTTTTACATATGCTTTACCTGAGATTTAGGAGAAGGGAAGACATTCCAAAATCGAAGTGTTTCATCTCCTGCTCCAGTCACAATCGTCTGCAAAAATGTTAATAGCAGTTAGAAACATCAGAGTAGAGAGAATGAAGCTGCTGCTGCAACTAGGCGACAAGTCGACAGAATTACATAGACAAAATTAACTAGTTTTGCTCAGCTACCTGTCCATCTGGAGAGATGACAAGATATAGGACTCTATATGTATGGCCCGTCAGAGTAGCTATCTGCATTAATTGAAAAAAGCATATGATGAAAGTTGAAACTAGTACAAGACGATATGTCTAACAAATAGATGTTTGTCCATATATTTTTTAGTGCAGCGTCACATTCTGAAAACTTAGGTGAAATACCTTAGACATTGTGGGATACCTCCAGAGTATTATTTGGTTTTGTGAGTAACCATGAGTGCTGACTAATTCATTTACATTCTTCGACCACACAAGATTGCAGACCTGCCACAGTGTTGAATGAGTTAGCATATCTGAGTAAACAACACTTGGTGGCACTTGTAAATCTGAAAGTCCAAAACACCTAGAGAGACCCGGGAGGGAGGGGGTTGAGCAGGAATTGCGGGAAAGTTTTCTAACCTTCCTCACATGTTTACAGTTACTAGTACCTCGCACAATCCTTTACTGTCTACGCACACATATGACATATATCCCCACTCAGTATGTGAGAGTGTGTGTGTCTGGGGGGGGGGGAGAACGAACTTGTAAAACTGGTTCAAACATAAATATTTCAATGATTTTTCTTTTTATGAGCTCCTTTAGGGTATATTCCCAAGCTATTGCGATACTGGTATTTCCCGGGGTTATACGTCAAAAAATCTGGACGATGGGGCTCTACTTCCTACTGTGCAATTCCGGTGTTATAGGTCTAAAAATCTGGATGATGGGGCTCTACTGCCCAATGTGCCTTTCGAGCTAGCTCTTCCTGATGGCACCTACAATGGCATAACTTGTCTAGATACATAAACCATGGGCACACCAAGCCCGAATTCCCAGCCCAAGGTATACTAATGGGGGAAGTCTTACTTTTAATTCCTCATATTTTGTGGATGAAATCACTTTTCCAGTGTTATTTGCTCTTACAGCAATTCCTAGACGCTTAGAATTTATCTGAAAAGGTTTTTTAAAAATCCGAGATTAGTTTGCGAATCTTTTGATTAGTTTCATTTATGTCTCGCTTCACTTTCCTTGGTTCCTCTCCTACCCCGTGAAGTGAATTACTTTCAAGGACCTCCTTCACAATGACACCTACTTCATCAAAAAAAGGATCTCCTTCACAATGAATGGTCCAAACATTTCTCCTACTCCCCTTTTCTTTTACCCTCCCTTCTCTCAGTCATATTCAAAGATTTCTGCAGTATCAGCTACGGGGGGAACTCTCCCAGTTCTTTAGCTGTTTAGGAACTTTAACACAAGTAACAGAATAGGTGCGTAACTTGAAAGATGAAAACCCCTCAGGGTGTTGATGGTAAATGTTTATGCAATTCTGATGTTTTTCTTTAATGTTATACCTGCAGAGGGCCTATACTATCAACAATAAAATATTAGTGCATTTTGCCTTGTGCACAAATAAATATAGATTCGTGGTGAAGGCCCTAGAGAAAGATATTTGAGATTAAGAAAGAGATGGGAAGAGGATGGGTGGTGGGGGTTAAAGAGGAAGGTCAAGATGGTTTGATAAGTCCAATAACAATGTTTTAAGAAATAAACTTGAGGACACTTCTCTCTTACAAAAAGGAGGACTGAATATGCAGCGTATGGTGTAGTAAGAGCAACATCCCTAATGTTAACAATCATCCTCATATAAATATTAGAAATGGCAGAGTGAGGTCCCCGGTACTGTTTAAACCAATTTGAAAGGAAGTTCCTACTCTTGAATGGTGTAAAATGTGCTTGGAGATGGTTCCCAAGGGGATCGCCTACTGGTTAAGGCGTAGTAGTAACAACAGCTCTAACCCCAACTGCAACACTTGGGGTGTGCACACCGGCTCTAACCTTGGTGAGCAGGATTACCTTGGCAACCTGCACCGGGTGTGAACAGGTTGCCCAATGAACTAGTTGAAGTGCACTAAAGCTGACCCGATGTATGTTTGTATGCCCGCACGTGTAAGATTTAAACAAATTTTACACATAAAGGTCCACAAATTCTTAAAAAGCCAGAATTATCCTATCCATGGAATATGGTAAACTTGACGAACACGAACTTAAATGAAGCTAAACCAAACCTTTTTCTATTCTAAACGCCACGGAATGATCAGCAAGTGAGTTGAAAAGCAAGATTGTTCTCTTTTTTGAGATGGTAACAATTGAAAAGCAAGATTGTTCTTCTGATCACGTAATTAAGATAACACAAGTACTATCTTTTGAAAGAAAGAAAAGGTTGGTAAGATTTATCTAAGATAGGCAGAAATATAAAAGAGCTATTAAATATATGTAATAATAGGAAAATGCCTGACTGCCAGTGTCTATGCAGCTGAGGTGTGTATTAGTGGTTGTATTCCAGAATCGAATGCATCGATCCGCTGTGCCACCACCAGAAGCTAGAAGCCCATGAAGATGAGGGGACCATGCAATCGCTTTCACAGCAGCCGTATGCTCGCAGTATTTTAACATAGGTTGTGTTGAATGGTTGTTCCACACTAAAAGCTGGTCATCAAGATTTAAGTGAGATACTGAATTACGAGCCTAAAGATAGCAAAATATCATCTAGCAAGTATCATGATCAGAAGAACTTGATTCTGGAAATTAACAACATACTCTGTTATCATTTCCACCAGAAGCTAATTCACGGTTATCATAAGACCATTTGAGCCCACAAACCTGAAAAGAAGTAGTTGCAATTAAGATGCAAGCAAAAGTAAAACAGAAAGTCTGATAAAAATGAGTTAAAAAAAGAGAAGCAAGAAGGAAACCTAACCTCTGACCTGTGACCACTTAGCTTACTGACGTAATCTTCTTGAGCTCGTATATCACGCTGAAGAATACTCTTGTCCCGGCTTCCTGAAGACAATAGGGATGAGCTCCAAGCTAGTGCACCGACTCTTAGTCGATGTCCCTCCATTGTTCTTATCCTCTTACTGCAAGAGGCATCCCATAACTACGCCACATGAGATTCAAACACCCGTTAACCATGTAAACAAAGAGGGTACTACAAAACAATCCTATGTTTTTCATCCAATAGATTAGATTAGACCTAGAAATAAAATTTTCATGCACTTCAAAGAGAAATTTAAGTTTCATGCAATAAATTGCGCATGAATAAAGGAGAACAAAGATCTAAGTTATTACAGCAAGCGAGCCAATGTTAGCTTTAGGATGCCCGAATTCAGAGGACAAAGGTGAAAAGTAAAAATTGTGTGCTTTCTGCTTTAAGCCTCTTGCTATTTCTTGCTTCAGAAAAATAGGGAAAAACAACTGCGCAACCAGCCCAAGCTTTCAAATAAGTGTTCCCGTGGAATTTACGTTGAATAGTAAAGTTCCTTTGTAACTTAATTTTGTTCATTATAAACACAATATGACAAATTCATGAAGCTTATATTGAAATCTTTTTCCTTTATATGCAATTCCAAATACTGCAGAGACAACAGCCACAGCAAGTTTTTCAAGTTTTATGCTACTTAATTTCATAGAACAAAATAGCTTATAGAATAAACATATGTAGAGAACATCGAGATAAATATGCAGCTTAGTGTGATTAAAGCACTTTATGTAAATACCAACACCAACAGTACTAGGACATGCAGTTTCCTTACGAGAAAGTCTATGTTTCGGATTCAGTAGAAAAAATCTAAGACTTAGAATCTGTGATTGGCTCCTGTTAACAGTTTTCTTTCATATAAAAGTAGTAAGTAAGATAACCAATTTAGCGTTCCAGACCTGAATTTTCCCATTACTTGTTCCAACAGCAAGATGTGTACCCCGCTGTGCCCACCCAACTGAACTAACATTATCATCATTTCCCAAGTCGCACAACTTCACGACCTGCATATTGCAATCGACAGAACTAAATTATGTTTATCAGCCAGATAGATGCTTAGATCGAGCAAGAGTATGTTAACATCTCCATGAAAGGAAAGAAAATGAAGCCAAAAGACTCACCTTGCTACTAGATGCATGCCACAGATATACACAGCTCCCCAGTCCCACAGCTAACACATTATGTGAAGACCAGTCCACAAGGTTTAGATAAAAATCGTCTTGCAATGCAGGTGCATCTAATACCTAGCAACAAACCATACAAGCACACCTACATAAGCCTTCTCATCATGTAATAATATATTCACCACGCAGAAACCATACAAAAATAAAAACTCATAAAATAACAACGTTATGGTCAAAACTGAAAACCAAGAAAAGAGGAATAGGGTGGTAATTTGGGCAGCTGCTAAGGGAAGTAGCATATAATAAGTATCATTCCTACTCTAGAGCTCACAAGTTGAGGTGCCAAGTAAACTTGCCCATCAGTGCGATGAGCTCACACTAAGTGTTCTAGCTGAGAATCGAACTTAAGATCTCTAGATTGTTACTCCTTTACCTCAACCACTTTGCTATTCCTTGGAACACAAATCCGTAGTAGTACTCCCTTCGTTTCAATTACAGTAAACCTATTTAATTGAGCACAGATTTTTAAAAAGAAAGAGAGACTTTTTGACACTTGTGGTCTTAAACAAACAGCTTTTTCTTGGCTATAAGACTATTGAAACTAGTGGTCTTAAACATGCTATAACATTTGTGTAGTTACAAAAGCTTTTCGTTAAGGATAAATGGGAAGTTTAAGTTAAATTGTTCCCGAAAAGAAAATAGGGTCACCTAAAATGGGACAGAGCTTGAAGAAAGACTCAAGAAGTGTTACCTTATAAGGTGATCTAGGAACTTTGCGAGGAGCCTTAACAGGGCTAGGACCACTAACACCAGGTAGCAGCTGATCATCAAACCCAAAAGGCGACAAAGAATGCAAAGATTGACGGGTCTCACTCTTATACCGAAAAATATTACGATTGGGTCTACTACTCTGCAAATTCCTCCCATTTAAACCAATGTTTTTCTCCGGTGTTACAGGAGGCAATACAGGCCCAGAATCAGGCCCGAACAAGGCATTACGCAAAAGAGAAGTATACGCTTTGCTAGAATCATCTGTAGAGTTAGAATTCCGGGACGAAAGTGGCAAGTCAAAAAGAGCAAAGTTAGAAGAAGATCTACTGGGAATAAAACGGTCACTATAAATAGAACGTGAAAGGGAAGGGTGATACGAGTTGAAACCCGGGATTAGATGATTATTATTAGGAGTTTTGGGATTAAGATTTGGATTAGGAGGTGATTGTTGAGGGTGTATGGAGCCTGAGCTGGGGTTTTCCATAGAGGATTTTAGGAGATTTCTGAAACAAACCCTAGGAGGAAGAAGAAGAGGGGATTGTAGGAGGAGAATAATATTCTTGGTTTTTAGTTAAATAAATTTTCCCGGGAGAAATAGTAACAGAACTTGGGTTTTGCGGGAAATTTATATATATGTGGGGTCCATTTATAAACTAGGGAGCACCGTCCTGTATATTCTTTCATTTGTGACGACGGACTTAAACCCTATTCCTAATTGGATCGGGAACCAATTCACGGTACAACGTTGGAAAACGAGTGATTTCCTATTACAAATCCTCTTTTTACCTAAACAGAATGTATTTCAAGCCAATAAATCCAATTTTTTTTTTTTTTTTCAAAAAAAGAAGAAGTCTTTGTTGAGTATTGAGGTTTTGATAATTAACAAAATTTATTCATTTGTTCAGAGGAAATGTTCTAAGAACCAGGTTCTCAACGTAGCTGCTTAACTGTTCTAAGAACCGTATCCTCAAGGTTGATGATTGCACGTTCCTACAAGACAATAACTTTATCACAAAGTTACTCAAGTCCGAGTTCGTTGGAAGAGGACTGCTAAATGTGATAAGGGTCGTTGTCCAAAAAGATATGCTTGTACAAGTGAGAGACAAGAGTCTCAAGAATTGTGGAGTCCTTGGAGCAGTAGATGTTCTATCAAACGAGATGCTGACTACGAATAGGACTTCTAAAAGATCTAGGAGTCTATGGAGTTTAAATAATCTTTTGGACTGCTGATATCATCATTTTGCACATCAACTGAAGAACTATATTTTCTATACTCAAGTAGAGTACCGTGTTTGTGTTCTTCTTGAGTCAATTTAGTAAATGTATTTTAGGAAATCGAGTTGTAATCAAAGTATCATATACAATCAGTGAGTTGGAGTAAGTGTTTGATTTTGCAAGTTAGAGTAACTTGTAAGTTAAATAGTTGAAGTAGGAGAACTGGAGAGTACTATTGAGTTATATATTTATAATCGATACATTTGACTCATTGTTGTAGTGAAGTTGAAGCTAAAATCCTACGTTGTAGGTCTTGATTTTTGCACCTTTTGAGACGAGTGATTTTTCACGTAAAAATGGATGTGTTTACTTTACTGTTTATTTTTGCGTACGCTTAAGATGTAAGGTAACGTACCAAGTTCTTTAGTAATCCATAAAGGCACTCAAACTAACAATTAGTATAAGAACAAGTTCTCTCTCACACGGTTAATACCTAGAGAGATTTTGGAAGCAAAATGAGTGTTCCACCTGGCATTAATGAAGGACAGTCAACTACTAGACCACCCATGTTTAATGGAAAATACTATAATTGATGGAAAGCAAGAATGAAAGATTTTCTGACGGTTGAAGACTATAAACTACACAGCATGGTGAATCAAGGTCCACTAACTCCTACTAAAAAAATGGGCAAAATGAAACTGTTCCCAAAGACCCCTCTGAATTTGTAGCAGCAGATTTCAGAATGATGGAGAAGAATGCAAAGGCCAAAAAAATCCTAATTTATGGACTTGGTCCTAATGAGTACAACAGGATATCAGCATGCTCTAATGTAAATAAGATTTGGAATGCACTTCAAACTGCTCATGAAGGAACAAACCAAGTGATGTGATCAAGGATCAAATTGCTTATGAGAAACTATGAATTCTTCTCCATAAAGGAGACTAAGCCCATCCAAGAGATGATGACTAGGTTTACTATAATAATAAATGAACTGAAATCACTTGGAATGGTGTTTACTTCAGAAGAGTTGGTAAGCAAAGTTCTAAGAATTCTTCCAGCTTCATGGGAATCAAAAGTCACAGCTATTCAGGAAGCAAAGGAGCTGGATAAGATCTCACTTGATGAGTTTGTTGGAAACTTAAAGACTCATGAGATGAGAAAGATAGAACTGCGCAAGGAAGAACCAATGAGGGATAAGGCCTTGGTTCCTAAAGCAGCCGAAGAAAATGAATTTGACAGTGATGATCTTGACCTAACAATGTTTGCTAAGTTCAGAAAGTTCACGAGGAATTCCAGAAATGCATCTAAGAGAGAGAACAATGATAAGCCTAAGCAGATCGACAAAGCTTCATATGATGGGTGCTACAAGTGTAACAATCTAGACCAGATGGTCAAAGACTGCCCAACGTGGAAAATTGAATGGAAAAAAGAAAGAGCTGAAAAAGAGAAACGAGAAAAATTGATAGAGAAGAGTCCAAACAAAATAAAAATCCTAGGCAAAAGGATTCACTAAAGCAATGAAGTAGGCTTTTCTAGAAGTATATGAGGATAGTGGAAGTGATAAAGAGGAAAAGAAAGAGGACGAGGCCATAAGTCTTTATGTTGTAATTGATGCACATCAGACAGTGGAGACTGGCCCTCTAATGCATCTTGGAATGCACATTGGAAGACCTCCTCTATTTGATGGACATCACTATGATGATTCAAAGATGCGTATAGAAACGTTCTTTCAGGCCACTGACTTTGATCTATGGCTAATTGTCAGTCATGGACCAATCATCTCCACCAAAGTGGATAGTGAAGGAAACAAATATAACAAGAGAGAAGAGGATTATGATGATGAAGATCGTCATGTAATCCAGAAAAATGCTAAAGCAAAGGACCTGCTTTACAGAAGTTTTCCCAGAAATATTCTCTACAAGGTGTCATCTTGTATCTCTACTCATGATATATGGAGGACCTTGAAGGCTGATTTTGGAGATGAAAACCTTGAAGTTGCGCTGATGGCAATTGAAGAAAGCCAAACAGAAGAAGAAGTGATAGGGATGATGGCCAAAAGTGATTCAGATACTGAAGATGAAACAAATCAGGTAAGTACCTCTAACTTGAAAGAAAATATTCATGTTATGTCTAAAAAAATAGCGAATAGCCATACTTGTGACCATTATAACTGAGATGGACAAGATGAGTGTTGGAAATGATCAATTAATAAGCAACTTTTCATGTGTTAAACTTGACCTCAAAGAACTTGAATCTGACAAAGCTGATCTTGAAGGACAGGTCAAAGACCTTAAGAACTAGGTTCTTGAGCTCACTTCTAAAATGAGAAGTTACCTGATACACATGGTAAATAAAAAATGAGTTATCTGCAAGATCAGCTTGAAAAGGAACTAAAAGAGGTTAAAGATAATCTTTGTGATGTTGAATGTAGGAATAAAGTATTGCGAGAAAATCTTTAAAAAGTAACATATGAACTATCGAGGCTAAGCAAGTGACGTAAATCCTCACATGCACTAAATTTTCTAAATGAAAACTGCAGCACTAACAAATCAGGAATTGGCTATAGAAAACTTGTTCCCAAATTTGATCCAAAGTATGTAGGAATTTCTGATAACAAGATGTGCACTCATTTTGGGAATATAGGACACTTTAGAGATACTTGCCCTGCCTTAATTCATGTTTAGTTTAAGAACACTTTTGGTCTTGCCAAAAATGTGAAGAAGGAAGAAGAACCAAAGTCACGTCCATTGTCCAAACTAAGTGGATTAAGATCAACAAGCAAATAATCGTTAATCCTATTCCCTTTTGGGAAAGAAGAGATCTAATTCATCCTTTTTCAAATAAAAGGGACCCAAGCTTGTTTGAGTTTCCAAGACTAACTTGTGATTTCCGGTGTAGGGTAAAGTGAGAGGAAACAATCAAGACTGGTATCTAGATAATGGATGATCAAGACATATAACTGGAGAAAAGAAAAATTTTCTCTCACTGACAGCCTTCCAAGGAGAGAGTGTGATGAACCAAAAGGTCATCACTTGTTTTAGAAATAAATTCTCTGTTCCGAGGCCTTAAAACCTCTTTTCTGTCTCACATCAATTTGCGTGCACAATCCGGTTGCATATCCGGAAAGCCATTATGTGAAAATCTGTGAAAAATGATAAAAATTTACTTTTAAAATAAATTTAAGTTGACTTTGATCAATATTTTGGGTAAACGGACCCATACCCGTGATTTAACGGTCCTGGAGGGTCCGTAGGAAAATATGGGACTTGGGCGTATGCCCAGAATCGAATTCCGAGGTACCAAGCCCGAGAAATGAATTTTCAAAGAAAATTATTTTCATATATAAGTTTTTGGAAATGAAATGTGTTTGGAATTTGATAGTATCGGGCCCATATTTTGGTTTCGGAGCCCGGTACAGGTCTTATATGTGATTTAAGTCGAGCCTGTAAAATTTGGTAAGAAATGGAGGTCATATGACGTGATTCTGAACTTTAGTTGTAAAATTTGAAACTTTGAAAGTTCTTGAGATTTTCTTTGATTTTGATGCTAAATTCATAGTTGTTGATGTTATTTTGGTGAATTGATTGCACGAGCAAGTCCGTATGATGTTTTTAGGTTAGTGTGCATGTTTGGTTTGGAGCCCCGAGGGCTCGAGTGAATTTTGGATAGGCCACGGAGTGAAATTTGCACTTAGGAATTGCTAGTATGTTGCAGGTCTGCAGGCTGGCTCGCAAATGCGAATAACCATCGCAAATGCGAGATAAGGCCTGGGCAGGCCTGATCGCAAATGCGATCATTTCTTCGCAAATGCGAAGAGGCTCAGAAATCCCCATTGTCGCAAATGTGACTCTCCCATTGCAAATGCGAGTTCGCAATTGCAAACAGTGATCGCAAATACGAGATTAGCAAGTTCTAAAGGGTTCACAATTGCGAACCCTGGTCGCAATTGCAACATCTGTGACCTGCAAATTCATGACTTAGCAGAAAATCTTTCATTTTTCAAACCCTTTCAAAACATAAACTCTCTTGGGCGATTTTCCAAAGAAAAGTTCTTCTCCAAATCGATTGTAAGTCATTTCTAACTCGATTTTTTCAATCTTTAGCATCTTTTCACATGATTTCAACTCAAAATCAAGGGTTTTCATGGGGGAAATTGGGTGTTTGGGTAGAACCTAGATTTTTCAAATTTTGAGGATTTGGACCTCAATTTGAGGTTCGATTTCAAAACAAATTATATATTTAGGTTCGTGGGGGAATGTGTAATCGGGTTTTGGTTAGAACCTCGGGTTATGACCATGTGGGCCGGGGGTCGATTTTTTACTTTTTGGGAAAAACTTTAGAAAACCTATTTTCATGCATTGGAATTGACTCAGTTAGCATTTATTGATATAGTTAAGTAACTTGTGGCTAGATACGAGCAAATTGGTGGTGGACTCAAGAGGTAAAGCGATAGTTGAGACTTGAATTGTGTTCGTGGCATCGAGGTAAGTGTTTGGTCTAACATTAGCTTGAGAGATTAAGAGTTGTGTCCTATTTGCTATGTGTTATTTGTTGAGTACGACATATAGGCATGGTGACGAGTATCGATACATTGGTGTCAAGCATGCCCGTGAGTCTTATACTATGGTTAATGTGACTCCGTTTGTTCATGCCTTATGTGATGATTCCTATCGTTGAGCAAAGCTTGTGGAAGTAATATTGGTATTGACTATTGAAGAGCGTTGGCTCAAGTTGTAAAATAAATTGTGGAAGTATAATTGGCAATTGACCCTTATAGAGTATTAGCTCAAGTTGTGAAGTAAATGTGAAAAAAGAGAAGAGGATTATTATAATATCTCCCTTGCCGGGATGTTGTTTCTTTTAATGCTATCTCCCTTGCCGGGATGTTGATGCTTTTGATATTGTTCCCTTGCTGGGATTTGATTGTTGCACTATTATTCCCTTGCCAGGATTTTATTGTGATTTTATTTATTTCCCTTCTCTTATTGTTTGTGATTGTTGTTTGGGTGAGGAAGTGTGTTAAATCACAAAGGGTGATGTCGTGCATTGTTTTGGTGAGAGAGTGTTAAAGTACGAAGGTTGATGCCGTATTTGATTTTGTGAGTAAGAGTGTAAAAGCACAAAGGGTGATGTCGTGCTGCACGATGTACAATTCTGTGCCGATTATTTTGATTGCATGGTGAAGACGAGAGTAAAAGCACGAAGGGTGATGCCGTGCAGATTATATTGATTCTTATGGTGAGGACGAGAGTAAAAGCACGAGGGGTGATGCCGTGCACTTGTTTGATTTCTGATTCTTGTTGATAATTGAGTTATGGTGTTCCTTATATTTACCTGTTGTCCTTTTGGTATCATTGATGTTTCTTCGTAGCATGTTTCCCCCTCCCATTATTAACTATACATTCCTGGTTTTATTTTTTGCTGTATATGATTTAACTGCATAGGTTTAATTGATAGTCTGGTCCTAGCCTCGTCACTACTTCGCCGAGGTTAGGCTAGGCACTTACTAACACATTGGGTCAGTTGTGCTGATACCACAGAGACACTGTGTGCAAATCCTGGTGCATCAGCTTTTGGACCTTAGCTTCTGGGTTGCTGCCTTCAGTCCATTTAGAGATCTGAGGTAGTCCTGCAGGCGTCCGCAGGCCTTGGCGTCTCCTCTATCCTTTTATTCTGTTTCTTTTTTGTATTTCAGAGACAGTGTTGTAATAACTCTTTCAGACCTTTATTTATAGTATTCCTAGACAGTCTGTGAAATTGTGAGACCAGTCTTGGGTAGTTTATGTATGGATTGGTATTGACATCTTTAATAAAATATCACGTTTTAGTCTTTCGCTTTTAAATTTCCGCTCTTTATGTAATGTTGGCTCTTAATTGTTAAATGATTAAAAATGGGAAAAAGGTAAATAATTTAAATGGTTGGCTTGCCAAGCTTTCACTAGTAGGCACCATCACGACTCTCAAGGGTGGGAAATCGGGGCCGTGCCAAGTTAGTATCAGAGCTCTAGGTTGCTTAGGTCTCACAATTCACGAACAAGCTTAGTAGAGTCTAAGGGATCGGTATGGAGACGTCTGTATTTATCCCCCGGGGGCTACAGAGTTAGAAAAAACTTCACATATACTCTTTCCTGTCGTGCTGTTTGGTTTCTTAATGCTAATTGAATTTCTACTCTGTTCTTTCGCAGATGGCGAGAACACGCGCTTCCTCAACCACTAATCAGCAGCTCGAGCCCCCGGCAACAGCTCCTACGAGGGGCAGAGGGCGAGGGCGAGGCCGAGGCAGGGACAAAACTCAACCCAGAGCAGCAGCACCAACGGCGGGGCCTCATGTTGAGTTCGATTATAAGGTTCCGACCTAGGAAGTTCTGGTGGGCCCAGCTTAGGTCCTAGAGGGGTTCATTGCTACCACAGTATTCCAGGACACTTTGGTCTGTCTAGTGGGCCTTATGGAGAGTGTTACCGGACAGGCTTGCTTCTTCTAGCACCAGCCGTCTCTCAGGCTGGAGGAGGAGCCCAGACTCCTGCTACTCACACTCCGGAGAAGATGGCTCCCCAGTTCCAGACTCTAGCAGCTCAGTTAGTTGGAGCAGTTCAGCCAGGTGTGGTAGCTCAGACTGGTGATGGAGTAGCTATGTCTGCTGATGCCTTGTGGAGATTGGACAGGTTCACCAAGCTCTTCACTACTACTTTCAGCAGTGCATCTTCTGAGGATCCCCAGGATTATTTAGATAGCTGTCATGAGGTTCTCAGGAACATGGGGATAGTGGAGACCAATGGGGTCGACTTTGCTACTTTTCGCTTGTCTGGATCCGCCAAGACGTGGTGGAGGGATTATTGTTTGTCCAGACCACTCGGGCAATAGTAAAATATGATTCTCAGCACAAAATATCATTTAAAAGATCATTTAAGTGTTAAAATAGAGTAAACATGGCTGAGTACGAAAACAGTGAAATATAACATGATTGAGTTCAAGTATAAAGCCAAAACAGTGAGGAAATATCAATAAAAGTCCCCTAAGGGTTCAAATAGTTGTCAAGAAGCCCAAATATGGCATTCAACCCAACTAATGATGATAGCAAATAGATTTTAGTCAAATACGCAGTAAAATAGTCACTCGGGACGGACTAAGTCATAATCCCCAATAGTTCACGATCCCACGCTCATCATCTAGCGTGTGCGTCACTTCAATATAGCACAACGATGTGCAATCCGGGGTTTCATACCCTCAGAACATTATTTACAATCATTACTCACCTAAATCCGGTCAAATCTCTAGCTCGCGACGCCTTTGCCCCTTGAATCGGCCTCAACTTGCATTGAATCTATCCAAAATCAGAACGAGGACGTCAGAATATGCTAAGGGAACGAAGCCCAAGTGAAAATAATCAATTTACAACATAAATCCAGAAATTACCAAAACCCGACCCCCGGGGCCACGTCTCGGAATTCGATAATTTTTACATCAATAGATTCCTTATCTCCCCACGAGTCCATACATACCAAGAACACTAAAATCGGAGTCCAAATGACCCCTTAAATTCTCATTTTAAAGTCTCTTAATCTCAAGCCCTAATTCCTCAAATTTTGGCTTATATTCCATGATTTATTAGGTAGATTTCACAATAGAACCGGGTTTTAAGTCCAAAATGCTTACCTCCAAATGATTTCCCTTCAAAAAGCTCCAAAAATGACCAACAATAGAAGAAATAAACCCCAAATTCGCGGGCAAGACGACTATTAAACCTTCTGCCCAGGCCTGAAATCCTTCTTTGCGAACGCGGTCAAAGCCTCGCGTTTGCGAAGCACAAAAGTACCTTGACCAAAATTCCTCTTTTGCGATTGCGACCACCCCATCACAAACATGATGCTTTACTCAGACAGACCTTCGCGATCGCGCTCCCCCTATCGCGAATGCGATGAGTTAAATTACCCTAAAGCTCATCTGCCCATTTCTTCTACGAGAACGCGATAACACCCCCCGCGAACGCGACGCACAGATGCCCAACCCTTCACGAACGCGAAGGCTATATTTCTAGCTTCCTCAACTGACCCTTCGCAAACGCGAGGACCCTCTCGCGAATGCGAAGGTCATTTTTCTGCAGCACTGACCTGTAATTTTCTGCATCTCCAAACTTCATGGAATAGCCCGATTGACCACCCGAAACTCACCCGAGGCCCCCGGGACCTCAACCAAAGGCACTAACATATCCCAAAACCTTATTCAAACTTGTACCAACCTTCAAAACCCCTCAAATAACATCAAATCAACCAAAACACATCGAATTCAAGCCTAAGTTTTCAAAATCTTCCGAATTCCGCTTTTGATCAAAACCCAACCAAACCACGTCCGAATGACCTGAAATTTTGTACACACATCCCAAATAACACAACGAAACTACTGCAACTCTCGGAATTCCATTCCGACCCATATATCAAAATCAAACCTACCAGCCGAAAATCGACAAAAATCCACTTTTGCCAATTCAAGCCTAAATCTACTCCGGGCCTCCAAAACTCATTCTGATCATGGTCCTAAGTCCCAAATCACCTCCCAAAGCTAACCGAACCATCGGAACTCACATCCGCGCCCTCTAACACATAAGTCAACATCCAGTTGACTTTTCCAACTTAACCTTCCTCAAAAGAGACTAAGTGTCTCAAACCTTACCAATTCCTTTCCGAACCCTAATCAATCAACTCGATCACATATAAAGCCATTATACAAAGCAATAAGAAGCAGAAATGGAGGAAACGAAGTGGCAAATCATAAGACAACTAGCCGGGTCGTCACATCCTCCCCAACTTAAACAAACATTCATCCTCGAACGAGTAAAGAAACATACCTGAAGCCTCAAACAGGTGAGGATATCTGCTCTGCATCTCCCGCTCGGTCTCCCAGGTAGCCTCCTCCACGGGCCGACCTCTCCACTGCACTTTCACTGAAGCTATATCCTTTGACCTCAACTTTCAAACTTGACGACCCAAAATGGCTACTGGCTCCACATCATAGGTCAAATCATTATCCAACTGAACCGTGTTGAAATCCAGAACATGAGACAAATCCCCAATATACTTCCGGAGCATAGAAACATGAAATATCGAATGCACGCTCGACAAGCTGGGTGGCAAGACAAGCTCATAAGCCACCTCCCCAATCCTCCGAAGCACTTCAAAAGGCCTAATGAACCGAGGACTCAATTTACCTTTCTTCCCAAATCTCATAACACCCTTCATGGGAAAAACCTTCAACAGAACCTTCTCACCAACCATGTAGGACACATCCCGAACCTTCCTGTCAGCATAACTCTTTTGCCTCGACTGCGCGGTACGAAGCCTCTCCTGAATTACCTTCACCTTTTCTAAAGCATCCTGCACCAAGTCTGTCCCTAATAGTCTAGCCTCACCAGGCTCAAACCAACCAACTGGAGATCTACACCACCTTCCATACAAGGCCTCATATGGAGCCATCTGAATACTCGACTGGTAGCTGTTGTTATAAGCAAACTCCGCAAGCGGTAGAAACTGATCCCATGACCCTTCAAAATCAATGACACAAGTGCGCAACATGTCCTCCAATACCTGAATAGTGCGCTCGGGCTGCCCATCCATTTGAGGGTGAAAAGCTATGCTCAACCCAACTTGAGTACCCAAATCTCGCTGCACAGACCTCCAAAACTGCAAAGTAAACTGAATGACCCTATCTGAAATGATGGAAACCGGGACACCATGCAAATGAACAATCTCCCGGATATAGATCTCTACCAACCGCTCTAAAGAATAGGTAGTACACACATGAATGAAGTGCGAGGACTTGGTAAGCCGGTCCACAATCACCCAAATAGCATCGAACTTCTTCAAAGTCTGTGGAAGTCCAACTACAAAGTCCATAGTGATCCTCTTCCACTTCCAGTCTGGAATATCCATCCGCTGAAGCAAGCCACCTGATCTCTGATGCTCATATTCACCTGTTGACAATTGAGATACCGAGCTACAAATCCCACAATGTCTTTCTTCATTATCCTCCACCAATAGTGCTGCCTCAAATCTTGATACATCTTCGCGGCACCCGGATGAATGGAATACCACGAGCTATGGTCCTCCTCCAGAATCAACTCCCGAAGCCCATCCATATTGGGCACACAAATCCGGCCCTGCATCCTCAACATCCCATCATCACCAATGGTCACATCTCTAGCATCATCGTGCTGAACTTTGTCCTTAAGGACAAGTAAATGTGGATCATCATACTGGCGCTCTCTGATGCGATCATATAAGAAAGACCGAGAAACCACACAAGCTAATACCCGACTTGGCTCCGAAATATCTAACCTCACGAACCGATTAGCCAAGGCCTAAACATCAACTGTAAGAGGTCTCTCCCCAACTGGAATATATGCCAAACTCCCCATACTCACCGCCTTTTGGCTCAAGGCATCGACCACCACATTGGCCTTTACCAGATGGTACAATATAGTGATATCATAATCCTTAAGTAACTCCAACCACCTCCGCTACCTCAAATTGAGATCTTTATGTTTGAACAAGTGTTAGAGGCTACGATGATCAGTAAACACCTCACAAGACACACCATACAAGTAACGCCTCCAAATCTTCAACGCGTGAACTATGCCAGCTAACTTCAAATCATGAACGGGGTAGTTCTTCTCATGGGGCTTCAACTGACTGGAAGCATAAGCAATAACTCTACCCTCCTGTATCAAAACACAACTAATACCAACTCTCGAAGCATCACAATACACGGTATATGAACCTGAAGCTGATTGCAGAACCAACACTGGAGCTGTGGTCAAGGCTGTCTTGAGCTTCTGAAGCTCCCCTCACACTCGTCTGACCATACAAATGTGGTACACTTCTGAGTCAACTTGGTCAAGGGCGGTGCGATAGATGAGAATCCCTGAACAAACCAGCGATAATAGCCTACCAAACCAAGAAAGCTACGAATCTCTATGGCTGAGGACGGTCTGGGCCAACTTTGAACCGCCTCTATCTTCTTCAGATCAACCTGAATACCCTCACTGGACACCACATGCCCCAAGAAAGCCACTGAACTGAGCCAAAACTCACACTTGGAGAATTTTGCATAAAGCTTCTCCTCCCTCAATCTCTGCAATGCAACTCTCAAATGCTCCGTGTGCTCTTCCTGACTACGTGAATACACTAGAATATCATCAATGAAGACTTTGACAAACGAGTCAAGATAAGGCCGAACCACACTGCTCATCAAATGTATGAACGCTGCTGGGGCATTGGTCAGCCCAAAAGACATCACCAAGAACTCATAATGACCATATCAGGTCCGAAAAGTTGTCTTAAGAATATCCAAGCCCCTGATCTTCAACTGATGATAGCCTGAACGAAGATCAATCTTGGAGAACACTCTCGCTCCCAGAAGCTGGTCGAATAAATCATCAATGGGAGGCAAAGGATACTTGTTGTTAATTGTTACCTTGTTCAATTGCTTATAATCAATGCACATCCTCATAGTGCCATCCTTCTTCTTCACAAATAGAATTGGCGCACCCCAAGGTGACACACTAGGCCGAATGAAGCCTTTATTAAGAAGTTCCTGAAGCTGCTCCTTTAATTCCTTCAACTCCACTGGTGCCATATGATACGATGGAATAGAAATGGGCTGAGTGCCCGACACCAGGTTAATACCAAAATCAATATCCCTGTCCGGTGGCATGCCCGACAGGTATGCAGGAAACACATAGGGAAAATCCCTCACAACTAGAACAAAATCAATACTGGGAGTCTCAGCACCGACATCCCTCACAAAGGCTAGATACGAAAGACAACCCTTCCCAACCATACACTGGGCTTTCAAGAATGAGATCACTCTATTAGGAACATAATCAGTCACACCTCACCACTCAATCCGTGGCACACCCGGTATAGCTAATGTGACTGTCTTAGCATGACAGTCCAGAATAGCACGACACAGAGATAGCCAATCCATGCCCAATATGACATCGAAATCCACAGTACACAATAATAAAAGATCCACACGAGTTTCCAGACCCCCAATAGTCACCACACACGACCGGTACACATGGTCTACAATAACAGTATCGCCCACCGGGGTAGATACATGAACAGGTGAAGCAAGAAACTCATGAGGCGTACACAAATAACGAGCAAAGTATGATGACATATAAGAAAAGGTGGAACCGGGATCAAATAATACAGAGTCATCTCTGTGGTAGACTGAAACAATACCTGTAATAATAGTATCTGAAGCAATAACATCGGGTCTGCCTGGAAGTGCATAGAAATGGGCCTGACTGCCACCTGATCGACCTCCCCCTCTGAGGCGACCCCTAGCTGGCTGGGCAGGTGGTGGTGAAGTAACTGGTGCTGAAGCCGATGACTGACCCCTCTGCTGAGATGAACTCGCAAGACTACAAGGGCACTGTCTCCACATATGACCCATCTCACCACACTCATAACAAATCCCAGGTGCTAAAGAAGGGGATTGAAGGGAACCCCTCGCACCAGAGTGATTAGCAAATGCACCTGTCATAGAAGAGCCCTAGACTGATAGAGCACGTGACGAGCTCTGAGCTGGAAGGGCACTAAGTGATGACTGGCCCTGAAGAGAATTGTGAGAACCATGACCCGCTGACGCCCCACGATAACCTGGGCGAGCTGGCTGAGCATGCCTGAATGAACGACCTCTACCGTGCTGAAACTGACCTCTCGAAGGAGTAACACTGTAACTACCAGATCCTCGAGGCCTCTTGGCCTCCCTCTCCTCGCGCTCCTAGCGACGAACAGACTCAATCTCCCGAGCAATGTCTACAACCTCCTCAAAGGTAGCACCAATCACCCTCTCCTTGGTCATGAGAATACGAAGCTGATAAATGAGGCCATCAACAAACCTTATAATCCCCTCTCTATCTATTGGAACCAACCAAATAGCATGACGAGCTAACTCGGAGAACCTCATCTCATACTACGTCATAGTCATCTCTCCCTGATGCAACCACTCAAACTCCCTACGCAGCTCCTCTCTGCGGGACTGCGACACATACTTCCCTAAAAAGAGAACGGAGAACTGCTGCCAGGTAAGGGGTGCTGCACCAACTGGCCTACGCCTCTCAAAAGCCTCCCACCAAGTGAAGGCAGCTTCAGAAAACTGATAAGTAGTGAAAGCTGTGAGCACATGATTTTTGCCCTACATGAAGATAACTCCTAAAAGTAGACCAAAAATAATTTTTATTAATTTTTAGGAATTTTTCTTTATTTAGTTGCATTTCATGCATTTTTAATATTTTAAAATCATAGAAAAAATCATAAAAATTGTCATTTTTACATATTTAAATTTTAGTCTTTAGAAATTAGTGTTTTACTTAGTTTTAAGTTAATTAGTTGTTTTAATAAATAAAGAATTTTAATCTATACAAAAAATAGTTTAATTTAGGTTTTTAATTAAATAAAGAAAAAAAAAAGAAATAATAATAGAAGAAAATAGAAAAAAAAATATTTGGTTTTGTTTATTCAAAATTGGGCCAATCCTTAAGATTGACCCCATTCAATTAACCCAAGTCCAACCCTTTAGCCCAAGCCCATCATTCTAGCCTACCCAAACCCCTTACCCTTTAAAAAACCTAGATATAGGAGACTTAAAGGGAAGAACATGATCAGATCCCTACCCCTGAGAAACCCAGCAAACGGCACATCTCAGAGAAGCTCCCATTTTCCTTCTTCACTATCATCTTCAACCTTGAAGACTCAGCCACTGCTCCCCACTTTTCCACCATTTTATTTTCTTCTCAAGCAAAAACAAAAGAGCCAGCTTCTTCAGTTTCTTTTCTTTACTTCAAAGATCAGAAAATACAAAAAAAGATAGAGAAAGAATACATAGCATAAAGGCTAAAAAACGAGATGAAATGAAAAGCAAGAGATCCGAGTTCCGACGAGTTTTGGTGTAATTTGAATTTTCCGGCGAGTTCCGAGTCTATGGAAGGTCGTACTCTGAGCTTTCCCGGGCTGATTCGTTGCTGTCTGCTTCATTGCTAAGCCCCAATATTCCTTCACCTTTACTTGACTGCTTTAGATCAAATGTTGCAATATATGTGAGTTTATGTATTTCTGCCAACCTCTGAAGAATCATGAATAAAAAACCTACTTGTTCATTTTTTGATTCTATTCAAGATCATAAATGTAGCATGTGTAATTGTTAAATTGGTTTGAGGTTTCGTTTTTGCTAAGCTCTGAAATTACCAATATGTTAAGTTGGATACTCGAGTTGTTAAATGTTAATGGATAATTCGGTGATTTACTGTTGATGATTATTTAATTTATGAGATTATTGATTCATGCTTGAAATGCATCTTTAACTTTTTTTTTGTACTTTAATTTTATATTTAAAATACCTACATTTTTTAATTTATTGTTTGAATGGAGTTCCTTTGTCAAATTTGCTAATGGTTAGATCATAAGTGACTTAAAAACAAAAAAAAAATATATTAATGATCATCATTAGTTATTTAATATTTCTCTTCTACAAAGATTGACTAAATACTGAATATTTATTTGATTTTAGGCATTATGCAATGACGGATAATTGAAACGATTTTAGGATCAGTTGTAGTCAATGTGAGACTATTTGTCTTCTATTTCCTTGCAATGACTTCAAATTTAGGAAAATAATTAATTCATGAACATCCGTAGATTGCTTTAATTGAGTACAAATCTTTTAAAATAAATTGGGATGCGCCATTCCAAATAAAATCCCAAAATTCATGGCCCTCACTTAATTAATTTTAACCCTTTAGAAATCGAGGTGTGCCATTAGTTGAATTTTTCACGGCCCTCGCAAACTTAAAAGTGCGTAGTTGCTTTAGGTGCGCTATTAAATTAATTTCATTAAACTCGGGTGTGCATTTTTTGTGACCCAAATCCAAATCTCAACAACGTTAAATAAAAATGTGTCGAGGACCGCGCGTGCATTTCATGTGGCGTGGTTCAAGGCGTGTTTTAAATAATGTTGAATCTTCCTAAAAATAATTTAAAAGCGGTTAATAATTTAAAATTATACCATAGGTTAAAACATGTATTAAAATCAGATAATAGGCCAATTATAATAGTTTAAGCGACCGTGCTAGAACCACGGAATCCGGGGGTGCCTAACACCTTCCCCCGGGTTAACAGAGTTCCTTATTCAGAATTTCTGGTTCGCAGACTTCAAAAGGAAAGTCGAGTTTTCCTCGATTTGGGATTAAAAATAAACTGGTGACTTGGGACACCAATTAAAATATTCCAAGTGGCGACTCTGATAAATAAATAATCCCATTTCGAATAATGTCACTTGAATTGAAAAAACTCCCTGTAGTACCTTCGGGTGTTTAAAAAGGAGGTGTGACAGCTCTGGCGACTCTGCTGGAGACCTGAACCCAGAACTCCAGTTCAGGGTTCAAGAATTCGAGCTTAGGATAGCTATTATGATTGGCTTTATTTATTATCTGATTTTTGTACATGCTTGAGCCTAATATGCTAAATGCCGCTTTTACCGCTTTGATATTCTGTGAACTGTATATAAACTGCTACGAAACCCTTCTTCTCTCTGAGTCTTCTAAATCATCTGGGGAGTGTGCACTTCGTGTGACTTCTCTTCTGTCTAGAGTCTTATCCAATTTTAGAACGAGGTTCAGACAAGTTGCAAAGCCGGTGAAGCTTCTGTATTTCCGGTACACTGCCCCCCTTGGCTCGAGCTGTCCGCTCGGGTAAGCCAGGTCTAGAACAATAAACCCAGGTTTTTAAACCTAGTATAACAAGCCTCATGCCGAATCCCTAGTAGGAACGTTTGTTTGCATCACGTGCATTTGACCTTGGAGACTCAACACAGGGGTTGGGTCTGTCTAGGACAGGTGTACCCAAATGAAAAAGACCATCCTGATGCATCTTACGTGCTACTTGCGCATCTGCTTGTTTCGGCTTGCATATTGACCTGCTTCTAGAATAGGGAAAGAAAAATAAAAAGAAAAAAGAAAAAAAGAGAGAAAAAAAAAGAAAAGAGTTAGGTAGGTATTTAGAAAATTCTGAAATTCTGCCGAAATTCTGAAAAAAGAAAAGTCATTTCAAAATAAGCCAAAATTTTCAAGTGCCATGTTTTCCTTGTTCCGTCAAATCTGATCGAACTACGCTGGTCTGATTCTCACCGGATGTGAGATACGTAGGCAAACCTCATCGGTTCCGACCCCAATTTTCAAAAAATCCAAAAAAAAAAATTCATTAGTTCCTTCTTTAGAAATTTTTCCTTAGAAAATTCAAATAAAAAAGAAGTTTTTTAAAAACTCAAAAAAAAGTAGTGCCCTTCTTTCTGAAGTTTTTCATACAGAAAAAGAAAATCAATAAAAATCAAACTCCAAAATACGGGTTTCCTTCATTTCGAAGTATTTTTCTCAAAAATTCAAAAAAAAAAAATCAAAAAAAAATTCCAAAAAACAAAATACTCTTTAGATGTCTTTCTTTTGTAAATGTCCATAAAAATTTTTGAAAAAAAATTAAGTACAAAAATATTTTCGCCTTTCTTTAGAAGTGCTTTTGTAAATAAATAAAAAGTTACTCAGAAATCCAAAACATTTTCTTAAAAGTCTCTCTTTCGAAAATTAAGAGGCAACATCTTAAATCAAAAAATATTTTTCTTTCTTCTTTAGAAAAAGAGAAAACAAATAAAAATTCAAATAAAAATATTTTCTTTTTACTTTTAAAATTCCCAAAGTTCAAATCAAAAGCAAATGAATTTTTTAGAAGTCTTGCTTTCAAAAACAAAACAAAATCAAATTTCAAAAGTAAAAAAAATCAAAAATATTTCCTTTTTTCTTTTAAAGCATTTCTTTCAAAATTTCCAACCAAAAAAAAGTTAGTTTATTTACTCCATTTTCAATCTTCCCGAACTACGCAAGATTTGATTCATGCGGGGTCATGATACGTAGGCAATCCCTATCGGATTCGATCATAGCTATAAAATAAATTGAGTGAAAAAATAAACTGAAAAAAAGAGAAAGAAAATTGAGTAAAAAAGAGAAAAATAAAAATAGTGAAAAGAGAAAAAGAAAAAAAAAGAGAGTGACAAAAAATAAAAGAGTGCAAAAAAGAGAAAAAAAAAGTGCCAAAAAATAAAAGAGCGGCAAAAACAAGAGTGATTAAAGAGAGGCAGAAATGAAGAAAAGAGGAACAGAGTGAAAATGGCTAGTTAAGGCCGGAATGAAACATGCAACTGTTCAAACACACGGTAGAAGCGTTTAACTATTAGGTGCATTGCATCCCAACGTGCGATTTTCTATATGTTAAATGTTTCAAAACTAACAAGGTTGTTGGATGTGCAAGCATTTAGCCAGGCTTTGGTGGTTGGATTTGTTGGTAGTCTAGTCTCCCCTCCTTCACAAAGGCACATATGACCCCCGCAAGCAATCTACCAATCATCGGTCCTGAGGATAGCCCAGCATCGGCTATTCTACAGCTAGAATCAGCAGCTGCTGAAGAGAACAAGATGTTGCGTCTACGCATATTGGAAATGTGGGACGCCTGGTCTAATGATAGGGAACCGCCAAGTGCAATCCCTGGGTTCTCTGAATTGATCCCCAGGTCAGGTGAGGTTACCAATGCCCTTGTGCCCAACCCGCTCATCCCATGCGGGCACCCTCCAATGCCTTCCGATGATCCTGGCATGCCTTCTGTGGTTCGCCCCCAAGCACCGGCTTCAAAGGCACCGCCTCCAATGTTCATCTTTCAGGGTCCACAGCTTTAGTCAGAAATAACATATGTGACCCCATACTCTTTCACTCAACCTCCGTAATATGACCTCTCGGTAGAGCAAGAAAAGGTTGTTGAAAATACCGAGCAAGAGGAAATGGCTCGGAAGATGAAGAGTCTAGAACAAAGCCTGAAAAACATGCAAGGTCTGAGTGGCCA
The DNA here is from genome assembly GCF_000393655.2 of Nicotiana sylvestris. Lineage (NCBI taxonomy): Eukaryota > Viridiplantae > Streptophyta > Magnoliopsida > Solanales > Solanaceae > Nicotiana > Nicotiana sylvestris. The sequence goes on from NC_091066.1 coordinate 41,727,341, forward strand.
AAAGAGTGTGTCATACTCTGACCTCTGTATGTTTCCCCATGTCCACGTGCTAGTTGGCTTCAAGATGCCAAAATTTGAAAGTACGATGGGCACGGAGACCCAGTCGCTCATCTGAAACGATACTATAACCAGTTGAGGGGTTTTGGTGGGAAAGAGGAGCTGCTCTGGTATACAGATCAAGAAACTACTCATTAGCACGTGTGGGACGATATGGCCCGAGATTTTGTTCGCTAGTTCCAGTATAATGTGGACATCGCTCCCAACAGAAACACTTTGTCCAATTTGAAAAAGAATATCACGGAAAGCTTTCGCGAATATGCTGTCAAATGGCGTGAGCAAGCTGCGAGGGTAAAGCCTTCGATGTACGAAGTTGAAATGGTCACGGTCTTTCTGTTGGCCCAAAAGGATGACTACTTCCAGAACATGATGGCCGCTATGGGTAGGCCGTTCGCTGAGGCTATCAAAATTGGGGAAATGGTTGAAAACGGTTTAAAAACGGGCCGAATCTTGAGTCATGCTGCCTTTAAGGCCACATCACAGGCTGCTCAAAATGGTTTGTTGAAGGGTTTGATGAACATAAATGGGTTCGAATAGGGAGCCATGATGGTGTCAAGCTCGAGGGGGGCCCGCAGGTCATTCAACCAATCATATGTGCCTCCTATCGTCCCACCACATTATCCCCTTTAAGATGATGCTTATGCCGTGGCACCGCCTCCCTATGAGGTGATGAGTGCGCAATCTTACACGCAGCCACAACATTATACACAAAATCGAGCTCCAACTCCCATAAATTCCCATCCTTACCAAGCTCCATATAATCCCCAACCAGATCTTCCCCAGTACAATCCTCGCCCACGAGAGACTTTCAGAAAGAATCAGTTCACCCCTATTGGTGAATCATATTCAAGCTTGTTCCAAAAGCTAATCAGGCTAAATCTATTGCAGCCAGTGGCCCCGAACCGGCCGAACCCCGAGTCACCCTCGCACCGAGCTAATGCTATATGTGAATACCACTCTGGAGCAGTGGGACACAGTACAGAGGACTGTTGGACCCTCAAAAGGGCAGTTGAGGGTTTGATTGAAGTTGAAAGAATTATTTTTCGGGATGAAAAAGCTCCTGATGTGATGAACAATCTGTGGCCTGCCTACAACATCGGGCCAATAGTCGGAATGATTTGTGAAGCTGAGGACTTTGATCCGGCATTGAAGGCCATTGCCGAGATAGGAGAAAAGCCAGAAAATGATCGCCAAGCATGATAGTTCCCCATTAGACGGGAGTCTCGGTAGCCAGTATTGCTATCCCTTCTGCGTCCGGATTATCTCAGGGTGTGATCCGGACGGTTTACTTTATTGTCTTACTTTCTGATGTAAGCCCTTCTATCTTCAAAAATTAAAAAAAATCAAAACAATAAAAAAAAAAATCAAAAATCAAATGAAATTAATATTTTATTGTCTAGGAATGTCTCTTATCTTAACCTTGTCATTTTTCTTTCTTATTCTCTTTTTAGTTCTGTTGAATGCAGATTTCAAAAACATGACATGCTTGCGGACTTCATGCCCAGATCCTGAAAGCTGTCAAACCTCGAAATAATGAATCAAGGATTAGATCGCAATGAAGATAAAGTTTAAGGAAATAAAACAAAGAGTTGGAACATCTGAAGGAAAATTGGTTCTAGATTGGAAAGGTCCATACATTGCAACAAAAGTACTGCCAAAAGAGTGCGTTGTACTTGGGACACGTCAAAGGAAATATCCCTGAAACAACTATCAATGCAAATGCAGTCAAAAGGTACTCTATTTGATCCTCTATATAACATTAATATTCTCCGGTTGGGATGAAGAAGGCTTTTATTCTCGCTACCCAAACACTATCAACCCTTGGCAAACCCTTTGAGCCGGTTACCGTTCTTTGACTACCCTCATTGGAACCTAAAAGTGTCATTGAAAAAAAAAGAAAAAAAAAGAAGAGAAAAAGAAAGAATTGGAAAAATGAAATAGAAGGAAAATAAAAAAAAGGAAGAAAAGAAAAAGAAAATTAAATGAAAAAAAAATGAAAAGGAAAGGAAAAAGAAAGAGAAAACAAAATAGAAAACAAAAACAAAAAAAATCCAAAAACAAAAGTTTCCTGAACTACGTTCGACTTGATTGCGAAAGGATACATAGGCAGCCTTTCTCTGAGGTTCAATCACACCAAAATAAAAATTTAAAGTCCCCCAAAAAGTGAAACTGGGGCAGAAGTTATAATGGTTCGGCAATGATCCCGCCCAATAGGTTCCAAAGTTGTAATTCAATCCAAATTCTTTTTACCCCAAACCTTGTTCAAGTCCTTCTGATCAATCGACAAAGAGGTTCAAAATGGGAGGATGGAGTTATTTGGATCTGATACAACAAAATAAGAGGAATAACTGAGAGAGTCTTATAGGTGAAAATCCACACGGGCACCGTAATGTCACGACCCAAACTGAAGGGCCATGACTAGCACTTGACCATACTTGCCGAGCACCAACGTACATTTTATCTAACCTTTTTTTATTATCTTTTAGGGTTGACGAGATCAATATAAATGGTAGACATGGATCATGGACAACCAACAATAAAATATGATGGTATGAACATACATAACATGGAATGACCAGACAATCAAGAAACTACATATAAGGTACGAGCTACCACGCTACCATAAAAGACTATACAACAAAAATCAGCCGACAAGGCATACCAAACTATACATAAGTCGACACCTGTCTATGAGCCTATAAATGAACATAAGCGCTGCAACATAGCCGTAACAGGGCCTCAACATACCCATAATATCTATAACAAAAATGCATACCAAGACCACGGCAAGTCCGGAGAAGGGATCTCGCCAATCACTGCTGAACTGGACAACCTACTGTGGTGGGGGAGTTGCACCTGCCTGTCTATCAGGGTCTGCAGCATGACATGCAGCATCCACAAACAAAAGGACGTCAGTACGAATAAAGTACTGAGTATGTAAGGCAGGGAACCATAAATACGAATAGTAATGTAAGCAGGGATAAAGAATATACAACCTGGAACATCTGAGTACCTCTGAGGGCTACTGACATGAAATGCATGATACATATGTATGTATACATAAACTTTTAAAATATACACCTCTGTGGGAATCATCATCATCATATCATACCCAGCCATAATAGGCTCGGTAAAAAACATACCCGGCCATCATAAGGCTCGGTAGAATCGTACCCGACCACGTGGAGCTCGGTAAAACCCAACTGATCAGTGGTTGCACAATAGGTGCCGTACCCGACCGACTATAGCGCGGCTCGGTAGAGTAAAATAGATACATATATATATAATGCATGCTCAATATATAATGCATGCTCGACTCATGGAATCACATTTTAAACCTTTCGGAGTGACGTAAGGTCGGTATCCTCTGTACACGTCATTAGGACTAACTCTTCACTATGAACCTTATAAGAATCAGGAAGTACCAACAACATTGATAACATAAGAATAAGAGAAGCAACATTAACATCATTCGTTCTATAAGAGGGAAAGCAATGTTAGTACTGCTAGCTTTTAAGAGTAGAGTATCTTTGGAAGCTCGTTCATTACATTATGTACAACCGGAGTCGTGCAAAAGAAGGAAAGGGATAGCCTTACATACCTTTTATATAATGCCCCAATCACAAGCTATGCAATTGTCACAACTCCTTAGTCTACAATAAGAGAAACGATACTATCGTTATCATTTAAGCGTCATAACTATTATATATCGACCACAACCTATTTTACGTTGAAACGGACAATACCTCCCCTATATATACGACTTCACACCATTCAAAACAATTACCAAACAGACCAAACAACATCAATAATAAACATATTGAGTCTCCCAAAACAGTCCACGCACAACCTAATTACATCAACATATGACGGCCACCGTAGTCGTGTCAAACGACCCGGAAATGTTACGAATAACTATCAGCCCACAACCCTAAATATATATGATGTTTATCCACACCCTTCCACCTCTAAAACTCCACAAAACAGTAGTAAAACACGCAGCCCAACAGCAACACAAAATAGTCCACAAAACAATCCGCTACAAGTGAATAACTCGAACTCACGGCTTCCGATCACCGTCCTGTGAGTTCTTACATGTATAGAATGAATTACTATGAATTCACAGCAGAGAAAAATGTATGAAAGATGGCAGTAACTTACCTTACTTGTTGGATAACTCAGACCTTCCCTTGGTTCTTCAAACTCTAAGTTTTACCTTCAAATAGAACTTGAAAGAGAGGAAAAATCAATTAGGGTTTGTGTGGGATTTTTGGGGAGGAGTTACAGGGGTTAACTTTGGTTTTGAGGGTCTGAAATATGGATGAAATAACTGAGTTCATAACCCCTAAAAAGTCCTCTGTTGGCCGACTTAGGTCTTTTAATTTTGTCCTATCATTTTGGCAAGTAGGTGATGCACCTACTTGTCATCTACCAATCTGTGCAGGCTTGGGAAAATATGAATATCTCTATACTCCGAGATCGTATTGACAAACGGTTTAATGCGTTGGAAACTAGACTCATAGATATTTAATTTTGTGGGTACATCACCCTGTAATTCCTTGTAAATTAGGAGAAAAGCTTAGAAACATTTGACCTAATGTTTAAGTAAAATTATGAACCTAAGTTGCGACAACATTTATCGACTTTTGTTTCATAACTCGTTTGACTTCAAGACTTATGATACAGATATTATATGATTCAAATAACTTTATACATGACCTCTTGAGTGTATTAAGAACCTCTAGGTTTACCTAAAAATATGAGTTACAACATCCTTGATTCGTTTAACATCTAATACTTGTTAATCACCCTTATACACCCTTGTATCACTTAAGACCAATAAGATTAACTTCTTATTATCTCAAAGGTAATTCCTTCTTGGATTTATGTTAACTAATATATGGCATGAACTAATGCGTATGGATATGGGTTGTAACACCCTTCTCCCCTTAGGAACATTCGTCTTCGAATGTAAGGGTTCATGGGGAGTTTAAATCATCGTGGATTCCGGCCAAGTTTCTCCCATAAATAGAGGACAAACTTGCAAGCAGTTAACTCAACGTACGGCCTTACAAGGGTATGCAAAGCATTATGGACATGTACATTATCTGCATATCGCCATTTTGTATTAAGGAAGAGTATTCTCAAGTTATTTCTTACCTCATAGAGCTATTTCACCTTTCAATGTATCATGTGTTCCACCAGCATCCTTGTTATCTTCATTATGGAATAGGTACGGGTATTTAGACTTCATCTCCTCTTCTGCTTCCCATGTCATTTCTTCCATATTCTTGTTCCTCCACAATACTTTGATGGAAGCTACATCTTTTGTTCTCAGCTTGCAGACTTGTCGATCTAATATAGCCACTGGCACTTCTTCATATGATAGGTCCTCTGTAACCTGTACATCTTTGATAGGGACGACTCAAGAAGGGTCTCCAATACATTTCCTCAACATAGATACCTGGAATACTGGGTGGACATATTCCAATTCGGATGGCAATTCTAAGTCATAAGCAACCTGTCCAATCCGTCGAAGAATTTTATACGGCCCGATATACCTTGGACTCAGCTTACCTTTCTTCCCAAAACGCATAATACCCTTCATCGGTGAGATCCTCAAGAAAACCCAATCACCAACCTCAAACTCCAGATCATGATGTCGGACATCAGAATAAGATTTTTGCCTGCTTTGTGCCGTCATCAATCGCTCCTGTATCACTTTCACCTTCTCAATAGCTTGGTGAATCAAATATGACCCATATAATTTTGTTTCACCGACTTCGTACCATCCAACTGGTGATCTACATCTTCTCCCGTATAGTGCCTCATATGGGGCCATTTTAATACTGGAATGGTAGCTATTATTGTAGGCTAATTCTATGAGTGGAAGATGGTCATCCCAATTTCCCTTAAAATCTAGAACATATGCTCGTAGCATATCTTCCAGTGTCTGAATGGTACGTTCAGCCTGTCCGTCAGTCTGCGGATGAAATGCAGTGCTGCAATTCACTTGTGTGCCTAAACCCTTCTGAAAAGACCTCCAAAAGTTAGCTGTAATTTGAGCTCCTCGGTCTGATATAATAGATACCGGCACACCATGAAGCCTAACAATCTCCTTGATATACAACTTTGCATAATCTTCAGCCGTGTAAGTTGTCTTAACTGGCAGAAAATGGGCACATTTGGTAAGTCGATCAATTATCACCCAGATGGAGTCAAACTTATGATAAGAGTGAGGTAATCCAATAATGAAGTCCATATTAATCACCTCCCATTTCTAGGTCAGAATCTCTATATTCTGAAGCAATCCACCGGGTTTCTGATGTTCTATCTTTACTTGTTAACAATTGGGACACTGGGCTACAAATTCTGCAATAGACTTCTTTATGTTATCCCACCAATACTGCTCCTTGACATCATGATACATCTTTGTCGAGCCGGGATGGATGGAATATCGGGATTAATGAATCTCATTCATAATCTTCTCTCACAACCCTGCCACATTAGGCACACATAATCGGGCCTGGTATCTTAGTGCCCTATCTTTTCCGATCTCAAAAGACATACTTTTACACTGCTGAATGCTCTCTCTTAATCGTACTAAGATAGGATCTTCATATTGCCGTGCTTTTACCTCGGCTACCAAAGATGATTCTAATGTATTCTGTACAGTAACACCTCCGTCATCAGAGTCTAACAATCTGATTCTCATATTGGCTAGCTGATGAAGCTCTTTAGTCAACCCCTATCTACCTACCTCAATATGTACTAAGCTTCCCATTGATTTATGACTGAGAGCGTTTGCCACAACATTGGCTTTACCGGGATGATACAATATCTCGACGTTGTAGTCTTTTAGTAATTCAAGCCACCTACACTGCCTCAAATTCAACTCATTCTGCTTGAAGATGTATTGTAAACTCTTGTGATCTGTGTAGATGTCAACATGGACGCCGTATAAGTAGTGTCGCCATGTCTTCAAAGCATATATTACTGTAGCCAATTCCAAATTATGGGTTGGATAATTCTTTTCATGCTTCTTCAATTGTCTTGATGCATAAGCAATCACCTTCCCACGCTGCATCAATACGCACCCCAAACCTATACCTGAGGCATCACAATATACCATAAAACCTTCTGTTCCTTCTAGGAGAGTGAGCACTGGTGCGAATGTCAATCGATTCTTCAGCTCCTGAAAACTACGTTCACAAGTGTCAGACCACTGGAACTTGGTAGCTTTCTGTGTTAACTTAGTCAATGGTGACGATATAGAGGAAAACCCTTCTATGAACCGCCTATAATATCCTGCTAGCCCTAAGAAGCTTCGGACTTCTGATGGTGTTGTAGGTCTCGGCTAATTCTTTACTGCATCGATCTTCTGAGTGTCGATACTAATACCCTCATCAGATATCATATGGCCAAGGAACACTACTGAGTTAAGCCAAAATTCACATTTGGAGAGCTTAGCATATAACTTACGATCCTGAAGCGTCTGTAATACTATCCGCAAGTGGCCCACATGTTCCGCCTCCGAACGAGAATATACTAGAATGTCATTAATGAATACAATCACGAACACATCAAGATAGGGCCTAAATACAGTATTCATGAGATCCATAAAAGCTGCCGGGACATTTGTTAGCCCGAACGACATCACCAAGAACTCAAAGTGCCCGTATCTTGTCCGGAAGGCCGTCTTTGGAATATACTTCTCCTTAACCCTCACCTGATGATACCCTGAACGTAAATCAATCTTGGAGAAATACTTGGCACCCTGGAGTTGGTCAAACAGGTCATCAATTCTTGGAAGTGGATACTTGTTCTTTATAGTAGACTTATTCAACTGTCGATAGTCGATACACATCCGTAACGACCCGTCTTTCTTCCGCACGAATAGGACTGGTGCACCCCAAGGTGAAGTGCTAGGCCTAATAAAGCCCTTATCTAGCAAGTCCTTCAACTGCACCTTCAACTCTCGCAACTCTGCCGGGGCCATTCTGTATGGAGGAATAGAGATCGGTTGAGTGTCAGGCAACACATCAATGCTAAACTCAATCTCCCTTTCAGGAGGAAGGCCTGGGAGTTCATCTGGGAAAACATCTGGGAATTCGTTAACCACAGGGATTGATTGTAAAGTAGGCGGTTTCGCCTCCGCATCCCTAACGTGAACGAAATGATAAATGTAACCTTTTGAGATCATTTTCCTTGCCTTAAGATAGGAAATAAACCTACCTTTCGGTGTAGCAATGTTACCTTTCCATTCAATGATGGGTTCACCAGGAAATTGAAACCTAACCATCTTCGTACGACAGTCAACATTTGCATAGCATGAGGCCAACCGGTCCATTCCCATTGTCACATCAAAATCAACCATTTCTAACTCAAATAAATTTGTCGAGGTTTGACGACTACAAATCATCACAGTGCAACCTCTATATACCCTTCTAGCAATCACAGAGTCTCCTATCAGAGTAGATACCGCAAGGGGTTTACTTATCAATTCAGGTTCAATGCCAAACTTATTAGCCACAAAGGGTGTAACATATGATAATGTAGATCCCGGATCAATCAGCGCATATACATCATAAGAAAACACAGACAATATACCTGTAACAACATCTGAAGACAACTCAAGATCCTGTTGACCTACTAGAGCATAGGTTCGATTTTGACCACCACTCGAACTCGGCACTACACCTCTACCTCTACCACGACCTGTCGACTGTTGAAAACCCCGTGCTGGAGGTCGAACTGATGAGGAAGAAGCAGACACAGATCCAGTCGGCTGAGCCATACCATCACCTCCCCTGTTAGGACAATCCCGCATCATATGGCCAGGCTGTCCGCAAGAATAACATGCATCAGAACCTCGATGGCACAGTCCAAAGTGGGCCTTGCCGCACTGATCACAACGTGGTGTTATGGGTCTCGTCTGACTAGTCTCCCTGTGATGTTGCGAGCCTGATGCCTGCGAACTCTGACCTGGACCAGAATAGGTAAATCGATCATATCGAGGCCTCTGAAACTATGGAGGAGCACTAGCTACAGGTGGCACCGAACTCCTCGAAGACTGGGGCCTGACGCTGCCTCTAAAGTTATTAGAATACCTTGCAAATCTCGCCCTCTTATGCTGACCCCTATCCTGGTCCCTATCTGCCCTCTGCTGGCGCTTACGATCCTCTATGATCTGGGCATAAACCTGAATACGGGAAATATCCATGCCCTCCACCAAGGAGGCTATCGTGCACTCATTTATCAGATGTAGTCCCAATCCATTCATGAACTAATGTACCCTATCACTCATTTCGGCCACCATATGGGGAGCATACCTTGCTTAAGAATCAAACTGCATACTGTACTCTCGCACACTCATATTACCTTGTCTAAGGTTCAAGAACTTATCAGGTCTAGCTCATCGTATCTCAACTGGAAAGTAGTGACGAAGAAAGGCCTCAGAAAATTCCTTTCACACAGCTGGAGGAGCGTTCGGACCCCTGGATCTCTCGCAACTATCATACCAGAGAATCGCTAAATCCCGTAGCCGATAAGAAGCCAACTCTACTGCCTCTGTATCACTAACATGCATAACCCGCAGTGTATGATGAACCTGGTCAATAAAAGTCTGTGGGTCCTCCTTGGGGTCTGATCCGGTAAACACTGGAGGGTCTAAATTAATAAAATCACGAACTCTCGTACTAACTAGTTTATCAGCAGCACCTGTATTGTGCCTCTAAGTCTGAGCAGCTACCAAGCTAGTCAATAACTGTAAAGCACTCCACATATCCTGGTCTGTAGTGCCAGACGGAGGAACTGGAGGTGCTGGGTGCCTCCTAATATCCTCTGGAGGAGACGGAGTAGATGAGGTATGAGACGACATCTCACTCTAAGCCTCACTTTGGCCTGCTCTGGCTTGGGGCACCTGACTGGTACCCTCTACCGTAGATGTATCAAGCTGTCTACTAATTGTTTGCTTCCTAGTCGAAGGCATCGCTGAAAGAAAACAAGGTGAATATTAGAGATGAACACTTACGGCTCAACTCTACGCACGATCTAGATTCAGGAAGAAGGTAACAACCCTAGATGTCATATAGCCTCCTGATTATAAATGTGGCGCGCTGCACATCCATAATCAAGACTCTACTAGACACGGCTCATAGACAGTCCCTAGGACAGACTTGCTCTGATACCAAGTTTGTCACGACCCAAACTGGAGGGCCATGACTAGCACTTGACCATACTTGCCGAGCACCAACGTACATTTTATCTAACCTTTTTTATTATCTTTTAGGGTTGACGAGATCAATATAAATGGTAGACATGGATCATGGACAACCAACAATAAAATATGATGGCATGAAGATACATAACATGGGATGACCAGACAATCAAGAAACTACATATAAGGTACGAGCTACCACGCTACCACGAAAGACTATACAACAAAAACCAACCGACAAGGCATACCAAACTATACATGAGTCGACACCTGTCTATGAGCCTCTAAATGAACATAAGTGCTGTAACATAGCCGGAACAGGGCCCCAACATACCCATAATGTCTATAACAAAAATGCATACCAAGACCACGGCAAGTCCGGAGAAGGGATCTCGCCAATCACTGCTGAACTGGACAACCTACTGTGGTGGGGGAGCTGCACCTGCCTGTCTATCAGGGCCTGCAGCATGACATGCAGCATCCACAAACAAAAGGACGTTAGTACGAATAAAGTACTGAGTATGTAAGGCAAGGAACCATAAATACGAACAGTAATGTAAGCAGGGATAGAGAATATACAACCTGGAACATCTGAGTACCTGTGAGGGCTACTGACATGAAATGCATGATACATATGTATGTATACATAAAATTTTAAAACATACGCCTCTGTGGGCATCATCATCATCATATCATACCTAGCCATAATAGGCTCGGTAAAAAATGTACCCGACCATCATATGGCTCGGTAGAATCGTACCTAGCCACGTGAAGCTCGGTAAAACCCAACTGATCAGTGGTTGCACAATAGGTGCCGTACCCGGCCGACTATAGCGCAGCTCGGTAGAGTAAAATAGATACATATATATAATGCATGCTCGACTCATGGAATCACATTCTAAACCTTTCAGAGTGACGTAAGGTCGGTATCCTCTGTACACGTTATTAGGACTAACTCTTCACTATGAACCTTATAAGAATCAGGAAGTACCAAAAACATTGATAACATAAGAATAAGAGAAGCAACATTAACATCAATCGTTCCATAAGAGGGAAAACAATGTCAGTACTGCTAGCTTCTAAGAGTAGAGTATCTTTGGAAGCTCGTTCATTACATTATGTACAATCTGAGTCGTGCAAAAGAAGGAAAGGGATAGCCTCACATACCGTGTATATACTTCCCCAATCGCAAGCTATGCCATTGTCACAACTCCTTAGTCTACAATAAGAGAAACGATACTATCGTTATCATTTAAGCGTCATAACTATTATATATCGACCACAACCTATTTTACGGTGAAACGAACAACACCTCCCCTATATATACGACTTCACACCATTCAAAACAATCACCAAACATACCAAACAACATCAATAATAAACATATTGAGCCTCCCAAAATAGTTCACACACAACCTAATTACATCATACATACGACGACCACCATAGTCGTGTCAAACGACCCGAAAATGTTACGAATAACTATCAGCCCACAACCCTACATATATATGATGTTTCTCCACACCCTTACACCTCCAAAACTCCACAAAATAGTAGTAAAACATGCAGCCCAACAGCAACACAAAACAGTCCACAAAACAGTCCGCTACAAGTGAATAACTCGAACTCACGACTTCCGATCACCGTCCCGTGATTTCTTACATGTATAGAACGAATTACCATGAATTCACAGCAGAGAAAAATGTAAAAGATGGAAGTAACTTAACTTACTTTTTGGATAACTCAGACCTTCCCTTGGTTCTTCAAACTCTAGGTTTTACCTTCAATTAGAACTTGAAAGAGAGGGAAAATCGATTAGGGTTTGTGTGGGATTTTTGGGGAGGAGTTGCAGGGGTTAACTTTGGTTTTGAGGGTCTGAAATATGGATGAAATAACTGAGTTCATAACCCCTTAAAAGTCCTCTCTTGGCCGACTTAGGTCTTTTAATTTTGTCCTATCATTTTGGCAAGTAGGTGATGCACCTACTTGTCATCTACCAATCTGCGCAGGCTTGCGAAATATGAATATCTCTATACTCCGAGATCATATTGACAAACGGTTTAATACGTTGGAAATTAGACTCATATATCTTTAATTTTGTGGGTACATCACCCCGTAATTCCTTGTAAATTAAGATAAAAGCTTAGAAATATTTGACCTAATGTTTAAGTAAAATTATGAACCTAAGTTGCGACAACGTTTGTCGACTTTTGTTTCATAACTCGTTTGACTTCAAGACTTATGATACAGATATTATATGATTCAAATACCTTAATACATGACCTCTTGAGTGTATTAAGAACCTCTAGGTTTACCTGAAAATATGAGTTACAACATCCTTGATTCGTTTAACTTCTAATACTTGTTAATCACCCTTATACACCCTTTTATCACTTAAGACCAATAAGATTAACTTCTTATCATCTCAAAGGTAATTCCTTCTAGGATTTATTTTAACTAATATATGGCATGAACTAACACGTGTGGATATGGGTTGTAACACCCTTCCCCCCTTAGGAACATTCGTCTTCGAATGTAAGGGTTCATGGGGAGTTTAAATCATCGTGGATTCCGGCCAAGTTTCTCTCATAAATAGAGGACAAACTTGCAAGCAGTTAACTCAACGTACGGCCTTACAAGAGTATGCAAAGCATTATGGATATGTACATTATCTGCATATCGCCATTTTGTATTAAGGAAGAGTATTCTCAAGTTATTGCTTACCTCATAGAGCCATTTCACCTTCCAATGTATCATGTGTTCCTCCAGCATCCTTGTTATCTTCATTCTGGAATAGGTACGGGTATTTAGAATTCATCTCCTCTTATGCTTCCCATGTCATTTCTTCCATATTCTTGTTCCTCCACAATACTTTAATGGAAGCTACATCTTTTGTTCTCAGCTTGCGGACTTGTCGATCTAATATAGCCACTGGCACTTCTTCATATGATAGGTCCTATGTAACCTGTACATCTTTGATAGGGACGACTCGAGAAGGGTCTCCAATACATTTCCTCAACATAGATACATGGAATACCGGGTGGACAAATTCCAATTCGGATGATAATTCTAACTCATAAGCAACCTGTCCAATCCGTCGAAGAATTTTATACTGCCCGATATACCTATAAGGCATTGGTGAGAAGAGAAATGAGAGAGGTCAGCTAGTGAAAACCTGCAAAGGGCCCACTGATCGAAAAGAAAATCCTCACAGCCATCAGTATCGATAAAATCCTAGCAAGGTTTCTCGAATTTTGAGGCAAAGTTGTGATGAATTTCTGAGAGTCGGACGGTTTACACAGATGAGGCATCTAGTCCAAAAGACATGTCATATTCATTGAAGTCCGCATGTACTCCAGTTAAGTCCTTCTTTCCTTTCCCCGAAAGGGATACCTCTTGTCTAAATTCGTTTATCAATTCCTTTGTCTGTTTTCTTTGAATCCCTTTCGGTCTAACACTGTTCCGAAACTAAGACAAAGAAAGGATGGCAAGACTAATTTACAGGGATTTCGTTTGATACAAGCTAATGTCCAAAAGGCACCCAGCCTCGTCAGGGGCATCAAGTCGACCTCGACTGGCCATGTCGGCCGATGCTCCGAAACTGAAAACTCTTGGAAGGAGAAAATCAAATCGAAGTGCCCGTAAAGGCAAATGGAGTTGAAAACGTTGAGTCCTACGTGGCCAACCATCTCGGCAAAAGTTTGAAAAACCAAGGTACCAAAATTATCTGAAATTAAAGTTGGAAGAAAGAAGCCAAAATGAAAGGCCTACGAAGGTGAAATAAAGTTGGAAAGGTTGAGTTCCACCGACCAACCGTCAAGGCGAAATCTGAAAAAACCCCCAGAGGTTCTCAGGGCATGAAATGAAATGGGTCCCTAGGAAACAAGCAGTTGCAATTGAGATCTTCATCAAAGAAGTTGGGCCGAGATCAAGCGATTGAGATAATCAAGGCCACAAAACCAACCACCGTTTCAAACTAACAATTGTTCTTTGTTTGATAATTTGAAACAGGTGCAATCCAAAGCAACCGTGCAAGAAACAGATGCAACCAGAAGGAAAAAAAAAGAAGTGCGCAAGTGTTAGAAACAACTTTGCAATCCATAAAAAGGGAAGTCCCCTCCAATTTTTCTTTCCTGCATTTACTCATTTCAAAAAAAGAGAGGAGAAAATCCAAACAAAATGATAGCTTAGATTCCCAACCTCAATCTGTTACTCTTTTGCCAACATTAGGGCTCCAATCCTTGAGTTGAGCTTTTTAGACATAGGGCCTCCATTCCCTAGTCGCCTTTTGCCAACATTAGGGCTCCAATCCCTGAGTTGAGCCTTTTAGACATAGGGCCTCCATTCCCTAATCGCCTTTTTTACCAACATTAGGGCTCCAATCCCTGAGTTGAGCTTTTAGACATAGGGCCTCCATTCCCTAGTCGCCTTTTTACCAACATTAGGGCTCCAATCCCTGAGTTGAGCTTTTTAGACATAGGGCCTCCATTCCCTAGTCACCTTTTTGCCAACATTAGGGCTCCAATCCCTGAGTTGAACCTTTTTAGACATAGGGCCTCCATTTCCTAGTCGCCTTTTTGCCAATATTAGGGCTCCAATCCCTGAGTTGAGCCTTTTTAGACATAGGGCCTCCATTCCCTAGTCGCCTTTTTGCCAACATTAGGTCTCCAATCCCTGAGTTGAGCTTTTTATACATAGGGCCTCCATTCCCTAGTCGCCTTTTGCCAATATTAGGGCTCCAATCCTTGAGTTAAGCTTTTTAGACATAAGGCCTCCATTCCGTAGTCGCCTTTTTGCCAACATTAGGGCTCTAATCCCTGAGTTGAGCCTTTTTAGACATAGGACCTCCATTCCCTAGTCGCCTTTTTGCCAACATTAGGGCTCCAATCACTGAGTTGAGCTTTTTGGACATAGGGCCTCCATTCCCTAGTCGCCTTTTTGCCAACATTAGGGCTCCAATACCTGAGTGGAGCCTTTTTAGACATAGGGCCTCCATTCCCTAGTCGCCTTTTTGCCAACATTAGGGCTCCAATACCTGAGTGGAGCCTTTTTAGACATAGGGCCTCCATTCCCTAGTCGCCTTTTTTGCCAACATTAGGGCTCCAATCCCTGAGTGGAGCCTTTTAGACATAGGGCCTCCATGTCGCCTTTTGCCAATATTAGGGCTCCAATCTCTGAGTTGAGCCTTTTTAGACATAGGGCCTCCATTCCCTAGTCGCCTTTTTTACCAACATTAGGGCTCCAACCCCTGAGTTGAGCTTTTAGACATAGGGCCTCCATTCCCTAGTCGCCTTTTCGCCAGCATTAGGGCTCCAATCCCCGAGTTGACATTTTAGATATAGGGCTCCATCCCCTGATTTTTTCCTTTATGGATAGATGCAATCCTTATTTAATTTACTTTCAAAAAAAAAAACAAAAACAAAAAACAAAAAACAAAAAACAAAAAAAAAAGAGAGAAAAAAGAGGAATAGTTTAGACTTTTGTCACAAATAACTGACGAAATGTTCCTAGTGAAAATTGGGGCAGAAAAATTTCGTTCATTTTTTTTGTTTTAGCATTTGAGCAGGTCTGACCTCGAGGCACAGGGTTCGAGATGACCGAAAGAACGAGTCTCAATCCAGAATAATGAAAAGAAGAAAAAGAACAAAAGAAGTGAATTCAAAAGGTTGAAGCGGAGAAAGATGTGGACTGCTCAAGATATGATTAAAGTCACAAGATTCGCATGTCCCCTCTTGACCCAAAGCTGAAGAAAGAACCAGCACCTACAGCTAACGAGCATCAAGATTTAGATCAGAGTCCACATCAAGAACCAGCTAAGACTCAAGATCAAGCTTCAAGAGATTTATAGATAGGAATCTTGTAACTCGTAGTTGATAGGCTTAGCTAGTTTAGCTTTTTTACTTTCCCTTTTGGTGTAATAAGGAGCTCAGCAAGCAGAAACAGCAACAACAACAGTGAAATAACAGCTTCTCGGTAGTCCCAGCTACCAAAACTTCCAGAACTACACTAACCTGATTCCTTTATAACCAAGGATATGTAGGCAACCTCCGAAGCAAAGTTCGGTCAGATTTTTCCAAAAAATGCTTCTCATGGAGTTTCCCAAATGGGAAAAAATCGCTCATATTTGCTCATTTTATCTTTGCCCAAAAACCCTTCGTGTTTCCGAGTAAAGAGGGGCAGCTGTGAGCACGCAATTTTTGCCCTACATGAAGATAACTCCTAAAAGTAAACCAAAAATAATTTTTATTGATTTTTATGAATTTTTCTTTATTTAGTTGCATTTCATGCATTTTTAATATTTTAAAATCATAGAAAAAATCATAAAAATTGTCATTTTTACATATTTAACTTTTAGTCTTTAGAAATTAGTGTTTTACTTAGTTTTAAGTTAATTAGTTGTTTTAATAAATAAAGATTTTAATCTCTACAAAAAATAGTTTAATTTAGTGTTTTAATTAGTTAAAGAAAAGAAAAATAAATAATAATAGAACAAAATAGAAAAAAAATGTTTGGTCTTGTTTATTCAAAATTGGGCTAATCCTTAAGATTGACCCCATTCAATTAACCCAAGTCCAACCCTTTAGCCCAAGCCCATCACTCTAGCCTACCCAAACCCCTTACCCTTTAAAAAACCTAGATATAGGAGACCTAAAGGGAAGAACACGATCAGATCCCTACCACTGAGAAACCCAGTAAACGGCGCATCTTAGAGAAGCTCCCATTTTCCTTCTTCACTATCATCTTCAACCTTGAAGACTTAGCCACTGCTCCCCACTTTTCCACCATTTTCGTTTCTTCTCAAGCAAAAAAAAAAAGAGCCAGCTTCTTCAGTTTCTTTTCTTTACTTCAAAGATCAGAAATCACAAAAAAAGATAGAGAAAGAATACATAGCATAAAGGCTAAAAAACGAGATGAAATGAAAAAGCAAGAGATCCGAGTTCCGACGAGTTTTGGTGTAATTTGAATTTTCCGGCGAGTTCCGAGTCCATGGAAGGTCGTACTCTGAGCTTTCCCGGGCTGATTCGTTGCTGTCAGCTTCATTGCTAAGCCCCAGCTTTCCTTCGCCTTTACTTGACTGCTTTAGATCAAATGTTGCAATCTAGGTGCGTTTATGTATTTCTGCCAATCTCTAAAGAATCATGAATAAAAATCCTACTTGTTCATTTTCTGATTCTATTCAAGATCATAAATGTAGCATGTGTAATTGTTAAATTGGTTTGAGGTTTCATTTTTGCTAAGCTCTCAAATTACCAATATGTTAAGTTGGATACTCGAGTTGTTAAATGTTAATGGATAATTCGGTGAATTACTGTTGATAATTATTTAATTTATGAGATTATTGATTCATGCTTTTTTTTTTCAATCCGCTAGGCAAGCGCCTAGGGCTAGTTTTTTATTAAAAATAGAAAAGAAAATACAATAATTCGGAAATTATCATTGTCTTCCTTCAATGAAAGGAAATAGACTTTGCACTCTAATGTAACGTATTATCAAAATTGAGCATAATAATCCAATTGATATCACATTATGCCTACTAAAACTTTGTAGTTGTCAAAACAACCCAAGTGAGTCCATGTCGACGTTGTATCTCCAGTCCAAAGCGTCCCAGTTCTAGAGTTAAATTTGATTTTTGTGAATAGACCCTTTAGCAACTTCACGTCGACTCCACCAATTTGGTAGCTCGGTACTGTAGCATACGGTACTGTAGCAACGTAACTGTAGCTTACTATTACTGTAGCAGCCGATTCCCACACTTGATCATGTGATGTCCCCTTTAGATTCCCCCACTATTGAGAGGGCCAAGGTCCTTGGAATTTGCACCCAATGTAATGCACATGCCTACAATGTGCTTGTCTGCATTATCAACTTCATTTTTTGGTATTTGAACCCATGCTTCACATGCTTTTGCTCCTTTTGATACATGAGTTTGTATTTCCAAAAATAACCAGCGTCATGCTAATGTCTTGACGTCCTTTCCATGTGCTGCAAACTTTTCCATTGCATTTCCAAAATAATGAACTACGAGCAAATGCATGTCCCATTTTTTATTTTTATTTTTTGTTGTCAAATCCCCATGCTCATGCCTTCTTTCCCATGTGTATGCCAGTGTGCAAATCCTTTTGAAAATAGGCGTGCATCCCTGTTGGAATTTAAACTGTCCTCCCAATTGTTGTAGCTCGTCGACCGAGTAATCTCCAGGACCCAAACATCTTGAAGCATTCATTAATATAGTAATGCTAGAAGCATGCGTGTATTCCATGTCTCTGATTACATCCAGTTTTGTTATCCCAATGCGCATGCCTTCATATTCTCTCAAGCTGCTGGACGCGTGCTTACAAAAAAACTCGAATTTTGCTTCCAACGATGACTCCTCGATCCCATGCATTTGTTCCAGGCGTGCCTGCCTTTGTCGTTCCTTTTGTCTTGATGGAAAACAAGACATTCCCAAGTCATTGCCCATTGGCTTTCTGAAGGCATAGGATAATATACTCGTAATGGCACCTGCACGAGAGAAAAGATAGTTAGAAATACCAACCATTATATCCTCCTCCCTTAGGATTTGAATATATTGGTCGATTAAGTTGACATGGCTCCTGCTCTTCCTTTTATCTTTGCTTCTTATCTCCTGTCCACCTTCACCCTTAGACTTGGACATTGCAGCTTATCTTCATTAACTAACCTCCTTCCATGTGCATCTAGATGCCAGAATTGTTGGCATTCTATTTCTCCATGATCTAAAGCATAATTAGCCAAGTGATATGCCAGCTTGTTGCCCTCCCTATGAATATGAGTAACTGTGTAATTGCCCCCATTCATTAGTTGCATCATTTCCTCTACCTGCTCAGATATGATCCATGGTGGTTTCCAGATCCCATCCATTATCTTTTTTAATAACATTGAGTTGGTTTGAAGCCATACATGAGAGTATTGATGAAATCTGCAGAACCTTAGTGCTTCTACCATGGCCTTCGCTTCAGCTACTGTGTTTGTTGTCTTCTCAATCTCCTTCCCTACTGACTTGACTATGTCTCCATTTTCATTTCTTATACAAAAACCTATTGAGCTCCTGCCTGGATTTCCCTCGATGCACCATCCGTATTAACTTTTAGCCATCCTGCACTTGGAAATTCCCACATGACTTTGGTAATCTTAAGTTTAGGAGTGAAATTTTCCATCATAGCTAATAGATCTTGCCATTTGTGAGGTACCATGTCCATCCCAGGTTTTCTCTCTTTCACCAATGCCTGGAGATTTGATGAAACTTGATAAATCACCCTGCTAGTTGTCACAGCATCACCATACTTCATACTATTTCTTCTTTTCCAGAGTTCCCAGACTACACATGAGGGGAGTGCTTGCATTACTGGTTTGAGCCTTCAGCACACATTTGCAGTCCAACATTTTGTGATTGCTTGGTGCAATGTTAATCCCTCCACAGCTATTCCTGCCCTCGATAGAAAATACTTCCAAGTTGTCCTTGCAGTTTCTGATCTAAAAAATAAGTGCTGAAGAGATTCCTCGTCAGGCTGTACACAACACCAACATTTTGCTGACATGCAGTAGCCTACCCTTTTCAAGAAATCATCTAAAGGTAGCTTTGCTTTCCACACTTTCCACATGAAAAATGCTATTTTAAAAGGCAGTCCCTTTACCCAAATCATCCTATAAGCTGTTCTTGGTTCGTCTCTTCTTCTTGTATACTCCCATGCTGACTTAACACTGAAATATCCTCTTGTTTCCAGCATCCAACAAGGCATGTCAAGAACCTGCTGAGGTGAAGGTGGTTTGATTTTCTCCAGAATGTGTATTGCTAAGTCTTCAGGAAGAATTTCAAATAGCCTATCCACATCCCACTCACCATCTAAGGTAACATCATGTACATTATGTACAGTTTCATCAATGGCAAAGTCCTGAGGAACTAAAAAATATAGTGCCCTAAGACCTGTCCAGTTTTCAAACCAAAATAGTGAGGATCCCCTTTTTGTTTGCCAAAAGATTTGATGTTCAATCAGATCTCTGCATTCCAACATTTTTCTCCAAATGTGAGACCCCCTTTTCCATGGAACAATTACAGAATTCAATTTTTACAGTATTTCTGACATACGAAAGAGCTCCATAGGCTTGGTTTTGTTCTGAAATTCCACCACAACTTGCTGAATAATGCCTTTGCTACATCATGCAGTGACCTAAAACCTATTCCTCCTTCCTCAACTGGCATGCATAAGGTATTCCATGAAGCCCAATGCCTACTAGTTCCTCCTACAGAGCTGCTCTAGAAAAACTGAGCAAACAATTTGTGCAACCTATTTATCACATAATTTGGAGGGTTTACAACTGATAATAGATGCATAGGCATGCTTTGCAGTACATGGGATATGAGAACTGCCCTTCCCCCTACTGATAATAACTTACCTGCCATGATTGCAGTTTGTCCATTACCTTAGTAATTAGGGGCTGATAGTATTCCAGCTTTCTCCTTGCATAAAATATAGGACAACCTAGATATATGATAGGAAAATAATTCCTATGAATGCATGTGATCCTTTACACCTTGCTGACCATTCCATGTCTGTTAAATGATGCAGGTACACAGCTGATTTGGTCTTGTTAACAAGCTGCCCAGATGCAGCTTCATATGCATTCAGCACTTGCATAATCAACATTAGAGATGTTTCATCTGAGAATGAGAAAATAATCATGTCATCTGCATACACCAAATGATTGATCTTTGGACTCCACTTTGGCATCCCAAATCCACAAAAATACAGGTTAGTATATAGTGCATTGAGACCCCTAGATAATGCTTTTGATGCCAATATAAACAAAGTTGGAGATACAGGATCACCTTGTTTTACTCCCCTTGAGGACTTAAAGAACCCATGAGCTTGACCATTGATTAGAATAGAATACCAATTGTTTGAAACTAATCCAAAGACAATCCCTATCAACCTTTCTGTGAATCCCATCTTTCTCAGTACCTTGGTTAGGAATAGCCAAGATAATCTATCATAAGCTTTGGTCATATCTAGCTTCAGGATGACATTAGGACCAGCCTTAGTTCTAAGCCTAATGTCAGTCACTATCTCCTGAGTTAGAAGGATGTTTTCTACAATATTCACGCCCTTAACAAAACCTGACTGTTCCTCCGATATCAGACTTGGGAGAAATTTCACTAGCCTTTCATGTACCACCCTCGATATAACCTTATTTGAAAAGTTACTAAGGCTTATTGGTCTTAAATTAGAAAAAGGGTAACTTCTTTTTTCTTTGGTAGCAGAACTAGGTTGGTGTGTGTTACACACTTGGGTAGCTCATGACCATTGAAAAAAGTCCTCACCATGTCATACATGTCATCCCCTATTATGTCCCAACAAGAATGATAAAATTTGCCTGTCATACCATCTGGCCCCCCAGCACTATCACCATTAAGTCCGAGTACTGCCACTTTAACCTCCTCTTTTGTTGGTTGCTTAATCAATTCTGCATTCTGCTCAGTGTTAATCAGATTAGGAACATGCTCTACGATATCAAATGATGAAAGAGTAGTTGCTTCTGTGAACTGTTCCTCGTAGAATTTGATAGTCTCTTCTACAATTTTTTGTTCTTCTTCAATCCAGGTTCCTCCACTATTTTGAATTCTGTTAAGCTGAAGTCTTTTCCTCCTACCTCTCACTTGTGTGTGGAAGAACTTAGTGTTCCTATCCCCTTCCTTGAACCAAGTCATGCCTGCCTTTTGGTGCCAATATTTCTCCTCTAGTGCAAGATATTTGATCAATTCTGCCTGAACCTTTTGTAGCCTTTCCCTGTTCATCCCTGTAGGATTTGATTCAAATTCTGCTTCATGAACCATCACTACCTCCTCCATGCTTGCTATCTTTTGGAAAATATCTCCAAATGTAGCCTTACTCCACAATGAAAGGGCCTTCTTTAATTTTTTTAACTTGTGATTAAAAAGAATATAAGGATTTGCACTGAAATCAGCAGTCCAATTCTCTTTCACCGCATCTTTAAAAGTTGCATGTTCCACCCAAAAATTCAAGAACTTAAAAGGCTTTTTTATTGGTGGAGTCTCAATATCACACTTCAGATACATTGGACTATGATCGGAACCAGTCTTTGACAAATGTTGCACCTCTATTCCTAGAAATGTTTGTTGGAACTGAAGATTGGCCAAGCATCTATCTAGCCTTTTGAAGATACAGTCTTCCTCTGCTCTCCCATTCCACCATGTAAATATGCTACCTTTAAATTGAAGGTCGAAGAGATTGCAAGTGTTGACGCAGTGTCGAAAATCATCAATTTCATTCAATGACACAGGTAACCCACCAAACTTCTCTTCTTCGTCCCATATTACATTGAAATCTCCTCCTACAAGCCATGGTGCATCCATATCCCTTGCCATTGCATATAATGAATCCCATAATTATATCCTCTCAATTGCATCACATTTAGCATATATCAATGTTAGAACAAACTCCACATGCGATTCAGTATGAAACAATCGTAGTGTTAATTGTTGCACCATATTGTACATAATAGTTACCTCGAATACCTCATCTATGAAAGCCCAGATCTTGTTGGAAACATTTGAAATTGCTTGTGCAAGTCCTATCTTGTTTTTGTACCTTTCCAGTTTTTTTGCTTGTTGCTTTGGCTCCATTAATCCTACAAATTCATAGTGATTTTGCCTGTGCATTTTTGTCAACCTTTCAAAGGCCTGCTGTGTGTTGACTGACCTTATATTCCAAATGAGAGCATTCATCACTGATTGTTTGATTTAGTTAGCGTTCTCCTTGTGTGCACCTCAGGTTTTGGGGCTGTAAAATTATCTTTTTGTTGCTTCTTCTTACCTTTTGCTGCTGATTTTGCCTTTTCCACTTGCATATGTGATAAGTCACCTTTCCTTGCAGCATTCATAAGGTGTTGGGTAGTTGATTCGTGATCCATGTCGTATCCTGATCTACCAGGTTCTTCTCCTTCTTCATTGTCTTCCTTCCCTCCTAATGTAGATCCAAATGCATTCTTTTTAGGGACCAAGGCCTTCTCTTCCCCTCGTTTTAACAGCTGCAACTGCCTTTTCTCCAATGTAACAGTAACATTTACTATTTCTGTTTTTTGTTTTGGCCGTTTCTCCTTCTCTGTTGTGTTGTGTCCTTGTGGGTCTTCTTGTGATTTCTGAAGTTTATCGTCTTCTGTTCCTCCAGGATCTCTTATCTCTGGGCCTCTTCCTTCATAGTTTCTAATTTCTGTGACTTCTGCTACTTGATAATTATTGTTGTGCTCAACAATTACTGATCTTCCCATTATTAAAAAATACCAGTTGTATTGTTGTCATTGGAATGGAGATCTCCATTTACACTTTGCTCATCTTCTTCTTTGTCCTTCTCATTTGGTTCCTCATCAGCTTGTGCTCCTAGTGGTACTTCGTTCTCCTCTGAATCGTATTCCCTTTGTGCATAGCGTTGCACTCTTTCTTTAAATGTAGACGATTTTGACCTTTCTGCTTGAGAATTTGGAGTTTTATTAAGTTCCATGTTCACTAATGTATCTTGTGATGGGATTTCCTGGCATGATGTATTTATCTTCACTATTCCATCTCCTGTTTTATCCTTGAAACTTCTTCTACCCATTGTGCAGTATCATTTTTTGCTTTTGATGCCTCATTTCTATTGACTAGACCATTAGTCGAACCAATCCCCGATGAGTTAAGATGAAAAGCTTGTGCTACTGGATTTAGCTTTCCTTCATTATTGACCATATGTTTTGGTTTTTGCTTTGTAGATGCTTGGTTATGAACTGTTGGACTGTTTGTTGCTGCATTAGCTGCCACCATTGCCAATTGATTAACAGGTTCTTCCTCTTCATCCATCCCTTGTAATATTGCAAACTTGTTAGCTACTTGAACATGATCATTATCTTCATTGTCTACTGCCACCAATTCCTTACCATTGTTGCTTTGTGCTTTTGCTTGTCTATCTATAGTGCTTGTACCCTCCTTGTTCTTATTGTTTTCAAGCTTCTTAGCTAGTGCCCTCTCCATTCCATTATTATTGAGACTAGTATTTTGATTTACTACATTTCTAACTCTGTTGTCCTTCACTTCCTTCCATTGCTCTTTTGCTGTAACATTCACATTACCCACGACCTTTCCACTAGATAAAATCATTATAGGCTGTGAGTTCCCTATGTCCTGCTTCTTAGCTGTATCTGCTTGGTTAGCATTCTCCTTCTCCACATATAGTTCAGGGTGTATCCTCCAACATTCAAATTGATCATGCCCTTGAAGTTTACAATGTCTACAATATTTAGGCAGCATGTCATATTGAATTTTCACCCATTCAGTTCTTGTTGTTCCATTAGCTTCATTGAATATGTCCATCCTCACCTTTTTAGGCAAATCTGCAAGTAGATCAACTAGTACCTTCACCCTAGCATAACTAGGTATAGTTTTATTAATTGTTGCCATGTCTAGATGCATAGGTTTACCAACTGCTGTAGCTAGAGAAAATAGACATTCCTTCACAAAAAGGTTGGCAATAGACCTGGGAATGAAATCCAAGCCATTGCCTTGGGTGTTTCTTCATCTGCTCTAAACTTTGAGTCGTAAATCAATGGCCTAAGCTGATATTGATAGCCATCCTGTCCTTTATGTAATGAGTTTTTGATGAGAAATGAAGATAGTCCTGCCTTAACGTCATTCTAATCAAAATGTGCCTATCCCTTAGAAATCCAATGTTACACTCACCTTTAATTCCGCATTGAATTGGTATTAGCTTACGCAGTTGTTGAATTTCTGGGCTGCCATAAGAACATTTACCAACTATTGCATATTGTAATCCTTCGATGATATCCATCCTTTCTACTTCTGCTTCTGTGAACTGAATAACATGCTCTCCATTCAATATTGTAGGTGGACGAATGGGAATAGGCTCAACTTCCTGTTGCTCATGCATTGCAGCATTTAAAGTGCAAGGTTTCAGAATTTTAGAGTAATCCATCGGTTGTTTGTTGTTATTTGTGTTTCCTAATGTTTGTGCAATGTTTGGAGGAGGTTGGGTAGGCAGCTCAGCCACAAATGGTGGCTGGCCACCTGCCTGTGTGTTCATTACAGTTGTAATTCTTTAGCACTTTAATTACATGACAAAGGTGCAACAACTTTGCAAGAAAACGATGCTACTGTAATTCGAATTAGCTTCACGTTACTTACTGTTTATGGCTGTGAATCCAATTTCACAGTCCAAATTGTAAAAAACAGTAATTTCGATTTAAAATGAAGCTTAGAATTCAAACCAATCTTAGAAGAGAAGAGAACACTTTCACGTTATCAAAACAAGCTGTTGTGCTGAAAAGTAGCGCTGGAATTAGCTGAATCGCTAAAATTGAATGAAGAACACTGTCTGCTACAGTAACTCGTGAAAATGAAATTAAGATCTACAAAAATTGACTATAGATCTGGAGTTGAAACCAATTGGGTATTATTCGTAAGGAAATTATGTATCTTTTGACACCAAGTTTGGTTAGTTCCACCACCGGATGCCGGAGTTATGATCGGAAAATAATGACGAAATTACTATTCCTTCTCATCCTAGAGAGAATAGGAGCCACATCAATTTTTTTGCCAATTCAATCAGTTTCTTTTTTGATTCATTCTTGAAATGCATCTTTAACTTCTTTTTTTTGTGCTTTAATTTTATATTTAAAATACCTACATTTTTTTATTTATTGTTTGAATGGAGTTCCTTTGTCGAATTTACTAATGGTTAGATCATAAGTGACTTAGAAACAAAAAAATATATATTAATGATCATCATTAGTTATTTAGCATTTCTCTTCTAAAAATATTGACTAAATACTGAATATTTATTTGATTTTAGGCATTATGCAATGGCGGATAATTGAAACAATTTTAGGATCAGTTGTAGTCAATGTGGGATTATTTATCTTCTATTTCCTTGCAATGACTTCAAATTTAGGAAAATAATTAATTCATGAACATCCGTAGATTGCTTTAATTGAGTACAAATCTTTTAAAATAAATTGTGATGTGCCATGCCAAATAAAATCCTAAAACCTATGGCCCTCACTTAATTAATTTTAACCCTTTAGAAATCGAGGTGTGCTTTTAGTTGAATTTTTTATGGCCCTCGCAATCTTGAAAGTGCGTAGTTGCTTTAGGCGCGCTATTAAATTAATTTCCTTAAACTTGGTTGTGCATTTCATGTGACCCAAATCCAAATCTCAACAACGTTAAATAAAAATCTGTCGAGGACCGCGAGTGCATTTCATGTGGCGTGGTTCAAGGCGTGTTTTCAATAACGTTGAATCTTCCTAAAAATAATTTAAAAGCGGTTAATAATTTAAAATTATACCATAGGTTAAAACATGTATTAAAATCAGATAATAGGCCAATTATAATAGTTTAAGCGACCGTGCTAGAACCACGGAATCCGGGGTGCCTAACACCTTCCCTCGGGTTAACAGAATTCCTTATTCAGAATTTCTGGTTCGCAGACTTCAAAAGGAAAGTCGAGTTTTTCTCGATTTGGGATTAAAAATAAACTGGTGACTTGGGACACCAATTAAAATATTTCAAGTGGCGACTCTGATAAATAAATAATCCCATTTCAAATAATGTCACTTAAATTGGAAAAACTCCCTGTAATACCTTCGGGTGTGTAAAAAGGAGGTGTGACAAAAGCGACCCCGCTGGTCTCCAGAATACCCGCTGTATGAAGCATCCTCTAGCACTTATCCAAGAAGCCCTTGGCGTCCTCGCCCTCTGCCCCACTGAAGGTCGGAGGCTGAAGTCTGCCAAACCTCTCCAACCTACGCTGCTCATCCTTTGGCATGGCAGGAACTACATAGTCCTGAGCAGCTGCAACCGGCTGGGATGGATGTTCCCCCAGCGTCTGAAGTCCCTGCACGACCTGCTCAGGTGTGCTAGCGGCGGAAGTCTTATTGCCTCCACTGGCCTAAGAAGTAGCTGCGACTGTAGTGACTGAAACCGCCTGAGCTAGGCCAGTGCAAACTGATAAGCTCTGAGCCAAGGCCTCCTAAAGATCCAGAATCACAATGGGCACATTTGGTGCCTGAGCTGGTGCTGCTGGAGCATCCATAACTGGGACCTGATCATGAACTGGGGCTGCTGGTGGATCTGCAGGTGCTGCCCTAGATGTTGTACGTGCCACACCTCTGCCCCTACAGTGACAACGATCGCGTCCTCGCCCTTTGGTGACCACAGCTGGTGGTACTGGTGGTCATCCATCCTGACCGGTAGCGTGTGTCCTCACCATCTGTGAGAGAATAGAATAACAGAAGTTTAGTACTCGGATCAAAAAATTCGCACGATAAGAATTTCAAGAATATGAAGTTTTTCCTAAAGGTTCTGCAACCTCTCGAGGATAAATATAGGCGTCTCTGTACCAATCCGCGAGACTCTATTAAACCTGCTAATGACTCGTGAGACTTATGTAACCTAGGCTCTGATACCAACTTGTTATGACCCTAAACCCGGACCCAGTCATGATGGCGCCTCTCGTGAAGACAAGGCCATCCGACACTTCCTATTTCGGTATTTAACAGTTAAACAGTAAGAAACAGTCTAGGCATGATAAAATAATCCAAAGTTTAAGCAGATAATAGCATAAATTGCGGAATACAACCCAACACAGCCCGATACCGGGGTGTCACTAGTAAAAAGCATCTAAACAATCCGAAATACTCAGAGAAATATATAGAGTTTAATACAGTAATTAAGAACATGGAGAATAAGATAGGGAAGAAGCTCCGGGCTGCAAACGCTGACAGCTACCTAAAGACTCCTCGGAACCGCCAGAGTTGGAAAGATCAGCACTCGGGAGCGGGACCAGATACGCCTGAATCTGCACACGGGGTGCAGGGAGTAAAGTGAGTACTCCAACTTAGTGAGTAATAACCATAAATAAAGGCTGAAAGCAGGAAATCACGTAAAACACATTTGCAGACTATAATGAAGTAGTAAAATCAGTAAAATATATGTGAAAGTTATTTAGCACAATTAAAATTCATGAAAAATCTTTTTGAACATTTAAATAGGTGAAGGACAGGCAATTAAGAAAATAAACACATAAAGGTTCGTCCCTCGGGCACAGTATCAACAATCTGCCCCTTGGACAATATCTCAGAACAATACCAGCCCCTCGGGATATATCTCACATCACAATGGGTACCCGCGTTCACTGGGGGTGTGTAGACTCCTGGACGGGCCCCTTATGGCCCAAGCGCAATATCAAGCCATCTCGTGGCATCATCACTAGGCTCTCAGCCTCATATCAATCAAGCTACCTCGTGGCGTACATACCTCAAGCCCCTGGCCTCATAATCAATATCAAATGTTTCCTCACAACATAGGCCCTCGGCCTTACTCAGTCAAAATCCTCACTAGCCACTCGGGCAATAGTAAAACATGATTCTCAGCCCAAAATATCATTTAAAAGATCATTTAAGTGTTAAAATAGAGTAAACATGGCTGAGTACGAAAACAGTGAAATATAACATGACTGAGTTCAAGTATAAAGTCAAAATAGTGAGGAAATATCAATAAAAGTCCCCTAAGGGTTCAAATAGTTGGCACGAAGCCTAAATATGACATTTAGCCCAACTAATGATGATAGCAAATAGATTTCAGTCAAATACGCGGTAAAATAGTCATTTGGGACGGACTAAGTCAGAATCCCCAATAGTATACGACCCCACGCTCATTATCTAGTGTGTGCGTCACTTCAATATAGCACAACGATGTGCAATCCGGGGTTTCATACCCTCAGAACATCATTTACAATCGTTACTCACCTCAATCCGGTCAAATCTCTAGCTCGCAATGCCTTTGCCACTCGAATCAGCCTCCACTCACGTCGAATCTATCCAAAATCAGAATGAGGACGTCAAAATATGCTAAGGAAATGAAGCCCAAGCGAAAATAATCAATTTACAACATAAATCCCGAAATTACTAAAACCCGACCCCCAGACCCATGTCTCGGAATTTGATAATTTTTATATCAATAGATTCCTTATCTCCCCATGAGTCCATACATACCAAGAACACTGAAATCGGAGTCCAAATGTCCCCTCAAATTCTCATTTTAAAGTCTCTTAATCTCAAGCCCTAATTCCTCTATTTTTGGCCTAGATTCCATGAGCTATTAGGTAGATTTCACAATAAAACCGAGTTTTAAGTCAAAAATTCTTACCTCTAAGTGATTCCCCTTGAATCCCTCTTTATTCCCCTTCAAAAAGCTCTAAAAACGACCAACAATGGAAGAAATAAACCCCAAATTCGCAAGTAAGACGACTATTTAAACCTTCTGCCCAGGCCTGAACATCCTTCTTCGCGAATGCGGTCAAAGCCTCGCGTTAGCGAAGCACAAAAATACCTTGACCAAAATTCCTCTTTCTTGATCGCGAGTACCCCATCGTGAACGCGATGCTTTACCTAGACAGACTTTCGCGATCGCGTTTCCCCTATCGCGAACGCGATGAATTAAATTCCCCTGAAGCTCAGCTGCCCATTTCTTCTAAGCGAACGCGACAACACCCCCGTGAACACGATGCCCAGCCATTCGCGAACGCGGAGCCTTCCTCGCGAATGCGAAGGATAAATTTCCAGCTTTCTCAATTGGCCCTTCGCGAACGCGAGGAGCCTCTCACAAACGCGAAGGTCATTTTTCTGCAACACTGACCTGCAATTTTCTGCAGTTCCAAATTTCATGGAATGGCCCGATTGACCACCCGAAACTCACCCGAGGCCCCAGGACCTCAACCAAAGGCACTAACATATCCCAAAACCTTATTCAAACTTGTAACAATCTTCAAAACCCCTCAAACAACATCAAATCAACCAAAACACATCGGATTTAAGCCTAAGTTTCCAAAATCTTCCGAATTCCGCTTTTGATAAAAAACCCAACAAAACCACATTCGAATAAACTAAAATTTTTCACACACATCACAAATGACACAACGGAACTACTGCAACTCTCGAAATTCCATTCCGACCCCTATATCAAAATCTCACCTACCAACCAAAAATTGCCAAAAATCCACTTTCACCAATTCAAGCCTAAATCTACTCCGAGCCTCCAAAACTCATTCTGATCACGTTTCTAAGTTCCAAATCACCTCCCAAAGATAACCGAACCATCGAAACTCACATCCGTGCCCTCTAACACACAAGTCAACATCCGGTTGACTTTTCCAACTTAACCTTCCTCAAAAGAGACTAAGTGTCTCAAGCCTTACCAATTCCTTTCCGAACCCTAACCAATCAACCCGATCATATATAGAACCATTATACAAATCAATAAGAAGCATAAATAGGGGAATTAGAGCGGCAACTCATGAGACGACTGGCCGGGTCGTCACAGTTCCATGACTGTTACTCAGTATGAGATCAGGTTTATTAATTTGGCCCGTCATGCTCTTCTTATATTTCCCATTGAGAGAGAGAGAGAGAGAGAGAGTGAGAAGGTTCATTGAGGGACTCATTCAGCCTATTTGACTTCAGATAACTACGAAGACGGGGAGTGAGATTTCTTTTTTCAGGAGGCGGCCAATGTAGCCAGGAGAGTTGAGATGGTTCTATCGCAGGGAGGTGGTCAGGGGTCTGACAAGAGGCCTTGTCATTCAGGCAGATTCAGTGGCACCTCATCTGGAAGCAGGGATTCATGTGGTAGAGGCCATCCTCCTAGGCCTTTTCAATCAGCACTTCAGGTTTCTCACGGTGCTTCAGGTGGCCGTGGTTCTCACATGCAGTATTCTAATCAGCAGTCCTACAGTGCACCACCAGCTTCTATCAGTGCACTGCCGCTCTAGAGTTTTCTGGGTGGTCATTCAGGCCATCAGGGTCAGCAGTCTCAACAGCCGAGAGCTTGTTATACTTGTGTCAATATGAGGCATATTGCTAGATTTTGCCCTCGAGCATCGAGTAGTTCTCAGCATCAGGGTTTCCATGCCATGGTTCAGGCACCGAGTGTTATGGTTCAGGCATCGAGTGTTCCACAACCCGCTCAGCCAGCTAGAGGTTGAGGTAGAGGTGCTAGAGGTGGAGGTAGAGGTATTAGAGGTGGAGGTCAGGATGCTAGAGGTGGAGGCCAGCCAGCACCATGCCATCCCAGAGATGTAGTTCAGAGTGGTGGGGGCCAGCCCCGATGTTATGCTCTTCTAGCCAGTCTTGAGGCTGAGGCTTCCGATGCGATTATCACAAGTACTGTTCTAGTTTGTAGTAGAGATGCTTCAGTTCTATTTGATCTAGGATCTACGTACTCCTATATGTCATCTTATTTTGCACCGTATCTGGTCATGCCGAGTGATTTTTTGAGTGCTCCTATATATGTGTCTACACTAGTGGGTGATTCTAATGTGGTAGATCGTGTTTATAGTTCATGTATAGTTGTGATTGGGGGTCTTGAGACTCGTGTAGATTTGTTACTTTTGGACATGGTTGATTTTGATGTCATATTGGGGATGGACTGGTTATCACCATACCACGCTATCTTGGACTGTCATGCCAAGACTATTACCTTAGCCTTGCCGGGCTTACCTCGTTTAGAGTGGAGAGGGACTGCTGGTCATTCTACCCGTAGTGTTATCTCATATATGAAGGCTCATCGTATGGTCGAGAAGGGATATTTGGCTTATTTGGCATATGTTTGTGATTCTAATGCCGAGGTTCCTTCTATTAATTCTGTACCTGTTGTTCGTGAGTTTCCTGAGGTATTTCCTTTAGACCTGCCGGGTATGCCATCTGACAGGGATATTGACTTCGGCATGGATTTGGCTACGGGCACTCAGCCCATTTCTATGCTGCCGTATCATATGGCCCCGCCTGAGTTGAAAGAATTGAAGGAGCAGTTGCAAGACTTGCTTGATAAGGGCTTTATTAGACCTAGTGTCTCGCCCTGGGGTGCACCGGTATTGTTTGTTAAGAAGAAGGACGGATCGATGAGGATGTGTATAGATTACCGGTAGTTGAACAAGGTTACAATCAAGAATAAGTATCCATTTCCGATGATTGATGATTTGTTTGATCAGCTTTAGGGTGCCAAGGTATTTTCGAAGATTGACTTGAGATCTGGCTACCATCAGTTGAGGATTAGGGCATCCGATGTCCCTAAGACAACTTTCCTCACTCGGTACATGCATTATGAGTTCTTGGTGATGTCATTCGGGTTGACAATACCCCAGTAGATTTTATGGATTTGATGAATCGAGTGTTCAGGCCTTACTTGGATTCATTCGTGATAGTCTTCATTGATTATATTTTGATCTATTCCTGCAGCCGGGAGGAGCATGAGTAGCATCTGAGAGTGGTTCTTCAGACGTTGAGAGATAGTCAGTTGTATGCTATGTTTTCGAAGTGTGAGTTCTGGTTGAGTTCAGTTGCATTCTTGGGTCATGTTGTATCAGCAGAGGGTATTCAGGTGGATCCAAAGAAGATAGAGGCAGTCAAGAACTGGCCTAGACCTGCATCAGCTACAGAGATCCGGAGTTTCTTGGGTTTGACATGCTATTAGCATTGGTTTGTGGAGGGTTTTTCATCTATTGCAGCCCCGATAACCAGGTTGACCCAGAAGGGTGCCCAGTTCAAGTGGTCGGACGAGTGTGAGGCGAGCCTTAAAAAGCTTAAGATAGCTTCGACTATGGCGCTGGTGTTGGTTTTGCCCACAAGTTCAGGGCCATATACAGTTTATTGTGATGCATCTCGTATTGGACTTGGTGCAGTGTTGATGTAGGATGGCAAGGTCATTGCTTATACTTTGCGTGAGTTGAAGATTCATGA
The DNA here is from genome assembly GCF_000393655.2 of Nicotiana sylvestris. NCBI lineage: Eukaryota > Viridiplantae > Streptophyta > Magnoliopsida > Solanales > Solanaceae > Nicotiana > Nicotiana sylvestris. Next base: position 41,760,435 of record NC_091066.1, read on the forward strand.
GAAGAACTATCCGGTTCATGATTTGGAGTTAGTAGCCATTGTTCACACATTAAAAATTTGGAGGCATTATCTGTATGGTGTGGCATGTGAGGTGTTCACGAATCACAAGAATTTGCCATACTTGTTCAAGAAGAAGAGGCTAAAATTGAGGTAAAGAAGGTGGTTAGAGCTATTGAAGGACTATGATATCACCATCTTATATCATCCGGGGAAGGCCAATGTGGTGGCCGATGCTTTGAGTAGGAAGTCAGCAGGCATGGGCAGTCTCACGTATATTTCGGTCGGTGAGAGACCGCTTGCTTTGGATGTTCACGCTTTGGCCAATCAGCTTGTGAGGTTGGATGTTTGTGAGCCCAGCCGTGTGTTAGCTTGCAAAGTCGCTCATTCTTCTTTGAGCATATCCGAGATCTGTAATATGATGATCCTCATTTGTGTGTCCTTAGGGACACAGTGCAGCACGGTGGTGCCAAGCAGGTTACATTGGGAGATGATGGAGTTTTGAGGCTGCAGGGTTGGTTTGTATGCCGAATGTGGATGGGCTTCGAGAGTAGATTTTGGAGGAGTCCTATAGTTTCCGGTACTCTATTCATCCCAGCGCCACTAAGATGTATCAGGATTTGCGGCAGCATTATTAGTGGAGGAAAATGAAAAAGCACATTGTTGCTCATGTGGCTCGGTGTTTGAATTGTCAGTAGGTTACGTACGAGTATCAGAGACCTGGTGGTCTATTCCAGAAGATTGAGATTCCTGAGTGAAAGTGGGAGCGCATCACTATTGACTTCGTTGTTGGACTCCCATAGACTTAGAGGAAGTTTGATGCAGTGTGGGTTATTGTTGATAGGCTGACCAAGTCAGCATATTTCATTCCTGTGGCAGTCTCCTATTCTTTGGAGAGGTTAGTTGAGATCTATATCCGGGAGATTGTTCATCTTCATAGTGTGCCTGTGTCTATCATTTTGGACAGAGGTACGTAGTTTACCTCATATTTTTGGAGAGCAGTTCAGCGGGAGTTGGGCATACAGGTTGTTGAGCACAACATTTCATCCTCAGACGGATGGGCAGTCAGAGTGTAATATTCAGATTTTGGAGGATATGCTCCAAGATTGTGTCATTGACTTTGGAGGCTTGTGGGATCAGTTCTTGACTTTAGCGGAGTTTTCCTATAACAACAGCTACCAGTCGAGTATCCAGATGACTCTGTATGAGGCTTTATATAGTAGGCGGTGTCGGTCGCCGGTTGGATGGTTTGAGCCGAGAAAGGCTCAGTTGTTGGGAACAGATCTAGTACAGGATGCCTTGGACAAGATCAGGATCATTAGGATAGGCTTCGTACAGCTCAGTCCAGGCAAAAGAGTTATGCTGACCATAAGGTTTGTGATTTGGCATTCATGGTCGGTGAGCGGGTGTTGCTTCAGGTGTCGCCTATGAAGGGCGTGATGAGATTTGGGAAGAGGGGCAAGCTTAGCCCTAGATTCATTGTCCCATTTGAGATTCTTGATCGAGTGGGAGAGGTGGCTTACAGACTAGCATTGCCACCGAGCTTATCAGCCGTGAATCTAGTGTTTCATGTGTCCTTGCTTCGGAAGTACCACGACAATCCATCTCACATGTTAGATTTCAGCACTATCCAGTTAGACAAGGACTTGTCCTATAAGGAGGAGCCGGTAGCTATTCTAGACTGGCAGGTTTGTCAGTTGAGATCGTAGAGTTTCCCTTCTGTTCGTGTTCAGTAGAGAGGTCAGCCTGCTGAGGCATCGACCTGGGAGTCTGAGTCTAATATACGGAGCCGTTATCCCCTTCTTTTCTCCGACTCAGGTACTTCCTTCTTATGTCCGTTCGAGGACGAACGATTGTTTTAGAGGTGGAGAATATGATGATCCAAAAGGTTATCACTTGTTTTAGAAATAAATTATGTGTTCCAAGGCATTAAAACCTCTTTTCTCTCTCACCTTGATTTGCGTGCACAGTCTGGGTGCGTATCCGGAAAGCCATTATGTGAAATTCTATGGAAAATGATAAAAATTTGATTTTAAAATGAATTTAAGTTGACTTCGATCAATATTTTGGGTAAACGGACCCGGACCCGTGATTTGACGGTCTCGGAGGGTCCGTAGGAAAATATGGGACTTGAGCGTATGCCCGGAATTGAATTCCGAGGTCCCAAGCCCGTGAAATGAATTTTCAAAGAAAATTATTTTCTAGAATATATATAAGTTTTTGGAAATGAAATGTGTTTGGAATTTGATGGTATCAGGCCCATATTTTGGTTCTGGAGCCTGATACAGGTCTGATATGTGATTTAAGTCGAGCCTGTAAAATTTTGTAAGAAACGGAGGTCATATGACGTGATTCGGAACTTTAGTTGTAAAATTTGAAAATTTGAAAGTTCTTGAGATTTTCTTTGATTTTGATGCTAAATTCATAGTTGTTGATGTTATTTTGGTGAATTGATTGCACGAGCAAGTCCGTATGATGTTTTTAGGTTAGTGTGCATGTTTGGTTTGGAGCCCCGAGGGCTCGGGTGAGTTTTGGATAGGCCATAGTGTAAAATTTGCGAAGCCTGGCTCGCAAATACGAATAACCATCGCAAATGCGAGAGAAGGCCTGAGCAGCCCTGATCGTAGATGCGATCATTTCTTCGTAAATGCGAAGAGGCCTAAAAATCTCCATTGTCGCAAATGTGACTCTCCCATCGCGAATGCGAGTTCATAATTGCGAACAATGATCAAAAATGCGAGATTAGCAGGTTTTGAAGGATTCGCAATTGCGACATCTGCGACCTGCAAATTCATGACTTAGCCGAAAATCTTTCATTTTTCAAACCCTTTCAAAACATAAACTCTCTTGGGAGATTTTCCAAAGAAATGTTCTTCTCCAAATCGATTGTAAGTCATTTCTAACTCGATTTCTTCAATCTTTAACATCTTTTTCACATGATTTCAACTCAAAATCAAGGGTTTTCATGAGGGAAATTGGGTGTTTTGGGTATAACCTAGGTTTTTTTAAATTTTGGGGATTTGGACCTCGATTCGAGGTCCGATTTCAAAATAAATTATATATTTGGGTTCATGGGGGAATGGGTAATCGGGTTTGGTTCGAACCTCGAGTTTTGACCATGTGGGCCCGGAGTCGATTTTTGACTTTTTGGGAAAAACTTTAGAAAACCTATTTTCATGCATTGGAATTGACTCATTTAGCATTTATTGATATAGTTAAGTAACTTGTGGCTAGATATGAACGAATTGGTGGTGGACTCAAGAGGTAAAGTGATAGTTGAGACTTGAATTGTGTTCGTGGCATCGAGGTAAGTGTTTGGTCTAACCTTAGTTTGAGGGATTAGGAGTTGTGTCCTATTTGCTATGTGTTATTTGTTGAGTGCGACACATAGACATGGTGACGAGTATCTATACGTTGGTGTCAATCATGCTCGTGAGTCTTATACTATGGTTAATGTGACTCCGTTTGTATTGTTCATGCCTTATGTGATGATTCCTATCGTTGAGCAAAGCTTGTGGAAGTAATATTGGTATTGATTATTGAAGAGCGTTGGCTCAAGTTGTAAAATGAATTGTGAAAGTATAATTAGCAATTGACCCTTATAGAGCATTGGCTCAAATTGTGAAATGAGTTGTGAAGTAAATGTGAAAAAAGAGAAGAGGATTATTATAATGTCTCCCTTGCTGGGATGTTGTTGCTTTTAATGCTATCTCCCTTGCCGGGATGTTGATGCTTTTGATATTATTTCCTTGCTGGGATTTGATTGTTGCACTATTGTTCCCTTACCGAGATTTTACTGTGATTTTATTTATTTCCCTGCCCTTATGTTTTGTGATTGATGTTTGGGTGAGGAAAAGTGTTAAAGCACGAAGGGTGATGCCATACATTGTTTTGGTGAGAGAGTGTTAAAGTACGAAGGGTGATGCCGTGTATGATTTTGTGAGGAAGAGTGTAAAAGCACGAAGGGTGATGCCGTGCCGCACGATGTATAATTCCATGCCGATTATTTTGATTTCATGGTGAGGACGAGAGTAAAAGCACGAAGGGTGATGCCGTGCAGATTATATTGATTCTTATGGTGAGGACGAGAGTAAAATCATGAGGGGTGATGTCGTGCACTTGTTTGATTTCTGATTCTTGTTGATAACTGAGTTATGGTGTTCCTTATATTTACCTACTGTCCTTCTGTTATCACTGATGTTTCCTCGCAGCATTTTTAAATATACATCCCTGCTTTTATTTTTCGCTGTATATGATTTAACTGCACAGGTTTACTTGATAGTCTGGTCCTAGTCTTGTCACTACTTCTCTGAGGTTAGGATAGACACTTACCAGCACATGGGGTCGGTTGTGCTGATACTACACTCTGCATTGTGTGCAGATCCCGGTGCAACAACTTTTGGACCTTAGCTTTGGGGTTGCTGCCTTCAGTCCATTTGGAGATCCGAGGTAGTCCTGCAGGCGTCCGCAGGACTTGGCGTCTCCCTCTATCCTTTTATTATGTTTCTTTTATGTATTTTAGAGACAATGTTATAATAACTCTTTCGGACCTTTATTTGTAGTATTCCTAGATAGTATGTGAAATTGTGACACCAGTCTTGGGTAGTTTATGTATGGGACATCTTTATTAAAATATCACGTTTCAGTCTTTCGCTTTTAAATTTCCGCTCTTTATGTAATGTTGGCTCTTAATTGTTAAAGGATTAAAAATGGAAAAAAGTTAAATAATTTAAATGGCTGACTTTCCTAGCTTTCACTAGTAGGCGCCATCACGACTCCCGAGGATGAGAAATTTGAGTCGTGACAGAGAGTGTGTCATTTGGAAATGGGAAAAAGGGCCAGATAATAGGTATTGGTAAGGTTGGTAAGTCACTCTCTCATGCTATAGAAGATGTGTATTATGTAGTAGGTCTTAAACATAATCTTTTTAGCATTTCTCAAATGTGTGATAAAGGATATGAGGTAAAGTTCAATTCCAAAATCTGCACTATCACTAAGCTTGATACTGATGAAATTATGTTAAAAGATAAGAGACACAACAATGTCTACAAGATATCCATTATGTATCTTCTTCAAAGTGAGCACACATGCTAAAGTGTATTGGAAGACGACCCACTGTTATGTCATAGAAGACGGGGATATGCTAGTTGTCGCGCCCCTTTTTCTCGCGAAAACGGGTTTCGACATTGTGAAAACTCTTTTAGATGGGAGATAAAGTGTTGAAAGAAGAAGAGTCGCCACCTAACGATTTTAAGGTGCGTTAGGGAAACTATTATGCAGATAACTCTGTTTGACTAGTCAACGCCACCAAAGATCGGGTAAGGGCTCAAATTACCTCAAAGAGAATGTATTAGTCACTCTTCGAGGTCCACAACTGTGGGTCCCGGCCGAACTTAAGACTATGTGGATTATAATTAGGAAAGATAAACAAAGAGAATGAGGGTCAAAGAATTTTACTATAACATAATGAGAAATAAGGATTACAAGGATATAACTATAACGGTCAATACTAAATGACTAAATGTATAAAGAAGAAGGAAGGGGTTCTAAATTTTTTAGCCTAAAGGATTACCCCGTGCAACATAAATAATATTTCGCAACTCCCTTGAGGTAGGGAGTTACTCATATTATTCAGCGGGCACAGACTATCATCTCGTGCTACCCGATTACTATGTTAAAGTTGTTTAGCTAAATGCGTTCTAATTCAATTCTAAGTCGTACCCTATGCGTGCACTACTCGTCCCATGCCTATGGTCCAGGAGGCATTGGATCTCTATTTGAGTGGTTCTAGACTTTACTTAGGCTGCTCAAAATGATAAAACTAAGTGACATACAAAACAAGTAGGACTTCATATAAAGGTAGTTAAAGGCTCAAGTTAGCCTCCACACTTAGACACGAGTGCACGCAAGCAGATTCAGTATTGTGAATAAGCAATTTCATAATTGAGGCAAATTGAATCCATTTAACCCGATAGACATGGTTTCTATATGACTCTGAATTCCAGCATCGTATATACAACATTATTGCCCTTAGTGACTTAGGCGAGGAGGCAGTACTGCTTGTAGTTTAGAGCTATTAGCACTAATTTTATGGATACACGTCTTAGGAAGGTGACATTGTCCTATAGGCATGATTTCTAACAGTGGTATGGTTAAGCAATGAATAGGTGTTTGAGAGCCCAGCATTAACATGGTTAATCTCATAAACTATTCTAGGCGAGTGATAATACCTTATAGACAGGATTCCTAACGATTGACAATTGAAACTGATTTTTAATACTTAAACCCTATAGGCATGTTTTCTAGGCGAGCAATATGATAAAATAGCAATAACAAAAGCAAATTAGCCAATTAAAGTCCTATAGGCATGATTTCTAGATGAAGATCGGTAGAATATAAACTAGTATAATCCTATAGGCATGGTATCTAATGAATATGCTGCAGTTATATAAATTGAAGGAAAGTTTATTGGCATTTATTTCCTATAGGCATGCTATCTAGTAACACATAGCAATAGACATAGTAATAAATAAAGCACTTGAGCTCATGCTTTGATAGTAAACAAGTCGTGTGAGTGTGTAATTTCCCTAATGGCATGATTTCTACTAGTGTACATGGAGATTGAATAGCATATACGATAGGTTGGATAAAATAATAAGTAGATCATACAAACCCTATATGCATGTTTTCTACCCTTTCATGCAAATATTAGAGTACGTCCGTTTTCGCAATTTCACTAACACACTATTGTTTATTACAAAATTATTACAGACCAGATGATAAATATAAGCACAAATATTACACAAGAAATAATAGTAGGCCAACAGCAGGCCCAAAGGAGCTACCCAATATTGCCTGGGCCTTTAACAAACTCATTCTTCGCAAATAGCATGCCCAAATCCAAATAAGGGACTACGCCCATCAGCACATCTCAAATGCCATAAAAGAACTCAAGTTAGACCTAACAGTCACAAATTGACCATAGGACCCAGATATTGAATTACACAAAAGTCACTTAAACAACCCAGTTTGGTAGATTCAACAGATAGAATGAGGAAAGAAACTGAGTGTTAGAGACAACTCAAGTCCAAAGAGAATGACCAAAAGAACCCAAATCCTAGTGTGTCGGAGTTCACAAGAGTCTTAAATGAATCATGAATAGTGCTCACATTAGGAAGGTCAACAGAGAGAGTTTTGATGGCCTTGGCTTTCAGCCGGCCAAGGGTGGTAGATTCAAAATATTGTAGGTAACAAATGAGAGTGAGAGAACAGTGAACAAATGATAGAATTTGAAGAGGTGCACTTATATTTCAGAAGCAGACATAACAGGGGTGATTAAACAAAGAACATACAAGCTAAGAGGATCAACAAAACTCAAAGAACATGGTTGATACCACAAGTTCCAAAGCAAGGCATGAAAAAAATTCTATAACTAACAACATATAGTCACAACAGTCAGATTCATATCAAAATAGGCACGCATTGAAGCTCAAAACTGAAATGTATTCAGATGCTAGAGGTAAAGAACTGATTCTAGAAGAAAATAAAGAATCAACATAAAAGTGCAGGCCATAGTGAAGAACACATTCTAGTCTAACACAAACCAAGAACAAAGTAGTAAACTATCTCATGTAAAATGCATTCGACTATCATAGAATGACAAAGGAGTATTGAGAATTATCATAATAGTGCAATATCAGGGATTCACAACTAAGTCATGCTCATAGAATTCAAACACATATAGGTATGCTGAAGGAAAGAAAGAGAATTAACATTGCAAGGGTTAAAAACAAAAACAAGTAGTAAAGTTATACGAGCAAAAGAATAGTAAAGAGCTTAGTAGCGAGAACCCTAGGTGTCTGATGCTTTAGAGTTCACAAGATCCTCGTAAGAGCTCTAAGCAGTGCTTACACCGGAGAGGGTTGGTAATACTATGGCCTTGGCTTTTAGCCGACCAAAGAGCCGAGTATTTCAGAGAAGGTGAGCGAGTGAGGAAAGTATAGAGTGTAATAGCAGTGATAACTTCTAATTTCAGAGGGGAATTGGGGAGGGGTTTAAATAGTGTTGAAATTGAATGAACAAACAAGAGAAATAACTGATTAAACATAAAATAAGGAAAGAAATCAAGTAAACATGGACGAAAAAGGTAAATCTCGCATGCAAGTCAATAGAGTAACATGAAAGGAAAAATAGCAAACTGCAAACCCTAGTTGGGGTTTTAAACTCAAAATTGGCCAACTGGTATGAAGAATCCAATTTCTCTTTGTATATATGGATGGGATATTGTCCAAATCTCCAAGATTTAGTTGATTCTCGTCCGATATAGAGGTGGTATTTACCAAAATTAGGCAAATAGTTAAGTAAAGCCATAAACATGTGACAAGTACCAAAGGGATCCAAATATGGTAAGCAAATAATGGTCGAATCCCATTATCAACAGGATTAGGAGAGGGAGTTAAGGGGAGGCGGCTAGGGTTCTTCAGAAGAGAGAAGGGGAGGTTGAGAGAGTTTAGGGGCGGCATGTTAAGGGGAATGGGTTAGGGTTTCAGGGGTTTGGGTAATAAAATAGGGGGAGGCTGTGGGCCATTTATCATTTAAGATGAACGGCCAGGATAAGAGGAGAAGCGGGGCAGGTCATGGAACGGGTCTCGACAAGGTCATTTTTAAGAGAGTTGTTTAGTTTGGGCTAAATTGAATTGGGCCAAGGGTTTTAGGGTATCTTGGCTGCCTATTTTGGTCATGAATTAGCCTTGTATTGAGCTATAAATTAAATGCACGAAAACTGTTAAAAAAATAATTTATAAAAATAATTAATAAATAAAAATATTACTTGTGCAATAAAATGATTGAAAAATAATAACTTAACACTATAAAAATATAAAAATGCAATTGACACAAATAATGTGGAAAAATGTGCTTATGCATAGCACATATGCTATTATTACAAAAGTGTAAATAGCCTAATAATGCAAATATAATTGTATAAAATGAGGTAAAAAAATATTATGAAGCCTCTATGTGGATACAAATAATAAACTTAGATGATTAAGTCATCACAAAATAATTTGAAAGGGTAATTAATAGATATTTAAACAATTTAAAATGCAAGAAAATCATTTTTAAAGCTTTAAAATTATGAAAAGTTATAAAACAAAATGTTTGCGTAAATCTTGTAAATTAAATAATGGATGAAAAATGACATTTTGAAAGTCTATATACTATTTGAGGAATGTGGTCAAAATTAGGTATCAACAGCTACCTCTCTTTACCCGGTAATGATGAAAGAGTTGTCGACTAAAGAGAAATGATGACTAATTATGGCCGAATTGAGTGAGGAATGATGTGATTTGTAATAATGGAGGCCGAACCCTGGTTCCTGAGTTGCCTACATATCCTTGGTATTACGGGAATCAGGCCGTGTGTAGTTCTGGAGCCAACAATGAACGAAACTGATGGAATTGTATGTTTTGGAAAGGGTTCTTTTGGATAGGATAGTATAAGATGAATTTATACGGAGTCATGAATGTGAATTTGAAACGTTATGGATGTATTACAGTGCAAATATCTGAACGATCATAGAGTAAAAGGTGGGCAATTACTAGTAGTCAGTTACATTTGAAACAATTGAAGAATGTGACATTTTGAACGGAAATCAGAGCATTTTGTAGAACAGTTACTTCCTGGATTACCTGCAAACTTAAAACACGGTGCATGCGAATATATATGGGTTATTGCGAAAGTTTAAACGTGATGCAAATTCCCTTTGGACCATGAAGGTTGCCTTTGGACGGTGAGGATGATGTCCTTAGACCATGACGTCTTGGGCCATGAAGCGTATGATGAGGGATTCACAGGCCATGAAATGGTGTCCTCGGGCCATGAGGATGGTGCCTCCGGACGATGACGCCTTTGAATAATGATGTGCAATTTTGAGAGATCCTCAAGCCATGGCATAGTGTCTCCCGGCTATAAGGATGATTCCTTCGGACTATTATGCCTTCGAACAAAAATGCCGATATTTCAGACTATGAAATGCAAAGATAGGATGCTTGGTCACATGCGTAGATGAGACAAGACAAGGCTTAGTCTTGTGCGAGATGAGGGCAGTGCTTAGCCCTTGGTGAATAAAGGGATAGTGCTAGGTTTTAGGTAGTGTAGTGAAAAGAGTATTTAATCTTATGTGAGGAAAAGGCAATGCTTAGCCTTACACCAGAAGGGAAGATAATTCTTAGTCTCGTGCAGGGAAAGACAGTGCTTAGCCTTATGTAATTAGGGAGGCAATGCTTAGCCTCATGCAAGAAGAGGAGACAATGCTTAGCCTCATTCAAGGAAAGACAATGCTTAGCCTTATGCAATTAGGGAGGCATTGCTTAGCCTCATGCAAGAAGAGTAGACAATGCTTAGTCTCATGCAAGTCAAGGCAGTGCTTAGCCTTATGCATTTAGGGAGGTAGTACTTAGCCTTATGCAAGGAAAGACAGTGCTTAGCCTTATGCAATTAGGGAGGTAGTGCTTAGCCTCATGCAAGAAGAGGAGACAATGCTTAGTCTCATACATGGAAAGGCAGTGCTTAGTCTTATGCAATTAGGGAGGCAGTGCTTAGCCTCATACAAGGAAAAGCAGTGCTTAGCCTCATAAAATTAGGGGAGACAATGCTTAGTCTCATGCAAAGAAAGGCAATGCTTAGCCTTATGCAGGAAAATAATGAGTGACAGTGAGAAAGTAAAGTATTTCTTAGCTGGAGGTGTTTGCGCTAGGTAACTTGTCGTCATGAAGGTAGTGACTTCATGTATCTACGGATATTGTTGTCTTATTGTGCCTGCATCCAAAGAAAAATCATGAGTTTTGTGGGTGGAAAGTCAGTTCGTGCTTTTGTCTTCTGTCTTTGTCTTTACTCCTGTCTTGAGATCCTGTTTGAGTTACCCTGGACAACATCTGGCTATCATAGAAACAAAGTTTTCGAAAAATATGCATGTATTTGATTTTGTATGAAAAAATATAGTTATTTGAAATGTATTAGTATGCGATATCAAATAATTTAGATGAACCGGTGACTATGGCACATTTTAGAGACATTGCGACCTTCTTGCCTTAGAATTTGAGGGTCCCCCTCAAAAATCTGCCCCAGTTTAAATGCAATACTTTTTTTGTTGTTCTACGTATAACGAAGTTGGATGAACTTGCAAACCTTGCCCCAATTTCTAATCATGGGGAAAATGAAGATTTTATTAAGATGTGACCGAACCCACAGGGCTGCCTAAGTATCCCCTCTTAAACTGGAATCAGGTCAAGCGTAGTTCAGTTACATCAAGTGAAAAAATGTAAACAATCCTAAACATAGTATCTCTTAACTGCGTCTGAGTTGATAGGTTTTGGCCAAATCTCTCTATCTATTTTTGCAAGTATAAGTGCTCCTCCTGTTAGTACTCGATGAACCATGTAGGGACCTTGCCAGTTGGGTGAGAACTTCCCTTTGGCTTCAACCTGATATAGGAAGATTCACTTTCGCACCAATTGCCTCGGCATGAATTTCCTTGTTCTAACCTTTTTTGATAGTTCTTGTCATTCTATTCAGGTAGAGTTGACCATGACATACTGCATTCATTCTCTTTACATCAATGATAGATAGTTGCTTGTACCAGCTTTGTATCCATTCTATGTCACTGAGCTCAGCTTATTGTATAATTTTTAAAAAAGGGATCTCCACTTCGGCAGAAATAACTACTTCAGTCCCATAAACTAGTAGGTAGGGAGTTGCCCTAGTCGATGTGCGAACTGTGATACGATACCTGAGTAGAGTAAATGGCAGCTCCTCATGCCATTGTTTGTAATTATTTGCCATTTTCCTTAATATCTTCTTGATGTTCTTGTTGGCGGCTTCTACAACTTGGTTCATTTGCGGCCTGTATGCTGTGGAATCCTATGCTTGATCTTGAAAGACTCACACATGGCTTTCATTAGATCACTGTTGAGATTGGCAGCATTGTCGGTGATAATTGACTCTGGCACTCCGAACCGACAAACAATGTGATCCCCAACAAAATCTGCGACGACCTTCTTAGTTACAACTTTGTAAGATCCGGCCTCGACCCATTTTGTAAAATAGTCTATGGCCACCAGAATGAACCTATGACCATTTGAATTAGTGAGTTCGTTGGACCAATGTCGTCCATACCCCAAGCGGAGAAAGGCTAGGGTGCACTTGTTGCATTGAGTTCATTTGGGTGGCACTCGTGTCATATTAGCATGTATCTGACATTGGTGACACTTATTAACATACTTGATGTAGTCTGTTTCCATAGTCATCCAGAAATATCCTGCTCTTAGTATTTTCTTGGCTAAGACAAAGCCATTCATGTGCGGTCCGCAGGTTTCAGCATGTATTTCCTCAAGCAATCTGGATGGTTCCTTGGTGTCGACACACCGTAATAATCCCAGGTTTGGAGTTCTTCTGTATAGAATCCCTGCGCTTTGAAAGAAATGGTTGGCTAACCTTCGGATTGTGTGCTTCTGAGTATGAGTTACGTGCTTTGAATACTCTCCCTTTGCCAAGTATTCCTTGATGTCGTGGAACCATGGATTTCCATCACTTTCTTTTTCAACATGAGCACAATAAGCTGGCTGCTTATGAATTCCTATTAGGATAGGATCGATGAAATGCTTTTCTGGGTGTTGTATCATGGAAGATAAAGTGGCCAACGCATTTGCAAACTCGTTCTAAATCCTTGGAACATATTTGAACTCTATCTTTGCGTACCTCTTGATCAGCTCTTGCACACAGTGCAAATATGGCAATTTTTGGTGTTCTTTGTAGTCCATTCTCCTAGAACCTGATGCACCAAAAGGTCGGAATCTCCAATCACCAGCAATTCATGAACATTCATGTCAATGGCCAATTAGAGTCCCAAGATACAAGCCTCCTATTCTGCCATATTGTTGGTGCATGTAAATTTGAGTTTTACGGATATCAAATAGTGTTGGCCGCTTTCTGATACTAAGACAACTCTGATACCCACTCCTTTGAAGTTTGCAACTCCGTCGAAGAACATTCTCTAGCCATCATATTCTTTGGTGATATCTTCTCCTACAAACGATACCTACTCATCGAGAAAATACGTTTTCAATGGTTCGTATTCTCCGTCTATGGGATTTTCTGCCAATGCTTGCCCTTTAACTGCCTTTTGAGTTACATAGACGATGTTGAACTCCCTCAGCAATATCTGCCACTTTGCTAACTTACCCGTAGGCATGAGTTTCTGGAAGATGTATTTCAGCGGGTGCACCCTTGATATGAGATGTGTGGTGTATGCACAAAAATAATGCCTCAACTTTTGAGCTATCCATGTCAAAGCGCAGTAGGCGCGCTCCACCAAAGAGTATCAGGCTTCGTAAGGTGTGAATTTCTTGCTTAGATAATATATTGCATGCTCCTTTCTTCCAATCTCATCATGTTGTCCCAGAACACAACCAAAAGCCCCGTCCAAAACAGACAAGTAAAGCAACATAGGTCTTCATGTTTCTGGTGGGACCAGAACAGGTGGTTTAGATAAATACTCCTTGATTTTGTCGAAGACTTTCTGGCATTCTTCAGTCCAACCTATTGCAGCATATTTCTTCAGCATCCTGAAGATCGACTTACATTTCACAATTGATTGTGCTATGAAGTGGCTGATGTAGTTGAGACACCCTAAAAAGCTCATCACATCTTTCTTATTCTTCGTAGATGGCAAGTACTAGATAGCTTTAACCTTTTATGGGTCTAACTCGATCCCTCAACGGCTGACAATGATCCCTAACAATTTCCCAGTAGGGACTTCGAAGGCGCACTTTGCAGGATTCAATTTTAGATTGTACCTTCGTAGCCAATCAAAGAATTTTCTCAAGTCTGCTATGTGATCTGTACTTCTTTTGTTTTTATGACGACATCATCAACGTACACCACTATTTTCTTGTGTATCATGTCGTGAAAAATAGTTGTCATGGCTCTCATGTAGGTGGCTCCAGCATTCTTAAAACCAAACAACATCATTTTATAGCAGTACATTCCTCATGGTGTGATAAAGCTTGTATTTTTGGCATCCTCTTCATTCATCCAGATCTGATGATACTGGAGTTCATTCTTGGCACAATTGTCGATTAGTATGTGTATATTGGGCAACATAAAATCATTTTTGGGACTTGCTTTGTTTAAATCTCGGTAATCAACACATGCTCTAATTTTTCCATCTTTCTTTGGAACCGGTACGATGTGGGCCAACCAAGTCGGATACTCAACCACCCTAAGAACCCCGACTTTGATTTTCTTGGTGACCTCCTCTTTTATATTCAAACTTATATCTGGCTTGAACTTTCTGAGCTTCTACTTTACCGGTGGAACATAGGATTAGTAGGTAGCTTGTGAGCCACTATGGATGTGCTAAAACTAGTCATATTGTCATATGACCATGCAAAGATATCTTCATACTCTTTTAGGAATCTAACATACTCTTCCTTCTTTGACGGTGATCGGTGAATCCTTACTCGTGTTTCCTTAATCGTTTCGGAATCCCCTAAGTTGACTGTCTCAGTTTCGTCCAAATTAGACTTAGGTTTGTTTTCAAAGTTCTCCATTTCTCTGATGATTTCCTCAGGTATTATATCATCTTCCAGATCCTCCGAATCACCATCTTTATATTGTGTTGTCTCATTACATGTCACAGTCGTAGGTTCATCAAGATAGGTAATAATAATGTCGTAAAGAGAAAAATGTAAAGAATAATAATAAATACGCAAAATAGCAATTCATTAATAAAATCTTGAAAACGTCAACAAGTACTCGAGCTGTTATTCAAAACAAAATACGTTCAAAACAAAATACTAAAAATGTCTTAGATGCTCAAACTGTTTTTATAATAATTGATGTTAAATTTCTAGTTTACCCAAGAATTCGACAGGTCCGGGATGGTGCAGCAGTCTAGTTCTTGAGAACAACTTGTTTACCATAAAAATGGTAACAATAATTAAATTTGTAAATGGGATTCTAAAAATATGTGATCTATTCTCGAGCTAGTTGTTAGAGCAGTTGATGCTAATAATATGAAGTTTTAATGATGAAATGCAAGCTAAAACGAGATAATAATCGAACTGAGGGGCCTGCTGCCCGGATATAGGTCTGGTCGATGGGGGATCTCGGGGTCGATGTCAAGGTCGAGCTCGAGCTATCGGGGATAGTCAGGAATGGGATAACAGTTAAGGATATAATTGAACAAGGCTCTTTATGTCCAACACTTAGCAATATAATGAAGAACAAGTAAGAGAGCGATAGATGTTATGGTGACCTCGGGCCAGTGAGAACGAGCAAGTTAGAAAGAAAATAGAGAGAGATATATTATTGCACTTGTGGAGAAATGGAGCGACATCAGCCCTTTACAAAGTGACATGGATTCCCATTATATAGGAGAGGGAATATAATATAGTACAAAGTGTATTGAATGTAAAGGCATGGGGATGGGATGGCTAGGCGTGGTACTAGTGTTTACTGACTCTAGCCTCTCGCCTCGGGAATCCCCCGTCCTCATAACCTTTGTTGGGTTGCGAAAAAATTCCTTATCCTCAAAATATCTACTGGGTCGTGGACAATCCTCGAGGGAGGGATCTCGATCATAGTCTTGCAGCCTCGAGATGCTGACATGACTTCCCGAATGTACCTTAACAGCGGGAAATAGACCCCCTGATTTCACTGCATACAGATAGTTTCCGCATTTCCCAGGATGAAGTAATAGGAAACGATATTGAACTGTCATCTCGAGGCATTATTGCCATGACGTCAACCGTCTAAGAGCATTAAATGCCATGCCCCAAAGAATCGTGCAGCGCCGCCGTCAGATGTGGTAATCGAGAAACCTACGAACTGTCTTCGGCTCATCTCTTCTACTTCCCCAACGATTCCTATAAATGCACCAGTTGCTAGATACTTCTCATCTCCACCCTACTTACAAGCCTGCGAGTCAGAATTTTGTTATTTGACACTCTTTCCTCTTTTCGGAGAAGGGTTTTTTTCCATTTTACATGGCTAGGACTTCTAGGATGGTTCTCCGACGGAACGACACTGCATCGTCATCCCGATTACCTGAGGAAGAAACCAGATCGGTTCCTACTTTGGAACAATGTGCCCACCCAATCTTGACACGTCAAAGGATTATGATATCGAGACTCCCTCGTCTATATTGGGCCGGTGTGCGCACATTTCTCGATACGTTAACATCTTGACCGATGTTAGCAAGGTGAGGGAGGACTTCCGATGGAGCAAGGCAGTGGAGATGGAAATTCCCGGCCCCAACGATAATATTACTGACTTCAAGGCTGGCTTCCTTTATATATACACTTACCCATTCACCTTGGGTCCTGATAAATCCATCGAATCTCCTCCATTGGAAATCGACCCGGTTATTTCTTGACTTCTGTGACCGATACGAGGTGACACTTGGTCAGATCTACCCTTCTTTTTGGAGGATGGTGTTGATGCTTAGATATTTCACCGAAGGGGTTGAAGGCGAGGCTTTTACCCTTAATCATCTGATCAGACTGTATCGCCCTCTACTGTATCGGGGCTTGATCAAGCTCCGCCATCGGTCCAAAAAGTCTTTTTTCACGAGTGTTGATGAGGGGAAGGACGAGGGTGGATGAGCAGGTTTATCCGGGTGAGGACATCGGACATCATTTCGTCCTGGAGAATGCCCTTTCCGGAGCAGTAGAATGCCCGACGTAAGTAATTTTCCCTTTAGCAGCTTTCCAACTACTCTTTCGTTCGTCAAATAACCTCTTTGTGCTTTCTGCAACCGCTGCTTGGCATCCGGAGGTGGTCCCTGACTCTTCGGGATGGATCAGGTGGTTGAGCAAGAAATTTCCGTACCGCGTTTGATCTTGCACAGTCCTGGCTAAGGAGCGTTGGGTGGCCAAGAATCATGGTGAGGTTCCTTTACTGCCTGTGCTTCATATTTTGTGTTTCATTCTGAGCCCTTAGCGAAAACGTATTGTAATTATTGTGCTATTGCAGGTCTTGGTGAGAATATGCAGATGAGGCCGCCCCTTGATGGTGAAGCAGAGGCCTTAGAGCCTGGCATTAACAAGAAGAGGAAAAGAAGGGCAGCCGTTGCCCATCCCGATGGGATTGCTGCTCTAACCTTCGGGTCGAATCCTGATATCGAAGGGGAGGACGATGATGAAAGTCTGCTGAGGAGGAGAATAAGGTCCAGTGTGAGAGACTTGTAGGCGCCACGGTCAGAGGCTGCTGAGTTCGGAATGGCTGGCTCCGACGGGGCTAGTGAGTCGGGGGGCCTTGAAGAGGACGCTAATGTAGCTTTGAATCGTGCGGGTGGATTCGGTGTAGCTTTTACTAGGGGGACCGTTGGAGTTGATCCTGAGGGATCGAAGCTTCGGGCCTTCCAGGAACGTGGGTTGCCACTTGGAGAAATTGGTGAACTAAACGAATTCATTTCGAACTTTCCGGTTACATCAAGGGAACTAAGGGATGCCGAAAGGATGATCGATGCCACAACTGGGACTTCTCCCAAAGGGGGAGACTTTATTGCCAATATTTTTGATGGCGTAATCGACAGGGCTGATCTCGATATTTCTGGTGTCGTTAAAGCGGCGGAGAAGTCTATGCAGCAGGTGATAGTTTTCCCTCGTGTATTTCTTTCATTCTCAGGCGTTATTCATCGTCTTTCTAACTTTCCCGTTGTGCTGCAGTGTAAGGAGATGTATGACCATGCCATTCTTTGGCTCCGCGGGTAAATTTTTTTCCACGAAAAGGAGCGTAAGAAAATTGTTTCGAAGCTACAGGACTCGGAGGCTCTCTCTGCCTGTGGTGGTAAAGAGCTGAGAGAACTTCGGGTCACTTTAGAGGCGGTGCTCTGGGAGAAGGCCAATCTTGCTGCTCAGGTATTTTGTCTCGCTCATACCCAACCTTTTACCCCATATTAACACATGTTTTGGATTCACATATTCATCGACTTGCCCTTCTCCCGTAGGTCGAGTAGAGTGACTTGCGGATTAGTCAGTTGAACGTGGAGATCTCCGAGCTAAAAGAGCGAAACGAGATTGTGTCCGGGGAATTGGTGACATCCCGGGATCTTTTCATAGACACTCGCATGGAGATTGTTGCTTTGGCTGCGGCTAAGTCTAAGGCCGAACGAGATGCTGCCACTTATCAGGAGGATGCGGCCACAGCGCACACAATGGTTCGTGACATATCCGTGGCAGCTGATCAGAAACTAATCTGAGCTGTCGAGTATGCCAAAGTGAAGGCGATGAGGGAGACCCTGGAAGAACTCAAGGCTAGAGGCTTCGAACTGTCTGCTGATCTGAAGGAGGCTCGTGCGGCGGAGGGAAAATTGGCGCTCTTGATTGCCTCTGATAAGGGTGAAGACCATAGTGGCGAGGAGTAGTCTCCGAGTCCTTTTTTATGCCTTCCTTTTTGCTTCATGTGTTTCCCTGGGAAACGAATAGTGTAACAACGTTTTTTCTCTTTTCCAATGTATAAAAGGAGATTTTATTCTATCAGCCTTTCTCCCTGTTTTTTTTGTTTTTGCGTTCCGGCATCGGCCCTTCGGGGCCTTTTCGTGGGACAGACCGGGGGCCCCGAGACTAGCCACGTCCCGAGGTTGAATCGATAGCTCCTCCCAAACCGATATTTATGACGTCGGGGATCTCCCGAGGTCTCTTGGTTTTATGAGTTATGTGGGAGCCTGGAGTGATTCTGCCAGTACACTCCCCAAGGAGAGGGTGACATTAATGCGGCCCGAATTAATTGGCCCTCTTGGGAAAACGAGCAGTTGTCACTTAGCCTCAATATATTTGCTCATCTACCTTTTAAGCGATGATTTTGCAGTTCTTGGTAAGCCTATCTCCTCTACAGAGCCTGGCTCTTTGTGCTAGTCCTTCCGCTTCCTTGTTTCAGAAAGTTTTTGCCTGGATTATCATCTTCTTCCCCTTATACTTCCGTAATCATGGCCTCCGCTTCGACGCCTGATCCTCGGACGAAGGGGATCCCCCCTGTGCTCCGCCTTTGGTCGGTACCAGCGGCTCGCCTCTGATGTCGGGAGAGCGAGGCTCAGGGTACCTTGCCTCGAATAGGGCTATCACAGCGGGGAGGCCTCCCAATGTTCCGGGCCATCAAGAGCATGTGTTGAGGATTATTTCATAGGTGAGGGAGGAAAACCTCGAGATGATCACGAGAGAATGCAAATAGGGGGAAGGCGTGATTTGCAAGCACCTTCCCTCGAGGAGAGTGTCATGACATACGTTGAGGGATTCTTGAGTGTGTATATTCATGTTGTTTCACCAGATTCCCCAGACCGGGTCGTGCTTGATTTTTATAGAAGATACCAAGTAACGTTGGCACAGGTTCATCCCTTTCTTTGGAGAATAATGTAGTCGATGAGATATTTTGCTGACAAGACCGGGATAGAATTCACCTTCAGCCACCTCGTGAGGTTATCCCGGCCATTGCGCTATCGAGGCCTGATTGCTCTTCAACGTAGATCCACCCGAGCTCCTGTGATTGGCATCGAAGAGGATGAGGACCGTGGATGGATGAATTGGTTCGTTCAAATCCAGACAACCGATGTTATCCCTGGAGAATTTTTGCCGTTTCCTGAGAAATGGAACTTTATACGTAAGTGCTCCATTTGAACTGTCTTTATCTTAACATAAGGTTGGCCTCGTAATGATATCTTTCTGTTCTTTGTTTATAGCAACTGATTGGTTGCCTAGCGAGGTCCCTAACTTAGCCGAATGGTCTTGTAAGCTGGAAACTTGCTCGACTTACGATAGGCGCCGGTGGCGAGGTCTATCAAAAGGGAGATGGGAGGCGAAACATCATGGTAGGTGCTTGGCGTTCTGCCCCCCCTAAGAGATGGCTTCCTTCTTACTGGCTTATCTGATTTATCTGCTACAGGTGTCGGGAGTCCTTTTGAACGAGGCCGAGTTCCCCGAGGGAGGAGAAGAGATTGCTGGCCCCGGGGTCAAAGAGCGCTGGTAAAAGGAAAGATGCTCCGGGGTGCGAGAAGGCTTGTGGTGGGGCGACTTCTTCGCAATAGTTAAGGGGAAGCGATTTGGCCGACCGACAACCTTTTAGGACTGGTGCACCATCAGACGTTGCTTCGGCCTTCGGCGAGGCTTAGTGCTTTGGCCTTATGGTGAGTTTCGGCCGCTATAAGGATATTCTGGCCCTGCGCTCCTCTCTTTTCTTTTTATTTACCTGGATTTCTTTCTCAGGCTTTTGATAGGCTCAAAGCCGAACTGCTTCGTTGCGAGGCCCCATTGCGGGAGGCTCGAGATAGGGAGAAATCCCTCAAACTTCTTTGTGCGGCAAAGGAAAGTGAGCTCGTCTCTTTACGGCGTGAGGTGGACCGGAGCCGGGCCCGGGAGGCCCTCTTGGAGAAACAAGTACCCTGCATTTCGCACTGGCCTGTATTCCCTTTTTGTTTCGCTGCCTTGATGTGTTGCTGTTTTAGTTGAAGGATAAGGCGGATGAGCTGGAACAACTCTGGGGTGAGGTTTGCAAAGCCAAACGTGAATTCACCGAGCTGCAGGCGCATGTGAACGCCCATTATGAGGCAAAAGAGAGTGCTTAGGACGGGGCTTCCGCTTTTGAGGCGCAAATTCAGCCCGCTCGTGCGAATGGTTCTGCTCAGGCGAATATTATCGTGAGTCTCTCTTCCGAGCTTTCAAGGGAGAAAATCGAGGTGGTGAATGTCCGGGCCGAGGTTGTGATGAATAACTCCACGCCGGGATAGAAAATGGCGGCTTATTCAAGAAGCACTGCCACTACTAAAGCTGAGTTGAAGAAGATCCTCGACCGTGCAAACAATAGCAAGGAGTATGTGAGGTGTAGATCCCGGAGGGAAATCCTCAAGGAGATTCACTCCAGGGACTTTGATCTCTCGGAGGAGATCGAGCAAGACAAAGGAGAGGAGTACGATGCCAAGTTCCTACTATCGATGCTGAGGACGATGAGGAGGAGACCGCTAGACTATAGCTGTCGGAAAATAGGGGGAGTGACTATTCCCTGCCTTTTTTGTTGTGTATATATAGCTTTCATTATATGATGTAGGCTGAGATTAGGCTCCGTCGTCAATATGTAGAAATAAGAGGGGGAACCCCACAATTTGTATCTTCTGTATTTCTGCTTGTTGGAGTTTCAATTGGGTCGATTCGACCCCGAATTTGGCCTTAGGCTTGCGTGCTTTAACCGTCTTCGGGTTTAGTCTCCGAGTCGGGATCCGACTCAAGCTTAATTTACCCTTGAGTTTTGCTTTGTATGGGCTGGCGATGATGATTTTTTTTTCTTGACCTTGGGCATTTGCCGTTTCAACTATTTTGGGTCCAGTCTCCGAGTCGCATTGCAATTCGAGCTTTAATTGACCCTTAAGTTCTTTCGTTCCTGCATGGGCAGATGATGATGGGCTTTTGTGCTTCGGGTCGAGGTGACCTTATAGGCGAGTGGCCTGGAGGCTCACTCGGCTGGCTGTAGTGGCATTTATGCCGTGCCCTTAGGCATGTTGCGGTTTAACTATTTTGGGTCCAATTGACCCTTAAGTGCTTTCGATTTTCAAACCGGCGATAGTGCATCTTTAATATGTGGCTTGGAGGCTTGCATAGTTAACTATTTTGGATCCAGTCTCCGAATCGGGTTACAATTCGAGCTCATTTTAATCCTCAAGTTGTCCATTTTCAAGCTGGCGACAATGGCTCTTACGCTGTTTGGTCGTAGAGACCGTTTAGTGTGCGGCTTGAAGGCTCGTTTGGCTGGCGATAATGGATCTTACGTTGTTTTCTCGTGGATTATTTGTAGGCTTGTGGTTTTGCTCTTTAAGGTCTTTTGAAATAATTTTGCCTGACCCGTCGTCGGTTCCGGAGAACCTCGATTTCAAGTCATTTTCGGCGATGTTTGAGCACATCGGAAGGTTTTTAGCTCGTAGGTCGAGTAAATCGACGCCTTGTGATTTGGAGTTGACATGGTCGAAGCTCGTTTTTGCCTGTTGAGGGAAGATTGTTTTAACCGGTTCTTTCCAAAGTATATTCGAAGTAGTGGCCTGCGATTTTGTTTAGCGACGGTCGGGTGTCCCTGAGTCGCGTTAATTTGGCTATATCAGCCATTTTGACCGTAGTCATATGTGTTTGGCCAGAGCCATTTTTGATCCTGAGTGATAGTTTAGGCGTCTACACTGAGGGTATGCCCTTTCAGGATTCTTACAAATGCTACGTATAGCCTAAACTTTGGGATTTTCATGCTTGTTAAGGTCTTATAGTTTGTCATGCATGTTGAGGTCTTATAGTTTGTCATGCCTATTGAGGTTTTACAGTTTTTTTGTAATGTAAAATAGATCTGGTTACGTGAGTCTGCTCGCTAGGGGTCTTACAGTTTCAGGTTTTCTAGTGCATGGCGATTAATGATAGTCTTCAAGTCATCGAGTTTGTTTAAGCTCGAAGGCTGTTTTTTGTGAGCTTGGAGTTGCCTTGTAGGGGCTTTATGAGCCCGAATTTCCAACCCTGGGGTCGTGCGGGTGCCGAATTGTTGATGCTAAGTCTCCGAGTATCTCGGGACGCATTTGGTGAAGAGGCCTTCGCCGTGAGTGTGTTGAAATCCCCCTTTATGGAGTACGATATGCCGAAAGATATTCTTTGTTGCTTGGCATAGATATATGCTGTAAATACATGCCATTTTGTTATTGCGAGCTCGGCCTGTGCGGGCGCGACTCCTTGGACCGTTCGGTGTGGGGCCAGTTGTAAAGAAAGTCCCATAGGCTTGATGGATCCTTCTTGGGATGTGTGTCGATGTTGACTCGTTAAAAAACCCTTGCCAGTAAAAACCCGTTTTAGGATAAAAAATCCGATCAAGGGAAACGAGTGCAATGGATGCTTTGAAACCTCAGAATCTTCGAGATGGGGTATCGTCCTAATTACCTTGGTCGTTGTCCTGCACAAGAGTTACCGTGAAGTAGAAAGTAGGAAGAGGGATGGGCGATTATACCTTGGTGGTGATGGCGCTTCTCGAGTTCTTGCGCTTATTCGGCGGTTGCTAAGTGGTACTTTATTCGAACACGTTCGGGGCGATCATCAAAAAATCGTGTGGACGATGTGTTGAGGCTCATCTGTTTTGTTTCCTTTTGCTATTTCTCCTTCTCACGATTGATTTTTAGCCCCGCTACTGAGAAGTTCCCGAAGGTGCCCGTTGTCGAGAAATCAGGCTACTTCCTCTCGGAGCTGCCTGCAATCTTCGGTTCGGTGCCCGTGTGAGTTGTGAAACTCGCAAATCAAATATCATGTGGGAAGGATCCGAATGTAACAATCTAGGCCATCTGGCGTCTCTGATTTTGTTAATGGTGAACACAATGTCTGACACATCGACGTTGAAACTATACTCTGATAGGCGGGGTGCCCCCGTTGGCCTTGCGTATCCGTAGAAGCCATCCCTGTTGAGGGGTCCCCGAGGGTTCTCACCTTGGTTCACCGGTTAGCCGCTACAAGGTGGATTATGCTTTGGAGCGTTTCTCCTATCATCGGGGTATGGCTGATATCTTTTTTTTTTCCGGTCTTGACTCTTTTGCCAAAAGCCTGCTCGGATATACTGAGCCCGAAGGGGCTCCTAGATGGCCATCCTCGACCCTGATCTTTGATTGGTATTGGTTATGGACGTCGGACCAGGTTACGGCGATATACTCGATCAGGTTCTTTTTCAGCTGCATTGATGCCATCGAGCTTCGTTCATTTAGGACTTGAGTAAAGGCCTGCATTGCCAAGTCGTCGAAGACCGGGGGGAGCTCCATTCGTTCTGTCTGAAAACGAGACACGAATTCTTGCCGCATTTCGTTCTCCCTTTCTTAATCTTGAATACGTCGGACTACCTTTTTGCTATCTTGATGGCGCCAGCGTGCACTCTTACGAAAGAGTCCGCCAGCATGGCGAACGAATCTATGGAATGGGAGCCAGGTTGTGGTACCATATCATAGCCCCCTTCGAGAGCGTTTCTCCAAATTTCTTCAGCAGGACTGAATCGATCTCATCGTTCTTTATATCATTGCCCTTTACCGCGCACGTGTAGGCGGTGACGTGTTTGTTGGGATCCGTGGTCCCGTTGTATTTAGGGAGTTTTGGAATTCTAAACTTCTTTGGAATGGGTTTCGGAGCCACTTCCTCCGGGAACGGCCGTTACATGAACTTTCTCGAATCTATACCTTTCAGGACCGGGGGTGCTCCCAGGATCTGATCCACCCTAGAGTTGTAGGTCTCAACCTTTTTATCGTTCGCCGCAATCATTTTCTCACCCGATTCGATCCTTTTTGTGAGGTCCTCGAGCATCCTCACTATGGCAGGGTCGGCCAATGGCCCGTTATTGCTTGACCTTTCGGGTACTTGCTCGGCGGGGGGAGCTGTCTCTGGTGCTGCTGTGCCGGGAGTCTTCGGATGGCTTTGCAACTGGGCAATGGCTAGTTGCTATGCCTGCAACATTTTAAAAATAACATGAAGACTAACTTCTTGTTCTTCCCGGGTCGGGGTTTTTTGAGCTTCCTGTCGGTCATTGTTCCATATGCTCCTATCGGTGTGAGAAGTTTCGTCAACTTGTTGTGCGTCCTGTGAATCCGCGTCCGCTAGAATCGGTCCGGGCACGTTATCGGGATTTTGTATGGTGCTCCAGTGGCCGGGACAGCCACGCCATTTTCCCTGTGGTTTTCGAGGTTTTCGTTCTCAACTCTATTTACCGAGCCAGATATTTTGACCTGAAATCAAAAGATCTTGGACAAGAAAAAGTGTGAAAGATAATGTGTGTTTCTGCAATGAAACCAACAAGAAAATAATCACTATTATTTTTAGCCCCACAATGGGCGCCAAACTGTTTACCCTGAAAATGGTAATAACAATTAAATTTGTAAATAGGATTCTAAAAATACGTGATCTATTCTCGATCTATTTGTTAGAGCAGTTGATGCTAATAATATGAAGTTTTAATGATAAAATGCAAGCTAAAACGAGATGGTAATCGAACCGAGGGGCCTGCTTCCCGGATATAGGTCTGGCCGATGGGGGACCTCGAGGTCGATGTCAGGGTCAATCTCCAGCTATCGGGGATAGTCGGGAATGGGATAACAGTTAAGGATATAATTGAACAAGGCTCTTTATGGCCAACACTTAGCAATATAATGAAGAACAAGTAAGAGAGCGATAGATGTTTAGGTGACCTTGGGTCAGTGAGAACGAGTAAATTAGAAAGAAAAGAGAGAGAGAGAGAGAGATATTATTGCACTTGTGGAGAAATGGAGTGACATCAGCCCTTTACAAAGTGGCATGGATTCCCCTTATATAGGATAAGGAATACCATATAGTACAACATGTATTGAATGTAAAGGCATGGGGATGGGGCGACGAGGCGTGGTACTAGTGTTTATTGACTCTAGCCTCTCGCCTCGGGAATCCCCCATTCTCAGAAACTTCATTGGGTCGCGGATGATCCTCGAGGGAGGGAGCTCGATCATAATCCTGCAGCCTCGAGATGCTGACATCTCCAATGTACCTTAACGGCGGGAAATAGACCCCCCTAATTTCACCGCATACACAACTCCCTTTTCAACGGGTTGAATGGTAACGTCTTCCTCCTCCTCCTCAACTATCGCACTACAATCCATTTCCTCATCATCCAGAAACAACTTCCTCATGCCAGCTAAGGCTTCATCTTCCTCAGACCCCCACATCATGTCAGCTTGATGAAATGTCTGGTGCAAATGTGGTACCAATTGTTCCAATAGATAATAAGGACTACGCTACGGTGGCGACCAATCCTAGTACTCTTGCCAAGTATATTCGTACCCAAGCTCGAAAGTTGTACCATGATGCTTCGGTTTCACTAGTTTAGTGATCCCCCGGAGGTTTTTGCCAAGACCTTTGCCAGGTTCATACCCCGTCCATAGCAGTATGCTTTCTGTCTTGTTGTTCCATTATTTGTCCTTTTCAATTGCGTTGACGCCCTCGATACGATGGGATGATTCTACACCTAGTTTCTTCCTTTTCACGATGATTGGAACAATTTGATTAGTGTAGATGGGATTTCTTCCATCTCGATGGATGATTACTTCCTGATGGTTCCATTCAAACTTCACAGCCCGATGTAGAGCAGAATCCACTGCCCCAACAACATGTATCCAGGTCTCCCCAACAATAGGTTATAGGGAGTAGATATATCCATCACTTGAAACTAGACATAAAACCAAGTTGGGCCCATTTGTAGGCTGAGGATGATTTCTCCGATTGTGGCTCTTTGAGATACATCAAATGCCTTCACATTCATGCTTCCTACTCGTATCTCGTGCATGCCTTTACCCAACCTCTTTAGAGTAGTTAGTGGACCTATATTGAGACTTGAACCCCCATCTATCAGGACCCTGGTGATGAACTTGTCCTCAAATTGCATTGTGATGTGTAGTGCTCTATTGTGACTTAGTCCCTCTGGTGGCAACTTGTCTTCATAAAAGGTAATTTTGTGACTTTCTAGTACCTGGCCGACCATGTTGGTCATCTCCCCACTAGTGATGTTGGTGGGTACATAGGCTTCACTCAGCACTTTCATCTAGGCATTCTTGTGTGTCTCGGAGTTTTGCAGTAGTGACAAGATGGATATTTGAGCAGGAGTTTTGTTCAAATGGTCAACCACAAAGTATTCTCTTGCTTGCACTTTTCTCCAAAGGTCATCAGGTCTAGTCTCAACGACAAGCAGCTTAGATGTAGCTTCTTTGCTTGTTCCTCCCAAGTGCTCAGGTGTATAAACCCTGCCAGTTCTAGTCCTACCTTGTGTTGAACATGTTTCCTCCATTTTTGCTTTTCCTTTCCTCCTTTCTTCCGCGACATAATCCCATGGGATAGCATCAGACTTGTAAGACGGCGTGGGAGCTACAATCATAGTGAAGGGTGTGGTTACCTCGACTTCAAATGGTGTTGGTGCAGTTACCTCAACTACGAGCGGTGCTTGGGTTTGTACCACAATGGGTGTGAGGGTGACTACAATTGTTTTAAGATCATCCCTCTCCCGAATGAGTCCAATCCGGATCCCATTCCTCGTCGGTCTCTGTCACATTTACTTCCTTACTTCTGTGATCTGGGAGAGGATTGTTACGAATATTTGGTGTAGCTTCCTTTGCCTGTATGACTTTGGTATCGATTAATGTCTGAATCTTGTCCTTCAGCGTGCGAAACTCATCAATGGTATAACCCTTCATGCCTGAGTGATAGGCACATGTCTTGTTTGGGTTAATCCACCGAGAAGAGTTTTGCATAGAAATGGCGGGAATGGAGTGACATAACTAGCAGCCTTCGGTCTCTCATACAGTTGGTCTATGGGTTCAGCAATTGGTGTGTATTGTCTAGGTAGTCTGCGGTCGAAGTTTGGTCTTGGTTTTTGGTAATTTTGGCAGGCGGGTGGTGGTAAGTGATAATATGCAGGTTGGGTATTATAGGCGTGGTAGGTGGTAACAGGTTGTTGGTATCTGGGGGGGTGAAGGCTGGTATATGGGTGGAGGTGTTTGGTATGTGATAGGAGACTTAGGACCCTTGGCCACCATTACAACACCCACTTCTTTCTTCTTTGAGATACCTCCTGACTACAAGGCTTTATTCATGGCATGTAATGCTTTGAAATTTGTCACCATTCCACTCTTAATCCCTTCTTCTATTCTTTCTCCCAGCTTGATGATGTCAGAGAATTTATGGTTTTCAATAACCATTAGCCTTTCATAGTACTGCGGGTCTTGAGCTCTGACGAAGAACTTATTCATTTGTTCTTCTTCAAGTGCTGGTCTTACTTTTGCATCTTCGGATCTCCACCGAGTTTCCTACTCACAGAAGGTTTTCGTTGGTTTTTTCTTGAGATTCTAAATGTAGAAAACATCTGGTACATTTTCTGTGTTGAACCTGAATCTTTCCATGAAATCTGATGCCATGCTCACCCAATTAATGCACTTCTTTGGGTTTTGACTAATGTACCAAGACAAAGCATCTCATGTTAGGCTTCTCATGAACATCTTCATATGGATTCTTTCATCTTTGCCCACTCCTACAAGTTTGTCATAATATGTCCTTAGATGTACTTTCGGATCACCAGTTCCATCGAACAATTCGAACTTGGGAGGTTTGTAACCCTCCGACAGTTTTACATCTGGTTGAATGCACAAGTCCTCATAGTTAAAACCTTTAATGCCCTTACCACATTCGACACTCTGAACTTTTCCAGTGAGCTTCTTGAGTTCTTCAGCCATGTTCTTGATGAACAGGTCTTTCTCGTTGATTCCTGTATATATAGGGTTTGTTGTGGGGTGTGGGGTAAAGTTTCCATATATATGGAATTTATTTGATAAACTTCGGGAATCTGAGCTTAATGGTGGACATTGGTTGAGTTTTGGGAAACAGGAGTAGGTTGTGGTGCATTCTAGGGAGTGTGATAAATGGTGGTTTGTGGGTATTGAATTGGTTGATGATGGTACTTTTGAGGAGTAGGTACTAGTGGAGGGTTATGGTTCTGAGGAGGTGTGGGGTATTGATGTGGTGCAGGAGGATTTGACGATGGATTTTGGGTTTGTGTGTTCTGGGGTGGCATCGGGTATTGGGTATTTGGATTTTGTTGGTTGATATCAGGGATGTTTAGGGTGAGGGAAAGATTTGCCAAGTTCCGGACCTACTCAAGTTCTCCTTGTAGCTCTAGGATTTTCTATTCCAGGTGTAAGAGCAATTCGTTCTGTGCTGGAGTACTTCGACCATCTGAAGTTTCAACGTTTTTTGCTATAGTAGCGTTGTCTTTTCTGATACTGCTCAAGTCATCCATTTTCCTTTTCGTTTGCTTCTACCTTTAGGATCACTTGGTGGTGGAGGAGGTGGAGGACATCTGGATTTAGTGTGATATGCAGATGATGTCAGTATACACAAATCAACCTTGGGGAATGGGAACAATAAAAAAAAAGAAAAATAAACAAAAGGTAACCAAGTCACTAAGGGATATTGAATGAATGCTTGCAATATTAAATATGTTTTGCAAAATCACGTAATAAATCGCGTCCTAATTTGGGGGACATCATTGTGCTCGAGGTATGACTAAGCAACACAGAGACTTGGAGAAAACTGATGCCAATAATTGCGTCATTTCATTAATACGAAAATGAATCATGCCCTTACTAAATCGATAATAATGAGAAAGTTACTAATGTCATTTGCCCTTGTTACAATCAAATTCTAAAACAAAGCTAGAAAGCAATAAAGAACCTCATTCCTAATATACTTGGTCCCAGAAGGACCTTTCCCGTGCTTGGCTCTCTTGACTCCATCAATCAGGTTCCCCAGGTCGCGTATATCCAACAATAGGTAAGCCTTTTCTAGATGCCCTCCTTCACTGCCATCCATGTTTTGACAATCTGAAAGCCTCTTTCTCATCTTCCCCTCAAACTCCGTCAACCCTTGTTCCAAATATTACAATCTCTCTATTGACTTAGTTGCGATTTCCCTCCATTCGTTGATTGCTTCCATATCCACTTTGTGTTGTTCCAGATGCCTAGCTTCAAACTCGAAGACCCTTTTGCATAACCTCCTATACTTGACCTATGCTTCTGCATCATCATCTATGATCCTATTTTTTAGATTAATTCCCGGTTTGACGTCTCCTATTTTATCGTCTACCAGCCATGATGGGTAGAAGTACACATGACCGGCATGATACTTGTCTGTCTCAATAGTTTCCTTTTCCATAATGACCTTCTGGTTCCACATATGTTGTGCCTCGAACTTGAATGGAATGACATCTTCTTTAAAATTTTCTTTGTACTGGACCATGTTGTAAACTCGAGGTATAACCTGTTTTCTCCCCACTTGTCTCATTACTCTTATAAGAGCAGATAGATAGATGCCCCTCAACCCGATCAGTACCAAATGAGTAGTCTCTCTTGACCTACTGATGAATAAACTGCTAGGAAACCATTCAAACATCAAATATACCTGTTCGTCTATCAGAGATTACTGAAGAAACACACCCAACTTACAGCATTTCCAGGTTGTGCGAACCTGTCTGGGATAAATGTCATTTTATTTCGGTGATGGTAAGGTATGTAGTCATTCAACGGCCGTCGCAGAAGCTCTTGGCAATATTCTCCCCTCTGAAAATGTTCCAATAACCAGACTTGCAAAATAACAGATTACAACCTTCAAAGTGCCTAAATCCTTGCTTGCACCGATCTCGAGCACGGTACATTTCAGTTAAGATCATGAGGATGATGGTATGGGTTTGTCCCTCGATGCCTTCCATCAAAGCCATGGCAATCATGTCTAGACGAGTATGGATCCTTCCCTCTTTCATTGGAAATATCAACAACCCCAAGCAGCAGACAATGAACACATAAACTCGACGGTACGTCCAACCCAAGGAGGTAATGGCGAGTTCATCATGTTGAAGGCGATATGATTTAATGTGACCGTAACGCTCATAAAGTAATTTTAATGGGATGTATGATTTCTTCAAACAAAGGAACTCATCATTTTTCTTGAAACTGCATTTTAAGAAAACTGCGAGGGGTGCGATTTTCCAACACTAATAACCCTGGACTATCCCATGGAAACTTAGCGAAGCCTCCTATTTCTTCTAGGAGAGGAGTCAATTCTATGTCACCAAAGCAGAAGACGACCCTTTTATCATCCCAAAACATGGTAGCAGCCTCGGTCAATGCCCTATCTGGTCGGATGTCTAGCAAAGATGGCAAGTTACCAAGGACCCTTCTCACATGATTCTTGTCGCAAGGCGCTAGGTTTTTCCACCAATCAAGTAGCAAAGGTGGGATATTTTGGACCATGACGAACCTGGGGACTTCGTGCTTTATTTTCTGCAAATAAATAAAGTTAGCCCTTTCCCCTTCCAGATTCAACCATTTACACAATACTGATCATCATATTGGCACATTTTTTCCAAGTAATGCACATAACATGGTAGTGTCTATTGGGATTTTGGAAATCCCGTCGGACTTTGGACAAGGCTTATCTTAGCGGGATATTACGTTAACGACGTCATAACCCGTACTAGGTTTAACATGATACATGTACATTTAATGTTGGAGTAAGGTTTCTAGAATGGTCTAGACTGGTAGTCTCAAGTAGACAACTTGAGAAGGAAAGGCAGGGGACCGTTGACTACACCGCTGATCGACTAGTCTACCGTAAATAAGCCTTTTCGATTTTAAAAGGGTAATTTTGGAAGAGCGCGGACACCCATCAAGCGCCGCTATGTTGATAATTGGCACGAGTGGAGTATGATGTGGAGCATGCTTTATGTAGAGATGATAACACGTTGCCAGGAATTGCATGATAAATATGTAAAAGTAGTAAATACAGTAATAAGGTAAAACATGAAAAACATAAAAAGAAAGACAGAGGAAGAAGTTAGTTCATGGAATTTATATGAGAATGTAATAAAGCAAGTAAGGGAGTAAGGATGTGAGAGGCATGATATAGCAGTCTTTAAACAAAATGAAGAGCAGTCCTAGCAAATAATGGTGAACAGGAAGAGATGTGCATGTTATAACAAATTTAAACAAATAATGGTGGAGAAGGAAAGTGATGTGCATGTCATGACAAATTTTAAAAAATAAAGGTGAACGGGAAAGGGATGTGCATGCTAAAACAAATTTAAACAAATAAAGGTGGAGAAAGGAAAGGATGTGCATATCATAACAAAGAAAATAATCCACAAAAGTCAAGTTTAGTATGGTAAGAGCCTAAGTATAAAATCCCTAGTAGAGTCGTCATGCTGTCGCACCCCTTTTTTCTCGCGAAAACGGGTTTCAACATTGTGACAACTCTTTTAGATGGGAAATAGAGTGCTGAAAGAAGAAGAGTCACAACCTAACGGTTTTAAGGTGCGTTAGGGCACCTATTATGAAGATAACTCTATTTGACTAGTCAACGCCACCAAAGATCGGGTAAGGTCTCAAATTACCTCAAAGAGAAGGTGTTAGTCACTCTTCGAGATCCACAACTATCGGTCCCAGCCAAACATAAGACTATATGGATTATAATTAGGCATTATAAACAAAGAGAATGAGGGTCAAAGAATTTTACTATAACATAATGAGAAATAAGGATTACAAGGATATAACTATAATGGTCTATATTAGATGGCCAAATGTATAAAAAAGTAGGGGGGAGGGGGTCCTAAGTTTTTTAGCCTAAAGGATCACCCCATGCAATATAAATAATACTTCGCAACTCCGTCGAGGTAGGAGTTACTCATATTATTCAGCGGGCACAGACTATTATCCCATGCTACCCGATTACTATGTTAAAGTTGTTTACCTAAATGCGTTCTAATTCAATTCTAAGTCGTACCTATGCATGCACTATCAGTCCCATGCCTATGGTCCATGAGGAATTGGACCTCTATTTGGGTAGTTCTAGACTTTACTTAGGTGGATCAAAATGATAAAACGAAGCGACATACAAAACAAGTAGGACTTCATATAAAGTCAGTTAAAGACTCAAGTTAGCCTCCACATTTAGACACGAGTGCACGCATGCAGATTCAGTATTTTGAATAAGCAGTATCAGAATTGAGGCCGATTGAATTCATTGAACCCGATAGACATGGTTTCTATATGACTCTAAATTCTAGCATCGTATATACAACATTATTTCCCTTAGTGACTTAGGCGAGGAGTCAGTATTGTTTGTAGCTTAGAGCTATTAGCGCTAATTTTATGGATATGCATCTTAGGAAGGTGACATTGTCCCATAGACATGATTTCTAATAGTGGCCTGTTTAAGCAATGAAACAGTGTTTGAGAGCCCAACATTAACAAGGGTAATCTCATAAACCATTCTAGGTGAGTGATAATACCCTATAGGCAGGATTCCTAATGATTGACAACTGAAACTGATTTTTAATACTTAAATCCTATAGGCATGTTTTCTAGGCGAGCAATATGATAACAATAGCAATAGCAAATTAGCCAATTAAAGTCCTATAGGCATGATTTCTAGAAGAAGATCAGTAGAACATAAACTAGTTTAATCCTAGTATACCGATCACGCTTAACTCTAGTCCTAAAAAGGATAAGCGGTCGTTGCAAATATAATTAGGTCTAAAAGTCCGGAGTCGAATTCCACAGAGAACTAAGGAATAGCTATAGTTGTTCAATATCGCTAAGAAATACAAGTCCAAACAATTTTCTAATATAAAAATAATAATATTTATTGCTATCTATTTAACTAAAAATCTAAAATGCAGCAAAATTATCAATTAACAGGGATAAAGATTGGAAACAAGATTAAGGAGGTCTAGAGTTATGATTTCCCAATTGTCGGAATCCTCCCCGTTGTGTCTTCTATAATTTCGCCTAAGTATTCTCTACCGATCGTAAGTTCTTTGGTTGTTGTAATTCTCTCTCGAGCAACTATCACAATTTACTAGATGTATTCTCTCGAACTACACTAGCTGTCACTAATTCACTGCTCACTACGATCGCACCAAGGTTTCGTTATCTCTAATACCGCCTTTGAACCCTCCGTATTGATCTCTCACATATGTTAGGAGTGATATTGTTCAAGCACTACCTAAATATGTACTCTCTCTCGAGTAGTACACACTAAATAGGCACAGTCAATTGATGGCCACTCGATGAACAACAACGAACACGTAGTTGAACAAGTAAAGAAATTCAAGACTCAATTATATAGAAACATAACAAGAATTCATCCTCCAAAGGTTCCATCAAAACCCTAGATAATAAATTAGCTATTAATAATAGTATGAAAAATACAATACTAGAATTCATAACCAATATTGAAAATAGGAAGAAGGAAGTGAAAAACTCGTGGAAGAATTATCCGCCTTACTCCTAGTGTGTTCTTGCCTCCTTAGGTCAAATCTCCGGTATCTTTAGCCTCCTTAGGTCTAAATTCTGTCAAAATTATGTCAAAGGTGCTCAAAATACCATTTTTCATGTATATATACCAAGTAGGGTTGGGCCCAAATAATTATACCTACTCCTACGCAGAAAAGACACTTTTCTAGGTCAGGAAGTCTGCGGTCGCGGATTCAACCGTGGATTTGGCCGCGGATTTTGGCCAGTTTCTGCCTCACATCCGCGTCCAGTGCACGGCCGCGCACTTGTTGCGAATTTTTCACCCTATTTTGTTTGGAATTTGGAAAAATATAAAACATGGAAGTTATAGTCCTTTGAATTATCTTTCCAACCATATATTGTGGAGATCAAATAGAGTTCTGAGAGAAAGGTTATGTGCATTTTACTAGACAGTGCGCAATATGCCTACTCGATTCTTCATTCATTCTTAACTATCATCCATTAATCTCCGAACACGATCCCAGCTTAATTTCTTGGGCTGTTACTCAGACTTCAAAGTCCTAAATCACTTGAATTCATTCCATAATATCTACATAGCCCGGAATTACTCCTACAAGGCATAAAAAACACAATTAACGCAAAACACTAGCGATTAAAGCTCAAACTCAATTGAAGTGCAGTGAATTGGATTGTAATAATCGACTAAAATACATAATTATAGCCGATCATCAACACCCCACACTTAAACTATTGCTCGTCCTCAAGCAATCAAACTACACTTTATATAGACATGATCGTTTTAAACAATTCTCCTAACTCATCACACCAAGAATATTTAAAATAGACTAAGCACAAAAGCGTAACATCTTCACCTCAAGATTTAACTCACAAGTACCACGCATTATTCACAACTCAATTACTTACTCTAACATAAGGTAAAGGATTACCTTTCCTTCATGAATCAAGTTCCCTCACACAACAAAGAGAGTAGTTCCACACAATAAATTTTAAGAACAGTTATAACTCAAGATAGAAAGAATTCACTTACTCTAAGAAATAACATTCATATGCCACAAAAGATGCACCATAGGCTTGCTCATAGTGTACTAATCTACTAATCGAGCTCATTCAGTCTAGGATCAAGTCGGACTTTATTTGGTTGTAATGTAGGCTGCGGGACGTGTAGGATACATTTAGATATAAGAGTGACTACACCTCTCAAAGAACTTTAATACATACTTTAACATTCAAACCAAATACTTATGTCAAACCAAAATACACCTTCACATCAATGTATATTACCCCATACTTCTTTAAGCCTAATTACATCAAGAGTCACCACTTATCAAGGAATATTCTTTTTCTGCAGCAATACAACTATTTTTTCCTTTTCTTTCTTTTTCAATTCAAGTGGTTCTTACTTTTTCAAAACAGTGCACCTTTATCCTTATTTCATTAGTTCCACTCAAAAGCTAATCCAACTACTCCACACTTTAACTTTTACAAAGTTCATAACAATTCAAGTGCTCATGAGAGGTTTGAAGGTTCAAATAAATGGTTAATTCAAACAAATTGGTAATGTTTGTAATGTGGTTGCCAAAGAAACATGATTACAAGCTCAAATGGGTTAACTACGATACATAATAATTAGGCGGGTAAAATTTATATATATGGCTCAACAAAAAAATGCCTATATCACTTCCAACACTGAACAAAACTACTATTTTGCTTTGCAAATACACGGGGCAAGTTCTACACATCAAATGCAATGCACAGAATAACACACAAACCTAACACACATGGCACATAACTCACTTAGGATTGGGTTCATCAAGACACTCTTGTCAAAGCAGTTAAGAAAAATTAAGATCATACAATTTAAGGTACTTATACAAGAGTCAAAACCTGAGCCTAAGCGACACAACCAAAGTACTCACTATTCTCAAGGCATAACAAAGTCAAGAGCTATTGCTTAAATTCAAAACACATCACAATGGCTCCTATTCCTTAAAAAAAATAACTACACCCGGTTCAAACAAAACCCTTGGAAAAGAACCACGGCACAAAGAAAAACCAAAGAGGGTTGCTACACTACCTATAAAGAAAATCTTATTGTCCTTTTTCTTTAGACTTAAATCTCTAAATAAAATTGTCTAATAAATCCATCGTCGGAAAAAGTCCAATCTTTTAAAAAAAATATTATTCAATTACACTAACACAACTAAAGTAGCATAGAAAGTCACCAAGACAATCTCCTCATCCCACACTTAAAATTGTGCATTGTCCCCAATGCACATCATAACTATAAGAGGGTAAAAGAAACTCCTTGATAGGCCAAAGGCCGAAGCAATAGCAGCTCATAGGGTACTCAGACTTCTCCCAGGCTTGGTTCTTCGTGCGGGTACCTCACACTTAGTTCTAACCATCTGGTTTGCTATTGTATCCTTTCAATAGCTTTGCTTTCCATGCTCCTAGAAAATAAAAAATTGACACTATAATAACAATGCAATTAAAAAAATAATAATAAAAAATAAAAAAAGCAGTAAAGGTGGGTTGCCTCCCAACAAGCACTTAATATAATGTCGCGGCACGGCGCAAATCACTTTTTGCCTCCACCTCGAGCTTATGAATTGTACCACCAATTTGGAATCAAGTTCTCAGCTATGCTCCAGGGGTGGAGGAACAAATCTAATTGACCCAAGCAACCATTGTACTATTCTATACTTTTTGGCTTTTAGATGAGGTATGTAGTCCTGTCTTTCTAGCAAAAAAAATTACACAATGTAGGCACCTTGTTCCTCATTCCTTGACTTTTCAATCGGTTCGGATGACTCTATTTCCATATCATCATCCAAGCACAATGTAAAAATATATTTGGAGTGAGTACCAATGCGCTCACACACATGAACTTCAGGACTTTCAGCATCCTCAACATCAATGATACTAGAGTCAACAAAATATATATCCTCAATGTCCTTGGCTGACTCTAGTCTCACTTCTTCAACATCGACATCCTCCAATTCTAGTTGGTTAGATTGTTGGTTTTCTACTATGACCTCCTTCATTTGCACCTCAATTTCAGCATCTAATTCATGCTCTTCTTGGCTACTATCCACAATATTGACTTGTTGAGCGTTAAATACCTCAACTAGTTGACTCACTTGTGCCTCCAGGTTGCGAATAACAACATCTTGACTTTGTATGTGCAGTTTTTTCTCATTATTTTGTTCCACAAGGCATCTTAGCATATCCTTGATCTCTTTTAGGTCATCATCCCTAGGTTCTTTATTCTTATGAACTTCACAAGAAAAAGAAAAATCATCAAAGTAAGGGGTTGTAGGAAGATAGGAAATATAAGCGCAATCATAAAAGTGATCATCTTGACCACCACACATATCACATACATCCCACATATAAGATTGAGTTGGAGCACATAACTTGCTCTCGGGAATATTTTGATAATTTTGCCATGGGTGATTTTCTTCACAATATGCATAAGAAGGATTAAAAGTAGAATTACCAACATCAAAACTCGCATAATTCCAAGATGCCATGTTTTTAAAATCAACAAGTAACACAAAATAAAAAAAATCAAATACAAAAAATAAAAATAAAAGTTCAAACTTGAAATCTAACAATATATACACCTACAGCTACACCGTTTGTTCCCCGACGACGGTGCCAAAATCTGATCACGCCCAACTCTAGTTCTAAAAAGGATAAGCGGTCGCTGCAAATATAATCTGGTCTAAAAGTCTGGAGACGAATTCCGTAGAGAACTAAGGCTCAGCTACAATTGTTCAATATCGCTAAGAAATACAAGTCCAAACAATTTTTTAATTATAAAAATTATAATATTTATTTCTATCTATTTAACTAAAAATCTAAAACGCAGTAAAACTACCAATTAACAGTGATAAAGATTGGAAACAAGATTAAGGAGGTCTAGAGTTATGATTTTTCCAATTGTCAGAATCCTTCTCGTTGTGTCTTTTATAATTTCGCTAAGTATTCTCTACCGATCGTAAGTACTTTGGTCGTTGTAATTCTCTTTCGAGACACTAGTAGGCACTAATTCACCGCTCATTACGATCGCACCAAGATTTCCTTATCTCTAATCCCGCTTTTAAACCCTCCGTATTGATCTCTCACATGTGTTAGGAGTGATGTTGTTCAACAACTATCTAAATATGTATTCTCTCTCGAGCAGTACACACTAAATAGGCACAGTCAACTGATGGCCATTCAACCAATAGCAACAAACACGTAGTTGAACAAGTAGAAAAATTCAATGACTCAATTATATAAAACATAACAAGAATTCATCCTCCAAAGGTTCCATCAAAACCTTAGATAACAAATTAGCTATTCATAATAGTATGCAAAAATACAATACTAGAATTCATAACCAATAATGAAAATAGGAAGAAGGAAGTGAAAAACTCATGAAAGAATTCTCCGCCTTGCTCCTAGTGTGTTCTTGCTTCCTTAGGTCGAATCCCCAGTCTCCTTAGGTTTAAATTCTGTCAAAAGTATGTCAACGGTGCTCAAAATACCATATTTTCATCTATATATACCAAGTAGGGCCGATCCCAAATAATTATATCTTCTCCTAAAAAAAGACACTTTTCCAGGTCAGGACGTCTGCGATCGCGGATTCAACCGCAGATTTGGCCGCGGATTTTGGCCAGTTTCTGCCTCACATCTACATCCAGTGTGCGGTCGCGCGCTTGTTGCACATATTTCACCCTGTTCTGTTTGGAATTTGGAAAAACATAAAACATGGAAGTTATAACCCTTTGAATTAGCTTTCGAACCATATATTGTGGAGATCAAATGGAGTTCTGAGAGAAACATTATGTGCATTATACTAGACAGTGCGTAATATGCCTACTCGATTCTTTGTTTGTTATTTTCTATCATCCGTTGATCCCCGAACACGATCCCGGCTTAATTCCTTTGGATTTTACTCAGGCTTCAAAGTTCTAAATCACTTGAATTCATTCCATAACATATACATAGCTCGGAATCACTCCTACAAGGCATAAAATACATAATTAGTGCAAAACACTAGCGATTAAAGCTCAAACTCAATTGAAGTGCGGTGAATTGTATTGTAATAATCGACTAAAATACATAATTATAGCCTATAATCATCACCGCACACTTAAACCATTGCTCATCCTCGAGCAATCAAACTATACTTTATATAGACACGACCTTTTTAAATAATTCTCCTAACTCATCACACCAAGAATATTTAAAATAGGCTAAGCACAAAAGCGTAACATCTTCACCTCAAGATTTGACTCACAAGTACCACACATTATTCACAACTCACCCAATTACTCTAACGTATAGGTAAATGATTACCTTTCCTTCATGAATCAAACAAAGAGAGTAGTTCCACACAATAAAATTTCAGAACAGTTAGAACTAAAGATAGAAAGAATTCACTCACTCTCAGAAATAACATTCATATGCCACAAAAGATTCACCATAAGCTTGCCCGTAGTGTACTACTCTACTAATCGAGCTTATTTAGACTAGGATCAAGTAGGACTTTATTTGGTTGTAATGTAGGTTGCGGGACAGGTAGGATGCATTTAGATATAAGAGTGACTACACCTCCCTAAACACTTTAATACATATACTTTAACATTCAAACCCCATATTTATATCAAACCAAACTCCACCTTCATATCAATGTACATTACCCCATACTTCTTTAAGCACAATTACATCAACAGTCACCAATTATCAAGGAATTATTTTATAGCGATATAACTATTTTTTCCTTTTCTTTATTTTTCAATTTAAGTGGCTCTTACTTTTTCAAAACAGTACACCTTTATCCTTATTTCATTAGTTCCACTCAAAAGCTAAACCAACCACCGCACAGTTTAACTTTTACAAAGTTCAAAATAATTCGAGTGCTCATGAGAGGTTAGAAGGTTCAAATAGATCATTAATTCAAACAAATAGGTAAGGCTTGTAATGTGGTTGCCAAATAAACAGGAATACAGGCTCAAAGGGGTTAACTACGATACATAACAATTAGACGGGTAAAATATATATATGGCTCAACAAAGAAATGCCTATTTCACTTCCAATACTGAACAAAACTATTATTTTGTTTTGCAAACATACGAGGCAAGTTCTATACATCAAATGCAATATAAAGAATACCACACAAACCTCATACACACATGGCACATAACTCACTCAGGATTGGTTTCATCAAGACACTCTAGTCAAAGCAGTAGTTAAGATCATACAATTTAATGTATTTATACAAGAGTCAAAAACTGAGCCTAAACGTTACAACCAAAGTACTCACTATTCCCAAGGCATAACTAAGTCAAGAGATATTGCGTCAATTCAAAGCACATTACGATGGCTCCTATTCCTTAAAAAAACTAACTACACCCGGTTCACTCAAAACCCTTGGAAAAGAACCGTGGCACAAAGAAACACCAAGGGGGTTGCTATACTACCTATAACAAAAATCTTTTTGTCCTTTTTCTTTAGTCTTAAATCTCTCAAGAAAATTATCTAATAGATCCATTGTCGGGAAAAGTTCAATCTTTAAAAAAAATATATTATTCAATTAAACTAACACAACTAAAGTAGCGTAGAAAGTTACCCAGACAATCATTTCACTCCATACATAAAATTGTGCATTATCCCCAATGCACATCATAACTATAAGAGGGTAAAAGAAACTCCCTGGTAGGCCAAAGGTCGAAGCACTAGCAGCTCATGGGGTACTCAGACTTCTCCCAGGTTTGTTCTTCATGCGGTACCTCACACTTACTTCTAACCATCTGGTTTTTTGATGCATCCTTCCAATAGCTTTTCTTTCCATGCTCCGAGATTATAAAAAATTGACACTACAAAAATAATACAATTAAAAAAATAATAATAAAAAATAAAAAGCAGTAAAGCTGGGTTGCCTCCCAGCAAGCGCTTGATTTAACGTCGCGTCACGACGCGAATCACTTTTTGCCTCCACCTCGCGTTATGAATTGAACACCCAATTTGGCATCAAGTTCTCAGCTATGCTCCAGGGGTGGAGGAACAAATCTAATTGGCCCAAGCAACCATTGTACTATTCTACACTTCTTGGATTTTAAATGAGGTATGTAGTCCTGCCTTTCTAGCATGAAAAATTTCAGAATGTAGGCACCTTGTTCCTCATTCCTTGACTTCTCAATCGGCTCGGATGACTCTATTTCTATATCGTCATCCAAGCACAATGTAGAAAAATGTTTGGAGTGAGTACCAATGCGCTCACACACATGAACTTTAGGACTTTCAGCATCCTCAACATCAATGATACTAGAGTCAACAAAATATATATCCTCAATGTCCTTGGCTGACTCTAGTCTCACTTCTTAAACATCGACATCCTCAAATTCTAGTTGGTTAGATTGTTGGTTTTCTACTATGACCTCCTCCATTTGCACCTCAATTTCAGCATCTAATTCATGCTCTTCTTGGCTACTATCCACAATATTGGATTGTTGAGCGTTAAATATCTCAACTAGTTGACTCACTTGTGCCTCCAGGTTGTGAATAGCAGCATCTTGACTTTGTATGTGCAATTGCTTCTCATTATTTTGTTCCACAAGGCACCTTAGCATATCCTTGATCTCTTTCAGGTCATCATCCCTAGGTTCTTTGTTCCTATTAACTTCACAAGAAAAAGAAGAACCATCAATGTAAGGGTTTGCAGGAAGATAAGAAATATAAGCACAACTATAAAAGTGACCATCTTGACCACCACACATATCACATACATCCCACACATAAAATTGAGTTGGTGCACATAACTCGTTCTCGGGAAAATTTTGATAATTTTTCCATGGGTGGTTTTCTTCACAATATACATAAGGAGGATTAAAAGTAGAATTACTAACATCAAAACTCGCATAATTCCAAGATGCCATGTTTTTAAAATCAACAAGTAACAGAAAATAAAAAAAATCAAATATAAAAAACAAAAATAAAAGTTCAAACTTGAAATCTAGAAATATGTACACCTACAACTACACCGTTAATTCCCTGGCAACGACGCCAACATTTGATCATGCCCAACTCTAGTCCTAAAAAGGATAAGCGATCGCTGTAAATATAATCCGGTCTAAAAGTTCGGAGTCGAATCTTGCAGAGAACTAAGGCTTAGCTACAGTTGTTCAATATCGCTAAAAATACAAGTCCAAACAATTTTTTAATTATAAAAATTATAATATTTATTTCTATCTATTTAACTAAAAATCTAAAACGCAATAAAACTATCAATTAACAGGGATAAAGATTGGAAACAAGATTAATGAGTTCTAGAGTTATGATTTTTCCAATTTTCGGAATCCTTCCCATTATGTCTTCTATAATTTCGCCTAAGTATTCTCTACCGATCGTAAGTATTTTGGTTGTCGTAATTGTCGCGCCCCTTTTTCCTCGTGGAGTCAGGTTTCGATATTTCTTGGGAACAACTCATTTCCTTTTGGGAATTGGGTATGGGATTTGAAGAGTTGCTACCTACCAATTTAAGGTGCGTTAGGGCACCTAAAGAAAATAACTCATAAACCGGTCTACATTACCAGAGATTTGCTAAGGGCTCGAAATAACCTTGAAGGTGTAATGACCCGACCGGTCGTTTTGAGCTTTTGCATTTTGCTAGCTAGTTCGTGGGCATGAATTGACCCGTGTGATGTGTTATGACTTATGTAAATCATTGGTTTTGGTTTTCAGAGTAATCAGAATGAATTTGGAAGAAAACAGTTCTCAGTTGAAGCTTAAAAATTTGAAAGGTTTGACCAAGAGTTGACTTGTTTGTATATGATCTCGGATCGGAATTTTTATGATTTGGTTAGCTCCATTAGGTGATTTGGGATTTAGGGGCGTGATCGTAATGCATTTTATATGTTCGTGGAAGGTTTAGTTTTAAATTGGCGAAATTGAGATTTCAGCATTTTCCGATTGATAGGTGAGATTTTGATATAGAGGTTGGAATGAAATTTCGGAAGTTGCAGTAGCTTCGTTGTGTCATTTGGGATGTGTGTGCAAAAATTTTAGGTCATTCGGACGAGATTTGATAGACCTTTTGATCAAAAGCATAATTTAAGAGTTCTTGGGGTTCTTAGGCTTGAATCCTATGTTAAATTGGTGATTGATGTGGTTGTGAGCATTCCGAAGTTTTGAAAAAGTTTGAACGATGTTATGGTATGTGTTGGTACAATTGGTTTGGAGTTCCAGGAGTTCCGGGTAGGTTCCGGGATGTTTTAGACCGAAAATCATAGCTGTAGCAGGTCCAGAAGGGTTGCAGGCCTCGGAACTCACCCGCGCGGTCCGCACAAAAAGAAGTGCGGCCGCGGTAGGTGCTGCGCGGACCACACTAAATGTTGTGCGGTCGTGGTGGGGAACGTTTCACTGGTACTACTTCGGAAGCTCATATCTTTTGATCTACAAGGAATTTTGAGATGATTCAAAAACGAAATTTGGACATCTGTAACGAAAGTTATGGCCAAAATACTAAAGCTTGTCACTGTAGAGGAAAGCCTCTGCGGCCGCGATCGTTTTTGTGCGGACTGCACTAGTTTTATACGGACTGCGGTCTATTTTGTGTGGTCCGCGGAGGTGGAAATCTGTGGGGTACTCTATAAATACGAGGTTTTGGATTTTATTTGATATTTTGACCTAGAGAGCTCGCATTTTGGCGATTTTTTGAAGTTTTTTCAAGAACTTCATCGGGGTAAGTGATTCTAACTCAGATTTGGCTTGAGTATATGAATCTATCATTGAATTCATCA
The DNA here is from genome assembly GCF_000393655.2 of Nicotiana sylvestris. Taxonomy (NCBI): domain Eukaryota; kingdom Viridiplantae; phylum Streptophyta; class Magnoliopsida; order Solanales; family Solanaceae; genus Nicotiana; species Nicotiana sylvestris. The sequence goes on from NC_091066.1 coordinate 41,804,106, forward strand.
TTTAATTCGTGATTTGGGATGGAATTTGGGAAGAAAATTTGTGGAATCTTCTAAAATATAAAATGATGATTTGAAGGACCAAATGATACTGGAATCGGATAATTTTCGTATGGTTAGACTCATGAGAGTATAAGATTCTAGTTTTATGATTTTTATCAAATTCCGAGATGTGTGTCGGGGGTCGGGTTTGACCAATTTCTGGAATTTTGTGGTAATTCTATTATTTTCGAGGGGGCTTTGTTCCCTTAGCACATTTTGATGGTTTGGTACTAATTTCCGCTAGATTTGGAGCATCTGGAGGCCGATTCGAGAGGCAAAGGCATCGCGGGCTAGAGTTCGGACCGGATAGAGGTAAGTAATGATTTTAAATACTGTCCTGAGGGTTTGAAGCCCCGGATTACACATCGTTGTGCTATGTTGAGGTGACTTACATACTAGATGACGAGCGTGGGGTAGAGCACCGCTAGGGATTATGACTTAGTCCATCCTGAAAGATTGTTTTAATGCGTAATTGATATTTAATTGTTTGATGTTATTATGTTTTGGGTTGTACGCCATGTTTGGGGCCTTGTGCCGACTTGTTAAGACCCTCAGGGGCATTTTACTATCTTTCCTCACTCTATTGGTTTGAAAGCATATCCTCAGTCATGTTTTACCTATTTGTTACTCAAATCTGGCTTTACCACTATATTCTTAAAAATGTGGAAACTGTTTCGGGCTGAGTTCCCTGTTTTACTGATGGTCCAAATGATCATGAGATTGATGACTGAGGTAGACTGAGAGTTTGATGGTGAGGTTAATGACTGAGAGAGGCTGAGGGCCTAGTTGTGAGGATTATATATCTGTGGATCGGGCTGCACGCCGCAACAATTTATATATATATATATATATATATATATATATATATATATGTATATATATATATATATGTATGTATATGTATGTATGTATGTATGTATGTATATATGTATATGGATCGGGCTGTACGCTGCAGCGATACTTATATGGATCGGGCTGTACGCCACAACGATATGTTGGATCGGGCTGCACGCCGCAGTGATATAGCGCTTGGGCTATAGGAGCCCCTCCGGAGTCTGCGCACCCCCAGTGAGCGCCGTCGGTGAGATATATGGATCGAGCTGCACACCGCAGTGTTATATGGATCGGGCTGCACGCCGCAACTGTTACTATATGGTACCTATTGAGTCATGAGTGACTGAGAGGCTAGCCCGAGGGGCGATAGAGATATACATGCACATGAGTGATGTTTTTTCTGAGAGGCCTGTTTATGAACTTATTGGTTTTTACTCCTTTTTAAGTGAGTCTCTAACGAATATGTTGATTCATTGACTGCTTCTACTCATCTTTATACTGAGCCTCTGTTGAAAAACGTTGAATAAATGTTTTTAAACAAATTTTCATCCACATTGGGGTTATGAGATGTTCAGAACTTAATCACCGATTTGGCATTGGTTATTTCCACTGAGATTTTCAAATTATGAGGTATTTATGACCACTGTTTTGCCTGAAGGGCCAATTATGATTTTCATCCCTTTTATTATAAATGGTATTGAACCTCTAATGAAACTGTCGGAAAGCATTTTCAAATGATTTTTACAAAAAGGCTGGATATTAAATGAGATGATCGACTCGTATTCTGATTTGAAAGCCGTTGTGCTTATTGAGTTTATCATAAATGTGGATTCATTGTTTCATACTGCTCAGTCTTTATTTTATCTTATTACTTACTAGGTTGGAGTACTCACATTACTCCCTGCACCTCGTGTGCAGATTCAGGTATTTCGGAACCCGATATAGGGTGTTGATTGCTCAGACGCAGAATTATCGGAGATAGCAAGGTGGCTGCATGACGTTCACAACACTGCTTCCTTTCTCTCATTTTCATCACTGTACTTAGTACACTTTTGACTATTTTTGTTGTATTCAGACCTTGGTAGATGCTCATGACTAGTGACACCCCGATGTCGGGTTTGTATGTTATTTCTGCACTGTTCACTCAGACTTATGTTATGAGATATTGTTTAATTAAAGGCTTGAAAATGACTTTTAATGATTAAAAGGTTAATATGGGTGTTGTGTCGGCTGGCCTTGTCTTCACGAGAGGCGCCATCACGACCGGGCCAGTTGGGGTCGTGACAAGCTGGTATCAGAGCCTGGGTTACATAAGTCTCATGAGTCATGAGAAAGTTTAGTAGAGTCTCACGGATCGGTACGGAGACATCTGTATTTATCCTCGGGAGGCTGCAGAACCTTCAGGAAAACTTCACATTCTTGAATTCTTGTCGTGCGTCCTTGATTTAGCTTGAAATGTAACTCTTTGAATTCCTTCCACGCGTTCGTTTGTGTGAATGGGCTCTTGGTATCAGATGTGCATCGATGGCTTGTGATTCCCTGATTGAGGGGCGATATGTGATCTCTATGAGTTGATGTTGGGCCAATCTGGAGAACTTGAGGCCGGATTATTTGCCTATGGCTTGAGCACTGAGGTGCTGATTGTATGAGCAAGTGTTTTTGAACTTATACGTTCGGTAGTGCCTTGTTGATAACGGTAATGACTGGATAGTTATGTGATGAGTGTAATGTGACTGCGAGATGTATTCATATGATTTGGGAGTGACGAAAAGGGTCTGCGGGAGGATAGAATAACTATTAGGTGCTTGAATTCCATCTTGATTTGAGGTATAGCCCCGAGCTATGGGTGTGTGAAGAATCTTTTCATGTTTTCCAGTTGTGAGTGAAGTAAATTTCATGTTTCGGGATGAGTTTAGACTCAGGAAGACTAAGTGACTGCGTACAGTTTATGACGGTAGAAGGTATACTGAAATGTTAGTTGGAGGCAAAGCAGGTAGGTTAACTCCTACGAAGTGTTCTTAGGTTGTGTGATTCTTATGTGTCTGCTAGAAGATCTCATTTGCAAGTAAAAGATATGTGTTGAAAATTTAAATTTGGGGAGCTTAAAAGAGTGGGCTTGACTGTGGCAAGGATGAATGGGAGATTCCAGAAGATTCAAAGTATTAGATGGTTTGTGTTTCACGAGCTTATGAAGGATTGAGTTTAAATCTCACTATGGTATTATGGCATCGATAGAGTATAAGCGTTACGAGTATTGAGTATGTGTTATCTATGGCTTTGAGCCAAGTGGGGGAGTCAGCTATTGATTAGGAGATTGTATGGTTAGGTGCTATGTTGGTTCCAGTTTGAGGCGTGTGGATGAATCAGTTATGGCTTACGGAGATTGAGACCGAGGATGGCTCGAGTAAAGGAAATTTTTTGACAAAGGTTATGTCATGCTTCATAGGTGTATGAGAATCACGGGATGTCTTTAGCTGTTATTGGTAAAGGATGCTCGGTGCATAGAGCAGGAAGTTGCTTTGGTTATATTGGGATGAGGTTGCATTCTGCAGTGTCTGAAGCGCTAATGAGGCACATGTTGTTCAGTTATTTTGATGGGGCTAATTGGGGTTTGAGTAGAGTGAATGACTCTCGAGAATGGCTCTAATGTGTTCAAGATTTTACATGTAACAATTAGGTATTTTCAAGTTGTCTGTGTGGTTAGGAACTGAGTTTTCATTGAAAGATGTCAAGACTTGTGGTATTTTCTATATTAATTATGGGATTCTATGTATCAGCATCAACGGATTTAGATTCGTAGGAAGTTTCTTCAGAGTAAAGTATTTTGAAGGTGGTGTTTTTGGGAATATTTAAGAGAGTATTCAGCGGCTTATGAGCCTTAGACAATGTGGTTTTATGCTTAGGTCTCATGTGGTAAGTCTGGGTTGAGGAGTTGTGGTGCTACAATAAGAGGGAATGTCAAGTTGAAGATAAAACAGAAGGGAACACGGATAGATGGAATAGCCTGGTAGTAGGCTAGCTTGGTATGGTAAGGATATGATTAGTTCCTTGAGTGTTTACGAGGTAATGAGTTCTTACAGGTATTTCATAGCAATGTCCTTGGGTTTTAGTGGCTTGCGTAGGTTGATTGAGTTAGGAAGATTCAGTCCTGACGGACTTGTTGTGCAAAGGGGAGCCGGAGAATTTTTGTCGATTTCTACCGTGGTTAGAGATGAATATTTCTATTGGCGTGAGGAGCAGGGGATGTATGGTGATTTTCTTCCAGGCCGGGCTCAATGGAAAGTTCTTGACTAGTTGAGTACGTAGATGTTTGTGGCTCGGATGGGAGATGAAATTCTCATGGTTATCCTAGGATGGTACAGTTTATGCGGTATGTGGTATAGGATTGAGATTTGGAATGTGTAAGGTCACTGTTCAAATTTGAAAGAAAGGTCAGAAATTCTTAGGCAGCACGGGCAGTTTCAGATAATTAGAAAAATGAGCTTCAGATGAGCTTCAGATGATTAAGGAAATGGTAATGCCAATTGAGGTGAATTAACGAGGTTATATGTATCGGGAAAAGGTAATGTGATTAAGTTGATAGTACTTCGGTAGTATTGCATCACTTCTTGTTAGATCGACTGCTGATATACGAGTTTGCTTGACGGCACATCAGAATTTTAGAGTATCTCTCATGGAATGATGGAGTACTAGAGGTGTGTTACATATGCGAGCGACTGAATTGGGATTAGGTGTGTGGAGTCATTTGCCATATGGATTTGGAGGCAGGGAAGTTCTCACATTTAGGCTATGTTGAAATTGTGAGTCGTATGTATTGGCATTGTTTAGTGATTATCGGGGTTTGGAGACCTGAGCGGATTTTTCGTTGCTGGGTATGTTAGATTTTGGATGTGATATTGGGTTTAGACTGGTTGTCTCCGTGTTGTGTCATTTTGGACTATTGCGCTAAGGCAGCGCTGTTGGCTATGCCGGAAATGCCACGGATTGAGTGGCGAGGTTCGACGGAGTATATCCTAGTGGAGTGGTTGTATATTTTGAGGACCCAACGGACGGCTGGGAAGGATTGTCTTTCATATGTTGGCTTTCATGATAAATGTCAGTACATGGGCTTCTACCATTGATTCGGTTCCGGTGGTGAGGGACATTTTGGATGTGTTTCTTGTGGCCGGGCATGCCGTCGGGCGAGGTTATTGATTTCGGTATGGATTTGATGCCGGACACCGTATCGTATGGCACTAGCAGAGTTAGAGCAGTTGAAGTAACATCCTCAGGATTTGCTTGATGAGGAGTTCATTGGCAGCCAATGTGGATGCGCGTTCTAACTTAAGTCGGCTTGGTTGGCTCCGAATTGTATTGCTGGGAGAGGTGTTGTGATTTGTTAGTTATAGGCACCTAGGGTGTGGTTCTATTGGGGTTTCATAGTGGAAGTCGAGCGGGAAGAGAAATTAGGTGTTACTCGGTGAATGGTGTATTGGTTATGTCCTTTCGGGTTTGTGTGGTGTAGGTTATTTGCTCTACCATAGGTATGATGATTTGCTTTGGTTCCAGACATCAAATTGTGCGTGGTTGTCGATTTCGAGCATAGTGACTTGAGGTGGTTCATGTAGAGCAGTGTTGGATAGGATCGCGCATCGCAGCGAAGTTATGTGGAGGTATGACTTTGCAGGATAGATTCGTGTGTTTTGTTCCTATGATGCGAGACAGGTTCTCAACCTTGGGTTGTGGTGGTACTGGTGAGCTTGAGGTACAACTTTTTCATTTGAGTCATTTTCATGATTGAAGGTATGTTCTGACTGTTACTTATTGGTGTGCGTATTATACAAGTGGTGGTTTAGGCCTGTACTAATGTGTCATGTCACCAGAGTAGTGTGTTAGATTAGAGGAGATCGTTGGGATCATTAATGAATACGAACGAATTCGATTTTAGCATGTTGGAAAGATAATATCGAGCTTCGGCTCAGAAATTTGTTGTGGTATTTGCCAAAGGAGGAGTGGCTTCTTGAATGGTTGATCTACGAAATGGTATCATTGGAAATAAATGGAAGTGTTGGAATGAGACTTTAGTTGATAAGAGGTTTTCTACCGGTATTCGGTTGTTGTGGGCAACTGCTGTGAATAGAAGTTATCGATACAAGCGTTTGAGTTATGTGGTTTATCATGAAATGGCATCCGAGGTTGCAGGTATGGTTGGTTACAACTGGTTTGGGCTTATTCACAGTATAAATGTGAGATTCTGACCGTATTGAGGATTTTTGAAGTGGACATGTGGTTCTATGGTTTATTGGCTAGGTTGGATTGTGAAATTTTAGTTGCATTGTGTTATCGGACCTATATGAAATAGGGTGAAATGGTATCACCCCCGGGTATATGTATGGTAAAGTTATTCAGCAATTGGTTGGCTTCTGGAACAACTCTGGGCACGTTCGAGGCCGAACGTGTGTTTAAGCGGGGGAGGATGTAACGACCCGACCGATCGTTTTGAGCTTTTGCACTTTGCTAGCTAGTTCGCGGGCATGACTTTCCCTGTGTGATGTGTTATGACTTATGTAAATTGTTGGTTTTGGTTTTCAGAGTAATCGGAATGAATTTGGAAGAAAACAGTTCTCAGTTGAAGCTTGAAATTTGAAAGGTTTGACCAAGAGTTGACTTGTTTGTATATGATCTCGGATCGGAATTTTTATGATTTGGTTAGTTCCGTTAGGTGATTTAGGACTTAGGGGCATGATCAGAATGAGGTATGTGGAAGGTTTAGGCTTAAATTGGTGAAATTGAGATTTCGGCGTTTTTCGGTTGGTAGGTGAGATTTTGATATAGAGGTTGGAATGAAATTCCGGAAGTTGCAGTAGCTTCTTTGTGTCATTTGGGATGTGTGTGCAAAAATTTTAGGTCATTCAGACGAGATTTGATAGACCTATTGATCGAAAGCATAATTTAAGAGTTCTTGGGGTTCTTAGGCTTGAATCCTATGTTGAATTGGTGATTGATGTGGTTGTGAGCGTTCCGAAGTTTTGAACAAGTTTGAACGATGTCATGGGATGTGTTGGTACAATTGGTTTGGAGTTCCGGGAGTTTCGGGTAGGTTCCGGGATGTTTTAGGCCGAAAATCATAGCTGTAGCAGGTCCAGAAGGGTTGCAGGCCTCAGAACTCACCCATACGGTCCACACAAAAAGAAGTGCGGCCGCGGTATGTGCTTCGCGGACCGCACAAAATAAAGTGCGGCCGCGGTAGGTGCTGTGCGGACTGCACAAAATGCTGTGCGGCCGCGGTGGGGAATGTTTCACTGGTCCTACTTCGGAAGCTCATATATTTTGATCTACAAAGAATTTTGAGATGATTCAAACACGAAAGGTGTTAGGCACCCCTCGAGGTCCTCAACTATGGATCCCGACCGAACTTGAATTAGGTGAATTAGTTTTATAAGCAAACAAAGCAATTTAGACAAATATGCATTACATTTAAAACAAGGGGTAAAGGGGGTCCTAGGTTTTTTAGCCTATAGGATCACTTTTGTGCAATACTTGGTAATCGTCCCCAAGTTGGGGTGCTACACATAGCATTAGCGCACATGTTATCATATCCTTTACTACCCGATTACACTCCCCTTAATGATTATATAAGCGATTCTAATTAAACGTACTCTATGCATGCATTACCCGTCCCTTACTTATGGTCTTGGAGGTGTTTTAGGACTTCTAGTTAAGGTGGATCTAGACTCTCCTATAGTGTCATGACCCTAAAATGGACCCGGTCATGATGGCGCCTATTATAAAACTAGGCCAGCCGACACAAACCCCAAAACCAACCAAACAATTATAATAAGTCATTTAAAAGTCATTAATAAGCTAAAATCCCAAAATGTAAGGTAGAATAGAATAGTGCGGAAACAAAATTCAGCCCGACATCGTGGTGTCACCACTCATGAGCAACTACAAATCGTCTAGAAATACGAAAACACAACATAGTCTAAAATAAAGCTAATACAAAGTGGAATAAATATAGGAAGGAGAAGCACTGGGCTACGAATGCCAAACAACTACCTAGTAAACTTCGAAAGCCTGCTGGAAGGCAAATCAGCACTCGCTAGCATGACTCGAGACTCTTGGATCTACATATAGGGTGCAGAGAGTAATGTGAGTATGCCAACTCAGTAAGTAATAAGTAAAGTCAGCTGATTAGTCAGAAAACACGTAAACTATATCATAACGCTACAACAAAATAGTATAAGTCCAAAACAATGTAGTAAAGCAGTAAAACACGTGAAAACATCTCAGTTCAGAAAACCCTTTTTAAAACATCTTTCAATAGTTTCAAATGAGTGATGAAAACAGTGAGAAAAAGGATAGAAGTGTAAAATAGCCCCTCGGGCAAAACAAGTACCACAACAACCCCTCGGGCAAAATATCAACAGATCCAGCCCCTCGGGCTACCTTACAATCACTCGTATCAGTCTCGCGGGCAATAACATGAAATAACAATAGCCCTTCAGGAAATATCACATCTTACACTGGGTACCCGCGCTCACTGGAGGTGTGCAGACTCCGGAGGGGCTCCCACAACCCAAGCGCTATAACAAGCCATCCGTGGCATAATCAAAGTAGCCCTCGGCCTCATAACAAGCCACCTCGTGGCATAACAAATCAGTCCCTCGACCTCATAATCATGAATCAGTAAAACTTGCTGCGGCGCGCAGCCCGATCCCATAATATCCTCACAACACAGGCCCTCGACCGCACTCAGTCAGAAATCTCTCAAGCCACTCAGGCAATAGTAAAACATGGTGCTGAACCAAAAATATCATTTAAAATGTCAAAATAGAGTAAATGTGGCTGAGTTATGAAAACAGTAGAATACAACATGTTTGAGTACAAATATGAAGTCAAAATAGCAGTAAAAATCTCCTAAGGGTCCAAAATAGTTGGCATTCAGCCCAAATATGGCATTCAGCCCAAAACAGGATAATACTTTCCAAAATAGAATGATATCAAACATGTTTGCAATCAATTACGCGACTTAACAGTCATACGGGATGGACTAAGTCACAATCCCCAATTGTGCATGACCCCACACTCGTCATCTAGCGTGTGTGTCACCTCAAAGTATCACAACGATGTGAAATCTGGTATTTCATACCCCCTGGATAACATTTACAATCATTACTTACCTCAATCCGGTCTAAACTCTAGCCCGCGATGGCCTCGCCTCTCGACTCGGCCTCCGGATGCTCCAAATGTAACCAAAAACAGATTTATACCATCAAATTATGCTAATGGAACAAAGCCCACTCGAAAATAACCAATTTACATCAAAAATCCCAAAATTGGCCAAACCCGACCCCGGGCCCACGTCTCGAATTCCGATAAAAATCACATCAATAGAATCCTTACACTTTTACGAGTTCATACATACCAAGAACATCAAAATCGGACCTCAAATAGGCCCCTCAAATCCCCAATTCAAGGTCTCAAATTTCAAGCCCTAAACCCCCAATTTTAGGCTTCAAATCCAACTAATTTCATGTTTAAACAAGTAAGAATCAACATAGGATCGAGCTTTAGGTTCAATAATCTTACCTTAAAGAAGTTCTCTTGATTTCCCCCTTCAATCTCCCCCAAGAAGCTCCAAAACTGACTCAAAAATGGTGAACTATGGCTAAAAATCGTGAAAAAGGCCTCTTAAACATTTTGCCCGGTGATTTAAATTCCTTAATAGCGATCCCGAAAAATGCCTCGCGATCGCGAAGCACAAATCTGACTACCCTCATTTTAACCCTACGCGATCACATAACACTCCACGCGATCAAGTAGCACTGCCTTGTCTACCTTCCGCGATCGCGGCCTCGCCCATGCGATCGCATAGAACAATCCTATACTCCTCGCACCAGCTCATTCCCTTCTACGCGAATGCAACCCTGGCCACGCGTTCACGAACATCAATTTTACATTCTATTGCGATCGCGCCCTGACCTCTGCGATCACATAGAACAATTTTCACCCCAGCCCAACTGAGCCTACGCGATCGCGAAGAACAAAAATGCCTGCAACTGAAACCAGAAAATCTGCAACTTTTCAAACATGAACTTGATCCGTTTAACCACCCAAAACTCACCTGAGGCCATCAGGACCCCAACCAAACATGCCAACATATCCCATATCATCATTTAAACTTGTTCCAACCTTCGAAACACACAAAACAATATCAAAACAACAAATCAACCACGGATTCAAGCCCAAGAACTCCAAAAACTTCCGAATTTCGATTTCGATCAAAAAGTCTATCAAACCTCGTCCGAATGACCTGAAATTTTGCACAAACATCACAAATGACACCAGGGACCTACGCCAACTTCCAGAATTCCATTCCCACCCCAATATCAGAATCTCCCCAATCAATCAAAAAATACCAAAATTTCAATTAAATCTACTCTAGATCTCCAAAACACATTCCGATCACGCTCCTAAGTCCCAAATCACCTTCCGAAGCTATTCGAATCATAAAAACCAAATTCCAAGATCGTTTTCTCACAAGTCAACTTCCAGTTGACTTTTTCAACTGAAAGGTCAACTTAAGAGACTGCCTCATTTCTCTACAAAACCTCTTCAAACCCAAACTAACCAACACGTTGCCACATAATACAACTGAACAAGACATAAAGAAGCAAAAATGGGGAAAACAGAGCTATAACTCTTGAAACGATCGGCCGGGTCGTTACATCCTCTCCTTCTTAATCAAATGTTCGTCCTCGAACGAGTCAAGAAACATACCTAAAGCCTTGAATAGGTGAGGATATATGCTTTGCATCTCCCGCTCGGTCTCCCAGGTAGCCTCCTCCATGGGCCTACCTCTCCACTGCACTTTCGCTGAAGCTATATCCTTTGATCTCAACTTTCGAACCTGCTGCTCCAAAATAGCTACTGGCTCCCCATCATAAGTCAAATACCCATCTAATTGAATTGTGCTGAAATCCAAAACATGATATGGATTGTCAATATACTTCCGGAGCATAGAAACATGAAATACCGGATGTAATCTCGATAAGCTGGGTCGAAAGGCAAGCTCAAAAGCCATCTCCCCAATCCTCTGAAGCACCTCAAAAGGCTCAATGAACTGAGGACTCAATTTACCCTTCTTCCCAAATCTCATAGCTGTCGTGCCCCCTTTTTCTCGCGAAATCGGGTTTATGACATTTGGGAGGACAACTCATTCCCTTTTGAATATTGGGTTTTTTGATTTGAAGAGTCGCCACCTAATGATTAAGTGCATTAGGACACTAGGAAGAATTTGTTTAGAAAAACCAGAGTTTGGGTAAGGGCTACAAATTATCTCGAGGGGAAGGTGTTTGGCACCCCTCAAGATCCACTAGTGTGGTCCCGGCCATGCTACAATTGTGACTTAAGTACAAATAATAAATAAGCAAATAAGGGTTTCAAATATGAAGGGTTGTGTTACGACCCATATCCACATGTGTTAGTTCATGCCATATATTAGTTAACATAAATCCAAGAAGGAATTATCTTTGAGATGATAAGAAGTCAATCCTATTGGTCTTAAGTGATACAAGAGTGTATAAGGGTGATTAACAAGTATTAGAAGTTAAATGAATCAAGGATGTTGTAACTCGTATTTTCAGGTAAATCTAGCGGTGCTTAATACACTCAAGAGGTCATGTATTAAGGTATTTTAATCATATAATATCCGTATCATAAGTCTTGAAGTCAAACGAGTTATGAAACAAAAGTCGACAAAAGTTGTCGCAACTTAGGTTCATAATTTTACTTAAACATTAGGTCAAATGTTTCTAATCTTTTCTCATAATTTACAAGGAATTACGGGGTGATCTACCCACCAAATTAAATATCTATGAGTCTAGTTTCCAACGCATTAAACCGTTCATCGATACGATCTCGGAGTAGAGAGATATTCGCGTTTTCGCGAGACTGCGCCAAGCACCTCTCTATGGGGCCCACTAAGGCGGTTTAAGATATTTGGACCTATATAGGATGCCTCCAACCCGTTTTAAGTCATTTATTCTAAATATTTTAAGACCTTAGAACCCTAGGAACATCCTCTCAAGGTTCTCTCAAGATTCAAGACCCAAAAAGGGCAAACAACACAAATCAAGTGTCGGAAATTCCGTGGCGCTAGTAAGTCTCTTGTTCTTCTTGTTGTTGCTCATTTTTGTGTCGCTCCAGCTCGTGTGGGAGGTTGTTTTAAAGGGTTTATGTTCTGTAAATACTCCCTCATGTTCTTAATATCAATCCTATGTGATTTCAAGCCTTCTAAAGTGATTCTAGTGCCGAAAAACACTAATTGATCGCTAGTTTCGCTTTTTTGTTGTTGTGGCAGCATTGGAGGGATATTTCATGGAAATGTAAGGTCAAATTGGAGTTTTTCTTTCTGTATAAAGGTAAGTAACCTCTTACTCTATATGAATTTAAGATTATCCAAGTTGCGGCTAAGCCATTGAAGCTAGAACTTGTGAAATATATATCGAAAGGCTTGGTAGTAATGTTATTGTTTTGCGGACTATTTTGCGTTGTTGTTGGGCTGCGTATTTTACTACTGTTTTGTGGAGTTTTGGAGGAGGAAGGTTGTGGATAAACACCATATATATGTAGGGTTGTGGGATGATAGTTATTCATAACATTTCCGGGTCGTTTGACACGACTACGGTGGTCGTCGTATGTATGAAGTGATTAGGCTGTGCGTGGACTATTTTGGGAGGCTTAATATGTTTATTATTGATGTTGTTTGGGTTGTTTGGTGATTGTTTTGAATGATGTGAAGTCATATATATAGGGGAGGTGCTGTCCGTTTCATCGTAAAATAGGTTGTGGTTGATACATAATAGTTATGACGCTTAAATGATAACGATAGTATCGTTTCTCTTATTGTAGACTAAGGAGTTTTGACAATTGCATAGCTTGAGATTGGGGCAGTATATACAAGGTATGTGAGGCTATCCCTTTCCTTCTTTTGCACGACTCCGATTGTACATAATGTAATGAACGAGCTTCCAAGATACTCTACTCTTAGAAGCTAGCAGTACTTACATTGTTTTCCCTCTTATGGAACGATTGATGTTAATGTTGCTTCTCTTATTCTTATGTTATCAATGTTGTTGGTACTTCCTGATTCTTATAAGGTTCATAGTGAAGAGTTAGTCCTAATAACGTGTACAGAGGATACCGACCTTATGTCACTCCGAAAGGTTTAGAATGTGATTCCATGAGTCGAGCATGCATTATATATATGTATCTATTTTACTCTACCGAGCCACGCTATGTATGTTCATGCCGTCATATTTTATTGCTGGTTGTCCATGATCCAGGTCTACCATTTATATTGATCTCGTCAGCCCTAAAAGATAATAATGAAGGTTAGATGAAATGTACATTGGTGCTCGGCAAGTATGGTCGGGTGCTAGTCATAGCCCTCCAGTTTGGGTCATGACAAACTTGGTATCAGAGCAAGCCTGTCCTAGGGATTGTGTATGAGCCATGTCTAGTAGAGTCTTGATTGTGGATGTGTAGCGCGCCACATTTATAATCAGGAGGCTACATGACATCTAGGGTTGTTACCTTCTTCCTGAATCTAGATCGTGCGTAGAGTTGAATCGTAAGTGATTGTCTCTAATATTCACCTTGTTTTCTTTCAGCGATGCCTTTGACTAGGAAGCAAACAATTAGTAGACGGCTTGATAAAGCTGCGGGAGAGGGTACCAGTCAGGTGCCTTAAGCCAGAGCAGGCCAAAGTGAGGCTCAGAGTGAGATGTCGTCTCATACCTCATCTACCCCATCTCCTCCAGAGGATATTAGGAGGCACCCAGTACCTTCAATTCCTCCGTCTGGCACTACAGACCAGGATATGCGGAGTTCTTTGCAGTTATTGACTAGCTTGGTAGCTGCTCAGGCTCAGAGGCAGAATACAGGTGCTGCTGAGAAACCAGTTAGTACGAGAGTTCGTGATTTTATTAATTTAGACCCTCCAGTGTTTACCGGATCAGACCCCAAGGAGGACCCGCAGACTTTTATTGACCAGGTTCATCGTACACTTCGGGTTATGCATGTTAGTGATACAGAGGTAGTAGAGTTGGCTTCTTATCGGCTACGGGATTTAGCGGTTCTCTGGTATGATAGTTGGGAGAGATCCAGGGGTCCGAACGCTCCTCCAGCTGTGTGGAAGGAATTTTCTGAGGCCTTTCTTTGTCACTACTTGCCAGTTGAGATACGACGAGCTAGAGCTGATAAGTTCTTGAACCTTAGACAAGGTAATATGAGTGTGCGAGAGTACAGTATGCAGTTTGATTCTTTGGCAAGGTATGCTCCCCATATGGTGGCCGAGATGAGTGATAGGGTGCATATGTTCGTGAATGGGTTGGGACCACATCTGATAAATGAGTGTACGACAGCCTCCTTGGTGGAGGGCATGGATATTTCCCGTATTCAAGCTTATGCCCAGACCCTAGAGGATCGTAAGCGCCAGCAGAGGGCAGTTAGGGAGCAGGATAGGGGCCAGCATAAGAGGGCGAGATTTGCAGGGTATTCTGATGACTTCAGAGGCCGCATCAGGCCACAGTTTTCGAGGAGTTCGGCGCCACCTGTAGCTAGTGCTCCTCCACAGTTTCAGAGGCCTCGATATGATCGATCCTATTCTGGTCCAGGTCAGAGTTCGCGGGCATCTGGCTCGCAACATCACAGGGATACTAGTCAGATGAGACCCCCAACACCACATTGTGATCAGTGCGGCAAGGCCCACTTTGGACTGTGTCGTCGAGGTTCTGATGCATGCTATTCGTGCGGGCAGCCTGGCCATATGATGCGGGATTGTCCTAATAGAGGAGGTGATGGTATGGCTCAGCCGACTGGATCTGTGTCTGGTTCTTCCTCATCAGTTCGACCTCCAGCACGGGGTTTTCAGCAGTCGACAGGTCGTGGTAGGGGTAGAGGTGCAGTGCCGAGTTCGAGTGGTGCTCAAAATCGAACCTATGCTCTAGTAGGTCGACAGGATCTCGAGTCGTCTCCAGATGTTGTTACAGGTATTATATCTGTGTTTTCTTATGATGTATATGCGTTGATTGATCCGGGATCTACATTATCATATGTTACACCCTTTGTGGCTAATAAGTTTGGCATTGAACCTGAATTGATAAGTAAACCCCTCGCGGTATCTACTCCGATAGGAGATTCTGTGATTGCTAGAAGGGTATATAGAGGTTGCACTGTGATGATTTGTAGTCGTCAAACCTCGGCAAATTTATTTGAGTTAGAAATGGTTGATTTTGATGTGATAATGGGAATGGACTGGTTGGCCTCATGCTATGCAAATGTTGACTGTCGTACGAAGATGGTTAGGTTCCAATTTCCGGGTGAACCCGTCATTGAATGGAAAGGGAACATTGCTACACCGAAAGGTAGGTTTATTTCCTATCTTAAGGCAAGGAAAATGATCTCAAAAGGTTACATTTATCATCTCGTTCGCGTTAGGGATGTGGAGGCGAAGCCGCCTACTCTACAATCAATCCCCGTGGTCAACAAATTTCCAGATGTTTTCCCAGATGAACTCCCAGGCCTTCCTCCTGAAAGGGAGATTGAGTTTAGCATTGATGTGTTTCCTGACACTCAACCGATCTCTATCCCTCCATACATAATGGCCCCGGCAGAGTTGCGAGAGTTGAAGGTGCAGTTGAAGGACTTGCTGGATAAGGGCTTCATTAGGCCTAGCACTTCACCTTGGGGTGCGCCAGTCCTATTCGTGCGGAAGAAAGACGGGTCGTTACGGATGTGTATCGACTATCGACAGTTGAATAAGTCTACTATAAAGAACAAGTATCCACTTCCAAAAATTGATGACCTGTTTGACCAAATCCAGGGTGCCAAGTATTTCTCCAAGATTGATTTACATTCAGGGTATCATCAGGTGAGGGTTAAGGTTAAGGATATTCCAAAGACGGCCTTCCGGACAAGATATGGGCACTTTGAGTTCTTGGTGATGTCGTTCGGGCTAACAAATGCCCCAACAGCTTTTATTGATCTCATGAATACTATATTTAGGCCCTATCTTGATGTGTTCGTGATTGTATTCATTGATGACATTCTAGTATATTCTCGTTCAGAGGCGGAACATGTGGGCCACTTGCGGATAGTATTACAGACGCTTCAGGATCGTAAGTTATATGCTAAGCTCTCCAAATGTGAATTTTGGCTGAACTCAGTAGCGTTCCTTGGCCATGTGATATCTGACGAGGGTATTAGTGTCGACACTCAGAAGATCGATGCAGTAAAGAATTGGCCGAGACCTACAACACCATCAGAAGTCCGCAGCTTCCTAGGGCTAGCAGGATATTATAGGCGGTTTGTGGAAGGGTTTTCCTCTATATCATCACCATTGACTAAGTTAACACAGAAAGCTACCAAGTTCCAGTGGTCTGACACTTGTGAACGTAGTTTTCAGGAGCTGAAGAATCGATTGACATCCGCACCAGTGCTCACTCTTCCTGAAGGAACAGAAGGTTATGTGGTATATTGTGATGCCTCAGGTATAGGTTTGGGGTGCGTATTGATGCAGCGTGGGAAGGTGATTGCTTATGCATCAAGACAATTGAAGAAGCATGAAAAGAATTATCCAACCCATGATTTGGAATTGGCTGCAGTAATATATGCTTTGAAGATATGGCGACACTACTTATACGGCGTCCATGTTGACATCTACACAGATCACAAGAGTTTACAATACATCTTCAAGCAGAAAGAGTTGAATTTGAGGCAGCGTAGGTGGCTTGAATTATTGAAAGACTATGACGTCGAGATATTGTATCATCCTGGTAAAGCCAATGTTGTGGCAGATGCTCTCAGCCGTAAATCAATGGGAAGCTTAGTACATATTGAGGCAGGTAGATGGGGGTTGACTAAAGAGCTTCATCAGCTAGCCAATATGAGAATCAGATTGTTAGACTCTGATGACGGAGGTGTTACTGTACAGAATACATCAGAATCATCTTTGGTAGCCGAGGTAAAAGCACGGCAATATGAAGATCCTATCTTAGTACGATTAAGAGAGAGCATTCAGCAGTGTAAAAGTATGGCTTTTGAGATCGGAAGAGATGGGGCACTGAGATACCAGGGCCGATTATGTGTGCCTAATGTGGCAGGGTTGCGAGAGAAGATTATGAATGAGATTCATCAATCCCGATATTCCATCCATCCCGGCTCGACAAAGATGTATCATGATGTCAAGGAGCAGTATTGGTGGGATAACATGAAGAAGTCTATTGCAGAATTTGTAGCCCAGTGTCCCAATTGTCAACAAGTAAAGATAGAACATCAGAAACCCGGTGGATTGCTTCAGAATATAGAGATTCCGACCTGGAAATGGGAGGTGATTAATATGGACTTCATTATTGGATTACCTCGCTCTTATCATAAGTTTGACTCCATCTGGGTGATAATTGATCGACTTACAAAATGTGCCCATTTTCTGCCAGTTAAGACAACTTACACGGCTGAAGATTATGCGAAGTTGTATATCAAGGAGATTGTTAGGCTTCATGGTGTGCCGGTATCTATTATATCAGACCGAGGAGCTCAATTTACAGCTAACTTTTGGAGGTCTTTTCAGAAGGGTTTAGGCACACAAGTGAATCTCAGCACTGCATTTCATCCGCATACTGACGGGCAGGCTGAACGTACCATTCAGACACTGGAAGATATGCTACGAGCATGTGTTCTAGATTTTAAGGGAAATTGGGATGACCATCTTCCACTCATAGAATTCGCCTACAATAATAGCTACCATTCCAGTATTAAAATGGCCCCATACGAGGCACTATACGGGAGAAGATGTAGATCACCAGTTGGATGGTTCGAAGTCGGTGAAACAGAATTATATGGGCCAGATTTGATTCACCAAGCTATTGAGAAGGTGAAAGTGATACAGGAGCGATTGAGGACGGCACAAAGCAGGCAAAAATCTTATTCTGATGTCCGACGTCGTGATCTAGAGTTTGAGGTTGGTGATTGGGTTTTCCTGAGGATCTCACCAATGAAGGGTATTATGCGTTTTGGGAAGAAAGGTAAGCTGAGTCCAAGGTATATCGGGCCATATAAAATTCTTCGACGGATTGGACAGGTTGCTTATGAGTTAGAATTGCCATCCGAATTGGAATTTGTCCACCCGGTATTCCATGTATCTATGTTGAGGAAATGTATTGGAGACCCTTCTCGAGTCGTCCCTATCAAAGATGTACAAGTTACAGAGGACCTATCATATGAAGAAGTGCCACTGGCGATATTAGATCGACAAGTCCTCAAGCTGAGAACAAAAGATGTAGCTTCCGTCAAAGTATTGTGGAGGAACAAAAATATGGAAGAAATGACATGGGAAGCAGAAGAGGAGATGAAGTCTAAATACCCTTACTTATTCCAGAATGAAGATAACAAGGATGCTGGTGGAAGACAGGATACATTGGAAGGTGAAACGGCTCTATGAGGTAAGCAATAATTTGAGAATACTCCTCCTTAATACAAAATGGTGATATGTAGATAATGTAAATATGCATAATGCTTTGTGTAGCCTTGTGAAGCCATATGTTGGGCTTAATTGCTTGCAAGTTTTGCTAGTGACCATTTTATAGGGGAAAATTGATCGGAAATTTCCATTGGAATCCACGATGATTTAAACTCCCCATGAACCCTTACATTCGAGGACGAATGTTCCTAAGGGGGGGAGGGTGTTACAACCCATATCCACATGTGTTAGTTCATGCCATATATTAGTTAACATAAATCCAAGAAGGAATTATCTTTGAGATGATAAGAAGTCAATCCTATTGGTCTTAAGTGATACAAGAGTGTATAAGGGTGATTAACAAGTATTAGAAGTTAAATGAATCAAGGATGTTGTAACTCGTATTTTCAGGTAAATCTAGCGGTGCTTAATACACTCAAGAGGTCATGTATTAAGGTATTTTAATCATATAATATCCGTATCATAAGTCTTGAAGTCAAACGAGTTATGAAACAAAAGTCGACAAAAGTTGTCGCAACTTAGGTTCATAATTTTACTTAAACATTAGGTCAAATGTTTCTAATCTTTTCTCATAATTTACAAGGAATTACGGGGTGATCTACCCACCAAATTAAAGATCTATGAGTCTAGTTTCCAACGCATTAAACCGTTCATCGATACGATCTCGGAGTAGAGAGATATTCGCGTTTTCGCGAGACTGCGCCAAGCACCTCTCTATGGGGCCCACTAAGTCGGTTTAAGATATTTGGACCTATATAGGATGACTACAACCCGTTTTAAGTCATTTCTTTTCACTATTTTCAGACCTTAGAACCCTAGGAACATCCTCTCAAGGTTCTCTCAAGATTCAAGACCCAAAAAAGGGCAAACAACACAAATCAAGTGTCGGAAATTCCGTGGGGCTAGTGAGTCTCTTGTTCTTCTTGTTGTTGCTCATTTTTGTGTCGCTCCAGCTCGTGTGGGAGGTTATTTTAAAGGGTTTATGTTCTGTAAATACTCCCTCATATTCTTAATATCAATCCTAGGTGATTTCAAGCCTTCTAAAGTGATTCTAGTGCCGAAAAACACTAATTGATCGCTAGTTTCGCTTTTTTGTTGTTGTGGCAGCATTGGAGGGATATTTCATGGAAATTTAAGGTAAAATTGGAGTTGTTATTTCTGTATAAAGGTAAGGAACCTCTTACTCTATATGTATTTAAGATTATCCAAGTTGCGGCTAAGCCATTGAAGCTAGAACTTGTGAAATATATATCGAAAGGCTTGGTAGTAATGTTATTGTTTTGTGGACTGTTTTGCGTTGCTGTTGGGCTGCGTATTTTACTACTGTTTTGTGGAGTTTTGGAGGAGGAAGGGTGTGGAGAAACACCATATATATGTAGGGTTGTGGGATGATAGTTATTCGTAACATTTCCGGGTCGTTTGACACGACTACGGTGGTCGTCGTATGTATGGAGTGATTAGGCTGTGCGTGGACTATTTTGGGAGGCTCAATATGTTTATTATTGATGTTGTTTGGGCTGTTTGGTGATTGTTTTGAATGGTGTGAAGTCATATATATAGGGGAGGTGCTGTCCGTTTCATCGTAAAATAGGTTGTGGTCGATACATAATAGTTATGACGCTTAAATGATAACGATAGTATCGTTTCTCTTATTGTAGACTAAGGAGTTTTGACAATTGCATAGCTTGAGATTGGGGAAGTATATACAAGGTATGTGAGGCTATCCCTTTCCTTCTTTTGCACGACTCCGATTGTACATAATGTAATGAACGAGCTTCCAAGATACTCTACTCTTAGAAGCTAGCAGTACTTACATTGTTTTCCCTCTTATGGAACGATTGATGTTAATGTTGCTTCTCTTATTCTTATGTTATCAATGTTGTTGGTACTTCCTGATTCTTATAAGGTTCATAGTGAAGATTTAGTCCTAATAACGTGTACAGAAGATACCGACCTTACGTCACTCCGAAAGGTTTAGAATGTGATTCCATGAGTCGAGCATGCATTATATATATGTAGTTTCTTGATTGTCTGGTCATCCCCTACTATGTATGTTCATGCCGTCATATTTTATTGCTGGTTTTCCATGATCCAGGTCTACCATTTATATTGATCTCGTCAGCCCTAAAAGATAATAATGAAGGTTAGATAAAATGTACGTTGTTGCTCGGCAAGTATGGTCGGTGCTAGTCATGGCCCTCCAGTTTGGGTCGTGACAGTTTGTCACATTGTGATTGCAAATAAGTTAAAGTTTGAAGAAACAAGGAAGCTGAAATTTGAGAAAAAAATATCCATATCTACCCTTTCCCATCAATGCAAAAAATATCCATAAAATAAAAAAGTAAAGGGAAGGGGGGGGTCCTAGGTTTATAAATAATATGGATCACATCAATGCAATACCCGGTAATCACTCCTTAGAAGAGGGGTTACACGTGGTATTAGCGCACCGGCCATCATATCCATAGCCACCCTTTCCCACCCCGTTGAGGTATTAAACGCGGAATGGTTTCGTTTACTTATTGCATGCTAGTACTCGCCCCAATCCTATCAATCCCAGAGGCATTTAGGACTACTAGTCCTAAAGGGAAGGGAGATTTGGGCTTTGTATGGTTTAAAAGGATAAAATGCTAAAGCAAAAAAACAAAAACACATAAGGCAGATATGGGAAACACATAACAATTTAAAAGGCTCAGACATGCCTCCTCACTTAAAGATAGATTGTTTAGCATGTCTTGCAGATACTGGTTATGGTTTGAATTTAACTTAAACGTTAAGGAGGCAGACTGGTCTATTACATATTTCAGATAAGAAACCGGAATCAGACCTGCCTGCTGGTTGGAATTAACAGAGTCTGATTCAATTAGCTAATTTACCTTATAGCTTGCTTAGGCGAAACCTATAGGCATGATATCTAAATACGAGAGAAAGATACTGATTTCATAAGCAGATTTATTAACAGCAGGAACATAAGTTCTGCAAGCGTTTAAGCAATGCTATTACTGATTTTAAACTTATAAGCAAGTTGAGGGATTCAGATTAGTTTCTTATTCCTATAGGCATGCTTTCTAAGTGTGACTGATTTTAACCTTTACGAAAATGCAGAAATCCTATAGGCATGGCGTCTAAAACATTGATTTTATTATTTAAGCCTATATATCATTTGCCTAGTAATGGATACGTATGCAGTATTCAGAAACCCTATAGACATGCTTTCTATATGATAGACAAAATGCTGAATCCTATAGTCATGTTCTCTATAAGAGATGCAGAAATGCAAAAAACTATTGATATGATATATATGCAGAACTTATAGGCAGGATTTCTAATATGTAAAAGTGCAGAAGTTTATAGACAAGATTTCTATATGAAAATGTAGAAGTGCAGAACCTAAAACTGGATTTCTATATGAAAATGTAAAAGTGCAGAACCTAAAAAAGGATTTCTACATGAAAATGTAGAAGTGCAGAACCTAAATCAGTATTTCAAAGATGCCGAAATGCAGAACTTGCCATGATTTGCAGAAATAAAGACCTAATTAGCATGGTATCTACCCTTATGTATACATGAGTAACCCTACCCTTTTCACTATAAATCCCCATGAGTTATTACAAATTATTACAGCCCAGAATGAAGAAGGGAAAGTAAAAATTATATCAGAAAGCTAAAATCCCAACCAAGGAGAGCCCGATTCAGACTTTTGTCTGAAGCATGAAGTAAACCAACTCCAAAGATCAAATTCCAAAGCCTTTCTCCTATTTGGGATGTGTCAGAGTTCCCTAAGAGTCTCAAGTGGACTCCGGGCAGTGCTTACACCCGAATATATTGCAGAATTGGATTATAGTGCAGTGTGGAAGGGCCAGCCCTCAAATGTCCAAGTTCAGAGGGAGCTCAAGGTCCCAAAGCAAGGCTCATAGGAAGGAGGCGGAACTTAGAATCTAAGAGAGAGTGCAAGTGCATATAGGGGATTTTAGGGAAGGCCAAGACATGCTGGTGGTCATACCCAGCAATTAGGAGTGTTGGCATACCCCTAACCAGCCTGTTAGCCACGTTGTTTGGTAGTTAGGATCCATTAAAGGATCAGGTCCAGACATGAGCAACAATTTGGATACTGCCATGCCTGAACCTTAACTCAAACACATAGAAGGGAATAAGGGTGTGGGGAATTCACACAGCAACAGATGCGAAGAGAACAATATATTCAATACTGAATATAAACAGCAAAGTAGACAAGATTGTTGAAACTGTAAAGCAAACACATAGGGATGAAGTTGAAAGTTAAATTAGAACATACCAGTTTTAGGGAAATAAGAAGAGAAGAGCAGTAGTAAAGCCAAATTGCAAACACACAGCCAGAAGATTTCAGAAGAGAGTAGAGTGTTGAATTGAGAATGTAGGAGTATTGAAATTGAAAGTGTTCAATAAGTGTTGTGTGAGTGTTGAACTCAAGGTCTTAAAGAGTATTGAATTGGAAGTGTGTAAAAGTGCAGAAGGGTCGTGCTCTTTATAGTGCAGAAAGCAAGTAAGAAAAGGTAAGAAAATAATTTCGAAATCAATCACATAAGGTCTCCCTTCAATTAAGGGATTCTGATTTCAAACGGGCAAGATAATTAAGGAATGAGTTTGATCAAAATATTTTCCAAAGTAGTACAAGAAAGGTAAATACACAGAAGTTATTTAAGGGAAGAGTTTGATAGTAACACGGTTTGTGCAAATAAGGAAAGGCAATCAATCAACAGCCAGTAAAAAAAATCAAAAATTGTGTTTTAGTATGAATGAATCCAACCAGAAAAGGTGAAGAAAGATTTAATTAAAGAAAAATCAGTAACAATCAATCGATCCTTATTAAAAGGAATTATGAATCAATCACAAATTGGCAAAACCTTTTTTGAAGGAAGAATTCACCATATATAAATTGCACAGACATGTGAATCAAGAAAGAGTTGTCATGCTAATTAGAAAAGCCTAGCATAGAAAAGTTCAGAGTCAAAAAAGTTCGAGTTCAGTACAAATACTCAAAACGAGTCTGAGAAACCTAGAGTTCCTAAATAGAATCGTAGTCTCAAACACAAGATCGAAACTTGCCAAAAACCTCAAACCCTAGGGTTTTCAACTCGAGTCAGATACAGAGAAAAGAAGACAAATAACGGAAAAAGGCTCAGAGGTCTTTCAGAGACATATGAGAAAAAAAGATGTAATAGCAAGTTTGAAACAACAAAGTGAGAAAGCTGATTTGAAACATAAAGAACACGTTTTAAGAAAGCTTGGAACTTAAACAAGTTTCAGAAGAGAAACGAGATAGTATAGCACTTAAGAGAACAGTAGAGGAAACTTGTTTAACAAAGAACTCAAACAAAGTCCAGAAGAAGGCAACTAAAAACCTAAAAGCTTAGTAGAAAATACAGTAAAGGAACATAGGGGTAAACTAACACGTAAGATAAACATGTGAAAGCATGATATAGAAACCAGTAGAAGAAAGAACGGAGCACAATAGAAGAACATGCAAAATAAGGCAAACATAAAGATACATGAGAAGAACATGCTAGGTAGAAAAAGAAAACATACTAACATAGCATAGACAGATACACGCCAAGAAAATAAGAGGAAGAGTCAGAGAAAGATTTCAAATTTTTTTCAGAAACCCTAAATCGAAGAGAAACAAATTTTGAAAGAAAAAATTGAGGAAAACGTTTTAAAACTCCAGTAAAGCACAGATATAACATAGATTTAAGAAAACAACTAGATAAAAACCTCTAATTGTTAGGGTTTCAGAGAAACCCTAGAAATGAGAAAGGCTTGGAAGAAAAGTCAGATCTCGAGTCGGATGAGTTAGAACCAGGCTCGAAATGCTTTAGTTGTGCTGGAGCAAGGTCGGAGAGGCTTCAAAACCATGGATATGAGAGGATCTGAAAGGAC
Source organism: Nicotiana sylvestris (assembly GCF_000393655.2). Lineage (NCBI taxonomy): Eukaryota > Viridiplantae > Streptophyta > Magnoliopsida > Solanales > Solanaceae > Nicotiana > Nicotiana sylvestris. The sequence continues at coordinate 41,828,416 of NC_091066.1, forward strand.
ACCACTGAGGTCATACCTCAAAGCTTCGAACCCCAGACGTTTGATAGTGGAGGGAGGTGAGTACAGGCCATCCATGGCCTAAGGCCATGGATTCCAGTGAGGTTATGGTCAGAGAGGATGAGAGTGGCTAGGGTTCCAGGGAACCTTCGAGAGAGTTTGAGAGAGGAGAGTATTCAAAGGCAGCTGAGAGATGGAAATGAGGGGATTAGGGTAGGGTCGGTGGATTAAAAATGGTAAGGGGTGATCGTGGTCGTTGATCAAAATGATCAACGGCCTGGATTAAAAGGAAGACCGGTTGGGTTGAATAAACAAGTTAAGGGGTTGGGTTGAAATTGAAATTGGGTTGGTCCAATTGGGGGTCAAGATTTGGTCAATTAGAGGGTCAATTTTGGCTATAATTGAAACAAAATGGGGTTATATATTAAATAGCCATTTTTCCCTTTTATTTTACAAAAAATAATAAAAATTATTTTGAAAACAAATTAAAGCACTAGATTAGTTAATAACACTTAAATATTAATTTATAAATACTGGAACCAATTTTATGAATATAAAAATGCTATTAAATCTTAAAGTAGGCTAGAATTGCAATTATATGCATTTTAGCTTTAAAAATACCAAATAAATTTGTAAAAATATATAAAAATTACCTTAACTATATTTTGGTATAAATATGAGAATAAAATAAATTATTTACCACATTGATGATTTGGGAGTAATTATTGATTTTGTACTGCTAAAATGGACAATAAATTGATTTTAAAAATACTTTAAAAATTGGAAAAAATATTAAAATACTTGGGCATGCTTATATATGCCTACATATGTTATTTTGATAGTATATTGTATATATGAAAAATATACAGGGAAAAATTGGGTATCAATAGCTGCCCCTCTTTACCCGAGAAGGATGAAAGAGTTGTCGGGTAAAGATATGAGGACCAATTTATACCGAATGAAACGACTTGAAGAATTTGACCGTGCTTTGGTTCCTGAGCTGCCTTCATATCCTTGGTCTTACAGGAATCAGGCCATATGTAGTTCAGGATCCATCGGCGGAATATGCTGACGGAGAGTTTTTAAGAACGGACGAGATATTCGGGTTGGGGTGGATGGTTATAGTCTAGTAGGGCTGCAGGAACTGGAGTGGGATCGCTCCTGCTGAAACGGCCGCTGCTAGCCGGTTTACCTGCAAATGAGCAATACGAACATATATTGTGCATAATTTTAAACGTGATGCAAGTTCTAGTTGGACCATGAATGCTGTCTTTGGACGGTTAAGATGACGTCCTCAGACCATGACGTCCTGGGCCATGAAGCGTATAATAAAGGACTCGCAGGCCATGAAATGATGCTCTCGGGCTATGAGGATGATGCCTTCGAGCTATGATGCCTTTGAATAATGATATGCAAAAGATAAAATGGGGTCCTCAGGCCATGGCATGGCATTCCTGGGATATGAAAATGGTACCTCCGAACAATGATGCCTTCGGACAATTTGGCAATCTTTCATCCCATGAGATGCAAAAGGAGGCGATCTTTCAGCCAATGCAAAAATGTAAATGAGGTGGCGGTATTTCAATCGATGCAAGATGTAAATAGAAAGTGCCGATATTTCAGCCATGCAAAAATGTAAACGAGGTGGCGGTATTTCAGCCGATGCAAGATGTAAATAAAAAGTGGCGATATTTCAGCCATGCAAGACATAAATAAATTGGCGATATTTCAGCCACACGAGGCATAAATAAAGTGGCGATATTTTAGCCATGGAGGTGGAGACAGGGCTTAGTCTCGAAAGGCAGAGTGGTAGCCTTATGCAATGCAAGAAATGCAGGTGGAGACAGAGCTTAGTCCCAGAAGGCAGAATGGTAGCCTTATGCAATGCACGAAATACAGATGGAGATAGAGCTTAGTCTCGGAAGGTAGAATGGTAGCCTTATGCAATGTAGGAAATGCAGATGGAGACAGAGCTTAGTCTCGGAAGGCAGAATGGTAGCCTTATGCAATACAACAAAATGCAGATGGAGGTAGAGCTTAACCTCGAAAGGCAGAATGGTAGCCTTATGCAATGCAGGAAATGCAGATGGAGATAGAGCTTAGTCTCGAAAGGCAGAATGGTAGCTTTATGCGATGTAGGAAATGCAGATGGAGACAGAGCTTAGTCTCGGAAGGTAGAATGGTAGCCTTATGCAATGCGGCAAAATGCAGATGGAGGTAGAGCTTAACCTCAAAAGGCAGAATGGTAGCCTTATGCAATGCAGCAAAATGCAGATGGAGGTAGAGCTTAACCTCGGAAGGCAGAATGGTAGCCTTATGCAATGCAGAGAATGCAGATGGAGGTAGAGCCTAACCTCGGAAAGCAGAATTGTAGCCTTATGCAGGAAGTAAAATGGCAAATGGAAATAGAGTTTTCTTAGCTGATAGTGGATTGCGGTATCGTGATTGCTGGGGATATTGTGCCTGCTGGGGACACTGTTGTGCGGATAGCAGTTACGAGCAAGTGCAACGGTTCGGAGAGTTGTATTCCTGAACTTTGTGAGAGAGCGTATAGTACATTTGATGATTTTGCAACTTAAGTGCCTGTATCCAAATAAAAATCGTGACCTTGTAGAGGGGGAAAAGTTAGTTCGTATCCCCGCTAGTTTTGCTCGACCTACTCGACTTTGATCTGGTGATACTGTACGTATCATTGGGGTAGTGTTGCTAAATAAGGCAATTTTAGAAATAAACATGCATGATTTAGTAAAAGCATAATATAAGTGCATAATTAGAATAATTTTTTTAGATGAACCGACGACTACGACGCGGTTCAAGACATTGCAACTTCGCTTGCTCCAGAATTTTGAGGGTCCTCCTCAAACTTCTGCCCCAGTTTACTGGGCTGCTGCTCCTGACGGCTGTTAATGATAAATGGCTAGAATCAACTTCGGAATTTTGAGGGTCCTCCTCAAAATTCTGCCCCAATTTCCAATAGCTGGGAAAATGGAAATTTTATTGAATTGTGACCGAACCCATAGTGCTGCCTACGTATCCCCTCTTTAATGGGAATCAGGTCAGGCGTAGGTCAAATTACATCATAAAAGAAACCATAAAGGTTACATATAGTATCGCTTGACTGCGTCTGAATTGATAGACTTTAGCCAAACTTCTCCGTCCATTTTTGCAAGTATGAGAGCTCCTCCTATCAGAACCTGGTGAACCATGTACGGACCCTGCCAATTGGGAGAGAATTATTCTTTAGCTTCCTCTTGATGCGGAAAAATTTTCTTTAACACCAGCTGCCCCGGTGTGACTTGTCTCGGCTTGACTCTTTTGTTGAAGGCTTTAGACATTCTATTTTGATAGATCTGATCGTGGCAAACTGCATTCATTCTCTTTCCGTCTATAAGAGCTAGTTGCTCGTAACGACTCTTCACCCATTCTACGTCGTCGAGCTCTGCTTCCTGTATGATACTTAAGGAAGAAATTTCTACCTCAGCGGGTATGACTATTTCTGTACCATATACCAACATGTAGGGAGTTGCCCCAGTTGATGTGCGGACTGTGGTGCGGTATCCCAATAAAGTAAATGAGAGCTTCTCATTCCACTGCTTATGCTTCTCTATTATTTTCCTTATTATCTTCTTGATATTCTTGTTGGCAGCCTCTACGGCTCCGTTCATCTAAGATCCGTAAGTTGTAGAATTCTTGTGTTTGATTTTGAGGGTTTCACACGTGGATTTCATTAAATCACTATTGAGGTTAGAGCCATTATTAGTAATGATTGACTCTTTAATTCCGAACCGACACATGATGCGGTCGCAGACAAAGTCTGCCACAACTTTCTTAGTCACTGCTTTGTATGATGCTGCTTCAACCCATTTGGTTAAATAATCAATTGCCACTAGAATGAACTTGTGCCTGTTCTATGTGGTGGGCTCTATAAGGATGATGACATCCATTCCCAAAGCGGCGAACGACCACGGTGAGCTTGTTGCATTAAGCTCATTTGGGGGAACCTTTATCATGTCTGCATGTATCTGACAGTGATGGCACTTTCGGACATACTGGACGCAGTCCATTTCCATAGTCATCCAAAAATAACCAGCCCGGAGTATCTTCTTGGCTAAGGCAAAACTATTCATATGTGGACCGCAGGTCCCAGCATGGATTTCCTCTAGAAGCCTGTATGCTTCCCTTGCGCCAACACACCTTAATAATCCCAAATCAGGAGTCTCCTATACAAGATTCCTCCGCTGTGAAAGAAATTGTTAGATAACCTCCGAAGTGTGCGCTTCTAAGTGGGATTTGCGAGCTCTGGGTATTCTCCTTTTGCCAAGTATTCATTGATATCATGAAACCAAGGTTTTCCGTTCGCTTCTTTCTCGACATGAGCACAGTATGCTGGCTGATCATGAATCTTCACGGAAATAGGATCTATGAAGTTCTTATCTAGATGTTGAATCATATATGATAGGGTATCCAATGCATCGGCAAACTCATTCTGGACTTTGGGAAGATGTCAGAACTCTGTCTTTATGAACCTCTTCCTCAACTCTTGTACATTATGCAAATACGGGAGTATCTTGGAGTTCTTAGTTGCCCATTCTTCTCGGATCTGATGTATAAGCAAGTCTAAATCCCCAATCACTAGAAATTACTGAATGTTCATGTCAATGGCCATCTTGAGTCCTAAGATACAGGCTTCGTACTCGGCCATGTTGTTGGTGCACGGGAATCTGAGTTTGGCTGACACCGGATAATGCTGACCAGTTTCTGATACTAGAACTGCTCCTATGCCAACTCCTTTGAAATTTGCTTTTCCATTGAAAAACATTCTCCAACCATCATATGATTCTGCAATGTCTTCTCCTATGAAGGATACCTCCTCGTCAAGAAAATACGTTTCCAGGGGTTCGTATTCTCCGTCTATGGGATTTTCAGCAAGATGATCCGTCATGCCTGTCCCTTGACTGCTTTCTGAGTCACATAAACAATGTCAAATTCACTTAACAAAATCTGCCACTTATCCAGCTTTCCACTGGGCATAGGCTTTTGAAAGATGTACTTCAATGGATCCATTCTGGATATGAGATATGTGGTATAGGCACAGAAATAGTGCCTTAACTTCTGGGCTACCCAAGTTAGAGCACAACATGTGCGTTCCAGCAGAGAATACCAGGCCTCATATGGGGTGAACTTCTTGCTGAGATCATAGATGGCCTGCTCCTTCCTTCCTGTTTCATCATGTTGCCCCAGAACACAGCCGAATGCTCCATCCAATACTGCAAGGTAGGTCAATAGAGGTATGCCCAGCTCGGGGATCGACCAAGACTGGTGGGTGGATAGGTATTCCTTGATTCTGTCGAAGGCTTTTTGACAATAGTCAGTCCATTTGGAAGCGGCGTCCTTCTTCAACATCTTAAAGATTGGCTCACAGATGACAGTAGATTGTGCTATGAACCGGCTGATGTAGTTAAGTCTTCCCAAGAAACTCATTACGTCCTTCTTGTTCTTTGGCGGTGGCAACTATTGAATGGCTTTGACCTTTGATGGACCCATTTCTATTCCTCGGCGACTCACAATGAACCCAAGTAGTTTTCCGGCAGGAACCCCGAATTCATATTTTGCGGGATTCAGCTTCAAGTTGTATCTTCTTAGTCTATTGAAGAACTTCCTCAAATTTTCCATGTGATCAGTGGCTTTCTTGGACTTGATGATGATGTCATCTACATATACCTCGATCTCCTTGTGTATCATATCATGGAAAATGGTAGTCATGTCCCTCATGTAGGTGGCCCCAGCATTCTTTAACCCTAACGGCATCATCTTGTAACAATATATTCCCCACGGCATAATGAAGGCCATTTTCTCAGCATCTTCTTCATCCATCCAGATCTGATGATACCCAGCAAAAATAATAAACAAACGATTGCAGCTCGTGCTTGGCGCAGTTGTCAATTAGAATGTGTATGTTTGGCAAGGGAAAGTCGTCTTTGGGACCAGCCCGGTTGAGGTCCCGGTAGTCGACACAGACTCTGACCTTCCCATCCTTCTTTGGTACTGGCACGATGTTGGCTAACCATGTTGGATACTCTACTACTCTGAGAACCTTAGCTTTGACTTGCTTGGTGACTTCTTCCTTGAATTTCAAACTCATGTCAGGCTTGAACTTCCTGAGCTTCTGCTTTACTGGTGAGCATGTCGGATCAATTGGAAGCTTGTGCGCCACAATAGACGTACTCAAACCAGTCATGTCGTCTTACAACCAGGCAAATATGTCCTCATATTCCTTCAAAAATTCTGTGTATCCGAGTTTCTTTGACATTTTTTGCATCTCCTAGGTTAACAATCTCGGTCTCGTCCAGGTTGTACTTAGGTGTGTTCTCAAAATCCTCAACCTCTTTAACAACCACTTCTAGTATATCATCTTCCTCTTAGTCCGTTTGTCGCATTGTCTCGTTATATGTCACAGTCGTTGGTTCATCAAGATAAGTAATAGTAATACTATAAATAAAGTAAATGAGATAAAGTAATAAGAGTAAGATTCATAAAAAAAATTCGAAATGCTTTGAAAAATTCCATAACTATTTTGAACATTGAAGATCTTAGTGCAAAATTAAAAGGCAAAAGGAAAGTCAACTAGTAAAAATGAAAAATAGTGCATGATGCTTGTTCAGCCTTGCTACCCCGAGGCTTTCCGGGCTCTAGTGGGTCTGATGGACCAATTGTTGAGGTGCGCTCCTCGGCTCACGTCTTGTATGGAAGGTCCTTCCTCCTCCTCCTCCTAAAAAATGACACAGCAATCCATGTCATCCTCTTCCAAAAACAAATCCCTTATCGCTGCTAGTGCTTCCTCTTCTTTTGACCTGTATATAACATCAGCTGGCTAGAAAATCTGCTCTAAGCGAGGTATCAGATGCTCTAGTGGATAATAAGGCCCGCCCATGGCGACGACCATTCATTGAACTCTTTCCAAGTTTACTCGTATCCCAGACCGAAGGTGGTACCATGTTTCTTCAGCTTGACAGGCTTAGCGATCCCTTGTAGGTTCTTGCCAAGTCCCTTGCCTAGCTCATATCCACACCAGTCCAATATGCTTTCGATTTGAATGTCCCACCATTTATCCTTGTCAACGATGCTGACTCGCTCGATATGGTGATAGGTTTCTCCACCTATCTTCCTTCTTCCTCCGATTGCTGGGATGGTCTAGCGACTGTATATAGGATTACTACCGTCACCGTGGATGATCACCTCTTGGTGATTGCACTCAAATTTCACCGCCTGATGTAGGGTTGATGCTACAGCTCCAGCGGCATGAATCCATGGTCATCCCAAGAGCAAGTTGTAAGATGCCGGCATGTCTATTGCTTGAAAGTCGACATCAAACCAAGTAGGCCCCATCTTTAAACACAGGCTTATTTCCCCAATAGTGGACCTTTGGGAACCGTCAAAGGCTTTGACGTTAATGGATCCGTCTTTGATCTCATGCAGCCCTTTCCCTAATGTTCTAAGTGTTGCCAGCGGACAAATGTTGAGGTTGGACCCTCCATCGATCAGGACCCTGGTGATAAAATAATCCTCGTATTGCACGGTGATGTGCAACGCCTTGTTGTGGCTCAGCCCTTCTGGTGGCAACTCATCTTCATGAAAAGTGATTTTGTGACACTCCAATACCTGTCCCACCATATTTCCCATTTCTCCTCCGGTGATGTTTCTTGGTACATACGCCTCACTCAGCACCTTCAATAAGGTATTCTTATATGCATCAGAGCTTTGTAGCAGAGCTAAGATAGAGATCTGGGCTGGCGTTTTGTTCAACTGATCAATGACAGAATACTTTTTGGCCTGTATCTTCCTCCAGAGGTTGTCGGGTCAAGCTTCAGTGATGGCTAGCCGTCTAGATGCCTGCTTACTCGACTCAGCCAAGTTTTCTGGAGTATAAACCCTACCGATCCTTGTCATACCCTGTGCCGCAACTGTTTCTCCGAACTTGGTTTTCCATTTCCTTCTTGCCTCGGCTGTGTAATCCCATGGTATGGCCTTTCTATGGAACGGTGTTATGGCTGTCATGCTACCAGAATGGGCACCCTTGCTTTGCAAGGTAACACAACAACCTCAAATGGCGCAGGTGCCTTTGGGGACCCAAAATCGACCTCAATTGGTATTGGCGTCTTTGCAGGGGGTGGTGCTTCAAACTCAAGTGGTACAAACATATTCACCTCGGCATCCCTAGAAGGCTGAATCTGGACCACAATCAGGTTAAGGATGACTGTTGATTTCTTTGGCTCGTGACCTTCTATGATTAATCTGATCGATCCTTTGGGGTCTCAATCATCCTCTATCTCAATCATGTGAATTCCTCCACCCTTGTGGTCTGGTAGAGGGTTGCTGCGGATGTTCGGAGCAGGATCTTTTGCCACGATGATCTTGTTGTCAATCAAAGCTTGGATCTTATCCTTCAGAGAGCGACATTCATCAATGGTATGCCCTTTCATGCTCGAATGGAATGCACAAGTTTTGTTTGGGTTGACCCATTGGGAGGGGTTTTCGTGGGTTATGGCAGGGATAGGGGTGGCATAAACAGTAGCTTTGAGCCTTTCATACAGCTAGTCAATTGGTTCGGCAATGGCGGTATACTGTTTGGGAGGTTTGCGGTCGAAATTTGGTCGGGGTCTAGGAAAGTTTTGGCGAGGGGGAGGTGATTGATAGTGGGATTGTTGGGTGTTGTATGCTTGGTAGACGTGTGCAGGTTGGGAGTATCTGGGTAAAGTAGGTTGATATGTGGGTGGTGGAGGTGATTGGTAAGTAGGTGGTGGAGCTTGGTGAGAGGGCGAGGGTGCTTGGTAATTTGGGTTAGGTTGATATGTGAGTGGAGGCATCAGATAAGCTTGGTATTTGATAGGGGATTTGGTTCTTTGTGCAACCATCACGGTGCTCACGTCCCTCTTCTTAGACGTGCCACCAAACTGTAGAGCCTTGTTGGTAGCTTGCAAAGCTTCAAGGTTTGTGACCATGCCACTTTTGATACCTTCCTCGATCCTCTTCCCCAGCTTGATAATGTCAGAAATTTTTTGGCTTTCAATTAGCATCAACCTTTCATAGTACTGTGGGTTTTGAGCTCGGACGAAAAACCTGTTCATTTGTTCTTTTTTTAAAGCCGGTCTGACCTTAGTAGCTTCTGATCTCCAACGAGTGGCATACTTGCGGAAAGTCTCCATAGGTTTCTTCTTTAGGTTCTGGATGTAGAACACATCTGGCGTATTCTCCGTGTTGAACCTGAACATGTCCATAAAATCAGATGTCATACTTACCCAATTCGACCACTTCTTCGGTTCTTGGCTAATGTACCAAGACAGAGCATCTCCTTTCATACTTCTCATAAAAATCTTCATGCGAATCTTTTCGTATCTTCCTACTCCGGCCAGCTTGTCGCAGTATGTTCTTAAATGGACTCTGGGATCCCCTGTACCATTAAGCATTTCGAACTTAGGAGGCTTGTACCCCTCGGGAAGTTCGACATCTGGTTGTATGCAGAGGTCTTCGTAGTTCAATCCCTCGATTCCATTGCTTCCTTCAACACCCTGAACTCGGATAGTCAACTTCTTGAGTTCTGCGGCCAGGTTTCTGATAAGGGAGTCTTTTTCATCTGACTCAGGTGTGCTTGAGACCGGTGGAGTGGAGTATGGTATGGATTCCACATAGATAGGGGTGTTATGGTGAGTGTGGAGATGATCATTTGCGGAGTTCAGTGGTTCAGGGATGAGTAGCAGGGTGTTGTTGGAAGTGTGGCAAGTGTTACAGTGGCGATGGGGAGCGGGATGGTTTTGTGGTTTCGGGATGCTTTGTGGAGGTGTGGGGTTTTGAGTGTTAGGAAAGGTGACATTTGGGGTGGTGAGGGAAAACGACAAGCTTGCCAAATTCCGGACTTGATCAAGTTCCTCCTGAAATTTCAGTAGTTTCTGCTCGGGTTGGGATGCACCTTCTTTGGAGACATGAGTACCCTGAGTGATTTCTGCCCGTTCAACCGAGTTTTCCTTTATGATGTTGCTCAAATCTTCCATTTTTCCCTTGTTCCTGTTTCTGACAGGACTAGGAGGAGGAGTGGGTGGAGGGCCCTTGGATCTTGTAGAGTATGATGACGATGCCAGAGTGCACGAACTAACCTTTAGGGAGGGGAATAAAACAAAAATAAAAACAAAAAGGTAGCAAGTTAGTGCGGACTATAAGGAAAAGATGTTGCGATATTTAAACACATAGTGCGATAATATAAACCGTGTCCTCATTTGGGAGCCTCATTATGCCCGCGGTAGGCCTAGCAAAAAGTTGATTTGGAGAACTTATAATGCTAAATACCTCATTTTATTAATAAAGATAAGACGAATCCCAAAACGACACTAAAATAGAAGAAGGTAAAATTTCACTAATAGCCATTGGCCTTAATACATTTAAAGCAAAAGAAAAGGAATCCTAACTACTTGGTCTCAGAAGGACCTTCCTCAGACTCGGCATCTTTGGCTCTATCGAACAGCTTTACCATCTCACGAAGTCCCAGCAACAAGTAGGCTTTGGCCAGGTGTCCACCTTCGTTTTGCTCAACATTCTGGCAGTCCTCGATCCTTTTGAGAAACTTTCTTTCCAGCTCCACTAAACCCCGCTCCAAGTATCCTAATCACTTGTTGGCACTGACAACCATGTCTTTTCATTCTTCAATCAGTTTTTGGTTGGCTTCTTGTATCTCCTGGTGCTCGCTTTCACATTCCCGAATCCTCTTGCGTAGTTGGTTATATTTGACATGTGCCTCTGCCCTTTCATCGATGATTCTGTGTCCTCGAACAAACCCGGGTTGGCCCAGACCTTTGTGATTATCCTCCAGCCAACCTGAATAGTATGGTGTGTAGCCAGCATGGTATCTATCGGGCTTGATAGTATTTCTCCCCATGATGATCCTGCAATGCCACATATGCTAAGCTTGGCACTTATAAGGACTGTCATCAGCTTGAAAGTCGGCCCGGAAGTGACTCATCTTGTCGGCCCTTGGTATAACCTGTTTCCTACCAGCCTGTCTCATAACTCGGAGAGGGACATAAGGGTAGGTTCCTTTCAAACCGATTAGTATCAGAAATGGAGCATCCCTGGATTGGGCGATGAACTCTTTAGTAGGGAACCACTCGAACATCCATTGTATTTGATCCTCAGTTAGATTTTCAAACAGCTTCACCCACCCTTTGGAATCTCCTGGCTGAGCAAACATGTTGGGCATGTAGTTCATTCTCCTTGGTTGATGGAAGGCTATATTCACCCCTTTGAAGATGCTCCATGAGCCAGAGTTGGAGTAGCAAGTTGCAGCCCTCAAAGTGTGGGGCTCCTTGTTGACACTTTTCTAGGGCTCGATACATCTCTGCAATAATCATGAGCACTATGATGAATGGTTGCCCGTCAATTCCCTCCATTAAGATCTTGGTGACCATGGCTAGTCTGGTATGGATCCTAGCCTTCTTCATAGGAAATACTATCATCCCCAAACAGCAGAACATAAAGACGAAGACCCTTCATTGGATATGTCCTAATGACGTAAGGGCGAACTCATCAGGATAGGTACGGTAGGATTTGTTGTGACCGTACCTCTCGTACAAATAATCAAAGGGAATGTACGACTCATTCAGGAAAGTTAAATCCGGATTCTTCTTTAGACCCATCATCTTGAGAAAACCTCTACCTTTGCGATTCTCTAGCATTAACAAACCCGGAGTCTCCCATGGTATACCAGCCAGTCCTCCTATTTCCTCTAGTAGGGGTGTCATCTCAATCTCCCCAAAGCGAAACACAAATGTATCGCAATCCCAAAATAGGGTGGCAGCTTCAATAATTTTGTTGTTGGGTTGGATTTCCAGAAGGGAAGGTAAATTTCCCAAGTATTTTCGGACGAGGGTCTAATCACTGGAATGAAGGTCTTCCCACCAATTTAGCAATTTTGGGTGGATGTTGGTGACCATGTCGAATCAGGGGACTTCGTTCCTCATTTCTGCAAAACAAAGCGTTAAGCCATTACCCCCGCCGGACTCGACTATTTAACTATCAATAATTGGCATAAGCAGCATTTAGTTCTCCAAATAAATGCACAGAATGTGGTAATGTCCGTTTGGGTTCCAAGGAAACCCAGTGGACTTTGGACAAGGCTATCTTAAAGAGTCATTAAGTGGACAACATAAGTGACTCGACTAGCTTTTGACAGTGATGCATGCACAATTAAACAAAGTAGGGTTTGTATGTGGTATTAGACTGGTACCCTTGAGCGGACAACTCAAGAGGCAAAGGCACGGAACAGTCGACTACATCGTTGATCGACTGATTTTACCGCAAATATGCCTTTGCCAAATTTAGGGGTAATAATATTAGAAGAGCGCAACCACTCATTATAAGCGTTGCTATGGTATTTTATTTGGCACGAGTAGAATATGATGTTAAATATGCAGTTACAATAATTAAACAAATTGTCATGTATTTGCACATTCATAAGGTAATAATTACAATAATTGCTCAAAATTACAACAGTATTAAAGGAAAGCGGTAAAAGAAAGCATTAAGAGAAATAAAGAGAAGAAACTAACAACCAAGTCAGTTTTCGAAGTAGGAGAGCAAAATAAATACTTAAAGGCATTAAAGACATTCAAGGAAGCATAAAGTCACAAATAGCATGAAATGGTAAAAGCCTTACAGAAATCCCCAGTAGAGTCGCCATGCTGTCGCGCCCCCTTTTTCTCGCGAAATTGGGTTTATGACATTTGGGAGGACAACTCGTTCCCTTTTGGGAATTGGGTTTTTTGATTTGAAGAGTCGCCACCTAATGATTAAGTGCATTAGGACACTAGGAAGAATTTGTTTAGAAAAACCAGAGTTTGGGTAAGGGCTAAAAATTATCTTGAGGGGAAGGTGTTAGGCACCCCTCAAGATCCACTAGTGTGGTTCCCGGCCATGCTACAATTGTGACTTAAGTACAAACAATAAATAAGCAAATAAGGGTTTCAAATATGAGGGGTTGTCACATTGTGATTGCAAATAAGTTAAAATTTGAAGAAACAAGGAAGCTGAAATTTGAGAAAAAAGGAGTTTTGAAATTTAAAAGTAATAAAATAAACAAGTAAAGGGAAGGGGGGGGGTCCTAAGTTTATAAATAATATGGTCACATCAATGCAATACCCGGTAATCACTCCTCAGAAGAGGGGTTACACGTGGTATTAGCGCACCGGTCATCATATCCATATCTACCCTTTCCCACCCTGTTGAGATACTAAACGCGGAATGGTTTCGTTTACTTATTGCATGCTAGTACCCGCCCAAATCCTATTAGTCCCGGAGGCATTTGGGACTACTAGTCCTAAAGGGAAGGGAGATTTGGGCTTTGTATGGTTTAAAAGGATAAAATTCTAAAGCGACAAACAAAAACACATAAGGCAAATATGGGAAACACATAACAATTTAAAAGGCTCAGACATGCCTACTCACTTAAAGACAGATTGTTTAGCATGTCTTGCAGATATTGGTTATGGTCTGAATTAAACTTAAACGTTAAGGAGGCAGACTGGTCTATTACACATTTCAGATAAGAACTAGAATAAGACCTGCCTGCTGGTTGGAATTAACAGAGTCTGATTCAATTAGCTATTTACCTTATAGCTTGTTTAGGCGAAACCTATAGGCATGATATCTAAATACGAGAGAAATATACTGATTTCAGAAGCAGATTTATTAACAGCAGGAACATAAGTTCTGCAAGCGTTTAAGTAATGCTATTACTGATTTTAAACTTATAAGCAAGTTGAGGGATTCAGATTAGTTGCTTATTCGTATAGGCATGCTTTCTAAGTGTGACTGATTTTAACCTTTACGAAAATGCAGAAATCATATAGGTATGGCGTCTAAAATGCTGATTTTATTATTTAAGCCTATATATCGTTTGCCTAGTGATGGATACGTATGCAGTATTTAGAAACCCTATAGACATTCTTTCTATATGATAGGCAAAATGTGGAATCCTATAGTCATGATCTTTATATGAGGTGCAGAAATGCAAAAGCTATTGATATGATATATATGCAAAACTTATAAGCAGGATTTCTAAGATGCAAAAGTGCAGAAGTTTATAGATAGGATTTCTATATGAAAATGTAGAAGTGCAGAACATAAAACAGGATTTTTATATGAAAATGTAGAAGTGCAAAACCTAAAATAGGATTTCTATATGAAAATGTAGAAGTGCAGAACCTAAAACAGGATTTCAAAGATGCTGAAATGCAGAACTTGCCATGATTTGTAGAAATAAAGACCTAATAAGCATGATATCTACCCGTATGCATTCATGAGTACCCTCCCCTTTTCACTATAAGCCCCTATGAGTTATTACAAATTATTACAGCCCAGAATAAAGAAAGGAAAGTAAAAATTACATCAAAAAGCTAAAATCCCAACCAAGCAGAGCCTGATACAGACTTCTGTCTGAAGCATGAAGTAAACCAACTCCAAAGATTAAATTCCAAAGCCTTTCTCCTATTTGGGATGTGTCAGAGTTCCCTAAGAGTCTCAAGTGGACTCCGGGCAGTGCTTACACCCAAATATATTGCAGAATTGGATTATAGTGCAGTGTGGAAGGGCCAACCCTCAAATGTCCAAGTTTAGAGGGAGCTCATGATCCCAAAGCAAGGGTCATAGGAAGGAGGAAGAACTTAGAATCTAAGAGAGAGTGCAAGTGCATAGAGGGGATTTTGGGTAAGGCCAAGACAGACTGTTGGTCATACCTAGCAATTAGGAGTGTTGGCATACCCCTAACCAGCCTGTTAGCCACGTTGTTTGGGAGTTAGGATCCATTAAAGGATCAGGTCCAGACATGAGCATCAATTTGGATACTGCCATGCCTGAACCTTAACTCAAACACATAGAAAGGAATAAGGGTATGGGGAATTCACACAGCAACAGATGTAAAGAGAACAACATATTCAATACTGAACATAAACAGCAAAGTAGACAAGATTGTTGAAACTGTAAAGCAAACACATAGGGATGAAGATGAAAGTTATATTAGAACATACCAGTTTCAGGGAAATAAGAAGAGAAGAGCAGTAGTAAAGCCAAATTGCAAACACACAACCAAAAGATTTCAGAAGAGAGTAGAGTGTTGAAATGAGAATGTAGGAGTATTGAAATTGAAAGTGTTCAGTAAGTATTGTGTAAGTGTTGAACTCAAGGTCTTAAAGAGTATTGAATTGGAAGTGTGTAAAAGTGCAGAAAGGTCGTGCCCTTTATAGTGCAAAAAGCAAGTAAGAAAAGGTAAGAAAATAATTTCGAAATCAATCACATAAGGTCTCCCTTCAATTAAGGGATTCTGATTTAAAACGGGCAAGATAATTAAGGAAAGAGTTTGATCAAATTTTTTTCCAAAGTAGTACAAGAAGGGTAAATACACAGAAGTTATTTAAGGAAAGAGTTTGATAGCAACACAGTTTGTGCAAATAAGGAAAGACAATCAATCAACTGCCAGTAAAAAAATCAGAAATTGCATTTTGATATGAATGAATCCAACCAGAAAAGGTGAAGAAAGGTTTAATTAAAGAAAAATCAGTAACAATCAATCGATCCTTACTAAAAGGAATTCTGAATCAATCACAAACTGGCAAAACCTTTTTTGAAGGAAGAATTCATCATATATAAAGTGCACAGACATGTGAATAAAGAAATTGTTGTCATGCTAATTAGAAAATCCTAGCATAGAAAAGTTCAGAGTCAAAGAAGTTCGAGTTTAGTACAAAGACTCAAAACGAGTCTGAGAAACCTAGAGTTCCAAAATAGAACCGTAGTCTCAAACACAAGATCGAAACTCGCTAAAAACCCCAAACCATAGGGTTTTCAACTCGAGTCAGATATAGAGAAAAGAAGACAAATAACGGAAACAGGCTCAGATGTCTTTCAGAGACTTATGAAGAAAAAAAGATGTAACAGCAAGTTTGAAACAACAAAGTGAGAAAGCTGATTTGAAGCATAAAGAACTCGTTTTAAGAAAGCTTGGAACTTAAACAAGTTTCAGAAGAGAAATGGGATAGTATAGCACTTAAGAGAACAGTAGAGGAAACATGTTTAACAAAGAACTCAAACAAAGTCCAGAAGAAGGCAACTAAAGACCTAAAAACTTAGCAGAAAATACAGTAAAGGAACATAGGGGTAAACGAACACATAAGATAAACATGTGAAAGCATGATATAGAAACCAGTAGAAGAAAGAACGAAGCACAATAGAAGAACATGCAAAATAAGGCAAACATAAAGATATAGGAGAAGAACATGCTAGGTAGAAAAAATAAAACATACAAACATAGCATAGACAGATACACACAAAGAAAGAAGAGGAAGAGTGAGAAACATTTCAAATTTTTTTCAGAAACCCTAAATCGAAGAGAAACAAATTTTGAAAGAAAAAATTGTGGAAAACGTTTTAAAACTCCAGTGGAGCACAGATATAGCGTAGATTTAAGAAAACAACTAGATAAAAACCTCGAATGGCTAGGGTTTCAGAGAAACCCTATAAATGAAAAAGGCTTGGAAGAAAAGTCTGATCTCGAGTCGGATGAGTTAGAACCAGGCTCGAAATGCTTTAGATGTGCTGGAGCAAGGCCGGAGAGGCTTCAAAATCATGGATCTGAGAGGATCTCAACGGACACCACTGAGGTCAGACCTCAAAGCTTCGAACCCAAGACGTTTGAGAGTGGAGGGAGGTGAGTACAGGCCATCCATGGCCTGAGAGGATGAGAGAGTGTAGGGTTCCAGGGAACCTTCGAGAGAGTTTGAGAGAGGAGAGTATTCAAAGGCGGCTGAGAGATGGAAATGAGGGGATTAGGGTAGGGTCGGTGGATTAAAAATGGTAAGGGGTGATCGTGGCCGTTGATCAAAATGATCAACGGCCTGGATTAAAAGGAAGACCGGTCGGGTTGGATAAACGGGTTAAGGGGTTGGGTTGAAATTGAAATTGGGCTGGTCCATTTGGGGGTCAAGATTTGGTCAATTGGAGGGTCAATTTTGGCTATAATTGAAACAAAATGGGGTTATATATTAAATAGCCAGTTTTTTCCTTTTATTTTACAAAAAATAGTAAAAATGATTTTGAAAACAAATTAAGAACACTGGATTAGTTAATAACACATAAATATTAATTTAAAAATACTGGAACTAATTTTATGATTATAATAATGCTATTAAATCTTAAAGTAGGCTAGAATTGCAATTATATGCAATTTAGCTTTAAAAATACCAAATAAATTTGTAAAAATATATAAAAATTACCTTAACTATCTTTTGGTATAAATATGGAAATAAAATAAATTATTTACCAAAATTGATGATTTTGGAAGTAATTATTGATTTTGTACTGCTAAAATGGACAATAAATTGGTTTTAAAAATCTTTTAAAAATTGGAAAAAAAATACTAAAATACTTTGGCATGCTTATATATGCGTACATATGTTATTTTGAATGTATTTTGTATATATGAAAAATATACAGGAAAAAATTGGGTATCAACAATAACACCCTTTATGGGTTAAACCTTCAATAGAACCTTCTCACCAACCATGTAGGACACATCACGAACCATCCTGCCAGCATAACTCTTTTGTCTCGACTGCGCTGTATGAAGCCACCTTTGGATCACCTTCACCTTGTCTAAAGCATCATGCACCAAGTCTGTACCCAAAAGCCTAGCCTCACCCAGCTCAAACCAACCAACTAGAGATCTACACCGTCTCCCATACAAAGCCTCATATGGAGCCATCTGAATACTCGGCTGATAACTGTTGTTATAAGCAAACTCGCGAGTGGTAGAAACGGATCCCATGACCCTCCAAAATAAATGACGCAAGAACGCAACATGTTCTCCAATATCTTAATGGTGCACTCGGACTGCCCGTCCCTCTGGGGTGAAAAGCGATGCTCAACTCCACCTGAGTACCCAACTCTCGCTGCATGGCCCTCAAAAACTGCAAAGTAAACTGAGTACCTCTATTTGAAATGATGGAAACTGGGACACCATGCAAACGAACAATCTCTCTAATATAGATCTCAGCCAACCGCTCTAAAGAATAGGTAGTACACATAGGAATGAAGTGCACAGACTTGGTCAGCCGATCCACAATCACCCAATCAGCATCGAACTTCTTCAAAGTCCATTGGAGTCCAACTAAAAAGTCCATGGTGATCCTCTCCCACCTCCACTCTGGAATATCCATCCGCTCAAGCAAGCCACCCGGTCTTTGATGCTCATATTTCAGCTGCTAACAATTGAGACACTGAGCTACAAATCCCACAATGTCCTTCTTCATTCTTCTCCACCAATAATGTTGTCTCAGGTCCTGATATATCTTTGTGGCACCCGGATGAATGGAATACCGCAAGCTATGGGCCTCCTCTAGAATTAACTCCCGAAGTCCATCCACATTGGGCACACATATCCGGCCCTGCATCCTCAATTGTGGCTGTATTGTGGGCCGGGCCTAGATCGGGACTGGCCCGGGCAAATGTGCCAAACGGGCCGGTTCAAACGGGCCGGTCTCTAGTGGTGCAAAAGCCCATAGCGGGCCGGTCCTGACCAAATAGCCCGTGAGCCCGAGACCATTTAGCCCGGGACCAGCAAGTGGGCCTGGGCCAGTTCAACAGGGCCAAATGGGCCTTAACGGCTATTTTTAAAAAAAAATTAAAAAAGGGCCAACGGTCAGATTTTTAAAATCTATCTGTTGACCTTCAATTTTCAGCCGTTTGGAACTTTAAAAAATAGCCATTTGGCCCCCAAACTTTTTATAATTACACTTTTTCCCTATTCTCAACTATAAATATCCCCTCATTCTTTCATTTTTACTCACAAATTCATCAATCTCTCTCTAATTTTCTTCTATAATTGCTTACTTTACAAAATTGCAAAGTTGGTGAATTGAAGTATTCAAGTCTTCAATGATATTCAATTTTCAAGAAGTTGTTCGTCAATTTGGTAAACTAGTTCCAACTTTTAAGTTTTAATATTATAGTTTTCTTTGTTTTATTTAGTATAATTATAATTAATATGGACTTTTCTTTGAAAAAGATATTTGGTGGTAAGGGTAAGGGAAAATCTAAAATTGGTGAATCTAGTCGCCAAGCTACTACTCTTCCCCCGGCTCCCCGATCCAGACCTGTTACCCGTCCTCCACCACCTATTATTCTTGATAGTGATAACCATTGTTTTCAGTTTTCTGATAGTCAATTTTGCCATGGTGTTGCACCCGGTCAACAATTAAATGAAGAAGTTATGAATGCTCTTTATCCTAATCAAACTATCTTTAAAATGATGAGGAAAATGATGATTTAGATGAAACACAACCGGATTTAGATGATACACCTACTAGTCCTATTAATACACAACTGATGCCCCGCCTGACCCTCCTGTAGTAACCCCTACTTTTAATAGAAAACCTTCTAAACGGCCTGAAACATCTCTTGTTTGGCACTTTTTTACTCAATTAAGAGAACAAAATAAGGCTAAGTGTCAAACTTGTGGGTCTTTGATGGCTCATAAATATACTGGAGACTGTAGCGGTATGGGTAGTTTTACTAGACACATATTGAAACACCTTAGAGATAAAGCTAGATATTTACAAATGAAAGCTGCATAAGAGGGGACAAGTGTAGATACTACGGTTAACCCGAGTACAGGTTCAAATGTAGTTCAACCGGTAATTAACACCGTTACCGGTGGCATTTTATATTATGATCCAAATAAAGATCGTGAAGAATTGGCAAAAAAGGTTACTGTTATGTGCTTACCCTATAGTTTTCCTTCTAATCCTCATTTTGTGCATTATATTAGAAGAGTTTTTAATCCTACTTACAAAGGATGGCCTCACGCAACCGTAAAGAGTGATATTTATAAATATAAACATGAATATGAACAATATTTGCCCTATTTATTTACTCATATAGATTGTTGCATTGCAATTACTACTGATATTGGTAGAAGTAGTAATGACTGTGATTATCTAACTGTTACAAGTCATTGGATAGATGAGGAGTGGATAATGAAAAAGTGCATTATTGCTTATAGAATAATTAATTCACGCCACACAGGTAAGTTTATTGCTAACACAGTTGTAGATATTTGTAGATATGTTTGCATTAGAGATAAAATAATGTCGGTTTCAATGGATAATGCTTCTAGAAATTTTGATTAGATGTATTTGTCATATTTACCATTTAATCGTCGGTGATGGTATGAAAGTTTTAAATGTAGAAATTGAAAAGGTTAAAATGGCTCTTAATTGACTTTTTTATTCAAACCGTAGAAGTAGACTTAGAGATTATTTTAAAAATATGATGAATTTGGCCTTAGAGAACGAAAGGTTCCTAAACCTTGTCCGATTAGATGGAATTACATGTATGAAAGTTTAGTTATTGCATATGAATATAGAAACCCAATAAACGCAACATATAATGCTCGTGTAGGTGATGATGATGATGATGAGCACCTTACAAATCAAGATTGTACTAATGTTAAAATGCTTGTAGACTTTTTAGAACAATTTCATGTTGCTACAAATTAATTATCTGGGCAATATTATCCTACCTTTTCTAACTGTTTAGTTTATATTGCAGCACTTGCAGATTTATTTACTCAATTTTCAGAGGGTGGTGTAATTTATCAACAAGCTATTAATTCTATGAAAGCTAAGTTTAAAAAATATTTTTCCCTATCCCCCCTATTTTTGGTGTTGCTGCAGTGTTAAATCCTACAATGAAATTAGGAGGTCCTCACTTTTGGTTCTCAAAAATTTATAACGCTTTATCACTTTCATCTGAGGAATTTGCTACATTTGGAGATGCAAAAGCCTCAATTAAAATAAATGCTCTTAAAATAAAAGAACTGCGGGCCTAAAAGCCCTTAGTTTTAATTGTTCAAGCTTCAACAGTGGCATCGGAGAGCGCTTTCAGTCAAGCGAGACTTCAAATCGGTGATCATAGAGTGTCTATGAGGGAGAGCTTGGAAAAATTAGTACTCTTCAGAGATTGGATCTGTTCGGAAAGAAGAAATTTTGGACTTGCAGAATCACAATCAGAGATAGACGAAGCTTATGAATAAATTCTAGCGGAACTTGCACAGGATGCTGCTTTGCTCGGAAGCGGTGATGAACAAGCTTTTTTTCCACCACCACCAACGTAAATTCCTCCGAACCTTGAAGGATTTATGAGATTTGTTATAGATAATACATAGACAAATATGTAACTTGTATTTTGGCACATCTTCCTTAGTTTTTTTTCTTTTAATGGTGGTATTAGTACCTTGTTGTGCTCATTCCATTGGGGGGAGGAAGACTAAGAAAGATATTGCCATTTTTTGTTAATGTCGTAATAATAAAAATTATAAGACAGTCCCTTGAATATTTCTTTGCAATTTATTTTGTAGTTAAATTTGATATAGTATATATATTATATATCTAATACATACAAGCTATATATAAGGCACTATATATATATCTAATACATACAAGCTATATATAAGGCACTATATATATATATCTAATACATATAAATTATATATATATATATATATATATAATATATAAGCTATATATTATATAAGCCAATATATAATTATATATACATACTATATATACTATATATACTATATATATTTATATAGCTATATATAAGCAATTTATATTAGTATATACACATATAGTTTACAAGAAATTGCCTTAGATAAAAAAAATTAAAAACAATAGCCCGCAACGAAAAAGACCGTTTAGGCCCGCGGGCCAGGCCCATTTAGCCCGGGACCATGTGGGCTTAGGACCGTAGTGGGCCGGTTCCACTCATTTGGTCCGTTAGTCCTGGGACCGTTTGGCCCGGGATCGCCTCAGCCCGGCCCGCCGAAGCCCATGCCCATTTGGCCCATTTAGGCCCGGGCCCGGACCACAATATAGCCTTATCCTTAACACCCTATCATCACCAATAGTCACATCCCTGGCATCATCGTGCTAAACTCTGTCCTTGAGGACAAGCAAATGAGGATCATCATACTGGCTCTCTCTGATGTGATCAAATAAGGAAGACCGAGAAATAACACAAGCCAATATCTGACTGGGCTCCAAAATATCCAAACTCATGAACCGATTGGCCAAGCCCTGAACATCAACTGCAAGAGGTCTCTCCCCAACAGGAATATACGCCAAACTCCCCATACTCACCTCCTTCCTACCCAAAACATCGACCACTACATTAGCCTTCCCTAGATGGTAAAAGATAGTAATATCATAGTCCTTTGGCAGCTCCAACCATATCCGCTTCCTCAAATTGAGATCCTTTGCTTGAACAAGTGCTGGAGGCTATGATGATCAGTAAACACCTCACAAGACACACCATACAAATAATACCTCCAAATCTTTAACGCGTGAACAATGGCAGCCAACTCTAGATCATGAAAATGGTAGTTCTTCTCATGGGGTTTCAACTGACGAGAAGCATAAGCAATAACTCTATCCTCCTGCATCAACACACACCCAATACCCACTCTCGAAGCATCACAATACATGGTATATGAACCTGAATCTGATGGCAAAACTAACACTAGAGCTGTGGTCAATGCAGTCTTGAGCTTCTAAAAGCTCTCCTCACACTCATCCGACCACCTAAATGGAGCACCCTTTAGAGTCAACTTGGTCAAGGGTGATGCGATAGATGAAAATCCCTTTACAAACTGACGGTAATAACTCGTCAATCCAAGAAAGCTGTGAATCTCTATGGCTGAGGACAGTCTGGGCCAACTTTGAACCGCCTCTATCTTCTTTAGATCAATCTGAATACCCTCACTGGACACCATGTGCCCCAAGAAAGCCACTAAACTAAGCCAAAACTCACATTTGGAGAACTTTGCATAAAGCTTCTCCTCCCTCAATCTCTGCAACACAACTCTCATATGCTCCGTATGCTCCTCCTGACTACACGAGTATACCAAAAGACATCACCAGGAACTCTTAATGGCCATATCGGGTCCTGAAAGTTGTCTTAAGAATATTTGAGTCCTTGATCTTCAACTGGTGATAACCTAAATGGAGATCAATCTTGGAGAACACTCTCTCTCCCTGAAGCTGGCCAAATAAATTATTGATATGAGGAAAATGATACTTGTTCTTGATTGTAACTTTGTTCAACTACCTGTAATCAATGCACATCCTCATCGTGCCATCCTTCTTCTTCAAAAATAGAACAGGTGCACTCCAAGGCGACATACTAGGCCGAATAAACCCCTTATCAAGGAGTTCCTGAAGATGCTCCTTCAACTCCTTCAACTCCGCTGGTGCCATACGATATGGAGGAACAGAAATGGGCTGATTGCACGGCACCACATCAATACCAAAATAAATATCCTTGTCCGGTGTCATGCCCGGGAGGTCTGCAGGAAACACATTGGGAAAATCCCTCACTACAGGAACAGAATCAATACTGGGAGTCTCTGCACCAACATCCCTCACGAAGGCTAAATATGAAATACAACCTTTCCCAACCATCCGTTGGGCCTTCAAGAACGAAATCACCCTACTGGGAACAAAATCAGCCGAACCTCGCCACTCAATCCGTGGGACACCCAGCATAGCAAATGTCATTGTCTTAGCATGATAGCCCAAAATAGCACGACACAGAGATAGCTAATCCATGCCCAATATCATATTGAAGTCCACCTTACAAAGCAATAATAGGTCCACCCAGGTCTCCATACCCCCAATAGTCACCACACACAACCGGTACACACGGTCTACAATAATAGTATCGCCCAACGGGGTAGATAAACGAATAGATGAAATAAGAGACTCACAGGACGTATCCAAATAACTAGTAAAATATGATGACACATATGAAAAAGTGAAACCAGGATTAAATAACACAGAGGCATCTCTGTGGCAGATTGAGACAATACCTGTAATCACATCATCTGAAGCAATAACATCGGGTCTAGCTGGGAGTGCATAGAAATGGGCCTGAACACCACCTGATCGACCTCCCACTCTAGGGCGACCCTTAGCTGACTGTCCTCCACCCCTAGCTGGGTGGGTGGGTGGTGAAGTAACCGGTGCCAAAGTCGATGACTAATTCCTCTGCTGAGATGAACCTCCAAGACAACGAGGACACTGCCTCCACATGTGACACAACTCTCCACACTCATAACAACTCCCTGGTGCTAGAGATGGTGACTGAAGGGAACCCCTAACACCGAGATGACTAGCAGATGCACCTGGCATAGAACAACCCTGAACTGATGGAGCACATGACAAACTCTAGGCGGGAAGAGCACTAAGTTATGAATGGCCATCATGAGAACTTTGAGAACCATGGCCCAATAATGCCCCATGATAACCTGGGCGGGCTAGCTGAGCATGCCTAAATGGGTGGCCTCTGCTGTGCTGAAACTAACCTCTCAAAAGGGCACAACCGAAACTACCAGATCCCCGAGGCCTCTTAGCCTCCCTCTCATCTCGCTCCTGGCGATGAACTGACTCAATATCGTAAGCGATATCAACAACCTTCTCAAAAGTATCACTTGACACCATCTCCTTGGTCATGAGAATCCGAAGATGATACGTGAGGCCATCAACGAACCTCTTGTTCCTCACTTTACTTGTTGGAACCAACCAAATAGCATGACGAGCTAACTCCGAGAATCTTATCTCATACTGCATCACAGTCAAATCACCCTATCACAACTGCTCGAACTACATGTGCAACTCCTCCCTACTAGACCGTGGCACATACTTATCCAAAAGGAGAACGGAGAACTGCTGCGAGATAAGGGGCACTGCACCAATAGGCCTATGCCTATCATAAGCCTCCTACTAAGTGAAGGCAGCTCTAGAAAATTGTAAAGTAGTAAATGCTACCCCACTGGTCTCCAGAATACCCGTTGTCCGAAGAATCCTCTAACACTTGTCCAAGAAACCCTGGGCATCCTCGCCCTCTGTACCATTAAAAGTTGAAGGTTGAAGTCTACCAAACCTGTCTAATCTGTGTTGCTCGTCCTCTAGCATAATAAGAGCTACATGGTCCTGAGCATCTACAATCAGCTGGGCTGGAGGTGCCCCCGATGTCTAATGTCCTTGCACGACCTGCTTAGGTGTGCGAGTGGCGGGAGTCTGAGTGCCTCCCCCGGCCTGAGAAGTAGCTGCGACTGTAGTAACTAAGACCGCCAGAGCTAGGCCAGTGCACACTGATAGAATCTAGGCCAGGGCCTCCTAAAGGCATGTAATCACAATAGGCTCAGCCGGTGCCTAAGCTGGTGCTGTTGGAGCATCCACAACTAGGACCTGATCATGAACTAGGGCGGTTGGTGGATCTGTAGGTGTTGCCCTAGCTACTGTGCGGGTTACACCCCTGCCCCTACCACGGCCTCGAGCGCGTCCTCGGCTTCTGGTTGCCCCAGCTGGTGGTACTGGTGGTCGTCCATCCTGATCGGTAGCATGTGTCCTCACCAACTATGAGAGAATAGAATAACAGAAGTTTAGTACTAGGATCAACAGATTCGCACGACAAGAATTCAAGAATGTGAAGTTTTTCCTGAAGATTCTGCAGCCTCCCGAGGATAAATATAGATGTCTCCATACCGATCCTAGAGACTCTACTAAACCTACTCATGACTTGTGAGACCTATGAAACCTAGGCTCTGATACCAAGTTGTCACGACCCTTAAACCGACTAGGTCGTGATGGCACCTATCGTGAAACTAGGCCAGCCGACACAAACCCCAAAACCAACCAAACAATTATAATAAGTCATTTAAAAGTCATTAATAAGCTAAAATCCCAAAATGTAAGGTAGAATAGAACAGTGCAAAAACAAAACACAACCCAACATCGGGGTGTCACTAGTCATGAGCAACTACAACTCGCCTAGAAATACGAAAAGACAACATAGACTGAAACAAAGCTAATACAAAGCAAAATAAATATAGGAAGGAGAAGCACTGGGCTGCAAACGCCAAGAAGCTACCTAGTCAACTATGAAAGCCTGCTGAAAGACAAATCAGCACTCGCTAGTGTGACCCGAGACTCCGGAGTTTGCACACCCCTAGTGAGCGCGGGTACCCAGTGTGAGATGTGCTATTGCCTGAGAGGCTTTTGTTATTTCATGTTATTGCCTGAGGGGCTGATACGAGTGATTGTGAGGTAACCTGAGGGGCTAGTTCTATTGATATTTTGCTCGAGGGGCAGTTGTGGTACTCTCTTTGCCCGAGGGGCTAGTTTTGCTGATATTTTACCTAAGGGGTGGTTGTGGTACTTGCTTTGCTCAAGGAGCTGTTTTACGCTTCTATCCTTATTCTCATTGTTTTCATCACTCGTTTGAAACTATTGAAAGATGTTTTAAAAAGGTTTTTCTGAACTGAGATTTTTCACGTGTTTTACTACTTTACTGCATTATTCTGGACATATACTATTTTGTTGTAGCGTTATGCTGTGGTTTACGTGTTTTTTTACTGCTCAGCTGCCTTTACTTTTATTACTTAGTGAGTTGGCATACTCACATTACTCCCTGCACCCTATGTGCAGATCCAGAAGTTTCGGGTCACATTAGCGATTGCTGGTTTGTCTTTTAGGAGGCTTTTGGAGTTGACTAGGTAGCTGTTTGGCGTTCGCAGCCCAGTGCTTCTCCTTCATATCTTTATTCCTCTTTGCATTAGCTTTGTTTTAGACTATGTTATCTTTTCGTATTTCTAGACTAGTTGTAGTTGCTCATGACCGGTGACACCCCGATGTCGGGCTGTATTTTGTTTCCGCATTGTTCTATTCTACCTTATATTTTTGGATTTTAGCTTATTAATGACTTATTATAATTGTTTGGTTGTTTTTAGAGTTTGTGTTGGCTGGCCTAGTTTCACGATAGGCGCCATCATGACCGGATCCATTTTTAGGGTCGTGACATATAGTGCTTAAAAGGAGAAAATCTAAGCGACAAGCAAAACAAATAGGAATGTCTGATAAAGGAACAGTTAAAAGCTCACATTTACCTCCACAAATAAGCAGGCAATTGCACGTCTCAAACAACAGTATTTTAGACACTTTAAAAGTCGTATAGCAGGATATCTAGGTGAGCATAAAATAGAACATGTGCGGTGTTCTTATTAAAGCGAGGCAGGATTTACTTAATCAGTTTGCCTACTGATTTTAGGACTTGCTGAATCTGGGCAGTTCTCAAACAGTTAAACAAAGCACAGTTTTTATAACTTAAAATTTTAGACGTCCTATAGTCTTGCCTAAGCGTGGATCAGATATGTCCTATACAAACATGATATCTAATTGTTAATCATAATCGCGATAAACCAGTAAACAATTTTAAGCAGGCAGTTTGGTTCATTAGGTCCTATATCACATTCTGTCTAGGTGCTGAAAATAATCACAAATGTTACAGAACTAATTTTATATATAAGCCTGATATCTAGATGTTCGGATTGCTTTTATACTTATTTCCTATAGGCATGATTGCTACTGAAGAAACTGATTTTTTATACGATAACTGTAGGTATGATATCAAGTTAAGTGCAATAAAATACCTAGAACATGGTTTCTAATGCACATAGGAGAGTTTATGAACATGATTGTTAAGGCTAAATTAACAACAACCGAGAGACAGGATTTCTAGCGCGAATACGAATATGTATAAATAGAAATTTAGAACACTCATGATGAACCTATAATGCACACAACAAGCATGATGAACCTATGATGAATTAACAACAACAAGCATGTTTTCTAACGCACACAACAACCTATAGGCATGGTTTCTAATGTAGGCAAATAATCATAACAGTCTAAAGAGCATGATTTCTACCTGATTTATCCACAGAACATATATAAAAGTCCCTCCCATTTTACTAATATCCCCAATATCTGTTTTACAAGAATTATTATTATAGACCCAAAATGAATGAATGAATTTCAGAAATGATATTGCTAAACTATAGGGAGCCTAAATAGGCCCAGACAGTAAAAAAGAAAAGCCAGGCCTTCAACCAAGTATGAACATTCCAATATTCTCTAGTCAAAGCAGTTAAGAAAAGTTAAGATCATACAATTTAAGGTACTTATACAAGAGTCAAAAACTGAGCCTAAGCGTCAAAATCAAAGTACTCACTATTCTCAAGGCATAACAAAGCCAAGAGATATTTCTTCAATTCAAAACACATCACAATGGCTCCTATTCCTTATAAAAAACTAACTACACCCGGTTCAAACAAAAGCCTTGGAAAAGAACCATGGCACAAAGAAAAACTAAGGGGGTTGCTACACTACCTATAAAGAAAATCTTTTTGTCCTTTTTCTTTAGACTTAAATATCTCAAGAAAATTGTCTAATAGATCTATCGCCAGGAAAAGTCCAATCTTTTAAAAAAATGTTATTCGATTAAACTAACACAGCTAAAGTAGCATAGAAAATCACCCAAACAATCTCCTCACCCCACGCTTAAAATTGTGCATTATCCCCAATGCACATCATAACTATAAGAGCGTATAAGAAACTCCCTGGTAGGCCAAAGGCCAAAGCACTAGCAACTCATGGGGTACTCAGACTTCTCCCAGGCTTGGTTCTTCGTGTGGGTACCTCACACTTAGTTCTAACCATCTGGTTTGTTGTTGCATCCTTCCAATAGCTTTGCTTTCCATGCTCCTAAAAAATCAAAAATTGACACTACAAAAATAATACAAGTAAAACAAACAATAATAAAAAATAAAAAAGTAGTAAAGCTGGGTTTCCTCCCAACAAGCGCTTGATTTAGCGTTGCGGCACGACGCGAATCACTTTTTGCCTCCATCTCGAGCTTATGACATGAACCCCCAATTTGGCATCAAGTTCTTGGCTATGCTCCAGGGGTGGATGAACAAATCTAATTGACCCAAGTAACCATTTTGCTATTCTACACTTCTTGTCTTTTAGATGAGGTATGTAGTCCTGTCTTTCCAGCAAGAAAAATTCCAGAATGTAGGCACCTTATTCCTCATTCCATGACTTCTCAATCGACTCAGATGACTGTATTTTCATTTCGTTATCCAAGCACAATGTAGAAAAATATTTGGAGTGAGGACCAGTGAGCTCACACACATGAACTTCAGGACTTTCAGCATCCTTAACATCAATGATACTAGAGTCAACAAAATTTATATCCTCAATGTCCTTGGCTGACTCTAGTCTCACTTCTTCAACATTGACATCCTCAAATTCTAGTTGGTTAGATTGTTGGTTTTCTACTCTGATCTCCTCCATTTGCACCTCAATTTCAGCATCTAATTCATGATCTTCTTGGCTACTATCCACAATATTGGCTTGTTGAGCATTAAATACCTCAACTAGTTGACTCACTTGTGCCTCCAGGTTGTGAATAGCAGCATCTTGACTTGGTATGTGTAGTTGTTTCTCATTATTTTATTCCACAAGGCACCTTAGCATATCCTTGATCTCTTTCAGGTCATCATCCCTAGGTTCTTTGTTCCTATAAACTTCACAAGAAAAAGAAGAACCATCAAAGTAAGGGGTTGGGGGAAGATATGAAATATATGCACAACCATAAAAGTGAGCATCTTGACCACCACAAATAATCACATACATCCCACACATAAGATTGAGTTGGTGCACATAACTCGCTTTGAGAAATATTTTGATAATTCTTCCATGGGTGGTTTTCTTCGCAATATGCATAAGGAGGATTAAAAGTAGAATTACCAACATCATATATCTCATAATTCCAAGTTGCCATGTTTTTAAAATCAACAAGTAATACAAAATAAAAAAATCAAATACAAAAAATAAAAATAAATGTTCAAACTTGAAATTTGTGACGACCCGGCCAGTCGTCTCATGAGTTACCGCTCCTTTTTTCCATTTCTACTTCTTGATGTTTTGTTTATCTGTATTATGCGATATCGGGTTAGTCGGATCGAATCCGGAAGGAATTTGGTAAGGTTTGAGACACTTAGTCTCTTTTGAAGGAGCTTAAGTTGGAAAAGTCAGCCGGATGTTGACTTATTTGTTAGAGGGCTCAGATGTGAGTTTCGATGATTTGTTTAGCTTTGGGAGGTGATTTGTGACTTAGGTGCATGATCAAAATGAATTTTGGAGGTTCGTAGTAGATTTAGGCTTGAATTGCGAAGTTGATATTTCGGCGATTTCCGGTTGGTAGGCGAGATTTTGATATAGGGGTCAGAATGGAATTTTGAAGTTTCAGTAGCTTTGTTGGGTCATTTGTGATATGTGTGAAAATTTTGAGGTCATTCAGACGTGGTTTGGTTGGGTTTTTGATCAAAAGCGGAATTTGGAAGATTTTAGAAAGTTTGGCTTGAATCCGTTGTGTTTTGGGTTATTTGATGTTGTTTGAGGTGTTTTGATGATTGGAACAAGTTTGAATAAGTTTTTAGTATATGTTGGTGCCTTTCTTTGAGGCCTCAGGGGCCTTGGGTGAGTTCCGGGTGGTCGAACGGATCATTTTAGAGTTAAGGGTTATTGTAGAAATTCTGTTCAGCTATTGCAGAGATTTTTCCTTTTGCGTTTGTGAGTGGACCCTCGCGTTCGTGAAGAGCCAGTTGGGGAAGGCAAAGATTAAGCCTTCGCGTTTGCGATAGGAGATCCGCATTCACGATAGGAGCTCCACATTCGCAAAGGGCTAAGGATTGGAGCATCACGTTCGCGATATGGCAGTCGCGTTCGCATAGAGTCTTTTGGTTAGCTGGGTTTGAGGTCAAGTTGTTCATCGCATTCGCGGGAGATGGAGTGAGTTCACGAAGTGTATGTATGAGGAACCATCACATTCGCGATGCTCATGTCAGGTTCGCGAAAGAGGAAAGTTGGTCAAAGTAAATTTGTGCTTCGCGAACGCGAAGGTTTGACTGCGTTCGCGAAGAAATAATAAATGCTTGGGCAGAATGTTTTTAAGCCTGTCTTATCCGCGATTTTGGGGCTTATTTCCTCCATAGTTGATTGTTTTTGGAGATTTTTGAAGGAGATTCAAAAGGGATTCAAGGGGAAACATTTGGAGGTAAGCATTTTGGAATAAAAACTCGATTATTATGTGAAGTCCACCTAGAAAGAAATCATGGAATCTAAGCCTAAAATTGAATAGCTAGGGCTTGACATTTGAGACCAAACATTTGGGATTTGAAGGGTCATTTGTGGATGGATTTTGATGTTTTTGATATGTATGAATTCGTAGGGAGATAAGGAATCCGTTGATGTAAAAGTTATTGAATTCCGAGATGTGGGCCTAGGAGTTGGGTTTTGGTAATTTCGGGATCTGTGCCATTTATTGATTGTCTTCACTTGGGCTTCATTCCCTTAGCATATTTTGACGTCTTCGTTCTGATTTTGGATAGATTCGACGCGCGTGGAGGCCGATTCGAGGGGTAAAGGCGTCGCGAGTTAGAGATTTAACCGGTTCGAGGTGAGTAATGATTGTAAATAATGTTATGAGGGTTTGAAACCCCGGATTGCACATCGTAGTGCTATATTGAGGTGAGGCACATGCTTGATGACGAGCGTGGGGACGTGCACTATTGGGGATTGTGACTTGGTCCGTCCCAACTGATGATTTTACCGCGTATTTGACTGAAATCTACTTGTTTTCATAATTATTTGGGCTGAATGCCATATTTGGGCCATGTGTCAACTATTTGATCCCTTCAGGGATTTTTACTGGTATGTCCTTACTGTTTTGACTTTATACGTGAACTCAGTCATGTTATATTTCACTATTTTCGTACTCAACCATGTTTACTCTGTTTTAAACACTTACATGATTTTTTAAACGATATTCTTGGGCTGAGAAACATGTTTCACTATTGCCCAAGTGGCTTGTGAGGATTTTTGACTGAGTAAGGCCGAGGGCCTATGTTGTGAAGAAACATTTGATACTGATTATGAGGTCGTGGGCCTGAGATATGTACACCACAAGGTGGCTTTATTGATATGAGACCGAGGGCCTAGTGATGATGCCACGAGGTGGCTTGATATTGTGCTTGGGCTGTAAGGGGTCCCTCTAGGAGTTTGCACATCCCCAGTGAGCGTATGTACCCATTGTAATGTGAGATTGAGCGTGAGGGCTGGTATTGTTCTGAGATGTTGCCCGAGGGGCAGATCCGTTGATATTGTGCCCGAGGGGGGAACATCTATTTGTTTACTTTACCTTAACTACCGGTCAATTACTTGTTTACTTATTGAAAGAGGATTTTACTTGAGTTCTCACCGGTTTTCTGTTATTAAATGATTTTATTGCTTCATTATAGAATGCCTTGTGCCTTACGTGTTTTATTACTTTCACTCGTTATTTACATTTTTTACTCACTGAGTTGGAGTACTCACTTTACTCCCTGCACCCTATGTGCAGATTCAGGTGTAGCTAATCTCGCTCCCGAGTACTGATTCATTCCAGCTTCAGGCGGATCTTCGAGGAGTCTTTAGGTAGCTATTGGCGTTCGCAGCCCGGAACTCCTCCTTATCTCTTTCTTTTATGTCCTTAGTTCAGTATTTAAACTCTGTAGTTACATTTGAGGACTTAGTGTTGTTAGATGCTCGTGACTTGTGATACCCCGGTTAGGGCTATGTCGGGTTGTACTTCCGCACTTATTTGCTATTATTCGCTACTTAGTATCATTAAATCATGTTTGAGACTGTTTTTATGTTGTTTAACTATTTAAAAAGTGAATTGGGTTTAATTGGCTGGCCTTGTCTTCGCGAGAGGTGCCATCACGATCGGGTTCGGAGTTAAAGTTGTGACAAGTTGGTGTTAGAGCCTAGGTTACATAGGTCTCACGAGTCATAAACAGGTTTAGTAGAGTCTTGCAGATCGGTACGGAGACGTTATTATTTATCCTCGAGAGGCTGTAGAACCTTTAGGAAAAACTTCATATTCTTGAAATTCTTGTCGTGCGAACTTGTTGATCCGATTATTAAACTTTTTTTGTTCTACTCTCTCACAGATAGTGAGGACACGCGCTACTGGTTGGGGTGGATGACCCCCAGCACCACCAACTATGGCCACCAGAGGCCGAGGACGCGGCCGTGGTCGTGGTAGGGGTAGAGCAGCTAGAGCAGCACCTGCAGATCCACCAGTTGCCCTAGGTCAGGATCAGGTCCCAGTCATGGACTCTCCAGTAGCACCAGCTCAGGCACCAGCTGTGCCCATTATGATTCCGAGTCTTCAGGAGGCCTTGGCTCAGATTTTATCAGTTTGCAATGTCCTAGCTCAAACGGTTTTATCCACTACAGCCGCAACTACATCTCAGGCTGGGGGAGGCAATCAGAATCCCGCCGCTCGCACACCTGAGCAGGTCGTGCAGGGACTTTAGACGCTGGGGGCGCATCCAGCCCAGCCGGTTGTAGCTGCTCAGGACTATGTAGTTCCTGTCTTGTCGGAGGATGAAGAGCATAAGTTGGAGAGATTTGGTAGACTTCAGCCTCCGACCTTCAGCGGTGCAGAGGGCGAGGATGCCCAGAGATTTTTGGACAAATTTCAGAGGATGCTTCGTACATCGGGTATTTTGGAGACCAGCGGGGTCGTTTTTACCACCAATCAGTTTTCAGGAGCTGCTTTCACTTGGTGGGAGGATTTTGAGAGTCGTAGGATTGTTGGTGCAGCACCCCTTTCCTGGCATCAGTTCTCCGTTCTCTTTCTGGAGAAGTATGTACTGCAGTCTAACAGAGAAGAGCTACATAGGAAGTTTGAGTGGTTGCGTCAGGGGGAGTGACAGTGTCTTAGTATGAGTTGAGGTTCTCTGCGTTGGCTCGTCAATCCATTTGGTTGGTCCCGACGGATAGAGAGAGGATTAGGAGGTTTGTTGATGGTCTTATTTATTAGCTCCGTATTCTGATGACCAGGAAAGGGTGAATAGTTCTACCTTCGAGGAGGTTATGGATATCGCCCGTGAGATTGAGTCTATTCATCGCCATGAGCGAGAGGAGAGGGAGGCCAAGAGGCCTCGAGGATCTGGTAGTTATAGTGGTGCTCCTTTGAGGGGTTAGTTTCAGCACGGTAGAGGCTGTTCATTCAGGTCTGCTCAGCCAGCTCGCCCGGGTTATCATGGGATGTCTTCGGGTCATAGTTATCATAGTTCTCAGCAAGTCCAGTCATCACTTAGTGCCCTTCCAGGTTAGAGTTCATCCCTTGCTCCATCTGTCCAGAGCTCTTCTATGCCAAGTGCATCTGCTAGTCACTCCAGTACGAGGGTTTCCCTTCAGTCCCCTTCTCCAACACATGAGAGTTGTTATGAGTGTGGTGAGATGGGTCA
Organism: Nicotiana sylvestris; assembly: GCF_000393655.2. NCBI lineage: Eukaryota > Viridiplantae > Streptophyta > Magnoliopsida > Solanales > Solanaceae > Nicotiana > Nicotiana sylvestris. The sequence continues at coordinate 41,862,713 of NC_091066.1, forward strand.
TATGTGGAGGCAATGCCCTCGTCGTCTTGCGAGTTCATCTTAGCAAAGGGGTCAGTCATCGGCTTCAGTGCCAGTTACTTCACCACCACCCGCCCAACCAGCTAGCGGTAGAGGCCAGTCAGCTAGGGGTCTCCCCAGAGGGGGAGGTCGATCAGGTGGCGGCCAGGCCCGTTTCTATGCACTCCCAGGCAGACCCAATGCTATTGCTTCACCTGTTCATGTATCTACCCCGGTGGGCAATACTGTTGTTGTAGACCGTGTGTACCGGTCGTGTGTGGTGACTATTGGGGGTTTGGAAACCCGTATGGATCTTTTATTATTGTGTATAGTGGATTTCGATGTCATTTTGGGCATGGATTGGCTATCTCTATGTCGTGCTATTCTGGACTATCATGCTAAGACAGTCACATTGGCTATACCAGGCGTGCCACAGATTGAGTGGTGAGGTGTGATTGATTATGTTCCTAGTAGAGTGATCTCATTCTTGAAAGCCCAACGTATGGTTGGGAAGGGTTGTCTTTCCTATCTAGCTTTTGTGAGGGATGTCGGAGCTGAGACTCCCAATATTGATTTTGTCCTAGTTGTGAGGGATTTTTCCAATTTGTTTCCTACAGACCTGCCGGGCACCGGACAGAGATATTGATTTTGGTATTGACCTGGTGTCGGGCACTCAGCCCATTTTTATTCCGTTGTATAGTATGGAACCAGAGGAGTTGAAGGAATTAAAAGAACAGCTTCAGGAACTCCTTGATAAAGGGTTCATTCGGACTAGTGTGTCACCTTGGGGTGCGCCGGTTCTTTTTGTGAAGAAGAAGGATGGCACTATGAGGATGTGTATTGATTATAGGCAATTAAACAAGGTAACAATTAAGAATAAGTATTCTTTGCCTCACATTGATGATTTATTCGACCAGCTTTAGGGAGCGAGAGTGTTCTCCAAGATTGATCTCCGTTCAGGTTATCACCAGTTGAAGATCAGGGACTCGGATATCCTTAAGACAGCTTTCAGGACCCGATACAGTCATTATAAGTTCTTGGTGATGTCTTTTGGGCTGACCAATGTCCCAGCAACATTCATGCATTTGATGAATAGTATGTTTTGGCCTTATCTAGACTCGTTTTTCATAGACTTCATTGATAATATTCTGGTATATTTGTGTAGTTAGGAGAAGCACGCGGAGCATTTGAAAGTTGTGTTGCAGAGATTGAGGGAGGAGAAACTTTATGCAAAATTCTCCAAGTGTGAGTTTTTGCTCAGTTCAATGGCTTTCTTAGGGCACGTGGTGTCCAGCAAGGGTATTCAGGTTGATCCGAAGAAGATAGAGGCGGTTCAGAGTTGGCCCAGACCGTCCAAGCCACAGAGATTCGCAACTTTCTTGGTTTGGCGGGTTATTTTTCGCCTGTTTGTTCAGAAATTCTCATCTATCGCATCGCCCTTGACCAAGTTGACTTAGAAGGGTGCTTCGTTTGTATGGTCGGACGAGTGTAGGAGAGCTTTCAGAAGCTCAAGACAGCTTTGCCCACAACTCCAGTGTTGGTCTTGTCATCAGCTTCAAGTTCATATACCGTGTATTGTGATGCTTTGAGAGTTGGAATTGGTTGTGTGTTGATGCAGGAGGGTAGAGTTATTGCTTTTGCTTCTCGTTAGTTGAAGCCCCATGAGAAGAACTACCCCGTTCATGATTTGGAGTTGGCTACCATAGTTCACACATTGATGATTTGGAGGCATTACTTGTATGGTGTATCTTGTGAGGTGTTCACTAATCATCGCAGTCTTCAGCATTTGTTCAAGCAAAAGGATCTTAATTTGAGGCAGCGGAGATGGTTGGAGTTGCTTAAGGATTATGATACCACTATATTGTACCATCCAGGAAAGACAGTAAGTATGCGGAGTTTGGCATATATCCCAATTAGGAGAGACCTCTTGCATTGATGTTTAGGCCTTGGCCAATCGGTTCGTGAGGTTAGATATTTCGAAGCCTAGTCAGGTTTTAGCTTGTGTGGTTTCTCGGTCTTCCTTATATGATCTCATCAGAGAGTGCCGGTATGATAATCCGCATTTGCTAGTCCTTAGGGACAGAGTTCAGCATGATGATGCCAGAGATGTGACCATTGGTGATGATGGGGTGTTGAGGATGCAAGGCCGGATTTGTGTGCCCAATGTGGATGGGCTTCGAGAGTTGATTCTGGAGGAGGCCCATAGCTCGCGGTATTCTATTCATCCAGGTGCTGCGAAGATGTATTAGGATTTGAGGCAACGCTGTTGGTGGAGAAGAATGAAGAAAGATAGTGTGGGATTTGTAGCTCGGTGTCTCAATTGTCAGCAGGTGAAATATGAGCATCAGAGACCGGGTGGCTTGCTTTAGTGGATAGATATTCCAGAGTGGAAGTGGGAGAGGATCACTATGGACTTTGTAGTTGGACTTTCACGGACTTTGAGGAAGTTTGATGTTGTTTGGGTGATTGTGGATTGGCTGACCAAATTTGTGCACTTCATTCCTGTGTGTACTACCTATTCCTCAGAGCGGTTGACAGAGATCTATATCCGGGAGATTGTTCGTTTGCATGGTGTCCCGGTTTCTATCATCTCAGATAGGGGCACTCAGTTTACATCGCAGTTTTGGAGGTCTGTGTAGCGAGAGTTGGGTACTCAGGTTGAGTTGAGCACAACTTTCACCCTCAAACGGACAGGCAGTCCGAACGCACTATTCAGATATTGGAAGACATGTTGCGTGCTTGTGTCATTGATTTCGGAGGGTCATGGGATCATTTTCTACCGCTTGCAGAGTTTGCTTATAACAACAACTACCAGTCTAGTATTTAGATGGCTCCATATGAGGCTTTGTATGAGAGGCGGTGTAGATATCTAGTTGGTTAGTTCGAGCCCGGTGAGGCTAGGCTATTGGATCATGGTGCAGGATGCTTTAGAAAAGGTGAAGGTGGTTCAGGAGAGGCTTCGTACAACGCAGTCGAGACAAAAGAGTTATGCTGACCGGAAGGTTCGAGATGTGTCCTACATGGTTGACGAGAAGGTTCGATTGAAGGTTTCACCCATGAAGGGTGTTATGAGATTTGGGAAGAAAGGGAAGTTGAGTACTCAGTTCATTGGGCCTTTTGAGGTGCTTCGGAGGATTGGGGAGGTGGCTTATGAACTTGCTTTGCCACCCAACTTGTCGAGTGTGCATCCGGTATTTCATGTTTCTATGCTCCGGAAGTATATTGGGGATTCGTCTCATGTTTTGGATTTCAGCACGGTTTAGTTGGATGATGATTTGACTTATGATGTTGAGCCAATAGCTATTTTGGGTTGTCAGATTCAAAAGTTGATGTCAAAGGATAAAGCTTTAGTGAAAGTGCAGTGGAGCGGTCATCCCATGGAGGAGGCTACCTGGGAGACCAAGCAGGAGATGTGGGAGCAGATATTCTCACATGTTTGAGGCTTCAGGTATGTTTCTTGATTCGTTCGCGGACGAACGCTTGTTTAAGTTGTGGAGGATGTGACGACCTGTCGAGTCGTCTCATGAGTTAACGCTCTGATTTTCCTATTTTTGCTTCTTTATGTTTTGTTTATCCGTGTTATGCGATATCTGGTTGGTCGGATCGAATCCGGAAGGAAATTGGTAAGGTTTGAGACACTTAGTCTCTTTTGAAGGAGCTTAAGTTGGAAAAGTCAACCGGATATTGACTTATGTGTTAGAGGGCTCGAATGTGAGTTCCTATGGTTCGATTAGTTTCGGAAGGTGATTTGTGACTTAGGAGCGTGATCAGACTGAATTTTGGAGGTTCGTAGTAGATTTAGGCTTGAATTGGCGAAGTTGATATTTTGGCGATTTCCGCTTGGTAGGCGAGATTTTGATATAGGGTTAGGAATGGAATTTCGAGAGTTGCAGTAGATTCGTCGGGTCATTTGGGATGTGTGTGCAAATTTTCAGGTTATTCGGACGTGGTTTGGTTGGGTTTTTGATCAAAAGCGGAATTCGGAAGATTTTAGAAAGTTTGGTTTGAATCCGATGTGTTTTGGGTGATTTGATTTTGTTTGAGGTGTTTTGATGATTGGAACAAATTTGAATAAGGTTTTAGGATATGTTGGTGCTTTTGGTTGAGGCCTCGGGGGCCTCGAGTGAGTTCCGGGTGGTTAAATGGATCATTTTGGAGTTAAGGATTATTGCAGAAATCCTGTTCAGCTGTTGCAGGGATTTTTCCCTTCATGTTCGCAAGTGGACCCTCGCGTTCGTGAAGTCAGATGGGGAAGGCAAAGATTAAGCCTTCACGTTTGCGATAGGAGCTCCACGTTCGTGAAGGGATAAGGATTTGAGCATCGCGTCATGATACGGCAGTCGCGTTCGCGTAGAGTATTTTGGTAAGCTGGGTTTGAGGTCAAGTTGTTCATCACGTTCGCGGGAGATGGAGTGCATTCGCAAAGTGTATGCCTGAGGAACCATCGCGTTCGCGATGGTCATGTCGCGTTCACAAAAGAGGAAAGTTGGTCAAAGTAAATTTGTGCTTCGCGAACGCGAGGGTTTGACCGCGTTCGCGAAAAAGGAATAAATGCCTGGGCAGAATGTTTTTAAGCTTGTCTTGTCCGCCATTTTGGGGCTTATTTCCTCCATAGTTGATCGTTTTTGGATATTTTTGAAGGGGATTGAAGGGGGATTCAATGGGAAACGTTTGGAGGTAAGGATTTTGGACTAAAATCTCGATTATTATGTGAATTCCACCTAGAAAAAAATCATGGAATCTAATCCTAAAATTGAAGAGATAGGGCTTGTAATTTGAAACCAAACATTTGGGATTTGAAGGGTCATTTGTGGATGGATTTTGATGTTTCTGATATGTATGGACTCGTGGGGAGATAAAGAATCCATTGATGTGAGAATTATTGAATTCCTAGACATGGGCCCGGGTGTCGGGTTTTGGTAACTTCAGGATCTGTGCCATTTATTGATTATTTTCGCTTGGGCTTCATTCCCTTAGCATATTTTAACGTCCTCGTTCTGATTTTGGATAGATTCGACGTGCGTGGAGGCCGATTCGAGGGGCAAAGGCATCACGAGCTAGAGATTTAGCTGGTTCGAGGTGAGTAATGATTGTAAATAATGTTCTGAGGGTTTGAAACCCCGGATTACACATAGTAGTGCTATATTAAGGTGAGGCACACGCTTGATGAAAAGTGTAGGGTCGTGCTTTATTGGGGATTATGACTTGGTGCGTCCCGACTGATGATTTAACCACGTATTTAACTGAAATCTACTTGTTTTCATCATTATTTGGGCTGAATGCCATATTTGGGCATTGTGCCAACTATTTGAGCCCTTCGGGGATTTTTACTGGTGTTTCCTCACTGTTTTGACTTTACTACTTGAACTCAGTCATGTTATATTTCACTGTTTTCGTACTCAGCCATGTGTACTCTGTTTTAAACACTTACATGATCTTTTAAATGATATTCTTTGGCTGAGAAACATGTTTCACTACTGTCCGAGTGGCTTGTGAGGATTTTTGACTGAGTAAGGCCGATGACCTATATTGTGAGGAAACATTTGATACTAATTATGAGGTCGAGGGCCTGAGATATGTATGCCATGAGGTGGCTTGATTGATATGAGGTCTAGGGCCTAGTGATGATGCCACGAGGTGGCTTGATATTGCGCTTGGGCCGTAAGGGGACCCTCCAGGAGTCTGCACACCCTCAGTGAGCGTGAGCACCCATTGTGACGTGAGATTGAGCCCGATGGGATGGTAATGTTCTGAGATGTTGCCCGAGGGGCGGAGCCGTTGATATTGTGCCCGAGGGGTGAACTTCTATTTGATGTTCTAAACGTCAATATCACACAAGAAGGGGGGGATTTGTGTGGTACCCAATTTTCGCTCTAGAAGAATCTGGTTCTTCTAGGTATTCTAACTACTATTGTTTGCGGAATTAAAAGTACATAAAATAAAGAACACAAAGATTTTTACTTGGAAAACACCTAGCTCAAAAGGTGAAAAAAACCACGACCTACTATTCAGTAGGATTTTCCCAAACTTCCACTAAAATCACTGAGCCAAAATAGCATTTACAAAACACTTTGTAAACCTAAGGATTACGTCTAATCCCGTTGTGGCACACAGCCTCGACTGTTTTGATAACTTCAAGTTAGCTTATAACTTGAACACTCAAAGTACCTAATACAATTGCTTCTATGAAAGCTGAAAGGTACAACTTTAAACCACCTACTACAATTGAACTAGAAGAAGAAAAAACACAATGGAACTGGTTCTTCTATCTCGTTCAAGTAGCTTTAGGAGTGCACACTCAAATCTCACATAATTGCTTGCAAAATTGCCTTGCTCTTTTGCTTTCAATTTAGTTTAATTTCTGCATTTGTGCAATCCCTGTAAAAGAGAACAATCACTGTCATTTAATAGGTTAGAAATCAGAGTTTGATTGGGACTCAATTTCTGATCTTTTATCATAGTTGAGTCATTGAAGATATCAAACTCTAACACTCTCTTTATCCAGATTGTGGTCTCTTCATATAAGGAGACTTTCTCCCCTTATCTTATATGTAACCTTTTCGATCAGATTAGGAGATATTACTGCTTGATCAGTAGGACTTTTCTCCTTCACGTGCATCTCACATGTGTAGGTTGATCATGACAGTGCTTCACAAGATGGACATGGTCCACAACTGAGCTCATTTGTCATTCTTTAAAACTTCACATGTTTTTGGGCCAACAAATTCCCCCTTTTTGATGATAACAAACTCTGTGCTTTCCTGTAAAAATTCAGCTTAACCATCAAAACTAAACTTAGAAAATTTTCTTTTCAACAAGGACCGGGTTAATTAGGTCATAAATAACACTTATTTCAGAATATGTGTAAAGCATAATATCTCTTCCCCCTTTTGGCATCATCGAAAAGTTGCATACACAGTGTGAATTCCATATTTTAATAAGTACTCATGGCCACTGGGGTTACTGCAAGTGAAATCATGGTGTAATCGCCAGTAATCAAACAAACATATTTAAACTATCAAGGTTAGAATAATCATTGAACAAGAGAAAACAACAGTTGTCATTGAGAGAGATATGTTGCCACTAATAATCCACAAAAAGAAAGAAAAACATCCAATCCATGAGCAAAAAACAGAAAAATCCCTAATCTGGGTTAATGGGGGATACTAGAACTAGTTCAGCAAACAGAACCTAGGAGTCCTAAGGCTTGGAGGAACTAGAGGGTTGAGTTTGGAGAAGATTCAACATGTCCATCATTCTTCTCCTTTTCTTTTTGCAAGATCAATTTTGAGAGCATCCCTCTCAGCTTCCACTTCAACCACACGATCCTTGAGCCTAGCAATTTCAGCATCCTTAGTTGCACACTCCTGAACCAAAGTCCTAACATTGCTGTTGATGGGTGTCCTCAAGGATGAACCAGGTTCAACTGTGATGGCATTGACTGGATAGTCACAAGCAAGAAGAGTTTTGATGCCAAAGTGTTCTTTGCTCGAGGCCATTTTCCATTTTTTCAGAGGCACATTGAGCCTGTACAGAATTGTGGTTAGTATGAAGCCATATGGGGTAGCATGAGCCTTGGAACCATTTATGACCCTATCTAGCAGTTTGTCTATGAGGGCAGGCCAGTTGATTTGCTTTCCTCTCTCCAGGCATTCCATAAGAACCAGATCCATGTAGTTGGCAGTGTGCCTTCTCTCCTGTCTTGGCAATAAGCACTTGTTGACAAACTCAAACACCACCTTGTGCTGAGGCCTCATCTCACTTTTCTGCATAGCTCTGGCTTCATTCACATTCTCTGAATCACAGAACCTTTTGGTAATTTTAAGGGCAGTGGGGAGGGAGTCCACGCATGGCCACCTTTGCCTAGTATAGTCATCAAACCCTTCAGAGGGTATGTCCAGAATATCTCCCAGTTTCACAGCATCAAACTGCACTTGAACTCCCTTCACCTGGCTACTGACAACTCCATCCTTAACAGCAACATTTGCCATAAATTCAATCAACTCATTTCTAGCTAGCCTACCTTCCATCTGAAGGACCATGTCCTTCCATCCCTGAGCAGCCAAAGAGTCTACCAATCTCATTATCCCTGGTTCCACCAGGTCCTTAAACAGTCTACCTTTTAAGATTTTTCTTCTGCCAAAAATAGCAAGCTTATATTATTCCTTCTTAGATTCATCTTCCTCTTCTTCTTCTCCACTCCAATCATCATCATCAGAAACTTTGGTTTGTTTAGCTTTCACTGCAGATCTTGTCGGCGAGTGTGGGTTCAGTAACTACAGGCACAGAGGAGGACTTCTTGGAGGAAGTCTTGGGTTTCTTAGGCTTGGGTGTAGGAACATCCATTGTTGTACCCCTCTCTTGATGGACCAGTTCCATTTCTTCTTCCTCAACAGCCTTTGAGGATTCTGCAACCTTTCCCTTTCCGTTATCCTTTTTCTTTTTCTTGCTTTCTTATAAAGCCTTTTGTAAATCAGCTTCACTCTGTTTTACCCTTCTTCTTGTGGATCTACCCCTAGGCACCGAAGAGGCAGTAGGTGTTGGGGATGAATCTTTTGTTTTCTTGGATGGTTTTGGAACATTTGGGGCTTTTGGTGTTGTAGCTTTGCGTTTCTTTGGGTCATAACTTTCCCCAACCTTTTTCAGTAGGTCAGCCAAGGTTTCTTCAGTCTATGAAACAAGTTCATCTCTGTTTTTGCTTAGATGAACTAACCCCTCAGCTACTTCCCCAGAACCACTTCCCCCTGACTTCATGCCACTCTCATCCAACCTATCTTGTGCAACCCCACATATAGCAAGAACTGCTCCCTTCCCTTTTCCCCTCTCTTCACCACATGCACCCTCTCTCTCTTTTTCTTTTTCAGACTTCTTTTTACCTCCACTCATACTCATCTCAGGCAACTCAACATCCTTAATGGGTCCAACCAGAACAAACCTATTTTCTAAGTTTACAACCGTAGAAGAACTTACCTCAGAAGGAGATTCTTGAGTCTTTTCAGAGCCAGAAGACCCATGTCCATCTCCCTCAGTCGTGAATTTAAGGATTCAGACTCAGAGCTAGAATCGGACTTTGGAGCTGGACTTTCTTTCACTTGGATAGCTTTCACACTTTCATTTAAAACCTTCCTCAAAGCCCCAGATGCTATAGTTTTTTGAGCAAGCATTTTCTGCCTTTGGAACCTAGGTTTTGGAGATGCACTAGGAGGAGTATATGAGGATGAATTTGAGGGAGATGGTGGTGGAGGAGTGCCAGGATGATCTTGTGGGTTAGACGTGATTCTTCGTTTCTTGAGAGAATTTTGGAAATTTTGGAGAAGAGGGCAATTAGAATTGAAGAGGAGTTTTTGACTGTTTTAGAACGATGAAGAAGACTGGAGATGTGGTGTGTATTCAAAGTGAATTAGACATTAAGTAAGTAACGACAACTTTTTCAGGGGTCAAATAGAAGTCTAATCAAACTGAAATTACAAAATTTTAATGATAGATTTGGCTTCCCTAGATATTTGGCAAAAATCACGGTTTAGAGTTCTAGATGGATGGAACTGGTTCAATGCTCAACGGATAGAATTTTCTAGGAATTTGACAAGTATAGGACTTCTGCTCATGATTGAATTATTAATCTTTCTAATTGTGCAGAGTTTAGAAAACATACCTGAGCTTTCATATGAACCCATACTGATTAACCAGGTTCATCATATAGAACTCTCTTGAACATGTTTCAAATGCCATAATAGAGAAAATGTTGTAAGAGATCAGTGAGTCATATATACACATACAAGAGTATACTAATTAAAGTATGGAGCTGAGTAAGACTTAATCTAGATATTTACACAGGTTCAGAATTCCTAGCCAAATAATATATAAATTTTTTTTCATTGTGCATTCTGAGCTGGACCTATTAGGTGATCTTAATCATCCCTAATTCCAACCTGTTCCTTTCAAAGTTTTCTCTACTCAGTGTTTTAGTGAAGATGTCGGCAATCTGCTTATCAGTAGCACATAATTCTATGGAGATCAATCCTTTCTCATAGTTGTCTCTTAAGAAGTGGTGTCTAACATCTATGTGCTTAGTCCTCTTATGATGAACAAGGTTCTTTGTCATACTTATAGCACTAGTTTTATCACAGAATATAGGAATGCAACCAACATCAATGCAAAAATCTACCAGCTGTTGTTTGATACACAACAATTGAGCACAACAAGATGCAACAACAACATATTCAGTCTCAGTAGTGGATAAGGCCACTGAATTTTGGTTTTTAGTGGCACAGGATACAAGACATGAACCAAGAAAGTGAGCCATACCTGAGGTGCTCTTCCTATCCACTAGGAAACCTGCATAATAAGCATCAGCATATCCTACTAGATTGAAACTACTACCTTTGGGGTACCAAAGATACAAATCAGTGGTGCCTTTCAGATATCTTAGTATCCTCTTGACAGCAGTCAAGTGAGACTCTTTTGGATTTTCCTGAAACCGAGCACAAAACCCTACACGGAAAATTATGTCAGGTCTGCTGGTAGTAAGAAACAAGAGTGAACCAATCATACCCCTATACAACTTTTGATCAACTGATGAACCAGGTTCATCGATGTCTAATTTTGTGGCAGTTGAAATGGGTGTGTCTATTTCTTTTGATTCTTCCATTTTAAACTTTTTGATAAGCTCTTTTGCATACTTCTGCTGATGGATCATGGTTCCATTATGACTTTGTTTAATCTGCAAGCCTAAGAAGAAATTAAGCTCACCCATCATACTCATTTCAAACTCACTCCCAATTAAGTTTGCAAAGTCCTTACTTAGCTTATCAGTGGTGGCCCCAATGATTATTTTATCAACGTATATTTGAACCACAAGGAGATCCTTACCTTTTTCCCTTAAGAATAAGGTACTGTCAATTTTACCTCTTTTGTAACCATGCTCCAATAGGAATTTGGACAGTCATTCATACCATGCTCTTGGGGCCTGCTTGGGTCCATAGAGAGCCTTGTCTAACTTGTACATATGCTCAGGACATTCTTTGCTCTCAAACCCTAGAGGTTGTTTACAAATACTTCTTCTTTTAGGTAGCCATTCAGGAAGGTACTTTTGACATCCATCTGATGAAGAGTGAATTCCATGTGTGCTGCAAAGGCTATGAGGAGTCTGATTGCCTCTAGTCTTGCAACTGGAGCAAAAGTCTTATCATAATCTATGCCCTCCTCTTGGCTGTAACCTTGGACCACCAGTCTTGCCTTGTTTCTTGTAACTGTTCCATCTTCATCAAGTTTGTTTTTGAAGACCCATTTTGTATCAATAACTGATCTATCCTTGGGTCTGGGAACTAGATGCCAAACTTGACTTCTCTCAAACTGATTGAGTTCATCTTGCATTGCATTCACCCAATCTGCATCCTGCAAAGCCTCAATAACATTTTTAGGTTCAATAAGAGATAAAAAGGCATCAAAAGCACACAGATTCTTTAATTGTGATCTAGTTTTGACTACAGATGTTGGATCAGTGATAATGTTCTCAATAGGATGAGAACTTTGATACTTGTGAGGTTTCACGACCAACTGGTTTCTGCTAGATGTTTCTCCCATGTTCTGTGCTGAGGAACACGGTCATGAACATGTTCTTTTAGGGAATTTATTTCAATTCCTCTTTGATCAGTTCCCCCTGTGAGGTTCCCCTGGATGGAATAACCTGTTCCATCACCTATTCCTTCTTTTGGTGCCACTTTGACTTGTGCTAAGGCTTCAATGAAATCCTTTACCAATCCAATAGCTTCATCTTCATGTTCCTGTCTCTCAGAAAGAATGTTAGTTTCATCAAATACTATATGTACACTCTCTTCTACACACATAGTTCTTTTATTGAATACTTTATACGCTTTGTTATGTGAAGAATATCCCAAGAATACTCCCTTATCACTTCTGGGATCAAACTTACCTAGGGAGTCTTTTCCATTATTGTCCACAAAGCACTTGCATCCAAATGCCCTAAGATGGGATATATTTGGTTTTCTCCCTTTAAGTAACTCATAGAGAGTCTTCTCTACAAAAGGTCTAGTCATGCATCTATTGATAATGTAACATGCAGTGTTTACAACCTCTGCCCAGAAGCTATGGTGCAGTTTACTAGAAAGAAGCATAGTCCTAGCCATGTCTTCAAGAGTCATGTTCTTTCTTTTAACTACTCTGTTTTTTCGAGGGGTCCTAGGGGCAGAGAAGTTATGAACTATACAATTTTCATCACAAAATTCAACAAACTTAGCATTTTCAAATTCAATTCCATGATCAGACCTGATTGATGCAAGTTGATTTCCTAATTGTTTTTGAGTTTTTCTAACAAAGGTAGTGAACATGTCAAATGCTTCATCTTTAGATGTTAGAAATAGTACCTAGGTAAATCTAGAATAATCATCAACAAGTACCATTACATATTTCTTTCCTCCTATGCTCTTGGTTCTTATTGGACCACAGAGATCCATATGGACCAGTTCCACCGGCTTGGTTGCACTTACCATTTTCTTTCTTTTGAAATATGATCTTACATTATTTCTCCTTGTACAAGCCTCACAAACTTTGTCTTCTTTGAACTTGATGTTGGGTAACCCTATCACCAAGTCGTTAGAAACCAATTTGTTTAGCTGAATTAGACTGGCATGACCAAGTCTTTTGTGCCATAGGAGGGGATCATTATCCACCACACTTAGGCAGGTTAGTTCATTTTCTGAGAGAGTAGACAAATCTACAATATAAATATTGTTAACTCTTTTTCCCTGCAAAACAATTTTGTTAGTGGTTAGGTTAATCACAAATCATTTAGTAGAGGTGAATGCTACAAGGTTACCTCTGTCACATAGTTGTGACACACTGATCAGGCTGTATTTCAAGCCATCTATCAAGTGAACATTCTCAATGGAGTGAGAGTCTGTCTTACCTACCTTTCCAACCCAAATGATCTTACCTTTCTTCTCATTTCCAAAGGAGACATTGCCTCCCCTTAGGTCCTCAAGTGAAAGGAAGTGGTTCTTGCTTCTAGTCATATGTTTCGAGCAGCCATTATCCATGTACCATATTTGGCTACTTTCCTTCACTTGGACCTGCAAAAACAAATCAGGGATTAGTCTTAGGAACCCAAACTAGTTTGGGTCCCTTTCTATGGGCAAAGGGATAAATCAGATTCCTTCTATCCCACCCAGGCAACCTATTTTTTTCTTGAACAAAATTTTTGTTCTTTTGACTAGCCTTTTCTTTTGCATTACATTCGTTTTTGTAATGGCCAGTCTTGCCACACTATGTGCAAATTTTGTTCTAAGGAAGAGTGAGATACTTTCTTTTAGGATCCCACTTAGGTGCTTGAGTCCCATAACCAAGTCCTCTTTTATTGCTACTGTGATGTTCTAGTAGCTAGGAGAGTGCATCAGAAGCCTTGTTCCATTTGCAAGTTCTTTCTAGTTCATGTTTTACCTTCCCTAGATCTTCTTTTAATACTCTTATCTGCTCATCTTTCCTGTACAGCTCATCCTTCATTTTTCCTAAGTTTTCTTCTAGGTTGAAATATGTGTGATCAGCTTTCTTCTTTCCTGTTCCTAGTTTCAGTTTTAAGTTCTTAGACCTAAGTTCTAGGACACTAGTGTCAAGTTCAAGAACCTGGTTCTTCAACTCAGTATTTTCACTTTCACTCTCATTAACCCTAGACTCTAGATTTTTGCACTTGGCTTTTAGGATCATACATTCCCTAGACAGCTCTTCCTTCTCAATGTTAATTATCTCAGACTCATCAATGAAGTCTAGCAGTAGCTCACACAACTTTTCTTTAGACAAGAATTTAATCTTGTCTTTGAGATGAAGAATACATACCTCTTGTTCATCATCTGATTCTCCGATGACCATAAGTGCTTGTTCATCTCCAGCTTCATCTTTTGAGTCCTCATCTGATGTTTCTCCCTAGGTAGCAACCATAGCCTTTGTTGATCCTTTGTTCCTTTTTGGTTGAACCTGTTCCTTCTTCCCGTTCCTTTGTTCAGCCCTTTCCTTCTTCCACTCAATTTCCCATTGAGGGCAATTCTTGATCATGTGATTAGTCTTACTACACTTGTAGCAACCCTCATTGGTCTGTTTCTTAGGAGCCCTTGGTTTGTTGAAGGTTGTACCTCTTGAAGAACCCTTTTCTCTCATCAGGTACTTTTTGAAATCTATTGTGATCATAGCCAATTCATCATCCTCCAGATCTGAACCTTCAACAATTCTGAGAGCCAGACTTCTTTCATTCTTTAGTGCATCCATTTTCATGGTTTGCCTTCTCAGTTCATAGGTAGTAAGGTTTTCATTTAGTTCATCCAGCTTGAGGGTAGCTATGTTCTTTTATTCCTGAATAGCAGTGATTTTGCTTTCCCAAGAGACTGGAAGAACCCTTGTCAAAATCTTCTCAACTTTGCCTTCTTCAAGAATAATCCTTCCAAGAGACTTAAGTTCATTTGTCAATATGGTGAACCTTATATACATCTCGTGGACGGTTTCTCCTTCCTTCATGGTGAAATTCTCATACTGAGAATACAACAGTGTTCCTCTGGACCTCTTCACTTGAGGTGTTCCTTCATGAGGCACTTGCAAAATGTCCCAGATTTCCTTAGCAGTGGTACAACTTTGAATTCTACTATAGTCATCTGGACCTAGTCCACACACAAGCCATTTCTTGGCCTTGGCATTCTTCTCCCACTTCTTCAGGTCTTTAGCAGTACAGTCAGCTCTTGTCTTTGGCACATCCACTCCTTCAACATTCTTCTTAGTAGTTGCTAGAGGACCATTAGTGACTATGTCCCAGAGTTCATAGTCTTCTCCAATGATGTGATCCCTCATTCTGTTCTTCCACCAAGAATAGTACTGACCATTGAAAAGTGGAGGCCTAGCAATGGATTGCCCTTCCCAATTCCCAAGTGGTGCACTCATGTTGATCTTTTCCTAAGGTGTTAGATTCTTTAAGGATAACCCGCTCTGATATCAATTGGTGTTCTAAACGTCAATACCACATAAAAGGAGGGGGTGATTTCTGTGGTACCCAATTTTCGCTTTAGAAGAACCTAGTTCTTCCAGGTGTTCTAACTACTACTGTTTGCGGAATTAAAAGTACATAAAATAAAGAACACAGAGATTTTTATGTGGAAAACACTTGGCTTAAAAGGTGAAAAAAACCACGACCTACTAGTCAGTAGGATTTTCCCAAACTTCCACTATAATCACTGAGCCAAAACTGCATTTACAAAACACTTTGTAAACCTAAGGATTAACTCTAATCTCGTTGTGGCACACAACCTCAACTGTTGCGACAACTTCAAGTTAGCTTATAACTTGAACACTCAAAGTACCTAACACAATTGCTTCTATGAAAGCTGAAAGGTACAACTTTAAAGCACCTACTACAATTGAACTAGAACAAGAAAAAAACATAATGGAACTGGTTCTTCTATCTCGTTCAAGTAGCTTCAGGAGTGCACACTCAAATCTCACATAAATTGCTTGCAAAATCGCCTTGCTCTTTGCTTTCAATTTAGTTTAACTTCTACGTTTGTGTAATCCCTGTATAAGAGAACAATCACTGTCATTTAATAGGTTAGAAATCAGAGTTTGATTGGGACACAATTTTTGATCTTTTATCGTAGTTGAGTCCTTGAAGATATCAAGCTCTAACACTCTCTTTATCCGAATTGTGGTCTCTTCATATAAAGAGACTTTCTCCCCTTATCCAATATGCAACCTTTTCGATCAGATCAAAAGATATTGTTTCTTGATCAGTAGGACTTATCTCCTTCACGTGTATCTCACATGTGTAGGTTGATCATGACAGTGCTTCACAAGATGCACCTGGTCCATATCTAAGTTCATTTGTCATTCCTCAAAACTTCACCTGTTCTTGGGCCAACAATATTTGTTTACTTTACCTTAACTACCTGTCAATTACTTGTTTACTTATTGAAAGAGGATTGTACTTGACTTTTCACTGGTTTACTATTTTTAAATGATTTTACTGCTTCATTATAAAATGCCTTGTGCCTTACGTGTTTTTTTTCTTTTAGTCGTTATTTACTTTTGTTACTCACTGAGTTAGAGTACTCACTTTACTCCTTGCACCCTGTGTGCAGATTCAGGTGTAGCTGGACCCGCTCCCGAGTGCTGATTCATTCAACCTTCAGGCAGATCTTCGAGGAGTCTTTAGATAGCTGTTGGCGTTCGCAGCTCGGAGCTCCTCCCTATCTCTTTCCTTTATGTCCTTAGTTTAGTATTTAAACTCTGTAGTTACATTTGATGACTTAGTGTTGTTAGATGCTCGTGACTTGTGACACCCCGGTTAGGGCTGTGTTGGGTTGTACTTCCGCACTTATTTGCTATTATTCACTACTTAGTATCATTAAATCATGTTTTAGACTATTTTTATGTTGTTTAACTATTTAAAAAGTGAATTGGGTTTAATGGGTTGGCCTTGTCTTCACGAGAGGCGCCATCACGACCAGGTTTGGGGTTAGGGTCGTGACAAGTTGGTATCAGAGCCTAGGTTGCATAGGTCTCACGAGTCATGAGCAAGTGTAGTAGAGTCTCGCGGATCGGTACGGAGACGTCTGTATTTATCCTTGAGAGGCTGCAGAACCTTTAGGAAAAAACTTCATATTCTTGAAATTCTTGTCGTGAGAACTTGTTGATCCGAGTTCTAAACTTCTTTTATTATACTCTCTCACAGATGGTGAGGACATGCACTACTAGTCGGGGTGGACGACCCCAGTACCCCCAGCTGTGGCCACCAGAGGCCGAGGACGTGGTCGTGGTCGTGGCAGGGGCAAAGCAGCTAGAGCAGCACCTGCGGAACCATCAGCTTCCCCAGTTCAGGATCATGTCCCAGTTATGGTTGCTCCAGCAGTACCAGCTCAGTCACCAGTTGTGCCCATTGTGATTCCAGGTCTTCAGGAGGCCTTGGTTCAGATCTTATCAGTTTGCACTGGCCTAGCTCATGCGGTTTCAGCCACTACAGCCACAGCTACTTCTCAAGCCAGGGGAGGCAATTAGACTCTCGCCGCTCGCACACCTGAGCAGGTCGTGCAGGGACTTTAGACGCCGGGGGCGCATCCAGCCCAGCCGGTTGCAGCTGCTCAGGACTATATAGTTCCTGTCATGACGGAGGATGAGCAGCGTAGGTTGGAGAGATTTGGTAGACTTCAGCCTCCGACCTTCAACGGTGTAGAGGGAGAGGATGCCCAGACCTTTTTGGACAAGTGTTAGAGGATGCTTCGTACAACGGGTATTCTGGAGACCAGCGGGGTCGCTTTTACCACCTATCAGTTTTCAGGAGCTGCTTTCACTTGGTAGGAGGATTTTGAGAGGCGTAGGCCTGTAGGTGCAGCACCCCTTTCCTGGCAGCAGTTCTTCGTTCTCTTTCTGGAGAAGTGTGTACTGCAGTCTCGCAGAGAGGAGCTACGTAGGCAGTTTGAGTGGTTGCTACAGTTGTTCAATATTGCTAAGATATACAAGTCCAAACAATTTTTTAATTATAAAAATTATAATATTTATTTCTATCTATTTAACTAAAAATCTAAAACGCAGTAAAACTATCAATTAACAGGGATTAAGATTGGAAAAAAGATTAAGAAGGTCTAGAGTTATGATATTCCCAATTGTCGGAATCCTTCCCGTTGTGTCTTCTATAATTTCGCCTATGTATTCTCTACCGATCGTAAGTACTTTGGTTATCATAATTCTCTCTAGTAACTACTACAATTTACTAGATGTATTCTCTCGAACTACACTAGCTGGCACTAATTCACCACTCACTACGATCGCACTAAGGTTTCGTTATCTCCAATTCCGTATTAATCTCTCACATATGTTAGGAGTGATGTTGTTAAACAACTACCTAAATATATACTCTCTCTCTAGAAGTGCACACTATATAGGCACAATCAATTGATGGCCATTCAATCAACAACAACAAATACGTAGTTGAACAAGTAGAGAAATCCAACTACTCAATTATATAAAAACACAAGAATTCATCCTCAAAAAATTCCATCAAAACCCTAGATCACAAAGTAACTATTCATAATAGTATGCAAAAATACAACACTAGATTTCATAACCAATAATGGAAATAGGAAGAAGGAAGTGAAAAACTCGTGAAAGAATTCTCTGCCTTGGTCCTAGTGTGTTCTTGCCTTCTAAGGTCGAATTCCCGGTTTCCTTAGCCTCTTTAGGTCTAAATTCTGTCAAAAGTATGTAAAAGGTGCTCAAAATACCGTTTTTCCATGTATGTATACCAAGTAGGGTTGGGCCCAAATAATTATATCTTCACCTATGCAAAAAAAGGACACTTTTCTAGGTTAGGACGTCCACGACCGCGGATTCAGCCGCGGATGGCCATGGATTTGGCCAGTTTCTGCCTCATAACCGCGGCCAGTGCATGACCGTACATTTTTCACCCTGGTCTGTTTAGAATTTGGAAAAACGTAAAACATGAAAGTTGTATCCCTTTGAATTAGCTTTCCAACCATATTGTGGAGATCAAATGGAGTTTTGAGAGAAAAGTTATGTGCATTGTACTAGACAGTACGCAATATGCCTACTCGATTCTTCGTTCCTTCTTAACTTTCATCCGTTGATCCCCGAACACGATACCGACTTAATTATTTGGGATTTTACTCAGACTTCAAAGCTCTAAATTACTTGAATTCATTGCATAACATCTATATAGCTTGGAATTACTCCTACAAGGCATAAAACTCACAATTGGTGCAAAACACTAGCGATTAAAGCTCAAACTCAATTGAAGTGCAATGAATTTGTCACAACCCAACCGATGGGCCGTGACAGGCACCCGGTACCTTACTCAACCGAGTACTTACATAACGTATTCTTTCATGTCATACTATCATATATAACTGAGCCGGATGGCTGCTGTGAGATAAGTAGAATTCAACATATGATACCAACTTATACACAAGACATACGGTACCATAAGACCAAAATAGCCACTCGTACACTGAACATAGGTCGAGAAGGCCATAGAATCTTTTACATACATGACATCTGTCTACAAGCCTCTAAGAATACATAATTTTTATAAAGGTCGGGACAGAGTCCCGCCATACCAAATAATACATGTATAAATCATACTAACTAAACAAGCAACTTCGAAGCAAATGGAGAGCACCAACATCCTCCGCTGAGCTGATAGCCTACTTGGAGAGCTCTCGACCTATCTATCGGGACCTGCAGGCATGAATTGCAGCGTCCCCAGGCAAAAGGAATGTCAGTACGAATAATGTATCGAGTATGTAAGGCACATAAATAAGTACATAACAGATATGGAAGAAATGTAGAGTAAATGACTCAACCTATAAGTCTGGATAATTCTATAAATCATGAAATAACTATAGTGTATGAATGCCATGTCGTGTATAGGTACATGTTTCATAACATCATCAAGCCTCTGAGGGCATCCCATCATATCATCTCGGCCACTGTGGGAAAAATCATCAACGTATACCAGCGGGTAATGCGTATATAATGCCGTAACCTTTTCCCATATCCCATATAAATATGATATAGATATATATACGCGTATATAATTCCATCTGGTCATGGGTCAATGTACTTGTATAAATGTATGAAATGCATAAGAAATATGTTAATAAGATTTTATCGGAATGCCATAAAAATCAATATGCCTTTCAGATAAACTTTATCAAATACGTACTTTTCTGAGACCCATGAATAGACAATATAATACTAATTCACATGGGGAATCAAGAATATAGACACCCCTAGTATTTCTATGAATAGAGTCATTTATGAAAGTTGTGTATTTTGCTCGCTTCATTTGTATTATTTGGATCATGCCAAAAATAAGGAAGGGATAGCCTTAACATACTTGGAGTAGGGAAAAATCCATATGATATTCTTGAAAAAGGTTGCACCATATTCCTTTAGAATCACTAAATCTCATGTTGCTACGGCGCTAAGAAATCTTGTTGGAACTATTTTGTTTCAAGGTTAACATCCGTTTTTATTTTAGTGAGATTTCCTTCTGTTATTGAAAATGCTTGGATTTTATGAAGAATGCTTATAAGCTTACTTTGATATATTTAAGGCCAACGAAGACCACAATCCAGACATTTATGTCTTAGGTACATTTAACGTAAGTGTCATAGATATGGCACTTTAGATGCCACCTTTCATGTTGTAACATGAGTCATTTCAATTTGTAAGGGGGGGGGGCTGCCACCTCATGCCTTTAGTGTCTATCCAATCCAATATAATTCCTTAATTAATTGGGTAATACCCCATTACCCAATTAATTGGATAATATCCCATTACCCAATAATTAACCAATTACCCACATAATTAAGAATTATCTCAAATTACTTAAAATACTACTCACTTTTAATATATCTTATATACTTTATTATAATAGTTATGTGGTACCTTGTGTGGTACGAGTCCATAAATGCGAGGTATTATAGCTTAGACCGTATTTTACCCCAAAATGTCAAATTGCGACGAAATTCATTATCTTCGATTTGCTTACCTTCTCACTTTCACGAATTTACTCATCACTTATTTAAAATAGCATAATACTTATAATCTTACAATAATCTCATTCCTGAACTTACGTCGATTAACTTACGACAAAACTTTGTCGTACAAAAATGCGGGATGTAAAATTGCATTTCCGAGCATCCATTAATCTAATTATGGCGCACTTTCATGTACGAAAACGTGGGGTGTAACATCATTCCCAACTTTGGAACATTCTCCCTCGAATGTTGACTGATTCACTTATCATTTTTATAACCCATAGCTCTTGCGAATACTTTAGTATTCTCCATTTCGTTTAGACAATTGTTCTTTGAATAAATCCAAAGGCTAGTGCATTCCCCGCTCTGAGCCTCTTTCTCACACCACGACTTGTGGTCGGAATTCTTCTATTCTCGTAACTGTTGCTACTTTCTATCATGCAGTTTGTACGACTCTAACTTTGTATGTGCGCCTATGCGACACTTCTCTTCCCTTCCCTCCAGCTCTTAGCCAATTTCTAGGCCTCACTTTGTGAACATATACAAAATTATGTCAAGCTATCCCCCTGGGCGTCATTGGCTTTATTACATCTAAGTAGGTCATACTATACCATAACTCTTACTTCGATTTATTGTTACTGAGGTTTGCGACTAAACTCCAGGTTACACTGGTTTCTTATCCTATATGCATAAAGCTAACGCTTCTTCATTACTGTTCATCTTGAGAATGATGGTCTAATCTCAACTCGTACTTTGTATCTTTTATCCATCCATTATCGATTCACCTCAATGTTGATATACAATATTCCATTGATAACTTGAAACCTCTTACATAATCACTAGGGCTCCGTTGCATCGTCGAACATTAGGAGTGACTTTCCTGATCCACCTGGGGGTGATATAATATTATAATTCCATAATCGTATGCGATAGCATCACAATGGGATTTACCGTACGTGGTTATTTTAATCCTGTACAATTTATGAAATCATTACCCAAACGTCATCCTTTATCTATCACAATTACACCCTCATTCTATTAGCAGGGGAGCATTCCACCTCTGCTAAATGCTATTACGCTTAGCCTCTTTTGAGTTTAGTTAGGCTACACTGAGCTTTGTATAACTAAGAGAAAACATCAACTCTTCTTATTTTTATGGTCTTAATCTTGAGGACTTATCCATTCTCGTCACCTTCTCACTCGCCCTTTCTTATTCTTACACATGTCTTTCTAAAACCTTGTCGCGTTATCATACTTTAGCTTGCGACCTACATATCTATTTATATTATTTGCCACCTTCCTTCAACTTGCTTTCACCATATATTTTCTTATGTTATTATGGAACATCAAGTGAGACATCACATTTTTCTCTAACTTTTCTTTACTTTCTTAATCAAGCTTCTCGATACCTAGAAACCATAGGCTTGAAGACATGCCACTGACGATGCTGCTATCATTCTTGGATACTCAATCCCCACCCTTCTAGCCTTCTATCCGAAGTATGAACTGTTCACAACCTTCTACATTTGAGTACCTCCTACGCCGTTCTCCTTTACCTTACTTACCTTAAAATCCCACATCATATCTTCTATCTCTTTCATGACCTCCCTTCCACATAGGTATAATTCACATCCACAACTTGAAGCTCTACTATAACACTTGCCCCTTTGGTGTATACACAATCGGTGGAAGCTTCATACTGACTTCTTATGAGGCCGGTACTTTACTAACTAGATCTAACGTATGACCGCTATAGAATATGGTTGTTGTACTATCTCTCTTCTACCTCTGATGTTAAATGTGATTCTGCAATGTTCTCAATCATGATGTCTATAATTTTTTAGGTCCAATTAGACTCCTGATTTACTTCATTGATGTAACTCTTTAGTTTCCTCTTCCTTCTGATCAACCTTTATGTAAGCTTAAGCTATCTTCTGATTTGCGGCTCATGGTATTAGTTATTACTTTAGTCTTTCATAGATGCTATGTAATATTCGTGATACCATCATCTAACAATTCAATCCCTTGTCTATGACCTGGACTCAATTCTTTCTTTTGACTTATACTAGAGTCTTCTACGACCGTATGATCTTTAACATATATGCTGCATGGATAATACTCTGAACTCTTAAGTGCATTCATAATGTAACTAACTCTGGATTATTGATCGAATAATTCCCTCTGTTCCTTTTAAGCTTTCTTTAAATGTAAACAATTACTTTTCTTAGTAATTTTGCCACTTGTTGCGTGCATAGTTAACTTATCTTAGTGCCCATACATATTGGAATTCCATACAACTCATATCATCTTGAATATCACTTTTGATTACTTCCCGTCCATTAGCCGCGATAGGTACCACTTCCTTATGGAGTGCATATGGCATTGTTGTGAGACTGTTGTTATAAGATCACTTCCTCTTTAGGTCATTGAGCTTAGGTTGAGGCCTTCCTCCTTACTTCCTCAGCTAGTCTTTCATGGTAGTACTTAGGGAGGACCCTCGGACTCTTGTAATGTTGCGAGCTCGTTATATTGTATACTCGAAGAAGTTTTCGATGTTCTTACTCGCCTATAAATATCCGTAGTTACATACCTCTGTCCATTTGTGTTCGTGCGATTGCTTCTGAATTGAAGTTTTGACTGTCTTCCTAGTGGTATTTTCTTTTATTTTCGTAATACTCATACGATACCTTTAACTACCCTAACTCCTATCTAAATATTTCTCAAGGTTTCTTATGTCATATCTACGAGATTGAATTCCCCATGTAGAGTTTCACTATATTTATCTTGCATGATCTGCTGATTTGTCGGTAACCTCTTGTATAGCCATGACTAGGCTCTTATTGAATCAACTACGAATTACTCGTTGTCCCATTCTCATATCAATATTCCGTAAAATCTTTCTTGGGTTATTTTCTTTGTCTAACTTACCTCTCGTACTGGCTACCTTACTTATTAATAGCATCCCGGGCAGGAACCCTTACTTCCTTTCCTTGGCATCGTGCTTGCTTAATGTTCTGGAATCGTAGCATATACGTAGGAGCTGAATAAGTGTAATCTCACTCCATATTCCCCCCTTTAGGGAAGTACTAAGAGTTGGAGCTACAACAATCTATCTATAGATATTTTACCTCTTCCTCTTAGGCGTCTTTTTACATTATCGATAACCCTTACTCACCTTGCGCTAATCCTTCCGTACCAAAGATAATATATTTCCTTACTCGCAAGGGTGACACTTAGTATTACTGGCACATACAGTCCCTTAAGCTTAACTTTGCTCACATTACTTACTTTAGGGAAGCATCTTCCTAAATTACCTTTATCTAAATTTATTATGAATATTCTTCTATTGTCCATTCTAT
This sequence comes from Nicotiana sylvestris, assembly GCF_000393655.2. Lineage (NCBI taxonomy): Eukaryota > Viridiplantae > Streptophyta > Magnoliopsida > Solanales > Solanaceae > Nicotiana > Nicotiana sylvestris. The sequence goes on from NC_091066.1 coordinate 41,886,615, forward strand.
TATCGCTGGAACATAATCTAAAATTCTCATGATGCCGACCATTATCAAATCACTCAGTCCTTAATTCATGTTTAGTTTATCTTGTTCACCAGTCCATATTGATTTCTATTACTTAGGGGTCTAACTTTTTCTTCTGGTAATCACGTTAGCGTCACGAACTTATTTCTCAAAATGAGGATACGACTTTATGTCCTATACTCTCTTGTCATCTCAAGGCCTATCACCTTACATCTTTTCTTTCACTTGACTATATATCCTATAATATCGTCATTTTTTTGTTCTATCGTTGTCATCCATGCATCACATCTTACTCATTCAGCAACTCTCTTCTCATTTCCTACTAACATTTTTTGTCTAAAACTTTATTTTAAAATTTTTAACAGGACATTCTTTTGCTTTTAGCTCCCTTTGCTCCATCTACTAGCTCTTCGGACTGCCTAATGTTCTTGCTCACTAGGGACGCGAGCCATACTAAGGTAATGTTTATCCCTTCAAGGCTTCTAGTGTCTATCTTTATAATACTCATATCTAGTTGTACTAGTTTAGAGTGCGCCATCTGGGTGTCTCACAAGGAGATCTATTAGCACCATTGCCATATCCTTCGGAAATGTCAACTAACGCAAACAATCAATTCACCATTTTGGGTTACTCTAACCCCAGCCGGATCGTGATATCCTGTTCTTCTCTTAATCAACACTTGTTATCCCCCAATAGGGTATAACTGAGATGGGTGTGGCCAATTATATCTATCTCTGTTACTGTTGAGAGTAATTCATAATGCTTATATTTTTCTGCCGGAACTATAATACTGATAATCTTCATTAACTGGGTGCCTCGTACCCTTCTTCACCTTGCTTCTTTTACTTGTTGGAACTTATGTCTACTTTTCGATTCTCTTTTTGCTTTTTATCGTAAGAGTGGATAGGCATTCATGCCTTAGGGATCCTTATCAAGAAGCTTGCACGTCTTAGTATACTCATGTTCTGCTGGAGACCTTACATTTATCATAAACATGATGCAAAATCAAGTTCCTCTGACTCAATTTTTCCACATCCACCTTCAATACCTTACCAACCATCTTTCTAGATGTCGGTACTGTCTTATTATGAATGGAATAGGAGCTAGGAGTTGGAATTCTTATAAGTGATCTATACCACACGATCTAGAGTAAGAAAACCCTAAAGCCTCCTGCTTATAAGTATGGTGCACGACACACCCATAAACAAGACTCTACTAGACACGGCTTGTAGACTCCCTAGAACAGAACTGCTCTGATATAACTTTTGTCACGACCCAACCGATCGGTCACGACAGGCATCCGGTACCTAACTCAACCGAGTACCTACATAACGTATCCTTTCATGTCATACTATCATATATAATTGAGAAGGAAGGCTGCCGTGAGATAAGTAGAATTCAACATATGATACCAACTTATACACAAGACGTACGGTCCCATAAGACCAAAATAGCCACTCATACACTGAACATAGGCCGACACGGCCACACAATCTTTTACGTATATGACATCTATCTACAAGCCTCTAAGAATACATAATTTTTATCAAGGTCAAGATAGAGTCCCGCCATACCAAACAATACATGTCTAAATCATACTAACCAAACAAGCAACTCCGAAGCAAATGGAGCGCACAACATCCTTCGCTGAGCTGATAGCCTACTTAGAGGGCTCTCGACCTATCTATCGGGACCTGCGGGCATGAAACGCAACGTCCCCAGGCAAAAGGGACGTCAATACAAATAATGTCCTGAGTATGTAAGGCACATAAATAAGTACATAGCAGACATGTAAGAAATGTAGAGTAAATGACTCAACCTGTAAGTCTGGATAATTCTGTAAATCATGAAATAATTATAGTGTCATGCATATGCATATGAATGTCATGTCGTGCATAGGTACATGTTACATAGCATTATCAAGCCTCTAGGGGCATCCCATCATATCATATCTACCACTATGGGCAAAATCATCAACGTATACCAGCTGATCAGGTGGTGATGCGTATATATAACGTCGTAACTTTTTCCCATATCCCATATAAATATAATATGGATATATATACACGTATATAACGCCATCTGGTCATGTGTCAATGTACATGTATAAATGCATGAAATGCATAAGAAATACGTTAATAAGATTTTTTCGGAATGTCATATAAATCAATATGCCTTTCGGATAAACTTTATCAAATACGTACTTTTCTGAGACCCATGAATAGAAGATATAATAATAATTCACATGGGTAATCAATAATATAAACACCCCTAGTATTTCTATGAATAGAGTCATTTGTGAAAGTTACGTATTTTGCTCGCTTCATTTGTATTATTTGGATCATGCCAAAAAGAAGGACGGGATAGACTTAACATACTTTGAGTAGGGAAAAATACGTATGATATTCTTGAAAATTGTTGCATTGTATTCCTTTAGAATCACAAAATCTCACATTGCTACGGTGCTAAGAAATCTTGTTGGAATTATTTTGTTTCAAGGTTAATATCCGTTCTTGTTGGAGTGAGATTTCCTTCTTTTCTTGAAAATCCTTGGATTTTAGGAAGAATGCTTATAAGCTTACTTTGATTTATTTAAGGCCAATGAAGACCTCAATCCAAACCTTAATGTATTAGGTACATTTTACGTAAGTGTCATACATATGGCACTTTAGATGCCACCTTTCATGTTATAACATGAGTCATTTCAATTTGCAAGGGGGGCTGCTACCTCATGCCTTTAATGTCTATCCAATCCAATAAATTTTTTTAATTAATTGGGTAATATCCCATTACCCAATAATTAACCAATTACTCACATAATTAAGAATTATCTCAAATCATTTAAAATACTACTCACTTTTAACATACCTTATACACCTTACTATACTGGTTATGTGGTACTATTCCATAAATACGAGGTATTATAACTTAGACCGTAGTTTACCCCAAAATATCAAATTTCGACAAAATTCATTTTTTCGATTTGCTTACCCTCTAACCTTCACAAATTTACTCATCACTTATTTGAAATAGCATAATACTTATAATCTTACAATAATCTCATTCTCGAACTTACGTCGAATAACTTACGCCGAAACTTTATCGTACGAAAATGTGAGATGTAACATCGCATTTCCGAGTTTCCATTAATTTATTTATGGATCACTTTCACGTATGAAAACATGGGGTGCAATAGAATGGAAATATAATAATCGAATAAAATATGTAATTATAGTACTATCATCATATACGCATTGTATCTAATTAATATGCTGCAGTTATATAAATTGAAGGAAAGTTTTTTGGCATTTGTTTCGTATAGGAATGCTATATAGTAACACATAGAAGTAGACATAGGAATAAATAAAGCAATTAAGCTCATGCTTTGATAGTAAACAAGTCATGTGAGTGTGTGATTTCCCTAATGGCATGAATTCTACTAGTGTACATGGATATTGAATAGCATATACGGTAGGTTGTAACGACCCGACCGGTCATTTTGAGCTTTTGTACTTTGCTCGCCAGTTCTCGGGCATAACTAGCCCCGTGTGATGTATTATAACTTATGCAAATCTTCGATTTTGGTTTTCAGGGTAATCAGAATGAAATTGGAAGGACAGTTCTCCGTTTGAAGCTTAAAATTGAAAAGTTTTAACTTGTTAGTATATGATATCGGATTTGAATTTTTATGATTTGGTTAGATCCTTTAGGTGATTTGGGACTTAGTAGCATCATCAGAATGTGTTTTGGAGGTCCGGAGTAGAGTTAGGCTTGAATTGGCGAAATTGGAATTTTGGCGATTTCCGGTTGATAGGTGAGATTTTGATATAGGGGTCGGAATGGAATTCCGGAAGTTGTAGGTCCTTTGTGTAATTTTTTATGTATATACAAAATTTCAGGTCATTCGGATGAGGTTTGATAGGCTTTTTGATCGAAAGCGGAAGTGGGAAGTTTTTGGAATTCTTAGGCTTGAATCCGATGCAAATTTGGTGTTTTAAAGTTGTTTTGAGTATTCCGAAGGTTGCAACAAGTTTGAATGATGTTATGGGATATGTTGGCATGTTTTGTTGAGGTCCCGAGGGCCTCGGGTATGTTTTGGGTGGTTAACAGATCAATTTTTGGACTTTGGACTTGGCAGTTTTCCTGGTTTTTGTTGCAGACGGTTTGTTCTTCGCGTTCACGGTCAAGGACTCGTGTTCGCTAAGGGTGTTCTCTGAGGCGGTGAATTCTGTTATTCGCGTTCGCACTTTGGGTATCGCGTTCGAGATGTATTGATGTTGTGTTCTTCGCGTTCATGCTTTGGATGTCGTGTTCGCGTAGTTACGTCTCTAGTAGGTATCGCGTTCGCGAGGCTTGTGCCACGAACGCGTAAAGAATTTTTTGGAGCCAATATTTTCTTCATCGCGGACGCGATGGTCGTCCCGCGTTCGCGAATGAGGAAGCCTGGGCAGTTTTATAATGTACTCTATTTCGAGGATTTCGGCCATATTTGCATTTTTGGAGCTTTGGAGCTCGGGAGAACACAATTTTGGAGGGGATTTTCAGAGGAATTATTGGAGTAAGTGTTATTCACCCAAATTTGGTTAAATATAATGATTTTATCTTAATTTTTATCATTTAATTTGGGAATTTGGAATGAAAATTGGAAGAAAAATTGGAGAGTTGAATTGTGGATTTGAGGGGCCATTTGAGGTTCGATTTTGATGTTCTTGGATGTATAGACTCATGGGAGGATGAGGATTCTATTGATGTGATTTTTATCGGATTCCGAGTTGTGGGCCCGGGGGCCGGGTTTGGCCAATTTCGGGATTGGTGTTGTAATTTGATTTCTTTTGAGTGGGCTTTGTTCCCTTAGCATATTTTGATGGTTATATACTGATTTTGGTTAGATTTGGAGCATACGGAGGCCGATACGAGAGGCAAAGGTATCGCGGACTAGAGTTTGGACCAGATAGAGGTAAGTAATGATTGTCCTAAGGGTATGAAACCCCAAACTTTACATCGTTGTGCTACTTTGAGGTGACGCGCACGCTAGATGACGAGCGTGGGTTAGTGAACTGTTGGGGATTGTGACTTAGTCCATCCCATATGACTGTTAAACTGCGTATTTGATTGAAAACTGTTTGCTATCATTGTATTTTGGAAAGTATTATCCTGTTTTGGGCTGAATGCCATATTTGGGCCTCGTCCCAACTATTTTGGTTCCTTAGGGATTTTTACTACTATTCCTCACTAGTTTGACTTCATATTTGTACTCAGTCATGCTGTATTCTACTGTTTTCATAACTCAACCATGTTTATCCCGTTTTGATATATGAAATGATATATGGGCTAAGCATCATGCTTTACTATTGCCGGAGTGGCTTGAGAGATTTTTGACTGGGTGAGGCCGAGGGCCAGTGTTGTGAGGATACTGTGGGATCGAGCTGCGCGCTGCAGCAGTGTTGTACTGATTCATGATTATGAGGCCGAGGGCCTGATTTTTTAAGCCACGAGGTGGCTTGATATGAGGCCGAGAGCCTATTTGATTATGCCACCAGATGGCTTGTTATTGTGCTTGCGCCGTAAGGGGCCCCTCCCCGAGTCTGTACACCCCCAGTGAGCGCGGGTACCCAGTGTGAGTAATGTAATATAGCTCAAGGGGCTGTTGTTTGATTCATATTTTTGCCCAATGGGCTAATTACGAGTGATTGTGAGGCAGCCCGAGGGGCTGGTTCTGTTGATGAAATGTCCGAGGGGCGGTATGTGATACATGTTTTGCCCGAGAGGCTGTTTACGTTTTCTATCAGTTTTACTCACTATCTTATCAGTCGTTTGAAAGTATTAAAAGTTGTTTTAAAAGGTTTTTACTGAAATTGAGCATGATTTTTGAAGTAAATGATTTCTGTATAGTGTTGGAAATGTCCTGCTTTTATTGTAACATTTTGACGTGTTTTACGTGTTTTCTTACTGCTCAGCTTTCATTTACCTTTATTACTTACAGAGTTGGCGTACTCACATTAGTCCCTGCACCTTGTGTGCAGATTCAGAAAATTCTAAACCTGGTAGCGGGTGTTGATTGCTCAGTGGAAGAGTCATCGGAGTTAGCAAGATAGCTGCCCGATATTCGCAACACTACTTTTCTCCCTCTTGTCTTCCTTACATTGTACTTAGGATATTTTAGACTCCTCGTTGTATTCATACATTAGTAGATGCTCGTGACTTGTGACACCCCAATGTCGGCCTTGTGTATTTATTTTGCATTGTTAATTTAGACTTACATTTGAGATATCTGATTAATTAAAGACTTAAAATGACTGTTATTGATTAAATGGTTAAATTCGGGAGTTGTGTTGGCTGGCCTAGTTTCACGATAGGTGCCATCATGGCCGGGTCGGTTTTAGGATCGTGACATAGGTTGGATAAAATAACAAGTAGATCATACGCACCCTATAAGCATGTTTCCTACCCTTTCATGCAAACATTAGAGTATGCCAGTTTCCCCAATTTAAATAACATAAGAAATAACATAGTAGGCCAATATAAGTACAAATATTACACAAGAAATAATAGTAGGCCAATACCAGGCCCAAAGGAGATACCCAGTATTGCCTGGGCCTTCAACAAACTCTTTCTTCGCAAATAGCATGCCCAGATCAAAATAGGGGACTACACCCATCAGCATAGCCTAAAAGCCATAAAAGAACTCAAGCTAGACCCAACAGTCACAAATTGACCATAGGACCCAGATATTGAATTACACAAAAGTAACTTTAACAACCCAATTTGGCAGATTCAATAGATAGAATGAGGAAAGAAACCGAGTGTTAGAGACAGCTCTAGTCCCAAGAGAATGACCAAAAGACCCCAAATCCTAGTGTGTCGGAGTTTACAAGAGTCTTAAATGGACCTAGGGCAGTGCTCACACTAGGGAGGTCAATAGAGAGAGTTTTGATGGCCTTGACTTTCAGTCGGCCAAGGGTGGTAGATTCAGAATAGTGTAGGTAACAAATGAGAGTGAGAGAACAGTGATCAAATGATAGAATTTGAAGATGTGCACTTATATTTTAGAAGAAAACATAAAATGGGTGATTAAACAAAGAATATACAAGCAAAGAGGATCAACAAAACTCAAAGAACATGGCTGATACCACAAGTTCCAACACTTAGCATATTAGGCAGAAATCATTTTGAAAGAGGTAAGGGAATCAGGATTTTTCTAAGATTATAGGTTCAACATATAAGAGTTCACAATGCCACACAAATTTAGAATAAAGCAACAACCTGAAGGATTTCAAATGTCAAACTAGTATAATAACAGCTCTAGCATGAAAGTTCTATTAAGGCCCCATATATCATATCAACATACCAATGGGGGCAGCTTAGCCAATATCATGGAAACTTAACATGATGGAGAATAGGTCATAGTATAGAAACTTAGGACATGAAAAGGGGTATATTAGTTACTCATTAGCATACATAAGAGGGAAAATGGAATGTTTATCCTAAAATCCTAAGTGATGCTAGGGATAAGGACAACATGGAAACATGTTTAGAGCCAACCTTAAAGCAGTGTTCCATACAGTTGTGGCTAGTACACAAAGAACAATCGATTAAACACAAGACTCAGCACTAAATGATTCATTCTAAGTAGAGGGAGGTTTCTATAGAGCTGTAGTAATATCCAAAGCAACGCATGAAGAAAATTCTATAAATAACAACATATAGTCACAACAGTCAGATTCATATCAAAATAGGCATGCATTGAAGCTCAAAACTAAAATGCAATCAGATGTTAGAGGTACAAAACTGATTCTAGAAGAAAACAAAGAATCTACATATAAGTGTAGGCCATAGTGAAGAACACATACTAGCCTAACACATACCAAGAACAAAGAAGTAAACTATCTCATATAAAATCATTCGACTATCATACAAATGACAAAGGAGTATTAAGCATTATCATAATAGTGCAATATCAGGGATTCACAACTAAATCATGCTCATAGAATTCAAACACATATAGGTACGCATAAGCAAAGAAAGAAAATTAACATTACAAGGGTTAAAAGTACTAACCAGTAGCAAACTTATACAAGCAAGAGAATAGTAAAGATCTTAGTAGCGAGAACCACAGGTCTCTGATGCTTCAGAGTTCACAAGATCCTCATAAGGGCTTCGAACAGTGCTACACCGGAGGAGGTTGATAATACTATGGTCTTGACTTTCCGCCGGCCAAAGAGCCGAGTATTTCAGAGAAGGTGAGCAAGTGAGGAAAGTATAGAGTGTAATAATAGTGATAACTTCTAGTTTCAGAGGGGAATTGGGAAGGGGTTTATATAGTGTTGAAATTGAATGAACAAACAAAAGAAGTAACTGATTAAACATAAAATAAGGAAAGAAATCAAGTAAACATGGATGAAAAAAGGTAAAATCTCGTGTGCAAGTCAGCAGAGTAACAGGAAAGGAAAAATATCAAATTCCAAACCCTAGTTAGGGTTTTAAACTCAAAATCAGCCAACTGGTATGAAAAATGCAGTTTCTCTTTGTGTATATGGATGGGATGTTGTCCAAATCTCCAAGATTGAGTTGATTCTCGCCCGATATAGAGGTGGTATTTGCCAAAATTGGGAAAATACTTAAGTAATACCATAAATGTGTGACCAATACCAAAGGGATCCAAATATGGTAAGAAAATAATGGTCGAATCCCATTATCAACAGGATTAGGAAAGGGAGTTAAGGGGAGGCGGCTAGGGTTCTTCACAAGAGAGAAGGAGAGGTTGAAAGCATTTAGGGGTGGCGAGTTAAGGGGAATGGGTTAAGGTTTTAGGGGTTTAGGTAATAAAATAAGGGGGAAGGCCGTGGACCATTGATCATTTGAGATCAACGACCAGGATAAGAGGTGAAGCGGGGCGGATCATGGAATGGGTCCCGACCAGGTCATTTTAAAGAGGGTTGTTTGGTTTGGGCTAAATTGAATTGGGCCAAGGGTTTTAGGATATCCGGGCTACTTATTTTGGTCTTGAATTAGCCATGTATTGGGCTATAAATTAAATACATGAAAATTGTTAAAATAAATTATTTATAATAATAATTAATAGATAATAAAATATTACTTGTGCAATAAAATTATTGAAAAATAATAACTTAACACTATAAAAATATAAAAATGCTATTTGACATAAATAATATGAAAAAATATGCTTATGCATAGCACATAGGCTATTATTACAAAATTATATAAATAGCCTAATAATGCAAATATAATTGTATAAAATGAGGTAAAACAATAATATGAAACCTATATGTGGATACAAATAATAATCTTAGATGATTAAGTCATCACAAAATAATTTAGAAGGGTAATTAATAGATATTTGAACAATTTAAAATGTAAGAAAATCAATTTTAAAGATTTAAAATTATGAAACATTATAGAAAATGCTTGCATAAATCTTGTAAATTAAATAATGGATGAAATAATGACATTTTGAAAGTCTTCATACTATTTGAGGAATGTGAGGTCAAAATTGGATATCAACACTAGTCTATCTCAACTCAGCAAGTTAACACCAAAGGACATGGTCCTTGTACTACCAAAAGTTGAGTTCACTTCAGACAAAGTATGTGATGCTTGTGTCAGAGGGAAACATGTATGGTCATCTTTTAAATCTAAAAAGGTTTGTCAGCACCTCTAAACCCCCGGAACTCCTTCACATAGACCTATGTGGACCAATGAGAGTGAAGCGCAGGGGAGACAAAGATATGTGTTTGTCATTGTGGATGACATTTCTTGGTACACGGACACCCTGTTTTTGGCATCCAAGGATGAAACTTTTGATGTTTTCTATGTGTTTGTCAGAATAATCCAATAGAAACTAGGCTGTGATGTTTTAAGTATAAGAACATACTATGAAAATAAGTTCAAAAATTCTAAATTCCTTGAGTGATATAGTGTCACGACCCAAACTGGAGGGCCATGACTAGCACCTGACCATACTTGCCGAGCACCAATGTACATTTTATCTAACCTTTTTTATTATCTTTTGGGGTTGACGAGATCAATATTAATGGTAGACATGGATCATGGACAACCAACAATAAAATATGATGACATGAACATACATAACATGGGATGACCAGACAATCAAGAAACTACATATAAGGTACGAGCTACCACGTTACCATGAAAGACTATACAACAAAAACCAGCCGACAAGGCATACCAAACTATACATGAGTCGACACCTGTCTATGATCCTCTAAATGAACATAAGTGCTGCAACAAAGCCGGAACAGGGCCCCGACATACCCATAATGTCTATAACAAAAATGCATACCAAGACCACGGCAAGTCCGGAGAAGGGATCTTGTCAATCACTGCAGAACTGGACAACCTACTGTGGTTGGGAAGATGCACCTGCCTGTCTATCAGGTCCTACAGCATGACATGCAGCGTCCACAAACAAAAGGACATCAGTACGAATAAAGTACTGAGTATATAAGGTAGGGAACCATAAATACGAACAGTAATGTAAGCAGGGATAGAGAATATACAACCGGGAACATCTGAGTACCTCTGAGGGCTACTGACATGAAATGCATGATACATATGTATGTATACATAAACTTTTAAAACATACGCCTCTGTGGGCATTATCATCATCATATCGTACCCAGCCATAATAGGCTCCGTAGAAAACGTACCCGGCCATCATACGGCTCGGTAGAATCGTACCCGGCCACGTGGAGCTCGGTAAAACCCAACTGATCAGTGGTTGCACAATAGGTGCCGTACCCGGCCGACTATAGCGCGGCTCGGTAGAGTAAAATAGATACATATATATAATGCATGCTCGACTCATGGAATCACATTCTAAACCTTTCGGAGTGACGTAAGGTCGGTATCCTCTGTACACGTTATTAGGACTAACTCTTCACTATGAACCTTATAAGAATCAGGAAGTACCAATAACATTGATAACATAAGAATAAGAGAAGCAACATTAACATCAATCGTTCCATAAGAGGGAAAACAATGTAAGTACTGCTAGCTTCTAAGAGTAGAGTATCTTTGGAAGCTCGTTCATTACATTATGTACAATCGGAGTCGTGCAAAAGAAGGAAAGGGATAGCCTCACATACCTTGTATATACTTCCCCAATCTCAAGCTATGCAATTGTCAAAACTCCTTAGTCTACAATAAGAGAAACGATACTATCGTTATCATTTAAGCGTCATAACTATTATGTATCGACCACAACCTATTTTACGATGAAACGGACAGCACCTCCCCTATATATATGACTTCACACCATTCAAAACAATCACCAAACAGCCCAAACAACATCAATAATAAACATATTGAGCCTCCCAAAACACTCCACGCACAACCTAATTACATCATACATACGACGACCACCGCAGTCATGTCAAACGACCCGGAAATGTTACGAATAACTATCAGCCCACAACCTTAGATATATATTATGTTTCTACACACCCTTACACCTCCAAAACTCCACAAAACAGTTGTAAAACACGCAGCCCAACAGCAACACAAAACAGTCCACAAAACAGTCCGCTACAAGTGAATAACTCGAACTCACGGCTTCCGATCACCGTCCCGTGAGTTCTTACATGTATAGAACGAATTACCATGAATTCACAGCAGAGAAAAATGTATGAAAGATGGCAGTAACTTACCTTACTTGTTGGATAACTCAGCCCTTCCCTTGGTTCTTCAAACTCTAGGTTTTACCTTCAAATAGAACTTGAAAGAGAGGGAAAATCGATTAGGGTTTGTGTGGGATTTTTGGGGAGGAGTTGCAGGGGTTAACTTTGGTTTTGAGGGTCTAAAATATGGATGAAATAACTGAGTTCATAACCCCTTAAAATTCCTCTCTTGGCCAACTTAGGTCTTTTAATTTTGTCCCATCATTTTGGCAAGTAGGTGATGCACCTACTTGTCATCTACCAATCTGCGTAGGCTTGCGAAAATATTAATATCTCTATACTCCGAGATCTTATTGACAAACGGTTTAATGCGTTGGAAGCTAGACTCATAGATATTTAATTTGGTGGTAGATCACCCCGTAATTCCTTGTAAATTAGGAGAAAACCTTAGAAACATTTAACCTAATGTTTAAGTAAAATTATGAACCTAATTTGCGACAACGTTTGTCGACTTTTGTTTCATAACTCATTTGACTTCAAGACTTCTGATACGGATATTATATGATTCAAATACCTTAATACATGACCTCTTGAGTGTATTAAGAACCTATTGGTTTACCTGAAAATACGAGTTACAACATCCTTGGTTCGTTTAACTTCTAATACTTGTTAATCACCCTTATACACCCTTGTATTACTTAAGACCAATAGGATTAACTTCTTATCATCTAAAAGGTAATTCCTTATTGGATTTATGTTAACTAATATATGGCATGAACTAACGCGTGTGGATATGGGTTGTAACACCCTCCCCCCCTTAGGAACATTCGTCCTCGAATGTAAGGGTTTATGGGGAGTTTAAATCATCGTGGATTCCAATGGAAATTTCCGATCAATTTTCCCCTATAAAATGGTCACTAGCAAAACTTGCAAGTAATTAAGCCCAACATATGGCTTCACAAGGCTACACAAAGCATTATGCGTATTTACATTATCTACATATCACCATTTTGTATTAAGGAGGAGTATTCTCAAATTATTGCTTACCTCATAGAGCCGTTTCACCTTCCAATGTATCCTGTCTTCCACCAGCATCCTTGTTATCTTCATTCTGGAATAAGTAAGGGTATTTAGACTTCATCTCCTCTTCTGCTTCCCATGTCATTTCTTCCATATTTTTGTTCCTCCACAATACTTTGACGGAAGCTACATCTTTTGTTCTCAGCTTGCGGACTTGCCGATCTAATATCGCCACTGGCACTTCTTCATATGATAGGTCCTCTGTAACTTGTACATCTTTGATAGGGACGACTCGAGAAGGGTCTCCAATACATTTTCTCAACATAGATACATGGAATACCGGGTGGACAAATTCCAATTCGGATGGCAATTCTAACTCATAAGCAACCTGTCCAATCCGTCGAAGAATTTTATACGGCCCGATATACCTTGGACTCAGCTTACCTTTCTTCCCAAAACGCATAATACCCTTCATTGGTGAGATCCTCAGGAAAACCCAATCACCAACCTCAAACTCTAGATCACGACGTCGGACATCAGAATAAGATTTTTGCCTGCTTTGTGCCATCCTCAATCGCTCCTGTATCACTTTCACCTTCTCAATAGCTTGGTGAATCAAATCTGGCCCATATAATTCTGTTTCACCGACTTCGAACCATCCAACTGGTGATCTACATCTCCTCCCGTATAGTGCCTCGTATGGGGCCATTTTAATACTGGAATGGTAGCTATTGTTATAGGCGAATTCTATGAGTGGAAGATGATCATCCCAATTCCCCTTAAAATCTAGAACACATGCTCGTAGCATATCTTCCAGTGTCTGAATGGTACGTTCAGCCTGTCCGTCAGTCTGCGGATGAAATGCAGTGCTGAGATTTACTTGTGTGCCTAAACCCTTCTGGAAAGACCTCCAAAAGTTAGCCGTAAATTGAGCTCCTCGGTCTGATATAATAGATATGGGCACACCATGAAGCCTAACAATCTCCTTGATATACAACTTCGCATAATCTTCAGCCGTGTAAGTTGTCTTCACTGGCAGAAAATGGGCACATTTTGTAAGTCGATCAATTATCACCCAGATGGAGTCAAACTTATGATAAGAGCGAGGTAATCCAATAATGAAGTCCATATTAATCACCTCCCACTTCCAGGTCGGAATCTCTATATTTTGAAGCAATCCACCGGGTTTCTGATGTTCTATCTTTACTTGTTGACAATTGGGACACTGGGCTACAAATTCTGCAATAGACTTCTTCATATTATCCCACCAATACTGCTCCTTGACATCATGATACATCTTTGTCGAGCCGGGATGGATGGAATATCGGGATTGATGAATCTCATTCATAATCTTCTCTCGCAACCCTGCCACATTAGGCACACACAATCGGCCATGGTATCTCAGTGCCCCATCTCTTCCGATCTCAAAAGCCATACTTTTACACTGCTGAATGCTCTCTCTTAATCGTACTAAGATAGGATCTTCATATTTCCGTGCTTTTACCTCGGCTACCAAAGATGATTCTGATGTATTCTGTATAGTAACACCTCTGTCATCAGAGTATAACAATCTGATTCTCAGATTGGCTAGCTGATGAAGCTCTTTAGTCAACCCCCATCTACCTGCCTCAATATGTACTAAGCTTCCCATTGATTTACGGCTGAGAGCGTCTGCCATAACATTGGCTTTACCGGGATGATACAATATCTCGACGTCGTAGTCTTTCAATAATTCAAGCCACCTACGCTGCCTCAAATTCAACTCTTTCTGCTTGAAGATGTATTGTAAACTCTTGTGATCTGTGTAGATGTCAACATGGACGCCGTATAAGTAGTGCCGCCATATCTTCAAAGCATATATTACTGCAGCCAATTCCAAATCATGGGTTGGATAATTCTTTTCATGCTTCTTCAATTGTCTTGATGCATAAGCAATCACCTTCCCACGCTGCATCAATACGCACCCTAAACCTATACCTGAGGCATCACAATATACCACATAACCTTCTGTTCCTTCAGGGAGAGTGAGCACTGTTGCGGATGTCAATCGATTCTTCAGCTCATGAAAACTACGTTGACAACTGTCAGACCACTGGAACTTGGTAGCTTTCGGTGTTAACTTAGTCAATGGTGACGATATAGAGGAAAACCCTTCTACAAACCGCCTATAATATCCTGCTAGCCCTAGGAAGATGTGGACTTCTGATGGTGTTGTAAGTCTCGGTCAATTCTTTACTGCATCGATCTTCTGAGTGTCGACACTAATACCCTCGTCAGATATCACATGGCCAAGGAATGCTACTGCGTTTAGCCAAAATTCACATTTGGAGAGCTTAGCATATAACTTACGATCTTGAAGCGTCTGTAATACTATCGGCAAGTGGCCCGCATGTTCCGCCTCCGAACGAGAATATACTAGAATGTCATCAATGAATACAATCACGAACACATCAAGATAGGGTCTAAATACAGTATTCATGCGATCCATAAAAGATGGTGGGGCATTTTTTAGCCCGAATGACATCACCAAGAACTCAAAGTGCTCGTATCTTGTCCGGAAGGCCGTATTTGGAATATCCTTCTCCTTAACCCTCACCTGATGATACCCTAAATGTAAATCAATCTTAGAGAAATACTTGGCACCCTGTAGTTGGTCAAACAGGTCATCAATTCTTGGAAGTGGATACTTGTTCTTTATAGTAAACATATTCAACTGTCGATAGTCGATACACATCCATAACGACCCATCTTTCTTCCGCACAAATAGGACTGGTGCACCCCAAGGTGAAGTGCTATTCCTAATGAAGCCCTTATCCAGCAAGTCCTTCAACTGCACCTTCAACTCTCGCAACTCTGCCGGGGCCATTCTATATGGAGGGATAGAGATCGGCTGAGTGTCAAGCAACACATCAATACTAAACTCAATCTCCCTTTCAGGAGGAAGGCCTGGGAGTTTATCTGGTAAAACATCTGGAAATTCGTTGACCACTGGGATTGATTGTAAAGTAGGCGGTTTCTCCTCCGCATCCCTAATGCGAACGAAATGATAAATGTAACCTTTTGAGATCATTTTCCTTGCCTTAAGATAGGAAATAAACCTACCTTTCGGTGTAGAAATGCTCCCTGTCCATTTAATGATGGGTTCACTAGGAATTGAAACCTAACCATCTTTGTACGACAGTCAACATTTGCATAGCATGAGGCCAACCAGTCCATTCCCATTATCACATCAAAATCAACCATTTCTAACTCAAATAAATTTGACGAGGTTTGATGACTACAAATCATCATAGTGCAACCTCTATATACCCTTCTAGCAATCACAGAATCTCCTATCGGAATAGATACCACAAGGGGTTTACTTATCAATTCAGGTTCAATTCCAAAGTTATTAGCCACAAAGGGTGTAACATATGATAATGTAGATACCGGATCAATCAGCGCATATACATCATAATAAAACACAAATAATATACCTGTAACAACATCTGGAGACGACTCGAGATCCTGTCGACCTACTAGAGCATAGGTTCGATTTTGACCACAACTCGAATTGGGCACTGCACCTCTACCTCTACCACGACCTGTCGACTGCTAAAAACACTGTGCTGGAGGTCGAACTGATGAGGAAGAAGCAAACACAAATCCAGTCGGCTGAGCCATATCATCACCTCCCCTGTTAGGACAATCCCGCATCATATGGCCAGGTTGTCCGCAAGAATAACATGCATCAGAACCTCGATGGCACAGTCCAAAGTGGGCCTTGCCGCACTGATCACAACGTGATGTTGTGGGTCTCGTCTGACTAGTATCCCTATGATGTTGCGAGCCTGATGCCTGCAAACTCTGACCTGGACCAGAATAGGTAAATCGATCATATCGAGGCTGTGGAGGAGCACTAGCTATAGGTGGCGCTGAACTCCTCGAAGACTGGGGCCTGATGCTGCCTCTGAAGTCATTAGAATACCTTGCAAATCTCGCCCTCTTATGCTGGCCCCTATCTTGCTCCCTATCTGCCCTCTTTTGGAGCTTACGATCCTCTAGGGTTTGGGCATAAGCCTGAATACGGTAAATATCCATGCCCTCCACAAAGGAGGCTGTCGTGCACTCATTTATCAGATGTGGTCTAAATTCGTTCACGAACAAATGCACCCTATCACTCATCTCGACCACCATATGGGGAGCATACCTTTCTAAAGAATCAAACTGCATACTGTACTCTCGCACGCTCATATTACCTTGTCTAAGGTTCAAGAACTTATCAGCTCTAGCTCGTCGTATCTCAACTGGCAAGTAGTGACGAAGAAAGGTCTCAGAAAATTCCTTCCATACAGCTGGAGGAGCGTTCGGTCCCCTGGATCTCTCCCAGCTATCATACCAGAGAATCACTAAATCCTGTAGTCGATAAGAAGCTAACTATACTACCTCTATATCACTAACATGCATAACCCGCAGTGTACGATGAACCTGATCAATAAAAGTCTGCGGGTCCTCCTTGGGTTCTGATCCGGTAAACACTTGAGGGTCTAAATTAATAAAATCACGAACTCTCATATTAACTGGTTTATCAGCAGCACCTATATTCTGCCTCTGAGCCTGAGCAACTACCAAGCTAGTCAATAATTGCAAAGCACTCTGCATATCCTGGTCTGTAGTGCCAGACGGAGGAACTGGAGGTGTTGGGTGCCTCCTAATATCCTCTGGAGGAGACGGAGTAGATGAGGTATGAGACGACATCTCACTCTGAGCCTCACTTTGACCTGCTCTGGCTTGGGGCACCTGACTGGTACCCTCTCCCGCAGCTGTATCAAGCCGTTTACTAATTTTTTGCATCCTAGTCGAAGGCATCGCTGAAAGAAAACAAGGTGAATATTAGAGACGAACAATTACGACTCAACTCTACGGACGATCTAGATTCAGGAAGAAGGTAACAACCCTAGATGTCATGTAACCTCCTGATTATAAATGTGGCGCGCTACACATCCATAATCAAGACCCTACTAGACACGACTCATAGACAATACCTAGGATAGACTTGCTCTGATACCAAGTTTGTCACGACCCAAACTGGAGGGCCATGACTAGAACCCGACCATACTTGCCGAGCACCAACGTACATTTTATCTAACCTTTTTTTATTATCTCTTAGGGTTGACGAGATCAATATAAATGGTAGACATGGATCATGGAAAACCAACAATAAAATATGGTGGCATGAACATGCATAACATGGGATGACCAGACAATCAAGAAACTACATATAAGGTATGAGCTACCACGATACCATGAAAGACTATACAACAAAAACCAGCCGACAAGGCATACCAAACTATACATGAGTCGACACCTATCTATGAACCTCTAAATGAACATAAGCGCTGCAACATAGCCGGAACAGGGCCCCGACATACCCATAATATCTATAACTAAAATGCATACAAAGACCACGGCAAGTCTGGAGAAGGGATCTCGCCAATCACTGCTGAACTGGGCAACCTACTGTGGTGGGGGAGCTGCACCTGCCTGTCTATCAGGGCCTGCAGCATGACATGCAGCGTCCACAAATAAAAGGACGTCAGTACGAATAAAGTACTGAGTATGTAAGGTAGGGAACTATAAATACAAACTGTAATGTAAGCAAGGATAGAGAATATACAACCTGGAACATTTGAGTACCTCTGAGGGCTACTGACATGAAATGCATGATACATATGTATGTATACATAAACTTTTAAAACATACGCCATTGTGGGAATCATCATCATCATATCGTACCCAGCCATAATAGGCTCGGTAAAAAATGTACCCCGGCCATCAAAAGCTCGGTATCGTACCCGTCCACGTGGAGCTCGGTAAAACCCAACTGATCAGTAGTTGCACAATAGGTGTCGTACCCGGCCGACTATAGCGCGGATCGGTAGAGTAAAATAGATACATATATATAATGCATGCTCGACTCATGGAATCACATTCTAAACCTTTCGGAGTGACGTAAGGTCGGTATCCTCTGTACACTTTATTAGGACTAACTCTTCACTATGAACCTTATAAGAATCAGGAAGTACCAACAACATTGATAACATAAGAATAAGAGAAGCAACATTAACACCAATCGTTCCATAAGAGGGAAAGCAATGTCAGTACTGCTAGCTTCTAAGAGTAGAGTATCTTTGGAAGCTCGTTCATTACATTATGTACAATCGGAGTCGTGCAAAAGAAGGAAAGGTATAGCCTCACATACCTGGTATATACTGCCCCAATCGCAAGCTATGCAATTGTTACAACTCCTTAGTCTACAATAAGAGAAACAATATTATCGTTATCATTTAAGCGTCATAACTATTATGTATCGACCACAACCTATTTTACGTTGAAACGGACAGCACCTCCCCTATATATATGACTTCACACCATTCAAAACAATCACCAAACAGCCCAAACAACATCAATAATAAATATATTGAGCTTCCCAAAACAGTCCACGCACAACCTAATTACATCATACATATGACGTCCACCGTAGTCGTGTCAAACGATCCGGAAATGTTACGAATAACTATCATCCCACAACCCTACATATATATGATGTTTCTCCACATAATTCCACCTCCAAAACTCCACAAAATAGTAGTAAAACATGCAGCCCAACAGCAACACAAAATAGTCCACAAATAGTCTGCTACAAGTGAATAACTCGAACTCACTGCTTCTGATCACCGTATTGTGAGTTCTTACATGTATAGAACGAATTACCATGAATTCACAGCCGAGAAAAATGTATGAAAGATGGCATTAACTTACCTTAATTGTTGGATAACTCAGCCCTTCCCTTGGTTCTTTAAACTCTAGGTTTTACCTTCAAATAGAACTTGAAAGAGAGGGAAAATCGATTAGGGTTTGTGTGGGATTTTTGGGGAGGAGTTGCAGGGGTTAGCTTTGGTTTTGAGGGTCTGAAATATGGATGAAATAACTGAGTTCATAACCCCTTAAAAGTCCTCTCTTGTCCGACTTAGGTCTTTTAATTTTGTCCTATCATTTTGGCAAGTAGGTGATGCACCTACTTATCATCTACCAATCTACGCAGGCTTGTGAAAATATGAATATCTCTATACTCCAAGATCGTATTGACAAAGGGTTAAATGCGTTGGAAACTAGACTCATAGATCTTTAATTTTGTGGGTATATAACCCCGTATTTCATTCTAAATTAGGATAAAATCTTAGAAACATTTGACCTAATGTTTAAGTAAAATTATGAACCTAAGTTGCGACAACGTTTGTCGACTTTTGTTTCATAACTCGTTTGACTTCAAGACTTATGATACGGATATTATATGATTCAAATACCTTTGTATTAAGAACCTCTAGGTTTACCTGAAAATACGAGTTACAACATCCTTGATTTGTTTAAATTCTAATACTTGTTAATCACCCTTATACACCCTTGTATCACTTAAGACCAATAAAATTAAATTCTTATCATCTCAAAGGTAATTACTTCTTGGATTTATGTTAACTAATATATGGCATGAACTAACGCGTGTGGATATGGGTTGTAACATATAGCACATATGGTATTGATCATAGCTTCTCTGCACCTTGAACTCCACGACAAAATGGTGTTATGAAAAGAAAGAATAGATCTCTATAAGACATGGGCAGGACCATGATGATTGCCAGTGGACTGCCTAAGAGCTTTTGGGATGAGGTAGACAATACCGCTTGTTACTTGCTAAACAGATGCATGGTCAGACCCATTCATGAGAAAACTCCCTATGAGTTACTTCGAGGGAGAAAGTCCAACACCACTCACCTAAGAGCTTTTGGGTGCAAGTGCTTTGTGCACAATAATGACATATAAGCTCTAGGAAAGTTTGATGACATAAGTGTTGAGGGAATTTTCTTGGGCTACTCACCACATAGTAAAGATTACAAAGTATGTAATAAAACAACTATATGCGTAGAAGAAAATGCTTATGTTATTTTTGATGAATCTAACATGGATGAGAAATGTCTGCAAGATAAAGACTATGACATAGGATTCATTGATGAAGGAACTTATAAAGAACTTGAACAACAATCTAAAGATGGATCAGGAGATCCTAAGGAAGTTGAAAGTGATCAGGAAGAACAAGAAGAAGAGAGAACTACTTTGACTACTACCCAGACAGATAAAGTTGTACCTACTGACACTGGTCCTTTGGGTCATTCCTCGGGTGAACCATCTTTGGGGATACAGATTAAACCATGGAAACATCAAAGCTCATACCCCCTTGAGAACAACATCTATAATCCTAATGCTAGAGTGAAAACTAGGTCATCTCTGAGAAACCTATGTGCACTTACAACATTCCTCTCACAGGTTGAATCTAAGAATATAAAGGAAGGTCTAAAGGATCCATATTGGATTATAGGCATGCAAGATGAACTGAATCAATTTGAAAGAATCAAGGGCTGGCACTTGGTACAAAGACCCAAGAACAGAACTGTCGTAGGTACTATATAGGTGTTCAGAAACAAGTTGGATGAGCATGAAAATATCACAAGGAACAAGGCCAGACTGGTGTTTCAGGGATATAATCAAGAACAAGAAATTGACTATGATGAGACATTTGCACATGTAGCCAGAATGGAAGCTATAAGAATGCTAATAGCTTTTACTATACATATGAAGTTCATCATGTATAGAATGGATATAAAGAGTGCATTTTGAATAGTTACCTGAAGGAGGAAGTGTATGTTAAACAACCTCCTATGTTTGAGAGTGAAGAATTTCTTGACTATGTGTTCAAGTTAGACAAAGCCCTGTATGGACTGAAACAACCTCCAAGAGCTTGGTATGAGAGACTCTCAAAATTCTCTTAACCAATAACATTGTAAGAGGAAATGTGGACAACATACTGTTTTTGAGGAGTAAAGGCAAATATCTTCTGATTGTACAAGTATATGTGGATGATATTTTCTTTGGGGCTACTAATGAAGCAATGAGCAAGGAATTTGATGAAATGATGGGGAATGAGTTTAAAATGAGCATGATGGGCGAATTGAACTTCTTCTTGGGGTTGCAAATCAAGCAAATACCTACTGGAACCATAATACACCAACAAAAATACATCAAGGAACATGTTACACTTTGCAATATTACGATGATGTTATGTCCTGCAGTATTATATTACGATGATGTTATGCTTTGCAGTTACATTACGATGATGTTATTCGCAGTATTAAGTTACGACAATGTTACACCCAGCAGTATTACATTACGGTAATGTTATGCTTCGCAGTATTAAATTACGACGATGTTGCACCCTTTAGTATTGTATGTTGAATTTATCGTAAGGTAATTGACATCAGCCCAAGGAAAAGATTGTTTAGAGATTATAAGGATTATGCTATTTTAAACAAGTGATGAGTAAATTCATGAAGGTGAGCGGGTAAACAAATCGAAGAAAATGAATTTTGTCGAAGTTGGATATTTTGGGATAAAATACGGCCCAAGCTAAAATATCTGGTATTTATAGACTAGTACCATACAAGGTACCACATGCCATGATAGTAATGTGTATAAGGTGTGTTAAAAGTTGAGCATTATTTTAAGTAGTTTGAGATAATTCCTAATTATATGGATAATTGGATAATTATTAGTTAATGAGGGGTTAACAATTTAATTAATGAGTTAAGTGGATAATTTTTGGATAAACCTTATAAACACCCATCGCACCCCCTTTTTCTCGCGAAATTGCGTTTATGACATTTGGAAGGACAACTCGTTCCTTTTGGGAACTGGGTTTGAATTTTGAAGAGTCGCCACCTAATGATTTAAGGTGCATTAGGACACCAAAAGAGTTTAATTTGAATAACCAGAGATAGGGTAAGGGCTTGAAATTATTCTAAGGGGAATGTGTTAGGGACCCCTCAGAATCCACTAATGTGGTTCCCGGCCAAACAATTATTGTGAATTTGGTGCAATTAACATGTAGACAAATAAGGCTCAAATAAGAGGGGATTTCACATAATGGTTTGAAAGTAAACAAAGTTTGAAAGAACAAATAGAAAAGCTGATTTTTTAAAAGAAAGAATTGAAATGCTAAAGGATAAAGATAGAGGGGGTCCTAGGTTTATTAGAAATATGGATCACCCCACACAATGTCCGGTAATCACACCTCAATGAGGGGATACTCGTGACATTATCGTGTGGTTATCGTATCCATATCTACCCTTCCCACCCTGTTAAGTTATTAAAGCGCAGATTGGTCTCGATTACTTATTGCATGCTATTACCCGTCCCATTCCTATCAGTCCCCGGAGGCATTAAGGACTACTAATCCTAAAAGTTAGGGATGTTGGGCTTATTTGGAGTTTCAAAGGTAAAAATTCTAAAGCGACATACAAAACACATATGCATGTTTGGGGGGAAACATATAAACAAAAATAGGCTCATGTATACCTCCTCAAAACACATAAAATAGCATGTCTTGCATGTATTGTTTAGGTCTGATTTAAAAGCATTAAAGACGAGGGAGATGAGATTATTGAGGCAGTTTTGGTTTATTGCATAACTCATATAAGAAGTCTGAATTAAGCCTGTCTGTTGGTTGTAATAATTAACAGAAACAGATTCAGTTTCAATTATTACTCTAAGGATTGCCTAAGTGTTTAGACGGGGTCCTATAGGTTTGATATCTACTGAATTCAGAAGGTAATGAGACAGTAAAACTTGGAGTGAATTATTTGAGATCCTATATGTATACTTGTTAAACTGGCTAATTGAGAGACTCAGATTAATAAAAGAGATGCAGAATGCACAATATTAAAAAAATTAGTTGCAGATTTGCAGGTGATAGCATCTACCATTATTGATTTTATAGTTAACACTGAGTGAAGTGAATCAGATTCATTTAGAAACTCATATAGGCATGCTTTCCATGTATTGTTGATTTTAAAGCCTTATAGACGTAGTGTCGAAATGCAGAAAACCTTGTAGACATGGTATATATATGTAGAAGCCTTATAGACATGGTATCTATATGTAGTTGAGTATGCAGAAATTAAAACATTCCTATAGGCATGGTTTCTATATGTAGTCGAGTATGCAAAAATTAAAACATTCCTATAGGCATGGTTTCTATATGTAGCTGAATATGTAGAATTAGAATAGTCCTATAGGCGTGATTTCTATATGTAGTTGTATATGTAGAATTAGAACAGTCTTATAGGCATGATTTCTACCCTTTGCATGCATGGTCACCCACCCCTTTTCATTAGGCAGCCCCAAGTGTTTATTACAACTTATTACAAACCAGAATAAATTACACCAGAAAGAAAAAATACAAAGAAAGTACAACTAGAGGAGGCCTGATTCTTGACTTCCTCTCTGAGTTACAAGATAAACCAAATCAAAGACCATTGATCCAAAGCCTTTCTCCAATTTGAGTGTTTCAGAATTCCCTAAGAGCCTCAATGAGACTCCAGGCAGTGCTCCCACCCAACTTATATTACCAGAATAGGGACAAGTGCGGTGTGGAAGGGCCAACCCTCAAGTGTCGAAGTTTAGAGGGAGCTCAGAGGGTCTCAAGGCAAGGCTCATAAGAGCGAGGCAGAACTTAAATCTAAGAGAGAGTGCAAGTGAAGAAACAGAGTTCTGAGGGAATAAAGGAGAGGGAAAGAGGTGCTGGGAAACAGACATAAACAAGTTGATGATTTCATACAAAAGGGATTCAGGGGTTGAAACTTGCAGAGAGCCTATGTACTTAGGCATTAGTTAATTCTGGGCATGAACATCAATAAGAAGTGCTATTATGCTTAAAAAATCAACCAGAATACATAACACATAATGATAACACAGAGGCTATGATGCCAGGGGAATCAAGTTTGAGTCATAGACAACAATGCCTAATACTGTCATGCCTCAAACAAGCCATCAGTATCAAACAAATCGGGGTAGGGGTTTAGGACACATAATATATTCAAAACAGGTAGAAGGAGATTACAACATGCTAAAATAAGTACTGAATTGATCACAAGCAGTAGACAGACAAGAAGGCAAAAGTATTAGGTAAACATATTGTTGTTGATGTTGAAATCTTAATTAGAACATACCAGTTTAGAGAAGCAAAATATAGTAAAAGCAGGTAGCAGGACTTTGAAGACAGGCCACAGTACAAGTAGTAAAGCAAGAGAATGTTTTTGAATGTAAGTGATTTCAGAAATAAGTGTCTTTTTTCTATGTAATGAAAGATTAAGGTATTTATAGTGTGAAAACAAGTAGAAAAATGAGGCAAGAAAATAATTATGGAACTGTGTACCAATTAAAATCAATTAGTATAAGAGCTTCCTTTAATTAAGGAGTTAAAATCAAACGGTAACACGCAAGTGTCAAATAAGGAAAGAAATCACAGAAGGCTGAATATGCCCAATAAGGAAGTATCTTCAACATAGTACAAGTACATAATAGGTATTAGAGACTAGGTTCATCAGATTCTGATCAAGGAAAGATCTGTAAGAATCAAATACCAATGTAATCAAGGTAAGGGAATTAATCAAATTGAGTAGAAAAGGTAGGGATCGAAAGTTCAAAGGAAAGTGTTCAAATTGGTCCAAGAAACAGGGAAATCAGTAAAACAAGGAAAGAATCAATCAAAATTATACAAGGAGGTTTGAAATTAGAGCACAATTGAAGGTCATTTCAGAGGGAAATTTAGCATATAAAGAGTGCATAAACATTAGACATGCAAGGTTAATCTTTGACAAAGAGAAGTGTCACGCAATCACAAAATAAGTAAGTAGTGGACTATCGAAACACGGAAGTCACATAGACCAATTTCAGTAATTTAGTAATAGAGAAAAGAGAGAGTATCAAATAGCATGCAAAAGGGGCCAAGTAAAAGACCTTATAGAGTTTAGCAGGAAGTCAGAATCATATAAAGAAACAAAAGATTTTAAAATTCAGTTGAGTAACAGGTGATGCAACTTCAGAAACTTGAATAGGTTCAAAGGAATTAAGGTTTTGAAACCCATCGAATTCAAAGTACGACGAACAAGTAAATCACATAGCAAATAGTCTCAGGACTCGAATGAACCCCAAATTTTAGGGTTTTCACCATCACTCGAGTATAGAGATGAAAACAAGTAAATCAGGCAAAAAATATCAACAAAATAAAATCAGAAAATTCAAGAAGGAACTAAGACTTTTAATCATGCACACTCCAGTAAAAGAACAACATAAAGAAACACAGTAGAACATGCTAAAGATCAGAGAAAGCTTCTAAATAACTTAACTAACCCCTAAATCGGAAAAGATAAAGGTTCTAAAGGTAATGTTTTGAAAGAAACTTTGAGAAAACGTTTAGAAGTTTTGAGTAAACACAGATCTACAACGGATCTAAAAGAATCGGAAGAACCTCGAAGGTTAGGGTTTCAAAAGAACCTAGATGATGAGAAAAGCTTGGAAAGTCATTGATCTAAGCAAGAGAAGTCAAGATCAGGCTCGAATAGCCATGGATTGCCGGAGCAAGGTCTGAGATAGCCATAGAACTGAAATCAACCCAGGTATGGACCAAAACTTCTTCAAGGTCTTGGCCTTGAAAGTATGATAATCAGGTAGATAGAAGTCATAGGAGGTAGATACAGGCCTTTAATGGCTTTGGAAGCCATTGATTCAGGCGATTTTAGGGTGGTTGTTGAAGGTGGCGGCTAGGGTTTGAGAGGGAGTTTGAGAGAGAATTAGGAGAGACGGGGGGTTTGAAGGCGGCTGCAGATGAGAAAATGACTAGGGTTTGGGAGTAATGGGGAATTAAAAAGGAAAGGTTAAATGGAGGTCGTTGATCAATTTGATCAACAGCCTAGATTGAATGGGGATCCAGGCTGGTTATTTAAAAAGGGTCGTGGGTCTAGTAGATTAGGATTTAGGTCAGGGTAATTGGGCCTCAGGTTGGGTTTTATTGGGGTGCCAAATCTGGCCAAAATTGAAATGAAATGGGCTAACATTTAAATAGTCACTTTTCCCTTATTTACTTTATAAAAATAGTAAAAATAATTTTTGGAAATAAATTAAAAGTACTAAAATGATTAAAAAATACATAATTATTAAATTAAAATATTGGCCCTAATATTTTATGTACATAAACGTAATTAAATCTAAATGGGGCTAATATTGCAATTAAATTCAATTTAGCTTTAAAAAATACTAAATAAATTTGTAAGAATTTGCAAAACTTATCTTAGCTATAATTTAGTATAAATATGTGAATCCAATAAATGAATCACCAAAATGATAATTTTGGAAATAATTATTGGGTTTTTCTTGGTAAAAATAGGCAATAAATCGATTATAAAATATATAACATTTAAGAAAAAATAATAAAATTATTGAATAAGCTTACATATGCATTTGCATGCTATTTTGAAGGTATTTTGCATATGAAAAATATACAGGAAAAAATTGGGATAAACAGCTGCCCCTCTTTACTCGAGAAGATGAAAGTGTTGTCGGGTAAAGATATGATGGCCAATTTTGACGAAACGAAATGGTTCGGAGTATGCCGATGGAGACTTTCAAGAACGGACGCAGTATTTAGGACGGGGCAAATTGTTGAAGTCTTATAGGGCTGCGGGAACTGGGGTGGAATCGCTCCTGCCGGGATAGCCGTTACTCACCGGTTCACTTTCAAATAAGTGACGCAAGCGTATATTGTGCATAAATTTAAACATGATGCGAATTCCCGTCGGACCATGAATGTTTGTCTTCGAACGGTTAGGATGACGTCCTTAGACCATGATGTCTTGGGCCATGAAGCATATAATAAAGGATTCGCAGGCCATGAAATGATGCTCTTGGGATATGAGAATGATGCCTCCAAACTGTGATGCCTTTGAATAATGATATGCAAAAGATTAAAAATGGGGTCCTCAAGCCATGGCATGGTGTTCTCGGGCTATGAAAATGGTGCCTTCGAACAATGACACCTTTGGACAGTTTGGCCATCTTTCAGCCCATGAGATGCAGAGTTTGGCGATCTTTCAGCCTATGCAATGCAAAAGGTGGCTATCTTTCAGCCATGTAAATGTAGAGGCGGCGATCTTTCAGCCATGCAAATGTAAATAAGGTGGCGATCTTTCAGCCATGCAAATGTCGTATGGAGGTATAGTTTAACCTCGGAAGGCAGAATGGTAGCCTTATGCGATGCAAGAATGCAGATGGAGGTAGAGCATAACCTCGGAAGGCAGAATGGTAGCCTTATGCAATACAGATATGTAGATGGAGACAGAGCTTAGTCTCGGAAGGCAGAATGGTAGCCTTATGCAATGCAGAAATGTAGATGGAGACAGAGCTTAGTCTCGGAAGGCAGAATGCTAGCCTTATGCAATGCAGAAATGCAGATGCAGATAGAGCTTAGTCTCGGAAGGCAGAATGGTAGCCTTATGCAATGTAGAAATGCAGATGAAGACAGAGCTTAGTCTCAGAAGGCAGAATGGTAGCCTTATGCAATGCAGAAATGTAGATGGAGATAGTGCTTAGTCTCGGAAGGCAGAATGGTAGCCTTATACAATGCAGGAGTGCAGATGGAGGTATAGCTTAACCTCAGAAGGCAGAATGGTAGCCTTATGCAATGCAGAAATGCAGATGGAGACAGAGCTTAGTCTCGGAAGGCAAAATGGTAGCCTTATGCAAAAAGTAAAAATAGCAAATGGTAATAAAGCTTTCTCAACTGATAATAGATTGTGATATTGTGACTGCTGAGGACATCGTGATGTACGAAATGCCACTGGTGTGTGTGTATAGCACCTGTGAGTAAATGCAACAGTAGAGAGTTGTATTCCTGAAAAATATGAGTGTATAGTATATTTGATGATTTTGCAACCCAAGTGCCTGCATCCAAAGAAAAATCGTGAGTTTTGTAGAGGGGGAAGGTTAGTTTGTATCCCCGCAGGCTTTGCTTGATCGGCTCGACTTTGATATGGCGATACTGTATATATCACTGGGGTAGCGTTGCTAAACAAGGCAATTTTAGTAATAAACATGCTTGATTTAGTAAAATCTTAACATAAGTACATAATTAAGAATAGTTTTCTTTAGATGAACCAATGATTGTGACGTGGTTCAGGACATTGCAACCCTTTCTTGCTACGGAATTTTGAGGATCCTCCTTAAAATTATGCCCCAGTTTAATAGGTTGCTACTCCTGATTGCTGCCAGCGATAATTGGCTGAAATCAACTTCGGAATTTTGAGGGTCTTCCTCAAAATTCTGCCCCAGTTTCCAATCGCAGTGAAAATGAATTTTTTTTATTGAATTGTGACTGAACCCGTAGGGATGCCTACTTATCCCCTCTTAAATGAGAATCAGGTCAGGCGTAGTTCAATTTACATCATATAGGAAAGCATAAGATTACACATAGTAATGCTTGACTGCATCTGAATTGATCGGCTTTAGCCAGACTTCTCCATCCATTTCTGCAAGTATGAGGGCTCCTCCTGCCAGGACCCGGTGAACCATGTATGGACCCTGCCAGTTGGGAGAGAATGTCCCTTTGGATTTATCTTGATGCGGGAAAATTTTCTTTAACACCAGCTGCCCCGGTGTGAACTGTCTCGGCTTGACTCTTTTGTTGAAGGCTCTGGACATCCTGTTCTGATAAAGCTGACCGTGGAAACTGCATTCATTCTCTTTCCATCTATAAGAGCTAGCTGCTCGTAACGACTTTTCACCCACTCTGCATCATCTGGCTCAACTTCCTGTATGATCTTTAGGGAAGGAATTTCTACTTCGGCGGGAATGACAGCTTCTGTACCATAAACCAGCATATAGGGGGTTGCCCCGGTTGATGTGTGGACTGTGGTGCAATACCTTAATAGAGCAAATGATAGCTTCTTGTGCCACTGCTTATGCTTCTCTATCATTTTTCTTAGTATCTTCTTTATATTCTTGTTCACAACCTCTATAGCTTCATTCATCTATGGCCTATAGGCTGTGGAATTCTTGTGTTTGATTTTGAAGGTTTCTTAGATAGCTTTCATCAAGTCACTATTGAGGTTGGAGCCATTATCAGTGATGATTGACTCTGTAAGATGTTGTTTCGACCCATTTGGTGAAATAGTCGATGGCTACTAGGATGATCATGTGTCCGTTGGAAGCAGCGGGCTTGATTGGTCCAATAACATCTATTCCCCAAGCGGCGAACGGCCATGTCGAGCTTGTTACATTAAGCTCATTCGGAGGTACCTTTATCATGTCTGCATGTATCTGGTAGCGGTGGCATTTCTGGACATATTGGATGTAGTCCGTCTTCATAGTCATCCAAAAGTAACCAGCTCGGAGTATCTTCTTTGCTAAGATAAAATCGTTCATATGTGGACCGCAGGTCCTAGCGTGAATTTCCTCTAGTAGTCTAGATGCATTTTTTGCGTCGACACACCTTAGTAACCCCAAATCAGGAGTCCTCCTATACAAGATTCCTCCGCTGTGAAAGAAGTTGTTGGACAACCTCCGAAGTGTTCATTTCTGAGTAGGATTTGCATGTTCTGGGTATTCGCCTTTTGCCAAATATTCCTTGATATCATGAAACCAGGGCTTTCCGTCTGCTTCTTCTTCGACATGGGCACAATAAGCTGGCTGATCATGGATCTTTATTATAATGGGATCAATGAAGTTTTTGTCTGGATGTTGTATTATAGATGATAGGGTGGCCAATGCATCGACTAACTCATTCTGGACTCTGGGAACATGTTGGAACTCATTCTTGTACATGATGCAGATACAGGAGTATCTTGGAGTTCTTGGTTGCCCACTCTTCTCGGACCTGATGTATAAGCAAGTCTGAATCTCCAATTACTAGCAGTTCTTGAATGTTCTTGTCGATGGCCATCTTGAGCCCTAAGATGCAAGCTTCGTATTCAGCCATATTATTGGTGCACGGGAATTTGAGTTTGGCAGACACCGTGTAATGTTGACCGGTTTCCGATACTAGGACTGCTCCTATGCCAACTCCTTTGAAATTTGCTGCTCCATCGAAGAACATTCTCCAACCATCATAGGATTCTGCAATATCTTCTCCTATGAATGATACCTCTTCATTAGGAAAATACATTTTCAAGGGTTCATATTCTACGTCCACGGGATTGTCAGCAAGGTGATCTGCTAGCACCTGCCCCTTGATTGCTTTCTGAGTTACGTAGACAATGTCAAATTCACTCAATAGAATTTGCCACTTGGCTAGCTTTCCAGTGGGCATGGGCTTCTGAAAGATGTACTTCAAGGGATCCATCCTTGATATGAGATATGTAGTGTAAGCACAGAAGTAGTGCCTCAACTTCTGAGCTACCCAAGTCAAAGCACAACAGGTGCGCTCTAAAAGAGAATACCGGGCCTCGTACGTGGTGAACTTCTTGCTGAGATAATATATGGCCTGCTCCCTCCTCCCCATCTCATCTTGCTGCCCTAGAACGCAATCGAATTCTCCATCTAATACTGCAAGGTAGAGTAATAGAGGCCTTCCTGGCTAGGGCGGGACCAAAACTGGTGGTTTTGACAGGTACTCCTTGATTCTGTCGAAAGCTTTTTGGCAGTCATCAGTCCACTTGGCAACGGCGTCTTTCTTTAACGTCTTAAAGATTGGCTCACAGACAATTGTAGACTGTGCTATGAACTGGCTGATGTAATTGAGCCTTCCCAAGAAACTCATCACATCTTTCATGTTCTTTGGAGGTGACGATTCTTGAATAACTTTGACTTTTGACGGATCTAGTTCTATTCCCTGGCGACTCGCAATAAAACCGAAGTAATTTTCTAGCAGGAACCCTAAATTCACACTTTGTGGGATTCAGTTTCAGGTTATACCTTCGCAGTCTGTTGAAAAACTTTCTCAAATCTTCAATGTGATCAGTGGCTTTTTGGGACTTGATAATAACATCATCTACGTACACCTTTATCTCCTCGTGTATCATATCATGGAAAATGGTAGTCATGACCGTCATGTAGGTGGCCCCTGCATTCTATAACCCAAAAGGCATTATCTTGTAACAGCACATTCCCCACGGCGTAATGAAAGTCTTTTTCTCAGCATCTTCTTCACCATCTAGATCTGATGATACCCAGCGAAACAATCTACAAATGATTGCAACTCATTTTTGGCGCAATTATCAATCAGGATGTGTAGTTTTGGCAAGGGGAAGTCGTCTTTCGAACTGGACCGGTTGAGATCTCGGTAGTCGACACAGGATATGACCTTCCCACCCTTCTTTGGTACTGGCACGATGTTGGCTAACCATGTCGGGTATTCTACTACCCTGAGAACCTTAGCTTTGACCCGCTTAGTGACCTCTTCCTTGATTTTCAGACTCATATTAGGCTTGAATTTCCTGAGCTTTTGCTTTACTGGTGGACATGTTGGATTAGTTGGTAGTTTGTGAGCCACAATAGATATAGTTAGACCAGTCATGTCATCATACGACCAGGCTAATATGTCCTCATATTCCCTTAGAAATTCCGTGTATTCCTTCTTTTCTGACGGTGATAAGTGGACGCTGATTCGTGTTTCTTTGACGATTTCTGCATCTCCTAGGTTAACAACTTTTGTTTCATCCAGGTTGGAATTAGGCATGTTCTCAAAGCTCTCAACTTCCTTAACAATCTCTTCTGGTATGTCATCCTCCTCTGAATCTATGTCTGTTTGTTGCGTTGTCTCATTGCATGTCACAGTCATTGGTTCATCAAGATAAGTAATAGTAATGTTGTATAAGTAAAGTAATAAGAGAAAAAAATAGTAATAAGTGTCTATTTGTAAGAAAAGTCAAAATGCTTTGATAAATTGCATAATTGTTTTGAACACTAGCGATTTTATTGCAGGAATTGAAAACATGCGAGAGAAAAATAACAATCTTTTAGTAAATCAAAACAGTGCTTGTTTTAGCCTTGCTACCCCGAGGCTCGTCGGGTTCTGGTTGTCCTGATTGTCCAGTTATTGAGGCGGGCCACTCTGCTTACAACCTGTATGGAAGGGACTTCCTCCATCTGCTCCTCGAGAACAACACAACAATCCATGTCATTATCCTCTAAGAACAAGTTTCTCACAGCTGCCAATACTTCTTCTTTTTTTGACCCGTAGATAACATCGACCGGTTGGAAAGTCTGCTTCAAGTGTGGTATTGGCTGCTCCAGCGGATAGTAAGGACAACGCCATGGTGGCGACCAGCTATTGAATTCTTCCCATGTGTACTCATATCCCAGACCGAAAGTGGTGCCGTGTTTATTGAGTTTTATAGGCTTAGTGATTCCTTGGAGATTCTTGCCAAGCCCCTTGCCAGGTTCGTACCCACTCCAATTCAGTATACTCTCGATCTTATTATCCCACCATTTGTCTTTGTCAACAACATTCACCCATTCAATGTGATGGTAAGTCTCTCCACCTAGCTTCTTTATCCCTTCGATTGATGGAATGGTCTGGTGACTATATACAGGGTTGCTATCGTCGCCGTGAATGATCACCTCCTGGTGATTCCATTCAAACTTTACCGCCTGATGCAGTGCTGATGCTACGGCTCCAGCAGCATAAATCCATGGCCGTCCCAACAGAAGATTGTAAGATGTTGGTACGTCTATCACTTGGAAATCAACATCGAACCAAGTTGGTCACATATGTAAGCACAGACTAATTTCCCCAATGGTGGACCTTTGGGAACCGTCGAAAGCTTTCACATTGATAGCTCCGTCCTTTATCTGATGCAGTCCCTTACCCAACTTCTTGAGTGTTACTAGTGGACAAATATTGAGAATATAACCCCGTCGATTAGGATCCTAGTGATGAAGTAGTCCTCGCATTGCACAGTGATGTGTAGTGCCTTGTTGTGACCCAACCCTTCAGGAGGTAGCTCTTCCTCATGAAAAGTAATTTTGTGACTTTCCAATACCTGTCCGACCATGTTGGCCATTTCTCCGCCAGTAATGTTGCTTGGCACGTATGCTTCACTTAGCACCCTCAACAAAGCATTCTTGTGTGCCTCAGAATTTTATAGCAAAGCAAGTATGGAGATCTGCGCCGGTGTTTTGTTCAACTGGTCGATGATCGAGTATTCCTTGGCTTGTATCTTACTCCAAAAATCGTCTGGACCCATCTCAATGATGGGCGACCGATTGGAGGCCTGCTTGCTTGACTCAACTAGGTGTTCCGGGGTATAGACCCTACCAGTTCTTTTCATACCCTGTGCGACAACAGTTTCTTCGAACCTAACCTTGCCTTTCCCCCTTGCCTCAGCTGTATAGTCCCATGGTATAGCCTTTGTGTGGAATGGTGTCATGGTCAACATCACCACTGGGATCGGCACTGCTATCTTTACTCCGAATGGAGCATGGGCCTTGGGTGGAAAAACTGCAACTTCGAATGGTGTAGGTGCGTTCACTGGAGACACGAATTTGACCTCAATTGGCGCTAGTGTCTTTGTAGATGACATGGTTTCAAACTCAAGTGGAACGGACATATTTATCTTAGTGTTACCCGAGGGCTGAATCTGGACCACGATCAGTTTAGGAGTAATTATCGGCTTCTTTGGGTCATCACCTTCTGTGATCAACCCGATAGACCCCTCGGGATCCCAATCATCCTCTATTTCAATCATGTGAACGCCTCCACCCTAATGGTCTGGCATAGGGTTGTTGCGGACATTTGGAGCGAGTTCCTTTGCCACAATAATTTTATTGTCAATCAGAGCCTGGATCTTGTTTACATTCGTCGATGGTGTTTCCCTTCATGCCGAAATGGTATGCACAGGATTTTTTTGGATTAACCCACTGAGAAGGATTCTTAGGGGCTATAGCAGGGATAAGGGTGACATAACCAGCAGCTTTGAGTCTTTCGTACAACTAGTCAATGGGTTCAGCAATGGCTGTATACTATTTAGGAGGTCCGCGGTCAAAATTTGGCCGAGGTCTAGGAAAGTTTTGGTGATTGATTGTGGGATGGTTGAGCACTGTAGGCTTGGTAAACATGTGTGGGATGGGAATATCTAGGTAAAGTAGGTTGATATGTGGGAGGTGGAGGTGATTGATAAGTGGGTGGTATAGTTTGGTAAGAGGGTGAGTGTGCCTGGTAGTTCGGAGTTGGTTGATATGTGAGTGGAGGCTTGGGTAAATTTGGTATTTGGTAGGAGATTTGGTTCTCTGTGTGACCATTATGGCTCCTACGTCCTTTTTCTTGGACACACCACCAGACTGCAAGGCCTTATTTGTAGCTTGTAAGGCTTCAAAGTTTGTAACCATACCGTTTTTGATGCCCTCTTCAATCCTTTCACCTAGCTTGATAATGTTAGAAAATTTATGGCTCTCAATCAACATTAGTTGCTCATAATACTGCGGGTCTTGAGCCCGAACAATGAATTTGTTCATCTGTTCCTCCTCTAAGGCAGGTCTGACCTTAGTCGCATCGGACCTCCAGCGAGTAGCATACTCGGGAAATGTTTTTGTAGGCTTCTTTTTTAGATTCTGAATATAAAACATATCCGGCACGTTCTCGGTGTTGAACCTGAACCTATCCATAAATTCGGACGCCATGCTTACCCACCTTGACCATTTGTTTGGATCTTGGCTAATGTACCAAGACAGAGCATCTCCTTTCAGACTCCTCATAAAAAGCTTCATGCGGATTCTCTCGTCTTTCCCTGCTCCAACCAACTTGTCACAGTACGTTCTCAAATGGACCCTTGGATCCCCTGTACCATCAAATATCTCGAACTTAGGAGGTTTGTACCCCTCGGCCAGTTCGACATTGGGCTTTATGCAAAGATCTTCGTAGCTCTACCCTTCAATTCCCTTGCTTCCTTCAACGCCTTGAATTCGGCTAGTCAATTTCTTAAGTTCTTCGTCCAGATTCCTAATGAGTGAGTCTTTATCATCAGATTCGGGTGTACTTGAGATGAGTTGGGTGGAGTGTGGCATGGTCTCCACATAGATGAGGGTGTTGTGATTGGTGTGAAAGTGGTCATTTGTGGAGTTTTGGGATTCTGGGATGAGCAGTGGGGTATTGTTGGAAGTATGGCAGGTGTTGCAGTGGTGGTGAGGAGCGGGATGGTTTTTTTGCTTTGGGATGTTCTGTGGAGGTGTAGGGTTCTGAGCGTCTGGGAAATTGACATCTGGAGTGGTGAGGGAAAATGACAAATTTGCCAGATTCCGAACCTGATCAAGTTCCTCTTGGAATTTCAGAAGCTTTTGTTCAAGTTGGGATGTATTCTCCTTTGGAACCAGAGTACCATGACCATGAGTGACATCTACTCGTTCAGTTGAGTTCTCCTTCCTGGCATTGTTCAAATCTTCCATTTTTCCTTTGTTCTTGTTTTTGACAGGACTAAGAGGAGGAGCGGGTGGAGGGCCTCTAGATCTCGTGAGATAGGATGATGTTGCCAGAGTGCACGAACTAACTTTTGGGGAGGGCAATAGATAAACAAAAAGTAAAAACAAAAAGGTAACAAGTTAGTGAGGATTATAAGGAAAATGTTGCGATATTTAAACACATAGTGCAAGAATGTAAATCGTGTCCTAATTTGGGGACCTCTTTCTGCCCGAGGTAGGCTTAGCGACAAATTACTTGGAGAGCTTAGGATGCTAAATGCCTCATTTTATTGATAAAAATAGACGGATCCTGAATCGACACTAAATAATGAGAAATAAAATGTCATTAATGGCCATTAGCCTTATTACATTTCATAAAGCAAAGGAAAACTCCTTTCTATTTAGTCCAGAAAGACCTTCCCTAGATTCGGCATCCTTGGCTCCGTCGAACAACTTTCCCAGCTTGTGAAGTCCCAGCAATAGATAGGCTCTGGCTAGGTTTCCGCCCTCGTTTCCTTCTGCATTTTGGCAATCTTCGATTCTTTTGAGTAATTTCCTTTCCAGCTCCAGTATGCCCCGCTCCAAGTATCCCAGTCGCTTGTTGGCGCTGACAACCATGTCTTTCCACTCCTCTATGAGTTTTTGGTTGGCTTCTTGTATCTCATGGTGCTCACTTTTGCACTCCCGAATCCTCTTGTGCAGTTGATTGTATTTGACCTATGCCTCGGCCCTTTCATCTACGATCCTGTGGCCCCTATCAAGCCTTGGCTGGCTCAGACCATCGTGATTATCCTCCAACCAGCCTGAATAGTAGGGAGCACAGCCAGCGTGGTATCTGTCTGGCTCGATGGTATCTCTCCTCGTGACGATCTTGCAGTGCCACATATGCTGAGCTTGGCACTTGTAAGGACTGTCATCAGCTTGGAAGTCAGCCCGAAAATGACTCTTCTTGTCGACCCTAGGTATAACCTGCTTCCTACCGGCTTGCCTCATAATACGAAGAGAGACGTAAGGGTATGTTCCTCTCAGACCGATCAGTATCAGAAATGGTACATCCCTGGATCAGGCGATGAGCTCCTTGGTAGGGAACCTTTCGAACATCTATTGTACCCGGTCCTCGGTTAGATTATCAAATAACTCCACCCATCCTCTGGAATCTTCTTGTTGGGCAAACATGTTGGGCATGTAATTCATTCACTTCGGATGATGGAAAGCGGTATGATCATCCCAGTCTCTTTGTTGAATCTCCTGTCGGTACTCACCCTTTTGGAGATGCTCCATGAGCCAAAGCTGGAGTAGCAAATTGCAGCCCTCGAAGTTTTTAGCCCCTCATTGACACTTCTCCAAGGCCCAGTATATTTCCGCAATGATCATGGGCACAATACATAATGTTTTCCCACCAATGCCCTCCATCAGAGTTTTAGTTACCATAGCCAACCTGGTATGGATCCTTGCTTTCTTCATTGGAAACACTATGAACCCCATGAAACAAAACATGAATACAAAGACCCTTCGGAGAATATGCCCTAGTGATGTAATGGCAAATTTGTCAGGATAGGTACGGTAGGACTTGCTGTGACCGTACCTCTCATACAAATAAAAAGAATATAGGACTCTTTCAGACATGTCAATTCTGGATTTTTCTCAAAACCTATCATTTTGAGGAAGCCCCTGCCCTTGCGGTTCTCGGGCATTAACAAACCCGGAGTTTCCCATGGTATACCGGCCAATCCTCTTATTTCTTCTAGCAAGGGCGTCATTTCAAGGTCCCCGAAGTGGAACACAGATCTCTCACAATCCTAGTACAAAGTGGCAGCTTCTATGATCATGTTGTTGGGTTGGATTTCCAGGAGAGAAGGTAGGTCGCCCAGATATTTGCGGACAAGGGTTTGATCACTAGAGTGAAGATCCTCCCACCAGCTTAGTAATTTTGGGGGGACTTTGGTGACCATGCCGAATATGGGGATTTCGTGCCTCATATTTCTGCAAGATAAAAAGGTTTAGGCCCTTACCCCCACCGGACTCGGCTATTCAATATCAACAATCAGCATAAAAGCATTTAGTTCTCCAAATTAATTCATAGAACGTGGTAGTGTCCATTTGGGTTTTGGGGCAACCTAGTGGACTTTGGACAAGGCTATCTTAAAGAGTCATTATCCGGACAACATAACTGACTCGGCTAGGTTTGACTATGATGCATGCATAGTTTAAACAGAGTAAGGTTTCTACGAGGTTTTAGACTGGTACTCTTGAGCGGACAACTCAAGGGGGAAAGGCACAGAACTGTCGACTACACCGTTGATCGATTGGTTTTACCGCAAATACGCCTTTTTCGAATCTAGGGGGTGATAATATCGGAAGAGCGCAACCACTCAATATAAGCGTTGCTATAGGATTTGTTTGGCACGAGTGAAATATGATGTTGAGCATGATTATGCAACAATTAAAGGCATATGGTTACGTATTTTCACGTTTAAGAAAGTAGTAAATACAACAATTTCATAATTTAAAGCGGTAATGAAGGAAAGCAGTAAGGGAAAGAAACAAAAGGACAAATCAGTTTTTGCAATCAAAAAGGAAATTGAATGCTTAAAAGAAATAAACAAATAATTGTGCATAAAGAAGCATAAATTCACAATAATAGTCTGAAATGGTAAAAGCCTAAAAATCCCCAGCAGAGTCGCCACGCTGTCGCGCCCCTTTTTTCTCGCGAAATCGGGTTTATGACATTTGGAAGGACAATTCGTTCCTTTTAGGAACTGAGATTGAATTTTGAAGAGTCTCCACCTAATGATTTAAGGTGCATTAGGACACCAAAAGAGTTTAATTTGAATAACCAGAGATAGGGTAAGGGTTTGAAATTATTCTAAGGGGAATGTGTTCGGCACCCCTTAGAATCCACTAGTGTCGATCCTGGCAAGACAATTATTGTGAATTTGGTGCAATTAACATGTAGACAAATAAGGCTCAAATAAGAGGGGATTTCACATAATGATTTGAAAGTAAACAAATTTTGAAAGAACAAATAGAAAAGCTGATTTTTTAAAAGAAATAATTGAAATGCTAAAGAATAAAGAGAAGGGGGGTCCTAGGTTTATTAAAAATATGGATCACCCCACACAATATCCGGTAATCACTCCTCAATGAGGGGATACACGTGACATTATCGCGTGGTCATCATATCCATATCTACTCTTCCCACTCCGTTAAGGTATTAAAGCACGAATTGGTCTCGATTATTTATTGCATGCTATTACCCGTCCTATTCTTTTCAGTCCTGGAGGCACTTAGGACTACTAATCCTAAAAGGTAGGGATGTTGGGATTATTTGGAGTTTCAAAGGTAAAAATTCTAAAGCGACATACAAAACACATATGCATGTTTGGAGGGAAACATATAAACAAACAAAGGCTCATGTATACCTCCTCAAAACCCATAAAATAGCATGTCTTGCACTTACTGTTTAGGTCTGATTTAAAAGCATTAAAGACGAGGGAGATGAGATTGTTGAGGCAGTTTTGGTTTATTGCATAACTCAGATAAGAAGTTTGAATCAGGCCTGCCTGCTGGTTGTAATAATTAACAGAAACAGTTTCAGTTTCAATTATTGCTCTAAGGATTGGCTAAGTGTTTAGACGGGGTCTTATAGGTATGATATCTACCGAGTAATGAGACAGTACTTGGAGTGAATTTTTTGAGATCCTATATGCATACTTGTTAAACTGGCTAAGAGAGGGACTCAGATTGTTAAAAGAGATGCAGAATATACAAAATTAAATAAATTGGTTGCAGATTCTGCAGGTGATAGCATCTACCATTACTAATTTTATAGCTAACACTGAGTGAAGCGAATCAGATTCATTTATAAACTCCCATAGGCATGCTTTCGATGCATTGTTGATTTTAAAGCCTTATAGACGTAGTGTCGAAAAGCAGAAAACCTTGTAGACATGGTATCTATATGTAGTTGAGTATGCAGAAATTAAAACATTCCTATAGGCATGGTTTCTATATGTAGTTGAGTATGCAGAAATTAAAACATTCCTATAGGCATGGTTTCTATATGTAGCTGAATATGCAGAATTAGAACAGTCCTACAGGCGTGGTTTCTATATGTAGTTTAATATGCAGAATTAGAACAGTCCTATAGGCATGATTTCTAACCTTTGCATGCATGGTCACCCACCTTTTTCACTATCCAGCCCCAAGTGTTTATTACAACTTATTACAAACCAGAATAAATTACATCAAAAAGAAAAAATACAAAGAAAGTACAACCGAAGGAGGCCTGATTCTTGACTTCCTCTCTGAGTTACAAGATAAACCAACTCAAAGACCATTGATCCAAAGACTTTATCCAATTTGAGTGTGTCAGAATTCCCTAAGAGCCTCAATGAAACTCCTGGCAGTGCTCACACCAAAATTGTATTACCAGAATAGGGACAAGTGCAGTGTGGAAGGGCTAGCCCTTAAGTGTCCAAGTTCAGAGGGAGCTCAGAGGGTCCCAAGGTAAGGCTTACAAGAGGGAGGCAGAACTTAAATCTAATAGAGAGTGAAAGTGAAGAAACAGAATTCTAAGGGAATAAAGGAGAGGGAAAGAGGTGTTGGGAAACAGACATAAACAAGTTGATGATTTCATACAAAAGGGATTCAGGGGTTGGAAACTTACAGAGAGACTATGTACTTAGGCATTGGTTAATTCTGGGCATGCACAACAATAAGGAGTGTTGTTATGCTTACAAAATCAACCAGAATACACAACACAAAATGATAACACAGAGGCTATGATGCCAGGGGAATCAAGTTTGAGTCATAGATAGCAATGCTTAATACTGTCATGCCTAAAACAAGCCATCAGTATCAAACATATCGGGGTAGGGGTTTAGGACACATAATATATTCAAAACAGGTAGAAGGAGATTACAACATGCTAAAATAAGTACTGAATTGATCGCAAGTAGTAGGCAGACAAGAAGGCAAAAGTATTAGGTAAACATATTATTGTTGATGTTGAAATCGTAATTAGAACATACTAGTTTAGAGAAGCAAAATATAGTAAAAGCATGTAGCAGGACTTTGAAGACAGGCCACAGTACAAGTAGTAAAGCAAGAGAATATTTCTGAATGTAAGTGATTTCAGAACTAAGTGTGTTTTTTCTATGTAATGAAAGAGCAGGGTATTTATAGTGTGAAAACAGGCAGAAAAATAAGGCAAGAAAATAATTATGGAATTGTGTACCAATTAAAATCAATCAGTATAAGAGCTTCCTTTAATTAAGGAGTTAAAATCAAACGGTAACATGCAAGTGTCAAATAAGGAAAGCAATCACATAAGGCTGAATATGCCCAATAAGGAAGTATCTTCAGCATAGTACAACTACACAATAGGTAATAGAGACTAGGTTCATCAGATTCTAATCAAGGAAAGGTCTGTAAGAATCACAAACCAATGTAATCAAGATAAGGGAATTAATCAAATTGAGTAGAAAAGGTAGGGATCGAAATTTCAAAGGAAAGTGTTCAAATTGGTCCAAGAAACAGGGAAATCGGTAAAACAAGGAAAGAATCAATCAGAATTACATAAGGAGGTTTGAAATCAGTCCACAATTGAAAGTCATTTCAGAGGGAAATTCAGCATATAAAGAGTGCATAAACATTAGGCATGCAAGGCTGAATCTTTGACAAAGAGAAGTGTCACACAATCACAAAATCAGTAAGTAGTGGACTACCGAAACATGGTAGT
The DNA here is from genome assembly GCF_000393655.2 of Nicotiana sylvestris. NCBI lineage: Eukaryota > Viridiplantae > Streptophyta > Magnoliopsida > Solanales > Solanaceae > Nicotiana > Nicotiana sylvestris. The sequence continues at coordinate 41,928,366 of NC_091066.1, forward strand.
CACATAGACCAATTTCAGTAATTTAGTAATAGAGAAAAGAGAGAGTATCAAATTGCATTTGAAAGGGGTCAAGTAAAAGACCTTATAGAGTTTAGCAAGAAGTCAGAATCATATAAAGAAATAAAAGATTTTAAAATTCAGTCGAGCAACAGGTGAAACAACTTCAAAAACTTGAATAGGTTCAAAGGAATTAGGGTTTTGAAACCCATCGAATTCAGAGTATGATGAACGAGTAAATCACATAGCAAATAGTCTCAGGACTCGAATGAACCGCAAATTTTAGGGTTTTCACCATCACTCGAGTATAGAGATGAAAACAAGTAAATCAGGCAAAAAATATCAACAAAATAAAATCAGAAAATTCAAGAAGGAACTAAGATTTTTAATCATGCACACTCTAGTAGAAGAACAACATAAATAAACATAGTAGAACATGATAAAGATCAGAGAAAGCTTCTAAATAACTTAACCAACCCCTAATCGGAAAAGATAAAGGTTCTGAAGGTAAAGTTTTGAAAGAAACTTTGAGAAAACGTTTAGAAGTTTAGAGTAAACACAGATCTACAACGGATCTAAAAGAATCGGAAGAACCTCGAAGGTTAGGGTTTCACAAGAACCCAGATGATGAGAAAGGCTTGGAAAGTCATTGATCTAAGCAAGATAAGTCAAGATCAGGCTCGAATAGCCATTGTTGGCCGGAGCAAGGTTGGAGACAGCCATAGAACTGAAATCTACCCAAGTCTAGACCAAAACTTTTTCAAGGTCTTGGTCTTGAAAACATGATAATCAGGCAGGTAGAAGTCGTAGGAGGTAGATACATGCCATTAATGGCTTTGGAAGCCATTGATTCAGGCGATTTTAGGGTGGTGGTTGAAAGTGGCGGCTAGGGTTTGAGAGGGAGTTTGAGAGAGAATTAGGAGAGACGGGGGGTTCGAAGGTGGCTACAGATGAGAAAATGACTAGGGTTTGGGGGTAATGGGGAATTAAAAAGGAAAGGTTAAATGATGGTCGTTGATCATTTTGATGGTCGTTGATCCTTTTGATCAACGACCTGGATTGAATGAGGATCCAAGCGGGTTGTTTAAAAAGGGTCGTGGGTCTAGTAGATTAGGATTTGGGTCAGGGTAATTGGGCCTCAGGTTGGGTTTAATTGGGGTGCCAAATCCGGCCAAAATTGAAATGAAAATGGGCTAACATTTAAATAGCCACTTTTTCATAATTTACTTTATAAAAATAGTAAAAATAATTTCTAGAAATAAATTAAAAGTACTAAAATTATTAAAAATACATAATCATTGAATTAAAATATTGTACCTAATTTTTTATGGACATAAACGTAATTAAATCTAAATGGGGCTAATATTGCAATTATATGCAATTTAGCTTTTAAAAATACTAAATAAATTTGTAAAAATATACAAAAATTATCTTAGCTATATTTTAGTATAAATATGCGAATCTAATAAATGAATCACCAAAATGATAATTTTGACAATAATTATTGGGTTTTTCTTGGTAAAAATAGGCAATAAATCGATTAAAAAATATCTAAAAGTTAAGGAAAAAAATAAAACGTTTGACTATGCTTACATATGCATATACATGCTATTTTGAAGGTATTTTGCATAAGAAAAATATACAGAAAAAAATTAGGTATCAACAACACCAATGTGGCAGCCCATGACACTGGATAAACAATCAATTAGTGAATCTTGAATCATATGGAAAGGTGTCACAACTAAAGGATTATGTGGCTTAGTCATCAAAAGTGTGGTACCCACACCTAAAGACTTAAAAAAAAAATAAAAACAAACCATTCTAATTCATTTTTGTGTGTCTACAAATCATTGAAAAGGATCAGCAAGAAAGTTTCATCCAAGGTTATACATGATAGTAACGTGCTTCTAAAAGAATTCATATGAAACCTTTACAATGCTATAGCAATGTGAGATTTGCGATTTAAGGAAGTACGGTGCAATTTTTCCAAAGAATATCATACGGATTTTCCCCTACTTCGATCCGCCGTTACGTGATGCCGCAATAGACGTGTGTGGGAGGAATTGTAAAGAGAATCGGTCTAGGTATGTTAAGTCTATCTCTTTTTTCTTTTGGCATGATCCATACGATCCTAACAAAATGTGCAAATGCACAACTTCCATAAATGACTCTATTAATAGAAATGCTAGAGATGCTTATGTTCTTGATTCTCCATGTGTCATATTATTCTATCATCTGTTCATGGGTCTCAGAAAAATACGTAAATTGAAAAAGTTTACTTCATGATATTATTCAAAGGCATAATGATCTTATGACACTCCAAGAGATTTTATTAACGTACTTTTCATGCATTGCATTCATGTACATTGACCTATGACCAGATGGCGTTATATAGTATATATGTATGTATATATATGTACATGGGATATGGGAAAGGTTATGGCATTATATACGTACCACCACCTGATTAGCTGGTATACGTTGATGATTTTACCCAAAGTGGCCGAGATGATATGATGGGACGCCCTCAGAGCCTGATGATGTTATGAAACATGTACCTATGCACGGCATGAAATTCATATGCATATGCATGACACTATAATTATTTCATGACTTACAAAGTTATCTAGGCTTATAGGTGGAGTCATTTACTCTATATTTCCTCCATGTCTGTTATGTACTTATTTAATTGCCTTACATACTCAGTACATTATTCGTATTGATGTCCCTTTTTACCTGGGGATGCTGCGTTTCATTCCCGCAGGTCCCGATAGACAGGTCGAGAGCCCTCCAAGTAGGCTATTAGCTCAGCGAAAGATGTTGGTACGCTCCATTTGCTTCAGAGTTGCTTGTTCGGTTAGTATGAGCTAGATGTGTATTGTTTGGTATGGCGGGACTCTGTCCCTACCTTTATTAAAATTATGTATTCTTAGAGGCTTGTAGACAGATGTCATGTACGTAAAATATCGTATGGCCTTGTCGGATTATGTTTAGTGTTCAGGTGGTTATTTTGGTCTTAGAGGCCCATATGTCTTATGTATAAGTTGGCATTACCTATTGTATTCTACCTATTTCTTAGAAGCCTCTTCGACTCAGTTATTTATGACAGTATGACATGAAAAGATACGTTATATTTGTACTCAGTTGACTAAGGTACCGGGTGCCCGTTGCGGCCCATCGGTTTGGGTCGTGACAAAAGTGGTATCAGAGCAGTTCTGTCCTAAGGAGTCTATAAACCGTGTCTAGTAGAGTCTTGTTTATGGGTGTATCATGCACCATACTTATAAGTAGGAGGCTACAAGTGTGATGATCCGAAAGGTCATCACTTGTTTTAGAAACATATTTTGTGTTCTGAGGCCTTAAACCTCCTTCTTACCTTACCTCGTTTTGTGTGTGTGGTCCGGACTTATATCCGGAAAGCCTTTTATGTGAAAATATGAGAAATAGAAATTTCTAGAGTTAAAATCTTATTATGGTTAACTTTGGTCAACATTTTGAGAAAACGGACCCGGATCTGTGTTCCAATGATCCCGGGAGGTCCCGGATCTGTGTTCCAATGATCCCGGGAGGTCCGGAGTAAAATATGGGACATGGGCGTATGTCCAGAAATGAATTCTGAGGTCCCAAGCCTTAGAAATCAATTTTTGAAAGAAATTATTTTGCTGAGTTATTTATGAAATAAAGAAAAAAATTAATGTTTGAAAGCATTGGTATCGGGCCCGTATTTTAGTTCTAGAGCTCGGTACAAACTTGTTAAAGTATTTAAATGATAACTGTGAAATTTGGTAAAAAAAAAATGGAGTCTATTTGACGTGATTTGGACCTCTGGTCGAAGAGTTATGAACTTTAAAGTGTTTTTGATGAAAATGATGAGTTTTGAGGTTTAATTCATAGTTTTACATGTTATTTTCATGATTTGGTTGCATAAGCAAGTCCGTATGATGTTTTTGGGTTAGTGTGCATGTTTGGTTTGGAGCCACGGAGTGAAAATTGGACTTAGGAAGTTGCAGGTTTTTAGCTGGTATGTTGCAGGCCTACAGGATTCGCATTTGCAAAGTTTAGGTCGCAAATGCGAGAGAAGGCCTGGGCAGGGCTAATAGCAAATGCGATCCTTTCTTCGCACATACGAAGTGGCCCAAAAATTTCCCTTAGTCGCAAATGCGACTCCCCTCATCGCAAATGCGAGTTCGCAATTGCGAACTGTTGTCGCAAATGCGAGAATAGCAGACTTCTGAAGGGTTCACAATTGCGAACCCTGGTCGCAATTGCAGCATCTGATACCTGCAAATTCATAACTTAGCCGAAAATCTTTCATTTTTCAAACCCTTTCAAAACCAAAACACTCTTCGGCGATTTTCCAAAGACAAGTACTCTTCCAAATCGATTGTAAGTCATTTCTAACTTGTTTTTATTAATCTTTAACATCTTTTCTCATGATTTTAACTCAAAATCAAAGGTTTTCATGGGGAAAATTGGGTGTTTGGGGTAGAACCTAGGTTTTTCAAATTTTGGGGATTTGGACCTCGATTCGAGGTCCGATTTCAAAACAAATAATATATCTGGGTTCGTGGGGGAATGGATTATCAGGTTTTGGTTCGAACCTCGGGTTTTGACCGTGTGGGCACGGGGGCGATTTTTGACTTTTTGGGAAAAACTTTAAAAAATCTATTTTCACGCATTGGAATTGATTCATTTAGCATTTATAGATATAGTTAAGTAACTTGTAGCTAGATACGAGGTAAGTGTCTGTGGCATCGAGGTAAGTGTTTGGTCTAACCTTAGCTTGAGGGATTAGGAGTTGTGTCCTATTTGCTATGTGTTATTTGTTGAGTACAACATATAGGCATGGTGAAGAGTATCTATACGTTGGTGTCAAGCATGCCCGTGAGTCTTATTCTATGACTAATGTGACTCCATTTGTATTGTTCATGCCTTATGTGATGATTTCTATTGTTGAAAAAATCTTGTGGAAGTAATAGTGATATCTGAACATTGAGGGGCGTTGGCTCAAGTTGTATAATGAATTGTGGAAGTATAAGTGGCAATTGAACCTTATATAGCATTGGCTTAAGTTGTGAAGTGAGTTGTGAAGTAAAAATGAAAAAGATAAGATAATTATTATATTGTCTCCCTTGCCGGGATGTTGTTGCTTTAAATGCTATCACCATTGCCGGATGTTGATGTTGTTGATATTGTTCCCTTGCCGGGATTTGATTATTGAACTATTGTTCCCTTGCCGGGATTTGATTTTTGAACTATTGTTCCCTTGCCGGGATTTTACTGTAATTTTATTTATTTCCTTGCCCTATTGCTTGTGATTGTTGTGGTGAGGAAGAGTGTTAAAGCACGAAGGGTGATGCCGTGTATTATTTTGGTGAGAGAGTGTTAAAGCACGAAGGGTGATGTCGTGTATGATTTTGGGAGGAAGAGTGTAAAGCATGAAGGGTGATGTCGTGCCGCACGATGTACCATTTCGTGCCGATTATATTGATCTTATGGTGAGGACAAGAGTAAAAGCACGAAGGGTGATGTCGTGCAGATTATGTTGATTCTTATGGTGAGGACGAGAGTAAAAGCATGAAGGGTGATGCCGTGTACTTGTTTTATTTCTGATTTTTGATGATAATTGAGATATAGTGTTCCTCGTATTTACTTGTTGTCTTTCTATTTTTAATTGATGTTTCCCCGCAGCATGTTTCCCCCTCCCATCCTTAACTGGACATTCCTGCTTTTATTTTTCCGCTATATATGATTTAACTGCACAGGTTTATTTGGTAGTCTCGTCCTAGCCTTGTCACTACTTTGCCAAGGTTAGGCTAGGCACTTACCAGCACACGGGGTCGGTTGTGCTGATACTACACTATGAACTATGTGCAGATCCCGACGCAACAACTTTTGGACCTTAGCTTGGGTGGCTGCCTTTAGTCCATACGGAGATCCAAGGTAGTCCTGCAGGCATCCGCAGGCCCTGATGTCTCCCTCTATACTTTCTTCTTGTTTCATTTATGTATTTCAGAAATAGTGTCGCATTTATTTTACTTCAGACCTTGTTTGTAGTATTTCTAGACCGTTTGTGAAGTTATGACACCAGTTCTGGGTAGTCTTTGTTGAAGAAATTGTATTTGAAATACTTAAATGGTTTTACTTGTCTCTTCCACTTGTTTAAATTCCGCTATTTATAAACTATTAGTTCCTAATTGATTAAGGATTAAAAATTATAAAAAGTAAATTGTTCAAACGGTTGGCTGGCCTAGCTTTCACCAGTAGGCGCCATCATGACTCCCGGGGGTGGGAATTTCGGGTCGTGACAGCAGGGCATTTAGGACTGTCACTCTTTCTTCTTACTCTAGATCGTGTGGTAGATCTCACTTATAAGAATTCAAATTTAGAAATTCTATTTTATTCATAATAAGATGATACCTACATCCGGAAAGAAGGTTGGAAAGAGAGATAGTTGTGGAAGAGCTGAGTTAGAGGAATTGGATTTTTGTATGATGCCTATGATAAGTAAATGTGAGGTCTTTGGTAGATCATGGGTGTACTGAAAGGTGTAAGCTTCCTGATTCCCTTAAGGCAAGAATACCTATCCACCTTAATGGTGAAAGACAATGAGAGATTCAGAAGATAAATACAAGTTTCAACAAGCAAAAGAAGCAAGATAAAGAAGAGTACAAGGTGCCCAATTAATGAAGGTTAATAGTGTTTATAATTCAGGCAGAGGAATATAAGCTTTTTGAGTTATATTCAACAGTAGTAAAGGTATGTGTAATTGGTTGTACCCGTCTCAATTATCCACTATGGGGGCTAACAGGTGTAGCTTAATAAAAGAACGAAATATCAAGATCTGGTTGGGGTAAGAGTAACCCAAAATGGTGAATAGATTGTTTGTGTTAGTTGACATTTTTGAAGGGTATTACAAATGTGCCAATAGATCTTCTTGTGAGACACCCAGATGGTGCACTCTAGAATATTACGATTAGATGTGAATACTAGCATGAAAACAAATCAGAAGATAAGCATTGAAAGCCTGGATGGGATAAATATTACCTTAGTGTAACTCTCGTCCCTAGTAGAGCGAGGACGTTGAGCAACCCGAAGAGCCGATGAATGAAGCAAGGAGAGCCAAAAGTGAAAGAATGTCATGTTGAAGTTTCCACAAGAAAAGGGATATGCAGAAATATTAGCAGAGTAATGAGAAGAGAGATAAGGAAGCATTATGAATAAGGTGTGATACATGGATAACGACGGTAGGAAAAAAAAGAAGAAGAAATGACAGTATTATGGAGTCTAGTCAAGTGAATGAAGAAATGAGAGGTGACAATCCTTAGGACAAAAAAAGAGTATAGGCCATGAAGTCATATCCTCATTTTAAGAAGTAAGTTCGTGACTCTAACGTGATTACCAATAGGAAAAGCTAGACCCCAGAATAATAAAGATCAGTATGGGCTGGTGAACAAGATAAAGTAACCATGAATTAGGGATTTAGTGATTTGATAATGGTCGACATTATGAGAATTTCAGATTTTGTGCCGGCAATAATCGAATGGACAACAGACGAAGATTCATGAGAAATTCAGAGAATGGTCATTCAGGAAGACGCTTCCCTAAAGCAAGCAATGTGAGCAAAGTTAAGCTTAAGCGACTGTATGTGCTAGTTACACTAAATGTCACCACCGCGAGTGAAGAATTTTGTTATCCTTGGTACAAAAAGATTACCACAAGTGAGTAAGGGTCATCGATGATGTGAAAGGACGCCAAAGATGAAGAGGAAAAACATCTATAGGAAGGTTGTCATAGCTCTAAGTCTTAGTACTCCCCTAAAGGGGGGAATATGGAATGATAAAGGAAGAATGCGATAAAAATGATAAAGGGATAAGATTGCGCTTATCCAAATGTTACAGATATGCTATGATTCCAGGATGTTATGTAAGCACGAAGTCAAAAAAAGGGAAATAAGGGTTGCCCAGGATGTTATTGATAGATAAGGAGCCAGCACGCGAGGTAAGTTAAGACAAGGAAATAACCCAAGAAAGATTACGCAGAATATGGATATGAGAATGGGCCGACGAGTAATTAGTAGTTGATTCAGGAAGAGCCTAGTCATGACTAGACAAGAAGTTACGGACGAATCAGCAGATCATGCAAGATGAATGTAGTAAACCCCAACATGGAGAATTCAGCCTCACAATAATGTCATTATAATACTTGAGATATATTAAAATGGGAGTCGGGGTAGTTAAAGGTATGGTATGAGTGTTACGGGGATAAAAGAAAGTGCCACTGGGAAGGCAGTCAAAATATCAGTTCAGAAGCAATCTTACAAGCACAAGGGCACGGAGGTATGAAATTACAGATGATTATGGGCAAGGAAGGACATCAAAAGGTCCGTAATAAGCTCACAACTTTACGAGAGTCAAGAGTTCTCCCTAAGTACTACAACAAAAAGACTAGCTAAGGAAATAAGGAAGAAGGCTTCAACCTAAGCACAACGACCTAAAGAGGAAATGGTCATGTAACAACAGTCTCACAATAACATTGTAAGCACTCCAAAGGAAAGTGGACTTATCGTGGCTAATGAACAGGAAGTAAAATTAAAAAGTAATATTCGAGATCATTTGAGTTGCACAAAAACTCTGGCATGTATGGACACTAAGACAAGCTAAGTATGGATGTAACAAGGGGGCAGACAGACTAGGAAAAGTAATTGCCTACGTTTGAAGAAAGCTGAGATGGAACAAAAAGAATTATTCTATTCATGATCCAAAGTTAGTTATGTTATGAACACACTTAAGAGTTTGGAGTTTTATACTTACAGCATATACAACCGTAAAAGATTTCGATATAAGTTAAAAGAAAGAATTGAGCCCAGGTCATAAACGAAGGATTGAATTATTAAAGAATTGTATCATGGATATTCCTCAGTGCCCATGAAAGGCTAAACGTAATAACTAATACCATGAACCGTAGATCGAGAGGTAGCCTAAGCCTACATAAATGCTGACCAGAAAAAGGGGGAAACTAAGGAGATACATCAATGAAGCAAATCAGGAATCCGATTATTGGACCCAGAAGTTATAGGAATCATGATTGAGGACATAACAGAATCACTCTTAATATAAGAGGTGCAAGAGAGATAGCACAACAACCATATTCTATAACGGCTCTACGATAAAGCAAGTTAGAAAAATACCAGCCTCATAAGAATTCAGTATAGAGCTCCCACCGGATTGTATAGCCACCAGAGGTGAAAGTATTATAATAGAGCTTCAAATAATGGATGTAATTTATACCTGTGTGGGAGGGAGGTTATGAAAAAGAGATAGTAGGATGTGAGGTGATATTTTAAAGTAAGTAAGGTAAAGGTGAACAATGTACAAAATACTCAAGTGTAGAAGGATGAGAGTGGTCCATACTTCAGGTAAAAGACTAGAAGCGCTAGGATTTAGTATCCAGGAATGATAGCAGCATCGTCAGTGGCATACCTTTCAGTCTATGGTTTCTAAGTACCGATGTAGACATGTAATTTTTGACATCCCCCATGATTTTATACATTTTAGCGTAAAATATTTAGTTTAGGTTTAGTATCACTATTCTAAATAATTTTGACTTTTTACTTTATTTTATCACAAAAATAAAAATTACAAAAATATTTTTTTATTTTTTATTTTTTTTAGATAATTAATATTTTGTCTTGTTACTTTTAGTTTATCTACCTTACATAAAATTCAAAAATACAAAAAAAAATAGTTCCACTTTGTTTTCAGGAATATTATTATAATTTTACAACGATTTTTCCATTTTTTTAATCTTTTAGTATGATATTGAAAAATACCAAAAATGGTTTGTTTTAATGGTCAATTTTGTTTTAATAATTATTTTACTTAAGTAGGATTAATTAGTAAATGGTATAGTATTTTTGGTCTTGTTTTAGAAAAAAGAATATAAAATTTGGGGCTAATTTTGTTTGGTCTTAATTGAAAAGGCCCAATTTCGGATAGCCCAACATATTGAGCCCATACTCATTCCCCATTTGACCTAACCTAATTCCTACCCCCTATAAAATACACCTAACTCCTAAAATCAAGGGGATCCTGAAGCAAACTCAGTAGCATCTTCCTAACAAGAGAGAGCTCACCCAAAATTCCAAAAGCTTCAGCCACACCCATCATTTTTGGATAGAGACATAAAATAAATAAAAAAAGGAGCTCTCATCTCTTAAAATGGAGGAGAACAGCAGAGAGATTGAACACCATCTCCCCTTCTCTCAACGACCTAACACCCCTTCCCTATGATTTTGGAATCTCGAACCAACAATCATACACTCAAGAACACACATTGCAAGAACAACAACCCTTCCCCTCAGTTCCTCTTGGAAATTTCCGACCACCAGTCGTCGCCGCTGGAGGTTGTGACCAGCTTGGTGGCGACCTCTCTCCCTGTTGTCTCTCCTTCATCCCCCTTTAGTTTATTGTTGTTTGGTTAGATATTCATCGTAGCGGCCTAGATCTGACCGAAGATGCCATGAAAATTGGTATGAGCCTCCCCTAATTTTGCCATTTTCTTTCTCTCAATCAAGAGAGATAACAACAGCCAAGCTCTCGTCTCTCTTTCTCAAATTGGAAAAACAAACACTTCAGGACATCCCACTTTTCCTCAAAAACAGCGGTGTTTCTGTTGAGATTGAGTTCCGTTAAAGCCCGTTCGTAGGTCGCTAGCTCCGTTCGTTGGTCACTAGTTCCGTTCGAGGTTTCCATTTTGGTACGGTTAACAGTAGCTAATTCTTCTTCTATGAAGGTTCAATGTGAGATTTACTTCTCTCATTTTATTTTGTTCTATTATTATGTTTATGAATACATGTTTTGTTTTTGTGAAGTCTATGTCGACTAGGTTTGTTTTCTTACTGACTATTTTGTTCTTATTTAGCTGTTGAGCTTCATTATTAGTTTAATAAGCAAATTTCTTATCCATGTGATTATATCATGTTATCTCAAAGTATGTGTGTTAAAATATTAGATTCAAGTTTGGAGAATTGGCCTAATAAGTATCAATACTACATGTTTGTTTGGGTCGTTATATCGTCATTCTTTTACTGTGTTTTACGGAATGTTTTAGCATCTAGCCCGTTCTATATTGCAAATATTTGGTCACTGGGCTATGGCGTCTAGTTGTGTTTTTCTTGAGATCCAAAGTTCGAAAGTTTGTTTTTGTGCATACTTGTATATGTAAATGCAATGGGGTAGAATGGTTTGGCTAGAGAAACAATATAATAGTGAATATATACAAAACTGGGGATACCTTTGTTGATCTTTTGAACACCGAAGAACGGAGTGAGAAGGAGGGCAAGACAAAATTTTAATGATATTTATTATTTTAAGGCTTAAATTAATATTGATGTGTATATTTTATACCAAACGGGAGACAGTGAGTTATATGATTGATTTTTCCATAATTAGTTTGACTTTTTATTTATTTATAATGTCATTTGTTTCCATTAATATTTTTTTTGAGCAAACAGAAAATGTATATATTAATACTTAAGGAGGATTAAATACGTTGTTCCCATATTTGGTGTCTCTAAGGACACTTTCATTACCTAGGCTTGCCAAAGTATTGCATGCATCATAAGAAAGTAGTTTCACAAAAATACATTGTTCTAATAAGTCTTTTTCCACAAAACGTTTAACATAAGAGGGAGCTTCAACAAAAATCTTCATTCCTTCACGTTCCATTAATATTCAAATATTATTGCCAATATTTAATACTCTCAAAATATCATAGAACTCCACCGCTTCCATTCCTAGCTTATACCATCAATATAAGTTTAGAGGTAATATCTTGTTCATTTCAGTTATGGGCTAGTAGAGAATCAGTGTGGTTAGGCCCAATTCGTTAGAGGTAACAACTTGTTCATGAGTGCTCTTAATTAATCAAATTATTGTTATTATGTACATGTTCGCGTGACATAATTATAAATTTTTTAAAACTTAAAATCAAGGTACACATTCGTGTGGCCTTGTCCAAATAATCTTAATAATAATAATAATAGTAATAATAATAATAATAATAATAATAAATAATAATAATAATAATAATAATAATAAATTGTTAATCGTGTACACGTTCGCGTGACACGAATACATTTTTAAAAGGAATATTCGTAGAAATGCTTTAGGCGCGACTTAATGTATCATCATGATTGTGTATACGTTCGCGTTACATAATTACGATTTCCAAAATTAAATCGAGGTATGCATTCACGCAATCTCGGCCAAACAATCTTAAATTAATAAGCGTGACTAATTGTGTACACGTTTGCGTGCCATGTTTTTAACGCCTCGAATAAAGCGGACTTACACACGTGTAGTCCGTTTCAAAGATTAAATCCATAAAATGCCATAATTAAAAGCGGTTAAAGGGATAAATGCACATAGGTCCTAAAATAAGTAGTTAAACAATTTAAGCCAAGTATAAATCACTAAGCGACCGTGCTAGAACCACAGAACCCAGGAATGCCTAACACCTTCTCCCTGGTTAACAGAATTCCGTATCTAGAATTTCTGAGTCGCAGACTTTTAATAAAGTCAAAAATTTCCTCGATTTGGGATTTAAAAATAAATCGGTAACTTGGGATACCATAATAAATTATTCCAAGTGGCAACTCTGAAAACAAATTAAAATAAAATAATTCTATTTCGAATAATATCACTTTAATTGGAAAAACTCCCTTTTATCTCCCTCTCGGGTGGTAAAAAGGGAGGTGCGACGGCTCTGACGACTCTGCTGGGGATAAGAACCCACGACTTATGGTTCAGGGTTCAAGAATTCGAGCTTGTTAATGTGATTTTTATTTGGCTTTATTTATTGTTGATATTACTGTATTTGTGTACCTAATGTGCTAATTGTCGTTTATTTACCGCTTTGTTATTACTTGAACTGTATTTAAATGTCTTCTTACGCCTCCCTTCCGAGTCTTCTAAAAAATGGTGCACACGTTCGCGTGGCCCACTTTTTCTGTTAGAAGTTATACCAAATAGAACGAGGCTGGGCAAGCAACAAGGCCGGGAAGACTTTCGTGCTCCCGGAATATTGCCCCCTCCTCGGCTCGAGTCTGTTCACTCGAGTAAGCAAGGTCTAGAACACAACCCCAGGTTTAAACTTAGAATAACATAACCTCATGTCGGATCCCTAGTAGGAACGTTTATTTGCATCACGTGCATTTGACCTTTGGGAATCAACACATGGGTTGTGTCCGTCTAGGACAGGTGTACCCAAAATAAAAGACTATCTTGATGCATCCTACGTGCTATATGAATATTTATTTGTTTCGGCTTGCATATTGACCGGTTAGGGAAAGAAAATCAAGAGAAAAACCAAGAGTGAGGTAGGATAGAGAATTCACCCGGTTCCGAAAATTCCTGTATTTGAAAATGCCTCGAAACTATGCCAAAATTTTTGAAAAGAAAACAAAGAGAGGAAAGGAAATGTATTTCAAGAAAAAAGAGTGAGTCAAATATTCCATTTTTCCAATTATGTCAAAAATGACATAACTACGCGGGTCTGATTCTCACCGGCTGTGAGATACATAGGCAAATCTCATCGGTTCCGACCCTAATTTTCAAAAATACAAAAAATATATTTTCCTTTAGTTCCTCCTTTAGAAATCTTTCCTTAGAAAATTCAAAAAAAAGAAAAGAAAAAAGAAGTTTCTTTTAAAACTCAAAAAAAAAGTAGTTTCCTTCTTTCTGAATTCTTTCATACGGAAAAATAAAACAAAAACAAAACAAAACAAATCAAAATCCAAAATACGGGTTTCTTTCACTTTTAACTATCTTTCCCAAAAAATCCAAAAAACAAAACAGAAATAAAAATCCAAAAATATTCTTTTATTCTTTAGAAGTCTTTCTTTTGTAAATGTCCATAAAATATTTAAGAAATAAAGGTCAAAAAATATTTTCGCTTTTCTTTAAATGTACTTTCGTAAATTAAAAGAGAGAAAAAAGAAAAGAAAAGAAAAGGAAAGAGACTCAGAAATCCGAAATATTTTTTTAAAAGTCCTTCTTTCGAAAATCCACAAGTCAAATCAAAATCCAAAAAAAAAAAAACAAAAATATTTTTTCTACCTTTTAAAGAAGTCTTTTCTCAAAAATTCGAAAACAAATCAGAAAAAAAAAGAATAAAAAAAAATATTTTCCTTGTTTAAAAGTCTTTCTTTCAAAAAACAATTTTAAAAAAAATTCAATTACAAAAATATTTTCATTTTTCTTTAGAAGTACTTTTGTAAATTAAAAAAAATTCAAAAAACCAAAATATTTTCGTAAAAGTCCCTCTTTCGAAAAGTAAGAGGCAACATCCAAAATCCAAAAAATATTTTTCTTTCTTCTTTAGAATAAGAGAAAACAAATGAAAATTCAAACGAAAATATTTTCTTTTTATTTTTAAATTCCCAAAGGTTTAAGTCAAAAGAAAAGAAATTTTTAGAGTTCTTTCTTTCAAAAAATAAAAATAAAATCAAAATCAAAAATCCAAAAAAAAATATTTCCTTTCTTTTTTTAAAGCATTTTTTTCAAAAATTCCAAAAAAAAAACAAATGAAAAAAATATATGTTTTTCTTTTTCTTAAAACTTTCATGGTCTGAGTTTTATAAAAGTAAACAAGTAAAATATATATATATATATATATATAGCTTATCTACTTCATTCTCAATCTTCCTGAACTACACAAGATCTGATTCATGCGGCGTCATGATACATAGGCAATCCCCATCAGATTCGATCATAGCCATAAAAAAGCTGAGTGAAAATAATCTGAAAAAGAAAGAAAGAAAGAAAGAAAGAAAACAAAAATTGAGTGAAAAAGAAAAGAAAAGAGTTAAAAAAAAGAAAAAAGAAAGAAAGAGAGTGGCAAAAAATAAAAGAGTGACAAAAACAAAACAAAAAAAAAAGAAAAGAAAAGAAAGTGTTAAAAAAATAAAAGAGCGATAGAAAAGAAATGAAAAAAATCAAGAGTGATTAAAAAGAGGCAGAAATAAAAGAAAAGAGGTACATACTGAAAGAGTTAGTTAAGACCGGGATGAAACATGCAACCGTTCAAACACATGGTAGAAGTATTTAATTATTAGGTGTATTGCATCCCAACGTGCGATTTCATATATGTTAAATGTCTCAAAACTAACAAGGTTTTTAGGTGTGCAAATTAGCCAGGTTTTGGTTGTTGGTTTTGTTGGTAGTCTAGCCTCCCCTCCTTCACAAGATCCAAAGACACAGATGACCTCCGCAAGAAATCTATCAATCATCAGTCCTGAGGATAGCCCAGCATCGGCTATTCTACAGCTAGAATCAGCAACTGCTGAAAAGAATAGGATGTTGCGTCTCCGCATATTGGAAATGCGGAATGCCTGGTCTAATGTTTGGGAACCACCAAATGCAATCCCCGAGTTCCCTAAGATGATCCCCAGGTCAAGTGAGGTTACCAACGCCCCTATGCCCAACCCGCACATCCCATGCAGGCACCCTCCAATGTCGTTCAATGATCCTGGCATGCCTTCTGTGGTTCGCCCCCAGGATCCAGTTTCCTAGGCACCTCAAATATTATTCTCTACAGCACCAGTTTCTAGGGCACAACCAACTTTACCACGGCCGTATATTGAGTCTCCAATGTTCACCTTTCAGGGTCCACAGCTTCAATCAGAAATAACATATGTGACCCAATGTTCCTTAACTCAACCTCCGAAATATGATCTCTCGGTGGAGCAAGAAAAGATGGTTAAAAATCCCGAGCAAGAGGAAATGGCTCGGAAGATGAAGAGCCTCGAACAAAGCCTAAAAAGCATGCAAGGTCTGAGTGACCGGAAGAGTGTCTCATACTCTGACCTCTGTATTTTTCCCCATGTCCACTTGCCTGCTGGCTTCAAGATGCCAAAATTTGAAAAGTATAACGGGCACGGAGACCCGGTCGCTCGTCTGAAACGATATTGTAACCAGTTGAGGGGTGCTGGTGGAAAAAAGGAGCTGCTAATGGCTTATTTTGGGGAAAGCCTCATCGGAATCGCTTCTGAGTGGTATATGGATCAAGAAATTACTTATTGGTACGTGTGGGACGATATGGCCTGAGAGTTTGTCCGCCAGTTCCAATATAATGTGGACATCGCTCCCGACAGAAACTCTTTGTCCAATTTGAAAAAGAAAACTGCTGAAAGCTTCCGCGAATATGCTGTCAAATGGCGTGAACAAGCTGCCAGGATAAAGCCTCCAATGGACGAAATTGAAATGATCACGGTCTTTCTACAGGCCCTAGAGGCGGACTCTTCCAGAACATGATGTTCGCTATGGGAAAGTCGTTTGCCGAGGCTATCAAAATTGGGGATATGGTAGAAAGTGGGCTAAAGCTACATCACCAGATGTTCAAAATGGTTCAGAGGGTTTGATAAATGGAAACGGGAGAGAAGAAAGAGCCATGATGGCTTCTAGCTCGAGGGGGAGCGGCAGGTCATTCAACCAATCATATATGTTTCCTGAGGTCCCTCAGCATTATTATCCCCTTCAAGATGTTGCTTATGCCGTGGCACCGCCTCCTTATGTGGTGATGAATGCGCAACCTTACACGTGGCCACACCATTATCCATAAAATCGAGTACCACCTCCCAGAAATGTCCATCCTTACCAAGCTCCATATAATCATCAACCAAATGTTCACCAATATAATCCTCGCCCAAGAGAGCCTTTTAGAAATAATCAGTTCACCCCTATTGGTGAATCGTATTCAAACTTGTTCCAAAAGCTAATCAGGCTAAATCTATTACAACCAGTGGCCCCGAACCGGCTGAACCCCGAGTCCGCAATGCACCGAGCTGATGCTAGCTGTGAATACCACTCTGGAGCGGTGGGACACACTACAGAGTACTGTTGGACCCTCAATAGGGCAGTTGAAAATTTGATTGAAGCTGAAAGAATTATTTTTCGGGATGAAGAAGCTCCTGATGTGATGAACAATCTGTTGCCTACTCATAACGTCGGGCCAATAGTCGGAATGATTTGTGAAGATGAGGAATTTGATCCGGCACTGAAGGCCATTGCAGCCATTGCCGAGATAGAAGAAAAGCCAAAAATGGTCGCCAAGCATGAAAGTTCCCCATCAGATGGGAGTCTTAGTAGCCAGTCTTGCTATCCTTTCTGTGCGCAAATTGTCTCAGGGTGTGATTCAGATGTTTTACTTTATTGTCTTACTTTCCGATGTAAACCCTTCTATCTTCAAAAAATCAAAAAATCAAAAAAAAAATCAAATGAAACTAATATTTCATTTGTCCAGGAATGTCTCTTTTCTTAATCTTATCATTTTTTCTTATTCTCTTTTTAGTTCTATTAAATGCAGATTTCAATAACATGACATGCTTGTGGACTTCATGCCAATATCCTAAAACGCTGTCAGACTTCGAAATAATGAATCAAGAATTAGATTGCAATGAAGATAAGTTTAAGGAAATAAAATAAAGAGTTGGAACAACTAAAGGAAAATTGTCTCCAGATTGGAAAGATCCATACATGGTAACAAGGGTACTGCCAAAGAGATCGTTATACATGGAAAACATCGAAGTAAATATCCCAGAAATAACTGTCAAGGTAAATGAAGTCAAAAGGTACTATGTTGGATCCTTTATATAACATTAATGTTCTTCGGTTGGGATGAAGAAGGCTTTCTTTCTCACTATCCAAACAATATCAAAAAGAATGAAAAAAAGAGATGAAAAAGAGAAGAAAAGAAAAAAATACCAAAAAAAGGAAAAAAGGCAAAAAGAATTTGAAATGAAAAAAAGAAAGAAAGAGAAAACAAAATAAAACAGAAAAACAAAAGAAAACCAAAAACAAAGTTCCCTAAACTATGTTCGACTTGATTTCGAAAGGATATGTAGGCAGCCTCTCTATGGGGTTCAGTCATACCAAAACAAAAAATCTAAATTCCCCCCCCCCCCAAGTGAAACTGGGGCAGATGTTATAATGGTTCGGCGATGATCCTGCCTGGATGTTTCCAAAGTTGTAATTTAGTCCAAATCATTTTTACCCAAATCCTTTCAAGTCCTTTCGTTCAATCAGTGAGAATGTTCAAGGCAGAGAATGCAGCTACTTGGATTCGATGCAATCAAAATGAGAGAGTCTTATTGGTAAAAACCAACACGGGCACCGTGAGGCGACAATAAGTAGAGAAATGGAAAATGAGAGAGTCTTGTTAGTGAAAACACGCAAAGAGCACTATAAGGCGATAGTGAGAAGATAAATGAGAGAGGTCAGCTGGTGAAAACCCGCAAAAGGCGCCACTGATCAAAAAGAGGATCCTTACAACTATCAGCATCAATAGATTCCTGGCAAGATTCTTCGGTTTTAAGGCAAAGTTGTGATGAATTTCCGAGAGTCAGACAGTTTATACAGATTAGACATCCAGTCCAAAAGGTATGTCATGTTCATTGAAGTTCGCATGTGCTCCAGATAAGTCCTTCTTTCCTTTACCCGAAAGGGACACTTATTGTTTACACTCATTTTCTATTCCATTGTTTGTTTTCTTTGAATCCCTTTCGGTCTAACTCTGTTCCAAAACTGAGACAAAGAAAGGATGGTAAGAATGATTTACAGGGCTTTTGTTTGACACAAGATAATATGCAAAAAAGGCACTCAGCCTTGTCAGGGGCATCAAGTCGATCTCGACTGGCCATGGCGGCCTATGTTTCGAATTGAAAACTCTTGGAAGGAGAAAATA
Organism: Nicotiana sylvestris; assembly: GCF_000393655.2. Lineage (NCBI taxonomy): Eukaryota > Viridiplantae > Streptophyta > Magnoliopsida > Solanales > Solanaceae > Nicotiana > Nicotiana sylvestris. The sequence goes on from NC_091066.1 coordinate 41,947,107, forward strand.
AAATTGAAGTGCCTATAAAGGAAAATGAAGTTGAAAAGGTTGAGTCCCACGCAGCTAACCGTCTCCGACAAAGATTTAAAAAAGCCGAGGTACCCCAAATGCTTTGAAATTTAAGTTGGAAGAAAGCAACCAGAAATGAAAAGCCTATGAAAAACAAGTTGGAAAAGGTTAAGTCCCACGCGATTAGCCGTTGCGACAAATTTTGAGGAGCCAAAAGTTCCCCAATGTTTCGAAGAGACGGAAAAAAAAAAGAAAAAAAAAGTCAGAAGGGAAAGGCCTACAGAGGCAAAATAAAGTCGAAAAGGGTGAGTCCCACGGACCAACCATCGTGGAAAAGTCTAAAAAACTAGAGGTTCTCCAGGGCCAGAAATGAAATCGATCCTTAGGGAACAAGCAGTTGCAGTTGAGATCTTCATCGAAGAAGCCGGGCCGAGATCGAGTGATTGAAATAATCAAGGCCACAAAACTAACCACCGTTTCAAACTAACAATTGTTCTTTGTTTTGAAAACATGAAACATGTGCAATCCAAGGCAACCTTGCAAGAAGCAGGTGCAACCAAAAAGAAACTGTGCAAGGGCTAGAAACAACTTTGCGGCAATAATCAATCCAAAAGGGAATCTCCTCTAAATTCCTTCCTGCATTTATTCATTTTCTTAAATAAAAGAAGAAGAAGAAAATTCAAAATCATGGTAGCATAGAGTTTCCAGTCTCTAGCTACGTTTTTTCCAATATAGGGTCACATCCCCTAGTCGATGCTTGCATAACCTGATAATCATTCCAATATAGGGTCTCACTCCCTAGCTTTGCCAGCATAACCTGGTAATCTTTTTCAGCATAGAGTCCTACTCCCTAGTTGATCCCAGCATAACCCGATGACTTTCCCAACATAATCCGTGGACCTCCTCGGCATAGCCCGAGGACCTTTTCCGGCATAACCCGATGACTTTCCCGGCATAACTCGTGGACCTCCCCGGCATAATCCTAGGACCTTTTTCTTTTCCAGCATAACCCAATGACTTTCCCGGCATAACCCGTGGACCTCCCCGGCATAACACGAGGACCTTTTTCTTTTCCAGTATAATGATTGGAGCCTACTCCGCACTACTAAAAAGTAGGAAGAGAGAGTCGCAATAGCTTTTACGCGATATGAGGGTCGGGATCGATTTCCACATGGAGCTAGGAATGGAGTCGAGTATCTATCTAGACTAGAGTCGTGTAATTGTTCCAAATGTCACTTCCAAACATCTTTTGATTTTTCTGAAACAAACTAATATTATCAACTACTAATTAGAACTAAAGTATGCTAATGAGAAAATTGCTAGAGTTGTATCTAATGGGTAGAAAGGCACTAGGGTAGTGACTTTCACCTAGGTGGCTAATTGACGGGTAGATGCTTCTAAGGTTCGATTGATATGATTGGGGAAATATGCTATAACCATTGCACAATTTTACCAACTCCCACACCTCTCGGTAGAGAGAGTGATTTTGCCCAATTGACTCTATCGAGACCAAATGGGTAGGCAAATTAGCTCAAGCAACTAGGGTTCAAGTTGGGTAATTACTCTCTCGAGGTTTAACCCTTTAATTAGGACTATTAATTCTCTTGAGTCCATCCCAATTCCTTGTTGGGTCAATTTTGGAGACTTAGGCTCTCTTTCTCAAGAAGAGCCAAGTCAACTTAGCACAAACCAGTGTTTGCAACCACCAATTCATAGATTAAACCATAAAATTGACCCAAATAGCAAACACCCATAGTCAATCTAACCCTAGATGGCAACACCCATCAATTACCCATATTAGGGTTGAGCCACAACCCTAACTAATGGGTTTAGCTACTCATGCTTGAAAAAGAAAATAGAGAAATAGATGAAGAACAAGACATATTAATTAAAAGCTAATGTAAATACAAAGAATCTATGGTTAAATCAAAGTTAAGATGCCAAAAATGGCTACACAATATCTTCTCAAGAGGGCAGCTTCGTTCTGGAAATATCTGATACCCTAAAAAATGAAAAAATATTCTATTTATATTAAGTTGGAAAAATTGGACAAAAATGCCCATGTGGGGTCAGTGTGGGCCGTACAAAATGGACTGCGGCTGCACTAGGCTATTGGACTTGAAGTCTTGTCTCTCTGAACTCAGGCTCCGCGGACTGCACAAAATGGACCACGGCCGCGAAGGTCTCTAATGTGGTCCACACAAAAATGAACACGGACTGCGCTGGCTTGATCCTTGTCAAATTACATCTCTCTGATCTTCTCTTCCGCGGACCGCACATAATGGCAATGCGGCCGCGGAACATTTAGTGCGAACCGCACAAGATCGAATGCGGCCGCACTTCCTTGAAGCTCGATTTGCCAGCGCTCTGAATCCCCTAGTGCGGACCGCACAAAGTGTAGTGCGGCCACACTAGGCCTTTTTGTCCTGAGTTTGTCTGGTCTTTGGTACTTGAGCAGGTTTCACTCCTTTTGAGCCGATCTTTGACATTTCGTCACTTTGTCGATCAAACCTACAACCAAGCACAACTTATGAGCCTTTTGGGACTATTTTGTAAGAATTTATAATCAAAGCGTAAGCAGGAAGGAGCATAAAACACGTCAAAATTCCTAGTTATCACATAACCCGATGACTTTCCCGGCATAACCCAAGGACCTTTTTCTTTTCCGCCATAAACCGTGGACCTCCCCAGTATAACCCGAGGACCTTTTCTTTCCCGGGATAACCCGTGGACCCCCCAGCATAACTCGAGGACCTTTTTCTTTTCCAGCATAACCCGATGACTTTCCCGGCATAACTCGGGGACCTTTTTCTTTTCCGGCATAACCCGTGGACCTCCCTAGCATAACCCGGGGACCTCCCTGGCATAACCCGAGGACCTTTTTTCTTTTCCGGCATAACCCAATGACTTTTCCGGTATAACCCGTGGACCTCCACAGCATAACCCGAGGACCTTTTTGTTTTCCGGCATAACCCAATGACTTTTCCGGCATAACCCGTGGACCTCCCCGGCATAACCCGAGGATCTTTTTATTTTCCGGCATAACTCGATTACCTTCCCCGACATAACCCATGGACCTCCCCAGCACAACCCGAGGACCTTTACAGCATAACCCAGTCATTTTTCCAGCATAACCTGGTAATCTTCCCAACTTGTGGCCTCTGATCCCTATTTGATTTTATTTTAGATATAGGGTCTCCACTCCTTACTCTCTTTTTCTCAGGGACACACAATCCCGATTTTATTGCTTTCAATAAAGAAATAGTTTAGATTTTGTTAATATAACTCACGAAATTTTCCTAGTAAAAACTGGGGCAGAAAATTTTGTTCGTTTGATTGTTTTTGTGTCTGAGCAGGTTTTTACCTTGAGGCACAAGTTTCGAGACGGCCAAAAGAAGTAGTCTCGATCCAGAATAAAAGAAAAAAGAAGAAAAGAAAAAGAAGTGAACTCAAAGTGCAGAAGCAGAGAAAAGTTGTGAATGCTCAAGATGTGATTGAAGTCACAAGTTTTGCATGTCCCCCTCGATCAGACAAGTTGAAAAAGGAATGAACCAGCACCTGCAGCTAGCAAACGCCAAGGTTCAAATCTAAAATCCGCATGAAGAACCATTCAAGACTCAAGATCAAGCTTCAGAAGACTCATAGATAGGAATCTTGTAACTCGTAGCTGATAGGCTTATTTAATCTTTTCAATTTTGATTTTTGATGTAATAATAAGACCGCGGACCAGAACCTCGATGGAACGGAACCTCACTCGGCTATCCACCTTGGTACACTCCATCACTTCTGAACTATACATGGCCTGATTCCTTTATAGCCAAGGATATGTAGGTAGCTCAGATACCAAGGCTCGGTCACATTCTCCTTTCTCTTAGTTTTTGGTCTCTCTAAATGTCACGCCCCAAAATCCACTAAGGGTCGTGATGGCGCCGGACATTGCTATCAGGCAAGCCAACCAAAATACTTGATTAAGTTCTCGTTTTAATAATTTTGAAAACTATGATATTCCTTCAATTTTACTAGAAAAAGACAATCTTTATAATGTCAATAAAAGATTGTTTGGAAGTAAATACAAGATACCCAATAATCATCCCAGAACCCGGGGTCACAAGTGCATGAGCATTTACTAGGAATGAAATAAAATACAGTAACTGTCCGGAATACAAAGTGGAGAGAAATGAAAATACAGTACAATACACTGAAGGGGACTCTGCTAGTTGCGGGTCGTCTCAAAAAATGCAGCTCACCTAAATCTCCGTATAACCCATGCTGCTATGCCACTATGCCACTAAGTCACTAGCCACACATGAATCTGTGCAACAAAATGCACAGCAAGTGTAGTATGAGTATGAAAACAATGTGTACCCAACGAGTATCCCGTCTAATCTCGAAGAAGTAGAGACAAGAGGTCGAATTCGACACTTACTAGTGGTCCAATAATAATATATCATCAATACAAATAATCATGGATTTATTAAAAATGGCAGTAAATTCAAATAAGTCACGAAATAGGTAAATGTTCCTTTTTGTATTAAAAGGTCTCAGAATTCATAGCCTATTAATTATCAATTTATCTCAAGTCAGGGAGAGCAAATATCAATATCTATAAATCTCAAGGCAAGCAATACAAGCATGCGCAAATCATGCCGAGGTCGTACGACCCGATCCAACAATATTTAAACTGTGCAGTGCCAGAGGATCGAATGGCGCGAACCATATATGCATCTATTTAATCTACCAAGGTGTTCTGCCCATTCTACAATGGATAAACATATTCAAATAGTCAAATCAATAATTCATCAAGGAGTAAATATTCAGGAAAAGACAAGTTTCTCTTTTAAAAGTCAAGAAATGATATCTATCCTTTTTAGAAATTTATTTACACGTTCGATATGTTTTAAGCATTTTTGAGCCTTTTAGCCTTTTAGCTACGCACGGACTCTCGTCACCTCGTGCGTACGTATCCCCCACAAATAGGAGCACATAACCAATTAACTCACCTATGGGCACCATTCCCTCTTACAAGGTTAGAAAGGAGACTCACCTCGCTCCGAAGATCCATAATTGGCATTCCACGCCCTTCCGAAGACTCGAATCGATGCGAAATGCTCTAAAACTAGCCAATAATTATGCAAATCCATAAATATATGCTCAATTACTCATTACAATCTAATTTATAACAATTCCTAACACTGATCTAAAAGTGGACAAAATTGCCCTCGGGCCCACGTGCCCGAATTCCAAAATTTCTCGAATATAAAGTTTACCCATGAACTCACGAACTCAAATACATCATTCTCTCTTAATTCCATACCCAAAATCGTGGTCAAAATCCAAGAATATGAATTTTCTAGGTTTTCCCTCAAGCCCCAAGTTTTCCACTAATTTCCATGTAAGAATATACACATAATCAATGTATTTAACTCGTAATAGGTAGGATTAGATTACCTTCAAGTTGCTAGGTCATGCTGTCGCGCCCCCTTTTTTCTAAAAGTGAAATCGAGTTCATGACATTTGGGAATTGGGTTTTTTAGGTTGAAGAGTCGCCACCTAATGATTAAAGTGCATTAGGACACTAAAGAAGAGTTCGAGTTGGAAAACCAGAGTTCGGGTAAGGGCTAGAAATTATCTTGAGTGGAAGGTGTTAGGCACCCTCCATGATCCACTAGTGTGGTTCCCGGCCATGTTATAATTGTGACTTTGAATAACAAGTAAGCAAATAGAAGTCTCAAGTAGAGGGGGTTTTCACATAATATTGCAAGCAAGTTGAGAGTTTGACGAAAGTAAAGAAAGCAGAAATTTTAAAGAAATAGATTGAAAATAAACAAATAAAGGTAAGGGGGTCCTAGGTTTACAAATAATATGGATCACATCAATGCAATACCCGGTAATTACTCCTCAAAAGAGGGGCTACACGTGGTATTAGCGCACCGGTCATCATATCCATATCTACCCTTCCCACCCTATTAAGGTATTAAAGCTCCAAATAGTATCGTTTCTTATTGAATGCTATTATCCGTCCCAATCCTATCAGTCCCGGAGGAATTTAAGACTACTAATCCTAAAGGGGAGGGAGTTGGGGCTTTTCAGAGTTTTAAAAGGATAAAAAGTCTAGGCAACAAACAAAACACATAAGCAATTAGGGGAAAAACAAATAGCAGTTAAGGCTCAAACAAGCCTCCTCACCCAAAGGAGCAAATATATAGCATGACTTCAAATACTGGTTATGGTCTGAATTAAAGCATTAAGACAAGCTGATTTATCACATATTTCTCAGATGAGGAGTCCGAATTAGCCTTGTCTGGTTGTAGTTCATCAAAACTAACACAGTTAATTAATCACCTAATGGTTTGCCTAGGTGAGACCTATATACATTACATCTAACAATACTGATTTTAAAGAAAGGATTACTGGTTTTATAAACAAGAGTTCTGCAGATTGTAAACGATATTACTACTGATTTTAAACTCGGAAATGGAATAGCGAAACTGATTCAATTGATTACTCCTATAGGCATGATTTCTAAGCGTTATTGTTTTTTAAACGATTGCAAAAATATGAGAGCCCTATAGGCATAATAGCTAGAATGAAGTTGATTATTATTAAACCTATGATTGTTTGTCTAATGACATGTATATGCAGAAGTGTAGAAAACCTATGATCATAATTTCAATATGTAGAAATGCAGAAACTTAGAGACATGATTTCTATATGCAGAGATGTAGAAACCTAGATACAAGATTTCTATATGCAGAAATGCAGAAACCTAGATACAGGATTTCTATATGCAGAAATGCAGAAACCTAGATATAGGATTTCTATATGCAGAAATGTAGAAACCTAGATACATGATTTCTATATGCAGAAATGCAGAACTTATAGGCATAATTTCTAAGATGCAGAAATTTATAAGTAACCTATAGGCATGTTGTTTATGTGAATGCGGGAATCAGAAAATCCTATAGGCAAGTTATCTACCCCTTTGCATACATTCATCCCATACCTTTCCACTAGCCATCCCCAATAATTATTACAAATTATTACAGACCTGAATGACTCAGAAAAAAGGTAAAAAAATTACATCAGAAGGTCCACCTACAACCGAACAGCCTAATTCAGACTCAAAGTTCAACAATATGAGATAAACCAACTTCCAGGATCGGATTTCCAAAAGCCTTTCTCATACTTAGGATGTGTCAAAGTTCCTAAGAGTCTCAAAGGGGCTCCGGGCAGTGGTTACACCCCAAACACATTGCAGAAGTAAGATCATAGTGCAGTGTGGAAGGGCCAACCCTCAGATGTCCAAGTTCAGAAGGAACTCAAGGTCCCAAAGCAAGGCTCATAAGAGGGGGAAGAACTTAAGAGTCTAAGAGTAAGTGTAAGTGCATGGGGGGGGGTCAGGAAAAGCCATGGCAGGCTGGTGGTCATGCCTAGAAATTGGGAATGCTGGCACGTCCCTGACCAGCCTGTTAGCCAAATCTTAGGAATTAGGATCCATTGTGGATCAGGTTATGACCTGGGCAGTAATTTGGATACTGCCAGGCCAAGAACCTTAACTCAAGCACATAGAAGGGAATAGGGGGTAGGGATTCACAATAGAAACAGATGCAAAGAAAGGACATACGTAGTTTAATCACTAAACAGCAATAGTAAAGTAGACAGGAATGCTGAAGCTATGAAGTAAACACATAGGGGTGAGGCAGAAAATTAAACAGGAACGTACCAGTTTCAGGGAAAACAAGTAAAAACAGTAGTCTTGAAAGAGCCAAGTTGTAAGCAAAGCAGTTCCAAAAGATCTCAAGCAAAGTAGAGTATTGAAAGAAGTATACAATTCAAAGCAGTATTGTAAGTATTGAATTGAAAGTTTAAAGATTGGTAGTGTGAAGGAGTCGTGTATTGAACTCGAAGTCGTCTTCAAAAGTGCAGAAGGGTAGTCCCTTTTATAGTGCAAAAAACGAGTAAGAAAGGTAAGGAAATAACTTTGAAATCAGTCTCATATGATCTTCCTTTAGTTAAGGGATTTGATTTCAAACGAGTAGAATACAATTGAGGAAAGAAATTTGATTAAAATCTTTTCACATTAGCATAAAAAGGGTAAATACATAGAGTTTATTTAAGGCAAAAGTCCATTGGTACTTGGTTTGTAAAGAAAAAAGGAAAGGGAATTAATCAGACAGCCAGTAAAATCAACATTACCGGCTTAGTTCGAATGAACCAAGTCAGGAATAGGTAAAGAGGGTTCAATTAAAGGAAATCAGTAACAATCAGTCATGACTTATTAAAAGGAATTCGAAATCAATCAATTAGTTGGTAAAGACCTTTTTAAAGAAGAGTTCTCATATATAAAAGCACACAAACATGTGAATCAAGAAGTTTATTTAGAAGAGAGTTTAATCAAAAAGAGGTTCAGAATAATAAGCAAGAAAGGCTGCAAGTCCCGTTTGACTCACAACGAGTCTGAGAGTTTAGGGTCCCAAAGTGGAACCCTAATTCAAACACAAAAAAAAATTGCCAAAGGAAACCCTAAATACTGGGGTTTCAAGATGAATCAGACAATAGAGATGACAAGGCAAGCCACGCGATAGAGGCTCAAAAGTCTTTTCCAAAGACTTATGAGAAATAAATAGACATGATATACAATTAAGAGCATGGAGAACACGTTTTGAGAAAAAGAAAATTCAGAACTGAAACAAGTTCAGAAGAAAAAGTGATACAAACTTAGGCAAAAACAGATGAATCATGCTTAGTAAGAACACAAACATAGTCCAGTAAAGCCAACAACATCAAAGAACTCACAGTAAACACATATAGTAGAAGAGTAAGGAAAACAAAACACAGATTAACATGTGAGTACAGGAGTAACGTGTATAGTAGAAAAAGGAAGTAGAAGAACAATACATGCGTAGTAAAAGAAGTCATGCGAGCATAACACAGACAAACACACATAAAGAAAGAACAAAAAGAATCAAAAAGATGCTTTTGAAAAACCTTTCAGAAACCCTAAATCGAAATTAAACGATTTTGAAAAGAGAATTTGGGGAAAACCTTTAAAAAGTTCAATAAAACATAGATATTTTCCAGATCTAAGAAAATAAGCAAGTAAAGAACCTCAGACAGCTTAGGGTTTCAGAGAAAACCCTAGAAATGAGAAAGGTCTTGAGGAAAGTCAGATCCTGAGTCGAAAAGACTCATATTGCTTGAACATGCCGGGGTAATGGCCAGAGAAGCCATATATCTACAGATCTGAGAAGGATCTGAAGAGAGCCATTGAAGTCGGGCTTCAAAACCTTGAATAGTTTAGGTCTAATGGAGAGAAAGGATGAGTACAGACCATCCATAGCCGGAGACGCCATGGATTCCGGTGGAAACATGGTGAGATAAGGTAGGAGACGATTAGGGTTTCGGAGAGGATCGAGAGGATTTGAGAGACGAAGGGGTTCAAAGGTGGCGTCTCAGGTGAAATAAATTAGGCCAAGGGGGGTTTGGGAATTAAAAAAGGAAAGGGTGAATTAAGGTCGTTGATCAAAATGATCAACGACCTAGATCAAAGGGAAGCTGGGTGGGTATTTTTTTAATCGGGTCAGGGGTCGGGTAATTTGGGAATTGGGCTGGTTTAATTTGGGGGCGGCATTGGGTCAAATTGAGGGCTAAAATAGAAAGGTGAAAGGGCTGTAATTGAAATAGAAATGAGCTAAGTGTTAAATGGCCTATTTTCCCTTTTTATTTTATAAAAATAGTAATAATAATTTTAAAAGTAAATTAAAAATACTGAGCCAACAAATACTATATAAATATTAATTTAAAAATACTGGAAATAATATTATAATTATAAAATGCTATTAATCGTGAAATAGGCTATAATTGCAATTACATTCAATTTAGCTTAAAAATACCAAATAGATTTGTAAAAAATATACAAATATCACCTTAATTATATTTTGGTGTAAATATGAGAATAAAATAAGTTATTCACCAAAATGATAATCTTGGGAATAATTATTGGATTTTGTACTGCTAAAAATAGATAATAAATTGATTTTAAAATCTTAAAAATTAGGAAAAAATACCAAAACTCTTAAGCATGCTTATATATGTATGTACATGCTATTTTGAAAGTATTTTGTATATAAAAATACATAGGGAAAAATTGGGTATCAACAAGAAGCCCCTCTCAAGAAGCTCCAAAATCGCCCCCAAAGTAGAGAAAAATGGGTGAAATGAACTCAACCCTGCTTTTTAAAACATTCTGCCTAGCGACTTCCGCACCTGCGGACTCCTCGCCGCTTCTGCGAGTCCTCATCTGCGGAGCCCTCATCGCACTTACGCCAATCACTGCTTTTGCAGTTTTCCGTCTCGTTTCTGCGCTTGTGCAGATATGGCCAATACCCCGCATCTGTGGTCCTTCCATTGGCTGCCCTTTCCGCTCATGCGACTCCCAAGCCGCTTCTGCGGCTCCGCACCTGCGTCCACAACCTCGCAGGTGCGTTTACACCAGATACCGGCTGATGAAGCTCTTCTTCAAACTCCAGATTTGATCTGTTAACCATCCGGAATCCACCCGAGGCCCCCGGGACCAGAGAAGTTTTATTTTGTGTCTCATACAACTTACACTAGTTGTATGAGGCTCCTTTTTCTCTTACAAATTTGTGGACCCCAATCTTACACTTCTGGGTCCACAGAAATCTGGGTCCACAAAACTGTGAGACAAAAAAGTTGCCTCATACAACTAGTGTCAGTTGTATGAGACACAAAATAAAAAATTTCCCCGGGACCCTGTCCAATCACACCAACCAGTCCAAAAATACATTACGGACTTGCTCGAGGCCTCAAACCATATCAAACAATGCTAAAATCATGAATCGACCTCTAATCCAAGCTTAATGAACTTAAGAAAGTCAAACTTCTAATTCGATACCAAATCATATCAAATCACGTTCGATTGACCTCAAATTTTGCGCACAAGTCACCTTTGACATTAAGGACCTACTCCAACTTCCGGAATCGAAATCCGACCCTGATATCAAAAGGTCAATAACACTGAAATGCACTTCAACCCAAACTTATGAAATTCCTCCAAAAATGCTAACTTCCACAATAGGTGCCAAAATGTTCTCGGGTCCTCCAAAACCCAATCTTAGTTAATTCTTTCAACTTAAAGCTTCCGAAATGAGAATTCTCTTTCCAAATCAACTCCGAATTCTCCGGAAATTCAATTCCGACCATGCATACAAATCATAAAACCTGAAGTGAAGCTGCTCATGGCCTCAAACTGCTGAACGACGCGCTAGAGCTCAAAACAACCGGTCGGGTCGTTACATTCTCTCCCACTTAAACATACATTCGTCCTCGAACATGCTGAGAACTATAGTGAAGTAGTCTGAAATCACTGTTTAAAACCTCATGCACCTACCCGTGCTACCACCACTAAGTTGAGCACATTAGCCCGATCAATTCTGAAGATATTCCCTTTTATTCAAGCAAATAAGCCTTAGAGCCCAATTCCAACATCCGGAATTCTCTTCCAGGCCTGTTTCCAACATACGCTCACCGTAACAATAACTACATGCAACACCAAAACATGACTGCATACCTTAGCCGAATTCACACCTTGCACCACTTTACTCACAGGACACAATAACATTCTCTGATCAAATTAGTCGAAAGTTCCACAAATTTGATGCTCCCAATGCACCTCATGATATATATAAGTCTTGCTCTAACTCTTACAATACCGCCACGATGGAAGAGATGTGTAGAAATTCATAACCAACTACCGAATCAACAATTCATTGGGTTTATACTCGTGACAGGAACCATCACCTCATTCTGAACCAAATAGTGGTCTTTGCTCCTTAATATACTTCATATAATTAGATTGCAATGATCCTAAATCCAATGATCTTGTCTCACCCAGTACGAACTGCTTAGGTAATAAGTCACCCCGGACATGATCAAAAGTCTCATATGATGCCACAATGTGCCAATAGGCTACCAATTCGAACGTAATTCAAAAGGAAAACGAACTCTGAAAAGGAAATCCAATTACCCCGCTCATGAATCATACAAGTGATGCGGTCAACATAATTAAACAGACACCCCGCTCACTAATCATACATGTGACGCGGGCACACAACAAATAGGAGTTTTCCTTAGAAAAATAGGAAACAAAACGCATAAAAACAGATATAGGGAACTGAACTCGACATCACACTGTTGCAGCGCGCAACCCGATCCAAACAACATAGCCATGGCGACGTGCCACCCGATCCACACATAAAATTCACATAAGGAGATACATACCGAGCTAGATTGCTCATTACAACCAAATACCGAATATCGCTCACAAGCACGTTAAGTGCATAATTCCATCCCTGGTGAGACATATAGCGCCATAGGCTACAAAATTCAAGCACAACTGAAGTGTGATATATGATCTGAATCTCGAGAGCCATCCTGCTCATATAACATCATCTCTGTGCAGAACCTCAACACATAAGAAATTCACCAACCTGTCTCACAACCCATACAACGAGATATATCATTACATGAAATAGTTGACGACGAAATAGTACCCCAACTACTCTTCCATAAGGAGTGCATTGCTGAAATGAACACATCTGGCCTGATATAGAGCCCATATTCACATTTAGATCCATCCACAGACCTCAAGTTGATTCTGATCACACTGAACTAGGCTAATAACCTTTCAAAGGTCCATACTTTTTCTCATAACACAAGAGAACTACCATCATGATCGGAGTAATCCTCCACAGTCAACAACCCAATAAACCGAGTGCCCTCCAGGCATCAATTCTCGATTTAACGACATCAGTACAATCTTCATACTTGGTTTAACTCTTCAATCAATCAAGTGACTACATGTCACACTTATACAACCTTCCCGTTGGGCACGCTCCCACAATCTTCCGTAACATATGACGGGTTTGTACATCCAAACCATCGGCCGCACTAATGCTGAAAAGCGATCAAGAATCCTTAACCAGGATGCAAAGCCTTTTTCACAAAACACCGATCTCAGGTGACGCTGAAGACAATACCAACTTAGTTTAAATATCGAGACTCCTTTCCTGCTCATTCGAGCTCGTGACATCCTTGTCAACACCGAACTGCAACCTTGATCCTCACTTCAAATTCCATACCACTTCCTGCACCCAACATGACAATATACGATAGAACACGATCTTCATCATAACTCCGGAACCACTAATAGATTAATACTTCATCATATAGAAACTTTTCACTTAGCTTATTTCAGGAGAACCATAGCAACACACAAGTGAATTCTCATAACCGTAGAATATGCAAATCTCTAAGTAGGGATCTAAGCCACCATAGCCCTTCCAAGATCCGCCTACACATAACATGCCATAACAGCAGAATACTTCTAAATAACATCAATTACGACAATCGACAAGCCTCACACGTACCGTCACAATCACATGCATAACTTGATCACACTGAAGGAACTGATCACTACCACCAATATGCCAAATTCAACTATGGCTAACCAATCTATCCTCTTCTAATTTATCCTTGATTTCCTTAGAAATAACTCCATTCGACACATAACACACACCATTCGCACTCATCCCGAGTGATCTTGAATCACGAGACCATGTTGTCTCAAATCCCACGAACCATATCATACCTCTGAAATGCTACACTACAAGCAAAACATCATAGAACATTCTGGGCCTCATCTCATAAGCTGCTACAAAGCTTGATTCTTAACTGTACCTATAGGCTCGAAATCATTAGGCACCATACTTTACCCCTTTGAATACACTAGGACCGTTGTGGAGAGCCACCCGCTCTAACTTGGCCCCGAATATAATCAACTTCATATATATTCTATCACATGAACATCCCCTCGACGAAGCACCCGGCAGAATCACTACCCTTGAAACACGCATCTATACAAGGCATAAATCCTGAATCCTTCCCCAAGTTCTAACATGAGCCATTAAAGCCAACCATAGCACACCTTTAACAATCCATTTGCTCAAATTACCACTTATGTTGTTTTCCCATAGCTGAAATAACCCATCAATGTGCTAATAACCAGAAACCTCGGAAGTAGTTAACCATGCAGCCCAATCATAAGCTGTGGGACTCTCCCACTTAGCTTGAAGCCACTATTACACACCTCTGGAATTCACCAAGATTCTTTATCTCTTATTGATGTAACCTTACGCAATCAACTGCCAAAATTCTCGGAATCATTCTATAAAACCCCTTTTTATACTCTAAATCATCAACCACATTCGCACGACCGATCTCTTTGCTGTATAACTAATAGAATTCTTCGCAGAAGTTTCGCCAACCATGTGACCGCCGATCTACTCACTGAAGATAACCCACCTATGGAAATCACTTTTCGACATCCTCCAATGCTGCTGCACGGGGTACAATCACTATGACATCAATAACCCATCCGGAGTCCGAGCTCACTCCCTAGTTGCACAAGTCCATTCACCCCTCATGGACATCAATTAAATGTGTGGGAACATCCTTGTCGTGCCCCAAAAACCGAGGAGCGCAACCGGCGCTCAACTGAGTAAACCCGACTGAGCAAGCCTGCTGGGGTTCATTCTACCCAAACTAATTCACTAACAAGTAGGAGATGGACTCCATTAATCATACTTAGTAAGTATTTCATTAACAACTTCCATTTCATTTCCATTAGCAGCTTAAATCATAATTATCAAAATATTACCAGTTTTATAAATCTTTGCTAAACATCAATATTTCTACTTTAATTCCAATACCTGACACTACCCACAACCTGTCTACAAAGCCTCTAAACACAACTGAAGAGTAATGTAATATGGAAATGCCGGTAACAAGTCTCTGGCTATACCTCAAATACAAAGTATATGATGAACAGATGAAACAGGACCCCGAAACAAAGTAGGGCTCACCAAGTCAGCTGAAAGGATGATATGGCACTAGCTGCGACCAACACTGCCTGCTATAGGACACCTACATCCATTAAAGATGTAGCGACCCCGGCAAAAAGGACGTTAGTGCCATCAAATAGCACTAGTATGTATAACTAAACACCATCTACTTAGAAAGAACTTTCATACAAGAATAAAAAATCACAAGTATAACTCAAAACTTTAAATGATCACCACATTATCAAATAAAAGAATCATGAAACTTTCACATCATTTTCCCATAGCTTTTAGTTTGGGGCATTTCACACTATTCATCATTTATTCACAATACCACCATTATCTTGAGCGGAGTCCGATCTCGACCCGATCGGCTAGGTTGCCTCATTTGAGACATATGATTCAATCACAATCTCATTTTCCTTCTTTTCTGGAATTCATTCACAATACCACCGCTATCTTGAGCGGAGTCCGATCTCGGCCCAATCGGATAGGCCGCCTTTCCAAGGCATTGTTCCCTTCGCATTAGTCACTTCGTTTCACATATATCATTTCATAGGCACTTGGGGACACAACTATCACTTCATATATTTGGTACTAGTTTACATTTCACATCATTCCCAATTTCAATGTTAGATTTGTGATTTAGGATGATATGTGTACACAAGGGCATATAAAATTGTAAGCATAGATGAGACTTCACATAGAGGACACAACATATGCAGCTTCAATCTTAATTTAAGGTCTAAGCATTTCAATACATGATTCATATTCCATAATTCACGTTTCACATTGTTCCCATTTTCAATATTTACTTTGCCACTTAAGATTAGAGGCACATACAAAGGCAATTTAAATCATAAGCATAGAGAGGAATTCGTCAAGTTTGGCATATTAGTCTTAACGTAACCTTGGCATGACATTTAGGCATTTAGCACATAGATCATGTTCTCTACACATCCTCAATTTAAAAAGAATAACACATTAAACACATAAAGAAGTATCTACCACATACACTTTCACAATAATAATCCACTTAATATAACAAGTATTGTATCAATCACGTTTCAAACTTACAACATTTACACGGGCACCATGAAAGCTAAATTTCTAAGAGACGGAGTTTTAGCCATACATACCTCAATGGAGCTTTCCTTAAATCTCTACAATACACCAACACCTCTAGCAATAACAATCTATAAGGAAATAGCGGAAATCGATTAATAATTAGGATGATTATCCATGGTGTAACTCTCTTAGGAATTTCATCAAACACCTAACATGTGAAGTAGACTACAAGGTTTAGAAATTGCAATTCTTTCCTCCCTCAACCAATTTTAACATGAACTACCCATATTAGTTGTTTAACATCACATACTACAACTTAGTCCCATATGCATGACCTATTTCTGACCCCCACAACATATTTGAACCTTTAACCTATTGCACGAAGTTTTGGAAGTAGGACTTACCCGGATGGAGGACAATCTATGGTTATCTTCCTTGATTCTTGAAGACTTGAGCAAGATTTGGATGATTATGAAGTTAGGCCCCTCCTTTATCTCTCTATACGCTCTCATATATCTCTAAAATTAGTAGAAAATGACCCCAAAATGAACCCCAAGCCTATATAATAAAATGGGGTCGGGTTATAAAAATAGAAAAAATAAGCCTCCGAAATCGGGTCTGCGATCGCATAATGGACCGCAAAACTAGAATGCGGGTCGCAAAATGCATCGCGGAATCGATGCCCAAAACTGGGCTACACTGGTCCAGTTTGCAACCAGATTTGCGATCGCATATCAAGTATGCAGACCGCATAATGGTTTTTTGATCGCAGAATTGATGCAGGATCGCATTTTTCTAGCCTTTGGTAATTTGATCATAACTTTGTGTAGAAGTGTCCAAATGACAAACGGTTTGAAGTGTTGAAAACTAAACTCAAAGACCTTTCATTAGATAGGTTTTTCATCAAATAAAACCTTATACATATTTAGATATGCTTGTTCAAAGTGTGGTCTTGTGCAAACTCAGTTGGAATCTTAGCCTATTATAAAATTTTCCAATGTGACTTAGGCTTAGGCCTTTCCTTGGGCCCCAAATTACTTACCATAAGACTTGTACACTTATTCACCAAATCCAATTGATGCCCACCATGTTAATAGCACATAAAATATTATAATTAGCCTACGTGGCACCACGAAATCCTAGATTACTTAGCGAAATTTTCCGGGGCCTTACAATCCTTCCAATTCAAAGTTATATTGTATCCTTCTTCATTTCAAGCAGCTCTTTTCTGTTATATCAAACCTCCCGCCGAATAATAGCCCATACTTCAAATTAAATCTGTAGACCCCAATCACCAATCACTAAAATTCCCAAATCGTTCCAAACTCTCCTTAAGGTGCGTAGTCATCCTACCACAAAGCCCATATGCAACTCCGCCACTCTCCCACTTTGGTGGAATTCACCCCTTTAATTGACTACTCGGCCTTTGCTTCTTATACCTAGCCTTCTAGAAATTTTAACCATCGCCTGACACTCCCCACATGTCCTTCCTCATCCTTTGCTACTCAGTTGTTGCCTTAATAAAATCTATCTTTGTAGCACTTGAACCCACAAATCGCTACTAACTTTAAACCTTTCCGAAGATCACCCTTCTCGAGCCATCAACCTTAGAAACACCGATTCAATCCTGAACCACAACACCCCGCATATCTAACAGTCATTTCTCCAATATTATTTCACAATATCTTACCCCAAAGGCGAATTGCAGAAGACCCTAACACCGGCGAACCTAACATTTACAGTCGAAGAAGACGACACTACATCACAGATGAATATTTCACCACGCTCGAAAATACCAAGTCTCGCTACTCCATCACCCAAACCTGGACATTCAAAGGCCAGTTATTTTTCCTCCGCCGGAAATGAAATATCAGATCTCTGAATCGCGCACTGGGTAGACTTCCTTTCAAATCATTCACCGCCCCAACACATAGGCAAATATTCTACCATCAAGCCAATATTGTGCGATAACCAATAGTAAGCATCATAGCAACCTGTGCATAGCCTCCAAGCTCTTAGAAGCACAACTATCGAGATGAAACGATAGAAAAATCCTTCCGCAAGGCGACGATAATAGCCCAACCAACTATACCGGGAGAAACATCCCGCACCACATCTGTAGTACCATTACAATTATTCAATTTTAGATTTATAACAAGCATTTCGCATCGCATAAGATTGAGAGGAAGGAAACAAGGGAATAAGCCCCAAGGAATCAAATCGCATGATGAGGAATCATGAAAGGAAGTGCTCCTAACAGCCCTGTAGCCTCTCGAGCATAAGTACAGACAACTCTGCACCGATCCGCAAGACTCTACTAGACTCACTCAAGACTCATGAGACCTAAGAGAACCTAGTGCTCTGATACCATGTTGTCACATCCCAAAATCCACTAAGGGTCGTGATGGCGCTGGACACTGCTGTCAGGCAAGCCAACCAAAATACTTGATTAAGTTCTCGTTTTAACAATTTTGAAAACTATGATTTTCCTTCAATTTTACTAGAAAAAGACAATCTTTACAATGTCAATAAAAGAATGTTTGGAAGTAAATACAAGATACCTAATAATCATCCCAGAACTCGGTGTCACAAATGCATGAGCATTTACTAGGAATAAAATAAAATACATTAACTGTCCGAAATACAAAGTGGACAGAAATGAAAATACAGTACAATACTCTGAAGGAGACTCTGCTGGCTGCGGGTCGTCTCGACAAATACAGCTCACCTAAGTCTCTGTATCAGCCATGCCACTATGCCACTAAGCCACTAGCCACACATGAACATGTGCAACAAAATGCACAACAAGTGTAGTATGAGTATGAAAACAACGTGTACCCAGCGAGTATCTCGTCTAATCTCGAAGAAGTAGAGACGAGAGGTCGACTTCGACACTTACTAGTGGTCCAATAGTAATATATCATCAATACAAAAAATCATGGATTTATTAAAAACGGCAGTAAATTCAAATAAGTCACGAAATAGATAAACGTTCCTTTTTGTATTAAAAGGTCTCAGAATTCATAGTCTATTAATTATCAATTTATCTCAAGTCAGGGAGAGCAAATATCAATATCTATAAATCTCAAGGCAAGCAATACAAGCATGCGCAAATCATGCCGAGGTCGTACGATCCGATCCAACAATATTTAAACTGTGCACTGCCAGAGGGTCGAATGGCGCGAACCATAGATGCATCTATTTAATCCACCAAGGCGTTCGGCCCATTCTACAATAGATAAACACATTCAAACAATCAAATCAATAATTCATCAAGGAGCAAATATTCAGGAAAAGGCAAGTTTCTCTTTTAAAAGTCAAGAAATGATATCTAGCCTTTTAGAAATTTATTTACACGTTCGATATATTTTAAGCATTTTTGAATTTGTCAACAAGGTTGCAAGTATTACAAGTAAGCATGCTTTTGGGCCCTAAACTACCCGGACTTAAGCATAATAGCAGCTACGCATGAACTCTCGTCACCTCGTGCATACGTAGCCTCCACAAATAGGAGCACTTAACCAATTAACTCACCTATAGGGATCATTCCCTCTTACAAGGTTAGAAAGGAGACTAACTAGCATTCCACGCCCTTCCGAAGACTCGAATCGATGCGAAATTCTCCAAAACTAGCCAATAATTATGTAAATCTATTAATATATGCTCAATTACTCATTACAATCCAAGTTATAACAAGTCCTAACCCCGATCGAAAAGTGGACAAAATTGCCCTCGGACCCACGTGCTCGGATTCCAAAATTTCTCGATGATAAAGTTTACCCATGAACTCACGAACTCAAATACATGATTCTCTCTTAATTCCACACCCAAAATCGTAGTCAAAATCCAAGAATACAAATTTTCTAGGTTTTCCCTCAAGGCCCAACTTTTCCACTAATTTCCATGTAAGAATCTATACATAATCAATGTATTTAACTCGTAATAGGTAGAATTAGCTTACCTCCAAGTTTCTAGGTGGAAGCCCCTCTCAAGAAGCTCCAAAATCACCCCCAAAGTAGAGAAAAATGGGTGAAATGAACTCAACCCCGCTTTTTAAAACATTCTGCCCAGCAACTTCAGCACTTGTGGACTCCTTGCCACTTCTGCGAGTTCGCATCGGTGGAGCCTTCATCGCACCTGCGCCAATCACTGCTTCAGCGGTCCTCCGTCTCGTTTCTGCGCTTGTGTAGATGTGGCCAATACCTCGCATCTGCAGTCCTTCCCTTGGCTGCCCCTTTCCGCTCCTGTGACTCCCAGAACGCTTCTACGGCTCCGCACCTGCGGCCACAACCTCGCAGGTGCGGTTACACCAGATACCAGCTGCTGCAACCCTTTTTTAAACTCCAAAGTTGATCCATTAACCATCTGGAATCCACCCGAGGCCCCCGGCACCCCATCCAATCACACCAAACAGTCCCAAAATACATTACGAACTTGCTTGAGGCCTCAAATCATATCAAACAATGCTAAAATCATGAATCGACCTCCAATCCAAGCTTAATGAACTTAAGAATTTCAAACTTCTACATTCGATGCCAAAACATATCAAATCACGTCCGATTGACCTCAAATTTTGCACACAAGTCACATTTGACATTACGGACCTACTCTAACTTTTGTATCGGAATCTGACCCCGATATCAAAAAGTCCACTTCTGGTCAAACTTCTCAAAACCTTCAAATTTCTATCTTTAAAAAAATGACTCGAAAATGATCCACAGACCTCCGAATTCACTTCCGATCGTGCTCCCAACACCAGAATCACCATACGGAGCTATTCCCAAACTAAGAACGCAAAACAGACATATATAACACTGAAATGTACTTCAACCCAAACTTACGAAATTCCTCCAAAAATGCTAACTTCCACAATAGGCACCAAAACGTTCTCGGGTCCTGCAAAGCTCGATCCGGACATACGCCCCAGTCCGAAATCATCATACGAACCTGCTGGAACCTTCGGATCCTTATTCCGAGGTCGTTTACTCAAAAATCCAATCTTAGACAATTCTTTCAACTTAAAGCTTCCGAAATGAGTATTATTTTTCCAAATCAACTCCCCAGAAATTCAGTTCCGACCATGCGTACAAGTCATGATACCTGAAGTGAAGCCGCTCATGGCCTCGAACTGCTGAATGACATGCTAGAGCTCAAAACAATCAGTCGGGTCGTTACACCAAATAA
Source organism: Nicotiana sylvestris (assembly GCF_000393655.2). Classification (NCBI taxonomy): domain Eukaryota; kingdom Viridiplantae; phylum Streptophyta; class Magnoliopsida; order Solanales; family Solanaceae; genus Nicotiana; species Nicotiana sylvestris. The sequence goes on from NC_091066.1 coordinate 41,968,277, forward strand.
GGGTCGGGTCAAAAAACCTGTCTGGTCGTTCTTTGTCTGAAAACTCTTCGCGTTTCCAGCCAAAACATTGAGCCCATATCCATTCCAAATTTGACCTAACCTAATTCCTACCCCCTATAAAATAAACCTAACTCCTAAAATCAAGGGGATCCTGAAGCAAAATCAGCAGCATCTCCTTAACAAGAGAGAGCTAACCCAAAATTCCAAAAGCTTCAGCGACACCCATCATTTTTGGACAGAGACACAAAATAAACAAAAAAGGAGCTATCATCTCTTAAAAATGGAAGAGAACGGCAGAGAGACTGAACACCATCTCCCCTTCTCTCAACGACCTAACGCCCCTTCCCTCTAATTTTGGAATCTCGAACCAACAGTCATACACTCAAGAACACACATTGAAACAGAACATCAACCCTCCCCCTTAGTTCCCTCTTGGCAATTTCCGACCACCAGTCGTCGCCGCTGGAGGTGGTGACCAGCTAGGCGGCGACCTCTCTCCCCGTTGTCTCTCCTTCATTCCTCTTCAGTTTATTGTTGTTTGGTCGGATATTCATCGTAGCGGCCCAGATCTGACCGAAGATGCCATGAAAATCTGCAGGACCCTCCCCTAATTTTGCCATTTTCTTTCTCTCAATCAAGAGAGGCAACAGCAGCCAAGCTCTCGTCTCTCTTTCTCAAATTGGAAAAACAAACACATCAGGACAACCCTCTTTTCCTCAAAAACAACGACGTTTCTATTGAGATTGAGTTCCATTAAAGCCCGTTCGAAGGCCGCTAACTCCATTCATTGGTTACTAGTTCCGTTTGAGGCTTCCATTTTGGTCTGGTTAACAGTAGCTAATTCTGCTTTTGTGAAAGTTCAATGTGATATTTACTTCTCTCATTTCATTTTGTTCTATTACTATGTTTATGAATACATGTTTTGTTTTTGTGAAGTCTATGTGGACTAGGTGTATTTTCTTACTGACTATTTTGTTCTTATTTAGCTGTTGAGCTTCATTATTAGTTTAATTAGCAAATTTCTTATCCATGTGATTATATCATATTATCTCAAAGTATGTGTGTTAAAATATTAGATTCAAGTTTGGAGAATTGTCCTAATAAGCATCAATACTACATATTTGTTTGAGTTGTTATATCGTCATTCTTTTACTGTATTTTACGGAATATTTTAGCATCTAACCCGTTCAATATTGTAAATATTTGGTCACAGGGCTATGGCATCTGGTTGCATTTTTCTTGAGATCTAAAGTTCGAAGTTTGTTTCTATGCATATCTGAATATATCAATGCAATTGGGTTGAATTGTTTGGTTAGAGAAACAATATAGTACTGAATATATACAAAACTGGGGATACCTTTGTTGATCTTTTCAACACTGAAGAAGGGAGTGAGAAGGAGGGCAAGACAAAATTTTAATGATATTTGATTATCTTAAGGCTTAAATTAATATTGATGTGTATATTTTATACCAAACGGGAGTGATTGATTTTCTATACTTAGTTTGACTTTTTCTTTATTTATATTATCATTTGTTTTCATTAATATTCAAATATTATTGCCAATATTTAATACTCTCAAAATATCATAGAACTCCCCCGCTTTCATTCCTAGCTTATACTATCAATATAAGTTTAGAGGTAACATCTTGTTTATTTTTGTTATGGGATAGTAGAGAATCAGTGTGGTTAGGCCCAATTCGTTAGAGGTAACAGCTTGTTTAGCAGTGCTCTTAATTAATCAAATTATCGTGATTATGAACACGTTTGCGTGACATAATTATGAATTTTTTAAAACTTAAAGCCAAGGTACACGTTCGCGTGACTTTGGCCAAATAATCTTAATAATAATAATAATAATAATAATAATAATAATAATAAAATGTTAATCGTGTACACGTTCGCATGACACGAATACATCTTTAAAAGGAATATTCGAAGAAATGCTTTAGGCGCGACTTAATCTATCATCGTGATTGTGTACATGTTCATGTGACATAATTATGATTTCCAAAATTAAATCGAGGTATGCGTTCACGCAATCTCGGCCAAACAATCTTAAATTAATAAGCGTGAATGATTGTGTACACATTTGCATGACATGATTTTAACGCCTCAAATAAAGCGAACTTACACACGTGTAGTCCATTTCAAAGATTAAATCCATAAAACGCCATAATTAAAAGCGGTTAAAGGGATAAATATACATAGGTCGTAAAATGAGTAGTTAAAAAATTTAAGCCAAGTATAAATCGCTAAGCGTCCGTGCTAGAATCACGGAACCCGGGAATGCCTAACACCTTCTCCCGGATTAACAGAATTCCTTATCTAGAATTTCTGGCTCGTAGGCTTTTAAATAAAGTTGAAAATTTCCTCGATTTGGGATTTAAAAATAAACCGGTGACTTGGGACACCATAATAAATTATCCCAAGTGGTGACTCTGAAAACAAATTTAAATAAAATAATTTCATTTCAAATAATGTCTCTTTAATTAGAAAAACTCCCTTATATCTCCCTCTCAGGTGGTAAAAAAGGAGGTGTGACAACCGAAAGGTTTAACTAGAGAGTAAAAGAAGAGTTAGAGACGATGCGATGTCTTGCTTGATGTTCCAGAAAAGCATAAGGGAGTCGATTACAAGCTAAAGTATGATAGCACTATGAGCACGTAATTTTTGCCCTATATGAATTACTCCCATAAAATATAAGAAAATAATTTTTTTCCAATTCTTGCAATTTTATAGGATTTTTTAGAATTTTATTAATTATTTGCATTTTTGTGCATATTTAATTTCCATTAAAAATAAAAAAAATACCAAAAATGCCATGCATTGCACTTAGGTTTGATTTTACTTTTTTGGAATTAATTAGTAATTATTTCTTTTATTAAAATTGAAAATCACAAAAAATAGCTCATTTTACACCTTTTAATTTTTAGTCTATTGATTTTTCCTTTTAATTTAGGACTAAGTAATTTAATAATTAATGTGACTAGGCAATTAGTTCAATTTTAGAACTTAGATTAATGTAGGCGTTAATTTTAGGATTTTATTAATTAAAGAAAAAGAAAAAAAGGGAAAAAGGAAACCAATTTTGTAAAAGGAGTTTATTTCCATTTGGGCAGAATTTCAAATTGCCCAAACTTCCTCACCCCAAACCCCTCTGCCCAGGCCCAACAGCTAAGACCCGCCAGTCTATCTGATTAGACCCGCCCCACTCACCCAAATATACACAGACAATACAAGAACCCTAAATTCCCAAGACCCAAACAACGCCCTCACTATTCACTATCTTCCTCTCCCAAAATCCGTTCCCAAACCCGCCAAATTTCAGGCGAGTGAGCCCAAACTCACTTTACGCACCCCTTATCTCACCACGTCACCAAAGATTCTAACGGTTTCTGATAATTATTTCACCCCATGTGCTGGACTCGTTGGAATTTCAGAGGAATAAATTCCGAAAAATGGGAGTCGTGGATTGATTTGAGGATCAATTCTCTCCTTCCATCTGTCAGGATTTGTTCTGAAAAAGATTTTTCGGTTTTTGTTTGCATGAAGAAGGGAATAGAGGCTTTGATTTTTAAAAGTTTTATATATAAGGTAAGTTTTTTTTTAAGAGTGGTTTTATATATAAGGTAAGTTTTTTTTTAAGAGTGGGGAGAAAAAATTTCGGGTAAACATTTCTAGGGTCCTTGAGCTCTTTTTGGGATTCCTTCAAGTTTTTCGGCCTTTTTTCAGAAAACACACAAAAAGCAAAAATAGTTTGAGTTCGATTTCATTCAAGTTTTACTTCATTTAAAAAAAATCAACAAAAAATCACCAAAAATAGAATTTCTTTTTCAGCATTTTTTCTTTCTCTTGATTTCTGTTTCTCAAAAAATGGAGTTTGATTAAAGTTTGAGTTGGAGTTTGTGTTTTAAGTTCTAAATCTCGGTGCCATTTCAAATTTCTGTCTAAGCTTCTAATTTCTACTTGATTCTGTTATGGTTGTGCTGATATTAGCCATTGGATTTCGCTTGTATTCAACGTTCGAGCAAAGTTAATCGGAAGTATTTACTGATTCAGGTTCATTTCTAATCTCATGTAGCCTATCTTTGGTGTTTATTTAAAAAATGTATTGAGAGCTTGAGTCCAGTTGGTTTAGAACTGTTTAAATCTTGGTGACTGTTGGTCGTAATGTGTTTGTTTGCCATTTTCACAAGTATTTCTGGTTTGGTTTGCTGTGTATATTTTAAAATGAGTTCTCTGAAATTGTTATTTGGTGTTCTCTGTCCGTCATTGGTTTGGTTAGTTTCGTTTAGTTTCTAAAAACTGTACGAATCTTCGAATCTTAATCGAGTCAATCCCAGTGGTTTGTGTGTGCTTAATTCGTCATTCGATCATGATCTCTCTGATGTCGCAATTTGATTTGGACCTGCATAATCCCCTGCCCTGTTTTACCTCCATGACTGGCTGACAATCACTCCCTTTTTTTGGATTGAATCTGCCAATTAGCAAGTTTAGATTAGTGTGGTTCTATTTTCTGCTTTTCGAGTCCAAGCCGTGAATTTACAAAACAATTGCTGGCTGTTTTCTTGTGTTAAAAGACTGAGAATGAATGTGAATATTATCCATCCGACATCAAGTCCATGTGTTTGCTATGCTCTGCTTTAAGATTATAATGCAATTTGAAGAATTATTTCATGAATTTTCTGCTGAAACTTTATTCGTGTGTGTTTACGAGTTCAAGCTAGGATTTACTTTAAAAAATTGAAATCTGGTATTGTTGAATTCAGTGACTTCAGCCTACTGCTTATGTATTTTAACCCCTTCCCCCCTCTCTGGTTATGAGCAGTTGAATAGAGCATCTATTTGATGCACTTGTTGGATGCCAAATAATACTTTTTCCTTACTGATCATTTTCCATGAGTCCAAGCTGATCATGTTCTATTCATATTGTGCTTTAGTTGCAACAAATTTCTTTGGTACTTGAGAATAGCTGGAATGCATTCTGTCAGTAATGTTAAGGCCCAGGCTTTGGTACAATTGTGAGTTTCTAATTGTTATTTGCGTTAGAGGTGTTGGTTGTTGATTTATTTGAAATCGAGTTTTTGATGTTATGCTTTGAGCTTGACGGTGTCTTTATGATTCTCATAGTTCCTTCCATATCTTTTGCAGTTAGGTAATCGTTTAATGGGCTAGTGGTTCCATAGTTTAATTTTTTTTTTTTTAAAAATGGGCCTTGAGGTCAGATTGTCATATTGATTAAGTGTTTGAAAATTGCAATGTCCCTAGTATTAGTGTTCAATTACATTGATGAGGTTTTCTTCTAATGTCAGTTAGTGTGAGAATTTTACAGTTAATTTTTTCAATTCACATTAGTTTTTGTTCATTTTCCTCTCATTGGTTCGAAAGGTCATTAATTAAAGGCTTCAGTTATGCATTTGGCCATTTCCCTTCCCAAGCTAAGTACTGTTAGTACCAAAGGACCATATTAAATTTTAGGTTGCATTGGTTGCTTTGCTGTTCACATCGTCTCTCCACTTTCTTGGTGTTTTGCTTGCTTTGAATACCATATGTTTCATTGCAGCGTATCTCTTATTGATTAAGTTTGGGACATGGAAATTGGGAATACCTAGCCCATGGTGACTGAAGTTTGTTCACATGTTTTAGGAGTCGGGCTGGGTCCAATACGTGAAATGGAAAGTTGAAAAGGGAATGAGCATGAAATTAATTTCCTTTTAGTAGTATTTATTTTATTTCCATTACGTTGTTCGCTAGGAGAATGCTTAGGCCATTAATATCCATGAAACATTCGTAATTTGCTTTAGGCATATAATTAAACCATCACAACTATGGGTACGGTTCCCATGACGTAGTTGTGACACCTAATTTCAAATTTATTTTAATATGAATATCCAAGTTCATTTAGTTGAATATTTTTGAGGCGTGCCATTTATACATTTGAATTATATAATCTATGGCCCTCATATCTTATAACTTAGATATTAAAAATAAATCCCGTAGTTTGCTTTAGGCATGCAACTAAATTATTACAACTACGGGTATGGTTCCCGTGATGTGGTTGTGATAATTAGTTTTTCTTTAAAATTAGATATTAAGTCGGAGTGTTTTTGGTTGGCCTTAGCGAAATACAAATCTTTTCTTTTAAAATAATTGAGGTGCGTCATACGCAAACAAAATCCATAATCTATGGCCCTCATATTAATTATCTTGACTAGTGTAAAAAATGCCTTGAGCTTTCGTTGTTTGCCTTAGGTGCGTTAATTAAATAATTGTTATAGCTACGGGTATGGTTCTCGTGACATGGTTGTGACACTTAAATTCTAAAATTCGGGGGTACATTTATGTAACCCGACCATAATTTAATCTTGTTATTAGAATAAACATGTTGTGGGTCGTGGGTACGGTTTTCGTGACGCGATTCGCAACATATACCAAAACGACAAGTGTACGACAATCGTGATTTGTTCTTTAAATGATTCCATTAAAAGTAAAAGCGGTTATAACGTTAAAAATGCACAATAGGTTTAAAATGTGTAACTACATCAGATAATTAGGTCATTATTAATAGTTAAACGACTATGCTAGAACCACGGAACTCGGGAATGTCTAACACCTTCTCCCGAGTTAATAGAATTCCTTACCCGAATTTTTGTGTTTGCGGACCATAATTAGAGTAATCTCTCCTCGATTCGGGATTTGAACCGGTGACTTGGGACACCATAAATTACCCTAAGTGGTGACTCTGAATTTTTAAATAAATAATCCTGTTTAGATTGTCACTTAAATTGGAAAAAATTCCCTTATACCCCTTTCCGGGGGTGGGTAAAAAGGAGGTGTGACAGCTCTGGCGACTCTACTGGGGACAAGAACCTAGAATCTCTGGTTCAGGGTTCAAGAATTCGAGCTTAGAATAATTGTTATATTTGACTTTATTTATTGTCTGATTTTATTTATATGTTTGGGCCTAATGTGCTAAATGTTGCTTTTTATCGCTTTGATATTATCTGAGCTGTATATAAACTGCTACGAAACCCCTCTCTTCTATCTTCTGAGGAGTGCACGCTGGTGTGACTTCTTTCTATTAGTGTCATATCCCAATTTAGAACGAGGTTCGGACACGTTGAAAAGCCGGATGATCTTTTGGTTACCGGTACGCTCCCCCCCCCCTGGCTCGAGTTGTCCGCTTGGGTAAGCTAGGTCTAGAACAATACACCCAGGTTTTAAACCAAGAATAACTCGGCCTCATGACGAATCCCTAGTATGAACGCTTGTTTGCTTCATGTGCATTTGACTTTGGGGAATCAACACAGGGGGTTATGTCCGTATAGGACAGGCGTACCCGAAAATAAAGGACCAACCTGATGCATTTTTATGTGATACCTGTGCATTTAATTTGTTTCGGATTGCATGTTTACCGGCTTCTAGATTGAGTGAGGAAAACCAAAAGAAAAAACCAAGTTGAGGTATGGGAGAGGATTTCATCTGTTTCCCAAAAATGGTGCCCACAATGTCCTTAAACTCTGCGAATTTTTGAAAAAAAAGAGAAGAAAAGATTCCTTGAAAAATAAAGAAAAAAAAGTTTCTTGAAAAGAGAAGAGTTAGTCCAAAATGGTTTTTGTTTTTTTCCTTTTCATGTCAAAACTGGCCGAACTACGTGGGTTTGATTCTCACCGGACGTGGGATACGTAGGCAACCCTCATCGGGTCCAGCCCTTCTTTTTGAAAATTTTGAAAAAAAACACATGAAGTGTGGTCATTTTGTCGTAAATAAAGTGGGTGATGATGTTTTGTCTAAATAGCCGTATCTCTCAGCGGGACGCCGGAAGGCTGCTTTGCAAAAATAGCCACTGACGGTTTCTTTGTTAATTTTGGCCATTAGCGAATGTAGCCCTAAGAACTTCCATTCCGAAGTAATGAAAGGCCGTATTCACAAAAGTAGCCCTGATTTATTTTTGCAAAAATAAGCCTTTTGTCAGTTTTCAAATAAGATTCACTTTGTCTTTAAACCAATCGCCTTAATCTAAATGTGCAGAATGAGCACGAGTCAAAATTTACCAATGAAGGTCATCTCCAAGATTACGTTGGATCTACTCATGTGGTGGGAAGATTTGGGTAAAGAAGGACGAGATGTGGTCAACCTTTATTTGGGAGGGCTCATCGGATTAATGAAGATCAGGCCTAGAGGAGACATAATAAGGGCACTTGTAACATTTTGGGAGCCAGCTTACAACGTCCTACATTTCTCAGATTTTGAACGCACACCCACTTTGGAAGAAATAGCAGGTTATATGGGAAGTACTGAAGGTCTAAGGCATAAGTACCTGGTCGCTCCAAGGGCTGTTACCCCTCACAAGTTCCTGGATTTTCTAAAAATAAGCAGGGGATCCAGTATGCAGATTTGGCGGTCGGTTTTTCCACTCTACGCTTCATATACCAGAGGTACGGGTATGCAGGAGGATTTGACAACCCGAAAGTGGGATTTGTAGCAAAGGGAACTGAGCAAAATGGGAGCATAGGCGCTTCGCTTTCATGGTAGCTTTCTTAGGTCTTGTGGTGTTTCCCCGAAAGGATGGGAATATCGATCTACGGGTAGCTGGAGTCGTCAATGTCTTGATTACCAACGCCAAGAGCACCCTCGCCCCTATGATAGTGTCGGAGATATACCAAGCTCTCACAGCTTGAAAAGTCGGGGTAGACTTTTTTGAGGGTTGCAATTTGCTATTACAAATGTGGATGATTGAGCATCTGTGTCACCGCCCTCAATATATGAGTTATGGATCTATGGAGAAAAGCTGCATTGAAGAGTTCGACACAAGGATCACAAGGTTCAACTTTCCAGAAGGGTCTGGAGATTGGGTATCCCGTGTTTGCTCCATCACTGCGGGGCAAATAGATTGACCACTGGGTTGGCTTCCTGTTGAAGAAATTATGTATATGCCTGCCACCGGTACTTACCTCATCCTAATGGGTCTTCGAGGCATTCGGCCTTACGCTCCATATCGGGTGATGAAACAGTTGGGAAGATGCCAGGTGACACACCCAGATGAAGATCTTAGTGTTTATGCGGTCGAAGTCAGCTTTGATAGACAATTTCATAAAGAAATAGTTCGTCACATTTGGAATGAGTGTCAGTATTTGACAGCAAACACTCGAGTGCGTGACTTATCTAGAGGCGAGGTCTCACTCGCCTATCTTGCCTGGTATAGAAAGAAGAACACTGCAAGAGCTGAACCTGAAAGACCGACCAAAAAGCCTCACATCCAGGAATTTGTTGAAGCGTCGCAAGAACAATGGGCTTGATTGGCCAATGAGGGTGAAAAGAAAAGGTTAGCCAAAGAAAATGACACCTTCCGAGCCCAAATTCGGGAAATGAAAATAGTAGCCCAAAACCCTGCCAGAAGTGCAAAACATAAAAAGCTTATAAGTAACCTTAGGCAGAAAAAGGGCGAATACGGTTTTGATCTGAAAAAGGCCGAGGGCAAACTGGCAAAGGCTCGAACAAAATTGGATAAGAATGTAGAGGAACTAGCACGCTTTGTGCAATAGTTAAAAGGAAAATATGACAATGGGATCACTAGGTTGAAGAAAAAGATCACCGTTATTGAGAACGAAACGACCAAGCAGGCAAGAGCTTTCAAAGCCGAAAGAGAACACTGATATGCCTTGATGTCACAGATAGAGAAAGACCTGCAGCAGCTTCAAGAGCAAAATCAAACAACCAACAAGTTTTGAGGGCCAGATCTGAGCAGATCGGACGGTTGCTACAAGAGAAGAATATCATCAGGGAGAGGGTTAGGAGAATTGCGGACTACATTGTGATGAAGTGCAAAGAATGTGAAGACATGATCAGGTCCATGTTCTTCGCTTCAGTTATGCTTTGTGTCCGACAAATCATGGATGACTCGTTTCACCTCCAAGAAGATATGGCGCAAAGGCCCACAGCAAGGCCAACTGGAGCAGTAGTTGAGGCACTTATGTATTCTTGACTTTGTTTGTTCTAGTTTGTATTTTGTTAGTTCATTTTCGAGTTTGTACCATCAGTTTGTTTATTTTCGAGTCTGTATTTTCAGTATTTTGCTGAAGTTTGTTGGTCCATTCATCGAGTCTGTCAATTTTTATATTTAAATCTGTAAGGAAAGTCATCGTAATCAAGATGTTTTTTGTTATTTTATTTTATTTTATGAAAACTTTGAAAACCCCAAAAATATTTTTATTTTATTTCACACATGTTCCTAGAATTACGCTTGGTCTGATTCATGCGGCGTCATGATATGTAGGCAATCCCTATAGGATTCGATCATAATCGTGAAATGAAACGAAAAAAAGAGGAGAGAAAATAAGAAAAACTGTGGGAAAGAAATAATGGCAAAACCAGAGAGAAAAATGAGAGAATAAAACAAAAAACAAGAATCAAGCGAAGAAAAGCAGGAATTAAAAAAGAGAGAAAGAAATTGCAAAATGAAAATTAGTGAAAGCCGGGATGACGCAAGCATCCATTCAAATGCATAATAGAAATGGTTAACTGCTTAGGTGCATTGCATCTCCAACGTGTGGTTGCCTATCTGCTAAGCTCTTAATCGCTAACAAGTTTGCTTGTTGTCATCAAAATCAGGCAAGTGGTTAGTTTGTTTGGCATTCTGGAAACTCACCCCTACAACACTAGGTCCAAAGGCAAGTTCATCATGGCTGGCCAAGAATTGGATGCAAGTGTTATTGATCCGTCAAGGGAGGGGGAAGAGTCTGATGTCAATCTGAAAGAGGAGATACATAAGTTGAAACACCAAATGGTAGAGATGTACCAGGCATGGGTGAAAAGGCATCCACCACCATCATACCCCGCCAACCCTGCTTTCGTCCCACCACTGGCTCAATCCCAAGAACTTCCCACTATTTATTCATCTCCAGGATTTCCCCATTACAACCACTATCAACGCACCATTTCCCAAACCACACAAGCACCACCAGCTAAGCCAATCCAATACCCCCCTCTACCAGTCACCTCTGTGTTCGTAGAACCTCCACCCGCTACACTCCATCGATCCTCTAGTGAGCCCTTATTCCAGACCCAAGATAACCAATACTATCCCCGAAGCATACTTTCAAGGCCCTAGAGCATTACTCCTACACTCCTCGTTTTGACATCCCAGTTGAAACTGAGAAACCACCTAAAAACCCAGAGCAGGAGGAGATGTTCAGGAAGGTTAAAAGCCTGGAACAGTTATTCAGAAACATGCAGGGATTCGGAGGCCAGGTGAGCGTAGCCTACAAAACTTTGTATCTATTTCCCGATGTTCAGTTGCCTGTGGGGTTTAAGATGCCAAAGTTTGATTTGTATGACAGACACGGAAACCCGGTGGTCCATTTGAGAGGATTCTGCAGTAAAATGAGAGGAGCTGGTGAGAAATATGAGTTGTTGATGGCATACTTTAGCCAGAGTCTGAGTGGCACGGCATTGGAGTGGTACACTCGTCAGGACCACAGCAGATGGTATACCTGGGATGATTTGGCCCAAGCTTTCGCTCGTCATTTCCAATACAACAGCGAGATTGTTCCAGATCATTTGTCTTTGACTAAGATTGAGAAGAAGCCTAGTGAAAGTTTCAGAGAATATGGTTTTCACTGGAGAGAACAAGCGGCAAAAGTAAAACCCCCGATGGAGGAGAGTGAAATGGTGGAATACTTTTTGCAGGCTTTGGAGCCTACTTATTTTGGCCATCGGATATCGGTCATAGGAAAGTCTTTCAACGAGGCAGTGAAGATGGGTGGCATGGTGGAATAAGGGCTTAAGTCAAGCAAAATTATGAGCTACTCGACCATTAAAGCAACTACCCAAGCCATTCAAAATGGTACTGGAGGAGTGATTGAAAAGAAGAAGAAAGAAGATGTGACACCAGTTGAATCAGGATCATGGTTTGGACCCAGGGGCCCATCACACCATTATACCCAGCCTCGACCCCATCACCGAACCTACACACAACCCCCATATAATCCACCCCAGCATTACTTTCCATCACCAGATCATCAGATTTCTGTCCACCATGCCCAGACATATACTCAACCTCATGCCTACTCACAATGGCGTGCCCCAGCCCCACAAAACACCTACCCAACTCAATAAAATGCTTACCTAACCCTACGAGCCTACTGAAACCCTTCCGACTGAGGTTTCTGACCCAATCCGGCATTCAAAAATGAGAGGTTGCAGCAAAAGAAAACTTTCACCTCGTTGGGGGAGTCTTATACCAGTTTATTCCATAGATTGAGGTAGTTGGATATGTTGAGGCCAATTGAGTCGAAATTGCCAAACCCTCCTCCAAAGAATCTTGATTACTCCGTGAGCTGTGAATATTGTTCTTGTACTCCGGGGCATGATACGGATAAGTGCTGGCACTTGAAAAATGCCATATAGGAGCTCATTGACACAAACCGGATTGAAGTCCAAATTCCAGAAGCACCCAACATCAATCAGAACCCATTGCCAACCCATGAGGGAACAAACATGATCGAGATAGTACACAAGGAGGGGAGCCCCAGAACCCTTCACAGTCCGTCATGATGATTCGGTCCAGTGAGGTCAAGTCAGTCTAAAAAACAACGGTTGAAGGATCAGTGAACAAGTTGAGCATGACAAACGGCGCACCATCTGTGGTAGTTAAGAAAAGATCCCCAAGTGATGTTGTAGCAAAGCAAGAAAAGTCAAAAGTGGTCATGCCGGGGTTGGCAAACAAGCCAATCATAATTGTAGAGGGTGCCCGTACGGATCCTGTCATCATCAAGACTGTAACCCAGTTACTAGTAATCAACACCAAGGCTATCCCATGAAACTATGAACGGGTAATAGTGACCTATAAGGGAAAGGAAGTTAAAGAAGAAGTCAATGAGGCATAGGGATTAACTCGTTCGGAGAGATGGTTTACCCCGGAAGAGCTAAGGAAAGCTAAAACATCCAGAGATAATCCAGTTCTAGTACAAAAAGCAGGCACTGAAGAAGAGGCGGAGGAGTTTCTAAGAAAAATGAAGGTACAAGATTACTCCATCGTGGAGCAGTTAAGAAAGATGCATTCTTAGATTTCCTTGCTATCATTGCTAATCCATTCAAACGAGCATCGTTGGGCCCTGATGAAAATTCTGAACGAAGCTCATGTCCTAGACAAAATTTCAGTGAACCATCTAGAGAAGATCACCAATAAAATATTTGAGGTGAATAGGCTCACCTTCTCTGATGACGAACAACCTATGGAAGGTACTTAACACAACAAAGCTCTCTATCTTACGGTAAAATAAGAAGATTCTGTGGTCACCAGGGTGTTAGTTGACAATGGTTCCAATGCAAACATCTGCCCTCTCTCTACTCTAAACATGTTGAAAGTTGATGATGAGAGGATTCACAAAAATAGCATATGCGTTCGGGGTTTTGACGGTGGAGGAAAAGACTCGGTTGATGATATAGTACTTGAATTAACAATAGGACCGGTGGAATTCATCATGGAGTTCCAAGTACTTGATGTAGCCATCACTTACAATTTGTTGTTAGGTCGACCTTGGATACATGCCGCCAAAGCAGTCCCGTCCACTTTGCACCAGATGGTCAAGTTTGAGTGGGATAGACAGGAGCTCGTCGTTCATGGTGAAGAGAATTTGTGTGCTCACAGTGATGCCTCTGTCCCGTTCATCGAGGCTGAAGATGACAAAGGGCCCTAGGTCTATCAAGTTTTTGAAATAGTGCCGATCGAGAAGGTTCTAGAAGGGAAATTGTGTCCCCAATCCACAGATAGCCTCTACATCCGTCATGGTGGCCTCTGAAATATTGAAAAATGGCTTCGTACCCGGTAAAGGTATGGGTGCATCCTTGCAGGGTATCATAAAGCCAGTGTCCCTCCCTGAGAACTTGGGTACGTTTGGTCTTGGATTCAAACCCACAATGGCAGATGTAAAAAGGGCTAGAAGGTTGAAACAGAAGGCGTGGGCACTTCCGAAGCCTATCCCGCATCTCTCCAGGTCTTTTGTCAAGCCCGGTGCCAGGAAATGCCCGGTGACGACAGTTCCAAGTTCTGTGGTTGACATTGATGAAGAGTTAGTTGAAAGGTTCCAGAGGTTGTTTGATTATGTGAACATGGTAGAAATTGGAGAAGGTTCACAAAGCAGACGTGCAGTTCGTCAGGCCGAATGTAAAGCTTAACAACTGGAAGGCTACTCCTCTCTCTACTCAAAAGGAGTCTTTGTAGTTTGTTTTGTTTTCCTTTCTATTTGGGTCATTCCAGGGTTGTGACCTAGATCTTTATTTTTTGCTTGTTGATGTACAAACCCTGTTATCCTTTATTTTAATGAAATGCAATTTCCCTTTCCATCATTCCTGATAGTTTTATTTTTGTTTTTTTTCTTCTCTGTACAGTTCTTTTTATACTGGTTTCAATGACAAGACATGCATAAGGAATCTTTGGCCAAGTCTTAAAAGTCAATCTAATTCTGAAATAATAATCTAGAAAATAGAGTGTGATGATGAATCAGAATATGATAAGGATGAGGCCTTTGAAGAGATTAGTAAGGAACTAAATGATTTTGAAGAAAACACAACCCTAATATGAATTATACGGAAGCAATCAATCTAGGGGAACCAGATAATGTCAGAGAAACTAAGATAAGTGTCCATCTTGAACCGCAAATTAAGGAAGAAATAATTAAAGCATTGTTCGAGTATAAGGATATTTTTGCATGATCGTGTGATGATATGCAAGGCTTGAGTACCAATTTGGTGGTCCATAAATTGCCAATTGATCCAGCATTCCCTCCCGTCAAGCAGAAGTTGAGAAAGTTTAAAACTGACATGATTGTGAAGATTAAGGAAGAAGTCACAAAGCAGCTTGATGCAAAGGTCATTCGAGTCACGCGATATCCCATGTGGTTAGCCAATGTTGTGACGATGCCAAAGAAAGATGGTAAGACTAGAGTGTGTGTTGATTATCGTGACCTCAACAAATCAAGCCCAAAGAATAATTTTCCACTGCCAAATATCCATATTTTGACTGACAACTGTGCCAAGCATGAGATTGGCTCTTTTGTGGACTACTATGCGGGTATCATCAGACTTTAATGGATGAGGAAGATGCAAAAAAGAGCCAATCTGATTCCAATCTGAGCCAAAAGAAAAAAAAAGAGAAAAGAAAAGGAAAAGAGAGAAAGAAAAAAAAAGAGAAAAGTACCAAAACAAAGTAATTCCTATGTCATGAACTACGTTCAACCTGATTCCTTTTAAGGATATGTAGGCAACCTCACGGTTCGGTCCCATCAAAATAAAAATTCAAAAGTCCCCAAGCAAAGAAACTGGGGCAGGAAGTTGCGGTTGTTGTAAGAGATCTGATTCCAAAAGTTGTAATTTTGAACCTATTCAAGTTATTTTGAGCCATTGTGATATCTTTTCTTTCTAACACTATCCAAAAGCCCACACTACGGTCTAAAGAAAGACCTTCCGATTAGTCTTCGAGAGATGCCAAGTCGAGCAAGTAGAGGTGTGATTCATATCAGGGGCAACACTACGTTCTGAGCAGGAAAAATAAGAAATGAGAGAGTCTTATTGGTGAAAACCCTCACGGGCACCATAAGGTGATGGAAAGCTGAGAGAAATTAAAAATGAGAGAGTCTTATTGGTGAAAACCCTCATGGGAACCATAAGGCGACAGTGAGTTGAGAGATGAACAAATGAGAGAGGTTTACTGGTGAAAACCCTTCAGGGCACTGCAAGCCAAATAAGGTTGTTGACTTTGCAAAGGAATCGGATTATGGGAACCTCAGGTATAAAGTGTGAAGATTGAAAGAGGATTGACTGAATGGACTAGGCTGATTAATCCGAAGTGCATGTAATGACCATTGATGCCAGCAGCCACACTCAGATAAGTCATTTTTCCCTTTCTTCCTCAAACAGTCTTTCTGTTTTGATTCTCTTCTCTATTCATAACTCTCGAAGTCATTGCATTTCATTTACTTTTTGATCTATTCCTCTAAAGCTTTTTCAATGTTAGACTTGCTAAGCAAAAGAAAGGATTGCAAAGCTTATTACCAACTTTCAAATTGCACAAAGCAAAGTGCAATCGCAACATGCCAAAAATAGCATGATGTAGAATGGGAAAATAAGGTGTTACCCGGGGTTCAATTGATCAGGTGGTTTCGTGAGTTGTGGGGAGAAGTACAGAGTTTTAGAAGGGAGAGACAAACATGATAAAACAGCAGGCTAATTATAGGGCACTCAGGTTATTCAAGGTTTCGTGTCTAAGGTTCAATCGGAAGGTGAAATAACTCTTTGCCAGTCAAATGGAGCTGAGCAGAACAAAGCATGGCAGTGGAAAGGCCACACGCAGGAAGAATGCTGCAAACTAACCACCACATTTTCAAACTGACAAGATTTTTCTTTGATTGAAACAGGGGAAGAAAATTGTGTTTGTTTCGGAGGAATCCTCTGTAAGGAAAGCATATACCAGACAGGTTCGATCGTAAATTCTCAGGACCCGCCTGGATAATGGGATTTAATTTGAAGTTCTCAGGACCCTCCTGGACAATGGGACTTAGTTAAAATTCAAAACATTCATGAGAAACAAGATCTAACATAAGCTATACCTTGAGGAAATATCAGTCAGCTTGGAAGTTTTCATTCTTAGGATGAGATTCAATTTGAAATTTTCAGGACCCTCCTGAATAATGGGACTTAGTTTCATAGATGATGAGATTTAGCATAAGTTTCACCTTTAGGAAGTTGAATTTAGCTCTGAAGTTTTCACTCTTAAGATGAGGTTTGATTTTAATTTTCAGGACCCTCCTAAATAATGGGATCTAGCTTTTAAATTCTTAGAGATATTGGGTAACATGATTCAATTAACATTCACAGATGTGCCCGGCTACCAAACAGGGGCAAAAAATTTTCTTTGTTTTGTTTATTCTGTTGTAATCAGGCGCTCACCTGGAGAACAAGGGAAGACAACACGTGTTTCAAGAATAGAAAGCAGTTCAAGTTCAAGCAATCAGGCACCCACCTGGAGAAACAAGGGAAGACAGCTCAAAGAAAAGTAGTTTCAAGGAGAGGACAATTCAGGTCCAGCAATCAGGCACCCACCTAGAGAAACAAGGGAAGATAGCTCAAAGAAAAGCAGTTTCAAGGAGAGGACAATTCAGGTCTAGCAATCAGGCACCCACCTGGAGAAACAAGGGAAAATAGCTCAAAGAAAAGCAGTTGCAAGAGAAATAAGTTCAAGTTTCAAGGGAAAATGGTTCAAGGTAACAAAGGGAATACAGTTCAAGTTTTGGTAATCAGGCGTCCACCTGGAGAACAAGGGAATAAAGTTAAACTTTTGGAATTCAGGTGCCCACCTGGAGAGCAAGGGAATACAGTTCAAGTTTTGGAAATCAGGCACCCACCTGGAGAACAGGGAAAGCAGTTCAAGTTTCAAAGGAAGACAGCACAGGTTTCAAGGGAAAATAGTTCAAGGTAACAAAGGGAATACAATTCAAGTTTTGGTAATCAGGTGCCCGCCTGGAGAACAAAGGAATACAGCTCAAATGTTGGCAATTAGGCGCCCACCTGGAGAACAAGGGAATACACTTCAGAATGCAATTCAAGTTAGTAACAGAGGAAGCTCACATGGAGAATACAAGTAAGCAGAGCAACAGAAACTGCAAGATCAAGTTTGAAGATGTGTAGACAGGATTCTTGTAATTCATAGATTATAGTTTAGTCTAGTTTCTTTTATTTTGTCTTGGTGTAATAAGGAGTTCAGCGAGCAGTAGCAGCAGCAACAGTGAAATCACAGCTTCCCGGTAGTCCCAGCTACCGAAACTTTCTAAACTACACTAACCTGATTCCTTTATAGCCAAGGATATGTAGGCAATCTCGGAGGAAAGGTGCTGTCAAATCTTTCAAATATTCTTCCCATGGAGTATTTAAATGGGCAAAAATCGCTCGTGTCCGCACACTTTATCTTTGCCCGAAAACTCTTCGTGTTTTCGAGCAAAGAGGGGAAGCTATGAGCACGTGATTTTTTCCCTATATTAATTACTTTCATAAAATATAAGAAAATAATTTTTTTCCAACTCTTACAATTTTATAGGATTTTTTTAGAATTTTATTAATTATTTGCATTTGTGCTTATTTAATTTCCATTAAAAATACCAAAAATACCATGCATTGAATTTAGGTCTGATTTAACATTTTTTATAATTAATTAGTAATTATTTCTTTTACTAAAAATAAAAATCACAAAAAATAGCTCATTTTACACCTTTTAATTTTAGACTATTGATTTTTTCTTTTAATTTAGGACTAAGTAATTTTATAATTATTGTGACTAGGCAATTAGTTCAATTTTACAACTTAGATTAATTTAGGAGTTAATTTTAAGATTTTATTAATTAAAGAAAACAAAAAAAAGGAAAAGGAAAACGATTTTGTAAAACGGGTTTAATTCCATTTGGGCTGAATTTCAAATTGCCTAAACTTCCTCACCCCAAACCCCTCTGCCCAGGCCCAACAGCTAAGACATGTCAGTCTATCGGATTAGATCTGCCCCACTCGCCCAAATATACACAGACAATACAAGAACCCTAAATTCCCAAGACCCAAATGGCGCCCTCACTATTCACTATCTTCCTCACCCAAAATCCGTTCCCAAACTCGCCAAATTTCAGGCGAGTGAGCCCAAACTCACTTCACGCACCACCCATCTCACCACGTCACCAAAGATTCTAACGGTTTCTAATAATTTTACCACCCCATGTGCTGGACTCGTTGGAATTTCTGAGGAATAAATTCCGAAAAATGGGAGTCATGGATTGATTTGAGGATCAATCCTCTCCTTCCATCTGTCAGGATTTGTTCTGAAAAAGATTTTACGGTTTTTGTTTGTGTGAAGAAGGAAATAGAAGCTTCAATTTTTTTGAGTTTTATATATAAGGTAAGTTTTTTGTTTAAGAGGGGAGAAAAGATTTCGGGTAAAAAGTTCTAGGGTTCTTGAGCTCTTTTTGGGATTGCTTCAAGCTTTTCGGCCTTTTTTCAGAAAATACACAAAAAAGCAAAAATAGTCTAGGTTCGATTTCATTCAAGTTTTACTTCATTTCAAAAAAAATCAACAAAAAATCACTAAAAACAGAATTTTTTTTCAGCATTTTTTCTTTCTCTTGATTTCTGGTTCTCAAAAATGCAGCTTGATTAAAGTTTGAGTTGGAGTTTGCATTTAAGTTCTAAATCCCGATGCCGTTTCAAATTTCTGTCTGAGCTTCTGATTTCTACTGGATTCTGTTGTGGTTGTGTTGATATTAGCCATTGGATTTTGCTTGTATTCAACGTTCGAGCAAAGTTAATCGGAAGTATTTACTGATTCAGGTTCATTTCTAATCTCCTGTAGCCTTTCTTTGGCGTTTATTTAAAAAATGTATTGAAACCTTGAGTCCAGTTGGTTTAGAACTGTTTAAATCTTGGTGACTGTTGGTCGTAATGTGTTTGTTTGCCATTTTCACAAGTATTTCTAGTTTGGTATGGTTGTGTATATGTTAAATTGAGTTCTCAGAAATTGTTCTTTGTCCGTCATTGGTTTTGTTAGCTTCGTATAGTTTCTAAAAACTGTACGAATCTTTGAATCTTAATCGAGTCAATCCCAGTGGTTTGTGTGTACTTAATTCGTCACTCGATCATGATTTCTCTGATGTCGCAATTTGATTTAGACCTGCATAATCCCCAGCCCTGTTTTTCCTCCATGACTGGCTGACAATCACTCCCTTTTTCTTGGATTGAATCTGCTAGTTAGCAAGTTTAGATTAGTGCGGTTCTATTTTCTGCTTTTCGAGTCCAAGCCTTGAATTTAATGAACAATTGCTTGTTGTTTTCTTGTGATAACAGACTGAGAATGAATGTGAATATTAGCCATCCAACATCAAGTCCATGTGTTTGCTATGTTCTGCCTCAAGATTATAATGCAATTTGAAGGATTATTTCATGAAATTTCTGTTGAAACTTTATTCGTGTGTATTGGCGAGTTCAAGCTAGGATTTGCTTTAAAAAATTGAAATCTGGTATTGTTCAATCCAGTGCCTTCATCCTACTACTTATATATTTTACCCCCATCCCCCCTCTCTGGTTATGAGTAGTTGAATAGAGCATCTATTTGATACACTTGTTGGACGCCAAATAATACTTTTTCCTTACTGATCATTTTCTATGAGTCCAAGCTGATCATGTTCTATTCATATTTTATTCTGCCAGTATTGTTAAGGCCCTGGCTTTGGTACAGTTGCGAGTTTCTAATTGTTACTTGCGTTAGAGGTGTTGGTTGTTGATTTATTTGAAATCGAGTTTTTGATGTTATGCTTTGAGCTTGACGGTGTCTTTATGATTCTCGTTGTTCCTTCCATATCTTTTGCAGTTAGGTACTCATTTAATGGGTAAGCGTTTCCATAGTTTAATTTTTTTTTTTTTTTGAAAAAAATGAGCCTTGAGGTCAGATTATCAAATTGATTAAGTGTTTGAAAATTACAATGTCCCTAGTATTAGTGTTCAATTACATTGATGAGGTTTTCTTCTAATGTCAGTTAGTGTGAGAATTTTACAGTTAATTTTTTCAATTCACTTTAGTTTGTGTTCAATTTCCTCTCTTTGGGTCGAAAGGTCATTAATTAAAGGTTTCGGTTATGCATTTGGCCATTTCCCTGCCCATGCTAAGTACTGCAAGTACCAAAGGACCATATTACATTTTAGGTTGCATTGGTTGCTTTGCTGTTCACATCGTCTCTCCACTTTCTTGGTGTTTTGCTTGTTGTGAATACCATATGTTTCATTGTAGGGTATCTCTTATTTATTAAGTTTGGGACGTGGAAATTGGGAATACCTATCCCATGGTGACTGAAATTTGTTCACATGTTTTAGGAGTCGGGCTGGGTCTAATACGTGAAATGGAAAGCTGAAAAGGGAATGAGCATGAAATTAGTTTCCTTTTAGTAGTATTTATTGTACTTCCATTACGTTGTTCGCTAGGAGAATGCTTAGGCCATTAATATCCATGAACATTCGTAATTTGCTTTAGGCATGTAATTAAACCATCACAACTACGGGTACGGTTCCCGTGACGTAGTTGTGACACCTAATTTCAAATTAGTTTTAATATAAATATCCTAGTTCATTTAGTTGAATAGTTTTGAGGCGTGACATTCATACATTTGAATCATATAATCTATGGCCCTCATATCTTATAACTTAGATATTAAAAATGAATTCTGTAGTTTGCCTTAGGCACACAACTAAATTATTACAACTACGAGTACGGTTCCCGTGATGTGGTTGTGATACTTAGTTTTTCTTTAAAATTAGATATAAGTAGGAGTGTTTTTGGTTAGCCTTAGCGAAATACAAATATTTTCTTTTAAAATAATTGAGGTGCGCCATACGCAAACAAAATCCATAATCTATGGCCCTCATATTAATTATCTTGACTAGTGTAAAAAATGCCTTGAACTTTCGTAGTTGCCTTAGGTACGTTAATTAAATAATTGTTATATCTACGGGTACGGTTCTCGTGACGTAGTTCTGACACTTAAATTCTAAAATCCGGGGGTACATTTATGTGACCCGGCCACAATTTAATCTTGTTATTAAAATAAACATGTTGTGGGTCATGGGTACGATTCCCGTGACACGATTCGCAATATGTACCAAAATGACAAGTGTACGACAATCGTGACTTGTTCTTTAAATGATTCCATTAATAAGTAAAAGCGGTTATAAGGTTAAAATTTTACAATAGGTTTAAAATGTGTAACTACATCAGATAATTAGGCCATTATTAATAGTTAAGCGACTGTGCTAGAACCACGGAACTCGGGAATGCCTAACACCTTCTCCCGGATTAACAGAATTCCTTACTAGAATTTTTGTGTTCGCAGACCATAATTAGAGTTATCTTTCCTCAATTCAAGATTTGAACTGGTAACTTGGGACACCATAAATTATCCCAATGGCGACTCTAAATTTTTAAATAAATAATCTTGTTAAAATTGTCACTTAAATTGGAAAAAACTCCCTTATACCCCTTTCCGGGGGTGGGTAAAAAGGAGGTGTGACAAGAACGACAAGGTTTTAGAAAGACAAGAGTAAGGATAAGAAGAGGCAAGTGAGAAGGTGATGAAAATGAATAAGTCCTCGGGACTAAGCCCGTGAAAACAAAGGAGCTGATGGTTCCTCTAAGTTATAAAAAGCTCAATATTGCCTGGATGAACTCAAAGGAGTCTAAGAATAGTAACATTATAATAGATGGGATGCTTCCCTAGTAGCAGAATGAGGGTGTAGTTGTGATAAATAAAGGATCACGTTTGAGCCTCGCTTGAGTAATGATTTGAAGAAGAAGAAGAAGAAAAAGAAAAAGAAAGAAAAAAAGGGGGAAGAGGATTTCATGAATTGTAAGGGACTAAAATACTCATATAAGGTGAGTCACATTGGGATGCTATAAAGTATGGTTATGGAAGTATGGTATCACCCCTAGGTGGGTCAATATAATTACTCTAGATGTCCCCGATGAGACGCGAGCCCGCTACGGTGTTACATAAAAGATCAAGTTATCAGTGGTAGATGATAAATCAATATTAAGGTGAATCAAATATAGATGGATAAAAGTTCAACAGTATGAGATGAGATTAGACCATCAGTCTTAAGGATAAGCAACGAGAGTAACCTGGAGTTGGTTGTAGACTTCAGTAACGATAAATCAAAGTAAGAATTATAGTATAGTATGACCTACGTAGATGCATTAAAGTCATATGAATGGATAAACAGATCTATGAAATAAGATATGGCTAAATTGGCAAGTTCTACAAAGTACCGACCGAAGAACTTCCGTGCACCTATAGATGCCTAGAAAGGCATCCTATTAAGCTTTGTATATGTTTACAAAGTAAGGCCTAGAGATTGACTAAAAGCTAAAAGGAAAGAGGAAAAATGAATCGCATAAGTGCACTTACAAAGCCAGGGTCATACAGGCTGCATGATAGGAGGTAGCAGCAGTTGCGAGATTAGAAAGATTTCGATCACAAGTCATGATATGAGCAAAACGACTAAAGGGGGGAATACCCTAGACTTTGGATTTATTCATAGAGCAGCTACTTAAATGTCAAGGAAAGTATTAAGGTATTCACAAGAGCTATAAGTTATTAAAATGATAAGAGCATCAGTCAACATTCGAGGACGAATGTTCCAAATGGGAGAATGATGTTACACCCCGCAATATTACGATGATGTTACGTCTTGCAGTATTATATTACGATGATGCTACCCCTTGCAGTATTAAATTATGATGATGTTACGCTTCGCAGTATTAAGTTATGACAATGTTATACCCTGTAGTATTACATTACGGTGATGTTATACTTCGCAGTATTAAATTAAGACGATGTTGCACCCTGTAGTATTGTACGTTGAATTTGTCATAAGGTAATTGACATCAGTCCAAGGAAAAATTATTTGAAGATTATAAGAATTATGCTATTTCAAACAAGTGATGAGTAAATTCATAAAGGTGAGAGGGCAAGCAAATCGAAGAAAATGAATTTCATCGAAGTTGGATATTTTGGAATAAAATACGGCCCGAGCTAAAATATCTGGCATTTATGGACTAGTCTCATACAAGGTACCACATAGCCATGATAGTAAGGTGTATAAGGTGTGTTAAAAGCGAGTAGTATTATAAGTAGTTTGAGATAATTCCTAATTATATGGATAATTGGGTAATTATTAGTTAATGAGAGGTTAACAAATTAATTAATGAGTTAAGTTGATAATTTTTGGATAAACCTTTTAAACACCAACGTGGTAAGCCATGACATTGGATAAACAATCAATTGGTGACTCTTGAATCATATGGAAAGGTGTCACAACTAAAGGATTATGTGGTTTAGTCATGAAAAGTGTGGGGCCCACACCTAAAGACTTAAAAAACAAAAACAAACCATTCTAATTTATTTTTATGTCTCTACTAATCATTGAAAAGGATCAGCAAGAAAGTTTCATCCAAGGTTATACATGATAGTAACGTGCTTCAACAAGAATTCATATGAAACCTTTACAATGCTATAGCTACGTGATATTTGCGATTCTAAGGAAGTACGGTGCAATCTTTCCCAAGAATAGCATACGGATTTTCCCCCTACTTCGATCCTCCGTTACGTAATGTCACAATAGATGTGTGTCGGAGGAATTGTCAAGAGAATCGGTCCAGGTATATTAAGTCTATCCCTTCTTTCTTTTGGCATGATCCATACAATGCAAACGAAACGTGCAAATACACAACTTCCATAAATGACTATATTCATAGAAATGCTAGAGATGCTTATGTTCTTGATTCTCCATGTGTCATATTATTCTATAATCTGTTCATGAGTTTTAGAAAAATACGTAAGTTGAAAAAGTTTACTTTGTGATATTATTTAAAGGCATAATGGTCTTATGACACTCCAAGAGATTTTATTAGCGTACTTTTCATGCATTGCATTCATGTACATTGACTCATGGCCAGATAGTATTATATACGCATATATATATGTATGTATGTATAAGTATATGGGATATGGAAAAGGTTATGGCATTATATACGCACCACCACCTGATCAGCATGTATACGTTGATGATATTGCCCACAGTGGCCGAGATGATATGATGGGACGCCCTTAGAGGCTGATGATGTTATGAAATATGTACCTATGCACGACATGACATTCATACGCATATGCATGACACTATAATTATTTCATGATTTACAAAGATATCCAGAATTATAGGTTGAGTCATTTACTCTATATTTCCTCCATGTCTGTTATGTACTTATTTATGTGCCTTACATACTTAGTACATGTATTAACATCCCTTTTTGCCTGGGGACGCTACCTTTCA
Source organism: Nicotiana sylvestris (assembly GCF_000393655.2). Lineage (NCBI taxonomy): Eukaryota > Viridiplantae > Streptophyta > Magnoliopsida > Solanales > Solanaceae > Nicotiana > Nicotiana sylvestris. Next base: position 41,993,184 of record NC_091066.1, read on the forward strand.
TGCCCGCAAGTCCCGATAGACAGGTCAAGAGCCCTCCAAGTAGGCTATTAGCTCAGCGGAAGATATTGGTGCACTCCATTTGCTTCGACGTTACTTGTTTGGTTAGTATGAGTTAGATGTGTATTGTTTGGTATGGCGGGACTCTGGCCCAACCTTTATGAAAATTATGTATTCTTAGAGGCTTGTAGACAGATGTCATGTACGTAAAAGATCGTATGGCCTTTTCGGCCTATGTTTAGTGTTCAAGTGGTTATTTTGGTCTTAGAGGCCTGTATGTCTTATGTATAAGTTGGCATTAGCTGTTGTATTCTACATATTTCACGGCAGCCTCTTCAGCTCAGTTATTTATGACAGTATGACATGAAAAGAGATATTATATTGGTACTCGGTTGAGTAAGGTACCGGGTGCCTCTCGCGGAACATCGGTTTGGATCGTGGCAGAACTATTGAAGAAATTCAACATGGACTCTTCTAAGTCCATATACACTCCCATTTCCATTGAAACAAAGTTGGACCTTGATGAAAAAGGAAAAAGTGTGGAACATAAGCTATATAAAGGAATGATTGGGTCATTGTTGTATCTCACAGCAAGCATGCTTGATATTGTATTTAGTGTGGGATTGTGTGCAAGATTTCAGGCAAATCCCAAAGAGTCTCATCTGAAGGCTGTCAAAAGGATACTCCGATATTTTAAAGGGACTTTTGATATGTGTCCGTGGTATCCTAGAGGATACAACTTTGATCTAGTTGGTTATGCTGATGTTGGCTATGCAGGTTTTCACATTCACAGGAAAAACACTTTAGGAAAAATACACTTTCTTGGTTCTTGCCTGGTATCTTAGGGAAAAAAGAAGTAAAACTTAGTTGCTTTATCTACAGCTGAAGCAGAATATGTGGCAACAATATCTTGTTGTGCTCAGGTGTTGTGGATAAGATAACAGCTAAGAGACTATGGTATTTTTGTTGATTGTGTTCATATTTTCTATGATAACACTAATTCCTTTAAACATTGCTAAAAATCCCTACCAACACAAGAGAACCAAGCACATTGATATTAGACATCACTTTCTCAGAGACAATGTTGAAAAGGGAAATATCTCAATTAACTTCTATAAAATTGAAGACCAAATTGTTGATACTTTTATTAAAGCTCTGAATATGGATCAATTTGAAAGGAATAGACTGGAACTGGGTCTAACTAATACTTTCAACTATACCGCAATGATTGGCTAGAAAAAATTATAATTAGATGTAGATGGTCGAGAATAATGTGTTTGGTTTAGTCTCATGCTTGTATTGAGCACACAAACTCGCCCAGAAAAGTCTAGCCGATAATTATGTCTTATGATACTAATCTATAGTGTTGAAGCTTTATTGCAGAAATGAGTAAGGAATTGCTAAGGAGTTGGTATTTTGACTCAGGTACATGCCATCTTGTCTTAATTCATTGGGGATTAATATATGAAATTACTGCTATGCTCAAACTCTCTAATCCTGTTAGCATCACCCCTATTTGTCATCTATTTAAGGATTAAGAGGGAAACCTAGAGCAATTAGAGTCTAATTACTCATAAAAGTCTAATAATCAAAAGTAACCGTTATTAGATTCCCGTTAGAACTCAAATTTGGTAACTCTCTTTTTTCCAGTCAAATCAGGACTACCCTCTTTAAAAGCCATCTTGTGATCCGTCTCTCATACCTCATTATTCCTCTCAAACCCTAAGCAAGAATCAAGAAAAATTTCTCTCATTCTTTCATCAGTTTCATTCTTTAGTCACCATGTTTAAATCAAGCCAAACTCCCTCTAAAGAAAAATCCTCATCCAAGACTGAAGTCAAACCCAAGAACATGAAGCCCAAACCAAAGAAAAGTGCAAAATCAACTACTGAACCTGCACCTACACATGTTCCCTCTCTACTTATACCCTCTACTGTACTTGCACAATCATCCCATATTCCTGTAGCACCCGCTGTTTCCACCTCTACTGGATCTTCATCCCCAAAACCACCTTCACATGCACCTGTGTTTGCTTCAAAAAACACTTCTAAAACCACTAAGATTAAGGCTACATCAAGAAAATCTGTTAAGGATGACAAGGTGGTAATTTGTGCTGCTATTAAGGAGGACACAGTGGTGAAGGAAGTTGTGGCTCAGGGGGAATCTGTGCCAACTACTACTGATCAGGTAAAATTACCTCCATCAAAGTTAGATGTTTTGGTTTCTGCTATTGAAGTTCCACCCTTAGAAATTGTTCCACCCATAAGTGACAAACCTCGAGTGAAGGAAACTACTTTAGAAACAGACATTGTAACTTAGGAGAAAAAGATGGATACCACAAATGTCATGCCTGTGGTTGAGGGGGAATGTGATAAATAACAAGTAAATAAAGAGGCTTCTAATTGTATCTCTTTCAGCTAGACTGAGGATGAGGATGAAGTAGAGGTAGCTAGTCATAAGGCGTATCAGGCTCAGCATATGGCTCATGATACTGATGAGAAAAAGAGTGAGAATAAGGGGGAATCTAGAAAGGAAAAGGAAAGTGAGGCAGAAAATAAGTTAGGTGAACAAGTGGAAGATTCTGGAGAGAAAGAAAAAGATAGTGAGGAAGAAGGTGACTCTGAGGGTGATGGTGGGGAAGAATAAAAGGGAAGTGAAAGTGAGACTACTGAACGTGAGAGTGCGGAAAAGAATGCAAGTGGGTAATCTGAAGGCTCTATGGCTATTGGGAACACTGTCATATCCCCTTCAAGAGAAGCAAGTGGAGAGAAAAAGGCTAAAGAAAGTAGGCCTTGTTAACTCCTTTTACTGGAGATGAGGAGGTTAATAGTGATGAGGATGAATTACCCTTGTCTAAAGTAGGGAAGAATATCAAGAAGGCCCCTATGAAAACAACAAAATCAGTTATCCCTGCAAGAAAAGAAGTGGCCCCTCCTACTCAGACTCATCTCATAAGGAGTAAAAGAAAGGCTATTGATGAGAAGATCATTAAGGAGTCCAGAGGTGCCAAGAAGCCAAGAAAGAAAGCTCTTATTGTTGAACTTGTAGTTGAGTTGGATGAAGGGAATAAGTTTGACTCTACTCTGAAAGCGGACACCAGCACAAAAGAGGAAGGTTGTTAAACCCACTAGGGCAGCTACCACATCTTAGAAAGTCAGTAAAGGAAAGAAAAAGAAGGTTGTGCCTGATGTGGTTGACAAGCTCACTGAATTCAAAAGAAAAGTGTTGAATGGGAAGATTCTTGCTAACACAAATGAGAAAGGTATGGCTCAGTTATTTGAAAAACTTGAACTATAGGCATGGAGACACATGTTTGTTAAGGTATTCTCTCCTCTGTGTGTGCTTGTTGTGGTGGAGTTCTATGCAAACTTCCAATTTAAGGGCAAAGTGGTCAAGAGTTTTGCAAGGGGGTTTGAGATGGAGTTTGATGCTGAAGAGCTTGGGATGCTACTGAATAATTTTTTTGTTAGGTAAAACAACTTTCTATTCAACCAAAATGTTCGTTACAAACCATGAATTGCTGACTAATTCCTAAACTATGTATGACAACTCTATACTCTACTATACAATACTGACCAATAAAACAGTGTTTGGTTCTGTCTATATCCTATACACATCATAGTTATCTATTCAAAATTGCAGAACTAAAAATACATCTAAAAGGTTATAAAACCTAAATATACTAAGAAAACCAGTTCAATGCCTCCAAATGCTTCTGCCAGCTGGGGTATATGTTGCCTCTGATATGTATGTGGATGCGATCTCTATATGTAGATGAGCTGCCACTCTAGAATCTAATCTTGTTTTTGTATTTCCATATAAGATATATCATCATCCCAAAAACAACTGAGATAGTTGTCGCATAGCCTTTCTTCCTTCTGGCACAAATGGACACCCTTTTTAACTCCTCTTGCCATGTTGTTATTTTCCTGGGACATCCAAGCAAAGTCAAGAGCCTAAGCCAAACACTCTTTGTATATCCACAATCAAAGAATAGATTCTCAAATTGTTCATCAGCTAGACCACAGAATACATAAGTTTGGTGTACTTGAATACCAAACTTCTGCAGCCTCTTGATAGTAGGTATCCTACCTTGTACAGCCAGACATAGGTTGAATTTGTATCTAGGATGCAAATGTGGCTGTAAGGTTAGGCTCTTCTAGAGCACCTTTCAAAATTGAGGAATCTGTAACTGGTACAGCTTCTTGATGCTGAATCTTCCATCAGGGCATTGAAATTGCACTAATCTTGAAGTCAGGTCAACTGGCAAGGTAGGTAAATCACGAAGTGAAACTCATTGCTTAAGGCTAGCCGATCAAACTCCCTCTGTAGATATTCCATAGCAAGCACAAATAGTTAAGGTGACATAGGGTCACCTTGCCTTATTCCTCCCTGTCCTTTGAAAGGTTTAGTAAGTCCGCCTTTAAGAGTCAAAGAGTAAGTAACAGTTGTTATGCATTCCATGATCCACTCAATGAACTTGTGTGGGAATCCCAACTCAATCAATAGTCATTTCAGGAAGTACCAATCCAGTGTGCCATAGGCCTTCTTATAATCAACCTTGAGCACACATCTTGCTGAAATACCCTTCCTATTGTAGCCTTTAAATAACTCATAAGTGAATAGGATATTATCAGTGATGCTCCTGCCTTCAATGAAAGCTGATTGAGATCCTCCAACCAGATTCTTTAGTCCCCCAGAGATCACTCTTGTATGATCTTGTCCAATATCTTACAACATGCTATAGGCCTATAGTCCTTCACCTATGTGGGGGAAGGAACTTTTAAAATTATAGTAATAGTAGTACAATTTAAGGCCTTATTCATTTTCCTTAAGTGGAAGAATTCCAATATATCTGTCACGATCCAAAATCCACTAAAAGTCGTGATGGCGCCAAACACCGTTGTCAGGCAAGCCAATAAGAATTTATTAACTTAATTACTCTTTTTAGTATTTTGAAATCATAATTTCCTTTAGTTAAATGATAAGTGATAAAATTCGCAGAGTAAATGATAATATTTTCTTACAACCACAATACTGAACAACCCATAAATATCCCCAAAATCCGATGTCACAAGTGCATGAGCATCACTAGGACGTATAATAAAATACAACATCCGTCCGAAATATAAATTAGATAGAAAAATATAAACAACTCTGAAGGAGACTCTGCTGGCTGCAGATTGTAACATAGAATTCAACTCACCTAAGTCCTCATAAATACCACACCTCTGCATCCACATGGCCACTAGACATATATGTACATGCACAAAAAATGTGTAGAAAGTGTAGTATAAGTACGTAAATTAATGTGTACCCAGTAAGTATCTGGCCTAACCCCGGAGGAGTAGTGACGAGGAGTCGACATCGACACTTACTAGTGGTCCGATAATAACAAGTACAATAATGATAAATAGATATGAGGCAAAACAAATAAACGAGCATAATACATTGTACAATCCTCCTCCTTGCAATAGACTCCAAATCTCCATTAGAAATTCCCTCCTTAACCGGAGCATATATATAGATATAGTGGATCTCATCAAGTAGGTTGTCATAATTCAAATCAGGAAAACTCACAGATACACTAGCTTTATGCCAAATATTACGCACGATCCCATGAGGATATTTAATAGGAATGCCAAGGCGTACCGCCCGATCCAACATAATATTTAAATTGTGCACTACTGAGGGTCGAACAGCACGAACCATAGATGCGTCTATTAAACTTACAAAGTGAACGACCCGCTCCCATGAGAATGTGGTACATAAATCCTGCCTAGGCGATCGGCCCGATCCCACAAGATGTGAAGTATATAATCCTGCCTAGGCGAACAGCCCGATCCCATTAGAATAAGAAGCTTTGATGGGTCGTTGACCCCACTCACGAATAAACGTGTGAGTTATAATTTCTTTAACAAAAGCCTTTCAATGAAACACACACACACACACACATACACACACATGCACACACACACACACACACATATATATATATATATATATCGCGGAATCATTTCATAAGAGGAGTACAATTATTTAGTGACTAATCATGAACTCGTGAAGTCTCTACAATAGCAAGTCTAGTCTCAAGTAGTAATGTAAAACAGAGGAATTTAATAGGCGAGAAACTGCTCAAATAGTACAGATATAGCATGATATGAACCTAAGCCTACCCGGACAATAACATAAATGTAGCTATGTACGAGCTCTCGTCACCTCGCGTGTACGTAACCCCCACAACAAGTAGCACATATCAATTTACAACACCTAGGGGTAATTTCCCCCTCACAGGGATAGACAAGAGACTTACCTGGCTCTGAAGTTCCATAACTTGCTCCAACGCAGCTCTAACACCTCCAACTGATGCCCGTCGTTCCAAAACTAGTAAAACAATATACAAACCAATAAAAATTTACTCTAATAATCATAAAAACAATTCCTCTTGAAAAGTCGATAAAGCACCCCTCGGGTGTCACGACCTGGATTTCCCACCTTCGAGAATTGTGATGGCACCTACTCGTGAAAGCTAGGCAAGCCGACAGTTACAACTTTACTACCATTATAATTAACCAAACAGGGACAAATATTAATTAAAACAAAATAATTAAGAAGTGCGGAAATGAAGTAACAGTGCCACAACTCAAGTACATAACTACCCCATAGATCTAGTGTCACAATCCACGAACGATTAAGATTTACTGCAAATATAAGTGTGAAAGAAGTACAACTATTCTCGAAATAGAAGAGACATCAGAAAACTAAAGCGGGGAAAGGGGGACTTCAGGATCTTCGGACGCCAGCAGATCTACCTTGGTCTCCCTGGACTGAAGGCAGCTACCTCAAGCTACTCACAAGGTCCGGCACAGAAATCTGCACAAAAAGTGTAGACTGCAGTATCAGTACGACCGACCCTATGTACTAGTAAGTGTCAAGCCTAACCTCGGTGAAGTTGTGATGAGGCTAGGACACGACAACCATATAAACCTATGCAGTTAAATCATATACAAACAGAACAATAATTACAGAAAATAACAGATAAAGATGGGAAGGGAACATGCTGTGGGGAATATCAAATTCTAACAGTAATTCAATAGAGAAGCATAGTGAACACCATATTTGTATCAACAAGAATAATGAAATAGTAACACGTGCACGGCCTCACCCTTCGTGCTTTTACTCTCGTTCTCACCATAAGAAACAACAGAAATGGCACGACATCACCCTTCGTGCATTAACTATCATAATTATGGCACGGCATCACCCTTCGTGCATTAACTCTCATAATATTGGCACGGCATCACCCTTCATGCATTAACACTCACAATATTGGACGGCATCACCCTTCGTGCATTAACACTCACTCATAATATCATGCACGCCATCACCCTTCGTGCTTTTACTCTCGTTCTCACCATACAAAACAACAGAAACGGCACGACATCACCCTTCGTGCATTAACTCTCATAATTATGGCACGACATCACTCTTCGTGTATTAACTCTCACAATATCGGCACGGCATCACCCTTCGTGCAATAACACTCATAATATCGGAACGGCATCACCCTTCGTGCATTAACACTCACTCATAATATCATGCACGGCATCACCATTTGTGCTTTACACTCTTCCTCACCCAAACAATAGAAACAATACATCCCGGCAAGGGAATCAACAATAGAAACAAATACATCCCGACAAGGGATTCAGCTATAACCAATCTCGTTCCAACAGTTATTTCACGAAATAAATCTCAACTTGAGCCAACACTCAACAATGGTCAATTACCAAGAATTTATCTAAGTCTTGTTCAACATTGATAATCATCAATTTAAGCATGGATGGTACGTAATAAGAGTCATAACAAATCATGGTATAAGACTTACGAGCATGCTCGACACCAACGTATAGATACTCATCATCACACCTATACGTCATACTCAATACTAACACATAGCAAATAAGATCACAACACCTATTCCTTCAAGCTGAGGTTAGACTAAATACTTACCTCAATTCCATGGACAAAATCAAGCCTCAATTACCGCTTTACCTCTCGGTTCCACTTCCAATCTGCTTGTATCTAGTCATAATTTACTTAATAACTTCAATAAATGCTAAATAAACCAATTCTAATGTATGAATATAGATTTTCCAATGTTTTCCCCAAAAAGCCAAAAATCGTCCCTGGGCCTGCTTGGTCAAAACTCGAAGTTCGAACCAAAACCTGACTAGCCATTCACCCACGAACCCAAATATGCAATTCGTTTGAAATCCGACCTCAATTTGAGGTCCAAATTCTCAAATTTTGAAATTCCTAATTTCTACCCAAGAACACCCAATTTCCAATTAAAAAACCTAGATTTTGAGATGAAATCATGTAAAAAGATGAAATACATTGAAGAAAAAGAGTTAAGATTCATTTACCTATGATTTGGGGAAGAACTTGCTATAGCAAAAACGCCCTTAGGATTTTAGGTTTTGAAATTTTAAAGAATGAAGTGAAAATCCCGTCTAAAATCTCACTTAACAGGCTGAAGTTATCGCAGTTGCGATCAGGGGTTCGCAATTGCGAACCCTTTGAATTTCTGTTGCATTCGCATTTGCGACACATATGTCGCATTTGCGACCTCTGGGGCGTTCTTAATTCCGGCCAAGGTTTTGCATTTGCGAGGTTGGACTTCCCAGACCTTCTTCGTATTTGCAACATTATTGTCGCATTTTCCAGGCCAACAGACTTCGCATTTGCAAAGCCTGATCTTGCATTTGTGAGATCAGAGGCCTATGCAAAACTCCAGATACACAGCTGAGTTTTCCTAAGTTCTAATTACTCTGTGGCCTATCCAAAACTCATCCGAGCCCTCGAGACTCCAAAACAAACATGAACGCAAGTATAAAAACATCATACGGACTTGCTCGTTCGATCAAATCATCAAAATAATATCAACAACTATGAATTTAACCTCAAATTCATGGAGTTCATAAGATAGATCAAAATTTCTATTTTCTCAACCTAGGGTCCGATTTATATCAAATCAACTCCAATTGTTACCAAATTTCACAAGTTCGACTTGAATATTATTTTACACCTGTACCGAGCTCCGGAACCAAAATACGGGCCCGATACCATCAAGATCACGCACCATTTCATTTCCAAAAGTCCTTATATTTTCCTGCAAACAAGTTTCATTAAAAATTCTTTTCTCGGGCTAGGGACCTCGGAATTTGATTCCGAGCATACACCCAAGTCCCATATTTTACTACTGACCCTACGGGACTGTCAAATCACGAGTCCAGGTCCGTTTACCAAAAATATTGACCGAAGTCAACTTTAACAAATTTAAAGGCCAAATTCAATATTTTTCTTAAATTTCACATAAAAGATTTACAGAAACGTGTCTGGACTGCGCACGCAAATTGAAGAGAAAGAAAATGAGGTTTTCAAGGCCTCGAAACCCAAATTTGTATTCTAAAATACAAGATAACCTTTTGGGTCATCACATCGGGCCCACATGCTCAGATTCCGATATTTTTTGGAAGATAAACATTACCTATCACATTACGAACTCAAATATATGATTTATTTCCAATTCCATGTCCAATTTTCGTGGCCAAAATCCAAAAATACCAATTTTCTAGGTTTTTCTTCAAAATCCCAAATTTACTCCAAATTTTCATATCTAAATCCATATATAAACCTTGTATTTCCTCAAAACTAGTGGAAATCACTTACCTCATGATTGACGGTGAAAATGGTGCTCAAAAATTTCTCCTAGGTCCGCTCCCATGGAGGAAAATGAAATGAAAATGGCCAAACTCCCGTTTTTAAAACCTCACTGCCCAGGCGACCTTCTTGGCGATCGGGGGAACACCTTCGCGATTGTGAAGACCAAATTCAGCTACCCCAATTCTTTCTCTAAGCAAACGCAATAAAAGCAATGCAATCGTAAACCTCTATCTGATCAGCCTTCACGAACGCGAGCCCAGCTCTGCAAACGCGAAGGCCAATCCTTTATGCCTCACACCAATGCCTTCCCCGATCGCGTACTTGCCCCTGTGATCGCGAAGAGCAATTTTGCCAGCTCCCAGTTAGTACTATGCAATAGCATGTCTATCTACGTGATCGCGATGAACAACCCAAATACCAAAAACCAGCTATCATAAACAAGGGGAATATGGTCTAAAACCATCCCAAAACACACCCGAGGCCACCAGGACCCCGTCCAATCACACCAACCAGTTCCAAAACATAACGCGGACCTGCTCAAGGCCTCAAATCACATTAAACAACATCGAAATCACGAATCACACCCCAATTCAAGCTTAATAAACTTTAGAACTTCAAGCTTCTACATTCGATGTCGAAACCTACCAAATCACGTCCGATTAACCTTAAATTTTGCACACAAGTCAGATTCGACATTATGCACCATTGCCAACTTTCCAAATCGAAATCCGACCCTGATATCAAAAATTCCACTCGCGATCAAACTTCTCAAAAACCTTCAAATTTCTAACTTTCGCCAAATGACCCCGAAATGAACTACGGACCGCTAAATCTACATCTGGACACGCTCCCAACACAAAAATCACCATACAGAGCTATTTCTAGACTCGGAGCCCCAAACGGACATCGATAACATTAAAATACACTTCCACCCCAAATTTATGAAATCCTTCCAAATGCACACTATCCACAATAGGTGCAAAAATGCTCCCGGATCATCCAAAACCCGATCCAGACATGCGCCCAAGTCCAAAATCATCATACGAACCTGTTGGAACCTTTAAATCTTGATTCCGGGGTCGTTTACTCATAAATCCAACCTTAGTCAATTCTTCCAACTTAAAGCTTCCAAAATAAGAATTTTGTTTCCAAATAAACTCTGAACTTCTCGAATTTCGATTCTAACCACGCGTACAAGTCATAATACCTGAAGTGAAGCTACTCATGGCCTCAAACTGTTGAACGATGCAATAGAGCTCAAAAGGACTGGTCAAGTCGTTACATTCTCTCCCACTTAAACATATGTTCGTCCTCAAACGTGCTAAGAACTACTCTAGAGTTGTCCGAAATCCCTATTTAACACCTCGTGTACCTACCTGTGCTACCACAACTCAGTTGAGCACACTAGCTCGAGCCAGTATGAAGATTCTCCCTTTTACTTAGTCAAATAAGCCTCAGAGCTCAATTCCAACATCCGAAATTCTCTGCCAGACCTATTTCCATTATACGAGCACCGTATCAATCACTACACGAGGCACTGATACATGATAGCATACATTTGCTGAATCTACACCATGCACCGCATAATTCACATGACCATAATAACATCCTCTAATAACAATAGCCAAAACCCCACAAATCCGATGCTCACAAAACACCTCATGACACATATAAGTCCTGTTCCAACTCTTGAAATGTTGCCACGATGGAAGAGATGTGTAGATATTCATAACTAACTACCGAGTTAACAAATCATTGAGTCTCTCCTCCGGACAAGAACCATTACCTCATTATGAACCAAATAATGATATTTTCTCTTTATTATGCTTTATATAAATCCAATCGTACTGGCCCCAGGTCCAAAAATCTTGTCTCCCCTAGTACAAGCTGCTCAGGCAAGAAGCCACCTCCGACACAGCCAAAAGTCTCAAATGATGCCACAATGCGCCAATAGGCTACAAACTCAAATGTGATACATAAGGAAGCAAACTCTGGAAAAAGAACTACTCGACCCACGTAACTAATTAAACAACCGATAAGATATTATGAAACCTTCCTCAGAAAATGAGAAACAACACACACAAGAATAGATATGGGGAACTGCACTCAACATCACACTGTTACAGCGTGCAACTCGATCTACACATGATACCGTTGCGGCGTGCAACCCGATCCAACCATGATACTCGTGGAGGCGTGCCATTTGATCCAAACAATGTACTAGTGATGGCGTGCCAACCGATCCACACATAATACTCTATAAGGAAATACGTATCCAGCTAAAATGCTCATACCTGTGAAATACCTGAATATCAACCACAAGCACGCGAAGTGCATAATACAAATCCCCGGGAGATGGAGAGCGCTATGCGCTACAAAATTCAAGCGCAACTAAGGTGCAATAAATGACCTATATCTTGAGAGCCATCCTGCTCTCACAACACCACAAATTACACGAGATGTCAATACGAGTGTTAATAATGAAACCACCTCAGAACTCACATGGCACAATAGAGGTAACATAGAATATCTGACGACAGAAATAACATCCAAGTCCCGAAGACTCCTTCATAGACAAAGCTATGCTAAAATGAACTTATCTGGCCTGACATAGAGCACACATTCATATTTAGATCCATCCACGGACCTCAAGCCGATTTTGATCGTACCGCGCTGGGCTAATATCCTTTCAAAGACCCACCATGACCTATTCATGACACATAAGGACAGCTGTCGAATCCTGACATAACTTCCACAATTCACAACCAACTGAATAGAGCGCTTTTCAGGCCTAAATTCTCACGTTAGCGATAGTACCAAAATCTCCATCCTTGGTTTAAATCTTAAATCAATCAAGTGACTACATGTCACACTCATACAATCTTCCCGTGGGATGCACTCCCACGGCCTTCCACACTAGGTACCAAGTCTGCACATCCATACCACCGGCCACACAAATGTTGTAAAGCAAATCAAGAATCCGCAATTAGTACGCAAATCCTCTTACACAGGACACCGATCTCAGGTGACGCTAAAGATAGTACCAGCTTACTCTAACCATCTGAATTCTTTCTTGCTTATCCGAGCTCGTGATATTCTTGCCAACACCAAATGGCAACCTTGATCCTCAACTCCCCAATTCCCATGCCGCTCACTGTACCTAACATGCCAATACGCGACAGTACAAGAATTTCACCATAACTCCTAAATCACTAATAGAATAAACACGTCATCATATAGAAACCTTATACTTAGCTCATCTCAGAAGAACAAATGCAACACGCAACTGAATTCTCAAACCGCGGGAAGTACAAATCATGTCGCGATCTAAACCGCCATAACTCTTCCGGAATCCATTTACTCAACCTAGTCCTTAGAACCAAATACTTCCTAAATCAATCGAATTATGGTGGTTGTCAAACCTCGCACGAACCGCCACAAATCACATATATAAATAAGCATGCTGAAGGAACTGATCACAGCCTCAATCATGTTGATTCAACCATTACTAGTTGACCCATCTTCTCCTAATTTATTCTTAACTTTCCTTAGTATAATAATAGCGCCATTCATTACTATAACGAAATCCAAAAACACTCATCCCGAGTGACCCAATCCACGAGACCACATCGTCTCATACCTATGAACCATCTCATATTCTCCTTAAGCGCACAGTAGCATCGCCAACTGGTACACCCGTTTTGCGAGACCTTCTATGAATCTGAAGCTACTTATTCCCTTCCTCCAATAATGCTCCACATATCCAATAATAACACAGAACATTCCAATTCCCTTTTCATAATCTGCTGCAAAAGCTCGATACTTAACCATACTACGGAATCGAAATCCTTAGGCGCCTTTGTGAATCTGCTAGGACCGTTGTTGAGAGTCACCCACTCTAACTTGTTCCCAAATATGATCAAACTTCAAGGCTCTGCTAGCGCATGAACATCCTCTCGAAGAAGCACCCAGCTGGATCACCTTCCTTGTACGTCACATCTACACGAAACATAAACTCAGAGTCTTCCCAAAGCCTGAATATGAATCAATAAGGCCACTTATAGCACACATTTATCAAATATTCTGCATTTACCACTACTGTTTTTGTTGCCTTATTCATAGTAACTCACCAATATGCCGATAACCAGAAACATCACAAGTAGATAAATATGCAATTCAATTGTAGGCGGAGGGGCTCTCCCACTTACCTCGAAGCTGCCATTGCATAACTCTGGAACCCACCAAAATTCATTCTTCCTCACTAACATAACCTCACGCAATCGACCCGCCAAAGTCCTCAAAATCTTCCTGTTAACCATTTCATGAATGCTCTTAATCACTAGCCACATTTACATATTCGACATCTTACTGGATAGTCAGTAGAATGATTCGTAGAAGCTTCGTCAACACCACGCGACCGCTAACTTGCGCCCAGGGGATAACTCACCTGTGGAAATTCCATGCCGATACCTTCCAACGTCGCTGCTCGGAGTACAATTACTATAAAATCAGTGAACCATCCAGAGCCCGTGTTTATTCACCAGCTATACAAGTCCATTCACTTCCCACTGGCATCACTAAAAGAGCAACAATACATTCCAACCTAAAGTCATGTTGCATTCCTCTTTATGTCAAGCAAACTCCTTTCTGTTGTACCCACTCTTTCTCAGTATAGTAGTCAATATTCTAACTTAGTCCATATAGTTAATCTAACCGCACATTTCAAGAGAAGGAGTGAAAGTTACTCGACTGTAATGATTGGAGAGGACCTACAACGAGTTGCGGTTACTTTGCAAGAATTACTCGACGGTACAGCGCATGCATCTCATCGTCTTGGGAGCACTCGGACTACTCACCTGGGCCTCTTTAGAGTCCTTTGAGGAAGGGGAGTCATTCTCAAGTCTCAT